>NC_089285.1:8768848-11168848 GCF_963678975.1 Dysidea avara | reverse complement strand
GCAAACAAAATTTGCGCCAATTGTTCATCTGTTCACTAGCTATCACTGAGTGGGTGTATACGTTTCTGATACCCAAAATTTGCCCTGTTTTGAGCAGCTTTTTTCGAGTGGGTAATAATATCACAGGTGGTAGTAATAGGGTGGGGGTAGACGGTGGTCTTAATATACAGGTATAAAATGAAGTAAGAAGACGATTGGAATCCAGAGGCCAAGTTTGGGCTCTCCGTGGCCCTCCATGGCCCTCACATTACTCCGAATTGACTGAGAACACCATTGGCGAGCTCTGTGTGAAGTCCCAGCTCACTACACACCATTATCACAAAGCCATGGCCATTTAATGGTGCCAATCTCACACTCGTGGCTTTGACAGGATCGGAAGAAAGCTGCTACAGAAACCAGACTTGCCAGTGCTGAAAGAAGTACAGTGTGAAATATGATAGTGTATTAGACCAGCAATCCATCAAAATATACATGTATTCTTACTCTCCATGAAGGGGCCATCCATTGCTATGTGAGATATTTTCTTTGCTCTTTAGCAAAGCGATTAAACATGTGTAAAACTATTTATGTAGCATGCATTTTTCCCAATGTATTTCAATGGCATTTATGTAAAAAAAACAACAAACAGAATAGTCAGGTTTTCACTCAGCAAGTCACAAATTCAGAGACTATGGAATGTTCCCTTTTATTATGTTTATGCATAAATCATTATAAAACATACTATTAATTGCTTCCTTATCTTTAAACTTTTCTTTCAAATCATCTACTAGAGATATTCCAACACCATCGTTGTAGCTGTCAGCATAACTATATAAGCACATACATACATTTATAAATCAACATAAATTATTTCTTTACCCTTTACTCCCTGCTAGGTTGTGATCAAATTGGTTTTCCATTTCAGCATGAAGATTCTTCACAGCTCTCTACAAAATATGCATTATTATTATAAACTCACAGAAATACACGTACAGAATTCTGGTCCATAATTACAATTACATCGCAACCTAGCAAAGGTTTAGAGATGAATATATTTAGTGTGGGGAAGGCACAGTAGGGTAACATGCTCCTTGCAACCTTTTGCAGGTAATACATGACTTACATACTTTCCTTTCAGCTTGCCTTCCCTTCAATATCCAATACCGTTCCCTAAGTAACACTAGAGTATCATTGACCCCACTATGTTGTGCCTTGCTGTGGGATTGTAAAATTAGGAGTTCCGTGAACCTGTGGCTTGAAGGGAGAAGGATAGGATTTCTGCTCTGCAATGATAAGGTGGAATTGTTTATTCTCCCCTTGCACTTCGTAATGCCATCATCCAAATATAAGCCAAATTGCTCCACACACAATGGTGGGGAAGATGTACTCTCCTTAAGGTAACTAAATTCAATGTAAATTGATTTATGTTGCACAGCTTTAATCCACAATGCTTCCACCTCATTCTTTTCTGTGGTTGTCACTGCCAAAGTGGGAGGAGTGTTACCCCGTGATCTACACAGATTGATAAAACGTATTACATAGGAAGTTACTCTTAACAAGCGGTTTAAATTGCTGTATCGATTGATATCAATTATTTCTTCAATACTCAGCTGGGAATTTCCTGATGTGTTCACAAGTGATGATGTAATCTGGAGTTGATTTTTTACCAACTCAGTCTGCACCTCGTCATTCATCTCCTGTACAGGATTAATTGGCCATTGGGCATCTAAAGATTGGAGAAACGGTGGGCCTTTCCACCACAAAGAACAGCTCTTGTGCATCAACTCCCCTGGATGGCAAATCTGCTGGATTAATTGAGCCTGGGCAATGTCTCCAACTCTCATGACATGTGAGTTGGCAGATTTCTTCAACTTGGTGTTGTACGTTTTGCTTCCAAATCTTGTCGTTGCGAATCCAATACAAAACAGTCGTAGAGTCTACCCACAGATAAAGTTCCTTTGGATTAGGGAGAAGCGGTAGCACTGTATTGCTGAGTCTGGCTAATGTCAGTGCACCAAGTAGCTCTAGTCGAGGTATAGATTGTTTCTTCAAGGGAGTTACCTTGGTCTTGGCTGCAATGACTCTCACTTCCACACTCCCATCATCATAAATTGACCTCATGTACAGAACAGCAGCATATGCTAGATCAGAGGAATCACTGAATCCATGAATTTGAACCTTAACAGGCTTTAGCTTGGCCTTGAAAAGACATCTAGGCATGGTAACCCAAGTATGGATTTCCATTTGTGTAACAATTTACCTTGAAGATTATCATCCCACCGTAATTGGTCTTGACAAAGTTGCTGAAATAACATCTTTAACTTTATGACAAAGGGTGCCAAGAGCCCTAAAGGATCAAAAATACTGGCAGTAATGCGTAGAACAGATCGTTTTGTCACAGGAAAACTTGTGGCATACTGTACTAGCTCACTTAAGCAGAAGCTGAGCTCATCACTGTGGGTATTCCAAGCCACCCCAAGTATCTTAGATTCAGGTTCAGTACCTGTTGGTAATGTTTGTGCCATTGGGGAATCTCTTTCATTACCTTGTTCAAACTGACTAATCTTCTCCATCAATTGAGGTGAGTTTGAATGCCATTTTCGAATGTTAAAGCTGCCTTCAGCCATCAGTCCTTTAACTGCATGATATATAGACAACCCAGATTCTACAGTATCAGCACCTGTAATCAGGTCATCAACGTACAATGATTGATTCAAAGAGTGAACGAGCTTAGGATATTGAGCATGATATTTCTGAACATGGTTTGCGATTACAGCCCCCAATATGGCTGGTGAGGGCCATAATCCAAATACCAGACGAGTGAATCTATAATGAATAATCGCACTATCTACGTTGAAGGGATCTGTAAGCCAAAGAAATCGGAGAGAATCACGGTCATGCTCAGATATTCTGACCATCAAAAAGGCCTTCTCTATATCAGCTGTCAGAGCTATGGAATAGCTTCTGAACTTCACCAGTACATTGAGCAGTTTTGCAATGAGATTTGGCCCAGTTTGCAAACAATCATTTAATGAAAAACCACCATCTTTAGACTTGGCTGAACCATCATAGACTACTCGTACCTTAGTTGTAGCTCGATCTTGTCTGATGACCGGATGATGAGGCATGTAATGGACAGAATCATGTTGGTTGGGATGGCTTAAGGTGTCACCCAGATTACAAACTTCTATAACACCCTTTTCCAACTGGCCATCAATCACCTGTTGATATTATTTCATCACTTCGGGTTTCTTCAATAGTTTTCGTTGTAGCTGCTTCAAATGGTCCTTACATAACAAAAAATGATTAGGTACATCACGAGGATCTCTTGTCCATGGCAGGCTTACTTCGTAATGATGCTCCTTAACTGCAAGATTGGCTCACTACTGTCATGATCACTGATCTTAGCCTGTTCACATGTTCCTACTGACACTCCCTCCCAAAACCTCTTAACTGCAGTGAGTAACCTGTCCTCTTCAGATTCAGAGAAAGGGCAATCAATGTTCTGAACAATCAACAATTGAGTATGAGTGATGGCATCCTTGACAGTATGATCTGACGGTCTAGAGAGTAGCCAACCCAACTTTCTGCTGATGGCAACTGGTCCATTGTCCGTTTTTATGATTTTTACTGTAACGAGATGAAGTTTAACATATTAAACCAAGTTAATGGGGTACACGGGCACCCACATGGCAGAAGTATTACCGCAAGGGTGCACTATTTAGGGTAACGCATGCGCAGTACCACGCTTGCAATTAAGTGTTGCATGCAGGAAGTAAGTTCATCTGAATTTATCTTTCGAATCCACTCAGTAGGAATTTTGTGTAATGACAATCATGTCGCGAGGGAAGAAAAGATCTACCACCGCGAGTGACAGTAGCAATTCCACAGTTGCTAAGCGGACGAGAAGCAGCTCCACCAACGCCACGAGGACTGGCCAAGACGACACATCCACAAGCCAGGAGGCAGCCACACAGACTCAGCCAGGGGAACCAGCGAGAGATCGTCGAGAGGACACCGCACACAGCCCACAAGAGTATGCCAGGCAATCCCGGAAGGGAGGAAGACACCACGGAGAGGTAGCCTAGTCACAGAGACACGGAGCACCGCACCACTTACTAGGGAAGACATCCCGGAGCTTATACAGCAGATAAGGAGGGGTCTTATCTCTCTGGGCATGCAGGTGGACAGCACGCTACCAGGTAAATAATCATAATGATTTGGTAAAATAAAGTAAAGAAAATAATGTGCGTTGTTAGCTACTACAACCCCTCGAAATAAGTAATTGTAGTAGCTGCTATAAGTTGTAGTTGCTGCTGTATTATGGCTGCTGCTGTATATTATGGTTGCTGCTATATATTATGGTTGCTGCTATGTTATGGTTGCTGCTGTGTTATAGTTGCTGCTATATGTTATAGTTGCTGAAGTTGCTAATATATATATGCACTGCTATAAATAATTATAACCCTCACCCCCTCCCCAACACCCACAGTACTTCAAAGAGAACTATTCACATCTAATATACTCCCTTATAGCACTTGTCACAATGTCCCTCATCTAGAACGCTGCAGCATATGCCTGTTATTGGCGAGGAGGTTCTACCTACAGCAACCAGACCCATGATTCACGCTACAGAGCCTGGCAAAACAGCACTCTTGCGCCGTAATGGATTCCTTCCACCCAGAGTTAATAGTGCTGTCCTCCTTGGGGCAGGGCTCCCTCCTATTCCGACAAAGCTAGTTTCCAGAATAGAAGCTGGCGAGTTCATTGAAATGGCAGAGTTACTACCAGATAGACTTGACCCCACAAGGGCCTTATTTACAGATGAACCTGGACAACAAAAGACGTATAACATCACAAGCCTGTCACCAATATCCTTGAATGGATCCAGTGTTTTGCCATTTATACTGCAGTAATTTGTAAGAAATACCCAGAGAAACTACCAGATATGCTCAGCTATCTCATTTTAATAACTCAGACACATATGGAATATGAAGGCGATGCCTGGCTGGGCTGTGATCGCAGCTTCAGGCAAAGGGCTGCCTCTAATCCTCAGGCAGCCCAGCAGGAGTTGGAGAGGATGGCATCGTCGGTGGATGATGGTGGGAAGGAGTCCCTCAAAAAAGTGGTGGATCACTTGGAGGAAGGTGCATCCTCGTTAAAAATGCATCAGAAGCATATAAAGGTGGCGGACCACTTGGATTATGGATGGGGGGCGGTTCGCCACTATCAGAGTGACCCACTGGCCAATGACAGTGATGATGAAAAGCAGCTCCGAAGGGCAGACAAGGAGGCCAAGAAGGACTTTGAGGAGTCGGAGGCCTTCAACAGGAAAACCGCCAGAGGAGGAAGGGGCGGCAGAAGGGGACGCCACTACAACCCTTACAAACATTATGACTCCTGGGCTGATGGCCCTGGACCCAGTGCAAGGAGATGCACCGCCACCAGCTCCTATGTCTCTAGGACCTCAGAGGCAGACCAGGCAAAAGGTGTTGGGTCCTTGCTTCACTTGTGGTGGGTTTGGCCACCTGGCATGAACATGCCACTACAAAGGAAGACAGTATCCTTTTAATCTGCCCGTGGTAAGCAGTGCAGATACCACATGTGTTACTGCTGAGTCAAGACAAATGTCTATGAGTATGCAAGTTGTTGATAACTGTATTGATGAACTTGTTGATAACTGTATGTTCGAATCAGATGTACCTATAGAATGTGTGAATAGATTGCAAAGCGCAGATGAGGTTGTTGATACCTATGCATGGTATATAAGGATGTGTGGTGTGTATTAAATTCATTCTAGGCCACGTGTGTGATCAGGTTGGCTCCCAACCCATTGGATTTTTTCTCCTTACTGATGTTGTAGATGAGTGACCTGCAGCAGCTCCAGGACTTGAATAACATTGTATGCATACATAGCAGAGCGAGTCATATTTGGTTTTTTCCTGAGTGGAAAAAAATCCACCAGGTTTTCCCCGAGAGCTATCCTATACATATGTGCAATTTCAAACAAAAGTACTAGCTAGCTAGCTACACAGAATCGAAAATGATTTAACTTGTGATGAGAACATTATATAGTTAGCTATCACATTTTAGCAATTTGCTATCTACACTCACTGAATTATGATACAGTATATATATATATATATATATATATAATGTTCTCATCACAAGTTAAATCATTTTCGATTCTGTATATATATATATATTAGTTATACGCATGGCATTATTAATTTTCATGAAATTATATAGCACAAAGAGTCAAAAGAGTCATCTATAACTGCCCAATATACAACACTTGTGCTTGTATGGCGAATATAGAACACTTTTTTGCTTTGATCCTCTCAAGGAAAGTTCTTTACAATTATGTTATATAAATAGTAGAGATGCAGCAATATATCGATATATTGTATCATTTTAAGACAATATTGCTGTATCAATACAAGGTAAAATCGTATCGATATATTGCATATAGGGACCCGCCGATTATGCTGGAATAATTATGAGCATAATAGGTACCTGGAAGCATTGAGCAATCTTTTCTGTGATATGCATTTTGACAAGTAAGTTTGTGCTTCAGGTACTTATTATTTATCCATAAACTGGAAATTATTAGCAGAGCATGAGAACTGAGGCATAAATAGTTGGGCATAATTTGAGCATAATAGGTAAGTATTGAGCGTTAATGTAAGCATAATAGGTAAATTTTTTAGCAGTGCAGCATAGCATAATAGGTAAAATTATGAGCATAATCGGCGGGTCCCTAATTGCATATCGTGATATATCGACATATTGTGGCTTGTTAACGTGTCTGACAATCAAATTATTGTACATTGTGGTTAAACTGAATAGTATGTAATGCTTCTCAAAGAAAACTTAGCTCACTTATTTCCCTTAAAAAACAAAAAAAAAACACATTAAAAAACAACACAGACCATTGATTAGACTCTTTTGGCACACCTTGACATGATACTATTTAAGGGTATAAAGGATGCTTCTGTTTCATTGGCAACTAAAGTGCACGACACTATTATAGAATTTTTGAACCAATTCTTCCTGACATGGTCATTGAACCTGCTTACCTTGGCCAAAATGTGAGGCTTATTGGGTTGGTCCTTAATGATTGGTGTAACAATTAGTCACAATCTGACTTGGTCTGAACATATAAAGCAAATTACTGTAGTGATTGATGCATACACCATTATGCATTACATCACATTATTAGTTCTTGTATCACGTGCTAGCACATTCTTGTAGACCTAAATCTTTTCATGCTTGATTGCTGTACAGCTTGTTGTAAATGTGTTGGGTTGATTATATGACGATAAGAACATTACATTTGGTGACAAGAATTCAAAATCTGGAATGATGGCTGCACGAATGGGCATTGGAACATTCTCTGGCGAACCATCGGAATGGGAAGACTACGTCGACCGTCTCGAGAACTATTTTATAGCACACGACGTGAAGGAGGCTGAGAAAAAGAGGGAAATTCTCTTGAGTGAAAGTGGAGTGGCTGCTTACAAGTTAATTCGCAGTTTGGTGGCACCTACAAAGCCCAATGAAGTGGACTACAAGGACCTGTTAGCCAAAGTGAAAGCACATTTTGCTCCTACTCCTTCGACCATTGTCCAGCGTTACAAGTTTAACACTCGAGTCCGTCAGCAAGGCGAGACCGTTGCAGCTGACGTAGCAGAGTTGCGTGCTCTTTCAACTCGTGCTTACAGCGATATGCTCGAAGATCTCCTGAGAGACAGACTTGTTTGTGGAATAGGGGACATCCGACTACAACGCAGGCTATTGGCAGAACCGAATTTGACCTTTGCTAAAGCAGTGCAGATAGCTCAAGCCTCGGAAACTGCGAAGAAGGACTCCAAATGTATGGTTCCTCAGGGCACACCTAACATTGTCTTGTTAACAAGTGTTACCTGTTGTCGCTGTGGTGGAACACATTTAGCTGCTAGTTGCCCTTACGAAGAGGCGACATGTCACAAGTGCTCAAAGAAGGGCCACATTGCCAAAGCTTGTAGAAGCCGTAAGAAGGTTACTAAACATACAACACAGAGTAACAGCAGAACTGGTAAAAGCAAACCACCTAAACCAACGAACCAAGTCACAGCAATTGAACCTGAGTTGGAAACTAAAAGCGAGGGAAATCAACAGAATCAGCAAGATGGATCACAACTGGAAGAGTATACACTGTTTAATCTGAGCAACACCCAGCATTCAAGAACAGATCCATTTAAAGTGAGTGTAAATGTACATGGTAGTGATTTGATCATGGAGGTGGATACTGGTGCTTCTGTTTCACTAATAAGTGAGAACACCTACAAAACTGTGTGGAATGGTGAGAAAAGACCTCCCATGAAACCCACTAATGTGGGGAGGAATGTAGTAATTGATGCATACACCACTATGCCTTACATCACATTATTAGTTCTTGTATCACGTGCTAGCACATTCTTGTAGACCTGAATCTTTTCATGCTTGATTGCTGTACAGCTTGTTGTAAATGTGTTGTGTTGGGTTGATTATATGACGATAAGAACATTACAATTACCAACAAGGCTAACAGAACCAACGGATTTCTGCGATGAAATTTGCATAACTGCCCACTTGAAATTAAAAGTAATTGTTACAAAGTGATGGTAAAGCCTATTAGATTATGCAGCCATTATTTGGTCACCACACACACAAAGGGATATCAATATGATTGAAGGAAGTCAGAAGCAAGCAGCAAGATTTGTGATGAATAACTTCTCCCATTATGTCAGTGTTACACAAATGCTAACAAACCTTAAGTGGCTGACCCTTGCTGAATGTAGAGAAGAACAGAAAGCTATTATGATGTTTAAGATCACTAATCATCTCAATGACATCTCAGCAAATTCTTACCTAACACTTGTACCAATGATATGCAATACAAGGGCCATAGCAAGAGATTTATACCACCAATGACATGAATTGATTCTTATCTATATTCCTTCTTTCCCTCCGTTATCAAACTCTGGAATTCTCTACCCCAACACGTGATTGACTCTAAGGACATTGATCAATTTAAGCAAAGACTAGCTGGTCTAGTAACAATTATTAATATTGATTAAGCTATTTTGTAATTTGTTTGTTTATTTGTGATCTGTGCATCATACTCTTTTCAGAGGTCTGCACAATAATAATATAATAATAAAATAGTGTGGGAAAAGGGGAGAAGGAGAAAACATTTGAAATGAGGCTGAAAAGGGGGGTGTTCCAGGGAAATTCACTCTCCCATTTGTTTTTTTGTTTAGCCCAATATCACACATGCTGTGGCAGACAAGGGGTTTTCAATGTAGTAGGCTACCCAGGCTGCTGACCAACATGTTTTTTCATGGATGACTTTAAGTTTTACGCTGGCAATAAGAAAGAGTTGGAAAGCACCCTCAATGTAATGGCAGAAAGCTCTGCAGCGGTGGGGATGGCCTTGGGCCTCAAGAAATATGGAGTTGCTCACATGGTAAAAGGCAGGATAAAGAAATGCGGTGGTGAAGAGATAGAGGGGATGGGGATGGTAGGTGAGGTGATCATGCACAGGTATTTGGGGGTTGAACAAGTGTTCTGACCTGGCCAACAAACGGTGCAAAAGAAACTCAGGAAAAAGTTTCTCCAGAGGGTGGACTCCATATATGGTCATCATCCCTAAGCGCTAAGAGTAAGACGGAAGCAACAAATATCTGGGGAGTGTCGGTATTTTAATACTATTTCACAACTCTGTGGTGGCCAAGGACAATATTGAATTTAGACAAAGCAGTTAGGAAAGCCATCACAAAGGACACCACAGATGTGCAGCAATAGAAAGGCTATACCTTCCCCGGAAAGAAAGGGGAAGAGGGCTAGAGCAACAATGGGAAAAGGAACAAATATCACTAATGGCATACCTTCAAAAGTCGGAAGATCTGTGGTTACAAGCGGTGTTACGCCACATGATAACATTAAGTCGAGATAGCTCCACTAATCCAGTGTCAGCATGCAGATTCATTTTACAAAAATATGGTGTACCAATGCCTGAAAGTGATGACGATGTAGCGTACATGAAACACAGAGTTGGGGAAAGACAGAAGGAAAAACTGAAAGTGCTTAGGAAAAAGACCATACATGGAGTCCACAGGACAGCGGAAGAACTACCAGGGTGGTTCATGCATATGATTAAGAGATGGAAGAATTCAGGCTGCCACCGAGGCTCTTATAATAGCGGCACAACACAGCAAGAGGAAACGATAGGCCACGTACTGTCATCGTGTGAAGAATACAAATGGACGCTGTACAAGCAGAGACACAATGCCATGATAACTGTTTTCACGTTAGCAGTTGCTAGAAAGTGGGGGTATGATTAGGGGTGGGCAAAACAACATTCCCAAGATACGACAGTGAAGCAGATACAGCATGGGTGGATGTGGCCATCCCTACTGACCAAGTGATCCAGGCACAAAGACCATACGTGGTGCTATGGAACAAATGCACTAAATAAGCCTACATCATTGATATGGCATGTACGTGGGAGCCGCTAATCCCAGAAAGGGAAAAGGAGAAAAAAACAAATACCTAGAACTGGTGGCAGCCATGGGGAGAAGAGTGCCCCGGTGGCATATTAAGACTATGGCAGTTGTGGTAGGCAGGCACATTGGGTATCTTAGGGTCCTTGAGACACCACATATGGACCCCACAAGAAATTGTAAAGATCATACAAGATCTAAAGTATCAGACAATAAAAGCTGGAGCCCAGTGATAAGACGGCACTTCAGTCTGGAAGATTAACACAGTTATAGCTCCAATTTTTTGTAAAACAGATTTTTGATATCTTCATTTATTTTGATGCTATTGAGAATTGAAGCATAACATAAAAATCAACATTTCTGAGTGAAACAGCCAACAATACTCATGAAATTTGGTACACATATACCACTTTAGCGTGGGCGTTCAAAGGCGCCACTCGGTGTTTAACTCGCATATTGCCCGGGCAATATCATGGGAAAGCGGTTTGCCAATGACTTTGATACCCAGCCAGTTCAAAGAATTGATGCACTTTGACTTGTTATATTGAGCGACATAGAGCTTTGTATTGTGGTACTCGTTTTTGTAGTAGTTGCTAAGCTTAGTACATTTGTTAAGATAGAATAGTTGGTTGTTACTAAAGGTTAATGAAGGCATAAAATAATCGTTTGGGCGATTGTGGATGCGTATATCTACCCACCACGTATCATCCTTTGAACCGAGGGGTCCGACACTTCGTGAAATCTCGTACGCTCCTGCAGTAGAAATCAAGCCTCTAACCTCCGTGTTTCTTTGTAAATTGGAGAAGTTTTTCCGTAAACTACAGCTTACGTGGGCGGATATCAGCAGAAATCAACCTATATCAGCAGAAATCAACCTGGAAATCAGAAATCACGGTAGAAATCTGGAAATCTCGTACGCTCTTTCCGAAGTGTCAGACCCCTCGCTTTGAACAGACCATGGAACAGCAAAGCTACTACTGCTATGTTGAAATAGGTTAGTAACTTACAGTCCTAAGTACTTAACTTAATATAGTAACTTACTTACTGTCCCAATAGCGAAGTTAGTTGGGTTAACTTAGTACAAAAATGATAATATAAACTCCATCCCACAATCGCAAGTTTTCTAACATTGCGTGTTGAAGCATAGTAACGTATTAATGGCGTTTTAATGTATGGACAACGTTTTGATGGCTATTAGCCAACGCTATTAAAACCACGATCGATCTTCAGATGCTACTGTATAAAACAAACAGGATGAGTTCTCAGTAGTTAGGGACCCACCAATTATGCTGGCATAATTTTGAGCATAATAGGTAAAGCATTGAGCATAATGCCAGCATAATAGGTTAATTATTTGTACAATAGTGTAAACTCTTGCTGCAAAAATTAAAATTTCAAAATAAGATCGATATACTCTAATAGAGCAGTCAGTAACTCTAATAGAACAATCATCAAACTGACTGTTCTATTAGAGTATATCGATCTTGTCTCTTACATGCAGGCATGCAGCAAAAATTTATTATTTGTGTTCCAGCCACTCATTTTTTTCTTTCTATATAGTGTTAAACTAGTAGCAACGCATATGAACTAAGGCATGAACATTGAGCATAATCGGTAAATATTGAGCATTAATTTAAGCATAATAGGTGATAGGTAAAATTATGAGCATAATCGGCGGGTCCCTATCAGTAGTTCTTTCACCTATTAGGTGAGTGCACCCCGAGTGATATATATCACTTATACCCAGTGGCTAAAAAAACTATTTTTTACAACTAGCCAAACCTGAGAGCGGGGGATATTTGTTACACATGTAACAAAATTTGCATTTGTGTTTGATGTATATGCATATTGTACTCTATTATTGTTGTGATTGTCTAAATAGCTAAAGTAGTGAAGAGAGAACTTGTGTAGTGACAGTGGATGGGGAAGGCCAAATGGGGACTAGGGAAACTGGGGCAGATATACTGCCCCAGGAAATTTTGAAATGTAGCTGTGATGAGATTGAATCTGACTGAAATCTGGATGTTTTTAGGAAATGGTGAATTTAAAGGATAAAAAGAACTACGTATAGAAGCAGCATAGTTACAGGGTTTGAAAGTAGTTTTTTTTAGAATAAACTGTTGTTTTATTAGCTAGATTCTAGGGCAATTTTAATTGTAGACTGTAATAAAAGAAACTATGATTATAGGCTGAATTGTAAGACAATCTCTAATCACATAGTGGAGAATTTTTTTGAAAATAGCTATTTCAAGATAAGATCTTGAGGTACTTTTAGCCAAATCCCTGTAAAAGAGATTTAAGCTGCACACACATGCACGTAATGCAACTTTGAGGTTATATACTTTTCTGTGCATAGTGCAGCTTGCTATTTTAGCCTGACTTTTACAACTAGCTTTTTGGCCACAACTAGCCCCCCTTTTTAGCCCCTGCTTATACCACGGCTGCTTGGGATTTTGCTGACATATACACCCGCAGCCTTCGGGCCTGCGGCCCTCGGGCTTTGGGTGTATATATCAGCAAATCCCTCGCAGCCATGGTATAACTATTACATATACAATGCGGCATATGCAAAAAAATTGTAAGACAGATTTAAAAAAAATAAATTTGTTCAGGAGTTATAGCTTTTAAACACAAAGGAACCGGCCTTAACCTTTAAAGCCACACAAAAATGTTTGATGAATGCGTGTTTATTCAAACAGGCTTAAGAATATGGCCAGGTAACTTGGCTTGTCTAACTCCATTAGCCTAATACTAGATATCAAAAGAAAGCTTATTTATTGGGCTACTAAGGCAAGGTTAAATACACACTATAACAACAGAGGCTTACTTGTTATAGAGCGATGAAGAACGTTGACTGGTTTTATCGCTACGCTACATTCCACACTTTATCCGCCATGTTAATTAACATTTCAGTCACGTGAGCTATATATGGCCTTACTCGCCATTGAATGGAAAATCAGCCAACGGTGATTTGGGATGAATAGGATCAACTGGCAATGAGTTACGGATTATTTTCTAATGGTGTGTAGAGGATTTGCGTACTTATAAACTGAAATGTATTTTCACAGTGTGTTTTGGTCTTTATACTTTCATTGTAAGGTAAATCCCTAGGTATCATTTTAATCCATATTACACCACAAGTAAAATGATGTTGATTGCGTAGTCATAGGAAAAACACTATGAAAATTACAGCGCTTTGTTTATATCCATGCGTAGTGGTCAAACAAATTATACAGCACGTTACATTTTTGGAAAGTTATGATGTCCAGTACTATATATATCATTGTGCTTAATAGAGACTGGGGGCTGTCATCACCGAGGATTCAGAATCCAAAACATGAAACTTGATAAATTCTATCTTTATAAAATATCAATGTTAATTCCACTTACCCAGAAGGATCCCACAGCATATGTGGTGTAGACTGTTGGGGGGAAACTCTGTTCCATCTTTTCCCAAAAAATTCCAGAATAACGTAGCATATCCAGTAATTTGACTCAGGTATCCTTCTTTGTACTGTCAGGAATTGCGCTTTGTATTGCTTGTTTAATATTTTCCCCACTGAGGGCCTCGCCAAATGGCCTGCTCGTTGAGACAGTTGAAATTTCTTGGTAATTAGAGTCTTCAAAATGTTCTATTGTTCTTAACATGTCCAACTTCCACTTTGTTTCAACTATAACTCTATAGCAACCAACCAACATATAATTCTGTCCAATAAGAATGCAAGTTGCTTTGGGAGGATGTCAGATAGGTGCTCATTATGATTATATCACGTGTGCCCTGATGGGTGCGACAGTCAACAAGATTCACGAGAATTATCAACCTCTCGTTAAGGATACCTAATAAAAGAGGTAACTAAATAATTTGTAGAGTAAACAGAGTCTAAATTAGTTATACAGACACAATGTAGAGTCTACGGAATTTATAGACCCTCAGGCCCTTATTAGCACCCTCGTATGCTTGTGCGCTACAGCCTAGGGGCCTTTGGGTTTATAAATTCCGTAGACTCCACATTGTATCCATATAACTATTATTTATTTAAACAATGGCCCCTGTAACTGGAGAAGAGATCAATGCTTAAATGCATCACAAGAGGGTGCCAAATGATGCAAGCATTCACACAATACCATGTAGCAACCCTGCACCAACTTTGTTGAAATGACAAAGTTTGTTAATACTACAGAATGTTAAAACAGCATAACATGTGTTATTTTGATAACTTATGTGTTGCAACAACAATGAACCTGTAAAGATAACTTACCATTTAGTCTACACATATTTGTTAATTCAACTGCAATTGTCGTTTCAACAAACAAGTTTGTTATTTCAGCAACATGTAAAACTTTGCTAAAGCAACATTTGATGTGTTATTCTTATGACATATTTGTTGTAACAATATTAAATTTGTAACAATAACAGTATGTTTCTTAAAATGACTGATGCTTATCATAAAGTCTACACATCTTCATTAATTCAACTATTATGTAGCAGTTTCAACAAATAAGTTTGTTATTTCAGCAACATGTAAAAGCTTTGTTAAAACAACACTATAGGTGTGTTATTTTTGTTGTAACAACAAATAATTTTTGAAATAACAATGACAATTTCTGTTAAATGTAACAAACAGGTTTACTATTTCAGCAAGATTTAAAAGCTTCTCTGATGTCATTCAAAGCAATCAAATTACATATATAGCCTGTGTAATTTGAAGTGAAAAGTTTGAGGTTTGAGGATAACTAAAGTTTTCCTTAAAATATTAAACATTGAAATCTGTAAAAAAAGCATTACAACATTAAAAGTCCCCCTTGAAATTAGGCTGCTATACAAAATATCACTTGGTAATTAGAGCTACCATGATTTAAATGCAACACTTTTTGTAACAATGTACATTGTTCTAGGTGCAGAGAGTAGTTGATGTGACCGAACTGGATGCAGATGCTCTATGAAGCTATTCTCTTCACAAATACGTAAAATGGAGTGTTCTTCAGTTTGAGATATGACATAACTGTGAAAGTGACGGTCTATTCCAGATGTAAGATGCAGTTGGTAGCATATAAAGGCCATGTCATTATTAATCATCAAGATATCAGATATTTTCCGAATTGTGGGGCATCATCATCTTGGAATCCACACACAATAAATTCACCCAAACAATACTTATTTCCTCCACTCTCAATCCAGTTATGCCTACAAAACATAGAAAGTTAATTCTTTGTAATCACATTCAAGTTGACAATTTGTAATTGCACGCAACTATATAAGTCTGTAATGTTGCGAGGTATAATATGTTAGAGGTGCACAGAGAATTTGTCCAAGCCGTCAGTGATCCAAAAATTCTGTGGTGCAAAATGTACTATAGTGCATGTACTAACTCTTGAGCAACTAGATTAAATTTACATAGCAAAGAATATAAAATTTACTCAGTCATGGTGATGTACCCTATCACGTGCACTTCAGAACTGTGGAGTTAGATTCTTACCTATAAATGAATGGTTCATTCTGAGGTATCAGGTACCTTTGCAGTTCTTCCTGAACATGTATAGCCTCTTGAGTTAACTGTGTGGGTGGTCCATTGCCTACAGTGGGGAACACTGTACACTCGATGCCTTTCCATTTCAAAATAACACCATTTTCAGAAAGACCTGCACACACACAACAGCAGTGCATAGCAGATTCAGGGAAGGGGGAGGGGATTCAGAGGGTTCCATGGAACCCCTCTTTTGGAAGAGCGTCAGTGTCAGCAATATCAAAGTACTCTAATAGAGCAGTTACCCTAATTTGGGCATTTATTATAATGCAGCAGTCAGTGGTGTACCAATATAATCTAATAAGAGTTGATGAGAAACCGATTGGTGGATTGGTTTTAAGATGAACTTGAGAGAACACGTCAAATTTTAAGACATTTTTTTTTTGGTCTCAGTCTTCAACAGTGCGTGGATTGCAAATAATCACCAGAGTGGAACCCCCTTTTGAAAACCCTGGATTTGCCACTGAACAGATCAAGTTTTGAGGAAAAAAATTAATCGATTCCCTGTGCATGCATAAAGAACGGCAAGTATGGCACTAATATTTACATGGTGACGATGATAAAAGGATCTTCCAAAGAAATCCTTAGAATTGAAAAGTGAACACATGAGTTTCTGATGACGAGCAGCAACAGTCAGTGCTATGTTTTTAAAATTTCCCACTTGTGAAATATGCTTGAAGTAGCTGTTCTTTGCTTCCATCCTCATGCACCAACTATTTGTGAGAGCCCTAATCTAAAATATACAGAATCATTCAAAACACTAAAATTCATGCAAGTTACCTCAATATTTGAGATGGTAAATGCAGTAGGTAGTGTTGCTTTGGCAAAACAGAGGCAGTTGGAAAACACGCCCGAAACACACAGGTATCTTTGAATTAAAGACCGCAAATAATCCACAAGATCTTCTGACTGAATACGAGCAGTACATATCTTCATGATATCTAACAGGTAAAGTAGCATTCCCACTTTTCATCATGCAACGGAACATATTCTCCGATCATTAGAGATACATAAATAGCCAAAATCCAAATCTGTGCAGCTAAATATGCAATTATGCAACCATGATGTTATATAACATTTAGCATACCTGATTGGCAAAGATTAGCTGTTGGTTGCAACACTTTTTCTGGCAAAGGCTGTGGTTTGTCTCCTGACTCAGCATTGCTGTACTTGAAATGAGCTATTCTTTCATTGAGAAGATACAGGGTGAAATATGATTTCTCTATAATGAAGTGGTGCAACATTAGACGTAAAGTGTACGGCATAGCTCCTTCAAGAATTATATGCATGATACCCTGGGGTAGCTGATGATTTGCCACATGAAAATAAGCCAAATTATTAAGTGGTCTAGGAAAGTTAACACCATGTGTAATTGAATCAAATTCAGCTAATGGTCCACTCAGCAAGCAACAATGGTAATCATATGTTTCTGGGGAGCATACAATGAATTTTGACTCTGAAAACTAAAAACAAAAATGAATTTAAGTGTAGCTGTATAATATGGCTATGTCATACATACTGTTACCAACATTATTAGCTGCAGTTGTCCTAGTTGCAAGACAAATCCTACATTGTCTGAGAGCTAGCCCTACACCAACTTTAAATCCTCCTATAGAGTGTGCAGCTAATGTATCTGCTAGCATAGCTAGCACGCTTCCTTTCACCAATATCCTCTTTCCATTTAGTTGCAAATGGCAACCCTAAAAATAAAATAAAGGTTTACAGCCAAAGTTTCTACAGTCAATTTTCATACTTTTGCAAGGCTGTTTACTTCATCAATAAAAGGCTTCATAATTGGCTCATAGCCATATTCCTTAAGGTTTGGAGTAGTAACAACAGCAATAAGCTGTATTACTTTTAATGTTGCTCTGAATTTTGGACGAATATTACCCAAAGTGTAATAGAAAAGAGCTGAAAACCACACAATGATTATTATACCACCATCAATGCATCACTTTTACATACCAAGCTTGTGTTTTCCTTTGCTTGCACCCAATGGATTGTTTGTTTCTACTTCATCAAAATAAATAATGAACTGTAACTTTACACAAGATCTAGACTCTACTTCATCTTCACAATGTGCTGCAAACAATGGATGATTTTTAAATAATGTGCCATCGCAATAGTCTTCAAGAAAATTGTCCATTCTTGCATGTGGAGTGGTGACCTATGTACGCATTCATGTTAACAACTCATTATTAGCTAGGAAATGTTGCATACTTCTGCTAGTACCTCAGGATGGTTTAAGAATTTTTCAAGGTTTTCTACTAATGGCACATATTGAAAAGTATCTTCACATTCAATTAGATCACCTGATGGTCGATATTTAAAGGATGTTCCAAGATGCACAGCTACTGGTTCCTAAATTATATCATTAGATTAATAATACAATCAGATTAATGATGCATACATTTTTACAAGTATTTCTAAAATTAATCTGCACCATTAGTTATAAACTTCACGAAAGCATATCTAGCTACTATAGCATGAGTTAAATTAATGCAAAACTTACTACAAGACCGAAGTGCTCTTTATAAAACTTAGTCTGCTGATATTCAGTTTTCAAATTTTGAAACATATCAACCTGGAAGAAGCAGTCATTTGAGAGCAAAGTATCACTTTCATTTCCTAAACTGCTCTTTATTGAATCACGAATGTTATTCACCGTTTTGTTAACTATGCTATTTAAACAGCCAACAGCATAGTTAACAGAAGCTTGGGAGAGCTTGTACTTTTCTTTCAAAGTAAGTAAAAACAAGGCTGCTTCTTTCTCCTGATCAAATGTGTCCTCGTTTTCATGTGCCCTATCAGTGTTCAGTGTTGGGAGTAACGCGCTACTTATGTAACGCGTTACGTAATATTATTACTTTTGTGGTAACAAAGTAATATAACGAAATACACTATAAAAACAGGTAAATATAACTCAAGTTACTTTACTTGCAAATGTAACGCGTTACCTAGGTAATATAGTTACTGTAACGAATCTAAAATTATGTAATATTATTACTAAAAGTAACGAAGTTACTAATCTCGTTAGTAACCCACTGAGTAACGCCTAGCCACAACGAAGTAATGAAGCCTACTAAATGAGGCTTATTCACCAGTTACTTACTTATATCAAGACTTGCACATTGTCCAACAATGCAATCGTGTCACGTGATAAGGTGGTAATTTCACACATGACAGCTTAAGGCTATGGACACAAAGTAATATAATATGTAATATTATTACAGTTACTTTATTTTATGGGTAATATGTAACTGTAACTAAATAGTTCAGCTGCAAGTAATATGTAATATGTAACTAGTTACTTTTAAAAAGTAACTTGCCCAACACTGTCAGTGTTAAAGCTACTCCCATCATTAAGTTCTGTATCAGGTAGCTCAAGCTGATAGAATATATCACCGCAAGCTCTATCATGATCAGTATCCATTGATTGGTGGTCTGTGTGATCATCTGAGCAATGAATATCAGATGATAATATTCTTCTCCAGTTACCATGCTTTCGATTACAATGAGTCAAAAACGATGCATAAGTAGCTCCAGTAGTGAAATAATGAGCACACAACGGAATTTCACATCCATAGCGGAAATTTTCTTGAAGACAGTGGGATTCAAACAGATGTTTTATCAAAATCACTCTGTCATTAGAGCGAAAACAGCAATAGACACAATCATGAAACTTATCCGGCGAAGACGAATGCATGTCGAACAAGCCTTGGAACGAACTTTACAACCGCCGCACCTGAGTCTGCATGGGGTGGACACCGTTACAACGAAGGTAGCGGGCGCCGAATGATGAGTGCCCCAGTGTCAAGTATTATTTTAATCGCGCAGATTGTCATTAATTAAGTGTTACAGAGCCAAACGCCAGCGGTATACAAGTGAACTTTTATAAAGGAAGGTAGCTACAGTGAGCATACAGGTCCAAGTGCTGCAGGGTACTGTGTGATGGAGACATTAAACGAAATGACCACAGAAGATTTGTGTTTGTGGATAATCGACGATGTGAAGTTACTCAATGAAGTTGCCCAGGTGTTTAAGGGTGAGTGCTTTAAAAAATTCCTAGAATAAATGTTTCAATACTATGAGTTTAAGTAGTTGAGTGTGTAATCATATTACGTAAGTCTACAGTATTATATAGTTACAAATGTGCATAGGTACTTTTATATTCAATGATATGGATGGTGAGTCATTGGTGACTCTCATTGGGTGTAAACCAGGTCCCGATAGCCTGAGAGATGTGGTCCAAAAAGTTGGTCCTCGGATGAAGTTGTATAAGGCAATTCAAGCTTTGTATTCCAACGATAGTGTAAGAATCTAGATTTTTTCACTGTTGTCTTGACTCATTGTTCTAAATTATAGAGTACAGATGCACTAGACCAAAGCAGTGGTGCTAGTCAAGAGGCTAGTTGTAGTTATCATGATCCTCCTAGTCCTAGCCCTAGTTCATCAAGTTTTGCTAGTGAAAAGGTATGAAAAAGTTTTTTTTTCAGTTACAGTTTCATTAAGAATTACAATTAATATATTTCAGGTTTACACCCAGCATTAGAAAACGGAAACTTATGCCAGAGGAAAGGAAGGTCGTGTGCATGTGATTGCATTTAATATTAACCCAATTTTATATACTGTAGGAGCTTCCTGTTCCATTTCTAGTTCCATCTTTCCGCAGCCAGACTGAGTCTAAGTTAGCATCCAAGTTGTTAACAGAGGGTGATCGTAAATACATGGTGCAGACATTAACCACTTTGTTAATGACCTATACTTCACGACCATCTTTGAAAGATTGTCAACATGTAGCAAAAGCTCTACTAATGAAATTTCCAATTATTTCACCGGAAGATGATGGAGATACTTTGGTAATGGTTAATTTGAACATTTCCTTTTGTGTATTTAAATCTTATTTATAGAATTCCTGGAAATGGTTCATTTATACTCGCAGTCAAAATGTGAACCGTGGTAATTCTCCAATGTGTGATGGTCCTAGAAAGAAGCAAAAATGTCTATTGAATACCAAGCACTTTTATCCCAGCATACCGCATAATGCTGATGATGACGAATCGCGAATATGGATAACCTCAAGGAGGAATTGGCTAAAAATAAGCCATGTCACGAAGTTATCAAGACTCTTCTAGCACATACTTTTCCAGTGAGAAGATCCAACATACTTAAAGCAAATCATTATGTGTTCAATTTGAGTTACCAAGAAAAAGCTAAAGAATTTTTCACTTTCATTCAGGAAAAAATAGCCAAAATTGCTAGTGATCCAAGATCAAAGAAAAGCAAATCATCAGTTGTTGCCGTTCATGTTTCGGGTATATGTAGGGCTTTCAATGATCTTGTAAAGGACGACGATCAAGAAATTGTGGACTGATACAAATCTGTGAACTGAATTTAGAACCTACGTACATGTGATTTAAGTGCACACATAGTTTGAGAAGTTTGTCATTTCATTTAGATCCAAAAGTTAAAAGGTTTGATAAATTGTTCAATTGCACTGTAAAAACAAAGGTGTTTGATTACACCCTACTAGGGGTGTTTGGGTACACCCACACTTTTGAGGGTGTTAGTGTACACTCTAAGGTGTTTGTGCACACTTTTGGGGTGTTAATAGCTTCTAAGGATAATTTTTTTTGTAAAATAATAATATAGTAAATATATACATCAGTGTAATACTCTAGTTGGTATGCAGAGTGAAATCTGCTAGAGGTCACCTTTTGACTCATAATATTGAACCTTTACAGTAGATGTGCATGGCTGCTATTTCAATACTCCTCCATATAAAGCACAGCTACCAGCTATGTATCATTATGCATGTAGCTATAGGCCGTAAATCAAATATAGACCTTTATACAACAGTTCAGAAACTTACACATGAATGCACTTTCAGTACACTACTTACATAGCAGGAAGCAATATCGATGAGCCAGTATGAGACAGCACTGATTAACACTTGACTGGCTAGCAAAAGGGGTGTCCACCTGAGAACCTGTGACCACAGTCTTGGCCGGGCAACATTTCACCTTGGCCTGTGACTTGAAGTGCTTACAGTGTTTTCTTCTCGTATTTCCTTTTTTCTAATTCGCACTTGCACTTGTAATTTAGTAGCTATTGTAAGCTCTTGTTGCATGCTATACAAACCATAGACTCCACCATTATAATACGTATAAACCAGCATCATAGATGCAACAGAAATCAAATGTCTCTGTGGCTTTGTAGCATCTTCTTGGGGGAATCTTACGTCTTGTGAGTTTCAACTTTCCGTAATCTTGGTTTTAAATTCGTATAGTTTTCGATTGTGGATTTTGTACTCTTCATTAATTTCATCTTGATTTTGACCAACTGTATAGCGATTTAGTAGTTTTAACTGTTACCTTCAAGTTTGCTGGACTGCAATCGCCCAGCAAGAGCCTGTGTGACACCTCCTTGTATCATAAATCTGCAGATCGTGTGGTGTTCTTTAATTAGAATTACTCGAATGTATGCAACTTATCCATGCAAAGGACGATTGTGAGTATAGCTATTCACCCACTATTTGCATGAAGTAATGGTATGTAGTTTACCAACCTTCATGCTGTCATGGTTGCTGGCCGCTTTGTTAGAGGCCTTTTGTGTAACGAAGTGAAAACTCTCGAGGCCCTAGCCAGTGGTAGCTCCTTCATTTCGCTGAGCTGCCACGTGTGTACAACACAGAAGACGCAGAATTACTGTTCCAAAGCCTGTGTTTGAACTCTGCTACATAGAAATTCTGGCGTGGATGAAACTTCAGTCACAACTTGAATATCTCCCATTGTAATTGGCCTGCTATTATGTCAAAGTATGTGTACATAATCTACAAAGCCATCTTAACGTAAGTAGCTATTGTATGATTTTGTTCGAAACTGAAACAGAACATTGAGCTATACAGCAACACAAAGAGAAAATGGCAAAATTACAAAAGTTCCTGATAATTCATACACATGAGAAGTTCGAATATGAACTGAATTTTGGATAAATAAATTGGAATGGAAAATGTTTGCTGAACAAAATGATGTTTCATCCAATATGTAAGCTCTGTAGTGAGGCTCAAATGACGTATCATAGTGATCAACACTGAAGATCACTGTATCTCCATTTATGATATTAATTTGACAAATCACTCCAACTATTGGTAGATCATGTTTCACTCCAACGATGACTCCACTGGATATCTTAAACTCCTCATTATTCACTTTCACCCACTTGCACCTACAGATCATGGAGTAGATTAGCAAAGTAACCAAGTGAACAGATAGATTCCCACATGGGTTGAAGTTTTGTTGTTGCTACTATGCAGTAATCACAAGTGTACAATTTGTATGGCTGTCAGTGTGAGTATTTGGTGACACCAGGTACCTGATGTTAACTGGAAAAGCAAATGAACTGTCCCCATGCATCACAATAACAGAAGATGTTTAGGTGAGACTTCCAAGTGCCCACGCCTGTGGTGTGTATGCGTAGTGTATATATACCTGTCATATGTCAGCATGTGTTCAATGCACTTGTAGCATGTATAGTGTGTACCCCATGTGTGTAGTGTATATGCATACATTAGTAGTGCAAGCATGTGGTTAACAAAGAAAGGTAGATATTAAATACTTACCTATATATACTTAATACAGGGTGTCCGAGCAGGTCAGTAAATTCAGGGAGCTCATCTGATACAACTACTCCTAGGCAATATGCATACAGTAAATCCATGTAGAAACAAGTAAGACAAACCACATACCTGGACCAGCTTCTACATTCTGTGCGTGAGTCCATCCAGGGAGATCATTACCATTCAAGTTCAAATAACATTGGTACAATTGATGCCTCATTGCCAGAGAATATGGAGCATTTACAAAGTTACCCATAGATTGAGCCAATTGTTTGAAATATGAATGCTTTGCCTCGTACCTCATTGTCCAGTGATGAACAAGTGGCCCAAATCTGTATATAAACATAGCTACCAGATAAATCATTTTAAGCAGATAGCTTACTTGATCATAAATCTTCCCATATGCACCATAAAATGAAATTTCGGAAGAACACTTGCATCTGGATATAAGCAAACAAAGTCACCATGGTGATCATTAATTAGACTACTGAGGTAGACAGCATGGTCCTCAGATGTTGTTGGTGCAAACAACAGATCTACAATATCCATGAGACACAGAAACAAGATCCATCGTTCATCATCATCGGGGACATGTTCTCCGATGACAAGTGGTAATATCCGTCCTAACAGCCACATTTGAGAAGCTACAGTTGTCAAGTGGAAATCACAATAAAATCAAAACAAATACTATGAACCCTCTGCTATCCAAACCCGTTTATTCTCAAACAATGATAAGTATTCAGATAAGTGAATTATTTGGATAACTGAAGCCCATACATTTATATACAAAGCTCTGTTGAAATACTGCAATAGAGCATACACCTGTACTTAAAATACTTTCATTTCCAATTTTGGATAAACAAGGGTTGGACAACTGAGGGTCTGCTGTAGTACTAACCACTTTGCTTAAGAGTATTTCCTCCTGAGTTCATATTACTTGGTGATATACAAGTAGGTCTACTTTTAGATTCTGTACCACTAAGCTCAATGCTTTCCAGTCGGGTGTTAAGAATATCAAGAGAAAAATAGTTTTCAACACTTATCATGTGCTTAAGCATCAGTTTCATTTCATACTGCAATACGCCCTTCAAAACATCATGCATGATGTCAGGGAGGAGTGAACCATCACATACATGAAAATACTCAAGTTCATTGAGGATTGAATTTCGATTAATTCCATATTCCTTCGATGATTCTCCTGATTTATCTTTTTCAATATCTGTACATTGTATTTTGTGGTCATGTTTATTTCATAGCTGAAAATCTTTTTCAATAAACTGTGTAATCACAGAAAAAGCATTAAGATATAAATGCCAGCAGTAAGTGCATATAATATGTGACTGAATCTTGGAAAATCACCCATATGGGCGTGCATGAAATAATTAGAATTTTCATGTTTAGTGGATTGCTAATAAGAGCAGGGTACAGTTTTGAAAATATTTCAAGAATTTTCTTGTAATTTAAGGTATTGAGAATGGCTTAAAACCATCAACAAGTAGATTTGTACTATAAAGTTTGCCATTTGATCATTAAATATTTTAGGTAATGCGCCCATATGGGTGATTTTCCAAAATTCGGTCACATATTTACAAGTGTATATATAAGCTGTCGCTACAAAGCACTGTACAAATTGCATGAAAGACTATACTTAGTTAGCCCTTTCAAATAAACATGGTGAATTGTGACCGGATTTGCGAAAAGGGGTCTTCCACACACATCCAATTCTATGAACTTGGAAGATCATAACATTGTGTTCAAGAAAGATACAAACCTGCAATTTTCTCCATTACTTACCCTACGTTGGTACTCCCTACTGTCCAAATTTCAAGGCAATAAACTTTTCCAATCTCACGTTATGAATTGCCAAAGTTCGTAAATTGGATGTGTGTGGAAGACCCCTTTTCGCAAATCCAGTCACAATTATACTCTGAAATGTGTTACAGTACTTCAGAACATGCATATGTGCCAAGTATGTTGAGATGTTTGTTGTGCTTATTGCATTAAAATAATATATGCCACATACCTGAGTTTGTGCCTCTCCTTTTTCAGCCATGCAATGCCTGCACATCTTCAATGAAGTACAACTTTCTTTAAATCCTCCAAGTGCCAGACTTCCTAGGTTGTCAGCTGACACTATTGCAAGTGTCCCAAACATTCGCCTAGGTGTTCCGTGAATAAGAAACTGATGCCCTTGTTCCTATATACGTGGAATAAAAATACTGTCAATAGTGTGAATGATAAAAGTTTGGCAGGGCACAAATTAATTAGAGAAACTTCAACCAATTTACTAATTTCTAATTACCTATAATGCATACTTTCTCCATTGTAATTTTGTCAAACAGCTGGTTTGATTGCTGATTTGCCAAGCTTTCATTGTTTATGCATACTTTTATAATGCAAATACATACATGTATTTGCAAGCACACTAGACATACCAGTTTTTTCATGTCATTGATGAAAGGTTTCAAAACAACATCCATACCATAAGTTGAAATAAAGGTGGATTTGACAAGCGCTAGAAGATATATGCTTGTTAGTTTTGATCTATACTTTGGTGACAAATTTCCAAGCGTAAAGTAAAACGAGCCTGAAAACATTAGCATACAATTTATTTCTATTCAATTCAATTTGAGTACAAACCTAATTTGTGAACCTTGACCTTTGATCCTATCGGGTTGCATATCTCCAGTTCGTCAAAGTTCAAGAAGATTTGCAGTCCATTGGTATGGACTGAAAATAGAGGATGGACTTTAAAATATTCTCCATCACAATAATCATTAACAAGTTTTGGAGATGTTAGGTGACCATGTTCAATCTGTTACACATGAATACAAGGATAAAATTCATGCATGTAAGTATGTTAACTAACCTCCGAAACAACAGTTTTGTTTTGAAGAAGTGCTTGTAGAGTTTGTAGTATAGGGACATACATGACACAATCTGAACACGCCGGTCGAGGAACACTCCTTCGATAGAGCACTAGCTACGTGTTTTCTCACTTCAATCACCACTTCACCGAGAGCTTAAATTAGAAGCAGTGAGATATGGCTATGAAAAACAGCTCGAGAAAAACAGCTCGAGAAAAACAGCAGCTGCTTGGACGAATCTGGACTTGTTCAGGGAACCCCCATTGAATTCCCCAATCTCACCACTTCCGGCTGCAACGCCTGGAGCCTTCGGATCTGCTAGCAGTGAGACTTCATGTGTACCAGTACCACGTCAAAGAAAAAGACCACGAAGGATCCCTGATACTCGAGCTGATACAACAAAAGTCTTGTTAGAAACGATTGAGAGGCTGGAAGACGTCCGCTGTGAATGTTATATGCTGCAACAGCTTGCGAGAATGGAGTATTGCGTTAAATGCACTCCAGAACAATTGGACGCTAGTATTATAGGTGGTATCGATTGGTATGACCACTCAATGGTACCAAAAAGTATATTGAATTTTAATGTAATGAAAGTCTGAAAATATAGTCTAGCTATGCCACAATCGACAGTTCGTTGCAGCCACGTGTCAGCAACGTAGCAGTGTCGTACTTGGGTGTGAAGTTTTTCCTTGGGCGTGTTAAAACTGCTATCTAGGCGTGTTCAGTCTAACTAATGGGCCCTAGTTATTGTTTTGAGATAATCAGATGGAGTTTGTAGTTGACGGAAGCGCGGATTTCTTAGCTGAATATTTAACATCAGAAGGAATTCACGAAGATGTGGTGACCAAGATTGTTGATAACAGGATAACCTGTTCACTGTTTCTGGATTTAAGAAAGGAAGACCTGAAAGTTTTGGCCACAGTGATTGGAGATAGAATTGCTCTCCGAAAAATTCTGGAGAAAGCGCGGAAGGTAATTTAATAGCTAACTAGCTATAACGTTACTACTGTGACTGTATGTCACAGTGCAAAGAGCAGCCAGCATCGCAGCAAGGATCTGTAGCTACTGTTGTACAGCCAGTAAGGCCACAGACTCTCCAAGCAAATTCAGCTAGCAGTTCTGATTGGCATAATACTTTTGCTATCCCAGACTTAAACCGTTTTTCTCCACATATACAGAGTGCCATCAACAATGGAATCATTACAGGAAGAGCTAAGCGTGAAATTTACCAAGTGTTGAGAACATACATAACAGCGTTTACTTTGTACCCAACACCAGAGCAGTACACCACCATTTGCAGAAACCTTATTGAAAAATACCAAATATTGGGTGACACTGATGGACCATCCAAATATGTGAGTTTTAATTTGGACATCTATAGTTATAACTGTTATTTATTTTTCTGTAGACTACATGGAAAATGGGTTTAAGAAATTCTTTTAAGAATATTCGCCGAGGGCTAAAAAACAACCAGTTGGCTGATGATGATGAACCACCACCTAAGCGAAGAAGAGTGTATTATGGGGACAATGAGGAAAATGTCACTCAGGAAGAGCATGATAGGGCTGTAAAGAAATTAAAAGGTTTGTTTATTGTTATTGAAATAGTGTGTAATTATACTTACACTTATTTCAGATGCCTTCAATGGCCAAGGAAAGAAAAAAGGCAATCAATTCAGCAAAGTGAAGAGATGGATGGACATCACTAGACAAAGGAGAAACCAATGGATACAAGAAGATCCGTCACCAACACTTTCAGAAATTTTTAATGAGTTTCCACATTTGAGGACCATAAGATGTGTAATTAAATTGATTACACTATTTTAAAAATACTATTATCACTTTTGATGCACACAGCTGCGACGAGAATTCAAGGTGCTAGCTTCGTTGGATGATGTGTCCGCAGTAATCGAGAATTGGATAGACTGGGGACAAAAAATCATGAAGTTTGCAGAAATTGAGTCAACCACACGTCCTGTGATTAAAAAACTGATTAGAAGCCTACCTGAATGTGAAGATCTTTTCAATCCAGATGGTCAGGTTTTACTTTGTACATTATGTCACCACCATTTTTTTTAATTGCAGATGCCAAAGACATGATTTGTATGGAAATCCTTTTAAAACTAATCTATCTGCGAGGACCAAAAAAGGGATTTTTGCTGTATTTCACTGAAGTTAGTAGTAAAATATATTATAAAGCATTCATTCATAGTTCATTTTACAGTCTACTGAAACTGATATTGATCAAGAAATTTTGGAATTGGATCAGTCTGAGCCATTTATATTGGTTACTGGGAAACCAGGGACAGAAACCAGCCAATTCTTCATTTGTTGTGAATCTGAAATCATTTTGGAGTCAAAGTCGTTGAGAAATGCCATAGTTGATCTGATGTCATCATATTACGTCTTTGACATCTCTTACCCGAAGTTGATCAGTGGGATACTGATTTTCTTGCAGCATCACGTGTTCTGTCTTGCAGATGAACAAGCTGTACCACCTGCAGTAAAGACATTATTAGCTAATTTACAAAAGTTGTAAACTTAATTGCCTTTGTGCATTATATTGTATACCATATTTTCTTGTGTAAATAATTACATTTTTCGTACTCAGTATGTGAGTTGTGATGTAACTATAATATTACGCTACAATTACTCGGGCAATTACCACTGTAAAATCTTTATAACATGGGAGTAATCATGCACTTTAAAGTGTTTCATAACACCTACTGTAGAGTGTAACAAAACTCCGTTTAGGGTGTAACAATACACTCTTAAAGGAGCCACACAAAAATGGCAAGTAAAGCACCCTCAAAGGTGTTTCATAACACCTTTGTTTTTACAGTGTGTGGTTAGGGATGTCCACAAATAAGACTCTCCTAAAAAAAGTTCAGTTGATTATTTAACTAATTGGTATATATGTAAATAGCTCAAAAGTGCTATGTCATTTTGGCACAAAAATTCCTAAACAAATTATAAAAAATAACAAATTAATATGATGATGTTGAATTAACATAAAATACATTGCCAAAACAGCCAAGATATTTAGTAGAATTAGCACATGCTGTTTATCAATTCAACAAGCAAATGTTGAGATTACAAATCATTCGAACAAATATTATGTTAGCATGACAAGCACATGTTGTTGAATTAGCATAATTTTACGATACTTTACAAAAGACAAATATATTTTGTAAAATTGACACAATACTCTTTGTCAATTTGACAATAGAATTAATTTTAAATCAACAAAACTAAGTGTAAAAGCTCTGTCATTTTGACAGATACAGTTTTTGAATCAGCAAGACCATTGTTTTGTCAATTTGATAAATACATCTGTCAAATTTAAGTGTGCTTTGTTGATATTCGGTATTTTTTAATTTAACACAAAAATTATATGTCATCACAGTTTCATAGCTTTGACAATTTTTTTTGTCAATTTGACAAAAAAAATTTTACAGTGTGGACTCCCACCCCAGTAATCGCCTTACTCAGTGTCACTGTGTCTAATATGTATGCTCACTGTGCTGCCCAATATAAGTATGTACACTTGCATGTGACGATGTCTGGTTGATTTACCCCTAATGTTTATAAATAGCGAGTATTACTATAGCATTTAATGCTAACATTGATGGGTGTAGCAATGGATATCTATGATAATGTTGATGATATGTGGGAGTTCAGTAAAGCTATCCTTACTGAACGTCAAATACATTTGCTCCTCTACGTCTTGCTATGTGTAAGGGCTCTCGTCGCCATACTCCTTGGCTACACCATCCCTTCTTTCAAACATCCAGAACAAAGAAGCCAAAAGAAGAGCAGAATTAACCAACAATAGTGCTGATATTTCCTTTTACAAAAAATTGAAAAATCAACAACTGAAAATTTGATGTATTTTGTTATAAAAAGTAAATAACATCACAGGCAAGGAAAGATCTACAATCTGTGTGGGGTGGTGTTAACAACATTATTGGCCGGCACCAAGTAAAGGATTCTGTGCTTGATACAACTCATTCTTTAGACTATGTCAACGATCTTTTCCATAATGTTGCTGTTTCTGATGACCACCAACCATCCTCTAGTTTCCCAGTAAGAAATGTCTTGCAAGATACAGAAAATAAATTGCAAGATGTGCAAGATCTTGCAAAAATTTAAGATCTAAACTATATATCTTGCAAGACATTTAATTATTTAATTGTACAGTAAACTTCAAGAGAGTTGTACGTAAACATGAGTATCATGTACATAGACCATATGATTTTATTCCTTGTTTCCTGTGTCTATCAAGGTAGCCTAACCAAGTTTTATTATTGATCTCACTTAATTCAATGCACATGCATTTTCAAGAAGGAGGTACATAATGACCAAGTAAATGCATAAACTGTACATATATATATATATATATATATGTACCACTGTGCATGGGTAGTTCAAAGGCACCAACAGTGCCATAATTTGTATATTGCACTGCTGCAGACCGCAGGGAGTGCATTATAACGCACTGATTGTGGTTTTGTAGACCACAACGAGTGCATTATAAGTTATAATGCACCGACCGCAGTGCAATATACATATATTGCACTGACTGCGTTTTGTGCAGCATAGCACAAGTGCCGGTGGCGAAGACCACTGCGACACCTCACCTAATAGGTGGAAAGGCACTTCACAGATCACTCGAATTCTTTTATAGCCTGACATGTAAAGGTTGATTGTGGGCCATAACGTCACCAATACGTATAATGTTTACAGGCAGCCAATGGCAATCGAAAAAGCCAACGCGGGTGGCCACAACTCTAGTCTACATATATATAAACGTACTTATACACCTTACTAGTCTGGTGCTATCTTAGTCCAGATTAAACTGTAGTTCACTTCGACAATGACTCAATAAAACAAATATATTCTAAATAATACTAACCTTTACGTTCGATTGTGGTAACCAGTTTTGTCATGCCACCAGATTCGAGTTTAGCCAGTGTGAATAGTAAGAATTAGACTAGTATCGTTTAGTAGTTAGGTTTTGTTTACTTAAACCGTCTATTTAGCTGCTTTTTTCGCTCGAGACAATCACTATGGTGATTAGTCTGGTGCTTAGTCTATATGGCACGCTGAGCACTACATGATGAGAGTCGAACAGCGAATGCAGGTTAGTGATGTAAACCATAGTGTACTAACTTTCAATATCTCAGGTGGCTGCAGTACTGCAGGGGGAACGTCATCGCAACGTCCAGCTTGGTTACCCACAATCGATGTTAGAAACCTGGCCTTTATAAGTGTTACAGCTGTCTTGTGAGACTCTCCCCACCTATTAGGTGAGTGGTACATAACAGTTATACAACGTACACTTGTATAAATGCACTTTCCTTCGGGCCTAACGGCCCTCAGGCTCGTGCGTTTATATCAGGCAGAGCACTCGTGGCCGTTGTATAACTATATTATATATGCGTATATATATATCCACCTCAAAATCACCTTCGCTGTAAAAAAAGGCATGTCCAAGAAACTACAAGTACCTGTAATCCAATGTAATTAAAAACAGCTCAGTTGTAGGGAAAGACTTCATAAAAGTAAAATAACTGGTATCTTAAAGAGCTGATATCTGGAGCGGCCAAGAATCAATCTTACTCATACTAAATTTTTTTAATCCATGCTAGAACACCTTGCATTGGCTGTAAAAAGTGCACCCATGAAAGTAACTGGCAATTGAAATAGCTGATATCTGAAGCGGCCAAGAATGAATGCTGATATACAACTAATTGGAATTAACAAAAAGTTTAACATCGAACCTTTATCATTCAGCTGTGTTCTACATTCACTCTTGCTGCATCATAAATTGATTTCTTTTAACTCTAATTGGCTGGTAATTTAGTCGCCTATTTTTAATATTCAATGTATAGAGCAAATTACCAGCCAATTAGAGTTAAAAGAAATCAATTTATGATGCAGCAAGAGTGAATGTAGAACACAGCTGAAAGATAAAGGTTCGATGTTAAACTTTTTGTTAATTCCAATTAGTTGTATATCAGCATTCATTCTTGGCCGCTTCAGGTATACACTTTTTTTACAGCCAATGCAAGGTGATTAAAAAAATTTAGTATGAGTAAGATTGATTCTTGGCCGCTCCAGATATCAGCTCTTAAGATACCAGTTATTTTTACTTTTATGAAGTCTTTCCCTACAACTGAGCTGTTTTTAATTACATTGGATTACAGGTACTTATAGTTTCTTGGACGAGTCTTTTTTTACAGTGAAGGTGTTTTTGAGATAAATATCACTCATTTTTGCTATATAGTCATAGTCCCACTGGGGGAACAACAAAATTGTTAAAAATTTAATGGTAACATTTAGATAACTGATGTTGGGAAATTAGCAATAATATTATTATCTTGGAGAGTCTAACATGTGCACCTGTCATCTTGTATGACAAAGGCATGCACATTACAGACTGTTCATACTTTAAATTTGGAAGTGAATTTACAGTGTAGAATAGACAGACTGTTCTATAGATTTATGTTTACTGTGGCATTCATTTACTATTTACAACATCTCACATCTGTGGTAAATGCTTTAGATTATGCTCATAATTAGCAAGTACCACAAATTACTACACAGCTAGCTATGCATAATTTTGACTGAATTCATAATACAGACAATTTATTGCACAAGTACTGATTGATGGTAATACGATGCAATGCTTTCCAGCAGCTATAGTGATCTTACTTAGTTCACTATATACATGTAAGTCTCAGATTACATTTCAAGTGTTTTTGTGTTGTGGCACTGTAGGGAAACACTATGCATCTCCTCATCTCAATAACTACATCATCATCATATTTAGATCAACTGTTGTAACTGGATTTACAAGGTGTACTGATTTTCTAGTCATATAAAATCAATAAATAGGGATCAGTAAAGAGGATGGAGGGAAACCAACAAGATATCAGATAATTGAACAAGAATTATAGGAGGAAATCAAAATGCACTTAAATAAAACATCTCAATTAATATTCAAAACTCTTTGCTGATACAATAACCATGAACTCTGCTCTGACAATTATCTTATCATTGTGTTGAACATTATATAATTTGATTCGTAGTGTGGAGCTAGAGCCTTACATTTCCCAGGCCTCATAGTACATGGAATAGCAATTTATACCAGCAGATGAAAGAATATCTTGTATATGCAACTTGAAAGCTAAACCCTAGTGGGATAGCATTTAATGATAATAAATAAATACATATAGTCATTATTATCAAGAGTCCATGCAAGCATATAACAAGAGTTCATTTTAATGTGGAACTCTAACTATCTTTTGGACAATGTATGTAGGGCATCAGAAGATACAACCAGTGCATTGAGATCTAAGCCTTTTTGACTGGAATTAAACAAACTTTGATGAAGTGAATTTGGTCACTGAAGGACTAGCTAAAAGTTGCAGTATGCTTAGCTAAAATTTTCTGAGGGAGTATGTCCCAGAGGCCCAGACCAGTCGACTTAGCTACCACTTTCACCTTACTCTGGTGCCCTGATGTATCAGCAACATAATAGTAGCTATAGAAAAAGCTAGTTAATGCCATAGGCATAGCTAGGGGCAAGCATTTGCCCTACCATCATGCGTTCTATGCGACCATATGCATCATCACACAAAATCCTATAGTAGGCTATAGTACACACGTACCACAACGCTGAGCCATGACTAAGGACAAGTACCACACAAGACTGACAATTATCACGTGATCTATTTAGGGGAAGTCCCTTGGAATGTAACTGCAACACCCCAAGTGGACACACGTGATACACGGTTTTAATTAAAATTGAACAAATGTTGTTTAAAATGGCAGTCCAAGAAGGAGATTGAGAGTAACGAGACTGAGTAATCAACAGTAAGTCTTGTTGTAACTGGATTTCATTTCATGGTGAGGTGTACTTTAATGCAGAGGCTGTACACCGTTGTTGAAGTATGAAAGAACCCGTGAAAGAATAAAAGTCTGGAGTGGAGGTTAACAAAACTGATTAGATCGAGGATTAGATCAACATCGACACACACCGATTAACCACATTTACAGTATTTTAGAGTCCCACCGGGCGAAAACTCCTAGTAGCTCCACTAGCTCGTATTATTATCTCATGGGGAGATTGTAATGACAAGGTGTATGGACCAATTACCAAAAAACCGTGGCTATCTGAAAAGGTATACCCATTCACATGTTCTGGTTTAACCCTTTATTATCGAATGGCTAATATATTGCCATAAACGGGCATTACCGAAGTTTTTTTCTGGTAATTTCTTGATATAAGTGAGTTTGTTCACAACGCTCTAACTTCAACACCCAAGTCCCTAGTCGTCTGAAACTTAGTATAAGAACTCACAATGAATTGTTCTAGTAGTTGGAGTATACTATACTTCGTAGCATAATCCGTTCTTCTTTTTACTACAGGGGAAAGTTACACCATCCGCTCGAGACATTCATATCGTCGCCATAGAAAAGGCCAGTACTTCCAAATTTGGACATAAGATACACAACTAGATAACATCCGGTGTGTGACGTTTGTATAACCACAAAAATTCGTTTGCACTTAAAACAGTGCTGATGAGTGGGACCCTCGAAGTCTGCAAGTACGTAAGCTTATAAAAATATTGAGGAGCGGGATGAATTATATATGCATTTATCTCCACAGTGAATATCTTTGAAGTGGCACCGCCGAACTGGCTGAAACGAACGTCAATTGTCGATCAGTGACGGCCTTACAAGGTAAGCCAAGTATAGTGAACCAGTGTTAACCATGTATCCCTTTATTACAGAAGACGCGTACACTCCTCGCTCTAGGCGGCCATCTCTTCGACACACAAGGAGCTATCAACATCAAAGTTGGAAACGGATCTAGCAGAGAGACACACTTCCTGTGTGTGACATCTACTAGACCACGTCACTTCTTGTAATGAATTTAAAAAAAATGTATTATTGAAAAAAATATTATTTTGTAACATTCAATAAAATTACAAAACATTAAAATACGAGCTGGGGCCAGCAATAAAATGGTTTAGCCTCATTTAGGAGATGGCTAGGGCCCCCATCTCCAGGGAAAGAACCTCATACATTCATGAGGAAAAACCCATGAGTTTCAGCTCGATCACTAGCTGTTATCACACACACATACATACATGCATATATATATATATATATATATATAGTCGACGTCTACGAACAGCAGAATATATCTCATCTGCAAGGCTAAATTATGTAAGAAGATTTTAGAAAGCTTGTCTACTAAAGGATTAAGTTTGTACAACTTATTGTACTCATTGGACCCCCTAGGTGCAGCCTTCTTGTTATCATTGAAATGTAAGGTCCACAAGATATCCATGAAACGATCACGAACAAAAGCACCAGTTATCATGGGAAACACATCGAAAATGTCACTTTTGAGCCAGCATTGGGTAGCTCAAGACGTTCTCGTTATTTCCATTAAAATGCACGCTCCTAAAAAGGCCTTAAGTTCTGGGACCGTCAGATCATACCAACCTATCATACTTACCCTTTTGCAGTGCATATAGGTTGGTCTCACACAATGTGTTACAGGAGTTTCGTCTCACTATTCGATCGACTCTGCGACTCGTTCCTCACACGCTGCCCAACAGTTACTCACGTGACACCATTTCTCATGTTTTCTCATTACACGTGATTCATACATTACATTACATAATACTACCATAATTAGCCTACAATACTACAACATTTTCCACACTCCCCAGGGTTTGGAAGTGGGAACAACAAACAGTTCTAAAATTATTACATACAATAAATCCACACAATATCATATACTAATTAGAGTGTTCAGTTCCAGCCCTTGCAGCAATCCTTGAACTGCGCCTCAATCCTTGACTTAGTCCATCGTGATTGTGGTCATCCAGACTCTGGTTACAATTGTTCTGCCCGTTATTGGGATCATTGACTTGTTCTTCCGCAGTGGTGTTCTCCTTGTACTGAGATGGCACCTCAATAGGAAAAAGATGCTTTACACTTCTCCGGAGTAACTGAGTGGTTCCCTTGGGGGTGGACACACGAACAACAGCTGCTCGAATTTTCCCATCCTTCCCAGTAAGCAATTCCTCAACTTTAGCTAATTTCCAGAATAACCTCTTAGTCCGATCGTCTTTCACCACCACGATATCACCCACAGAAATCTGTGAGCCACCCTGAGTCCTAATCTTACAGGCATGAGTCTCTCGTAGTTTTAACAGGTACTCACGTCACCACTGTCGGGAAAACTGAGTTAGCAGGTGTCGATGAGCCTTGGATCTACGGGTCAAAGTCTCACTAGTACTGATGACTTCAAAGTAACTGTCATTAGGATTGGTTGTGACTCTTCTACCATAAATCAAATGAGAGGGTGACAGGGTATAACTGATTCCGTCTAAATCGTCCTGCACATGGGTGAGTGGCCTTGAGTTGATCACAGATTCTATCTCAGTTACTAGAGTAGCAAGCTCATCAAACATGACGGTGGTCCGGCCCAAGGTTTTCCTGAGACATCTCTTTACCGTTTGAATTAAACGCTCCCAGAAACCCCTCCACCAAGGGGCCCTCTCAACAATAAACCTCCATCTTATCTGGTTTCTGGTAAAGTACTTCTGAACTTCATCTGATCGAATGATTTTTGACACTTCCTTGGATGACGCCTTGAAGGTTTTGGCATTGTCAGAGATGATCGTAGCCGGCAATCCTCGTCTACTAGCAAACCTACGCAGGGCCAGGAGAAAGGTCTCAACACTTAAATCCCTGATTAATTCTAAGTGTACCGCCCTGGTTGAGGCACAGGTTAACAAACAAACATACACTTTCTCCTCCATATCTGTTCCCTGTGAACTATACACAATGTGAAGTGGGCCGGCGAAGTCAACACCAGTATGGGAGAACGGTGGGTCCTCTGATACTCGTTCCAAAGGCAGGTCTGGTGCTGAAGAGCATTGGTACGGTGGTCCTTCAATTCTTCTACAGGTTACACAGGCTCGAATTATCTTCCTTGTCACTTGACGCCCCTTCAATATCCAAAACCGCTCTCGTAGGCAAATCAATGTATCATTCACACCACTATGCTTACAGTCATCATGGGCCTGCAGTACTAGCAGTGAAACAAAATGGTGGTTAGTTGGTAGAAGGATTGGCTGTTTGCCAGATACGGGAAGGTTTGATAGATTGAGTCGTCCACGGCATCTAAGCAGTGCCTTGGTGTCAACAAACAAATTGAACTGACTAATCAGTGGCGGGCGAGCACTTCCAAGTTTTCTCAGGTAGTGGATTTCTTGGGGAAACGCCAATTTTTGAATGCCTCGTATCCACAGTATTTCAGCGTGGGCGATTTCCTCTGCCTTCAACAAACTCCCCGTGCCATTTATTCTACTCCTTCTAAGTCTGTTGACAAAACGGACTACATAGGCGGTCACACGTAACAGCCTTTCTAGACAACTATACATAGTACTATCAATCAATTGATGCACCCCATCTTCTATAACAGTCCCCTGATTGGTCAAAACTTGCGTTAAATTGGTTGGTGACTTTGCCAGCTCAGCCTTGGCTTCCTCTGAAATGGCATCATTGAAGCTAGGTGGTTCAACATGGACTTGCGCTATGAATGGAGGCCCATTCCACCACAAGTTACTTTACAGCAGTTCAGTGGCAGACAAACCCCTAGAGGGAAGATCAGCAGGGTTTTGTATTCCAGGGCAATGACTCCAGCTATCCGGGTTTGTCAACTTCTTTATCTCACTAACACGGTGCTGTACGTATTGCTTCCAATTCTTGCGATTTCTTATCCAATGCAGCACGGTCATGGAGTCTGTCCAAAGAGATACACCTGACAGTGGAGGCAATAGAGGTGTTACAGTATGAACAAGCCTAGACAGAATCACCGCCCCTAACAACTCCAGGCGAGGTATACTTTGAGGTTTGGTTGGCGACACTCGAGTCTTGAAGCAAACGAGCTTGACATCAACAACTTCATTCTCATAAACTGAACTGAGATACAGGACCGTAGCATAAGCTCGTTCTGATGCGTCGCAGAATCCATGTAAGTATGTACTCTTAGGCATGGTACGCACAATCAGACACCGTGGAATTCTTATGCTAGAGAATAATGTCAGGCCATGTAAAATAGAATCCCACTTACCCTGGATCTCAAGTGGTAAAGGTTCATCCCAGTTCACCTTATCAGTGCACAGTTTTTGGAACAGCATCTTCAAGGTGATGACAAATGGACTTAAGAACCCTAATGGGTCAAACAAACTTGCTGTAAATTTCAGAAGGGACCTCTTAGTTCGTGGCAGTCTACTTGCTGACTCTGATAGCTCAGCAAAGTTGAATGTGAGTTCATCTCTACAGTTATCCCAGTCAACTCCTAAAAGCTTTAGCGAACTCTCATTTTCCATCTGGCTATTCATTGGAGTCTCAACTGAGCAATCAAGGCTATGAGATTGATGAGATTCTGCCTCTTCTATCATCTTCAAAACTCTTCGGGAATTAGATTTCCATTTCCTCAGGTTAAATCCTCCTCGTGCCATGATGGCCTTAGCGTTTTGATACAGTTCAAACACCTCTACAACGTCAGATCCACCTGCCACCAAGTCATCAACGTACAGAGATTGTCCCATAGTATCCACTGTCTTTGGATAAGTAGCTTGAAACTCCTGTATATGATGAGCCAGGACAGCCCCCAATATAGCTGGTGATGGCTTAAGACCAAAGACTAAGCGTGTAAAACGTAATTGTATGATATCACTGTGTTCGTTGAAGGGTTCCTTGAGCCAAAGGAAGCGGAGCATGTCTCGATCAAGGTACTTAATACTTATCATAAGGAAAGCCTTTTCAATATCACCGACCAAGGCAATGGGGTGACATCGAAATCGGATGAGGACATTGAACAACTTGGGAATTAAATTAGGCCCAACCTGCAAGCAGTCATTCAGTGACAAGACACCATCCTTGGATGTGGCTGAGCCATCATACACGATACGGATCTTGGTTGTGCTCTTGTCCTGTCTGATCACTGGGTGATGTGGCATGTAATGAGCACACCCCACCGTGGCCTTATCAGCCTTGTTTTCCTTGGAAACTGGTTCTAATATACCATTTCTCAGTTGATCCTTTTGTTATGCGATGATACTCCAACATTACTGTAGGCCGAGACTTGAGTCTTCTTTGCAAATACTTGAGCCTATTTTTGCATAGGTCAAAATGATCAGGGACTTCCAATCGATCTCGATTCCACGGAAGGCTCACTTCGTACCGGTTATTAGTAAACTTGACATCCTGGAGAAACAAGCCTCCAGCACATTCACTATCACTTGGTTCCTTGATGCCTATGGTTTCCCGTTTCCCAGAATGATTCGAGTGCAGTCCTGAGGTGATCCACTGGTTCTGGGGGGCTGAAGACAGTAACCCCTTGCCACAAAGCCAGATTTGAAGAAACATGATGCAAGGATGTGTCAGACGATACAGTCCCGGAGAGTAGCCAACCTAACTTACTACAGACGGCTGTGGGTCCACCCTGAGTGCGTATTACCTCTCCTCCTACGATATTCCAGTACCAATCCGAACCAATCAGTATATCAATTGCCTCTGGTCCACTGGAAGGGGGATCGGCTAAATCCAAATCTAATTCACAAAGGCCAGGAAAGTCATCCAATTTTACCAAACTGGGGAGTGTCGAGCAAATGGTAGGAAAACTAAGAGCTTGTATGGTTACTCCTTCTGTTCCGTTGAGTTTGCGCAAATGAACAGCAACAACATTACAAGTTTTGCGTCTAAAGTTATGGTCCCCAAATGTATTCAGATGCAATCGTTCCTTGCCTAGGGATTTCAGCCTCAATCGGTTAGCCAAATTGTCTGTGATATAGAACCGTTGACTGCCAGTATCGAACAGAATACGAGCTGCTACGGCTCTTCCAGTTCCCTCGTCGGAGGCAAGTGCTCGTGCAGTTTGTAACAAAACCAACTGATCACACTTAGAGTTGTTGCAGCTATTAGAGGTAGTCTCAGTAGCTGGCTTATCAACTGGGGGTTGTTCGTCAACAGGTCGTGCCTTCTCACATAGGGATTGATGATGTCGACCATTACAATGGCGACATTTCTTACGAACATCGTAGTCCTTGGCTCGATGGTGTGTTCTTAAACAAATAAAGCACCTACCTCCTTGAATAAGTGTTGACCTTCGGTCCTTCGCTGTCTTGACTACAGTACAGGAAGCCGAATAATGTTCCCCTTGACAGTAAACACATTTTGGTAACTGTCCGTTGGCAACAAGGGAACTGGCGGCAGGGTTAACAGGCTTGGAACCGGTGTTTCGAGGTGCTGTTACCTTACTCAGACTACTGGCTTCTCTGGCTTCTACCTTGATTCTTATCGTAGTCAATATATCCTCCATCTTCCATACTTCCCCAGGGTGGGCTCGAGCTATACGTAAACGCATATCCTCTGGCAGCTTAGGCATAAGGATAGGTATCAGAAGACTGCCGTACTCACTCAAGTTTATGCCTAGAGAGCTTAGTCCACGAGTATGGATAGTTATCTTATCATAAATCGACCTCAATGAAGTGTGACGGTCTTGAGAACAGTCAGGCAACTTAACAAGCTCGTCCATGTGAGCTGCAATAATGACTCAAGTATTGCCAAATCTTGCCTTCAGCAGTTCCACCGCATCATTATAATTACCTTCGGTCAGGGGTAAACCTTGTATTGCCTTACTAGCAGGCCCCTCCAGTAAAGACTGAAGATAATTGAACTTGTCAACTGATGATAAGGCATCGTTATCATGCACTGAAGATTTAAACGAGTCCCAAAAGGCTGGCCATTGCATTATATTACCCTTGAATTTGTGCAATTCTAACTTGGGTAATCGAGCTTTCGCAGCCGACAATGTAGGAGGAAGCACAAGTGAGCCTGTCATTGAAGCAGAGGTAGCAGCTACTGCAACTGTCGGGTTTAAGAATGGTTTAATTCGGCGATCATAGTCTAACACCTTAGCATTAATTTGCTCAGATTCCTCGATTTCATGGTCTATTTCAGAGAGGTCACAGAGCGCCAAAATATCGTTATCACTCGCTTGTAATACAGACAATTTTGATTGTAATTGTTGTTGAATAACATTTAATCTACCAACACTTTCACCTGGTTCTGGTAGTGCCAGAAGACTGTCTAGTTCTTTGGTGAGCTTGGTGATCATCCCTCGGTGGCCTCCGCGAATGGCTCTGAGCCGCTCCAGGTCCTTCTTCTGCGACATCGATTCAAAATACAACTCTACAGGGGGGGCAAACCAACAGCAAACAAACGCTCTCGTGAATTCTAATTAATGTACCTCTACAGGTGCCTGTCAACCCGGCACCAAGGAATTCGGGTTTAGGTCGATGAATCGTCTTGCTGTCGAGCCCCACGTTGGGCGCCACTTGCTACAGGAGTTTCGTCTCACTATTCGATCGACTCTGCGACTCGTTCCTCACACGCTGCCCAACAGTTACTCATGTGACACCATTTCTCATGTTTTCTCATTACACGTGATTCATACATTACATTACATAATACTACCATAATTAGCCTACAATACTACAACATTTTCCACACAATGCGACGAAGAAGAGAATTGTCAAAAATTTGTTCAAGGAAGTCTATAGGCCTAGCTTCAGGAGGTAAGGGTTTTTTTGGTCCTACAGGCTGAGTAAATGGATCCCCTGCCAAAGTAAAGGTTGATGGCAAAGGTGGATTAGCTGACCTGGTGGGTGGTCTAAAAAGACTGGAAAGATCTATAGAAATGCCCAGAGATGGTGTTCCCCCGTTAGGTCCATTATCATTACTTGCACTATTGTTACCATCGGCTGTCCCTGTCTCATCCTGGACATCAACATCAGTTGTCCCTGCCACGTCCTGGACATCAACATCAGCATGCTATTGTAAAACTGAATCAAAAACTGTTCACAAGCACAACTGGAACATACGTCCATGCTCTCAATGTCAACATCAGCATCCTATATGAGTAAACTTATTTACAAGTGCTTACAAAACAATTGGAACATACCAGTTGCTGCATTTCAATACTCAAAACACCAGCCTCTAGGGTTTCTTGGTAAACCTAACAAATTAAGTAGTAGCTATATACAGTGAACAAACATACTATTCACATGCATACATCGACATTAGCCATCTGTTCCACCTCTCTGTCATTGTCACCTTCAACGATTCCAGTCTCTAACTGTAAGGGCTTTTACAGTTTTGTCTACAAAATCACTTGGAGGTGGTCCCCAGTCTTGGAAATCAGCCTCATACATCTGTAAAATAATTGTAGGATTAACAAGGACTGCCATAACACTAATAAACCATAGTACAAATGTTTCTTACACTGGTTAGATAAGTACGACGCTGTCAAATAATTGTATTCACTTTGAACCACCTCAGGACCAGACGGCAAAGAACATGCACGAAGAAATAAGAGTTTCCAGTTCTGTTACAACTTGAAACACAATGAAATACCTCGTATCGCTTGATGAAATCAAGTGGACAATCTTCAGCACCATTGTTATCAACTAAATCATCATCAGAATCATCTCTATCGCCACGGTGACATTCATCATCCGAATCATTCCAGTCGCTGTCTTTTTCTAACATGCGTGCCAGCTCCAGTGACATTATCCTTGCCATACTTCAACCAAATTTAAGAGTTTTGGTAGCAGCTGGAAGCCTGTTCGATTGCCAAGACAATAGTACAAATTGCTTATTAATCGGATATTCGCCGTAGATGATACGCTTGTTTAAACGCGCACTCTCGAATTGTTACAGTCAAAGACTTCTTCTGATAATCTCGCCGGTTCCAGCGATGTTATCCCTGCCATACTTCATCCCAATTTAACAGTTTTGGTAGCAGTTTTAAGGTTAGTTCATTGCCAAGACAATGGTGCAAATTGCATATTAATCGGATATTCACCGTAGATGATACGCTTGTTTAAACGCGCACTGTTATTACGGCAATATATTAGCCATTCAATAATAAAGGACTTACGCGTTATTTAAAACTTAAGTAGGATTGGGTTATTAAATTACTGAATTTATGTACAGTGAAATATGAAGAAGTTTGCTGCATGGGATGGACAATATTTTGTTTAATCACAGAACACTGTCATTTATACAAACTAACCTGCAGAATTAATTCACAGTGCTTTAGTTCAATTGTAACAATAATGTAGTGAAGGTTAATAATGGCTGTCAAGACATCAAAATAGATCACAGTGTTCCTTTCCTAATATCTGGCATTCAATTCGCCATAGAAAAAGTAAGTGGTTTTCAACCTTAAAATGACGAGCTTAAATTTCCTGACTTCCTTCTGTTATAGCTCATCTTAATCACTATTCACTGCTATTTCCAAATCTGGTTCGGAATCTGAGGTATCTATCACGTGTCATGGGTTATTACGCCTTTTATTGCATGACCCCAAAACACTCAACACAAAATGTATGGGGGAATTTGCTACACCTGGTCAGTTTAGGCCATTTTGACAAGCCAAAATTTCCGTGAATTGGAGGCATCATTGTACTCGCAGAGAGTTGCTCTACATGTATCAAATTCAGAAAGTTACTAAACAGACTTGAGGTAGGTGGTACACGATAATTAATTTAATTTTTATTGATGTTTCAATTGAAATGTATTGGACATGCTGTTCCAGCTGGCATTTTGCCATGAACAAAAGTATAGCAAATGTCTGCAAACTTCTTGATATGCCTGTCTATTCAGGTCTCTGTGTAACAATGTCAACTGTTTAATGAATAAAATATCCAAATGTTTATTTTGTGTAAAAAGTGATAAATTTAAGTGTATTGCATTTAATGCTCACCTATCTGTTTTTACAGGCAATCTAGTCATAGTGATTCACCCACTAATGGTGTGATACTTAACTCTGGACCAGGTAGGACCTTTATTAGTATTGTGTATTTCATACAATTGGTCTCTTTTGTTGTCAGATTACCAAGCAAATTGTGTTTTGTGGTGACCACAAACCCCAGCCCTAGTGATAAGTGGCTAGTTGTCTGATTAGCAACTTTGACTTCAGGTGTGTGCACAAGCTCACAGCAATTGCTTTATAAGTTGTACTTTTATGCACTAGTGTAACTTAATGTTATTTAAGATCAGGTATTGGTTGTAAAATGGGTTAAACAATATTGTCGTCTTACCTTAAATAGTGGGAATTGGTACAATTGCAATCCTGAATTTCCTGTTGTATAGCTAAGAAATATATTTATCATGTTGTACATTCTGTTTGATGGCATTTTTGACAGGTCTCATGTTTACGTACTTAGGCACCAAAACACATTTACGTTACCTCTGGCACACAGTGGCGGATCTAGAAATTTCAGAGGGGGTTTCAGATTCCACTCAACTTCAGCCTAGCTGAAAGTCAAAGACCAAAAAAAAAGGTCACAACCTGCTGTAGAACGTCGTAATTGTGATTTCAAAGGCTAAAGTACGAAGTTTTTATTTTACACCCATACGACGACTCGTCAATAAATTTTGGGCATGCTATTTCCAGAGAGGGTTTCATTGCAATCTCCCTGTATCTGCCACTGGTACACCAGATTCACTTACTGTCTTAAATATAATTTTTTAAATGTTTAATTCAGTGCCTGCTTGTTCTTTTACAGGGCTCACTTAATGTTGTGTCGTCATGCAGATAACCAAGAAATAATCACTTGGTGTTAAACTGATGTTTATTAAATTTTTGTTATGTGTTGTAATAACATTGTTATATGTTTACTCTACCGCAAGAAATTTTCATGAATTTTGCAGCCATCTTATCCACAATTAGAATTGCCTCATTTGTTTTGTCACGGCAGTTCACACTTCCACAAAGCACCGTGAGTTTAAGGTGGAGTGTAGTGGCTTTCATTATGTACGTAAACTAATGTAGGGCAACAAAGTTTTGTCTGGAATGCGGTTCGTGGTTTGTGACTACATAGTTTTCAGTGGTCATTCCACACAACTTACAAAATATTTCTTGCATCATAAGTGGTGCATGGCGCTAAATGGAGTATTAACTAATGATTTAGTGTCTGTATAATCTTGATGCTTTCACACCTTGTTTATAAGACATCTGCCGATTATAAAAGCTTGCATGGGGCGTGGCACTAAATGGACTCTAAAAGATTTCTGCTCAAAATTCCTTCCCTAGGGAATTTACGGGTCAGCACGCTTTCACAACTTGTTTGTCAGACATTAGGGCTTGTGTCTACAACATGTCTTTTAAAAGTTATTGTAGAGATTACAGGTTTGAATGGAGAAAATATGCGTAGGGCCAACCAGAATTAGATAATGTCAGGCCTAGATGGCAGGTACAAACACGGGTAAGATGACTGGTATAACGTGACGATACATGTAACACAAGGTAGAGAAATAAAGTGAAATATGTCTAAATACGGCTAAATTTTTTTATTTCAGCAAGGTCGCAAGAAAACGATGACAACCAAAGATTTTTTTATTACGTAACGCAACACAAATCCATTGAGAGATGTTGCATAATCCAGGGCTAATATTGCAAAACCGACCCTGCACGTAAATAACTCACAGTAGTGGCCGTGTCTTTTAATTGGGCGTGCGCTTCGTAGTTTCTTGGCCGCACGCCTCACTACCGTGAGTCTTGATATATATATATATATACGTATATAGCAGAAGAGTAACCTATACCATGCACTGTTGTTCAACATACCAGATGCATATAGTCTCAGTTGCACCTTTCAAGATAAAGATACTCTAATAGAGCAGTCAAGTGTATAACAATGACTATAATCAATAATCACCTCCTTCCTGCATCAGTTTTGCTGCACTATATGGAATATAAGCAAATAATGATGGACATATATATGTAGCTAATTTCTTGGTTTACATCATACAATGTTATTGTTCATACTATATTGCTTATGTAATATCAAGACACACAGTAGTGTGTCGTGCGGCCCAAGATGCCGGCGCGCAACACCCGTGAGTATATTGACAGGAAGAAAGAAAACGCAATTTTTGCACCTCCGTAGCTCTGTGCTGCCTTGATGAAACAAGACGATTTTTGCTGTGGATACTCCCTCCACCTTCAGCACTCCACATTCCAAATCTGAGCGAAATCGCTTTAAGTGTTCCCGAGATATGCGACTTCAAAAATTGGCTTAGTTTCTTCGTTTTTTTTTCTTATTTTTCTTCATCTTTTCACACACTTACAAAAACTGCTATAAAACGTGAATGCAATATCCGATTGCCTTGAAATTTGGCACAGTGAAGGGGGGTATAAAGGCGCATCTCTGTACCAACTTTGGCTAGAATACGATAAACAGGAAAAGAGTTATGAGCGATTATTCAAGAAAAATAACACCAATATGTTGTCACACCTACAGAGTAAACCGCATATGGGAAGAAGCTGAAAATCGGTGGGTGAATAAGTTAATTATTGAACCTCAAACCTTTTGTGGTTTGAAAGAAATCGAGCTAAAAACCAGGAAGATACAACGAAAAAACCAACAGTGTGTAACAATTATGCAATCGAGATTTGCTAATAAAAAATTACTACTTGCCACGCCTACCAAATAAACCGTTTGGGGTAATGCTTTGAAAATCGCTGTATAGATGGAGTAATCATCTTAGAAAGGCTCTTCAATGGTGTAGAAGAATCAGACTTAAAGCCATGGAGTTATAACACGAAATCCAACTTGGTGCAGCGAGATCGAGATACTCTAATAGAGCAGTAATCCTAATAGAGCAGTCACCCTGAAGAGAATTCAAGAGATCAGTTAGAAACAAGAAACCTGTATAGAGATCAGCTACACACAAGTCACCCCGTAGAAAAATCAGCTAGAAGAAGTCACCTTGTAGAGAGTTCAGTTACAAAGAAACCATCATGTAGAGAGTTCAGCTACAAACTGGTGACCTTGTAGAGATATCAGCTAAAAGAAGTTACTTTATAGAGAGTTCAGCTACAGAGAAACCAACATGTAGAGAGTTCAGCTACAAACAAATCTCCCTGTAGAGAGATCAGCTAGAAGAAGTTTCCTTGTAGAGAGTTCAGCTACAAACAAATTGCCCTCTAGAAAAATCAGCTAGAAGAAGTCACCTTGTAGAGAGTTCAGTTACAAAGAAACCAACATGTAGAGAGTTCAGCTACAAACAAATCACCCATGCAGTAGAAAGATCAGCTAGAAGAAGTTACCTTGTAGAGAGTTAAGCTACAAAGAAACCATCATATAGAGAGTTCAGCTGCAAACAAATCACCTGTAGAGAGTTCAGCTACAAACAAATCTCCCTGTAGAGAGATCAGCTTTCCTTGTAGAGAGTTCAGCTACAAACAAATCACCCTGTAGAAAGATCAGCTAGAAGGAGTCACACTTGTAGAGAGTTCAGTTACAAAGAAACCATCATGTAGAGAGTTCAGCTACAAACTAGTGACCTTGTAGAGACATCAGCTAAAAGAAATTACCTTGTAGAGAGTTCAGCTACAAAGAAACCATCATGTAGAGAGTTCAGCTGCAAACAAATCTCCCTGTAGAGAGATCAGCTAGAAGAAGTTTCCTTGTAGAGAGTTCAGCTACAAACAAATCACCCTGTAGAAAGATCAGCTAGAAGAAGTTACCTTGTGGAGAGTTCAGTTACAAAGAAACCATCATGTAGAGAGTTCAGCTGCAAACAAATCACCTGTAGAGAGTTCAGCTACAAACAAATCTCCCTGTAGAAAGATCAGCTAGAAGAAGTCATCTTGTAGAGAGTTCAGCTACAAAGAAACCACCATGTAGAGAGTTCAGCTGCAAAGAAATCACCTGTAGAGAGTTTGGCTACAAACAAATCTCCCTGTAGAGAGATCAGCTAGAAGACGTTTCCTCTTAGAGAGTTCAGCTACAAACAAATCACCCTCTAGAAAGATCAGCTAGAAGAAGTCACCTTGTAGGGAGTTCAGTTACATAGAAACCACCATGTAGAGAGTTCAGCTACAAACTAGTGACCTTGTAGAGACATCAGTTACCTTGTAGAGAGTTCAGCTACAACGAAATCATCATGTAGAGAGTTCAGCTGCAAACAAATCACCTGTAGAGAATTCAGCTACAAACAAATCACCCTGTAGAAAGATCAGCTAGAAGAAGTCCCCTCGTAGAGAGTTCAGCTACAAAGAAACCACCATGTAGAGAGTTCAGCTGCAAAGAAATCACCTGTAGAGAGTTCAGCTACAAACAAATCTCCCTGTAGAGAGATCAGCTAGAAGAAATTATCTTGTAGAGAGTTCAGCTACAATGAAACCACCATGTAGAGAGTTCAGCTGCACCCTGTAGAAAATTCAGCCACAAACAAATCGCCCTGTAGAAAGATCAGTTAGAAGAAGTTACCTTGTAGAGAGTTCAGCTACTAAGAAACCATTCTGTAAAGAGCTCAGCTGCAAACAAATCACCTGCACAGAATTCAGCTACAAACAAATCACCCTGTATAGAGATCAGCTAGAAGAAGTTACCTCGTAGATAGTTCAGCTACAAACAAATCACCCTGTAGAGAGATCAGCTAGAAGAAGTTACCTTGTAGATCGTTCAGCTACAAACAATTCACCCTGTAGAGAGAGCAGCTAGAAGAAGTCACCTTGTAGAGTGTTCAGTTACAAAGAAATCACCATGGAGAGTTCTATAATAAATAAATGTATTATTTAAATATAATTTGTACATTTACTGATAAAATCAGAAATATTTAAAGTACATTTGCTTCATCTTTTCTTCTTCCTGTGGTAAAGAAAAAAAGACCGGTTAAAAAAGTCCCAAAGCCGGCCATAGGGGTACACAAATACAAAAAGAAATGAAACCCAATCCAAAACAGCCAAGCTGTAAAAAACAGTGCGGCCCTCAAAAAGGCTATGGTGAAAAAAGATGTGAAATCCAAGGTGGCGGCCAAGAAATGGCTGTGATGGTAGGTTAATGGTAAAAATTTTAATAATGACAATTCAGGTGAATTTTGTGCAATGACCAAGCGGCACAAAAATTCACCTGAATTGTTGTTATTAAAATTTTTACTATTAACCTACCATCACAGCCATTTCTTGGCCGCCACCTTGGATTTCACATCTTTTTTCACCATTGCCTTTTTGAGGGCCGCACTGTTTTTTACAGCTTGGCTGTTTTGGATTAGATTACCTTATGTACAGTGTACATGATGTTTTAAACAAATAACCTAATTTATTTCAATGTTATTAGGGAACTAAACTCAAACCACTCTGGGATAGGTTGCAACAAACATCAACTATTTGGTGGATGAATATCACAGTCTGATGGTTTTCTTTATAGTTCAAGTATTCCTTGAATAATATTTCTGCAGTTTGCTGTATCATGTCTGATTCCTGAAATGGCAGACCTTTACAAACTATCTTCAGATTTTTTATGAATGCCAGCTTATAATTATTATCTACAACAAGAAACTTTTCTATTATACTATATCACTCAGAGTAACTTGGTGCACTTTCCAGAAATTTCACAGTTAAATCATCCCTCTTCTGCATGCGTTTGTAGTGCCTGGTACAGAAAATCTTGTTTTTGACCTTCACACGAAAATATTCACTTGCTTGAGTATTTTCAATAGAAGAAATATTTTGAGTAAGCAAAAGACTGTTGATGGTTTCTAACTCATTTGCATTGATAGAAAGCAATTGTCCTCTTCCCAGCATTGTAATGTCTTCAGTACAACTCTGGCTATACAATAAGCATAATATTATGATAATAATTAAATTATGAAAATCAGTGAGCACCTCAACGGTAGCTGCTTGGATTCAATAAAAATTTGCCTCTCTATGCACAGTCGTTGATGTATCAAGTACGAAGTAACGATCTATTGAAATAAAATGCAGTTGGATACATGTAAAAGCATGTGTGCAGTAAATTCTTTTTATGGCTCACTGGCAAAAACAAGGTCAATGCTGCATCTTATTCTATAGAATCGAAATTCCACTTTAAGTGATGAAAAATACAATAAAATGAAGAAATCTTTACTTAATATTTACTGTATACCTGCTTTTCAATGCCGTGTGAAGCATGTGAGGTCTTTAGAAAATTGAAAATTTGTCCCTCAAAAGAGAAAGCAGAGTGTGTGGCATAGCTAAGGTGGGTACTGGTAGGGCACATGCCCAACCAATCAGTTCCAGTGTCCTAACAGCTTGGGTAATTGTGCAATATTCAAAAAGGCTCCTATCAGCTATGCCGCTAACTAACAATAATGCAAACGATTGAAACAAAACATACAGCTGTGTCCTCACACCATCAGAGATGAGACTCACTGTCACTGGATCAGAGATAGTTTCACTTGAGCAGGAGCAAGCGGTTCTATTAAGCCGCACATACGTGACGTAATTTTTCATGCGGCTGCCGCATCCACGTGGTCGTGGATGAATGGGACTATGGCTAAGAGACAGTTGACTCTGTTTGATACAGCTCAACGGATTCGTGTTGTTCGTTGTGAGACTAGTGATAGTGTAGGTGAAAAGTGGCACTATCATTCAGCAGATCATAGTAGTGAAAGTGAAATAGATACCGAAGAAAACGTCCATGAAAACTGCCATGAAACAGCATCAAGCTCAGGCCGCTTCCACGAAAACGTGTCTCCAGTACAAATTCCAGATTCTCCAGTTTCACTGGACCAATAGGATTTAATAGAAAAATTTTCAGGTAGTGAAGAAGACCAACCATCTGTGACTGAGTGTTACTCTCCAGTGTATGCAGCAGTACAACACAGCAAGACACCACTGAAGATTCAGAAATTAATGCACAAAGTGACAATCAACTTGTTGGCTGTAGTCCTGATTGCTATGGGACTCACTGTTTCACCAGTTCAGCCCAAAGGCATTGTTTTTCCTTCTGTCAGAATTAGTGGTAAATTATGATCTTTTCTTCCAAAATGGTAAGTATAAATGGTTAGAGTATTCTGTGAGAAAGGATGCGATGGTTTGTTATGCATGTCGAACATTTACTCATGCAGAAGGAAAAGCAGAAAAAGTCTTTACAGAACGTGGATACAGAAACTGGAAACATGCCCAAGATGCTCTCAAACGTCATGACAATTGCATTGTGCACAAAAATTCTGTCTTATCTTGGGAATGTTACAAGAATGGTAGATTCGTGGGGGTGACGTGCTCAAGGCTGGCAAGGCGTGGGGGTATTGGAGGATGACAAGATGAAGCTAGTAGTTGACGTCAGTATGCCAACTGATTGTGAACTCACCTCAAGGAGGCCAGACATTGTGGTGTTTTTGAAGGAGCGCAACCAGATTACCATCGTAGAGGTTGCAGTTGCCTGGGAGCCGCTGCTAGAAGAACGGGAAAGGGAGAAATCCAACAAGTACCGGGAACTGGCAGCGGACTTGGCCACCCAACATCCCGGATGGAAGGTGGACATCATCCCAGTAGTGGTAGGAAGTCTGGGAACCTTGAGGAACTTCAGGGAACACATCGTTCGTCTCAAGCTCTTTACTAAGAGAGAGATCCTCAGATTAACCCGCGACGTCCAGTTCGAAGTTCTCTGCTTTGGGGTGAGACTCATCAGACGACACTTCAGTAGTGGGACATGAAGAGTGAAGCATGTAATGAGCGCGTCTCTGCTTGCCGGGATCTTTTGTGTGACCGGCCGCAGGTGCGAGGAGTCAAGCCCGGCTAAGCCAGAGGGGAGCTGGACACAGCTAAGTATGACGGTCAATGAGCCCGACTACCCAAAAGCTAAGCTGGGACTTACAGTCAATGGGGCCGAAGCCGGCTGTAGAACGGTATGGAAGTGGGGGGTTAATTAGGTTCGCTCAAAAGCCTCAAAGGATGAAGACTGGTGTCTTTTGTCCAGAGGCCAAGAGCAACAGCAAGACGACCCTGTGTGCCCGTGGTGTGAAACGCAGTGCCTGCACTGCCCAGCGGTAGCAGCAATCAAATCAGTGGGGAAAGGACCTGGATCGGGGCATCCCTCTGTGGAGGGTTCACGGCCACTAACCCTGGTGCAGCGTGATACCTAACAAAGAAGAGAAGAATGGGAAACAACAAGGGAGCCAGAGAACTGGTAGTCTCCAAGAGCGAGGAGAGCTCAGTCAGACAATCCGACGGTCTGTAATATGGCTGAAGCTCAGATGGAACCGGTGCCGAACCAATATGAACATTTGACTATTGAAGAGTAGGCATCGCGGCTCACAGGTGGAAGAGATCTCCACAGCCGAGAGTGGCAATACCCGTGATGCTGAGTGATGAAGGCACTAGAACAGTAGGAGACTGAACTTGCAGCTGGCTCAGGACAATGGACCAAAATAGAAGATGCTGAACGGCACCCGTGGGCCTGGCCTCTATACTCGGACCCATAAGGATGGACCGAGGGAGGCCGGGAACACGCCCGTGTTACCGGCATCTAGAGATAACCATCAGAAAGCTGTACCAGGGGGCCGTTCCACTGTGAACCGGCCAGGAACCAAGCAGCGGTACCACAATGAGGGTGACCGGAATGGGAGACCTGGGAGGGTTACAGGTCTAAAGTGGAACCCCGCAGACCCATAAGAGAAGGCAGGGTACCGAGAAAGACTGACAGATAAGGAAATCGGAAGCTACTGCTGGGTGGGGGGCCAGCAGAACTTGGATCACCGCGAGGCACGCGCCGTAAGGGTACCGATGGGTAGGGTAACTCCCCAAAGAAGGCTAGGCTAGGCTAGGCAAGGAAAACCATTTTTGTTTAAAAAAATCCAAAGTAAAAGTCGTAACAAGGTTTCCGTAGGTGAACCTGCGGAAGGATCATTAACAAATCCGCTGCCGTCGCACAGCGATGGTATTCACCGTGCACCTGGCCGTCGAGAGGAGGAGAGCTCCACTCGGTCCATGGAGGTGTGCTGCCGGCGCCATGTCGGGTGCAGCACTCAAATCAGGGGACATTTCTCTTGCGACCATCCCCTGGGCCTCGGACCGAGTTTTCCTCCTTTTGACTTTTTCATTTTGGTAATTTGAACAGTATCAGTGTCATTGTATTTTGTGTTGGTCGAAATTTTGACAACTTCTGACGGTGGATCTCTTGGCTCGTGCATCGATGAAGAACGCAGCAAGCTGCGATACGTAGTGTGAATTGCAGAATTCAGTGAATCATCCAGTCTTTGAACGCAAATGGCGCTCCCGGGGTCTCCTCGGGAGCAGGTCTGTCCGAGCGTCTGCCAACCGTAAGTCCTCGCCGGGTGCGAGGAGATTGGGGAACTGTGGTGTCGCGTGATTTGTGCACGCCACACTCCCTGAAGAATCCACGACCGGTGTGGTTGCCCGCCGTACAAGTTGGTCGGTGACAACGGTGCACAGTGTTGTCCTGCCGTGCTCGTGCGCGTGGATTGCTGCCGGCCGTGATCAGGTCATACCTTGCCAATCTGGACCTCAGATCAGGCCAGGCTACCCGCTGAATTTAAGCATATCAATAAGCGGAGGAAAAGAAACTAACAAGGATTCCCTTAGTAACGGCGAGCGAAGTGGGAACAGCTCAAATTTGAAATCTCCGGTGCCTGCACCGGCAAATTGTAGTCTGTAGGGCCAGTTTCGCCCGACGCGGTGTCACCAAAGTCGTCCTGGAAAGGCGGGCCAGAGAGGGTGAGAGTCCCGTGTGCGGGGGGCACTGCGGAAGGAAGATCTGTAAAGATTGTACCACTTGCACATTCCCAGAGATTCACCCAGCTCAACTTTTTCCATGATATCCTCGTCCATTTTTATAACAAACATACAGTAGCCGCAACATTTGTCAGACATATAGATAGTGGTTACGCTTGTATTGGCATGGGTAATTAATTACTCACCTGGCATGAGCTGTTAGCCTGCAACAGCAGTGTTACATAATTGTTGTAACACAGGCACTCGTGGTCTGCCTCTGTATGGCCACCCTCAACCTGTATGGCCACCCTCAGCCTGTATGGCCACCCTCAGCCTGTATGGCCACCCTCAGCCTGTATGGCCACCCTCAGCCTGTATGGCCACCCTCAGCCCATAGGCATGTGGACCTTGGGCTTTGGTTGGAAATATCAGGCAGACCATGTTATGTCCATGCTACAACTATAAAGTAATGCAGTTTTATTACCATACTACAAATCATTGCTACAGACAAGTTGTGATTAATTAAGACTCTTGTCAGTTATCCCTAGACGAAAATTGTGGCAAAACATGTTGGTCAAAAATACAATATTATTATTGTTGAAAAAGTGCCACATATGCACACATTACATGTATACACACACACATACATGTATACTACGCACACATGTATACCACATGCACACACAAAATAATCCTAATGCTTATATTATACTTTTAACCATAATATACTTCCATCAAGTTGTAAAACTTTGAGAATAAACGATCAGCCAGCTTCAACTTAGTTCTCTCAATTAATTCACTTAAAAGTATTCTTAGTGCTTTGATCAAAAGGAATGCATGTAAAAAGTACTTCTTTGGCAGAATACTGTGCAAAGCAACAGGGATGTAGTAGTGTAAAAAGGATTTCCACTCACTAGCTAAGGAGTAATACAATTAGTACATAGGTTGCAATATATTTCAACAGACCTTTCCAATAGCTATGCTCTGTTATGCTCCTTGGTGATCTCATAATTGTACTGGGCATTGTTATATTACACATGTGGGCATCAACTTCTGCAACTTTTCTTCCAATGTACCTATATATGTATGTACGGAGTTCATACAAAATTACAATAAACATAAATGCAGTCAACTTACTGTATAGTTGCATGCATAACTATTGTTATAAGCATATTTTAGATACTCGGAGATACTCAGACCATACCATTCTTCCTTGCTGTTTCTTGTATTAAACCACAATGTAGCTAATTTCTTTGTCACACCAAGTAGAATTGCATGCATATAATCTACAGGAACACATCGAATTATGTCAAATGAAGGTAGCAGATGCAAAGGTGAATATCCTTTGACTCTGCAGACTATTTACACACAATCATTAATTTTAGCATATTGTATAGTCTTTACATACTGAGCTATTCTCCGGGGCTGTTCTAGCTTTTTGTGCATCATGGTTTCGCATTTGAAAATCATAATGAAATTGATAAGCGCGAGCTGTACCTCTTCCAACTGACACCTATATGCATAAGGAGGTGCAACAATCAGTATAACAGTGTATGGTCTTAACTAGAGGTGTACCGATATACCGATACATATCGTATCGGTGGCTGATATAGACATCTCTACTATACCCCGATATTGCTGCTAAAAACCGATACGATACACCGATATACAACTGAACTATCTTGAGGACACTGTCCAATGATCAAGCCATATTATAAACCCTATTATTTAAGCAGAAATCTTTTAGTCCATTTAGTGCCACGCCCCATGCGAGCGTTTATAATCGGCAGATGTCTTATAAACAAGGTGTGAAAGTGTGAACACCGTACAGACACTAGGGAAGGTGTATAAATCGTTAGTCAATACTCCATTTAGTGCCATGCACCACTTATGATACAAGAAATATTTAAATAATTTGCAAGTTGTGTGGAATGACCAAAACTCATGTACACAGTCACAAACCACGAACCACATTCCAGACAAAACTTTGTTTCCCTACATTACATACATAATGAAAGCCACAACCAAGCTCCACCTTAAACTGATGGTGCTTTGTGGAAGTGTGAACTGCCGTGACAGCTAGCTACAAACAAAACAAATGAGGCAATTCTAATTGTGTATAAGATGGCTGCAAAATTCATGAAAATTTCTTGCAGTAGAGTAAACGTATAACAATGCTATTACAGCACAACAAAAATTTAATAAACATCAGTTTAACACCAAGTGATTATTTCTTGGATGTCTGCATGATGACACAAGATTAAGTGAGCCCTGTAAAAGAACAAGCAGGCACTGAAGTAAACATTTAAAAATTATATTCAAGGCTATAAGTGAATCTGGTGTACCAGAGGTAACGTAAATTTGTTTTGGTGCCTAAGTATGTAAACATGAACACAAGGAGACCTGTCAAACAACAAGTGGCCACCAAACAGAATGTACAACATGGTAAATATATTTCTTAGCTATACAACAAGAAATTCAGGATAACAATTGTACCAATTCCCACTTTTAAGCTAAGTGAACACCTGATAATATTGTTTAACCCATTTTACAACCAATACCTGAACATTAAGTTACACTAGTGCATAAAAGTACACTTATAAAGCAATTGCTGTGAGCTTGTGTACATATACCTTAAGTCAAAGCTGCTAATCAGACAACTGGCCAATTATCACTAGGGCTGGATTTGTGGTCAACACAACTTGCTTGGTAATCTGACAACACAAGAGACCAGTCCTATAAAACAACAAGCAAGCATTTTTGCCTGGTCAAACGTGACTTACCATGACTACATCCGACTGCTAGTACGTGAACTGCTATGACCAGATGGCCTGCAAAACCGACAGTGTCATTAATAAGTACAATACACCAAAAAATCTGGGTATTAGGAAAACATTTAATACTATACACACAACACGTAAACTGACCTGGGTATTAGTTTGTTACCATCATGTGAGATAATACAATTATGTAGAAATTCATGACACCTTTTGACGTCACAATAGTGAGCACTACAAAAAGAACGCACAATATAATTCCTCAGGGTCTGGTTGTAAACTGATACGAAATTCACAATACTAATAAGGGTCCTACCTGGTCCAGAGTTAAGTATCACAACCACATCCACTGTTAGTGGGTGAATCACTATGACTGTCGCTACGGACAGTACGATCGCTGGTTCACAATTCAACTTTATTCACAATATTAACCACTAACATAAAACGTGTCCTTGGTACCATAATTAGAATAATAATAATAACTAGTTCAACTTGTTCTTATGACCTCACGTGATCTCATTCGCAATAGGGATTGCGACACTCCCCACACAAATGAAATTCCCTGATGGATCAAGCCATTCTCTCAACTTCTCCCTGGCCTTTATAGTCGCCTGTCGTACTGGACGTCTCGTACCACCATCTTCTGAACTATTGCGTGCTATCTCATTTCCATTTTTTTTCTCATCATCTTCCTCGTTATCAGACAGGGTATCATTGCCATCACTCACTTCTGACAAGGAATCAAGGTTAGTGTTATTTCTGTTACCATCTTGAACAACAGTTTCACTGCAATTAACTTGCTTATTCTCATCTCCTGGACATTCAATAGGATAAAGGAGTTTTAAAGCTCTGTGTAAGTAACTTTTAGTCGACACCATTACCTTAGCTGATCGTATTCTCTGGTCCTTTCCTCTAATAAGTTTGTGTATTACTCCAACCTTCCACCTTCCTCTAGGGAGGTTTTCCTTGATCAAGACCACATCCCCAATCTGGGGAGTATTATGAGCTAGCCTCTTGGGTTGTTTCAAAGACATTTGTGCTCTTTCTCTAAGGTTTAGCAAATAATCATTCCTCCATAGCTCCCAAAATTGCTCCAACTTCCTTTGACCCCTTTCCCAGACTCTTAGCAGTTTCTCAGCATTAGACATAATGGCATTAGGTTGGTACTCCTTATCCTTCTCTTCAGACCCATTAGTACAAACAAAATTGCTTGAGTTTAGTGACAAAAAGTCATTCGGCACTAAAACATGTCTGGAATTATCGTCACCAACATACACTAGTGGTCTCGAATTCACTACAGCTTCTGCTTCTGTCAATATTGTACTCAGTTGTATTAAGGTAAGACAAGAAGTTCCCAGTGTCTTCCGCAGTACTCTCTTGGTGAGACCAACTAAGCGTTCATAAAAGCCACCCATCCATGGGGCTAATTCCACAATCAGAGTCCACTGTATTCCACGGCCAGCCATGTACTCCTGAACTTCATCACTGAATAAGGCTTCCTGATTGGCTTTAGAAAGCACCTTCCTTGCCAGCTTAAATTGCTTGGCGTTATCAGAAATGATGCGGTGAGGAACACCCCGTCTAGCAATAAATCTGCATAGACATAAAAGAAACTGGTCTGTTGACATATCTTCGACTATTTCCAGATGGACCGCTCTCACTACTAAGCAAGTGAATAAGCACACCCATACTTTCCTTACCACTGGTTTTGATTTCTGACCTGTATCACAAGAATACTCCTTTACATATAATGGTCCAAAGTAGTCTAGACCTGTGTACTCAAAGGGCAAAGCTTCATTGACCCTCTCCTTAGGCCAAGGAGGCATTCTGGGCATTCTGAAAGGATTTCCTTCTGTACGGCGACAAACTCTACATTGGTTCAACGTCGTTTTGACTTGTGATCACCCCTGTGGGATCCAGTACTCCTTCCTTGTATGTGCAAGGGTTTGAGCAACTCCCGAGTGTAGGTACTTACCATGATAGTATTCAATTACGAGCTTTGTATAATGGTCATTCTTATGTAGTAGCTTTGGGTACCTTGCATCCTCGCTCAAGCCAACATTGTCATACCTCCCCTTACATCGTAAAAGACCATCATCATCGATCACCAGATTGAGTTTGTCTCCTATGTTGGTTTTCTTTCCCTGATCTGAATAACTTCTGAGTAACATCTGTCTTGTACGTAAAGATCCCACTTTAACTTTGCTCTATTAATTTCAGAAGCTATCAGTGGTCCATTGTTGCTAGTTTGTTTTCTCAATTTGTCTACAAATCGTAGTAACCAGGCTGTGATCCTTAGCAGTCTTGACAGGCTGGAAATATTCTCTTCCTTGATAACATTACCGATTCCACTTGTTAATTCCTTGCTATTTGACTGAGTACCATTGTTGCTTGACTGAGCACCCTCCCCCGCTATCAGTTTAGCTTCATAAAACACTGTGTCTGTACCTCTGGTCTCAGGATTAGGCTTGGTTTCTGGTAACTCCCATTTGGGCCATTTATCCCTTGGCTGCTGCAGCCATTGTGGACCATTCCACCAGATTGAGGAGGACAATTCTAGAGGTGTTTTACCTCTGGTAGCTATATCAGCAGGATTGTCTTCACTTGGCACATACTTGAATTCTACTCCATGTAATGACTGTATCTCCTTGAGACGATTGGCAACAAACACTGGAAGGGGTTTGGTTGACTGTAGCCATTGCAGCACACACTGTGAGTCAGTCGATAACACTTTGGACGTAACAGGAAAACCAAGTTCCCTTTCAACAAATTTCAGGCCTCGCACTCCAATGAGTATTCCCAACAGTTCTAGCCTTGGGATAATGATGCCTTCAGAAGCAAGATGAGCCTTTGCAAAGATCAAATCAACCCTAGTTGAGGTTTCAGAAACTTGATATAAATAGATCGCTGCGGAGTAAGCTTTAGTGGATGCATCACTGAAACAAAGTAATGCATGTTCGACCGATTCTCCTGTTAGTCTAATATTCCTAGGTATCATCTGCTGTGGAATACATTCTAAGCCGTCTAAAATCGCTTTCCATTTCTGTGTTTTCTCTTCATTAAGACTGGTATCCCACTCCCACTTCTCCCTCCATAATTCTTGGACAAACAACTTAGCCATTAACACAGTAGGGGTAAAATATCCTAATGGGTCAAAAATTGACGCCATCACTTGTAACACTTCATGTTTGGTGGACGCCCTTTTCTGCTTTGTGTTGGAACAAATTGGTATGGCTATGGTGTCATCTTCACAGTTCCACACAATACCTAAGACTTTGCACACTACACCCGAGACTCTGTCTCTTTCTTCAACAAACTCAATAAACTGTTTAGAATTGGAACCCCACTCCCTCAAATTCATGGAGGCCTTGGTAAACAATTCTTTTGCTTTAGTGTAAAGTGTCTTAGCTTCAGTTACATTCTGAACGCCCGTGACCACGTTGTCTACATAGGTATCTCGTAGTAAACTAGCTGTTAAGGGAGTGTTGCACTGTTTCAAGTGATGAGTAATAGTAGCCCCCAGAAGAAAGGGACTGGAAACCACTCCAAACGGGATTCTGCAAAAACGAAACACTTCTAGGTTTCCCTCAATAGCCACATTCTTAGGATCCTTCAACCACAAAAACCTGGTCACATCCCGGTCTTGTTGCTGGAGTCCTACACTTAAGAAGGCCTTCTCCACATCTGCTACCACAGCAATAGCATTCAACCGGAACCTAATCAGTAATCCACAAAGGTCAGGTAATATGACTGGTCCTCGATAGAGGCACTCATTCAAGCTCTTATTATTCTGCTTGGTCTTTGCCGAAGCGTCATATACCACCCTTACTTTAGTGGTATTCTTTGTGGGAGTGATTACTGCATGGTGTGGTATGCAGTGCTTAACCTCACCTTGTACAACTTCACCAGACACCTTCTCAATTACGCCTCTATCTACTTGCTCTTGTATAACAGCTGAGTACATTTCAAGCAAACGTGGATTCCTCTTTAATCTGTTAAGTGTGGACTTTAACCGACCAACCGCTAACTGGTAGTTTTCTGGTAACAGCTGAGGGGACTCCTTCCATGGCCACTGTACTAGATATCTACCATCATCAAACTTGACAGTATTGTTAAACATTTCTAATGCCTGATCATCATCAGAAGATTTTGGGGAATCACTGATTCCGATTGACTCCAAATTCCAAAAGCATTCCATGTTAAGTCTGTCAATGATTGATGAATCGGCCTTACTAAGCATATGAGTTGAAATCTTCATACAAGGAGGGGCTGTTCCTATAGTGCTCACCAGCAAGCTTGGCATTTCATCAGTGTTATCCACTGAGGGGTATCGGCCTCCTAAAATCCACCCAAGTTTTGACTGGAATAAAATAAGCCATTTCCTAATTCCACTTTCCTTGGAAGCAGCAATTCAAAATAATAATCATTGCCTACTAGCATCTCTATTGAACCGTGTTCTGATTCACTTGGAAGAGTATCTGCTAACTTGTGTTCCCAAACATCATTCTTAAGAAACGCAAGATCTTCTGGGTTCAGTGGAAGACGACTTATTTTCCCGGTGATGTGTGGCACAACACTCGCCTCAATGGACATAATGCTTCCGTCCTTCAATGTCAGCTGCAATGAGGTAGGCCTGTACTTAATTTGTTTGGGTTGGTCAGATCCAAAGGTCGCTACCATCAGCTTCTCTGGTGGTTTCAATGTTAACTTCAGATTGTCTGCTAGCTTCTCTGTTATATAAGTTCTTTGACTGCCTGAGTCTAAGATCATTCGGACTTGAGTTGCTTGGTTGCCTGGGCTCTTCAATATTGTAGCTCTAGCTGTCTGCATTAGCACTTGGTTACCACAAGCTACCGTTACTCCTTCATTCTCCGCTTTCTCTGGGTCACCTCGTGCGCTAATGGTCTGTAATTCAGAATCATGTACCTCACCATCATCAGTCGTAAATAGCCTAGAGCACAGACTTCGGTGGTGGCTGGTCTTACCACAGTGATAACAACTTCTTTGTCTCTAACAATCTTTAGCCATATGCCCCTTTTGTAGACACTTAAAGCATAACCCTTTGAGCTTCTCTATTCTTGCTTGTTGGGTGGTGTACTAGGGACACTCGTCAGACCAATGATTCTGGCCGCAAAATACACATTTCAAAACTTTCTGAGAATTTCTTCTTTGGCTTGGGTCACTACTACCTCCTGCCAACAGTTCTCCAGCAGTAGATTTGTAACTACGGAATTCTCTCTGTTGGTGTCCTTGTTTATACGCTGGCTGGATTGGAGGAAGTTGGGAAGGATGGTGTATTTCCCCACCTGCCATCTCCATTGCTGTGATGTGTTTGCCCAGAAGTTCTCGTAACTTGGCTACTGTCCAGTCCTCTTCTCCCTTCATCATGTATAACTGATATAGCACTGCTTTAGGTAACTTCTCTGTAATCAAGGCTACAAAGTGCCTGTGTTCAATGTCCTCACCCAGTGCTTCTAGGCTCTGCAAATGACACTCAATACTGTCATAGCACTGTCGCAACTTGCTAAGGTGATTCGTTGCTGCAGGGAGATGGGTAAGATTACGGTAATGGGCCTCAATTATCAGCTGCGTATTCCCAAACCTTCTCTTCAGTACATCCACCACAACCCTTATAGTTAGTATTTGACAGCTGGTACCCCAAGATAGCATCCAAGGCTTCACCAGTTAGTTTAGATTTCAGATAATTCATCTTATCAATTGAAGAATACTTTCCTTTGTCAATGGTCGCCTCAAAGGTGTCCCAAAATTCTTGCCATTTCAATAAATCCCCATTGAATGTGGGTATCTCAAGTTTGGGTGGCTTTATAGAGGTTTCAGTAGGGGTGTGAGACCATATATCTGATAAGGTAGGTGTTGAGTGAGCTGAATTTAACCTATCTACCTGTTCTTATACTTGTGTAACTCTTTGTTCTAACCCGAGAGTCTGTGTACTTTCCAATTCCTTACGCCTTTTTTCCGTTTCTTCTTTCATAACTTTCAGCTGTGAGATCTTGCTTATACAGTCTTCAATCATTTCGCTCTCTTCGTCGAGTGTACTCTGGAACTGTTCGGACGCTGCAGTGTCTTCAGTTTGTTCTAACGCCTCTACTAATTTATCATTTGCGGTTTCTAATCTCGCGAGCTTTGTTTGTAAATTAAGTAACGCCTTGCTGATCGATAAATTTAGCTTTAGCATTTCTGGCAGGTTATCACTCAGTTCTGCCTGCAGTAATGTACCTGCCTCGGTGTTCTCTTTAACCAATGCTCTCTTTTCTCTCGTTCGGGAACTCTTCAAAGTCGAAATCGCTGGCATTTTGGCGATCTGTTGAAACTCAAAACAAAAAACCAAACCTTAACAAGTATTACCACACGCCTTCTGGGGTACCGTTATCACGCAATATATGCCACGGTACCACAGCTTCTTTGTGTGAGGTTAAAAAACGGACAGGAGGCGGCGGTCCAACACTTAAGAGATTCCCGGGTTTCGGCACCAAATGTCACTACGGACAGTACGAGCGCTGGTTCACAATTCAACTTAATTTATTCACAATATTAACCACTAACATAAAACGTGTCCTTGGTACCATAATTAGAATAATAATAATAACTAGTTCAACTTGTTCTTATGACCTCACGTGATCTCATTCGCAATAGGGATTGCGACAATGACTAGATTGCCTGTAAAAACAGATAGGTGAGCATTAAATGCAATACACTAAAATTTGTCACTTTTTACACAAAATAAATATTGTGAAATTTTATTCGTTTAGTTGACATTATTACAGAGACCTGAATAGACAGGCATATCAAGAAGTTTGCGGACATTTGCTATACTTTTGTTCATGGCAAAAATGCCAGCTGGAACAACATATCAAATAACACATTTCAATTGAAAAATCATTAAAAATTAAATTAATTATCGTGAACTGCCTACCTCGAGTCTGTTTAGTAACTTTCCGAATTTGATAAGTGTAGAGCAACTCTCTGCGAGTACGATGATGCCAAAAGAAGTCCAATTCACAGAAATTTTGGCTTGTCAAAATGGCGTAAACTGACCAGGTGTAACAAATTTCCCCATACATTTTATATTGAGTGTTTTGGGATCATGCAATAAAAGGCGTAATAACCTGCGACACATGATAGATACCTCAGATTCTGAACCAGATTTGGAAATAGCAGTGAATAGCGATTAAGATGAGCTATAGTAGAAAGAAATCATAGGAAATTTAAGCTTGTCATTTTAAGGTTGAAAATCACTTACTTTTTCTATGGGGAATTGAATGCCGGATATTTGGAAAGGAACGCTCTGATCTATTTCGATGTCTTGATAGCCATTATTAACCTTCACTACATTAGTGTTACAATGAAACAAAAGCACTGTGAATTAGTTCCGCAGGTTAGTTTGTGAAAATCACAGTGTTCCGTGATTAAGCAAAATAATGTCTGTGCCATGTAGCAAACTTCTTCATATGTTTCACTGTATATAAATCAGTAATTTAGACCAGAACATGTGAATAAGTATACTTTTCATACATACATCAATATCTGGCACAGATTTGCATACTAACTTTTCACCTGCAGCCAAAGTTCCAAGACTTCTGATGATGATGTAAGTGGCAAATGATAAGATAGCCATGGTTTTTTGACAATTGGTCCGTACATCTTGTCAACAATCTCGCCATGAGATAATACGAGCTAGTGGAGCCGAGAGTGGAGCTACTAGTTTTTGCCTGGCGGGTCTCTAAAATACCGTAAATTCGGTTAATCAGTGTGTGTCGATGTTTATCTAATCTTCGATCTAATCAGTTTCATTAAACTCCACTCCAGACTCTTATTCTTTCAATTTCATACTTTAGCAACGGTGTACAGCCTCAGCATTAAAGTACACCTCACCATGAAATGAAATCCAATTGCAATAAGACTTAATGTTGATTACTCAGCTTCATTACTTCTCTCTCACGCTCCTTCTTGGACTGCCAACATTAGTTCAATTCAATTTAGAAACTGCATATCACATGTGTCCACTTGGGGTGTTACAGGGACATTCCAAGGGACTTCCCCTAAATAGATCACGTGATAATTGCCAGTCTTTTGTGGTACTTGTCCTTAGTCATGGCTCAGCAATGCGGTACGTGTGTACTATAGCTTAACTATAGGATTGTTTGTGTGCTGCAAAAATTTTTGTGCGATGATGCATATGGTCGCATAGAACACGTGATGGTAGGGCAAATACCCGCCGCTATGCCTATGGCATTAACTAGCTTAATCTATAGCTACTCTATTATGTTGCTGATACATCAGGGGCACCAGAGTAAGGTGAAAGTGGTAGCTAAGGCTAAGTCAACTGGTCTATATAGTCTGAGCCTCTCTGGGCCCTCAGAAAATTTTAGCTAAGTATAGTACTGCAACTTTTAGTCCTTCAGTGGCCAAATTCGCTTCATCAAGTTTGAAAGTTTGTTTAATTCCAGTCAAAAAGGCTCAGATCTCAATGCACTGGTTGTATCTACTATACCAGCTCTGATGCCCTATATATACATTGCCCAAAAGATAGTCAGAGTATTAAAATGAACTCTTGTTATATGCTTGCATGGACTCTTGATAATAATGACTATAATTATGTATTTAGCTTTCGGGTTGCGTATACAAGGTATTCTTTCATCTGCTGGTATAAATTACTATTCCATGCACTATGAGGCCTGGGAAATGTAAAGTTCTAGCTCCACACTAAGAATCAAATTATGTAATGTTCCAACACAATGATAAGATAATTGCCAGAGCAGAGTTCATGGATAGTGTATCAGAAAAGAGTTTTGAATATTAATTGAGATGTTTTATTTAAGTGCATTTTGACTGTTCCTCCTATTATTATTGTTCAAATATCTGATATCTTGTTGGTTTCCCTCCATCCTCTTTACTGATCTCTCTCTATTGATTTTATATGACTAGAAAATCTGTGTACCTTTTCAATCCAGTTACAACAGTTGATCTAAATATGGTGATGATGCAGTTATTGAGATGAGGAGATGAATATAGTGTTTCCCTACAGTACCACAACGTAACACACAAACACTTGAAATGTAATCTGAGACTTACGTGTTTATAGCTGCAGTGAACTAAGTAAGATCACTATAGTTGCTGGTAAATATTGCATCATATTACCATCCATCAGTGCTTGTGCAATAAATTGTCTGTATTATGAATTCAGTCAAAATTATGCATAGCTAGCTGTGTAGTAATTTATTAGGCACCCAGTTAACGTTTAAGTTTGAGCATAAGATACCCGAAGTATTTACCACTGATATATTTTGCAAATAATATTATAAAATATAAAAAAGATAAATATACTCTAATAGAACAGTCAATAGCCAGTTGTGTAGTAATTGTGAACTATAATTAGGTACTTGCTAATTATGAGCATACTCTAAAGCGTTTACCACAGATATGAGATATTGTAAATAGTAAATGAATACCACAGTAAACATAGATCTATAAAACAGTCTGTCTATTCTACACTGTAAATTCATACTTCCAAATTTACAGTGTGAACAGTCTGTAATGTGCATGCCTTTGTCAAACAAGGTGACAGGTGCACATGTTTGACTCTCCAAGATAATAATATTATTGCTAATTTCCAAATATCAGTCATCTAAATGTTACCATTTAAACAATTTTGTTGTTCCCCCAGTGAGACTATCACTATAACAAAAATGAGTGATATCCACCCCCAAAAACGCCTTCGCTGTAAAAAAAAGGCGCGTCCAAGAAACTACAAGTATCTGTAATCCATGCAATGTAATTAACAGCTCAGTTGTAGGGAAAGACTTCATGAAAGTAAAAATAACTGGTAACTTAAAGAGCTGATATCTGGAGTGGCCAAGAATCAATCTTAATCCAACTACTAATTTTTTAATCCATGCAAGAACACCTTGCATTGGCTGTAAAAAAAAGTTCATCCATGAAAGTAACTGGCAATTGAAATAGCTGATATCTGAAGCGGCCAAGAATGAATGCTGATATACAACTAATTGGAATTAACAAAAAGTTTGACATTGAACCTTTATCTTTTTCAGCTCAGCTATTTCAATTGTCAGTTACTTTCATGGATGTTTTACAGCCAATGCAAGGTGTTCTTGCATGGATTAAAAAATTAGTAGTTGGATTAAGATTGATTCTTGGCCGCTCCAGATATCAGCTCTTTAAGTTACCAGTTATTTTTACTTTCATGAAGTTTTTCCCTACAACTGAGCTGTTAATTACATTGCATGGATTACAGATACTTGTAGTTTCTTGGATGCGCCTTTTTTTAACAGCAAAGGTGTTTTTGGGGGTGGATTACAGTATACTCATACCTTTAGTTCAAAAGTTTTTCTGTGTTCCAGCTACTTCATCCTGTACTGCAATTATAGCTAACCGAGTTTAAACCCAGGACACTTGGAACATGCTGGTGTTTTTCAGTAGATTGATTAAAGGATATTTGAATAGTAATTTACTTGTATTATTGGTCACACAGCATCGCTAAACTTCACTGAATACTATATTCTAACCTGAGATGAAACAGCTCATGATAGAGCTCCTGAAGGACATTATTATTCACTACTGGATGGCAACGGATCAGCGTTTAGCACGCACACCACGATAATTATCACCTACTACTTTCTAATTAATGCCTTCACGCATGTGCAATATATACACCATCATAACATTACACACACACCCCCCACAAACCCCCCCTACAACAGAGAAGGTGCAGTACAAAAGGAACCAGGGTGATAAGTACAACAAAAAAATTACAGTGTCAACAAACCCAAAGAAACAAAGACCGTCAAATTTACATGGCTCTAGACACGGCGTCTGCAAGAACATTATCTCGTCCCCTAACATGATGTATTTCAACGTTGTATTTCTGAAGGTCTAAGTTCTGCTGAAGTAACCTCTGATTACTGTTCTTCATTTTGTTAATAGATACTAACGGATTATGGTCCGTGTACACTAGGGAATGGAGCAACAGTAGGATGCAGGTAAATATGTAAATGTTGAAAGGAAAGTAATAGAGCCAAAGTTTCTCACAAGTAGAATAGTTACGTTGGCGGTTATCATTTTTTGCTTAAATAACACACAGGGTGATCAATACCTTGAAGTTCTTCTTGCAGTAAGACACCACCCACTCCAATGTCACAAGCATCCACCAACAACTTGAATGGTTTACTAAAATTGGGTGCAACAAGTACTGGAACTAATAACTGTGACAGACTATCATACATGCACACACGCGATGTATTAACATTAGTTAGGCTTCATTAATTGCTGCACGTAGTTGTACTTTGTTTGTACTTGTTCGCACGTAGTTGTACTTTGTTTGTACTTGTTCGCACGTAGTTTATCTTGATGAATGATTATTAGCCGCTGCTTAATAGTACATAGTGACAGGTTAAGGATGGCCAATCTCCACTTGAAATCTCCTTCATCTTTTCCGTTTTCACGTCCTGACGAATGGCCCAGTTGGAAATGCCGTTTTGAACAGTTTCGTCTGGCATCCGGGCTATCAACAGAAGATGATCTGAGACAGATCAGTGCACTACTTTATTGTATGGGGGAAGACATACTAAATTCTACTGACATCTCCAACTCAGATAGAAAGAAGTATGATCGAGTTATTGCCAAGTTTGACAGCTTTTTCAAAGTCCGGAAGAATGTCATATTTGAGCTTGCACGTTTTAACCGACGTAGTCAATTAGACGGGGAGTCAGTGGACCAGTTTATCGCCACTTTATACAAGCTGGCAGACAGTTGCGACTTTCGTGACTCACAAATGAGAGATGAAATGATCCGTGATCGCATTGTCGTCGGCATTCGCGACAGTGCCCTCTCAGAACGCCTGCAAATGGATGCCCATTTAACTCTAGAGAAACCAAAGAAACTTGTTAGACAACGTGAGGCAGTCCAAGTGTTGTATCTTTACCACCACCCAGTTGAACACAATGTGGCACACTCTAATTAATACACACTAGACACACACATGCGTACATTCTAATGTATATATGTATAACACTCCTCCCCTCTAAGAAAAAATACACAATCAGACCTGCCAAGTCACACGCATTGGGCGTGTGACACACGCATTTCAACCAATTCTTACATGCGTGCTGCCTCAAACCTCCAGCATTTCCCTAAACTTCCTTCAGAATAAACTAAAACCCACAATTAAATATTATAACCACCCACGCATTAATTGTGTGTTGAGAATCGTCACTTTCTCAAGCCATATGTGTGTATACAAACTATTAAGCCATCCAAGTATTAAAATAGTATTCATTTTCGAGTTATTTTGTGTAAATGAATTTGCTAATATTGTGTCACACTTGTCATTTTGTAGATATTTTAAATAATGATCACCAACACTTGTAATAAAGCACACCGGCAAGTGATTATAGAGTTTAAAATACGTAGAAGAGAGGGAAGTTAAAGGTGTTACTGTGAATGTGTATCGTGTAATGCGGCAGCAAGCAAGTCAACAAACCAAGGTGGTGTATCTGTCTTCGCATTGAACCAGTACACAGCGTTGAAGCTCATGTTAAATTTTACTCGTCCGCCCAGACAGTCCTTGTCGCTTGTGTCAGGAAATTGTAGACCCCGTGTAATGTATTGGCAGAGCCGAGAAGTGGAGTACTCGACAGAAGTTGACTGAAAAGTGATAATCATGATGGACGATTCCTGGTTGTGGCGTCACTTGTCATGGTACCGCACAATTTGTATACTGTAGTGTCGATAGAGTAGTGGAATAACCTGCACAAACAGCAGTATAGGTTAGATAGTTGTAGCTATCATCAAATACATACACTTTTTTTAAATGCTGTGTGTGCATGCCCAAATAAATTGGGCATTGTTTAGAACCCTCATGAATGTGGGTTCTGTGTTGAAATGCTGTCTGGTTAGGTGGCTTCTTAGTTAACCAGGTAGTGTCTCCAGCATTTTCAGGTGGTCCACTTGGCAGCTCTGCACAATCAGAGAGAAAAAAAATGGAGGATTTAAACAATGTAAATACAGTATGTGTGTGTGTGGGTAGTAACAGTTATGTCCAGTTACGGTAGTTCCTCAATTAATCGACGTGGTGGTCAACGGTCTCTTTGGGGACGTACTGAAATTGTTCCTGGTGTGGTACTCATAGATTCATCAGACTCCTCTTCTTCAACCACCACCAATGGTATAGGGTCATCAGCATCAGCTACACCACTGTCAGGTACCAGGACTTCTTGCTGTGGCTGCGTACCTAGGCGAGGTTTCAAATGATCAATGTGAGCTTGTCTGGTGTACCCATCAACATTAACTTTATAGGCTAGGGGACCCAACTTTGTACTATGTCAGCAGGAACCCACTTGCTAGTTGCTGACGGCCACAAGTCTCGATGATATACTGCTTGTCCTGGCTCAAAAGTACGGGATAAGTGACTTCCAACTTGTTCCTCTGTGGCAACAGCCATTCTTTGTGACAAACATGGATGAGCCGTGTCCTAAGTGCACGGCCAAGCAGGATCTCTGCTGGAGTGCTGCCCGTTACTGAGTGAGGGGTATTACGGTAACTAGCTAAAAACTTGGCAATTTTGGTTTCAATTATATTGTGTCCAGTTTGCTAGGCTTGCTTCACTTACCTAACCATATTTTCTGCCAACCCATTGGATGAGGGGTGGTATGGTGGCGCTCTACGATGGGTGATACCATTGCTGGTCATGAAGTGGTGAAATTCTGTGGATGCAAATGGTGGTCCATTGTGTCACTGGAAGTCCATGAGTTGCAAATACATGCCTTAACTTATCGGCAGTTTGTTTTGCTGAAGTTGAAGCCACCACAAACACCTCTGGTCATTTAGAGAAAGCAACCAAAAGCAACCAAAAGCAACCAGTTCTTCCATTGAACATGATCAACATGTATACGCTCCCAAGGACCATGTGGGACTAACCAGGGGTGTGCAGGTGTAGTCGGAGGGGCAGAAGCTGATAAAGAGCACTGTTGACACTTCTTAGCTAGACTCTCAATAGCAGAGTTACGTTGGGGCCACCACACATAACTTCTGGCCAACATTTTCATGTGGCACACCCCCACATGATTACTGTGAAGTTCATCCAGAAGCTGTGCACGAAACACAGTTGGAATCACTACTCTGCTGCCCCAGAGAAGACAACCATCTACCACTGTAAGATCATTTCTCCTATTGTAATATGGTAGGAGTGGTTCATCTCTCTTACTTGGCCATCTGCCATGCTGTACCGCTTTAATGACTGTGGAAAGTATTTTGTCCCGTTGCGATGCCTCAGCAATCCGTGGGTAACTGCTCTGTGTCCACAACCACATGCAACCGCTCTGTGTCCACAACCACATGCAACCGCTCAGCCCCATTGCATTCTTCAGTAGCACTGGGTAATCTGGATAAACAGTCCGCGCAGTGGTTTTGCGTACCTAGTGTATGTTCAACCTTGTATTGGTATGCACTCAAGATTAGTTCCCAACGTTGCATCCTTGCAGCTGCAAGGGGGGGTTGTATTGGTATGCACTCAAGATTAGTTCCCAACGTTGCATCCTTGCAGCTGCAAGGGGGGGTTGTATTGGTATGCACTCAAGATTAGTTCCCAACGTTGCATCCTTGCAGCTGCAAGGGGGGGGTATGCCCTCTTTCTCTAGTATCTTACACAATGGTCTATGGTCTGTCACTAATGTGAACCCTCTCCCATACAGGCATTGATGGAACCTACGGACCCCAAAAATGATTGTTAATGCTTCTCGCTCAATCTGTGCATAATTCTGCTCTGGCCCTGTTAATTTCTGAGATGCATAAGCTATTGGTTGGACATCACCATTCTGCATTACATGGGGCATGCTACCAGTCATAATCTGTTCCAGAACTTGACATTTCATCTCCACTTGATGCTGCACTGTCTGTGCTTGAATTATCTAATAATGCACATACCATCTCTGCTGAATACATACAAGATACTTGACACATTGATGCTATCTGCAAAGTATGACACAGACAGTAAATCATACAATGGTAATATATAGTAGGAATGAAGGTTTGGGCTATCCTGGTAGAAAATGTCACCCTAAAATCAGCACCGCTTTTCTTCTTTCACACCAGCTTGGTAGTACAAGTTAAGTATAATCAAGCCAAAAATACCTTCAGAATGTCTCCAAACACCTCCAACAAAATTAATTATTTAGCTGACTTACAAGCATGCTTTTCACCAACCAATGCAGAAGATACAGCACAACCACCATGTAGTTACATACCTTTGTCTCTCATGTCTTTCTCTATTATTGCATAGGTATTGATTTGTAATAGTGTATATGGCTTTATGCAGCACTGGCTATTACAGGAATTATGTCAGACTGTTCACAGAATGCCTCTTGTACTGTTCTTCATTTACAATTCTGTAGAAAGGATAGAACATGACCAAAAACAAAGGCTATCTCACTTTTCAGTACTAGTACCTGAAGTCATCATTATCATAGTGACCAATTACATTGATTATAGAGGCAACTTTTGCACTGTTCTTTGTAACGCTGCATAGCAGGTAAAATGCAAATGAAATAAAGCAGAATAGCCACATTACTTTTTGGTAAATGATAGTCAGGATGTGCATTCTATCATGCACTATATGCGTTGGTTCACCAATAATGAATTATTACAAAAGATTTTCCTTGTACTTGAATAGCTTACATTATCAGAATCTGGCATCCAGAGTGCTGTTGCCTGATGTGTCGACACCTCTGGTGAAGTATTCTGCAAGGAAATGAAGTGAATGATATATAAGCCAGTTCACCTAACTTATTTCAGCAGAATTTAGTATCCCATTTGATAAACTTGATGTCATTTGGTACACTGAAACATCTGGCAACGTGTTCTGTAAACAATGTAGTAAATTATGAACAAAACAGCTAAGCTTACCTTCACAGAATTTTGGGCATCAATTGATAAACCATGATGTATCAGTTCCTCTAATATAGTGCTCTAAAAGCAATAACATCACAAAAGTGGATGGATAGTCACGCAGCTCACATGTTCATAATTCGGCTGCTCAATCGATGCACTTGACGTGGCTTGCTGCATAGACCTCTCTGACGAAGATTTCTAAGTGTGATAGTGATGGCAGTAGCGTAAAACAATACGCAAGAATGATTGAAGACTCACTTGCACCCTTTCGCAACTTCCATGCTTTGACTTAGGCCTGCAACTTGGTTCAAACTCTTCAGAATCACTGCTAGAACAGTCAGCGTCACTTAAAAGCAAAGGAACTGAAGATAGTTCCACTAAAAGGTTCATTTTTCGAAGGCTCATCTCAGCTACCATTCGACCGCGTGGCTTACTATAAATTCTTCGACTACCCATTCACAAATAGCTTTATAGCATGCACCCTATTTACTCCGAATTTAGTGATATCTATATTGGACTGTAGCCTAGAGATTAGGTATTACGTCAGTGCTTTAAGTAAGTTGATATCGTAATGTATCGCGAAGAAATAAATTGTGCAAATAAATGTAAAAAATGTATGGGAAAACGTATGCTGGGAGATTAAGGGTTAACATGTCCTCTCCGTTTACAATAATAACATGTGGGACTGGTGGCAACCTTGATGTGCCAGCGTGATTCATATCCCGTGGATTCAGTGGACCTGACCCACTGCCCTGTCTCTCCTGAAGCTTTGTTAATGGGATCTGGCCGATTAGACTGCTTGTGAAAACTGCCCTTATGTGTCAACGCATATTCATCAGCTCGAGTGGCCGCTTGATAATTATCTCATCTATTTGTGACCGGATCTTGGAAAACCTACCTTTTGGGCACAACAAACTTTTTGGGAAAACTCAAATGAAAATTGAAATTTTTAAAATTCGCGTTTTTGCACAATCGGATTAAGCAACTATTAAACCTTCTTGCTATGAAGTTTCACACCCATAGGTTCTTTTTCCTAGGAGATATCCACTTTTACAAGTGGAGGGGCAGTGCCCCCTTACTTTTTCCAATACCCAGTTGCCAAAGTAAAGCAACTTTTTAGTCATTAGCCAACTTACTTCATCTTTATTTGCTGGGATTGCATGGGAGTGCACGAGATCGATATACTCTAATAGAGCAGTCACCTAACTACTCTAATAGAACATTCAGTAGAATCATAAGTTTTCCCTGCTATATGCAATTAATTCAAAATGTCTTCACTCTAACACTTATATCAATCAACAGCATGAGTCTATCTGAAATGCCTTCATTTACTGATGTATCTAATTGTACAGTGTCTCAATGATAGTCATTGCGTAGTAGTATCCTATTTAAGTACACATGTTCCACTGAAAATGCTCTCAGATTCAATCTCAAAGCATACAAATCTCAAAATTTTCCTGTGGGGACATACCCCCAGACCCTCTTAGTATTGGCATTATTTGCAAGCTAGAGTGCAAGTACACTAAGGTATAGTTAATGTTTTTAAAACACTTTGTAACTTACAGCCAACCCACATGACTTGCCCCCCACTTTTGAGTACTGTTCTCTGCCCCGGCTATCATGCCCCTCAACACTCACTTGTACTGGTAGTTGCTGTCTACTGGCCTTTCCATTGTGTGATCAAGCTTTCCAGTATAGCATCAAATCATCGGCATCCTCAGCATCTGTAAGCCCTTCTGTACCTAGCTTCTTTCCAAAAACATCAAGAATTTCTACTGAAAACTGTGATGGAACAGTACATTCACGAAGCTTGTCTTTAACATTTCTGCGAACATGAATGGAACAAGTCAGGTGCTGAGCAAGCCCAAATTCATGCTTAAAAGCGTCAAGGAGACCATCAGTACCTAGCACTCTGATACCCTCCAGTTCCCAACCAGCCTAAAAGGTAAGACACAAATGTCTTCTTGAAATGAACACACGCTGGACCAACAATAGCTGCTGGTGGACGAAATCACTTCATTTGCAATAAAATATTACAGTATGTTATAAAAGTCACTTCAAAGTCCCTTAAAGAAAACATTGGATCAACAATCCCACTTGCTTCGTGAATTTCCCGATTCAACATGCTGTACTGATGTTCTGTGTTTCAAATTTCTGGCTGTAGTCATTGCATTATGCACTCCAGCACATTTGTGCATACTACAAATCCACTGAAGTGCACAGATTCTACCACTCTTCTTCCTATTGTCAACCCCCCACGGCTTTGATTGATCTCAGTTCAAAGATAAGGTGAGTCCACAATCAAGCCCAGTATCTGTTACTTCTACAAACAGTGTGAAAGCATTGTTCAGTGAAGCCATGGATGATCAGTAGACAGTTTCTGCATTAGTTGCAATTATAGTCTAGAACTCTTTGCACAGTTGATATTACCAGGTGCAGCAAATAAGTTCAACATCTGTTAGATGCAGGTTCCATTTCCCTGTTCTTTCAGCATGAATGAATAGTATCAAAGTCCCCACATACTCAATATACTGCAACCACAACTTGACTGTTTGAGATTCTTCTGCAAGAAAGGATTTGTACTTCAGTAAACGTTCCTCCGACTTGAACAGTTCCTCTAATTCAGCTAAATCAGCAGTGGTTAAAGATTTTGTTTGAACTTCTTAATACAAATCACAGATTCTTGTAACATTCATTCTCTAATTTGTCTGATGTATGCCTAATTTCAGCCCTTATGATTTTAGCTGCAACACTTACTATGCTCTCTGCTTCCTTTTCAATGTTTTCTTTCTTTTCAGAATACTATTTGTATAACCTGCCATGTTTCTAAAGCACATAACAGAACCATGCCCCTCAACCTCTGCAAAGAATATGTAACCTTCGTAATGTTCGTACAATTTTTGTTTTAGCCTTGTAAATGTCAGATCCTCCAAGCAAGTCACTCAGTAGAAACTTTAGCTAAAGTACAAACAAACCTGTAGAGAGTTTAGTTATGAACATGGTACTCAGTAGAATTCAGCTACAAACATACCTACAAACAAATCACCCTATAGAGAGTTATGTAGGTGTAAAATGAAGGTGTGTAGTTGAACTGTCTAGAGGGTAGCTGAAATCTCTACTGTGTGCCTTCTTTGTAGATGGCTCTCCAGAGGATGATATATTTGTATATAGCTGAACTCTATACTAGGTGACTTGTTCATAGCTGAACTCTATACTAGGTGACTTGTTCATAGCTGAACTCTATACTAGGTGACTTGTTCATAGCTGAACTCTATACTAGGTGACTTGTTCATAGTCGAACTCTAAACTGGGTGAGCAATTAGTAGCGCAAAAGAGACCTGTTGAAGCGTTCAACTAATCCATCACCAGCAGGGTGGTAAGCTGTTGTTCGTGATTTAGTGACACCGAAAGCATCGAGAGTCTGACGTAAGATAGTGCTCTCAAAGTTTCTTCCTTGATCTGAATGTAGGATGTCTGGGATACCATAGCGACAAAACACTGTTGTAAGCTCTCTGGTAATGGTTGCGGCTGTTTGATTAGGTATTGGTATGGCCTCTACCCACTTGGTCATGTAGTCCTGAATAACCAAAAGATAACGGTTGTTATGTCGGGAAGTGGGAACTTCCAAAATATCTACTGCCACCATCTCCCAGGGCTTGCCAATGGGCACAGTGGTCAAAGGGGCACGAGTTGGTTTTGCAGGCTTAGAACGCTGACAAACTAAACATTCTCTGCAATACCTTTCTATGTCTTGCAACATTCCAACCCAGTACCCAACTTGACGTACCCTGGCTGTTGTCTTCTCAAATCCTAAGTGGGCAGCAGATACAGCATCATGATGCTGATATAACATAGTGGAGCGGTATGACTCTGGGATGAGAGGAACCAATACTGTGTTAAGGCTAGGTGATGGTGTATACCTTCGACATACTAACCCATCATGCAGGCACAACTGTGACCAAAGCTGTTTGTATCGAGAGTAAGGATGAGTATGCCATACAGAATTATGAGGTGGGGCCGACTGATTTTGACTCAGTGCTTCATAAATTTGTTGGATAATGGGATCGTTAAATTGTTGCTGGCGTAATTCTTCAGTGAACAGATGTAGCTGTGTAGTTGCAGCAGTGTGTGCTTTTCTAGAGAGTGCATCTGCATTGCCATTGTCCTGCCCTTTGCGATATGTAATTGTGAAGTCATATTCCTGAATGGCAAGTGCCCATCTGGCAAGGAGGCCTTCCATTTTCTGTGCAGATAACCACTGCAAGGGAGCATGGTCAGTAATGATAGAGAACTGTCTACCTAACAAATAATGTCGAAACTGTTTAAGGGCATGGACAACAGCTAAGCACTCTTTTTGAATTACGCTATAGTGTTGCTCTGAAGTTGAGAGAGCTCTACTAGTGTATGCTACAACATGGTCACTTTGTTCAAGTACAGCACCAATACCTGTGGCACTGGCATCTGTATATAGTTGAAATTGTTTAGCAGCTGTAGAAAAGTTGGGATATTTAAGTATTGGTGCACACAAAAGGGCATCTTTTAGTTGTTTAAAAGCTAATTCACAAGACTTGTTCCACACATAAGGGGTCCCATTGTTGGTTATGTTGTACAATGGGGCTGCGATATCTGCAAATTTGTGGATGTAACGACGATAGTAAGATGCAAGCCCCAGAAAACTTCTAAGGTTGCCTGGCTCAGATGGAGTAGGCCAGTTAGTGATTAGTGACCTAACTACAACAAAACAGTGGTCTGCTTTTACATTACCTAGCTGTATGTTTGTTGTGATTTGTCCCAAAACTGAAATGGGCTCGCCAGCTGCTGACACTAACTGCAGTCCCTGTGGGGGTTTAGCTAGTTTGTGGTTAGGTGTAACAAGGTTCTCTCTTACTAATGAAACAGACGACCCTGAGTCAACCATTATCTCAACTACTCTGTTTTCTAGTACACCATTAATTATGGACCCTTGTGTTCTTACTGCTGCTACAACTACACTACTATAACTATCTACATTACTACACAAAGGGCTCACTACTTTCAGAGGCGCCCCCAGCCCGTGCGAGACGCCCCTTGTCCGTTTCCCGAACAACAGTCCTTCGCGAGGTGGCCCATCCTTCCACAATTAAAACATTGTTTTAATCTCGGGCAATTACGCTGTACATGGCCAGGCTGGTTACAACGGAAACAGAGGAGTATGGCTGGCTGCTGGGAGGTTCTCTGATTAGTTGCCATGGCGGCCACTTGTTCAGTCAGGGCGGCGACTTGCTCTGTTAGGGCTTCCACACGGTCAATTGGCTGCTGAACAGCTGCTAATTTTTCACCAGGATTCTCAGCATCAATAGTCATCAACAACTTTGCTTGCTGCATCAGCTGCCCCAAGTCATTAATCTATCCTGCTGCACGTAATTGCTTGCTTATTTCCAGGGGGAGTCCCGTTAGAAACTGGTGCATCACTAACTGTTGGCATGTTGTCGCATCTGTTGCTGGCATAGCTCGATCTATTAGCCTTTTTAGTTCGTGACAGTATACAGACAATGACTCGCCAGGATGCAACCGTCTGCGATGAAAGTCATCCATCAACACAAACCGTACTGGCCCCATTCTCTCCAGGATGTTTTTCTTAGCTAGGTCATAACTTGCTTGCTGCTCTGCGGTCAACTCTAGCCAGGTAAGTCAACTCTCTCCCTCTAATAGTGTCGGCATTTTCTTTGCTTTCATTTTGTCGTTCCAGTCATTTGCACTGCAGCAGATCTCGTAACGCTTGAACCATTCAGTTGGGTCACCTTCTGAGAAGATCCTGGGAAAACTGATGTGCTTGGAACTCGTTGCAGCTGTGCTAGGGGTAGACATGGCCAACTTCAACCGTCCTCTGCTACCAATGTAATACTCGTCAATAACTAACACTCAAGCAACTAATAACTTTAATATGCCAGACTGAATAATGTACAACATAGCAAGACTTTATAAATACAGGATACAGGAAATTAACTAAGTGATGTCATATGATTACAAATATATTTATGTGTTGTTACATCAGCAATGTGTGTGTGTGTGTACAAGTCAGTTCAATATTACACTTTATTACATCTACTACCTTTAGGTCAAGTATTAAAGCCTGGTCTCGCCAGCCAGCCAGTATTTTTTTCTTTTGCCATTAGCAGTCATTAAACACTGGTGAGACTAACTACAACGGCCAGCCCGTTATCCTAAGATTAGGTTTAATCGATTACAGCAGCAAACGACCTGCCAGTGTTTAATTATGAGGTAGTTATATCCAATGGATGTTTTGGGTGAAGCGTTGAATAAAGTAAGCAAGTATATAAATAATTATAGTGAGCAACAATATATTATTATTAATTAGCTAACACTAATAATTATTAATTACAACATCATTCCAGGTTCAGCTAACTATGTATAGGAAAGGGAAACCACAGTTATTGTTCAGATATTAAAGTGCTGCGACAGAAAAACTTGGTGCTCATGCTGAAGACGCCTTTCGTGTAGTTTGCAAGCTCTCTGGTATTAATGAGCCATCTTTCATCCAGGATTTTCATGATAATGTTGGAAATGTACTATTTTTTGGGTGGTAACCTGTCTTGTTTCCTCATGAGCAACACAGATATTGTATGGAGGGGCTGTAAACTTCTCAGTGTTACAGTAACCCAATCAACATCCTGCACAGATACAGATTTGCCTTGTCAAAAATTTCAGCCTGTATGGCTGTGCACCATGGGGAGAGTACTGTTGACAATTGTTTGTAGATGTTGGACAAGCACTTGGAGATGGGGTACAATGGTCAGTTGAAAATGATAGCCAGTGATCACTTGTTGATGAAGTACTGTGACTAGTAGGTAAACATGGAGGACCATAAATTCCTGATATTGGTGGAATTTAATTATCTGACCTTGAGTTACCCCACAGAGGATCATAGCTACCAGGACTATATGTATCCAGTGGCATATCACCATGATCAAATGATGTTTGTGGCATGGCTGACAATGAAGATACCAATCTAAAGTTAATGGCGGATAATGGTCCACTTGCTGTTTCCAACTGATTGTTGGTCACACAAGAAATACGATCATGGGTCCTGTAACAGTTGATCTTCCTCTTCTACTCTGTTTAGCAACACCTCCTTTCTGTTCACCTACTCCTGTAGGCAGCCCAGACATAGTTAATGATTCAATATCTGCAGTGTGACATTGCTTTCTCCACTAAAATCTACCAGTGCAAATATAGAAAACAAACAAAGAAGTGGGATGTTACCCCTGTCCTGGAGAAAATGTATGCGTACATACCAGAGCTAATGGAAGGTGTTCGTGTGTTGCGAATTCAGTATACTGTTCTTTGCACCATTAGGTAGTTCTGCCAGAGAATCACCCTGCACGAAAGCAACCTACTGTTACTCACACTGCTCCAACTCCCACAGGTGAATTAATTCAAAGTAAACGTTCAAGATTCCATTAGCCATCATTTATAATCAACATTTATGTACTATAGCTAAAATGTCAAATACATGTCAAATGTCAATACTCCTTGAAGCCTAAGTAATTTATATCTGGAGCTGGGTATCTCCTGCGGACTGCCCGCATAACACAGGATGGAATAAATTTCCTATTATACCTTCCTAAATAGCCATGCTGCCACATCACCCACTGCCTATATGCAGCTTTTTGATAGCTTGCTGGACCATAATCAGGATCATCTGCAAATATATCTGATCTGCTAACAATGGCTATGGACAACACACGGTTGTCTAGCACAGCAGATTCAAAACTTTCACTTGTAGTGATGCATGTACAACACACATTTTCTGCAGGAAGAGGCATGGGTTGGCACTTACCACATTTCCACTAGGGTAGATCATTGCTTGGTGGTGGTGGTTGTGGTGGACTGGGATCATCACACCTTTTGCTAGTTGGATAACACCCCGGCTAATATATGCTGCGACAATCAGCTGACAACACTGCTATCTAGTTAGCGAGGATACAAATGTTTGTATGAAGCAAAACATTATATACTGCACATTTAATACACTTACTGTGATTTCTTCTCTAGTTTGTCTAGAGCTCACAGCAGCTACATTTCTAGGTGATTCTGTGTATCCACCGAGGGCTGCACAATTTGTTGTGTAATTCATATTTAATACAAACCCAAGTTACCTTGTTTCTAAGTGGTTCCACAACCGCAACTTTCACCACAGTGTAAGCTGGCCGCTTTTCAAGGCGTCTTTGACAGGTGCTTTGCAGTCACATCTCACCGCCACGTTGTCACTCATCGAATTGAAAGCCAAGTTTTAGTATCAACATCGATAATTATGTACCTCTGCTTCAACGTCACCTGTAACAGTATTTATTTTGCAAGCAATTTGGTAGAGTGCGTCCATCTTCTCCAGTTGCTCTTTGTGCACGTGACAATATTTGCGCATAATTACTGAAGAACCTTACATAACAGATGCCTTCATTGGTAAGATGCTTGAACGGCTTCATGAACATCACATTGTCCCTTAAAGTATTTCACTTTCATCTATAATATTAATGTGGGCTTCAGTGGAGCCTTTATAAGCATTCTTTTGTTCTTTTGCTATTTGTTGCAACAATTCAATGTTAGCTGTAACTGAAGTAGAATTCAACTGTTCAAAGAGATGGATGGTGTCTGCTGACATTGGAACATTAGCAGGGGCTGTGGGCAAAGGCAGTCTACTTAAAGCATCAGCATTGGAATTAGCTGGCCAGATTTGTACTCTATAGTGTAACTGTAGGCAGAAAGTGTCAATGCCCATCTCTGTATTCGAGCAGAGGCTAACTGTGGAATGGCTCTACTAGAATCAAATAAATGTGACAAAGATTTGTGGTCAGTGAAAATGACAAAGTGATGGCCAAATAGGTACCTGTAGATCCCTTGTTCATGTCTCAATAGATCCCTGTCTCTGAGGCAATACAAAACACAGCAATTACGTACCTGTAACATTGGCAATGCATAGGCGTTCATTGGATAGCAAGCACCGTTACAAGTTGACAGGCTTGTTCTACTCAAGAACGCTACATTTCTCATGTTGCAAACAGCTGTAAAGGTACAACAAGGAACAGCAAAGGTACAACCACGAGCTGTCATCTAAATTAGTTAGACATCAAAACAAAGCGCTCTACAGAACTTAGAAACCCGAAAGGCTCTGTGTTGTGGTACCTGAGTGAAGCGAGGGCACTACTACAAGGCCTGAGGGTTTCTAAATTCTGTAGAGCGCCTATGCGTTGCCAATGTTACAAGTGCGTAATTGCTGTGTTTTGTATCGCCTCAGAGACAGGGATCTATTGAGACATGAACAAGGGATCTACAGGTACCTATTTGGCCATCACTTTGTCATTTTCACTGACCACTAATCTTTGTCACATTTATTTGATTCTAGTAGAGCCATTCCACAGTTAGCCTCTGCTCGAGTACAGAGATGGGTTTCTAAATTCCATAGAATCCTGTGTTTCGATGTCTAACTATTATTTAGAAGTATCGTTTAGGTTCTTTTGACTCGTGAAGAAGGTGAGTATTACTAAACAAAGTGAACATAAACAAATAAATACTCTACATGGATAAGTAGAAGCAGTTTACAGTGGAAATACTGGCACATAAAGAACTAAAGTGTGTGTATATACCATGGGACAACCATCCATCAAGTGCTTTGCTCATCCAGTCATCTTCATCGTCAATCCATTCCTTGGGCTCCCATGTTGACCAGTGAGGAATGGTCAGCTCAGGCAGTATGGCACAGAAGTAAAATTTCTCCAACTTTAGAAGAACTTTCAAGCAGAGGCCTTTGTTATACTGAATCCTTTCACCGTGACTGTTCTTTGCCTGGATAAAAATATCACACCATTTCCTGCCCACCATCAAACTTCGACGTTATATGCACCAGGTTGGTTGTAAATTTACTTGTAGTATATGCATACTTAACATTAATTCTTACAACTCTTAGCTTACTAATCATCTGTGGTGTCTTTCTCACCAGTCTGCTAACAGCCCGCTCTCACTTATTCCAGGCACTCATCACTTGTGGAATCTATCCAGTTCAATCAGACTGTCAAGATCATCTGGGTAATCATCAGATGAGTGGAGGTCAGAATGTGATGCTGAAGCCGATGGTGTAGAAGAAACAAATCAGCAGTAGATGGTCTTTCCCTGATAAATCAGTTGGGGTGGAAGGAAGTCTCCATCCATAGCTGCAAAGACAGCAGTAATCTGCCTTTTGTCTTCAATTCCTGCTATAGGCACCTTCTTGGACCCTTGGCAATGGCCCAAGACGACACTGGCACATATTTGAGGTCAGTGTGATCCCAGTTAATAACTAGGCATGGTGGTACTTCTTCTAAACTGATTATGGCACGTATGTCAGCTAAATAGTTAGTTTTCACCTCCACAAAGTTATCTACATTTGTATTTGAGTATATTATGAATGACTCATGGATACACCACTGTCAGTTAAACATGACTGGGGTTTTCCCCTTATAGAATCTGGATTCAAGTCCCATAAGGACGCTTAATTTCAATAATTCCTTTGCTATGACTACTGTAAATTTTAATTGCTCACAGAGTCATAATGGTGGGAAATGTAGATGCAGCCAGCCAGCCCTCGCGGTGTTTAAACCAATCCTGACACTCTTTGGTGCTGTGTAGCCTTTCTATTGCACAGCCTTCCACAGCAGTAAAAGTTATTGAAAACTATAGGTGCTGTGCACAAATCTTTTTCACCAATAGTTCTTAACTTCTTGAAATACGTTAGCTAATAAACTGTGAAAGTAAAATATGTGACCGGATCTGCGAAAAAGTCGCACATTACAGTATAAAGCATTGAATACCATTGGGTGAAGTACTTGCGTATTATTGAAAAATTCCGCATAATTTGTAACCCCTCTTTCTTAGTGAAGGAAGGGACTAACAATGAAAACCTGGATATCATCTTATTCGCCTGCTCAAGGAGAGTTGGAAAATCTTTGTTTTACTGCAGTAGACCCAAGGATATGGAAGTTAGGAGTGTTTGTTTGTCATGTCGAAGCAATCGTACGAGATCAATTTTTCTTCACGAATTTTTCCTTCGTATGCAGTGAAGAAGGGTCAGTAAAGAAAAAACTTACACAGTAATTGATTTCTCTGTTCATGGTGAACACGATGGTGAAAAGTTTAGCTCTGTACCCCAGGGCCGGAGCCCACGCGGACCACTTTTCATCTTTATAAATTAAAACTTGATGAATTACATTTGACTGTGGTTTTGAGTTGAACTGCACGTGCAAGCCGGTAGTTAACCGCCGCGATCCACGTATTAACATGGCAACAGCTAATTTTCCTAGTGCTCCGCATCAACCAGCAAGACTAAGTTTCCCAAAGCGATCTTTTGGGAAGAAAGCTGTAGCCTTACGCGCGTTTCAAGCGTCATGGTTTAGCATGTGGAAGTGGATACACTATGACGAAACGAATGATAGAGCATACTGTTTCTATTGTGTGAAGGGATTCAAAGAGGGCAAGCTGAAGGCACCTAACGCTGATCCAGCATTTGTAAGTGCATACAAAGATTATAGAGTCTCTGACTAGAGTGGCCTCCATTCTACTAGCTATAGCTAGTTGTTACGTAGCTATAGTTACTGTACGTACGTTTGACAATTTTTATTGTACGTGAAAATAAATGCATAATGTGATTTATGTAGGTATCAAAAGGATTTTGCAATTGGAAGGATGGGACATTGAGTTTCAGAAAGCATGAACTAAGTGCATGCCACAAGGAAGCCATCGAGGTTATGGTTACTTTGCCAGCAACTGTGAAAGATATTGGAGAACTATCATCACAAAGCCATGCTAATCAAAAGGCAAAAAATCGATAGTTATTTCTTCAAATCTTGTCAAGCCTTAAATTCTTAGCCCGCCAAGGCTTGCCCCTTAGAGGTGATAAGGATGAGAAAGATGGAAATTTTATGCAAGTCCTTAAGCTGAAATCAGAAAACAACCCAGCTATAGCTGATTGGTTAGAGCGAACACATCCAAAGCACACAAGTCATCAAATTCAGGATGAAGTCCTTGGGATAATGGTAGAACATGTCATCACGAAGATCTCTTCTAGTATTCACGATGCCCCTTTTATTTCAATAATGAGTGATGAAACAACCGATATAAAAAATAAAGAACAGTTGACAATTGTCATCCGTTGGGTAACAGATGATTTCGAAATTCATGAGGAGTTTGTTGGGCTATATGTTGTACCATCAATCGATTCAAATACCATCTTTGCCAAAATAATCATTGTTCTTGAACTATTAAATTTGTCAGTGACTAAAATACGTGGCCAATGCTATGATGGAGCTAGCTCAATGTGTGGAATCAGAAAAGGTGTAGCTAAACAAATAATGGATCTAGAGCCTAGGGCTCTTTATACTCACTGCTATGGCCATTCTCTTAATTTGGCCGCTAGTGATGTAGTAAAACAGTCCAAAATTTTACAAGATGCACTGGATACTACCAGAGAAATAACAAAACTCATAAAGTACTCCCCACGAAGAGATAACATTTTTCAAGGTATACAGGACATGATGTCAGCTACAGAGAACTTACCTGGAATCCGGGTGCTCTGTCCGACTAGATGGACTGTGCGAGCAGATTCCCTTGCAAGTGTAACTAAGAATTACACAGTATTACAAAGCACTTGGGAAGAGGCTCTCGAAGCTACCAAAGACAGTGAAACCAAAGCCCGTATTCAAGGAGTAGCATCACAAATGCTTACTTTCAAGTTTCTTTTTGGCACTATGTTAGCTGAAATGGTTTTAAAACACACTGATAACCTTAGTCGCACTTTGCAACACAAGGCCATGTCTGCAGCTGCTGGCCAGAAAGTAGCTCAAATGACTGTGCAAACATTGCAGCAAACATTGCAATCAATACGAAATGATGAATCTTTTCACTTGTTTTGGGAAAAAGTATCTTTGTTTGCAAACTCCTTGGAAGTGGATGAGCCACAATTACCTCGTCGCCGCAAACGACCTAATCGATATGAAGAAGGAACTTCAACAGGTGACTTTCCAAGCAATCCAAAGGAGGTCTTTCGCCAGCAGTACTTTGAGGCTATTGATTTGGTCACTGCATGCATCAAAGATCGATTTGATCAACCAGGCTACAAAGTATACCACCAAGCAGAGGAGCTAATTTTAAAAGCTAGCAGGAAGGAACCATTTAATTCAGAATTAGAATTTGTCATCAAATTTTACAAAGATGACTTTGAACAATGTCTGTTGGAGGTACAACTTTCTACCTTTGGACTGGACTTTAAGTATGATGGCAAATCTAATATCAGCATCCTTGATGTAAAGGAGTACTTTCAGTCTCTTTCCACAAGTCAAAGGGCTTTGTTGTCAGAAGTCAGTCGTTTGTTACAAATAATATTAGTAATGCCTGCAACCAATGCCACATCAGAACGTTCCTTCAGTGCTTTAAGGAGGGTAAAAAGCTACCTTAGAAATTCCATGGGGCAAGCAAGGCTCAACTCCCTTATGGTGCTCCATGTACATAAAGAGTTAACAGATGAATTAAATCTTAAAAATGTGGCAAATCAATTTGTTAGTCGACATGAGTCTAGACTCACTTTATATGGACAGTTTAATTAATAATAAAGTTATATGTGACCGGATTTGCGAAAAGGTACCTTTTCCACACATTTTACATGTAAGCAAACAAAATGATGTAACTCTTTTACTCCTTACACTGATCAACTTTCTTTAACTTTCAGAATGTAGCCAGATACTTTAGCTGCACTCACGGAACATTCAGGCAATTATATGCAGTGATAAAGACATTATGAAGCATCAAAGTTCAAAAAATGGGTCAAATTTTGTGTGTGAAAAAGGTACCTTTTCGCAAATCCGGTCACATATTATGACTGACATGTACGGTGATGTACCTGTATCATATACATGTATCCACAAAATTAAATATGTATCAATTTAATTAACAGTACTGCTGGAAAAGGTTTCCTTGTAACTTGACTGCCATTGTATATGCATAGAAGTGGCTAATACACAGTTTCATCATCATTCTGTAAAAGAAACAATACAGGTTACTGGTACTGTTCAAATAATAGCATGTAGCCATGCATAACAAGATAAAATTGAGCTAACATCTACTGTACATGTAACACAAAATTCTCAGGATCTATGTAGCTATAATGTCAATAAAGAGTTTTTTATGTTAAAATAGCCATCAGAGAGTATCTAATTTTTAAAATTTTCCTGGGGGGGGCATGCCCCCAGACCCCCCTAGAAGGCTCAATGCTTCGCATTTCGCAGTGTGCTTCGCACACTGTGGTGAGTGTGCCCCCACCCTTAGCAAAATCTCTACCACTAGATGAAGATGGCCTGACCACTCAAAATCTCTGGGCTCCGGCTCTGCTGTACCCCACTCTGTTGGTATGTTACAACAATTTTGTAAGTGCCTGAATTTATTTTCCCTATACTTGCTGTACATATTGATTTTTCTGTTGTTGCTACTTTGTAGGGCTGTAACTCCCACAGTTATTGGTATATGAAGCTAAAACTTTGCCATTGGGGTACACTTGGTTAAGTAGATTATAAATATTTAATAAACAGGGATTCAAAAATATGCGATTATGTCTTGTTTTTGCAGATCCGGTCACATGTGTCTGGGTGACTCTACGCCATGACTCGCATATCACTTTTGCCCCCAAAAATGGCGTTTGTTCTTTTTAAAACTAATGTGATGTGGTGCCATGCCTCAAAATTAAATCCATCTACAACTGGCTCACACTAACATGCTTTAGCATCTGTGAATGTGCAGGCGTAGCTAAACTTAAATTTCAATGGTGCGTGGTAGTGCTGCACACTTACACCGGTTAATCGATTAATTGATTGGTTGTTATAAAATCCAATAACCGGTTACAAAATTATAATAACCTATTATTGATTACTTTGTGCGGCGGGCGCAATAGATTGATTGTTTAGAAATGGCAGGACGCTGTGATGAATTGGTAATGCCAAAGAATAAAACGTCGAAAGTATGGGAGCATTTTGGGTTTCCCAAAGGCGAAGCAGAAGGCAAGAAAGCTTACTGTAAGATTTGCAAAGTAGCAGTTGTTCACGCGGGTGGAGCCACCAATTTGAAGAATCATTTACACACGTGGCACAGATTAATTCACGATGAACTCTACAAAGATTCCTCAAAAGAGTCCTCGTCATCGTCTCCTTCTACTATGGATAATTTTGTGAGCAAGCATGTGTCGCCTTTGCCACCATCTTCGGATAAAGCCAAGAGGCTAACTCGTGCTGTTTGTGAGATGATAGCAAGGGATATTCGCCCCATCAGCATTGGTAACGATGTTGGATTTTTGAATTTGCTAAAGGAAGCGGAGCCACAATATGTCGTTCCATGCCAACCAATTGTTACAAAGAAGCCTGAGCGATCTGTACACGAGTGAGAAGCAGCGCATCAGAGGAATTGTGGCGGGTGCAGAATTTCTTAGCTGTGCAACTGATACCTTAAGGTGCATAAATTTAGCGATACACTAAATTTAGCAATTTTAGCGATTTTGATATTTTCGCTAAATTAAATATCCGTTAAATTAAAAACACTGTTATAATCATGGTTATGTATTTCCTGTAGTTGGATCTTCAGCATAGTCATCATCATCTTCTTCAGATTCATCATCTTCTGATTCATCCAGCAAATCATAAGCGTTATGAAGTGCCTGCAAGATTCGGTCTGTGAAATCTTCGTATTCACCATTTACTGGTTCTGCATACTTCATCTGCACGGATTTCCTGCACAGCTCTAATGCTTGCTTATTTTGATCATTCGTTTCCATGCTGACAGTTACTTCGATGGGTATTTCAAGACCACCCTGAATCAGAGGTGATCTTCGATGATGAACATCAGTCACTTTACAAGTTACTGTGGCTCCATGTACGATTATGAAATACATAAAGCAAGATATTTCTCGTGGTAAGTGTCCAACAACTCGTTCAATTGCGCCAAATCGTCTGTATCCTGCTACTGCAAAACGATCAAAACGGTTACCAACTTCTGGGCGTGCTGGCAGTATTTCATGTAAAGTTGGGGCCCAAAATAACTTGTATTCATGATATCCTCTCAGTCCACAAAGAAAACTAAACTGCAAAAACATAGGGCTAGATGCAACGCCAGCCATCTGTGGATACACGTGATCCCGACGTGGTCTGATCGATTTCAGGTGCTACCTACCTGCATTAACTGGTTTTACAGGATTTTACAGGCGCAAGTTCACCTTGTACATGTGATATGGCTCTTTACCGTTTCGGATTCAAACGGATTAGGCCTGATGAGAGTTCCAGTTCCCAAGAGAAACCTATGCCTGATGGAATGCCTTCTTTAGAAGAGGCTAAGAGAATTGGGGTTGGTGAAGTCGAGTACGAAGCTGTTGTAAACAACACAAGTGAGATTTTGAGTAGCCAGAAAAAGAAACAGAGATGTACACGAGGGACTTATTTGAAATACTCAGACGAAGATCGAGCCAAGATAGGAAAGTATGCCGTGGAGAATGGGAATGAACGGGCCCGAAAGCAGTTTTTAAAAAAGTACCCAACCTTGACTGAAAGTACAGTGCGAAATTTTAAGAAGGCCTACAAAGAAGCAGTCGAGTCAGAATTGGAAAAACCAAACCCTGAACCAAATTGTAAAATTCAATGCCAACCTCAAGGACGACCACCTATTCTATTGGATTTTGATGCAAAATTGATAAAACTGCTGAAAGCTTTTCGGGCAAAAGGCTCTGTTGTTGATATTCATGTTGTAAGAGCAACAGCTACAGCACTCATTGAGAGTAATCCGTCAAGTCTACCACATCTTGCAAAATTTAAAATGCCTCGCACATGGGTACAGTCTGTGTACCGCAGAATGGGATACAGTCGGCGAATCGGTACCACAGCACGTCCGCCTGTACCAAAAGGTCTGTACAGTGAATGTGAAAGAGAATACCTTACAGATATTAATGACAGAAGAGTCAAATACAGAATTCCACCAGAACTAGTGATAAATGCAGACCAAACCCCTTCATCATATGTTTCAGTTGGAAGGAAAACAATGGCTCAGCGTGCAAGTAAAAATGTGCCTGTCAAAGGTTTAAATGATAAAAGAAACATAACCTTAACTTTAGTAGTAACATTAGCTGGTTCCTTTTTACCTTTTCAAATCATCTATGCTGGGAAAACTAAAGCAAGTCAACCACGTGATGTCCGTTTTCCTCGTGGATTTTGCCTGTCACAGAACCCCTCCCATTGGTCAAATGAAGAAGAAACACTAAAACTAATACGAGAAGTGATCAATCCATATGTCATCAATAAAAGAGCTGAGTTGAAATTACCTGAAACACAAAAGGCAATGGTGATTTGGGATGTCTTTAAAGGTCAAATGACACCTGCTGTTAAAGCAGAGCTTGAGGCTAAAGACATTGAACTCGTGCCAGTGCCTGCTAACATGACACATTTTTTCCAGCCTCTAGACCTCACAGTCAATGGATCAGTAAAGAAATTTATGAGGAAGAAGTTTGTAACTTACTACAGCAGGGAAGTCAAGAATCAGCTTGACAATGGTGCTGCTTTAAAATGATGTTGAAGTTGATTTGCGCTTAAGCAAGATAAAACCCTTGCATGCACAATGGCTTATTGAGATGTATAACCACTTTACAACTGAAAGAGGTCAACAAATAATCATAAATGGTTGGAAGAAAGCAGGCGTTTTCGATCTTTTTGTTGGATCGCACATTCCTCCTCCAGAAGATCCTTTTGAAACTGTTTATCGGTAGAAACGTTGTCTCACTTACCTACAATGAACATTTGACTGATTACACATGTCATTATAAACGACATTCATTTATAATTGAATTTTTAAAAATATAGTCATCAAAAAATCGCTAAATTTAGTACTCGCTAAATCCACAAGTACATGAAATCGCTAAATTTAGTATGCGTTAAATTTATGCACCTTAAGGTATGTGGTCATCACATAACAGAGACGGCTATATCGCCCTCACCTGCCATTTTATTAATCCTGATTTCAAAATCTGTTGTCATAATCTTCAGACTCAGGGGGGGTAGGACAAGCCCACGTGCGACACTAATGTAGTGACGCACGCGATGACGTGAACAGCTTTTGACCAATGAAATTGTAGTATATGCCGGAGTGTTCTCTATGCTGTTGTACTTCGTCTTTGCCTTTGGTTTACTGGTGTTTGATTTGTTTTGTTTGGAATAGTAGATACATGACCCGCGCCCCGTGAAGAAACAGAGTTAGAAGCATTTGGTAGGCGCCAATAGGAATGGACCCAAGCTCCGAGATTAGAGAGTCTGGAGCAGAGCATCTGTGTACTCCCGAAAGATCAAGTTGTGTGGTGGATATTTCTGAAGCCATCAATGCATTCAGTGATATTCAGTTAATTGAAAGCCCAACATCAAGCTACATGAGAAGATTTGATGAGCTTTCTACCAGTCAGAAACGTTGCTCATCGCACTCTAGACTCAAAGCTGGAGCAAAAGGAAGATACCTCTTTCCAGTTGTTGATAAGCAGGAATACACATTATGGACTGATGAAGAGGTTTATGCTTTGACATTGTTTTTGATGCTACACACAGACGGGAAAAGGTGGGTTACACACAAGGATATGAAATTCTGGGATGATGCAGGGGGTTTTATTCAGAAATATTCTCATATTACACATTGCCGTACAGGTAAACAAAATTTTAATAGTGTAATGTAATTTATGACATTTGCAGGTGTTTCATGTAGATCTAAAGTTACAAAAATATTACAGATAAAGTTTGCATCACCCACAGCAGCTGAAAAGCACTACATTGCCCTACTTTCTGCAAGTGCTGAGAAGACGAGCAGGAATAGCGATGCTCAAGTCTTACCGTCCGTCCCAGGAGTATATCATTCTTACCGTCAGTCCCAGGAGTATCTTCATTCTTACCGTCAGTCCCAGGAGTATCTTCATTCTCACCATCAGTCCCAGGAATATCTTCATTCTCACCGTCAGTTTTTTCATTCTTAACATCAGTCCCAAGAGTACCTTCATTGTCAACAACAGTCCCAGGAGTATCTTCATTATCTTCATTCTCAGTTGCAACATCTTCATTTTCAACTATGTCCTTGTCCCTTCAACAGCTGTTTGCAATGCCATATCAAGCTGTATCATCTGCCCTGTCTTCTCCATCCACTTGCAGTAGCAGGCCTCACCTGAGACAGGATCCTGATGTTGAGCAAGTGCTGACAGCTTGTTGGCAATCTATCAAAAGTTTGCAACCAAACCAGCAGTGTAAAGTTCTGTCTGATCTATTTGATTTATATGTGCAGCAAAGCACCACCTTGAAATGTACACCTAATTTTATAGCACTTGCTGTTAATGGAATGATTCATTTGAAGGAGTGCAAGCGGTCCAACGTGATTTGTTCACTTGCTAGATCATTAGGTACTTTAAGACCAGATGAATCCGACTCCCTTTTACCGGCGAAGAGAATGCCTATGGGCCTCATCGAATACTGCATTAACTTTTTCAATTCATCTTCTGTCCAGCAAGTATCCATGTGTTTTGCTGATTGTGCTGCCATCATTTTTCAACTAGGTTTGTTGCCCATCAGACTACCAGCCATGGTTGGAAACCATGTATGTGCTGTTCGGGACAAAATGGTGTAAGATATTTTCAGGTCCCTTGTGGAGTCATGGACACCCAGAACAAGTAACTGCTGCTCATAAGAATGGCACCCATTCAGATCCAACTGAGGTAAAGGTGTAGTTTCATCTTGACTAACCAGATGTTACTTGGTTTGTATGTTTGTGTATATGAACAGGCTTTTGTAAATGTTCCTGCACTATCAGATCGTACAATTAGGAGAGATATTGCAGCAAGTGACTTTACGACTGGACCAGATATACAGGTGAGCAAACCAGGGTCTTACATGTGGGGTGGTTTCTTATATGCTACTTTTAGATGGGGATACTCAAGAGATTAGCTACTCTAGATCCCACTATGGGATGGTGGATTAAAGGAGATGGTACAGATGTTGTAAAAGGCTTATGGGAATCTGTATCCGGAGAGTGGGCTGGTGATGTAGACTTAAACGATGGCAAACTGGCTGCACAGTACGAACAGTATCAAGATAAGATAACCTGGTTAAAAGGTATTGGTTTACGTAATGGGAACATTGAGGATATCAAACAAGACTTGTTGAAAGCTCAAGATGACATCTACAGAGATTGATTTTGTTCTAAAAGGTATGCATCGTTGTATGTTAATGTTGCAAATTAATGATCCTTAGATTATTCTATTTATGTAGTAATTCTTTAATAGATGTTACACCCTGTTGCTCATTTATTGTGACACGAGTGAAGGAAATGTTCATGGTGTTTAATGGCATTTTATTACTGTTTTAGAGTTACAAAAGGCAAATGACTCCTACCAAGAACATTTGACTGCTGGCAGTACTTCAGATCAAACCATGTTCAGTCTCTCGTGGGATGTGCAAGAGCTAAAGAACATTGATTTAGAATGTCGGCAAGTCTACAGTGAGCTGCGTCATTGCATTGATTCTTGTAGGCCAGAATCGTTTCAAGAGCAGAATATCCCTAGAAGACTGGTAGACATCAGACAAAAATTGTGTAAGATTATCAAGCGGATATCACATTACAGAAGAACTCCAGCCACGCATGTATTTGTAAGTATGATCAGCTCAGAATCTCGAAACAAGAAGCCATATGCACTGCCAGTGCAATGCATACCATACTCTGGGCTCAAGGAGGTTGAACTTCGTAGGCTGATCAGTGGCTTGTGCAAGGAAATGACCACATTAGGGATGAAGGTGTCAGGTACTTAAATAGTAGGGAATGTTTTGTTAGCTACGTAAATATTTACCATCAGGATTACTTTGTATTTGTTCATCTAGCTCCTAATTTCATCTTTTTATTGTGACTATACTGTACATTATGTTAATAGTACTTACGTCTTTATATAGGACAGCTTCCAAATGGATCAATCCAAGCAGAGGATAGTAATAGCATTGTCCCTGAATGTGTTCTTCGCCTGATATGGCTTTTGAGGAGGCAAGGGATCAGCTTTCAGAACATTGTGTAGCGACTACGACCTAGAACTGTACCTACTGGATATGCATACCACAATTGGACTGCTGGTAAGTACAAATAAATATATGTTATATTTGTTGAAAGGTTAGGTATAGTGACTGCAGTAGTCACTATAAACTTTGCTCAGATGTGTATATATATATATATGTATATGTGCATGTATCATTGTCACCATGTAAACTTGGCCATTTGTAAACACTAGACTTCATTACCTATGAAACATTTAAGTTTGTAGTCAGCCAATAGTTTAGTTTGATTGCAATTTTGTAACCTTTAGTATTTTTTATATGTGTGCATAGGAAAGACGGAGGAGTTTGAAGATCAGTTGAGATTGATACTGGCACAATTTCATTTTGCCTATGAGATACATAGATTTGAAGCTCAATGGGTGCCATTCAGGACATACCTGTATGTTCCTGAACAGCATCCACAGACGAAGAATATATTTTATGAAAGAGAAGATGAAGCACATTTAATTAAGGTGAATAACCAGCTAAAAAATAACATAGTTATCATTGTGTTTAATCTAGAGAATAGCAAATCACACCAGGAATGGAGGACCATCAAGTTTGAACCTTGAGAGATACACAGAAGCTCTGAGTGATCCCAGTTCTGGGTTAACTTATCCAGCTTTTGTGGGGTCACGAAAGCAATCTGTCACAGATGCAGAACGTCTATTTAGTCCTAGGCTAGCAGCCTTTATGGATGCAAAAGGTTACCATTATGAAGCTGAATACATCAAGACAGTGTGGAACTGGAGAAGAGCCAGTGACGAGCGTGGGCTAAGTAGTCTAAAGCGATGCCAATATAATTATCAGATGTTAAACCTTATCTTGGAAGATTTGATGCCTTGGTACAAGGAATGTTATGATTTTAGCCAACTGGAAGTCAACAGGTATGGCATATTATAATGGACTTACATGAGTTCACTTGCATGTAGGAATTTAAATGATGTACTTGGATTTTCTAAGGAGACATTAGTAGCAGTGACGACAAACATTGAAAGCCGAGAACACCACAGGAAAAACAAAATCAACAGCAGCTTCCCACTGGAACATCCAAGGGCTAGCAGCACAGATGACATTGAATGTTTTTTTAGTGTGATGCGGGATATTACAGGGAAGAATTTTACGACCAAGGAATTTAAGTTTGGTATGCGAAAGGTTGTGTCAGAGTTCTCCAAACGAGTGCATCCTGATCTCCCATTTTATTATTACACCTCAGCCCATTCCCGCTATTATGAAGGCCCTCATCCAGATTTTGACAAGGCACCAGCTAAACAACCAAAAGAGAAAAGAATACCAAGGAGGGAACAACCTGCTGCTTTTGGTCCCAGACGTGCTACCATGCCAGTCAGAGGGAGTCTTGCTGTGAGGCCTAAATTTCACAACGTTCCATTGGATTTACCTCCCCCACCTACCGGACCAATTGTTTCACATGAACACTCTTATGCACAGCCATCTACAAGTAATCTATGATCTGATCCATTTAATCATTACAAAATACACATACTACTATGTTGCCTAGCTAATTTAATCGTGATTGTTAATTATAGTGTGCTAGATTATCGAGTGCTAGATTATCGAGTGCTAGCACAGGCAGCCACTTCCCTTGGCCACTGTCCTCGCTTGCTTATGTTAATGCCAGCGTAAAATCCAGGTCCAGATCTGCTCCAGGTGACCAAATATTTTGCCCATTTGAATGATACGTCAGTGATTTCACTCCTGTCTTTAGCATTGTGTACAGCATCCAAAGTCTCTTTCACCACGTATCCAATCCTCTTCCATTCATCTCTAATCCAACACTTGAATGCCATAGCCCTACTGTCATAGCGATTGCTTGGCTCATGAAAAATGTTCACAGGAACAATATCTCCATTTCTCATCATCTGGCTAACAATTTGCAGTACTTGCTGTGCTTCTAAATCATGTTGGCAACCGATACATTTGAAAGTTTCAGTGTATACTGGCAATTCTTCTATGCTCACTGATGTGTCGGAGCCAAATTCCATTTCAGAAGACTCATCATTTTCAATTGAATTGTGGCTAAGTACCGTGTCAGAAACATGAGTGACATTGTCTTTGTCAACCCACTCCCACTCCCATATGACTATTGCTCCTTGGGATGGCAAATTTAATCCTGAAGGTATCACTAATTTCTTTAAATCTTCTCCCTGCATGAATAAAAAGCATTCAAAGAAATCGAACTAATTTGCATGTTGTCTATATTGTACGTTATAATATGTTAAACTTAATGTTATCAATGTAATGCTATACCTTAACAACCATCAGATCTTTTATGAACAATGCAGCTGGGTACGAACGACACAAGGAAAGGTCATTTCTAGCAAATATGTCGAACGTGTCCTCTTCTTTCCCCATTTTACCAAACCCTTTCACACGTAAATGGCGGAGCTCTATGCCAAGAACATCAAAACCAGGCAAAACATATAGGAAATTTGAGTTGGCAGAAAGCACACAGGTAATTTCGTTGTCCTCCATGAGATAATGTGCTGTATCCGTGTATCTGTCACACTGGGGCGTATAGTAAACCCCCATACTGCTGGGATCTGAAAGCAAAAGGATCAAGTTTCAATGCATCATTGTCGAGATCATGGCCACGATTCATGATTCGCTCGGCCATGTGCGCAGTATACTCGAACACATAAGAGAAGAATGTAAGGAATTTTAATCAATGTGTGCATTGCATCAGACCTTACTTAATGAATTACATCATGTCCTACCCCCCTGCTTCAGACTCATCATTTCCCTGGAACACACAACCACACTATAATTGCTCAAGCTCTGAATACTGCTGCCAAAGAGTGGTGTATTAGTTTTACTTGTGGCATTTACCACAGATAGTGGATCTAACATAGTTAAGGTTCTTGAAAATATGGATGTGCTCAGGCTTGTATGTGCAGGCCACACTTTAAACTTGGCTGTCCAGAAAGCCTTGCAAATACCTCAAGTTTCCATACCATTAGCAAGATGTAGAAAGCTTGTTAGCCATTTTCACAAATCACATGTGGACAGTGATGAATTCAAAAAAAAAACCAGCTGATGTTTAGTAACATTCCAAAACACAAGCTTATTCATGATGTGGCAACTCGCTGGAATTCTACTTACGCATGATAGAACGAGTCTGTGAGCAGCAGTTGCCTATCAGCAGTGCAACGTCGAGATAGTGTGATGCATTTGAAACTACTCCCAAATGAATGGCGTATTTTGGAAGATATTATCAAACTACTAAGGCCTTTTAAAATTGCTACTCAGCACCTCTATGGTGAAAAGTATCCCACCATCTCTACATTGGGAACTCTACTACATGAAATTCAAATCAAGGTAGCTTTCCAAGATGATGATAGCGTGGCAATTAAACCATTTAAGAAAGCTTTACAAGATGATATGGATTCTAGATACACAGATTCCAATATTAAGTTTTTAATGTACAAGTCCTCATTTCTGGATCCTAGGTTCAAAACCCTGACACATTTATCATTGGCAGCTAAACAAGAAATTTTTGATTGGGTTTTGGAAGATATTCTAAACTTAAACAATGATAATGAATCAAATGATGTTCAAATTGAGTGTGTTACTACCACAGTCTTCAGAGCCCTCCACTTCTTCCAATAGTGACTGCAATGGACCTACAAGAAATAAGAAGAAAAAAAGTGCATTAATGGAGCTTATTGGAGACAAATTTCAATCTGAAAATGAGCAAACTACTGATACAACAACTTTTAAGGACATTGTGCATTCAGAACTACTTTGTTACAAAACTGAACCTTCAATATCAGTAGATCATCCTCCACTTCACTGGTGGTCTGTTCATCAACACTTGTCCCCAAATGTGAGTAAACTGACATGCAAGTATCTTTGTGTGGTGGCAACTTCTGTGCCATCAGAGCAATTGTTTAGTACAGCTGGTAATGTTGTGTCTGTTAAACGTGTTGCACTGCTGCCAGAAAATGTTGAGAAAGCACTAGTGCGTGGACAGTGTGACACTATTATACTAGCAAATGCAATGTTAAAAAAATAGCATGACGGTGTGGGCAAGAGGCTAATACAACACAAGGCAAAACCGAGTGCTGTGTAACTGGTTTAAAGTGCTTTCTGCATGGTCGTCTCATTCAGAATGTTCATTTTGTGAACTCCAATCTCTTCAGTTCTCAGTCACCAGACAATCTGCAAGTATAAGTATATATGTGTTCATATCTGCGAAAATCTGACACTGTTAGTCCCTTCCTTCACTAAGAAAGAGGCGTTTAAAAAATTTACATATTTTTTTCAATAATACGCAAGTATTTTACCCATTGTATTCAATGCTTTATACTGTAAATTTAGGCTTGCGCGATTGTATCGGGTTTTTGCGGATCCGGTCACATATAATGTCTATTGTTATTATCAATTTTGTCAAAAGACCGGGTTGTACAAAAGGACAAGCCTGTAGGCATACTTCCCACAAAAAGCCACCAGAAATTACAAAAGCAATGACATAAGCAAATACACCTGTAAAACAAAACTACTACAAGAACAAAAATAAATACTAACAAAACAAGAACATTAAGTATACAGAAGATTCAAAAAAGAAAATGACGGAGGGCTAAACGGAACAAGGGTGGCTGTTTAATTCGCAGGATGGTATGGGGTATGGTATTCCACAGAAATGGGCTGTTCACAAAGAAAGAGTAACGAAACGAATTGAAAGATGATGTCACAGGCCGGAGAGATAGTGGGTGACACCTTGTGGGAGCTTGGGACAACTGAAAATGTTCACTAAATGGTAAGGAATTCCTGTGGTAGAGACTATCATGAATGCAACAAATAGTAAAGTAGTTGTGACGTTGTTGAATGGTAGGCCACTTTAATGCTTGGATGCATTCGTCAGAAGACTTACTCCAACAGTGAGATGAAGGAATCCACCTACTATTGGAAGCCCAATGGGCAGCTCTACGCTGAACAGATTCCAGAGCATTGATGTTTTTAGCAGTATGAGGATGCCAAACTGGACTGGCATATTCCATAACGGGGCGGACAATGCATTTGTAAGCAGTAGATTTAATGGATGAAGGAGCATTGAACAGGTAGTGGCGAAGAAAATTGAGTGCTTTAGTAGCTTTAGCTGAAACATATTTACAGTGTTCATTCCAGTTCAGCTTTGTGTCAACTATAATGCCTAGGTATCGAATTACAGGATGGTGTAGAATAACAGAAGAATCTAGATGGTATGAAGGTAAAATTGGGGAACGCTTATTGGAAATCACTATGCTATCACATTTAATTGGATTGAGACGCAAGAGCCACTTTTTCGCCCACTGAGCTATACTTGAGAGATCAAACTGCAACAATTTAACATCATCAGGTGATGAGATTTCCTTGTAGATCGTGACATCATCAGCAAATAGTTTGACTTTGTCTATAAATACAATACAAAGTAAACAAACAGTATTGTTTTGGCTACTTCTGCATGTACACACATTTTGTAAATATTAGTGCCATTGCAACCTTTGTGACTTGTAATGAAGCTCTTTTAGCATCACAAGAGCTATATATTACATGGTTTGTTGATAAGAGGCTGTTTCCAGCTCAGTAGTCAGTAAATGTGAATTCACTATGTGTAAGGTTTTGGACCTCAATGAATTCAATAATTACCTATTATACTACTACTACTTTTTGTTCCACCAGAAGTGTATTTACCTATATAATTATGTATATCACTACTACTCTTTGTTCCACCAGACATATACTTACCTATATGATTATGCATATCTCATATAACTTGGTTCAACGCTTTTACGACTAGCAGCATATATGCCTGCAGCTGGAAAATTTAAAGCCAGTGACAAAATTAGTAACATACAACTAGCATTTGATGTCAATAGATTCATGAGGTTGCTTGACAGAGAACTCATGTTGTGAAAGTAGAGTATTTACAAAGTCGTGTTAGTGTGGTACAATGTTGAGATCTGCCGGCCGTGGAAAAGGGACCTTAGACCTGGTGGCTGGCCCCCTGTTGGATTGACATGATGTCCCATTTTTTTGTTGTGTAATTAGACATTTTGTTGTGCCTTTCTTGTAACACCACACCTACATCCTATGAACACAAATGTATACAGCAGTACATATGTATCATGGTGAAGTGCTTTGGATGTATAGCATACACTATACATGCACAAATGCATATATCACCAGTGCTTAGTAGGACGGATAGAAGTTAGTCTTTCATCCACTATGTTAACTTTAGATCCAATATACCAAACTTCTTTATGATAACTTGATTGAAACCACAAACGCAACAATAGTCGTGTTACTACAAGCAGTATACAATGCATGTAGTCTATTGCAACTCCTTTAACAAGGTCAAACTTGGGCACCACAGAAAGCCACGATGGCCCTTTAACTCCATATTCCTACAGTATTAACACCATGAATCAACATAGGACTCAGTACAGCCAGGCTGAAGATACAGCAGCTAGATCCTTTAAGCTTTTGCTTGTCTGCAGCCTTTACACACGGATCTTCTGTCAGAGCAATCAAGTGATTTAAGTAAGCACCATAATGCTCAATGAATCTGTTTATGGCTGCCACTTTGTGGCTCACAAATCTTGTTCCACAGGCACACAGAGGCCTGTTGCCCCTAGTACGTGCAGAAGGCAATTCCTCTTTCTTTTCACTCTGGACATTATTTCCGAACAGTATAGCTTTGTCCAGACATTCTCCGGAAACTGTCCGATGTCCGACCGTTATCGGGAGCATTGTATCACACAGTTGTAATTTGTTTATCCTATCTAGTGTAATCACCTCTTTCTTTACATCACATGTACATCTTATGTACACAATGCATACACTGGTATTTTTATAACCACCAGCATAACATGGTGTGTCCCTGGAAGTACACACACCTCTGAATGTACATCAGTCTTACAGTCTCATCCAGACAATCACTTTTGGTCATATTATACAAGGCATGTCATCTGGATTCAGGATTAGTTTTGATAGATCTCCCAAAAGCCTTCACTCAGCAGTAATATCAGAGTACTTAGAGTGAGAAGTGTGCCTCAACAGACAACATGGAAATACCCTATCAACAACTGCCGTCCAGGTCTACAGGTCATCCAAGTCAGAGCAATACCCAAGAAGAACAATGCAAACAAATGGCGATTAGTAATGGTTTATCCTCACCATCTGGTTCAGTGTGAATTACGGGATTTCCCCAGAGCTTTCATCCCTAAGTTATACTTTCTTGGACCACCTGGGTAGAAGGAACCTTTCTTTTACTTAAGGATTGTGTAAGCGACCAAGATCTTCAATACAGCTTCAGTTTGTTTAAACATTATTGTTATCTTTTCCCTTCATATTATGGTAAAAAATTGTGTAAAGTCACATACGTGTATGTATATTCTTGTGCTCTTCTGAAGGTGAGCGTTATTTGACAGTCTGTTTGCATTCTTTGATGCATCTACCAGACTGTGTGCAAAACCTTGAACCTTTATGGTCTCATTCCTGCTTTTTCTTTGAATCTGCAAATGGTGACTTACTCAAGCTATTCAGTGGCTCAACAGGAATAGAAAAGCAGGTATAAAAGATACGTAGTGTTACCAGGCCATTCAGTATATAATATGTTTCTACAGATAATAAAGCATATAAGTGAACTACAGAAGATACCAACATCTGCTGAAACGTTATTCGCTGATGATAGTCTGGAAATGGACTTCTATCATAAAATGTGCTTCAGTAGTAAAAGGTATATATTAAAATATCTAGATGCTAAACTTACTTTAATGTCACTTCTTAGCAACAAAAACACTGTGTCGATCACCGAATCAATCAGCATACTAGGAAAACCTCAAAGCATATGGTTGGATGATCAGGAGAAAGCTTTATTATTATCATTGAATATAAGTATAAATGGACCAGTGTTGGTGTTTCCACAAAATTGTTGCATGAAACCAACAGAGTGATCATAAAGGATTCAAGGAAAACATTAAGAAATGATTCTTGCTTTCTTTACAAAGTTGATGGCTCAGTTAATGTAGGGGTTTTACACAAGGTCATTTTAATACATAATGAACACTGCTTTATCTTCTTCAATCGTCTTTCAATGTCACAAGAACAACTTTGCAATTATTCGCAAAATAATAAACATTGTTTCTTTTAGGGGTAGCAGTCTTTGTGTAATGAAGCCACAAGATTTGATTGACAAATGTTTGATAATTAATGTAAAAGACTGTACAGACTCTGTGTATATTAGCATATTTCCAAATTGTAAACATCTAACATAACAACTGTTTACATATGCCTTAAATTCATGAATATAGCTGTCGATGATCTTGAGGAAATGGATGTATATATGCCAGTGGTTGAAACAAAACTTATTGGGTTGGGTCAATGATGTCCTTTTTTATACATGCAAAGTATATAGTCACAAAATCACAAGTTGTGCCCTTTTCAAAGTTTATATATAACTCAGTGTATGTAATACTATGCTGTAGTGTAGGCACTTACTCAAGTATTTGCAGTTGGTTTCTTGTATGGCTTTTGGTGGTTATGTGAAGGAGATACTATTATCAAAATTAAATTCTCTAATAGGTTACCACAAATATGTGCTGTAATCAAGACACACGGTAGTGTGTCGTGCGGCCCAAGAAGCCGGCGTGCCACACCGTGAGTATATTTAACATGCTACCTTCATGACACATCACAACACGTTACGGCATGCCCTACACAAACCACCCTTCCACCGCACCGAGCTCTAACACATTGCTTCACATGATAACTACATAGAAACATCACTTCACATACATGTACACACATACGTACATACAACTCTTTGGGGGAGGTAGGGCAACTGAGGCGAGGCGCATTGCTTGAAGGGGAATCATGTGTTATCACTGTCCCAGTCGTGCCATGCTTAATGTTACCATTGATGATGTAACTTGCAAGACATTAATAACGCCCAACAGTACATACACCCAACAGTGCTTACGCCCAACAGTGCTTACGCCCAACAGTACCTATGCCCAATTGTAACTCCACCCAATAGTGCCTATACCCAACAGTACTCACGGCCCACAGTACCTATACCCAACATTACATTACAACACTCTAGCATTACCAACATTATGTGACAGCCCACATTACAAACATCTAGTCGCAACAAACATTACAAACATTAAGTCGCAACAAACATTACAACATTTAGTCGCAACAAACATTACGAACATTCAGTCGCAACAAACATTACAAACATTCAGTCGCAACAAACGTTACGCACATCACAGCAAATAACCACATGTAATCACAACACATAACCACATTTAGTCACAACAAATATCGCACATATAATCGCAACACATAAGCACATATAATCACAACATATAACCACATTTATCCGCAACAAACATAGGCACATTTAGTCGCAACAAACGTAACCAGTTTGAACATAGCATTTATTGTTAAGTCGCATTAGTGATAACACACGCATCTTTGGACTGAATTACTTTAAACTAAATTTGCGCCCAATTTCCCCCAAAATAGTTGTTAACAGTGATATAAAACATAACACATGATGATGTATATTTTTGCAGAACTTGTGTCTATTTGTCATACTTGAATTTTAATGTTCCAGTACTATTAAGCTCACAATGAATACAACATCATGAGTGACAAAATCCAATAATTCCATTGACTGTAACTCTAATTTACCATACCACTCATTACTGTTACATTATGACTATGTAATACTGCCACATGTGATAGTAATTAACCCTTAATGACATCAGAATCTATGAATGATGTAATGTATATAGTAGTAGTAGTATAATCAATATGTATCTGTATATTATTATCACAGTGGTCGTGTTGAAACCATAAATGGTGTCTACCACTACTGGAACAAGCCATCAAGTTGTGCTGCTGCCCCCCTTTGAATAGCTTCTTATGTACTGACCGTAAGATTTTATGACAAATTATTCTACTTACCATGGCTATGGGATGTGCACAACCATAAATCTGTGACATGTTTTATGTGAATACAATGTATCCTCTGGTGATATTCTATGTACCCATATATTTTCAATGAAACTACATGACTAGCTTCAGCGGCCGTATCACTATGCACACAAACCCAAGTAATGCAGGGTAATGTGAACCTACACATGGATATGCATGATGGTAACATGTGCTAAAAATTAAATATGACGCATAACTCTAATACATTTGTTAATGTATCCTGGTGACATGTTGGGACAATGTACAGAATGAAGAGTTTGAGTTGAATAAAATATCAGGGATCTTCGTGAAGTGTTCAAATGTAATAAGGATTATTAGTGATTATCAGGGTTCCAAGCTTGTTAACTATGGAGCATGCATCATCTACTACATAGTAATTAAGAACACATGCAGAGGGATCTATAAAATTGTTACTGCTGAAACCCACAGGTGCATACAGGTGAGGGAACTGAAAGGTTCTAGTTTGAATGCGTTCTGAGCAAGAGGGTTGCCCAAAACAGATGGGTTCACAAACGCAGATTGTAAGTTGTGCGCTGTGTCCATGGAGTGTGGGGCAGTGGCATAACTAGACTTGTACCGACACCAGGGCCCAGTGCAATAAGTTGAAATCGTATTCACAAGTGAAGCTATTTAAGTAGCTAAATTATCTAAGCGATAATTATTTCTAGAGGCGCTTATACCGATAACTTGGCAGTTTGAAGTGATTTCACAATAACGAAAGGTAATATAGCTGTTTTGCAGCCAAAAATGTGTGCAAGGTCTCGATCGATTGTTCGGTAAAATAGTTTTTTCTACTACTCTATTACTAATTCCGTTGGTGTGACTTGATTGCTGACACCCAGGCCAAGGCCCGCGTAGGGCCGGGTTTAGTTACGCCACTGGTGTGGGGCTGTGTAACCGAAGTTACACCCCTGTCAAATGTCTGATAAGAACAGCTGTACAAAAGCCTTGTCACGGTGATTGCATAGTTCACACTCAAGAGTGAGTGGTACTGTAGTACAGACGATTGCGCGATCTTTGCAACTGAATTGCGGATACCGTATATCAGCCTTATGTTTCTATTTTATCGTAGGTACGCGCAAAAGTGTACTGAAATGGCGGGTAATCATCCTGTTACTACTACAGCAGGAAACCTACAGCTTGGATTAGGAAACCTTCTGTTGTCTCTGGGTTCTCTACCACAGCTTCAGCCAACTGCTTCTCCAAAGGCTTTGTGTCAATACACGTATTTGGTACGTTTTGTGAACCCTAAGAAAAAGAGTGAATTTACGTTGCGGGAATGGCATGATGTCGAGGAAAGGTTTACGACCATTGAACACTTGAAGTTCAAATTACTAGACACGTTTCAAAAGGAGTTCCCAGCCACAAACTCTACCACTTTTCAAATTGGTTACCTGGAACCGCCTAACCAAGCTAAAAGGTGGTTATGTGACGAGAGAGATCTACAGAAAATGTATGTGAATTTCTCATCTGGCTCGAGAATAACACTGTGGTGTGAGGTACCAATACCCAAAGACGATAGGGAAGAGCCACCATAAAAAAAGAGAGCGCTGACCCCAAGAGAAAAACTTGATGACGGTTTGCAAGAGGTATTGACCAAATTGAAGGAAAAACATCCTGAAATGGAAATTCCCAAACTTCGTTTGTGGTCAAAGTTAATACAAAGTGGGCACCACGAAGACTATATCACTCCCCCTAACATTCCATTAATAACTGGGAAAGTAAGCAAACCCAAAAAATCAGCAACAGAAGGAGTAGCAGATGTGGTTACTCAAGCAGCAACAGCAATTGTAAAGGCTTGTAAACCCCCATCTTCTCCAAATAAAGTGTCTAATTGCAGTGATACAAAGGGAATCTCTCCACTCAAACTTGTTTCGCTCCGAAGAAGTTGCCTAGAAGATCTGAAGAAAACGAAAGAGCTTTATGAAGATTAAGTATTAAGTAAAGAAGAATTTGAAGAAGAGAAGACAAGAATTTTGGAGATGTTGAGAGGCTTGGGAAAATAAACTTTAACACGAGTACCTATACTTACAGTCGATTTTCACTTTATGTTTCAATACAATATGTGCATGTATACCACATGCATCTATTCAGTCAGTTGTTATAAAACTAATTATGTACTATCAATAAAACCATAGATACAGTATACTAACAGGGATTGGAAAAGGAAGTAACTCACGTGATATCTCTGTACAAATTCCCAATATGACGTAACATACGTGAAATACCATCCGTGTCTCGAGCGCGAGTGACCGTCACCATAGATACCAGTGCAGCGCGAATTCGTTAGAAGCCACTTTTGTGCACGTTGTAGAAGAATTACAGCCTAAGCGTTGCGACAATTGGACTAATTGCTGTTCTATTCGAGGGCAAAATTACCTGCGCGTGTTCTAGTACACGAGTGATTTGAAACGACCATTGACGCTCACTTCTGTGGTAAGCTTAATGTAACCCAGCAGTGCTTCTAGCAGTTGTGTTATTTTGCAAGCCTGCCAGTAAGAGCAGTTAGAAAAGTGGTATATTTTCTGGTGTTTACATTGTTAGTGCCGTGTAAATAGCTTATTGAAATTACTATTCGTGTTACCATACTGGACATTTATATTTTACAGTTTACACTTGTGTTATTTTGGAGGACACATCAGTAACTTTGTGTACCAATATACCATGTCATCAGTTACTAGTACATGAGTAGAGTGTAACGTGAATATTAGATTGTTCTGAAACCAATCCTACAGGAAATGGGAGGTGCAATGATGGAATCCATACCTATACACAATATTGCTGAATAGCCACCGTTAGCACTGAAGAATCTGAGGGTTGTTTACCATAAGGACAAAGAAGAACAGTGCACCGATGTGAGAAGCACAGCTCAAGATTCACTACCAATATCTTCTGGTAAATGATACTTCCGTGTTAATGTATTGACGACATGGCTTCAAGTTCACTATCTGAACACTTGAATTGTTCTGCACATACATATACTGGAGTATATTTGAATGTGACTTGGTAACTGGTTATATTTGTTTGTTTGCTTTTCTTCCTTTATGTTTTGTTATCTTGTGTGGTGTTGCAAAATTAATGTTAGCTATTCAGTATTTGTTGTACTATTATAGCAATGAGCATGCACATTATCAGTTGGTCACTAATATACTGAGCTTTAAATTGTGTTATATAAAGATGGTGCCAGCTCTGTTGAATGTGTAGTGTAGACAAGCTGGCATGAAGGGTGCATGTGGATTGTATGAGCTGGCTGCATGGGATGTCTAAACCCCTGCAAAAGCGCTTCCAAATATCATATTTATATTTATTTATTGTTAATCAGCAGGACCCTCCAGGGGTATAATGCTGATGTGCAATTACATGTGTACAATTTCCATTAGTTACTTAACTATATAAGTATGTACAATTACGACAAGTTACTTAATTATATACATATGTACAATTACAATAATAAACTATAAAAATATATACAATTACGATAAGTTACTTAACTATATACATAAAAGGGGCTAATTTTTGCTTAAATTCTTCAACACAGTCAGTCTCAATAATCTCATCATCTAATCTATTCCATTCTGGTACAGTTCTTGGGAGGAAGGAATATTTATATACATCAATTCTTGGTTGGTAAGATACTAGTTTAAAGTTGTGTGAGTGTCGGGTCCGTAATACAGTAGATTTAAATGGGAGATAACAGTTCGGTATAATTAATAAATCATGTAGTACTTTATATAGTAAAACTAGTCTAGCTGATTTGCGACGTTCTTGTAGTGTAGGCCATTGCAAGTTTTCAAGGATGTTAGTGATGCTGTCTCTATTATTTCGTCTCCATGGTTGACCTGTGACAAAACGAGCAGCTCTATGTTGGACCATCTCTACTTGATTTATGTTGGTTTGGTGATATGGATCCCATATTGGGGAACAATACTCTAAAATAGGCAAGACAAATTGTTTATATGCTAGCTCACGTAGATGGCTAGGACAATGCTGAAGATTTCGTCGCAGAAAACCAACAGCTCTGTTTGCCTTATTGCAGATGTAATCTATATGTGGCTTCCATGAAAGTCTGTGATGTAACTTTACTCCAAGATACAAATGTTGTTCTGTAACTGCCAGTGAGGTGCCATTCATTACATACGAAAATAAACTTTTGCTATGGTGATTAGAAATTTGCATTATCTTACATTTGCTGATGTTAAAAGCCATTTGTCATTTATCTGCCCACTTTGACAGTATTGTCAAGTCTAGTTGGAGTGTTTGATGGTCTGTTGAACTGTGAATAACTTTGTATATTAAGCAATCAGGCAACGTGTGGAGTCTTTTACGGTGGAATTCACACCAGAGTTTCTCTTTCTTTGTGGAGGTGGACTTGTACTCCCTCAAATTTTCGAATATTTCCTTAATTGACATCACTGACTAGCTCTTCGCTGAATTCGTCAAAAGCGTCCATTGAAGCGTCTCCGTTCGTAATATGGTGCAAAAATGCTTCGAAAAACTTTCTACCACTCTCCATCCGGGAAGATTCTTCCGCTTTGTCACAAAACCTACTTATAAAGCTACGGACAATTCCACTCGCCATTACTAGCTACGGATGAAAGCCCTAGTGACGGCGCGCTCTTTACGTCATGCAAGACACGGATATGTTTGTGCGCGAGTCTCCGTTTCCAATCCCTGTTGGTATACTGTATCTATGATAAAACTAATAATACAACAAATACTATACGATAGCTACGTACTAGTATAGTTCAATAACTAGTATAACAGACACTTATGTATATCCACTATGTGCAACCCATGCTTGACAATCTTCTGGAGTTACACAGTTAAATGCAGCTGAAATAGCTGTCTAAATATCAAAACCATTCCAGTTTTCCTCATTACTCTTCAGAACAGATTTAACCTTGCTGAAAGCTTCCTCTATGGGATTGAGGTCAGGACTGTAGGGTGGCAGATAATAAACTAGTAAACCTGCTTGTTCTATGAATTGCACCACCTCTCCAGCATGGTGTATCATAGCATTGTCCATAACCACAACGCTGCATGGATTAATTCCATCAAATGGCTGTAAATGTGGTAATAAAACACTGGACAAAAAGTTGTCAAAAACATCTGCTGTTACACCTCCCACATGAATTGAAAAATCTAGGATACCATTGCATGTTATAGCAGCTATTGCTGAAATATGTTGGCCTCTGTATAAAAATCGTTTTACAGTAGGAGTACTACCTCTTAAGCTGTAAGCATGCTTTCGCTTCTGATCTCTCTTGTCTGATCCCATCTCATCGACAAAAACAAAAAAATTCTGGGTGATTAGAGAACACCGCCATATCTAAAATGTACTCTGCTCTAAGTAGATCACTCCTTTGAATTGCCATTAGTGACATCTTCTGCCTAGTAAATCCCCACTCTCTTAAGTACCTACAAATTCTACTCTCACTGATGTCAATTCCAGCAACCTGTAGCAACTCTTCTTTAACCTCTCCCAGATAGATACCTGGCTTCTCAATAACCCAATCCAAGATAAGGTACATTCCAATGTCTGTAAGCTTTCTATCTCCTCGTGGATAACTTCTTTTCTGAACATCTCCCGTCTGCTTAAAACGATCCACAGTCCTCTGAACAGTTGAGGGGTCTATATTTAAATTGGTAGCGACATCTCTACACGTTTTCTCTAACCCAATGACTTGGTGTACGATTCTCCAGCGAATATCTGAGCTATACGCAGCAGTGCGATATCTCTCACAACTCATTCAGCTCAGTATTGGACAATAGTCTAGCTAAGTTTAAAAGTAGTTACGTCACTGAGTCACGCGATACGCAACCGGGCTTGTTGCAAAGATCACGCAATCGTCTGTAGTGGGGTGCATGCACCCCACTTACGCATGCTGGGTAGGGGAATCCCCACAAATAAGGTGGGGCAAGTGTGCTTTGTAACTGGGTGAGCACCTTTGTTGAGGTATTGACAATTGGCGTGTTGGCAAGTTATTAGGTTGGTCAAATCACAGCAGATTTGCATGAGTGATTGTGGTGGGAAGGTAGGTTGGAAGTTTAAAATTGCGTTGCACTAATAATTGGGTTGAATTTTCTGTAAAAGCCGATATTAGCTAATTTTACAAGTAGCAGTATCAGTTACAAAGTGGAGATATTTCGTTGATTAACTAAAACCCACAATCAATCATTGATGAGGGTAATGAACAGGTGAAAGTAAAACTATGCAGCATACAACACTTAACTGTTTATAACTATATGTAGGCTTTTTTTTGCAAGTATGGCTGCCAGGCTATAGTAGGGTGTGGATATTTATTGGCACCCCACGTAATGAGTCAATCACTTTTCGCAAATAGTCTCGAATCCCACCAGAAACACTGTTTGATAAGCTGGCTTAGTTATTTTATAACCACTTGGCTTCTTTTCCATGAAGGGGTTAGTGGCAATACTTCAACAACATTGTAAAATCGTATGCACACTCAATTAACTACATTGATTACATTATCATTACATTTGCCATTTAATTTAGGTGATTTCCTGCTCCCCCTTCTTTCTTCTGAAGGACTGAATATCAGCATAACCTTTACAAGAATAGGCAAATATTGATATTGGTAAAATTAATGTGAAAATGTGTGTCAGTGCAACAACAGTTTAAGGAGTATAATGCACTGGTAGCTGAACATTTCTAGCACTCGGGATAGTTTAGCTAGAAGAATGGTGGAGACTTACATGTTCCAGGCCACCATCCATGAGGCAAAGGAGTTGATTTTTGGAGTGGGTGGGGATTGGGGCAAGTTGAAGCGCATCACTCTGAGATGATATTTTCCGCATGAAAAACATTTGCATATATGCTGCTGAGTGGTGGGTGTGGAGGATATGGCATGGGCAAACGAGCTATTGAATTCTATGTACTACTCCACAAGGATTCCAGTGCGCAAACGTGCCGGTAGTGGAGCTATTAGTGGGGGAGGATGAGTAGTACCAAGAATGGCTAGTTCTTGGGTATGCAGTTGTAGCTGGTTGAGGCTACCCGAAGATGGCCAGAACAGTGGACATGGCCTGAAGTGTAAGTTGTTGTTGATTGAGGAGCTTTGGTTGCTAGCTGTAGACTGCAGCTGAGGAAATATGTTCGGGTTGACTGCTGGTTGAGAGGTAGGGGTCACTGTTGTTCCAGAAGTAGGAAGCACGAGTTGTGCCAGGGGAAGCCTGTGGACTGGGGATAGCAACGACCAGTGACAGGTGGAGTTTCGTCAGCATGTATGTGTTGTTGCGTCAGCCTGCAGTTTCAAAGAGTCATGGAGTTCATCCTCGGCATGACGCAGGTTTCTGGACTTCCGCTCCGCCAAGGGATCCAAGCTACGACAGCCAATCCGGCGGAGCGAAGAACCGCCCGAGAGCCAGGTCCAGTGCCTCAACGAGCCCCTCCGCACGATTAGTGGTTGTCTGAGCAACCCCTCACAGCACTATCGGGACGCGTTGCTGGTTAGGTGATAGCTATTGCTATCTCTATTGAAAACAAGCCCGTGTGAGCCGGTAAACCCACTATTTTACGTCACACGTTCAGTTGATAGTTGAATAATGCAATAGCTATATTTAAATTAAGACAGTTATACACATGCAGTGTGACTTAGCTGGTTTTGTAGCCGAGCAGCTAGGAGGTTGCAAGCTGGTGGTGAGGGATTTCACTGGCATAGCTTAGCGATCTCAGTCAAGCAGCTTATGACTGTTAAACTTCTCTAGTTAGACCTCCAACTTCTCTAGTTCGACCTCTAATTGCTGAGAAACTAAAACCGGGCACCAAATGCACAGATGACACAATTAGACAATTGTGGCAGATACAACTCAGTTCCACTACTATAAAGGAATGTGGAATTTAATTATTATATGCACTTATGCAACCAGATGACAGATGGTGCTAAAAGTTGATTTCTGCTCCTGACCCACCACTCCAGGAAGCTAGCCTGTTAACTTTTGTTTGTTGCTGAGGCAACAAACTACATTTACAGGAAGAAAGTAAACGCGATTTTCACACCTTTGTAGCTCCGTGATTCCTACCCCGATTGAAACCAAAGTTGCTACAGAAGTGCCGGCTAGGTAGGGGAGTCCACATTCCAAATTTGAAGAAAATCGCTCCAGCCATTTCCGAGATACGAGCGGCCAAAGTTTGGGTTTTTTTCTTCTACTTCTTTTCGCACACTTTGCAAAATCCGCCATAAAACACGAATTCGTGCTCCAATCGGGCTGAAATTTGGCACACTTAAAGGGCTCATTAAGGTGAATCTCATTACCAAGTTTGGTAGGAATCCGATGAACATTCACGGAGTTATGACCGATTATTTGTGAAAAATAAGGTCGCAGGTCTGTCACGCCCATAGGGTAAACCGCTTGAAGGAATGAGCTGAAAATTGCTATGTAGATGGAGTAACTATCGTAGGAGTGCCTTTTTTGTGGTTTGAAAGGAATCCAGTTAAAGGCCATCGAGATATGACACAAAACCCAACCTATGTCACAATTACTCGATCGATTTTATGAATAAAAACTATAAGTTTTCACGTCTACCAGGCAAACCGCTTAGAGCAGTGAGCTGAAAATCGGTGTGTAGCTGGAACATTTATTATAGAAAGTCCTTGCAGTAGTACAGAAGAATTGGATTACAAACCACTGAGTTATGATTCCAAAGCCAACCATGTGTAGCGTATGCGAGATCGAGATACTCTAATAGAACAGTCACCCTAACAAAGCATTCAGCTACGTTTATAACTTACTCCATTATAGAATTATATGACATTGCAAGTTATTCTGTAGGGAGTTCAGCTACAAACAGTTAATCTTAGACAATTCAGCTACAAGCAAGTCACCCTGTAGAGAGTTCAGCTACAAATATGCTGCTGTAGAGATTCAGACATTATAAGTCACACTGAAGAGAATTCAGCTATAAACAAGTCACCTTGTAGAGAGTTCAACTACAACAAGTCACTCTGTAGAGAATTCAGCTACAAACAAATCACTGCGTAAAGGGTTCAGCTACAAAAGAAGCTACCCAGTAGAGAGTTCGTCTAGATCAGCTACAAACAAGTTACTATATGCAATGTTCAGCTACAAGTAAGTCACTCTGTAGAGAGTTCAGCTACAAACAAGTCACTCTGTAGTACAAACAAGTCACCGTGGAGAGAGTTCAGCAACCAAACAAAAGACCACCATGTAAAGAGTTCAGCTATACAAACAAGATATAACTTAGGGTTACCAATGTAAAAAATCAACATCTTCAAAATTATATGCTACCTGCTGTTACATGTTCGACTAACTCTCACTTGAATACAGCTGCAGTAGCGGCTAATTCTGTTGCCTTCTTGGGGTACAAATCGATCGAAATATCTGCAAATCACGAGACTACGAGCGATATCTCTCGGTAGCCTTCATCTTTTCTTCTAATACTGGAGTTAAACCTTCCTCTGTGAGTAAATCTTCACCTAAAAAGATTGATAGTTTGATTGGCGAAGCAGGTTTCCCGCTGCTGCATCATTTACACAAGTTTTCTTGCTCCAAAATCGGGTTTTCGTCCACGGAGACTAAACGAATGATAGCCAAAACTTCCTCACACCACAGTAGTAACCATCCATCAACAAAGAACTCACATACGAAGTATGGTTAACTTTGAAACTTGTTAACCATCTGGGTGAGCCTCAATTTACCGAAAATGACATGATTTTCACCGTGATTGTTACCTCGTCAACGTAGACATGATTTTCACCGTGATTGTTACCTCGCCAACGTAGAACTGTAAAACTACCACGACAATAGTGAAACATAACTGTCTTCGTTTACTGTTGAGATGGAATCGTAGAGAGCGCATGAAAAGTATTATGAAGCGCCAGCGCCTAATCGTGTCCACGCGTCTCAAGCAATCTTGGTGAGTTGTGGTAAAATATAGTTGTCGTGGATGTATGAGTTGTGTACACAGTCTATTTTGTGTATGTCCAACAGTGCTTAAAGGGTATTTTGTTAACAAGTGTTGTGTGCGTGGTATGTTAATTAAACAATGACACTCCTGTACTCCAATCATGTCAAAATGGAAGTCAGAAGTTAAACAAGGCGTTTCTAGTAGGTTAAAGGGACAAGCACTATTGGTAAAGTGGATACCACGATGGATCTCCCGGTAGAATTTCAGTCAAGAGTCGATTTTTTTGTTTCAAATACTCTAATAGAGCAGTCACTTGACTCTAAAAGTGCTGATGCATTCTTATCAAAAATTCACCTCTCGAGCATAATCAAGCATAATTTTGTGTATAGGCTTGATTGCTCAAAAGCGTCATAATTGGCTCAAGTCTAGCTATAGGCAATATTGTGTATCGATGGTGCTTTAAGGATATATTGCTAACCACTTCATTTAAAAGTCTGGTAATTACACAAGTGGTTGTCATTCCTCTGATTTACATCCTTATAATATACTAGTTTCTTTGTTACATAATACAGGAACGGATTTAGGATGAGGCCCCATTCAGATAGTGCTGCTTATTATTCCATAGACACATTGAACAGCATCCAAACAGGTGTACATTATACACAATATATCCAAATACATTTATAAACAAATAATAGCACAAGGAAGGGGAGGGACTTCTACTTTATTTCAAAGCCTGAAATGACTTAGATTTTCCACTTTTAAAGATCGAGATAGTCTAATGAAGCAGTCACATACGCAGTCATAGTTCAATAGCTATACTCAAATGCAGAGGAGCTGAGAGTGTTACATTACAACTATATAAATCTTATTCTAGACAGAGTTTCTGACTTCATCAAAAACTAATGGGACAATAAATTACCTGAAGTGTCTCGCAATCATTATGTCACGCTACTTCATATTGAAAAAGCTATCTGTAAACTTCTGCTAGAGACACAACAGAAAGGTGTACAGTGGAACCCCAGTTATCCAAATTCTCGGTTAGCCGAATGCCGAAAATGGTCGTTCTATTAGAGTAGTGAGTGTTCTATTAGAGTAGTCAAAAAATTCATAAAAATTTTATTGTTTGCAAAAGTGTTAAATACATTGTTTTAAGGTGATTTTGCACATAACTTCATAGTTATGGACTTTTCAGTTATCTGAACACTAGGTGGTCCCCAGGGGTTTGGATAACTGAGGTTCCACTGTAGTTAATTGTTTTCAGATACTTTAGCCAGCATTGCCCAGGGTAAGTGTTTGTGCCTACTAGCTAGCACATATTTGTCATGAGCTATTGATTTCAGAGTAAAGTCTGAGTGAAACAGTCTGCATGACATTTACAACTTGCAATGTTACTTTGCAGTCAAAATTGCTACCAAATTCAATCTCAATAAGCAAATTTCCTGGGCCCCCTAAGGCTCATGCTTCGCATTTCACAGTGTGTGCTTCACACACTGTGTAGTGACTTCTACCAGTTTGTCCCTCTTAGCAAAATCCTAGATCCACCCCTGTAATTGTAGCTTGGCAGTAATGGTTGAGTACTATAAAGCCCACATCACACATTCCTTCGAAGTGACATGAAATTCTTCCTTTAAATTTTTATATAGAATTGGGGGTGTTTACTGACTGATTGACTAACTGTTACCTTAAACAAGCAAAATTGTATGGACCCTTTTCATCTTTATTTGTGTCCCATCTATTTTCTGCTCTAGCGCAAAGGTGTTGATTCACAAGCAACACCTTAATCAAAACACGTTAATAATGCGTCCTTAATTTTTCATGCCTCTTACAGTTGAAATAAGCTAGGTGGCACTTTGTATACTGTTCTCCATATGGAAAACTGTGTAACAGGCAGAAATTACAGAAGTTGGAACTAAAATGAAATGACCATTTCACTTGCCCACAATTAGTAATTGGGGTATGTTAGTCAGGTAGCTTATATACTAACTTGTGTAGTGCTATTCAATGCATGTGGTGTACATAATATATGAGCTTGCTCATAATAAATCATGAATCATGTTAACAAACAAGTGTAGAGGAAACAGGGATCTGCCAATCATGTTTTTATATTATTTTTAACATGTACACATAGCTCTGATTTCCAGCATTGTTTAACTATCTACATGGCTGAGACAGGTATCGCATAGTTTTTACATAGCACAAAATAATGGATTACTTTTCAGGTTGTAAGGCACAGTATACTTTCTCAAAGCACGAATTCAATTCCTTGAAGTTGGAAGTAAAGCATTGCACAGAACAGATACAGCAGTTACGAGGAGAAGTCAATGAACTTAAGAAGGAAGTTGAAGTGACGTGTAAAGAAATCGATTCTGCACGTCATACGATGCATAGAATAACGGAACCTTTGTCAAGTACTCAAATATAAATCATCTTGCTGAAATAAGTACATTATAATGCTAATCTATGAATTAAACTTATGCAGCCTTAAATGTAATGTTTACGATTTTCCAAATATCTCCCATTTAGATGACTCCATCATAGTTTAGGGCTGGCACATTCAGCCCTATACTCATAGCACATACATACAGCTCTGGTATGAATGCAATCAGTCAGCCAGGGTATAAAGACTGCAACACTGCAAAACTCTATTGGAGTACAGAACAGTTTTTAATCATTCATTAGTAATTAATAACGTATAACCTTTACTGAAAATAAATACAGTTAAAAGACAAATAGTCAAGATATAACTAAGTTTACTCTATAGTAAAAGACAAGTATACTGTTAAAAAGACAAATCCCTTGTAGGTATTAGTCCAATATTTCTAAATCACCACTGAGTAAGTCTATGTTTAGATCAAAAAGGGACGGTTCCTCATCATCATCATATTCAACAAGGTGCATTTTAGCCATACAATCATACTCAAGGACGATTCCCCTGTACCATTTATATTCAGATTCTCCCACTTTAAATCTGTGGTATATCTGCCTTCCGATCAATGTGCTAGGCTGTTTGACATACTCAGAATTGTTTGAGCTGTCCTGGTCAATAGCTTCTGCTAGTTCCTTTTCTAGATCATTTATAGATCGCTGCCTTCCTGATCGAGTGAACACTATGTTTATCTTTTGTCCAAGAACCTTCTTGCGTATGTTTACTTGACGTCTTAAAAGAGATAGCTTCTGTGCCTTCTTTTTGGAAGTAGAAATACTCACCCAACTACAAGACAAGACTGTCTGTCACAGTAAGACACAGCGTTCAAAATTCGCGCCAAATTGAATATTTTTACAGGCGCCTATCGACAGTTGAGGCCGTAATCATTTTCAATAACGCGACCTCTTGAAATCTGCCGCGACTGTGACTTAATGGCCGCTCACTGAGCTCCACCGTAACGTGATTTGACGTTCTAGTAGTGTTTGTCAAGTGAAAAGACCATATTCGTCGAATTCTATCTTGATCACCGTTCAGCCAGATGGTTAACAAACTTCAAAGTTAACCATACTTCATATGTGAGTTCTTTGTTGATGGATGGTTACTACTGTGGTGTGAGGAAGTTTTGGCTATCATTCATTTAGTCTCCGTGGACGAAAACCCGATTTTGGAGCAAGAAAATTTGTGTAAATGATGCAGCAGCGGGAAACCTGCTTCACCAATCAAACTACCAATCTTTTTAGGTGAAGGTTTACTCACAGAGGAAGGTTTAACTCCAGTATTAGAAGAAAAGATTAAGGCTACCGAGAGATATCGCTCGTAGTCTCGTGATTTGCAGATATTTCGATCGATTTGTACCCCAAGAAGGCAACAGAATTAGCCGCCACTGCAGCTGTATTCAAGTGAGAGTTAGTCGAACATAGCATATAATTTTGAAGATGTTGATTTTTTACATTGGTAGCCCTATATAACTCTATAGAGAGATCAGGTAGAAACTTAACAGATCACACTGTAGAGAGTTCGGCTAGAAACAAGTCATCCAGTAGAGAGATCAACTAGAAAACATCACCTTGTAGAGAGTTCAGCTACAAACAAACCAACCTTTAGAGCGATCAGCTAGAAAAAAATCACCTTGAAGAGATGTCAGCTACAAAAAATCACCCTGTAGAGAGTTCAGCTACAAACAAATCAACCTTTAGAGTGATCGGCAACAAACAAATCAATTTGTAGAGAGATCAGCTAGAAACAAATCAACCTGCAGAGAGATCAGCTACAAACAAATCAGCTTGTAGAAAGATCAGTTACACACAAATCAACCTGTACAAAGATAAGCTAGAAACAAATCACCCTGTAAAGAGTTCAGCTACAAGCAAATCACCCTGTAGAGAGTTCAGCTAAAACAAATCAACCTGCAGAGAGATCAGCTACAAACAAATCACCTTATAGAGAGTTCAGCTACTAGTAAATCACCCTGTAGAAGGATCAGCTAGAAACTAGACACAATGTAAGGAGTTCAGCTACAAGTAAATCACCCTGTAGAGAGTTCAGCTAAAACAAATCAACCTGCAGAGAGATCAGCTACAAACAAATCACCTTATAAATAGTTCAGCTACAAACAAATTACACTGTAGAATGATCGGCTACAAATAAATCAACCTGCAGAGAGATCAGCTACACACAAATCAACTTGTAGAGATATCAGCTGCAAACAAATCACCCTGTAGAGAGATCAGCTAGAAACTATACACAATGTAAGGAGTTCAGATCACCCTCTAGTGAGTTCAGCTACAGACAAATCACCTTGCAGTGAGATCACCTACAAAAAAGCACCTTGTACAGAGTTCAGTTACAAACAAATTACCCCGTAGAGAGATCAGCTAGAAGAATTCACCTGTAGAGAGTTCAGCAACAAAGAAACCACCATGTAGAGAGTTCAGCTGCAAACAAATTACCCTGTAGAAAATTCAGTTACAAACAAATCGCCCAGTAGAAAGATCAGCTAGAAGAAGTTACCTTGTAGAGAGTTCAGCTACAAAGAAACCATTATGTAAAGAGTTCAGCTGCAAACAAATCACCTGTACAGAATTCAGCTACAAACAAATCACCCTGTAGAGAGATCAGCTAGAAGAAGTTACCTTGTAGACAGTTCAGCTACAAACAATTCACCCTGTACAGAGATCAGTTAGAAGTATGGTGGATTCCCCAGGTTTGTAATTGTAATAATAGAGGCAAGATCACGTGATTACAAAGGTAGGTATTGTGGCAAGGATTTTCGTTTGCTTACGTAACCTGGCTGACTGAAGATGGTGTTCTGAATCCAATGGACTGGTCAACTCAAGTAAGGCAATAGAGTTGGTGGCAGTATTGTTTTTTTATTTTTCTTCTTCGTATTTTCACACACTTGCAAATATTGCTATAAAATGCAAACACGTTTATAATACTCCGATCGCCTTGAAATTTGGCACACAGAATGGGAGTCAAAAGGCGAATCCTAGTATCAAATTTGGTGGAAATCCAATGAATGGTTCAGGAGTTATGACCGATTATTTGCGTAAAACAAGATTGATTTGTTGTCATGCCTACAGGGTAAACTGCTTCACGGAATGAGTTGAAAATTGCTATGTGGATGGAGTAACCATCGTGGGACTGCCTTTTGGTGGTTTGAAACGAATCGAGATTAAGACCATGGAGATATGATACAAAACCCAACCTGTGTCAAGGAGGCGTCACGCCAATAGCCTCTGTTCTTGGATCCGTGACTGCGGTCAAAATTGGTCAAGGTGGATTTAGGCTTTTGATGATGAAAGACGTCTTATTGATTAAGATATACGTAGCTGCATACAGGGGCCTAGATTCAGGGGTACCATGCACTGATAATCACAGAGTGGTCATGTCAGTGTTTATTCTAGGATTTCTCCTTTGGGGGAGAATCAGAAATTCAGGGGGTGACCAGTGAAAGTCTGTTATTTAGTTGTCCAAGTTCACAACTATATAAAGCAGTTGAAATAGTTGCCAATCTGGTTAGGCATTTAAGGCTCATGAGTGTTGATTTTTGTGAAGCCACACCAACAAAATGTAAGATGTTCACTACTGCTAACATCAAGCAACCATTATCTAAATCTTCAAGTATCTCTATAAATTTCAGTGGTAGAACTTGATGCATGAGTGCATGGCGTTGCTAAACCTAAGAATACTGTAGTAGTCACTCACAATTTTAGGGGGTGAGTCTGAGATTTTAGGGGGGGAAAGTTCCCCCCCCCCCCCCCCCCCCCAACAGCATGAAGCTGTAAAATCTGTATCATGCAATTGCAGAACTTCTTTTAGATGTCCAAGAATTTTAGGCTCATCAGATCTTGTCATAACAATGATTGCATTTGGATCATGCATGTTCATTGCATTTCTCTTGAAGCAAATCAACAACTAGAACTTTACTTGCTATCAGATCTGCTAAGCTAGGATAAAAACTTGACACCATGAACTGCAGTTATAAAAGACAACAACTCTAGATCTTCAGCATTGGTAAACGACTCTTGTGAGCAAGCCATTGTAGTATTGACTGTATTGTGTACATGCAGTATAGTATTGTAGCCAGACAGCTATAGGTGTGTGTTTGTATGGAAATAGAATTATACTTCAACAGATGGTAAAGTGGCATAGTCAATTATCATTGATGAGAAGGGAAAACAACAGATGAAAAAGTGGCTTTCACAATGACTGTGACATAAGTGCATTTCTATGCTAAGATGCATGGACTAGTCACAACTTTATTGCTTCTGTATTATAGATTTATGGATGTAATGAGATAGGTCTATAGATTAGTGCATGTTCAGTAATGAATCAGTGGCACTGATCATGACCACAGTCTTTCAGTAATTATCATAGCTGTACAACATTACTGTTAGCTGTATCTTCACTGCTGTGTGGTTGGAATAATACTGAATAATAATAGCTTAATCAATGTTTTAGTGGAATATTGTCTTTATGGAAAATTAAAGTGACATGCCCAGTGTTTCATATCAGCTAATTGCTTTGGAAAATTCACACAAGTCACAACAGATGGTAAAGTGTTTTCCGCTATAATTACAATAAAATGGTATGATAAATGATGCACATATACTGATATGTGTGACTCAGAGGTGATTACAATAATTTTTATGCAGCCTGACAATTGTCAGACCATAGGATGATTTGGTCAGCCAAGTAGAACAAATGTCCTGACATGACCAGAGTCGCTAAAAAGGAAATGATTATGTATATTGTTCTAAAATGGAACTGTATACTCGCGCTCAGCTCATGCAAAGCATGAGCTATCTAGGGGAGTCTGGGGGCATCCCCCCCTGAAACATTTAATGCTCAGATAGGCCATTTAATTTTAGTAAAAGTTTACTGAAAATCTTACTGTCAAAGTAAAGCCTATGATGTAAGTGATGGAAGATTCAAGAATAGAATTATCATTTTTAATTCTTTGCAGGTCATTATTGTTGCAGCATAAGCATTTTCACAAAATTGCAATTATATATTTATGCTAATGATATTTCACTATATAGTAATGCAAATGTTTATTTGCCTTGGATGATACTATTATTAGTGACTCTCTTTTATAACATATACAGATTAAATTTTAAAGCCTGTATGCAATGTAGGCATTTGTGACAATTCACACTATATATAGTGAAAATATCACATTTACAGTAAATATTATTATATTATGTGAACTTCAACACTTTAATAATTTATCACTATTATTATATGTGAACACACTTTATGAACTGAAGATAACTGTGTCACTCTGAGTCTGACTCGGACTGATCGTCACTATTTGGTGAAGACTCAGACACAATTTCATCTCCGGGACCAAAGTCAAACCAGTTGTCCCATTGCTCTAAAGCCAGATCCTCAGAGTCGCAGTTGCTGTCAGTGTCTTCGCTACTTTCAACTAGAGTTGCACCGATAATCGGTTGAATTATCGGTAACAACCGATATTAGCTAATTTTACAAGTATCGGTATCGGCTACGAAGCGGAATAACTTGCCGGTTAACCGAAACCCACAATCAATCGTTAAGTTGACGACAATGAACAGATGAAAGTAAAGAAGGTGGTGAATGTAGCAGTAAGTGGTTTGTTGTAACTGTTTTGTAACTATTTGAGTTTGTTTGTTTGCACAAATGTGGTTGCAAGGCTATAGTAGGCTGTGTATATTTATCGGCCGCCCACGCAATTAGTTGATCACTCTTCACAAAGAGTCTGTAGTCCCACTAAAACACTGTTTGATTAGCTGTTTTATAACTACTTGGCTTCCTTTTCCATGAAAGGAGATAGTAGCAAAACTGTGTAAAACATTGTAAAAGTCGGCCGCCCACGTAATTAATTACATTGATTACATTATCATTACAAATGCAGTTTATACGCATAAACTTTAGGTGATTTTCTGCTCCTCCTCCTCTGTTCTGAAGAAATGAAGAATATCGGTAAATATCGGCATATCGGTTACAGGAATAGGCAAATAATCGGTATCGGCAAATGTGAAAAAATGCATATCGGTGCAACTCTACTTTCAACTAGAGCTATTGTACTTGCTGAGCTTGTGGTAGCTTTATTTAAGTCTTTTCTTTTCTTGTACTTCTTTCTTGGCTTCTGTAGAACACGACGTGTAGTTGAAGAGTCCTTCCACCATAAATCTACAGATGAATCTGAAGAAAAACTACTAAGAGGTGGCCCTTCTGTTTTTATCTCTAACAAATCTTCTAAAGTGTCTGAGTTAAGGCTTGTTCTTTTCTCAGTTTTAATAACTTTCAAAATCGAAAAAGTTCTATCAACTTTTGCAGTTGAAAAAGGCAAACTGAACAAAAGATTACAGATGTGCAGCAGATTTTGCCAGCTACCTGAATCTGGCGAAGCGTGTAGCCTATACCAGACCTTCTGATAGTTTTCTTTCTCGATGTTCAAGTATTTCCTTGAGCCAGCACAGCCTCTTCAACTTCATCAAGAATGAAACACAGTTCTACACTTTTAGCTTCTAGCGGTAGGCGAAAAACTCTGCAATTGTATTCACAGATGATTTGATTTCATCTAAACATTCATCTTCGTCACAGTGGTCTTCATCATTGCCAGATGCTGTGAACTTAGAACAGCCACGGGGCTGCCAATTTTGTGTATCCAGCAGTTGCAGGATGGCTCTTAATAAACCAATGTCTGACCATTCTAAACGACTTCTTAACTTCTCATCTAACCTGTTTAATCCTTACAGCTTTGCACAGTAGAATCAGTGTATTTCTTCAGACAAACTCCTTGATATGTTTTGCTGCCATCTTCATCAACAATTTTGCTGCGAACAACCTTAACAGTAGGCCACTGGAGTGGATCTTGTAAACTGAGCTTTTTAAGTGACTGATAAGATTTAAGACTTTCTGCAATGAAGTGTGCAAAACTGTGAGCTGATTCTCTGGTCTTATAAGAAAATCCTAGCTGAACTCCGTGTCGCTCAAGAAGGTCGTGGATAGCTGGGTATTTGGTAAATGGTAAGTTTTCTTTTGCCATAAGATAGGTTATGTCAAACTTTTTCTTAATTCTTTCTCTCGTCGCAGGACCTATGGAGGGATTGTGAAGACAACACGCAATAGTGCTGTAGCTAGCGACAGGCTCACTAGCGTTCTTTGCTTGCTCTTGACGAAGTAGTGCCATGGCGGCTTTGTGTTGCTCGTTGGAGGTGTGATCCACTACATTACTAGTTTTATGGTTAGTAGAACCGTCGATCCAGGCTCTCGAAAAGTTTTTCTTGCTGTCAATTTTCCTTTCATACTTGCGGCATACTTCGCACCATAGCGTCGACACAAGGGACTTGTCTGAGCGGTCCACAGTACAGCGAAGCCATGACATCACCTGAAACTCACATTCATGAACTTTCTGCCACTTGCTAAAAGTTTCTTTTGAAACCTGCCTCTTGATTTTCTTGGACTTTGATTCGTCAGCAGCAGCGGATCGCTTCGACGCCATGCATAGTCTACCGCACTATGTAATTATGCATACGAAAATTTTTATCCGGCCTTAATGTCCGGATCAACACTGAAATGGGTGGCCATTACCAATTTTGCCTGGATTTTTGCCGATGGCCGACCGTTATAATCACTTCTGGTGACTATATAGGTATATTATACATAAACGTCTACAGTTCAATGCTGTAAGTGATCTTTTCTGGCACCACAATGTGACACAGGTATTTTGATGTGCTGATTAACATGCTTGCACTTCCTCGAAAATCCTTGTACCATGCAGGAACACTTAATAGCTTTGTCAGTCTCATCGATATATGGCTGATCATTATCATCTTTGACCTCCACTCTTTAGAATGTCTTCTATAATAGTCAAGATCAAGATAACACAACATTGGCTATGCATGTTACAAACCACTGTAGCCTCTATACCTTAGATCTACTAGCACTACTAAGCTTTGAATCTAAACTTTTCTTTCAAACTTTACTAGCAGACGTTGATTGTGCAGTGCATGGGTATGGCTTTTGTAGTCTCTCTTCAACATAAATGGTTCTGAAAACTTATGTTTGGTTTCTCCTTACATGACTGCAGTGTACTCTAGACCTTCATTAAATTCAATTAATATTATAATATCAAGCATTTTGGATAGTAGCTATATAGTCTGTACTATAGCTATATGATTCATGCTAGCTACTTAGCTACCCTTAAATCACCATCACTTTCCAGGTTGATAACTCCTACGAACGTATCCTTGTATGACAAACGAATTCCAACATTACTCCAGGCAGAGAAGTCAGGAAAAAGAGCTATAGTACGTTTGCGTTGAGCTGAATCCTGGGTTGTTGATTAAGAAACCATACAAGATCAAAGGCTTTAAACATAATGTTCATGACGCATTTATTTGTAAGCGTATGTTACGGGCGCACACTTAATTGTTGAGGATATGGCGTCCAGTGCACCGTCAGCGAGGGCGGAACGAAACCCTCTTGGAAAGAAGTTAAACAGCCAAACGAAGTATCTACTTATGAAACTATGGGAGTACTTTAAGCAAGAAGCAAAGAAATGTAAAATTTCTATCAACATCATGGAGAGAATCTGGAAGGCCACCGGTATTGTATGTAATGCCTTCTTTGCTGGGTTTTGGCATACATTATGCCACGCAGGGATTTCAAGGACATCCATTGTAAGAGTTAGAATGGTGCACCGCAAGAAAAGTGGTTTATCTATGCCAAGAAAAAGGTACAAAAGGCACTTTGCACAAGCCCGCTCACAGGAAAAATCGTGCTTCATAATGTGTACTGCACAGAATACCAGGTGTATATTGGTGGCGGTGTCAACACGTAATTGCTCGGATCGAGTTACTGCTAGCACGAACAAAAAAAAGATTCCGTTCATGCATCCAGTCATATGGTGCAGTGCACGGATATCCGGGCATGATGTCCGCGTAGGAAATGAATTAGGAATATTCGAAAGAATCACTCAAATTTCCTCAACATCAACAGTTAAAGATTATCAGGTTTAACGCCAGCAGACAATGTAAAATTAAGCGAACTGGAACAGCGGGTAAGAAGTGAAGGTGCTCATTCGAAGGTGAGCTGGCCTACGCATTTAACCATAATACGTATGGATAATTGAAGAGACCGCTGATCCCAATGGTCGTGTGTGCTACAGTAGAGAATATAATTGCTCGTATAATTCTTAGCTAGTGATAAGCGCCTGTGCTTATTGATTGCAATTAATGCCTTCCATCCTGTGCATGTTTCGTGTTATGCTTGTCACGCAGCAGCTGTGCCGAACAATCTGGTGTTTTACTTTAGGTATAGTCGTCTTTAACCATGTACTTAGATTAGCACTGTTCATATATTTGTAATCTAATAGTAGGAGCTAATAGTGTGCAATAATTAGGTTTATTTGGTGCATTTTGTAGACTAAAGCCCGATAACATTTAGCTTGTGGGAATGGAGAAGAAACAAGAAAGGTACTTATTGCTGTATACCTGCCTTGTGGTTGTCATGTTTCATTCTGGCCTTGCTTTAGCTGGTCATGTTGTTTGAGACTGTTGTTGCAATTGTTGTACTGTTTGTTGTCATTGTTATGTTATCTCATTCTGGCAATCGTGCTTTAGTTGGCCATGTCGTTTGAGACTGTTTGTTGTTGTCATTGTTGTTGTGTCATCTCATTCTGGTGATCATGCTTTAGCTGGTCATGTCGTTTGAGACTGTTTGTTCCTGTCATTGTTGTTGTGTATCTCATTCTGGTGACCGTGCTTTAGCTGGTCATGTCGTTTGAGACTGTTTGTTGTTGTCATTGTTGTTGTGTCATCTCATTCTGGCGATCGTGCTTTAGCTGGTCATGTCGTTTGAGACTGTTTGTTGCTGTCATTGTTGTTGTGTATCTCATTCTGGTGACTGTGCTTTAGCTGGTCATATCGTTTGAGACTGTTTGTTGTTGTCATTGTTGTGTCATCTCATTCTGGCGACCATGCTTTAGCTCGTCATGTCGTTCGAGACTGTTTGTTGTTATAATTGTTATTGTGTCATCTCATTCTGGTGACCGTGCTTTAGCTGGTCATGTCGTTTGAGACTGTTTGTTGTTGTCATTGTTGTTGTGTCATCTCATTCTGGCGATCGTGCTTTAGCTGGTCATGTCGTTTGAGACTGTTTGTTGCTGTCATTGTTGTTGTGTATCTCATTCTGGTGACTGTGCTTTAGCTGGTCATATCGTTTGAGACTGTTTGTTGTTGTCATTGTTGTGTCATCTCATTCTGGCGACCATGCTTTAGCTCGTCATGTCGTTCGAGACTGTTTGTTGTTATAATTGTTATTGTGTCATCTCATTCTGATGACTGTGCTTTAGCTGGCCATGTCGTTTGAGACTGTTGTTGTAATTGTTGTGTCATTTCATTATGGCGATCGTGCTTTAGCAGGTCATGTCGTTTGAGACTGTTTGTTGTTGTCATTGTGTTGTGACATCTCATTCTGGTTTCCGTGCTTTAGCTGGTCATGTCGTTTGAGACAGTTTATTGTTGTCATTGTTGTTGTGTCATCTCATACTGGCGATCATGCTTTAGCTGGTCATGTCGTTTGAGACTGTTTGTTGTTGTAATTGTTATTGTGTCATCTCATTCTGGCGACTATGCTTTAGCTGGTCATGTCATTTGAGACTGTTGCTGTCACTGTTGTTGTGACATCTCATTCTGGTGACCGTGCTTTAGCTGGTAGTGTCGTTTGAGACTTTTGTTGTAATTGTTGTGTCATTTCATTATGGCAATCGTGCTTTAGCTGGTCATGTTGTTTGAGACTGTTTGTTGTTGTCATTGTGTTGTGACATCTCATTCTGGCGACCATGCTTTAGCTGGTCATGTCATTTGAGACTGTTGCTGTCACTGTTGTTGTGACATCTCATTCTGGTGACCGTGCTTTAGCTGGTCGTGTCGTCTGAGACTTTTGTTGTAATTGTTGTGTCATTTCATTATGGCAATCGTGCTTTAGATGGTCATGTTGTTTGAGACTGTTTGTTGTTGTCATTGTGTTGTGACATCTCATTCTGGCGACCATGCTTTAGCTGGTCATGTTGTTTGAGACTGTCTGTTGTTGTCATTGTTGTTGTGTCATCTCATTCTGGCGATTGTGCTTTAGTTGGTCATGTCGTTTGAGACTGTTGTTGTTGTGTCATGTCTCATTCTGGTGATTGTGTTGTAACAGGTCGTGTCGTTTCAGATATTGTTATGGTATTTTGTCATACTTAATCCTTCGTTCATTGGCACCATAAATGTAGTGATTTGTAGAGGCTCTAGTGATTTGTATTTTACTTTATTCATGGTTGTTACAGGATTGTGACTATTGGATTTGGCCACATTAGACTGTTTTGTCTTGTGTCTACTTGTCATCAGAATGTAAGTGCAAAATGTATATATTGTATTCTAATTTATTTGTGATTGTCACAGGGGTGTGATAACTTGATTGTTGAAATAGGAGACTTTTCACTGAAGTACATCTTCGATCATCTTGGCAGCATGGAGTGATTTTGATTGTTGAAATAGGAGGCTTTTCATTGTACGTCTTCTGTCATCTTGGTAGCATGGAGTGAGTATTTTTGTATTCTATTTTAATAGTCATTGTTACAGGAAGTTGATAACTTTTGATCGTTGAAATAAGAGAGTTTTCACTGTCATACATCTTCAGTCATCTTGGCAGCATGGAGTGAGTATGAACTGTTTTTTGGTATTCTATTTTAACAGTGATTGTTACAGGAAGGTGATGACTTTTGATCGTTGAAATAAGAGACTTTTCACTGTGGTACATCTTGTCATCCTGGCAGCATGGAGTGAGTATGTGAACTTTATTTTTGTACTCTACTTTAAGGGTGCTCTGTACAGTTCGCGTAGTCCGCACGGCTAGCTGTCATATGGCTTGCGCTAATGAGATTGTTATGGCTACCATTAATTACTTAATTTGTCTGTGGCTTCATAGCAGCTGTTAGTTTGGTTTTAGCGCGTATTTCAACATGCCACCGCCAAAGAAACGGTGTCATTCGTGGGCAAACAGCTTACCGCATGCGAAGAAGCCAAAGCCATACAACAGTAAAAACAGTAATGGTAAGCAATACGGGTCATTCCATACCAAATCAACAAAAAAAAATCCAGACCCCTTTCGATTTTCGTGAAATTTGGCACAAACATGGCCCCTTTCAAGAAACTTCCTCACACCAAAATTTGGCTCATTTCATAGGTCTCCCTTTAAGTTATGACCACTCAAAGTTTCTGCTGAAAATTTTATTTTGCTTACATGTCTTCAATAAAATGGCCATAACTTTGCTTGTGATTGACGTAGAAACATCTGGTTTAGAGTTTTGAAATGCTTATTAAATTCTCTTTCAGGTGATATATAATGTTTTATAATTGTTCAAAGGAAAAGGTCAAACCACAAAAATGTAGCTTTTTCCTTTGATCTTAATTTTCAAAAATATATATTCTTTAATTAAATATATTTTTGGTTTACATGTTGCTCTAATAACTACCATTCATCACTGTGAGTTTAAAGTTGGGACCAATAGTAGATCATGAGTTATAAGTGTTAATGTGTAGCCTTGTAATCACTGTTGTTTGTATGGTTCAAATACGCAAAGATGCAACACGAATTGCAAGTAACTTTATATAATAGTACGTCACAATTATTTTATACATTGTTGGTTTGTAAGTAAAGTTAATTTGTTTATGTTTTGTAAGAAAACCCTGTAAAAGCTTGTAATTAAATACATATATTCAAGTAATTTACCCCTTATCAAGCTTGTATATATTGTTTCTGATTATGACACCAAGTCGAATATTCAAGTTCAATATTTCATCATATAGTAGTGAAATATTGAACTTGATGAGATTTTCACTAGCTACAGTAACTGCTACTGCTACTGTTAGCATTTAATGCTGATTGTTGATATGCAAGTACGTATTTTGATACACAAATGTAGCTATAGTGGAAACTGTCTAAGCCAGTAAGGCCAATTTTTTTTGGCCTTAATAATGTAGGTGGCTATTTATATAGTTTGATGTGTACAAATCTTTTACTTGAACAATTTACAGTTGGCCCTTAATAGAAAGGTGGCCTTTCATTACAGGTGGCTGCTAAAACAAGTTCCACTGTAATTTGAAACACTTACAAATAAAACAATGTTATGTAGCTGCATTCACACAGGCATGAATGTTTCAATATTGTAATCTACTAGAGCTTTTCTAACAAGTAATAATGAACAACTGATGTAGTATTAACAGTCTTTTCAACTTATACCTTCAAAAATTCAATTGTGTACTGATATCAATGTATCAAGTTTCCATGTGAATGATTGTAGAGACTGTCATGCAATATGCACCAGTTTCAGTCTCAACTTTTACTATAACACTCTGATTTAACTTTGAAGTTAGTTGCGTTGACCCTTTCTTTAATCGATTGTTGATGTATTTCACTTAAAGCTATAGATATGCATCAGTGTGCAATTGCTGTAGTGAATCTTTGTACAATGTAATTTCTATGGAACATTTCTATGATTCTATGATTCTCAATTGTAGAATCAAATTATGAGTTACATTGCTATTTTTATCATGATACAGCTGATGTATGGAGTTTAAGCCAGTTACCTTAGGGCCAAAATTTATGAGCCTTAATGTGTAGGTAGCTGCTTAATACATTTGCATAAGTGTACAGCAACAATTTAAAATTGGCCTTATTGGAGTGGTGGCCTTTCTATACAGGTGGCCACTTTCCACTCTATTCCATCAAATTTTTAATTTGATGAGTAAGACAATACATAGTGGTTTTAGAAGTGTACATTTTTCCAGCAAAGGCATTATTTATAGGTTCAAACATATAAAGGTGGCCTTTAAGTGGCCATGCAGTAGTAGGCATTCCCTTTCAGAGTATGATTCAGAGTGATATACAGTGTAACATATCTTAGCAGCTACCTTAACGGCCACCTTTTTATAAGGGCCAACTTAAAATAGAATATTTCTACTCTAATGCAACTATATGAAGCAGCTATCTAGGTATTAAGACCAAGAAGCTTTGGATATCACTAAGACATGACATTTCGATTCCACTTTACATGTACATATGTATGAATAACTGTGCATGTCGTTTGCATCCATTATACACGCGTATAAGATTGGAAACTATCATCATAATCTGTGGCCGAATATTATTGTACAGTAAGTAAAATTGAAAGAATACATTGGAATATCATTAGTTGTACAGTAAATCCCTTATAAATATAGCTACCTCTATAATAAGACCACCTTTATTTATAGGACACTGAACTTACAGCAAAAACATAATCAGTGATTCTTTTATTAGGCAGCCTTATTATTGCTCCAACTTTCTTAGCTTTAAAAGTGGCTCTGTTAGTATGGTTTCAGTGTACTGAGCCCTTGTCAATACAACCCTAACTATTTTAATGCATAAAATGTTTTTTGACATACTAATATAAGGTAACTTGCAATTGGTATTGGAAATTACACTGAGAATACCATACAAACAGTAGTGATTACAAGGCTACACATTAACACTTATAACTCATGATCTACTATTGGTCCCAACTTTAAACTCACAGTGGTGAATGATGGGTATTAGAGCAACATGTAAACCAAAAATAAATTTAATCAAAGAATATATATTTTTGAAAATTAAGATCAAAGGAAAAGGCTACATTTTTGTGGTTTGACCTTTTCCTTTGAGCAATTATAAAACATTATATATCACCTGAAAGATAATTTAATAAGCATTTCAAAACTTTAAACCAGATGTTTCTACGTCAATCACAAGCAAAGTTATGGCCATTTTATTGAAGACATGTAAGCAAAATAAAATTTTCAGCAGAAACTTTGAGTGGTCATAACTTAAAGGGAGACTTATGAAATGGGCCAAATTTTGGTGTGAGAAAGTTTCTTAAAAGGGGCCACGTTTGTGCCAAATTTCATGAAAATTGAAAAGGGTCCGGATTTTTTTTTGTTGATTTGGTATGGAATGACCCATACAGCATAACTGGTTCATAGTAAAAACATTTTATACAATATTTTTTTAAAAAAAGTAGCAACTGCTGGAGTAGGCAACTCGGTCACTGAACATGATGGTACACCTACAAAGTAAGCAGCATTATATGTGACCGGATTTGCGAAAAGGTACCTTTTCCACACATTTGACATACCAGCAAACAAAATGATGTAACACTTGACTCATTATACTGATTAACTTGCTCATAGTGTCAGAATGTAGCCAGATACTGTAGCTACATTCATGGAAAATTTCAAGCAAATATTTGTCATGATTAAAAAATTATGAAGCTTTAAATTTCAAAAAATGGGTCAAAATTTGTGTGTGAAAAAGGTACCTTTTCGCAAATCCGGTCACATATATTAATTCTACTGCCACTAACACCAAGCATCTAAGCATCTAGCACTGTCTCGACTAGACCACCTATTGCCAACAGCCAAGCATCTAGCACTGTCTCGACTAGACCACCTACTGAATCCAGTGTTGACAAGGAGTCTCTCCAAATATCACTAGTGAGAACAAGCAGCAATTCAAGTGGGTCTGGTCAAGAAGCTAATGAATGGCCTTCTCCTAGTATATCCAGGACTGAAGATAGTGAATTATCAGACAGGTAAAATACTATGACATGGCACAATATTTACCTCATAAATATTACTAGTGATGATTTTTGGGATAACAGCACTAGCTCTGTTGTAGCCACTCTGAGATCTCCTGATGCCACTGACAGCACAGATACAGATGACCAAGCTGGAAGGTAAATCAATATTGTAACTTAATTCAAATCTGCTACCTGTTGTATTTAGTGACAATGATGGTGCTACCATTGATGACAATTCACTTGAGTACTCTCCTGAGAGTTTGATTGACGAAGTTGTCACTCAGCTAGAGAAAGCTGGGTGGAACTTTGAATCATTGCTAGAGGGGAAGAGCATCACAGTTTTTGCCATGGATGGTATGCACACACCCACAATCCACCCAGCTGGTGGTCACCATGGTCCTGCTCCTTCATGGGATTTGAACTACCCTGTCCTGACATTTCTGATGAACGGACAATATTATGCTGAATACAAAGGCACCTTAGGAGTGATGGGCTTACCGGTAATGTCTGAAAGGCAGTGGATGAAAGTTGTCAGTTGGCTGGGAGGGCATGTTGAGGAGCTTGCCAACTCTTGTGCACAAGTTCGTGAAATGGTTTCAGATCGTGGAGATAAATTTAAGTGGATAGCCTCATTTGATGGCTTTTATCTCACTCGAGGCCATCATTCAAACAATTCTTCAGCAACACTTCACGATACTGTCAGTGATAAGATCGCTTGGTACGCCCACCAGACTAAACGAGGTTCAGGAGCAAACTGGGCTGGGACATCTGCTGGAGCTGAGGGAGATATGCTGCGATGTATCCTGGAAGAAGTTAAGGAGAAGGAATTTAAAATACTCCAGATTGTCATGGACCATGATACCTCGGCTTGTAATATAGTGACGGATGTGTTCCCAGAAATAAGGATCACTTATTGTGGCAATTACACTGCCAAAACCTTCCACCGGGACCTAGTAAAAATAAAGGCTATTCAATGCAAGGTCAGCAAACCAAGTACTGGGAAGTACAGAGGCAAACACGCTTCTCTAAACATGAAATTAATTTAGCTTGCAAATAATTCCATGTAAAGTGTAAATTACATGTAGGACCCATAAGTACCAGTAGTACAGTGGAACATGTATATTAGGGACACCTTGGGGCCAACCAAAAGTGTCCTGATTTTTCAGGTCAGTTTTACATGTTAGCAAATTATTTGGGAACATTACCAAGCATTCAGATGTCCTCATTACAGGTTCCACTGTAGAGCCTCACTACTCTTGATTCACATACATGGTCAAATATATGTAGTGCGTACCGAAGTGTAAGGCCCGGGTAACAGAACAGCTTATCACCAGAGCAAAGAAGTCCCTGCGGAACATAATGGCTTGCCCTGATGTACTCACATCAGATGATCCCCTCAAGGCATTTTCTGAGGCTCTGCTGAACTTCCACTGTCACTACTGCCTGGATCAGCATTCCTCAGAGTGGTGTAAATACCATCCTAAGGTAGATATCAGTACGACATGAGAAACTCCCATTTTTTCTTTGTTTCAGGAAGCAGAGGACGGCACTCCCTACAGTACTCAGAAGCCTCTGAAATGTGTGGAGCAGTTGGATACCTTTTTACATCTCCTTCAAGAAATGGCCAAGCGACCCCAGGAGTACATCACTCCACAAGGAAGGATGACCACTAATAGCATCGAGGGGTTCCATGGACTTGCCCTCAAGTATCGTGGAAAGAAGGTGGACCTTCATCATTCACACTACATATGCAAGACAAATATGGCAATCTGTCATAAGGTAATGGTATAATTATATTGGATTGTGTACACAATAAATACTGCACCTGCTTTTTCTTCAGAATCTTGGTCCCTTGTGGAAAGTGCTGTGTTTGTGGATGATAGAGGTGGATGTACCTTTTCCTGGAGTGGCGGCTATCTTCAAGGAGCATGTCAACTGGCAGAGACTGCACACACGCAGAGGCACACCTGAGTACCGGAAGTACAGGTTAAAATATATATATTTATTTTACAAAGAATTCATACAAAGAATTCATATTGTACCTTATAGGAGCTCCTTGAAGACTAAGGCTAACCAGCGCCATGAAATGGAGAAGGCCCGGATGGATACTCTGAAGACTAAAGGTGTTAGCACTTCCAGCTATAAGGGTGATAGTTTACTGGATAATGGCAATGATGAGTCTGGTGATGAGAACAACAATGGCTCCGATGATGACTTAGATGATGATGGCTTATTTGTTCATGATGATGATCCAGTTTCTGATGGAGCTGACTGTAACAGTGATCCCAACTGCCTGCCATTGCTATTTGTTTTCGACTGTGAGACAACAGGACTTCACATTTATAAGGATCATATTGTGGAGTTGGCAGCACAGGTAGTGGTACCAGAAGGTGTGTCAGTCAGTACCAATGAGTTCTCTAGTTTGTGCTATACTGCTAGACGTATCCCTAAGCAAGGTAAATTATCTGAATGTATCGACATAACTTGGTACCCTTCTCTCAATAGTTTCAGATTTATGTGGCATATATACCAGCACACTCCACAATCAAAAGCCTTTATCTGAAGTGCTTCCAAGGTTTGTCAACTGGATACGGGACTGTGCACAGGAAGCTGAGCAGCATGGTGAATCATATCGTCCTGGTAAGATATGCAATATCATAATATCCATCACTATTAATTTTGCTGTCTAGTCCTGGTGGCTCACAACGGATTTGTATTTGACTTTGTCATTTTGGTGGCTGAAGTCTACCGGCGGGAGCAAATGAACATTTTCAATTCTATCAATTGGCAATTTGCTGACACACTTCATGACTGCAAACGGGTGAGTTGTCAATAAACATCTTATTTAGCTTGTCTCTGCTCTTCCCAGCTCAGCAAAGATGGCAGCACAATTTTTGAGGGATGGACTGCACAAGAACGCAGATACTTCAAGCTGGAGAAGCTTTATGCCAAATTTTTTCCTGGTGAAACATATAATGGTAAAGTAAACGTGTCAGAAACACTTATATAAATACTTACATTCATAGCTCATCGCGCCATGGACGATGTAAGAGCTACAGTAAGGCTTTTCACTGCCACCACACTCCAGTCAGTGCTATCCCAGCTGACCATTCGTAGCAAAGGAGAAGTAGTGTCATCTTGGAAGAGGATGCATGAAGACTGGGCTTCTTCAAAAGAGTACACATCCAGGATGGGAAACTGTACGCCGGCGATGGCCAGACGCTTGAAGGAGGCGCGTCTCACTTACAGTAATCTTCAGTCCACCTACAACAGTTGTAGTAATTATGAAGAGTTCGACAAGCTTCTGAAAGTTGTTCCTCGGATAATGGAGCGATGGCGTCGCATGTTGTGGCAATATTTCTCTGGTGGGGCGACGGAATGATTTCCGCCATCCTTGCCTAATTTCAACGGCTTTTTTAAAAGCCACTACACTGCATCAATTGTTCACCAATGATAAGACACGTACCGTTTCCTTATTGGCTTCGTTCTTTATGCTCTTTGTGGTCCATATCCGTGTTTTCCACAATTGGCCGATTATTATTCCGGTCACGCAATTAAGGAAACAATAGGTTGTGGTTTGTGTGCAAGTGCGCACGCCCCATTATTTACACCATTTCACTACAATTAGAACTCCTCCGTCATTTTGTACTTGACAGACATGAAACTTTATGATGAGTTACCCAAGTATTTTTGCTACAAAAGAGCGATTGTCATTTTTTGATAGCACCTTCTGGCGAGGAATGGCGTAGTGGTGAAGACAGGTGAAGAAGGAAGGTTAATTGCTACGCCAAGGTTGAGGGAAAGTATTTGAAGATGGAGAAGCAAGAGGACTAAATTAGAAACGCTCGTTAGTTTGTATAGTGTACAACGAAAGAATCAAGTCGCTAGGGCGTAAACTGTAGAACTAGTTTTAATTTGCAGTGAAAAACTGAAACTCAGGTTTTACAGTGAATTTAGTAGTGGAGCTGAGATCAAACTGTTCGCTGGTGGTAGTTTATTTCTAGGAGAGAAGTTCCATTTGATAGCTAAATCCAATTGTGAGATACGGTGCGAAACGTGTTGCGTGGGTGGACTGTACAGAGCACCCTTAATAGTCATTGTTACCGGAGTGTGATAACTTTGATCGTTGAAATAGGAGACTTTTCACTGTCGTACATCTTCTGTCATCTTGACAGCATGGAGTGAGTAAGAAATGTATTTTTGTATTCTATTTTAATAATGATTGTTATAGGAAGGTGATAACAGATGATCATTGAAATAAGAAACTTTTCACTGTCGTGCATATTCAGTCATCTTGGCAGCATGGAGTGAGTATGAACTGTATTTTTGTACTCTATTTTAATTAGTGCTGTGAACCTGCATAGTTTACTAAAAACCGGTTATTGGAAGGTGAATAATTGAACATTGACCGGTTATTGTCTGATTGTAAATTAGCAAACATTATGGCACTAAACATGCCTTTGGAAGCCTTAGGGTGGTACCAAAGTGACCATCAACATCCTGCCTTACAGTAACAGCTATTACAAGCACATATTTACACATATTTACACATGCTTTGAGGTTATGTTGTGATGTTAACACTTGTCAGCAGGGGTAATTTATGGTTTACCAAGTGGGTGGGCAAAACCGGTTAAAAGGCTTCTTAGCCAATAATTGGCTTGACCTAGACAATACCGGTTAATAACTGGTTTTTCCATACCGGTTCACAACACTAATTTTAATAGTCATTCACATTGTTACAGGAATGTGATAACTTTTGATCGTTGAAATATGAGACTTCACTGTTGTACATCTTTAGTCATCTTGGCAGCATGGAGTGAGTATGAACTGTTTTTTGGTATTCTATTTTAATAGTGTTTGTTACAGGAAGGTGATAACTTTTGATCATTGAAATAAGAGACTTTTCACTGTCGTACGTCTTCAGTCATCTTGACAGCATGGAGTGAGTATGAACTGTATTTTTGTACTGTATTTTAACAGTCATTGTTACAAGAGTGTGATAACTTTTGATCATTGAAATAAGAGACTTTTCACTGTCGTACATCTTCCGTCATCTTGGCAGCGTGGAGTGAGTATAAAATGTATTTTTGTATTCTATTTTAATAGTGATTGTTACAGGCATGTGGCTACTTGATTGTGGAATTGAAGAGTTATGACTGCCCTACATCTTCTGTCTTTGAAGTGAGCATGAACAGTACTAATTTTATGTTCTATTTTAATAATAATTGTTACAGCTATATGTGATAACTTTTGTTTATTGAAATTAGAGAATTTAGACGTACATCACGAAGTGAGTGTGAACTGTATTTTTGTGTTCTAAGTTGTAATGTTACAGGGGTCGATACAAATTGATAGTTGAAATAGGATACTTCACTGTCGTACATCGTCGGTAATCTTGGCAGCATGGAGTGAGTATGAACTGTATTTTTATGCAGACTGTCAGTCTTCATAGTTCGTGATCATGAAGTTTCATCATTGTGGATTGCTAACTGGATGATTTTTTTTGCATGTGTACTCAATGTTGTGTTTTGTGTCAGTTGTAAACGTTTTAAAGTATAGTTACCGGACTAAATAAGTGGATCTATATGCGTTTACGGAAAGGGGATTGAAAGCGGTGGTCTTCACAGACGCGGCGTTTAGGCGGGTGTTGGAGCAGTGCTAATACTGTAAATTAGGTGGTTGTACATGCGGATAAGTCCGTGTAGGATGTCTAAGAACGTATGCCAGATGAAGTCAGTCTCGTATACATGGCGGATTCCACAAAGATAACGGCTTAATTGCCCTCATAGCACTTGTTATGCAGTAGAACGGGCACCGCCCGGTAGCACAATTTTTCCTGTGTCAATTGTAATCGTCAGGTACAAATGTTCACGAGTCCATGTTGATGCAGACAGTTTTGACCGAGGTGCCATCAGACAAGATCCATTCATTGTACGGAAGGAAGGAAATTTATCGCTCTCAAAGATTTGGTAAGTTAAAATTTGAACCCTGGAACTTTGTCATGTACTCCATCTTAGGCCAAACTTAAGAATGATGGTGTTTTCTCTGGAGGTAGAACATAGCTTTAAAGAGTGTTGAGTGATATGGGATTTAAGTACAAGACGATTAATGACAAGAGGTTAGCATTGAAACTGTTTGTGCTTTAATGTCACTACACATATATGCAGGGTATGCTATGAGCAGCCCTGCATAGTCCATCAACATCATAAATATTAAAGACGAACGAAGTGCAACAGAACTGAAGGAAGACCAGTTGTGTATTTAGATGAAACTTTGGTAATGAAGAACTTCTAGAGCAATTCCTCATCCAAATCAGCAGTGATAGTGAAGATGGCGATGGTGGTATTAATGAATCTTCCACTAGCAGCAACGGGTCAAGTCTTCTTCTGGGCTTACTTCATCTGATGTAAGATTGTTTGATATTTGCAGCATTGGTGTTACAACTTGATTTTGTTTCCCAGGAGTCGCTATGTATCGAGCAATACAGGAGGCCCGTGCGATGTAGCAATCGTAAGTTATTAATCGTTTTTGAGGGTTCAGCTCAACGCGAACGTACTATAGGAGACGTCACCCTGTAGAGATCTCAGCTGCAAAGAAACCCCATAGAGAGATCAACTACAAACAAATCACCCTGTAGAGCATTCAGCTATTAGCAAATCACCCTGTAGAAAGTTCAGGTACAAGCATATCACCCTATATAGAGTTCAGCTACAAATCACTCTATAAAGAGTACAGCCACAAAGAAACCATCCTAGATTTTGTAGAGAGTTCAGCTACAAACAAGTTACCCTACAGTGAGATCAGTTTGAAACAAGAGATTTCAGCTACAAACAAATCACCCTGTAGACAGTTCAGCTATGAACACATCACCCTGTAGAGAGTTCAGCTATATAATTCACCCTCAGCTAGAAGAAGTCACCATCTAGAGAGATCAGCTAGAAGCAAGTCACTTTGTAGAGAGTTCAGCTACAAAGAAACCATCCTGTAGAGAGTTCAGCTACAAACAGATCACCCTGCATAGAGTTCAGCTGCAAATAAATTACCCTGTAGAGAGTTCAGCTACAAACAAATCACCCTGTAGAGAGTTCAGTTAGATAAAGCCACCCTGCAGAGAGATCAGGTCACCCTATAGAGAGATCAGCTAGACTAGAAGTCACCTTGTAGAGAGTTCAGCTACAAAGAACCCACTCTGTACAGAGTTCAGTTAGAACAAGTTAGAAACAAGTCATCTGTAGAGATTTCAGTTACTAACAGATCATCCTGTAGATAGTTCAGCTGGATACAAGTCACCTTGTAGAGAGATCAGCTAAAGAAAGTCATCTTGTAGAGAGATCAGCTAGAAACAAGTCACCTTGTAGAGAGTTCAGTTACAAACAAATCACCCTAGAGAGTTCAGCTGCAAAAAAATCAACTTGTAGAGAGTTCAGCTACAAACAAATCAACCTGTAGAGAGATCAGCTAGAGGAAGTCACCTTGTAGAGAGATCAGCAAGAAACAAGTCACCTTGTAGAGAGTTGAGCTACAAACAAATCAACCTGTAGAGGTTTCAGTTACAAACAAATCACCCACTGTAGAGAGATTAGCTACAACCAAATCACTCTGTAGAGAGATCAGCTACAAACAAATCACCCTGTATGGGGTTCGGCTACAAAAATATCACCCTGTAGAGAGATCAGCTAGAAACAAATCACTTTGTAGAGACTAGTTCAGCTACAAAAAGTCACCCTGTATAGAGAGATCAGCTAGAAACACATCACCCTGTAGAGAGTTCAGCTACAAACAAATTACCCGGTATAGAAATCAGCTACAAACAAGTCATCTTGTAGAGAGTTCACTTACAAACAAATCTACCTGCAGAGATATCAGTTACAAACAAACCACCCCTTGTAGTGAGTTCAGATCACCCTGTAGAGAGTTCAGCTACAAACCAATCACCCTGTAGAAAGTTCAGGTATAAAAAATCATCCTGTAGATAGTTTTTATACAAACAAATCACCCTGTAGAGAGTTCAGCAAGACAAAAGTCACACTATAGAGAGATCAACTAGAAGAATTCACCTTGTAGAGTGTTCAGCTACAAAGAACCCACTCTGTAGAGAGTTCAGCTAGAAACAAGTTACCCTATAGAGAGATCAGCTAGAAACAAGTCATCCTGTAGAGAATTCAGCTACAAACAAATCACCCTGTAGAGAGTTCAGCTGCAAGCAAATCACCCTGTAGACAGTTCAACTACAAACAAATCACACTGTAGAGAGATCAGAAGAAACAAATCATCCTGTAGAGAGTTCAGCTACAACCAAATCACCCTGTAAAGAGATCAGTTAGAAACTATTCACCCTCTAGAGAGAATCCTGTGTAGAGTTCAGCTACAAGAAAATCACCATGTAAAGAGTTCAGCTACATTTCAAGTCCCTTAGTAGAGAGATCAGATGAGAACAACTTATGCAGTAGGGAATAATAGACATGTAACAAATATATGCTGATAAAATCAAAAACAGTTGAAGTATTAACAATCTGCTTTGGCGTTTTATTCTTCCTGTGTTCAAGAAAAAGAATAGGTTAAAAAAGCCCCAGAGCTGGCCATAGGCCGGCTTTGGGGTGTTTGGGGTATACAAATACAAAAAGAAGTGATATCTAATCAAAAACAGCTAAGCTGTAAAAAAAGGTGCGGCCCCTAAAAGGCTGTGGTGAAAAAAGATGTGAAATTCAAGGTGGTGGCCAAGAAATGGCTGTGATGGTAAGTTAATGGTAAAAATTTTAACAACAACAATTCATGTGAATTTGTGCAAGATGTGAAATCCAAGGTGGCGGCCAAGAAATGGCTGTGATGGTAGGTTAATGGTAAAAATTTTAACAACAATTCATGTGAATTTGTGCAATTTTTTCACTTTGGCCTTTTATAGGGACCGCACGTTTTTACAGCTTGGCTGTTTTTGATTAGATTTAATATAACACGAGATTCTATAGCTTTAGGGTATTTTGGGTCGCAGGGTATTATCAGGTAGATATAATATTAGCAATGATATGCACAAGTTGACAACTGACCCATATAGCATATGGGCGCCCCATTGGCATATAAGTAGCCAATATGGGTATACGTGTACAGCCTAAAAAATTAATATGCAGAAAAAAATTAATATGCAAAAAAATTAATTAAAAAATTGCTGAAAATTTTCAATTGAGCATTCCCACAAACTTTGCATGTGCCCAAATGCATGGTTTCCGAAAATGTGACCCGGTCTGACAAAACCAGGCTTATCGCCGAAATTTCACAAATGCGTAATTAAACATCAACAATGCCACATTTCCATGGCATTAAACAGGCCAGGCTGCAATGGGTCAGTGGTGTAAAGAACCTATCAGTAGAGCTAAATGTTCATGTATACGGGCTCCTGATATTAATGTGTACCAATTACATGTACTATAGAGAAGGTTCTTAGGTACTGTATCATACAGTGCAATAGTAACTCTGTATTGGGAATCACAAAGGTTTTGGGATTTTCTTGCCAAATCTATTATCCACAACTAGTCTCTTGATATCTTCATGACACCTTGGCAGTATTGGGTAGGTACGATCAACTCCAAAAGTGACTTCAGAGTAGCCAAATTCGCTTCCAATGTTTGTTATGAAATAAAAAATAGGGTAAATTTTTACTGACAGACTAACTACCAGCCTGCCTTCACAGAACTCGACAATTACTAAGGCTACAGGCTTGAATTCAACTCTACTTGTATATTTTGCCATACGGCATTACCTACAATGTATGCATCACAGGCTTACCTTTGTCTTCCTTTAACATACCATTAGGGAGAGGAAGTTTCCATAACATGTAGTTAGGATATTACTGTGTACTACTGTACTGTAAATGATGCGTAGCATTACACAATTAGGCGGTTAACTCATTGGAGTGGTCTGAGTGATTGCAGTGATCTGAGTGATCGGGGTGATTGCAGTGATCTGAGTGATTGGAGTGACCTGAGTGATTGGAGTGATCTGAGTGATTGGAGTGATCTGAGTGATTGGAGTGATCGGGGTGATGGGAGTGATCTGAGTGATCCGAGTGATCCGAGTGATTGGAGTTATCTGAGTGATTGGGGTGATTGCAGTGATCTGAGTGTTTGGAGTGATTGGAGTGATCTGAGTGATTGGAGTATTCTGAGTGATTGGAGTGATCTGAGTGATTGGGGTGATTGCAGTGATCTGAGTGATCGGGGTGATTGCAGTGATCTGAGTGATCGGGGTGATTGGAGTGATCGGGGTGATTGGAGTGATCGGGGTGATTGGAGTGATCTGAGTGATTGGAGTGATTGGAGTGATCTGAGTGATTGGAGTGATCGGAGTGATTGAAGTGATCTGAGTGATCAGGGTGATAGGAGTGATCTGAGTGATTGGAGTGATCTGAGTGATTGAATGATCGGAGTGATTGTAGTGATGGGAGTGATCTGAGTTATTGGAGTGATCTGAGTGATCGGGGTGAAGGGAGTGATCTGAGTGATCGGGGTGATTGGAGTGATCTGAGTGATCTGAGTGAGTGGAGTGATCGGGATGATTGGAGTGATCTGAGTGATTGGAGTGATCTGAGTGATTGGAGTGATCTGAGTGATTGGAGTGATCGGAGTGATTGAAGTGATCTGAGTGATCGGGGTGATGGGAGTGATCTGAGTGAACTGAGTGCTTGGAGTGATCTGAGTGCTTGGAGTGATCTGAGTGATGGAGTGATCTGAGTGATTGGAGTGATCTGAGTGATTGAATGATTGGAGTGATTGTAGTGGTGGGAGTGATCTGAGTGATCGGGGTGATTGGAGTGATCTGAGTGATCTGAGTGAGTGGAGTGATCGGGATGATTGGAGTGATCTGAGTGATTGGAGTGATCTGAGTGATTGGAGTGATCTGAGTGATTGAATGATTGGAGTAATTGTAGTGGTGGGAGTGATCTGAGTGATCGGGGTGATTGGAGTGATCTGAGTGATCTGAGTGAGTGGAGTGATCGGGATGATTGGAGTGATCTGAGTGATTGGAGTGATCTGAGTGATTGGAGTGATTGAAGTGATCTGAGTGATCGGGGTGATGGGAGTGATCTGAGTGAACTGAGTGCTTGGAGTGATCTGAGTGCTTGGAGTGATCTGAGTGATGGAGTGATCTGAGTGATTGGAGTGATCTGAGTGATTGAATGATTGGAGTGATTGTAGTGGTGGGAGTGATCTGAGTGATTGGAGTGATCGGGGTGATTGGAGTGATCTGAGTGATGGAGTGATCTAAAGTGATTGGAGTGATCTGAGTGATTGAATGATTGGAGTGATTGTAGTGGTGGGAGTGATCTGAGTGATTGGAATGATCGGGGTGATTGGAGTGATCTGAGTGATTGGAGTGATCTGAGTGAGTGGAGTGATCGGGATGATTGGAGTGATCTGAGTGATTGGAGTGATCTGAGTGATTGGAGTGATCTGGGTGATTGGAGTGATCTGAGTGATGGAGTGATCTGAGTGATTGAATGATCGGAGTGATTGTAGTGATGGGAGTGATCTGAGTGATTGGAGTGATCTGAGTGATCGGGGTGAAGGGAGTGATTGGAGTGATCTGAGTGATTGGAGTGATCTGAGTGATGGGAGTGATCTGAGTGATCTGAGTGATCGGGGTGATGGGAGTGATCTGAGTGATTGGAGTGATCTGAGTGATCGGGGTGATGGAGTGATCTGAGTGATTGGAGTGATCTGAGTGATTGGAATGATCGGAGTGATTGTAGTGATGGGAGTGATCTGAGTGATCGGGGTGAAGGGAGTGATGGGAGTGATCTGAGTGATCTGAGTGACTGGAGTGATCTGAGTGATTGGAGTGATCGGGGTGATTGGAGTGATCTGAGTGATGGAGTGATCTGAGTGATCTGAGTGATTGGAGTGATCTGAGTGATTGGAATGATCGGAGTGATTGTACTGATCGGGGTGAAGGGAGTGATCTGAGTGATTGGAGTGATGGGAGTGATCTGAGTGATTGGAGTGCACTTCATAATTCCATCATCCAAATATAAGCCGAATTGCTCCACACGCAATGGTGGGGAAGATGAGCTCTCCTTAAGGTAACGAAATTCAATGTAAAATGATTTATGTTGCACAGCCTTAATCCACAACGCTTCCGCCTCATTCATTTCTGTGGTTGTCACTGCGAAAGTGGGAGGAGTGTTACCCCGTGATCTACACAGATTGATAAAATGTACTACAGCTCTTAACAAGCGGTTTAAATTGCTGTATCGATTGATATCAATTATTTCTTCAATACTCAGCTGGGAATTTCCTGATGTGTTCACAAGTGATGATGTAATCTGGAGCTGATTTTTTACCAACTCAGTATGCACCTCGTCATTCATCTCCTGTACAGGATTCATTGGCCACTGGGTATCTAAAGATTGGAGAAACGGTGGGCCTTTCCACCGCAAAGATTGTACTAACAGCTCTTGCGCATCAACTCCCCTGGATGGCAAATCTGCTGGATTAGTTGAACCTGGACAATGTCTCCAACTCTCACGACATGTAAGTTGGCGGATTTCTTCAACTCGGTGTTGTACATATTGCTTCCAAATCTTGTTGTTGTGAATCCAATACAAAACAGTCGTAGAGTCTACCCACAGATAAAGTTCCTTTGGATTAGGGAGAAGCGGTAGCACTGTATTGCTGAGTCTGGCTAATGTCAGCGCACCAAGTAGCTCTAGTCGAGGTATAGATTGCTTCTTCAAGGGAGTTACCTTGGTCTTGGCTGCAATGACTCTCACTTCCACACTCCCATCATCATATATTGACCTCATGTACAGAACAGCAGCATATGTTAGCTCAGAGGAATCACTGAATCCATGAATTTGAAACCTTAATAGGCTTTAGCTTGGCCTTGAAAAGACATCTAGGCATGGTAACTTGTTTAAGATGCTCAAGCTCCCCGAGTATGGATTTCCATTTGTGTAACAATTTACCTTGAAGATTATCATCCCACCGTAATTGGTCTTGACAAAGTTGCTGAAATAACATCTTTAACTTTATGACAAAGGGTGCCAAGAGCCCTAAGGGATCAAAAATACTGGCAGTAATGCGTAGAACAAATCGTTTTGTCACAGGCAAACTTGTGGCATACTGTACTAGCTCACTTAAGCAGAAGCTGAGCTCATCACTGTGGATATTTCAAGCCACCCCAAGTATCTTAGATTCAGGTTCAGTACCTGTTGGTAATGTTTGTGCCATTGGAGAATCTCTTTCATTACCTTGTTCAAACTGACTAATCTTCTCCATCAATTGAGGTAAGTTTGAATGCCATTTTCGAAGGTTAAAGCTGCCTTCAGCCATCAGTCCTTTAACTGCATGATATATAGACAAACCAGATTCTACAGTATCAGCACCTGTAACCAGGTCATCAACGTACAATGATTGATTCAAAGAGTGAACAAGCTTAAGATATCGAGCATGATATTTCTGAACATGGTTTGCGATTACAGCCCCCAATATGGCTGGTGAGGGCCGTAATCCAAATACCAGATGGGTGAATCTATAATGAATAATCGCACTATTCACGTTGAAGGGATATTTAAGCCAAAGAAATCGGAGAGAATCACAGTCATGCTCAGATATTCTGACCATCGAAAAGGCTTTCTCTATATCAGCTGTCAGAGCTATGGAATAGCTTCTGAACTTCACCAGTACATTGAACAGTTTTGGAATGAGATTTGGCCCAGTCTGCAAACAATCATTTAATGAAAAACCACCATCTTTAGACTTGGCTGAACCATCATAGACTACTCGTACCTTAGTTGTAGCTCGATCTTGTCTGATGACCGGATGATGAGGCATGTAATGGACATAATCATGTTGGTTGGGATGGCTTAAGGTGTCACTCGGATTACAAACTTCTATAATACCCTTTTCCAACTGGCCATCAATCACCTGTTGATATTCTTTCATCACTTCAGGTTTCTTCAATAGTTTTCGTTGTAGCTGCTTCAAACGGTCCATACATAACAAAAAATGATTGGGTACATCATGAGGATCTCTTGTCCATGGTAGACTTACTTCATAATGATCCTCCTTAAATGCAAGATTCTGCAAGAAGGGCTCACTACTGTCATGATCACTGATCTTAGCCTGTTCACGTGTTCCTACTGACTCTACCTCCCAAAACCTCTTAACTGCAGTGAGTAACCTGTCCTCTTCAGATTCAGAGAAAGGGGAATCGATGTTCTGAACAATCGACAATTGAGTATGAGTGATGGCATCCTTGACAGTATGATCTGATGGTCCAGAGAGTAGCCAACCCAATTTACTGCTGATGGCAACTGGTCCATTGTCCGTTTTTATGATTTCTCCTGTAACGAAGGCCCAATAAAAGTCAGAACCCACAAGAACATCAATGGTGTTGTGGGAAGATTCCCTGGAATAGTCGGCCAGCACAAGTTCACTTAAACATGGATATTGGCTCAAATCAACTTCACTTGATATTGGTGTGCAAAGAGTAGGAAAGCTTAGCACATCTATACACACAGATTCTGAACTTCCAGACCTTTGCAAATAAACCTTAACGACATCACATCTCTGTGATTTAAACCCACTGTTCCCAAATGTGTTCAGATTAAGTTATTCCTGTTTCAGTGGCTTGAGATTCAGTTTAGTCCTAAGTGAATCAGTTATGTAGGATCTCTGGCTACTGTTATCAAAGAGAAGTCGAACCTTCTCTTTTTTGGTTCCTGTTTCATCAGTAGCAATGACTCTGGCAGTCTGCAAAAGAACAATCCTTTTAGTTGTATCAGCATTAGCAACATTTGTGGTCGTAACTGGAGATGAGGTATCAGTTGTAGTGGTGGCAACATTGGACACAGTCATGTTTGCAGAAGTTGTGTCATTGTTGGTAGTACTGTTTCGCATCGGCAGTTCACACAGTGATTGATGATGCCTTCGATTGCAGTGGCGACAATTGTGTGCATGATCACAGTCTTTGGCTCGGTGATTAGGCTTGAGACAATTAAAACAGCGGCCTGATCGAGTCAACAGTTCCTTTCGTTCTTTAATACTCCTCACATCAGTGCAGGAAGCAGAGTAATGGCTGCCACGGCAATATACACACTGTACTGCTTGAGCTCCAGCCACCAAAGAACTAGCGGTTGAATGTGAATTGGGAGCACTCTGGTAAGAAGGTGGTCTTGAAGAAGTCACCTTAGTGGATTCACTGGCTTCTCGAGCTTCCACTTCTGCTAATAGGGTTGTCATGAGTTTGTCCAGGTCCCAGACTCCTCCCCGATTTTCACGAGCCATTCTTAATCTAATGTCATTAGGAACCTTGGACATAATGACCGGTATAAGAAGACTGCCATATTGTTTGGAGTCAATCCCCAATGCACATAAACCTCGAACATGAACAGTAATTTTATCATAAATAAGCCTTAATGATGAAGCCTTATCACCTACGCAGTTAGGCAATTTCAGTAATTCGTCCATGTGTGTGGTGATAATTTGCTGTGGATTACCAAATCTCGTTTGTAACAATTCAACAGCGGAGTCATAGTTAGCTTCCGTTAAGCTCAAACCTTGTATGGTACGACTGGCTGGTCCCTCGAGCAGTGAATTCAAGTAGTTAAACTTATCGATTTTTGAGATCTCGTTATTTTCGTGCACAGCCGAATTAAATGACTCCCAGAACGACGTCCAGTTCGTAACGTTGCCTCGAAACTTGGGAAGAGTAATCTTGGGTAAACGAGCCTTGGTGCTTGAGGTTGAAGCCAATGGCGTCGGTTCGACAATCGTTGTGGTATGGCTTCATCTGGACGTGACTACTGATAGGGCTTCTTCAACCTTTCTCTTGTAATCTAAAACCTTTGCGGTCATTATTTCACTCCTCCATCTCACGCTCGATCTCTTCGAGCTTGCATACAGTTATAATATCGCGATCGATGTCTTGTAACTTATCAAATTTATTAATCAATTGTTGCAGCAACACATTAAGTTTAGAAACGCACTCACCTACCAGTTCGGCAGCTAGCAACTCATCTATTTGTTTGGTCAAGCGAGTGACAACTCCCCGGTGTCCACCACGTATGGCTCTTAGTCGTTCCACTCCAATGCCTTGAGGCGTAGTACGCTCGTCTGGATCGGTCATCGTCGTCGAGTCAGGGATGCACTTGGTAGCTATTCACCTTAGAGGTGTACCGATAATCGGATCGGCTATAATATCGGCCACCAATATGGCAATTTTTACCAATATCAGTATCGGTACAGAACAGCAGGAAGACCGATATCGCTACCGATATTTATATAGTTTGTACATAAACGGATTGTGCATTGGTTTTCTACATTATTCATGTGGCTCTTTAGTGCCAGTGGCTTATTGTTCATTCTGAAACAAGCGCTACGCTACGAGAAGCCATATTAATACACGCGATTCTACTGTCTGTTGCTGGAAAGCTTATCACAGACACAGTCTTTATAAATGAAGCAGTTATAGAGTAGCTACCTTGTAATAAAAAGAAGGGTCACAGGATAACCAAAGAAACTTGCTGTCACAGTACCAGCTTTCTCACAAACCATTAGAATGCAGAAATATCCGTATAAGGCTTCATGGGAGTATACATAAAAATGTTTGTGGGTGCCTAATTGTCTGGATTGCACAATAGAAACCCAAGCTGTGTACCACCACAGACAGAGTATAGCAATGAATACATGCACATGTTGTTGTAGGGTAGGTAAATGTGCACTATTAACTATAATGCAAATATCGGATCGACTATCGGTTATCGGCCTCTTTTGGTGGCACCAATATCGGATATCGGTACATGCCAAAAACCCATATCGGTACACCTCTAATTCACCTATCAGAGCAAACAGCCCGAAACAATGCCTAGTAGTATGATATTCACCTTTACGGGTGCCGTTAATGCCCGGCACCAAGGATTCTGAGTTTGTGGTTAAGAATCAGGTATGATCAGATCTAGCTTCGAGCCCCACGTTGGGCGCCACTTGTTCCACTCTAGTAGTCGACGGGTAGAAATCCTTTCACGATCGGTTACGAATGGCGGTAATAACTAGCTATAGCCCGGCCAATTATCGCTCCAACTACGACTAACTCTCTTCAAAAAGTGTTAATCTATTATTCTACTTTACACACATGATATTACATCATTATTACTACAAAAAGGAAGTTAACTTCACAGAAAACATACAACTACAATATAAGAATACATAAAAGTACAATAAGTTCAAAATTATGTCACAATCACTCAGATCACTCCAATCACTCAGATCATTCCAATCACTTACGATCACTGCAATCACTCAGATCACTTCAATTACTCCAATGAGTTAACCGCCTAATTGTGTAATGCTACTAAAAGTGTGCATCATGTAGAGTACAGTAGTACACAGTAATATCCTAACTCCATGTTATGGAAACTTCCTCTCCCTAATGGTATGTTTCCTTTATGTCCAATTTCCTTTCATTGACAGTGCGAGGTATCGATTCGCGGTAGGGAATATGGCTTCCACTCTGCTTGCAATTGGTAAGAAATGCTTTATTAGGTTTTCCTAGGTGGTATTTGTTCTTATGCATTGTTTCGTTTTATGGTAATAATATCCACTTGTTTTGGCAACCCATTGTTTCCTTTTAATGTCATTAAGTCTTAGCAGATGCTAAAAGTACAATAAATAGCCTTGGTTTAATAAATGATTTTTCGTTTTAACATCCACAAGTTTTTAAACCAAATACTAACTACACAGTTATTATGCTGATAAATGTAATACATACAGGTGTATTGTTAGTTTGGTTTTGTACATACACTCTCCTGCTTTTCAGCAAGGCAAAACTCTAATTTTATCAAATAGATACTGCTTCTGCTCAGTGGAGAGCACCATGGGAACTATTACCAGGGGAATTTCGTCAGCCGATGGTGCCCATGTAGTCTTCTTGAGTAAGTTGATTTTTGCTCTCCTGATCCCACTGACTTGACAAATACTGCACCAGGTGAGGCTGAAGTAAATCTAAAGTGGTGCATTTGAGTGATTTCCTTCAATGCAGTTTTGATGGTCTGTTCTTCAAAATCCTCACTCCAATTGTACATTGAAACAAATGTGGTGCCATCCAGTGAGCCAACTAACTGTGAGACATTTACTGAGGAAGAAAGGGAGACACAGTTTGTGATAGCATCAAAGTTCCCAATCTTTGTTCTCTGGAATCTCTGCTTCAGGATCCCGAAACACTAGTCGGGTGCAAATTTTTGTGTGACAGACTGATAAAAAGGATATCTTCACCTCCTCATGTAGACCGGTAAGAACTCTCTACATGAGATAGTACATCATGTATCTATATAATTAATTAATACTGTGTAAACTCATCTAGAATATAGTTAGTTACATCTTTAGTCAATTGTTCTTTACCTGTTTTTATTTTGGCCGGTACAGTTATCTGCATGCAGGTGCACAGACGTATCTCCTAGCCCTTGTGCTGGTGAAGCATGGACACAATGCAGTTGGCCCCTTTACCCACATTGAAGGCCTCATTAATCAAGTATGTCACCTAAAAGGTAAAGTGTATGTTAATATCACAACTTTACTTAGGGTATTGCCTCGTGAAGATGCCACATTTCCATGGTGTTAAAAAATAAATTAGGCCAGGTTGAAATGGGTCACTGGGATAGTGTACCTGTTAGTTGTAATGAGAACATTTTTTGCCTGTACATACAGCACATTTTTAACCTGCTGTAAGCTGTAATTCCCTGGCTCTTATGTAACAGGTATGATGAAGGTGACAGAGGCTGGAACAACCCTGCTACACTGAAAACTGATGTCAGTGTTCCCTGTTGGATTTGCAGGCATTACAATACAGTGACTTCTCTGTGATATCTGTCTGCAGATGGACCTTGACTTGATCAATGATCTGTGCAAAGGTGATCATTAATAAAGTTTGAAATTGCTATGTAATATGGGACCATGTTGTGTACCTTCTCCTTTTGGCAGTCTGAACTATTTGCCATCTTCCTTATTGCCATGCTATTCTGTTGGCAGGTCCAGCAGAGACCACTATGTGGCTTTCTGATCCCAATGTGAGGTAGTTGGGATTGCCAGTACTACAGAATATTCTATAGGATACTGGCTGCATCACATCTGAAGCTCTGGTACTCTCACAGCAGGCGATGTAACAGTCCCAAATTTTCTGGATGTTAGTAAGGAAGTCTATAATCCACATGGTGCCGTGAAGTGTGCATGGGCTACTGCTACTGTGTTGTACCTATTAATTGAGCTGCACAAGTGAAATCTAAAGCAGCTGCTTGGTACTGACTCAGTATTTCATGCATCATTAAAGATTTAGTAAGTTTAATTTATTTGTGTGCAAGTGATGAAACAAATTTCACCATAGTTTGGTAACCAGTGAGTCTGTGCATAGGTGTGCCACAAATACTGGTTAATATGACTGACTAAAATGTTCTGTATTTCAATAAGGGGCATTATAAGGAAAATAGATGTCTGTTCAACAACCTTAAAAGCAAGAATTGTGTATCATATACTATGTAACAATTTTACTTTTTGGTAGGAATACCTTACTGGTGCCAGGAGATGGTAACTCCTTCACATCATCCCTTTTGAATCCAGGAATACGGTCTGGCAAACGGATAGCATGCTGTCTGGATGAATTGAAGGATCCCCAGAATCCTCCCACAGCTAAGGGCATGCTTAGGCTGTTTGCCAGTATTCCTATGCTCTCTTGTAAATATTCCGTTGTCCAGAAAATGATCTTTGATGGCATGGACTTTATGCTTGCTAACCCCATATAAAAAGGTAAAGGTCTTCCTGCATACATTGTATGCTTTTTGCATGTACTCGATCAATAGTGGTTCTTTGCCGTTTTGCAGACTTATGAGCACTCCAGACTCAAACATCATCTTCACAGAAAGTACAAACCACAGACCCCAACAGTACCATGTCTAACTGATCCCTTGACAAGAAGAAGCATTGTGCTGTGGTGTCCATAATGTACTGCTGTGAGAACAATGTGCTACATGGTCTTCCATCAGCCATTGTACACCGACAAGTTTCCAATACGAATTTCTCACATTTGGTCAACTCTGATGCCTGTTCAGTTTCCCAGTGCTTTTGTCTAAAAGCCTTATTGATTGCCAACTGCCTTGTGTGGGATTAGTGGACATGGTAGATGTTTGTGGAGTGCACACAGTATCTGAGGAAGCAGTAGTCAGTGACTTAAGTGTTGAATCAATGTCACGAAATGGATCAGGCAAAGAAGGTATTCCAATGAGAGCTGTAAATTTGGTAATGATATATGCTTTGCTAACATTCAAAGAGAGATGTACATACCTTCATCATGAATGTCACCATTATCATCAGAATCACTCAGAGTGACTGGAGTAGAGTCTATCAAGCAAAAAAATGTTTTATTGTTCTATCGTGCAAAGAAATGTTTTATTGTTTAATAAATTTTGTGTATACTTTCATTATTCATGCTCCCATTGTGCATTGTTGTCTCTTGTGGATCTGAAATGACTTAATGTAATTGTTTACATTTATTTTAATTGAAATAATTATACCTTCATTCCTATGGTCACATTCCTTATCGCTTGTGTCATCGTCACTGGGGCCTTCATTAAAACAATCGGTAATAAATGCCTCAATGGAGCTTCCATCACAGCCATCAGGGTAGTAGTTCACCCGTTCGCCTGTAAGGAAATTGAGTGCTGAAAGAACTCTGACATTATTGTGCGTTTACGTGAAAAGCCCACTAAAAAAGGCAGCTGGTGTTACAAACTGCATGATTTTTTTAAACTCTGCATTCGATAAGCAGTGAGTAGCTACAGAGTTGGAAAGAACGCCACATAACTCTACTTGAGAAAGCTGAATCATGATGACATTTTGCAATGCAGTGGAGGAAGGGTATGTCTCTATGTTAACATAATAATCTCAGTTTGCCCCTAAATTTATTTTTGCCATAATTAAAACGTATTCTTTTGGTGATAAGCCCGGTTTTGTCAGACTGGATCACAAATATGGTCATATTTAGATTCGGCGTTGTTTCTCTTTGTAGAACATTCCTTACAGTTTATCTCTTAACTAAAGAACTCAAATGATAGTTTAAGAGTTGAACAGTATATGGGAGTGCTATTTGGCAGTGTATTGTTATATCATTATTTGTTTGTCAGGTAGCTAGCCATAACCGGCTAGCCAAAGCCCAAATTTTGCTTCCATATAGCATCTCGAAATGTTTTGAAAGGGAGGAACATTCCCCCAAACCGGAGCCTGACACTTTCAGTTTTACTCTGATGCTCCTGGCTGTTGTCTGTATATTCATGTAGTGTTTGCATGTGGTTGTATATTTCTTGTATAGGAAACTGTGTATGTGTAACCATGTTGTATTATTTCCTGTGTATGTGTGTGTTCCAGTTCGGAAGAGCAGCTAGTCCGAGCACTGGAGTTTAAACTAATAATCAATCAATCTTGTGATAGAAGATGAGAAACCTGTAGATGAACACCATTACATGAACCCACAAAAAGCTGCAGCAGCAGAATGGAAAGATGACCAGGCCAGGAAACTTGTCCTTCAAAAGTTGGTTTACTGCATCTATGTGCCTGTCCGTAAGCTTGTGCCCACTAACAATTATTATGGTCACACAAATTTACTACAAGATTTACCATAATTATAGCTGTGCTTGCTTACATCTTCTCCTAATATTTGATGATGTCACTGCAGTGGATGAAGAAACATCTTGATATGCAGCTACAGTTGACAAAGTAGATTTCACTTCTGTAGCTACCATTGTTGATAAAAGTATTGCTTGATCTGATGGTGAAACTGTAGGTTGATCTCTGATGGTGAAGTTGATTGTTTATCTGATACAACTATCACTGGTGAAACTGTTTATTGATCTGCTGCTACCGTTGATGGTGAAGTTGTTTGTAGGCTTGTGCCAATTATGCCACCATAATTTCAAGCTTAAAGACTATAGCTAAAGCATTGAGCATTTTGCCAGCATAATAATTATGATAATTTTCAAGATTTTTAATTAAAATGAACAATACGTGTGCCAAAATTGCAGCAAAAGATGAACACACTACACCTTATTACTGCATTTCATATCACGAAAATGTGTAATGTTATTAAATGAGATCAAGATACCCTAATAGATCAGTCACTTACTCTAATACAGCAGTCAGGAAATGCTGATATACTCTAATAAAACAGCCAACTCTAGAGCACAATCTAGATTTTAAAAGCATACTTTTGAGCATAATAGGGTGGGTTTTTGAGCACTGCACAGAAGCATAATAGGCAATTTTCAAAGCATAATTGGCTTAAGCCTAGTTGTTTGTTGATATGCTGCAACTGTCAATGTTGAAACTGTTTGTTGATCTGCTGCTGCTACTGTTGATGGTGAAGTTTTTGTTGATTTGATGCTACCTTTGTTTGCTGATGGCAAAACTGTTAACTAATCTGCTGCTACCTTTGATGATGAAAGTGCTAGTTAACTGATAAATGCTGTGATATTCTTAGCTGGCTTCTGTCCTGTATTCTTGTACTTTATTTCTTCCTGGACTTCTTGGATTGGCTATGATCAACACTTTTATTAACTTTCATCATCTGTTTGTACAAACACATTTTTTCCTTCAGTATCTTCTTCATCAAGAAAATCAAGTTAAAGCATGTAGTTAACATAATCAGGCATTATCATAATATTATAGAATACACAACCAATTAACTAATTACTTGAAATTTTGATCTATTCTTTAATACATAGGCTTTAAAGATCAATGCCACATCTCAGATTAGTACCACACTGTCGTACTGTTTGGAGGCTATTGTCCACTGAAAAGACTGCTTGAAAGTTCTTTGTTTACTAGAGTGGTATATCCCCAACATATGGAACAGTTAATTGTTTGGTATTTTAGTAGTTTTTCATGTTTTACTAAGAGTTTAAAATTTAGTAAAACAATTATGTTCCATATACTTAAAGTTACTGACATTTTATTATCAGTATAATTGGGTACAACTACAGTAAAGTAGCTTAACAAATTAGTAAACTTAGAACCTTCAAGCAGTGAAAATAAAAGTATGTTTTAAAAGTAATTGAGAAAACATGGTGGTTCAAATTGTATTCTTGTGCATGGACTGGCATATTCAAGGCAGTAGATTCATACTCCAGAAAAAATAATAGCAAAATTGGCCTGTGAAACAAAAAGTGTTGCACAATCACTGAAATGGATGAATGCAAATAATACGTACCACTACAGGTCAAGGAATTCCAAAACTACAGCTGATTTTGAAGAACAACTTGGCCCTCTACAGTGTTGGGATTAAGTTCTCTGCAAGGTGGAATGGTCTGCAAAATCAACATGCTCTCGAGATGATGAGTTGTGCTACTCATCATCTCGAAGCATTTTTATTTGATGGGTTGTATCTCACCAGAGAGTACTTTTGAGAGCCTGGAGTAAGCTGCTGGTTTCCTGCTTCTTCAAATCGGCTGGTGGGACACCAGTTGGTTGCCTGTGAGACAGTAGCATGTGAACATGTACCATCACCATTTCCATGACAGTGTGAACCCAGAGTCAGAGTTGATATCACATGTTGACCACAAGTATACTCACCCTTTAAACTAGCTAGCTGTATGTATGTACTTCAACACTGCACTGACTAGGGTTAAATGCATAGGCACACCTGAAGTAGCTCTTTTGGCAGTTAATTATGAGTGGTACAAAGTTACTAGTTTGAATTCAAGTTTAAGAGGTATGTTGTTGAACCATGGGTATGGGAGTTGTAGAAATACTACTAAGTCATGGGCCGGTGAAAGTTAATTGTATCACACCCCATCAGAGTTGCCCATCAGTGCTGCTGCTGGGATATGCTCACTGAGAGTTGGACAAGTAGGTATAATGGTAGCTACAGTATTATACAGACTGATTATTACTTGGTCAGAGCATGATACCATAAATCAGGTTATTTTGGATGGTAATAAATTTTTGAGGTTAGCAACATCCATGAAATATAAGCAAACAGTGACTTTTATTCGCAGATATGGTATTATGTTTTATATTTCACACATGAGTAATGGCTGACATACACTGCACAATGGAGGCACTGGTAAGCCATACACTCTGCGCTGAATAGCTCGAACAGCCAATGCTTGATCTTGAGTAACCACTACTTGAGTCTCAGGTGGTACCTTCAACAATCCATGCTCAAGCCATTGGAAACTTATACTAATATCTCGACATTAGTCTATTTTCCTTAAGAACTCTCCATGCAAACTCTTGTTTCTCCACTGAAGCGTACACCGTTGCCGACACTCTAAAATGTAGTCATCCACAGATCCCCTGTTCTAAATTCACTAAGCATCTCTTGCACATTGCAAAAGGCTTTCATCAGTACTGCAAAGGTAATTTGCAAGAGAATGTCGTTCACACTCTACAATATCAACGAAAGAAATAAAGCCTCTACCATCATTATGATTCGGTTCCGGTTCCCTATACTTGGATTCAGTTTTGCTTGCAAATTTTTGAAGTAGCAGAGAATATTGGTACCTTTATGGCCCAAGTGATGTTGCAGTGGCACACTCAACTATTTTGTGATGACCACCTGTTAGGAACAGTTCAAATCCAATGTGGTATTTTTCAGGGAGACAGTTTCTCCCCCTTACTGTTTGTTTTGGCTCTCATGCCTCTGACAATGATTTTACGAAGATGTTCTAGTGGATAACAACTGGGTAAAGAGCACCATCATGTTATCCAGGGCTGGCATCTATATACTTGAATCTGTAAAAAGATACTCTAGTAGAGCAGTAATCTGAAAGAATATTACTCTAATAGGTACAGTCATCGCAATACTTAATAGACCATTCAACATAGAATATAGCCAATGTTCTAATTATACTGCTTGAATCTCTGTTAACTGTCGATTCAATGAGTCATCTGCATGGCACTGCATTGGACTAATTAGCAATTACAATTCCAATGACTTTTGTATCTCAAAAAATAAAAAAACAACAACAACTAAGCTTTCATTGAATTTTTGTATCATGAAAGTAAAATTAGCTACTAGCTAGACTAGCAGGTATACTTTAGTACAAAACAACCACTATATATTCTTGAATTCAATAAAATGGAGAAAGAGGCTTTGCATGTAAAATAGCTTCTAGATGCCATTTCAGAGCATCTATATTCAAAAATTTCCCTGCATGTGGGAGAATTCCCCCAGACCCCTACCCTCCCCTGCTCCATGTGCTTAGCACATGAGTATCACATGAAAGCAGATAATCTTTCATTTGTCTATTATAGATTAATAAAAAGTAGTGTGCATGACTATGACCTCTATTTTACAAGACATTTCCATATAGCAGCATAGAGAATAGTTGTAGAGTGCCTACTACTACACATACACCATTAACTCTATTGCCCATTAGCTATTAACCATCGTTGCTTACTGCTACCCACTGTTACCTATTGCTACCCACTGTTACCCAAGGTTACCTACTGTTGCCCGCTGTTGCCTACTGTTGTTCCTCACTGTTGCCTGTAGTTACCTTCTGTTACTCACTGTTGCCTGTAGATACCGACTGTTGCCTGTAATTACCTACCGTTACCCACTGTTGCCTACTGTTTCCCACTATTCCTCACTGTTACCCACTGTCGCCTGTAGTTACCCACTGTTACTCACTGTTGCCTGTAGTTACTTACTGTTACCCACTGTTATCAACTGTTACCCCCTGTTACCTAATGCTACCCACTGTTGCCTGTAGTTACTCACTGTTGCTTGTAGTTACCCACTGTTGCCTGTAGTTACCCACTGTTACCTACTATTACCCACTGTTGCCTGTAGTTACCTACTATTACCCACTGTTGCATGTAGTCACCTACTGATACCCACTGTTACCTACAGTTACCTGTAGTTACCCACTGTTACCTACAGCTACCTACTGTTGCATTTAGTCACCCACTGTTACCCACTGTCTCCTGTAGTTACCCACTGTTACTCACTGTTGCCTGTAGTTACCTACTGTTACCAACTGTTACCTAATGCTACCCACTGTTGCCTGTAGTTACTCACTGTTGCTTGTAGTTACCTACTGTTGCCTGTAGTTACCTACTGTTAGTAACCCACTGTTACCTACTATTACCCACTGTTGCCTGTAGTTAGGGATGCGGCGATTATGCCAGCATAATTTCGGGCATAATAGGTATGTGTGGAAATCAGGAATTATGCTAGCGTTTTGAGGTGATTATAAAGCTTTAACAGTAAGAAAATCTGCAGAATGTACAATTCCGTTAAAAAAGATCGAGATACTCTAATAGAGCAGTCAGAATCTCTAATAGAACAGTCACTGAATATTATTTACTCTAATAAAGCAGTCATATTAAAGTCAAATACTCTAATTCAGCAACCATCTAAAGAATTCAAGACTATTTGAAGCTTAAACATCAATGAAAATAGTCTGATACAGCAATAAACTGGCATTATTAGCCAATTGTGGTGGCATAATTTTGGGAATAATGGGCAATTCTCAAAAGCATAATAGGTGATTTTTTTAGCACTGCTCAAAAGCATAATGCTCAATTTTTGGAGCATAATAGCCTCATGCCTACCTGTAGTTACCTACTATTACCTGTAGTTACCTACTGTTACCCACTGTTACCTACAGCTACCTACTGTTGCCTTTAGTTACCCACTGTTGCTTGTAGTTACCTACCGTTGCCTGTAGTTACCAACTGTTGCTTACCCATTACCCACTGTTGCCTGTAGTTACCTACTGTTGCCTGTAGTTACCAACTGTTACCTACTGTTGCTTACCCATTACCCACTGTTGCCTACAGTTACCCACTGTTGCTTACCATTATCCACTGATGCCTGTAGTTACCTACTGTTACTCGCTGTTGCCTGTAGTTACAATATGTCACCTGTGGTTACCTACTGTTGCCTTTAGTTTCTTACTGTTACCTACTGGTACTGTTACCTACTGTTATCTATTGTTACCCACTGTTATCTGTAGTTACCTACTGTTACCTGTAGTTATACCTACTGTTATTCACTGTTGCCTGTAGTTACAAACTGTTGCCTGTGGTTACTTACTGTTGCCTGTAGTTACTTACTGTTACCTACTGTTACCTGCAATTACCTACTATTGCCTGTAGTTACAAACTGTTACCTACTGTGACCCACTGTTGCTTACCGTTATCCACTGTTGCTTACTGTTACTCGCTGTTGCCTGTAGTTACCTACTATTGCCTGTAGTTACTTTCTGTTACCCACTGTTACTCACTGTTACCCACTGATACCTACTGTTGCCTGCAGTTACTACTGTTGCCTGTAGTTACAAACTTTTACCTACTGGTACCTACTGTTGTCTGCAGTTACCTACCGTTACCCACTGTTACCCACCATGTTCTAGTGTTACCAACTGTTGCCTAGTGTTACTTATTGTTGCCTAGCATTACCCACTGTTTTCGTAAGGGTCCCACTGTTTGCAATCTCCACCACTGCATGAGTCAGATACTTTCTTTAAGACCACTATTCTGGTACCTTGTGATTACTGTAACCAGCAACATTAACTTCAATTTCCATTATGCTATACCTCATTTTGAGCCACATCTCCTACAGATGCATGAAAACAACATTTTCTTGGTTCCTGTAAAATACACACTTGTCTGTCACATGCCTACACTGGCTGCACTTGGCCGCACGACACACTATCATGTGTCTTGATATATATACTTAACAGTTACTGAATATGAATGTTTAGTACTATGTAATATCAAGCACTACCAGCACCTTTTATTATCATATTTACTATTCATAAATGGATTTATAAAAAGTAAACAAATTTGTGTACAAATAAGTTTAAAAGTTAAAACATGGGAATAGAGATCACTGAAAAAAGTAAAGAAACAAGAGTCCAACAAATCAACATGTTAAACACACAGAGATCTGTATTTGGACTGGATTCATATAAACATTTATATATCTTTGAAGCATTCTCAGTGCTTATCTGCCCTTAATTTGTTTAGAAATTACTATTTTCAAGATTTTCAAATTTAATACATAATGAGTGAACCCATAGAAAGCAAAACAGTATTAGCATTACAAGTAACTGATCTGTAAGCTTGAGCTAATTATGCTTTGATAATAGCCTATTATGCTTTTGAGCAGTGCTCAAAAATCCAGCTTATTATGCTGCTTTGTTATGCTTTAGAGTTGCCTGTTTTATTAGAGCATTATCAGCCTTTCCTGCCTCAGCTGTAATAGAGTAAGTGACTGCTCTATTAGAGCATCTTGATTTTATTTCTGCAAAGTGTGAATAAGCAGCCAAGAAACAATAAAAAAAACATTGCACATTTTTTCTTGATGTGAAATGCAGTATTAATGAAGTAGTCCAATAGAACAGTTATAGAAAGAGAGATTATGTAAGAAGTTACAATAGCAGTTAGAACATTCAAAATTTACAGCAGATATTGCTCGTAAATTTTATAATTGAATGAGAAGCCACACATCCATTATGATCTCTACATCTTACATGTACCAATAAGGTATCTCAAACATTACTTATATACAATGCGCACTGTTAAAAGAGCAAAGCTAAGCATGCATGAGATTTTGAGGATATAAATATCATACTGATTGGTGTGGCAACACCCCAGGCAGTTTACACTTAGCAGATTCAAGCAGTGCACACAGAAACATGTCATTATTAAAAAACTGGTTTTACAAATAATAAAATGAATCATTATGATGTCATCATATATCACTTACCGATATCCTACAAGACTGGTTCACATTCCAACCTAAACGAAACATATTGATTTCAGTTCATGGTAGGTACTATGGCAATTGGTGACAGGTTTCCAAATTTTCTGTTGAGTGCACACTTAAATCTAGGATGGGAAGTTTTGTATTCTGAGATTGAATCTGGTAACAATTTTCACCAAAAAAAGTATGACGAGATACCAAATAGTTTGTTCAGAGTCCAATACTCAAAACTGTACAATCCGAGTGCTGTGACAGTCACAACACTAGGCAGTGCACCAAAATATTATAAACTGACAATTTTAATTGTGACTTAATCTTAGAAAACCTACCTTTTTGACGCATTGGTCAATTTTCTGTTTTATACCTTAAATGAGGTACTGGGCGATCATCTATCTTGTGTTAAAATTTCAGCTTAATATCTTTAAGCATTCCTGAGATATGGCCAATTTTCTGTCCTATACATTACAAACTAACTTTTATGGTAATGTATTGAGTACTGTGAGTGATTAAGGGTAACGAATGGTGACAAATCACTTTGTTTACCAATAATTCCATTCTTACCATCCAAAATACTTTAAAAGATATTTCTGATAGTTTAATGAAGTATTCTTGGTAATTTTCAGCAGTTAAAAGCCATGTATCATTCTCTAAGACTAAGTTTTAGCCATTCCAGCACCTGAACAAATCACCCAATTTGTAAGTTAATTGTTGTACCACTCATATGAAATTACTACATGGTCTGAATTATCCATATCTCCTAAGCTATGGGTGTGAAACTTCACAGCAAGAAGGTTTAATAATTGCTTTATCCGAATGTGCAAAAAATTAATTTTAAAAAGATTACTGAAATTTTCATTTGAGTTTCCCAAAAAGTTTGCTTGTGCCCAAAAGGTAGGTTTTCCAAGATCCGGTCAAGTTTGAAGCATGCAACAGGCATGGATGTCATATGAGGGTCTGGGAGCATCCCCATGTTGTTGAAAGTGGTTTGTTCAAATAACGCTTCCTTAGCAATGCATAGCAACCAGACATGGGGCCAAGTACATGAGTACTTATACTTAAGTACACTTAAGTACAGATTTGAAAGTACTTGTACTTTACTTAAATACTTCCTTGATTTCCCCAGTGTACTTGTACTTACACTCAAGTACTTTGCTAAGTACTTGAAGTACTTTGCTAAGTACTTGTATGTACTTGAGTACTTGTAAGTACTGCAAACATTGTACGTAGTTTGTACACAGTGGGTGCATAACAAAATTGCATGATGTTGCATTGTACAATTCTTCTAGTGCCTTCCCTAACCTTACTATGTATCATGCAGCCACGATTAATGATGTCATAGAATTCTGGCAAATAAAAACAATGCTGCTGCTAAAGTTAGTGCATTTTAAGTGTTTAAGAGAGTGAATAGTTGACAAAAACCTGAAAGTACCAACCCCACTAGGTACACTTACATACTACAATACACTGAATAAGTGTACATTGTAGCAAAATGTACTTGTACTTTACTTGAGTACTTCCAGCATGTACTTGTACTTTACTTAAGTACTCTCTTGATTGTCGCCAGAGTACTTGTACTTATACTTGGAAAATTCAAAAGTACTTGTACTTTACTTAAGTACTTTCAAATGTACTTGGTCCCATGTCTGATAGCAACATATTTTAGAGAATTATAAAATAGTTCACCCCCCAGAAATTTGAGGCTTTAAGCACTTAATATTACTGTGTTGGTAGAGGTAAGCTATTATGCAAACTGTGACAGTTCTATTAGGGAAGTTGACTGCTCTATTAGAATATTTCAATTTGAGCCAGTCAAATACTCTAATAGAACAGCCACAACATGTAACACTATTATTGTGGTTATGAAACTGGCATCTGCAGCACCATCAAATGGGCACATTTAACCTGCTAGGAATTTTGCAGATAAAATACGCATGGTCCTTTGTATGACTTTTAATAGGACTATCATACAGTATGATAGTACTGTATAGTAGGGACCACAAAGGAGTACCGTATATGTAAAAAAGGTTTGAGGTAGAAAACTTTTGTAGATGTGGTATGTGTGGGTTCACCAGTCATAATAATAATATTTACAAAAAAAGTTAATAAACAAGACAGAAAAAATTGGAATTTTCACCTAGAGTAGGGACCGTAGCCCATCAATAAAAAGTACTGAAACAAGCTGGAGTAGTGTACGATATTAAATCACAGTAAAACAATAATAAGTGTTATATCCCTACTGTGCTCAAGATACCATAGTAAAAATGCACAGTAGGTATACAACACTTCTTATTGTTTTACTATGATTTAATATCATGCACTACTCCAGCTTGTTTCAGTACTTTTTATCAATGTGCTATGGTCCCCTACTCTTGTTGAAAATTCCATATTTTTCTGTGTACTTGTACTTATGACTGTCATTGATCCCTACAACTCTTGATCAATGCAGATCAATAGAAACCATAAATTATTTACATATTTGTGCATAAATCTGCTCTACACCAAAATTTTCATCCCTGTAACATACAAAAGTACCTTCAGCTTCTGCATGGGGAGCTGTGCTACCCAGACCTTTGCTCCGTTTACTTACTACCGTGGTGTATCAAGGTTCTGCCCCTACTAATAGCTAGCAAAATAGCTAGCTATAAATACTTTACCTGAATGGGAAGCACAATTTGCACTAAAGTTTTACTATCAATGTACTGGTTAAGCAAACAATTCTGTAAAATTGCAGGTCATGATCCTACTCTTTTGCTGGAAGGGAGCAAAGATACATATGCACAGAGAATACCTTGTTTCCATTTCAGATGATGCTACATTGGTTGCAATTTGTTTGAACCATGAGATGAAATGAAATACATCATAATACAATTCCTCAGTCACATGCTACTACAAAGACCAAAGCCAAAGTAGGCATGGAAAAGATGAATACAAAAAATATATAAATATTATGTGACTGTATTTTGGAAAAAATGATTTGGAGGCAGACCACAATTACAGCCCAGACACGAAATTACAGGGATGTGTTGCCGACTTCCGAGTGGCTGATATGCAGCAAATCAACATAGAAAATGTCTGTCTAACCTTATCAGGCCATCCACCAGTGCACTACTAAGCCAGGTCCTTCACAAGGTCAGAAACCACCATTTGAGCTCAGTGTAGCTATCCACCAGTAGTGTTATGCATAGTTTGATTTTGCCTGATGTGCGATTTGGATTGGTTTTGTTAATGGTAGGTTACATATGAGTTAATTAGACTACATAATTGCGAACAAATATGTATGGAAGGAAGGAGATCAAAGAGATCTTGAGATGTACATGTAGTCAATGCTGCTACCTTATCAAGTACTTTTTTGCAGTGTGAAAAACTCTGATTTGTAAAGTTCTTTATAGCAGTGACACTCTCATTAAGGTAGTGACCAAGACATCCAATTTTCACAGGGTAGTACTGTACTTCTAATGTAACTGTACTCTCTACAGGGTGACTTGCTTGTAGCTAATGGAGCTGAACTCCCTACAGGGTGACTTGTTTGTAGCTCAACTCTCAACTGGGTGACTCATTTGTAGCAGATTTCTCCAATGGATGACTTGTTTGTAGTTGAACTCTCCACTGGATGATTTGCTTGTGGCTGGACTGTTGACTTTTTGTATCTGAATGCTCTACAGGATGAATTTTTTTTGTAGCTGAACTCTCTACATGGTGCTTGTTTGCTGCTGAACTCTCCACTGGATCATTTCACTGGAAAAAAAACATATTTGTCTATATGTGAAATAAAACACATATGAAGCGAATTTAGTTAACTATATGTACATCATATGTGAGACAACCCAAATGTGATTTGAATGTAACAAAGGCTACATGTGATATTTGTAACATATGTATGTTAGTGGTTATGTGTAGTACATATAGCATCACATTTGCTACACATTGGCTTCATCTGCAATCCCATTGCACATGTATATGTACTTTACATATACTAGTGTGGCCCATGCATTATATATATGATGTAAATATCAAGTAAATATGAATTATACATGCACTATAAGATTGAAATAAAGCACGCAGTCAAGCAGTACTAATACTTTAATAGAATGATCGTTCAGCTGCAGTGCACAAGTTATCAAGGGACAGACCCATAGGCATAGCACCTGGGCATAGCTATAGCATTAAAAATTATTTAGAATAATTTATAATTTCATCTACGTAATTGCACAATTGTTTAGAATAGCAAGTCAACATTACCCAATATATATACTAATACCATACCTGTTTCACTGCCCATACAAAAGTCTCAATAGTAGCAGTGAAATTTATCCCGTATTTCACTGACAGCAGTGAAAAAGTTGTAATTGTAATTTCATTGGCTAGAATTTATGTTAACAATGTAGCGCCAATTAGTGTCGACGCGTGTTTAGTGTGTTTAGTACATAGTGACAAATTGCGTACATAGCAATGCTAATGCACAGCATGCATATATGCAGCGAGTATGGTATTAACTGGGAATAACATGGGTAGCAGTGAAATTTGGGATAAATACCACTCTTGTTGTATTGGAAATGGTAAATTTCACTCGGCTTCGCCTCGTGAAATTTATCTCCATTTCCAATACAACACTTGTGATATTTATCCCAAATTTCACTGCTACCCATGCTATTACTAGTACAAATATGACAAGCAAAAATTACAGATTAGTAGTACAGTCAAATTATTTACATAGTGTGGCCATAGATATAGTTATTTTAACATAGTGTAAATGTTTCATGGTGAATCTGGATTATGAGTATAAGAAAAGCAATCTATATCAGTGTCAAATATGCACAGAACTCACCCACTAACAAATTATATCCTCTTGATGTCCTCTCCCTCCTCCCATAATTTATAGGTTAGTTAGAAAATATAGATCTTACTATTGCAATGTAAAAACAGAATGAGATACAAAACTGGTACACAAATTAAAGTTACAGTTTTGGAGGTAAAACTTTTGGTGGTGGTTATCGCTCATTAGCTTCAACAAAAACACCAGTAAACCAACGCTGGGACTTGTATTTTGCAATGTCTACAAAATGTGGACGACGATCCTTTTGTTTCAAATACTTTATCACAGCTCGGCGCATGTCAAAGCTGGCTAACACAGGCATGTTAACTCTTACCATCAGATAATCATTCATTGTGTCCCTAGATAAAGAAGCACGGTCATCATCCTTTATCAGGTCGTAGCTACTAATGCATCTTTCTACAAACATGTTGTGTGGGCTCAGTACTGCTATTCTGCTAATCAATTGTAATGCATTGTCAGCTGAAAGCATTTTTTTGTTTGTTAGTGAACAGAGATTTTTTTACTAAACCAAGAAATGAGCACTCTTTCAAGTCCATAGCTGTTATTGCACCTTTCACTTCTGTCCATTCAGTCAGTGTTTCTGCCAGTTCTAGGTCTGGCATATATGTGTTGCAAAGTTCCTGCATTTGTTCATTGCCATAATGTGCAAGAAAATTAGCCCTATTAGCATCAATAGCACCTTGAATTGCACTAGGATTTAATACAGAAGTTAAAGCCATCAACTCATTGCTATCGAGACTTACTTGCAGAAACTTTGTATCAGCTGTGATTAATTCATTTCTGACTGCATTGAAATCATGTGACGTAGACACAAAGGCATATGGTTGCCTAGTACGGCTAGTTTGAAGTATGTGACCAAAAAACACTGATTTCTGTGCACTGTCTACATGGAGTTTTTTGATAAATAACTCCTCCCATCCTCCTATTTTCGGTGCTCCAGCCAGCTGTGTTAGTTGAGCAATTGCAATATCTTTATGCTGAGGAATTTGCAATATTGTTAGCTGGTTGGCTTGAAACTTTAACTGTAATCTTGTAAAAATTTCAGCTGTGTCCAAAAGAACAAACAGAAGATGTAACCTATCTTTATTTAGCCAGGTTTTGAGGAAACCTTTAGCTTCAGGTTTTTCTTGTGAATCTTCTCCTATTTCACTGAGGTCTTTCCAGTATGCCAGGCTAGCTCTAAGGTTACTTGCAAATGCTCAAAGAATCTGTACAGTAAACTCAACCATTCTCACTTCTTTAAGTATTGGCCAATGATGTATTTGTACTAAAGGGCTTAAAGGTTGTGCAGTGGTACCCTATTTTGTGCAGCGAACCCCACTTGTGCGGAAAAAAGTGCAAACTGAAACCACATCTGTGAGTAAGTGATCAACTTCAGCAATTGTGTTTCTTATGCTTTTGAATGCCAATGATGACCTGTGACAAGCACAAGAAGTTTTTTTCACACTCTTGCTGTAACAAAGTCCATACTCCACCTCTAGCTCCAGTATTGGCACTTTCACCATCTGTTGTGATACCACATATCTTTTTCTTTGCATCTTCTTCCCACGACCACCCTAAAATACTGAAAGCATTCTTTACTGCTCCTAGAACACCCCTGGCACCACGTTCTGTAGGTTTTTCAGTTGACACAAATGCTGTGAATAAATCACCTTCTTTAGTAACATAAGTCACAGCTACAGCTTTTTTCTCTGTTTGATATGCATCTACATGACCATCAACCTTTACAGATGCAGCCCAACCTTCATTCAAATTCAAAACAAGATCTTCTTTTCCACAATTAGCAATGAACCTAAGGCACTCTTGATGATGCACTGGGTTAGTATACTGTGCTTGGGACAATTTTAGACAATATGGCCTGAATTCTCCTTCTATCTTGTCTCTCCATGGCAGCATTTCTAGCCATGCATCGTGATGGCCAAGACCAAGCACTTAGGATTCCCCGTTTAGAGTCATTGTAGATGTCATACATATTGTAAAGAACTTTTTGATAAAGTTTTTCTTCTGATCTTTTAATAGAAGAAATTAGTGGATGAGCACTGGAGTCTGCTTGTACCAGAGCTTGGCTTCTTAAGGCAATAGTGCAAGCTGAATGAATTTCAGATGTATGGTGTTTCCAGACAATGGAAGTTTGAAATCTGGTTCCTTCATTAGTTGCAATTGGTGGTATTCTTCCTTTCCACAGAGGCTTGATGACATTTGGAAACTGAGCACATATCTTACAATTGACAAACTTTTTCTTTCCTTTCTTCTTGATAACAATCCATTCTTTAGTTAAACGATTCACTTCAGTGGCAGATGGTATGACTGCAGGCGATGAGGTTGATGACTGAATGGAAGTGGCTGTATCACTAGCTATATATATACACACATTTAGCATGTAAATGTTTTATATTGTTTAATCACAACTGCAGTATAGTCTGATTCTGTGTCACTTGATGAATACAAATCTTCTAGTTGTGTTTCAGTGCTTAATGTTCTTTTCTGAGATGAGTCAGATTCTCGCATACCCTCTAGATCTTCTATTTTGTCATCATTAACCACTGAACAATCCTTTGCATGTATATAAAATTGTTACTTCCGGTTGGTAGTGTGAATGCTACTTATAACTAGCTAGCTCAGTCAAAAATTGTAAACTACGGTAGCTGGGTCATTAACAAAATTACAGCAATAAACTGTCTTGCTACAACTATACCAGAGTACATTGTTTACCTTGCCATTTTCACACTGTCTTTGCTTCTTGGCCAAAAAGGAGTCTAGAGTATGAGCTCTCTTAGCCATTGCTAACTATCTCCCATTTTGCACTAAATAATAAGAATCACATAAGTGTTGCTAGGGAATGGATTGAATTTGGCTTCAGTTATATATCTTGGTAGCTACTGTGTTGAATGGTGCAGATTAAGTAAGTTAACTGTTGTAACGTTACTAACGTTGACTAATGCACGAGCACACAATAGCACACTTCACTTAGATTTTACCATAAGATTCTAATCATGGAAACCATACAACAAAATACATTACATAATAATCACACGAGCAAATCAATATTACAACTACAACTATACAGTTAGTCCAGTCTACCACACACTCCCCCTCATAAGTTCAAACGATCAGGGGCTTTTCTTGTTCTCAATGGATAACGTCAACTCTGTGGTAATTGCTCAGTTTCTGGAGAATTAGGACTTCCTGCTACAGACTCTAAAACAGGAACAGAAACATCAGATTCGTCAATGTTCGACGGAAAATCAGCATAGACATTAGGGTCTGTTTCTTGCACTGGCTGTTCATCAACAGTTCTTTTACGGATCTGATCATAATGATGATGCACTACTAGACCACTGGAGAGTTTAACATTTACTGTACGCTGTGCTACACTGATTAATTCTCCAGGTAACCATCAATGTAAAAGGATAGCCGAAAATGTAAGTATGAAAACGAGAAACTCCGAAACCACATGCTAGCCCTTCTTTTTCCACTTGGGGGTACTGTTTTTCAGCAGTAGTCAATGTTCTTTATACAAAACCAATAGGCTTTTCGGAGCCATCTGGAAATTTATGAGACAAGACAGCTCCAATACCTTAGGCTGATGCATCGCAAGCCAAAATAATCGGAAGACGTGAATCAAAATGTACCAGCACTTGTGATGACAGCAGTAACTTCTTTGAAGCAGTAAAAGCATCACGTTCTGTCTTTCCCCATTTCCAAATTGCGGATTTGTGTAACAAAGAATACAATGGGGCTAATACGTTTGGCAAATTCGGTAAAAATCTTGAATAGTAAGACAACAGGCCTAAGTAAGACTTCAGAGTTGACTGGTTACATGGCTCTGGAGCGTTTTGGATTGCTTGGATTTTCTCTGTAACTGGATGTAAACCTTCAGCCTCAATTCGAAATCCTAAGTATGTAACTGAGGAGACCATGAATGTACATTTCTCTTTCTTGAGATGAAGACCAGCTCCAGCCAGTCTTTGCAGAACTGTTTCGAGTGTTGCTAAATGTTTACTGTCAGTTTTACCTGAGATCAGAATGTCATCTAAATAGACGACTACACCTAGAATGTCCTTCAAGAGGTTTTCCATAATGCGTTGAAAAATACCAGGAGCTGATGGCACACTAAAAGGCAGTCTATTATAACGGAACAAACCACGATGAATATTAACAACAACAAACTTGCGGGATTCTTCTATCAGTGGTACCTGTTGGTAAGCTTGACTGAGATCTAACTTTGTAAAGGTTGTGCCTCCTGCTATGCGAACAAACAAATCTTCAATCTTTGGGAGTGGGTACTTGTCAAGTTTAGCAGTTTAAAGTCACCACATATTCTAACTGAACGACCATCAGCTTTCAACACTGGCACAATGGGAGATGCCCACTCCACAAACTGAACTGGTTCCAGAATTTCCTCACTCACCAAACGGTCTAGCTCGTGTTCAACTGCCGTACGCATAGAGTGAGGTACCTGTCGAGCTTTACAATAACTAGGTTTAGCCTGTGGGTCAACATACAGCTGAGCTTCATACCCCTGAAGTGTGCCTAAAGATTCATTGAAAATATGGGTATGACGGTTGAGAACCTCAGTCAAATCACATTTCTGAACTGAATGTATTTGTTTCCGGTCAAGACGAAACTGTAATAACCAATCTCTCCCAAATAAACTAGGACCATTCCCTTCCACTACTATCAGTGGCAATTGGGCTGACTGATCACTGTATTGAATACTGGCCTCAAACTGACCCAAAACACGTAGCTGTTCATTAGAGTAAGTTCTCAGTTTAACTGATGAAGACTGTAAAGGAGTATTTGGCCATTTACTTGTGAATGTGTGCTCTGAAACTAGGGTAACAGCTGACCCTGTATCAACTTCCATTGACAATGGTTGATCATTTATTATCACATCTACCATATAAAATACCTCAGTTCTGGGCTAAGGATGATTGTTCTAATAAACGAGCACTGCTGGGTTTTTTATTCCAATAAAAGACCACCAAAGAGGCACTTACCTGTGATGATTAATATGTAGCCAACTACATAATACATCTGTGTGATATACGACGTTTAATCCTGGGCTAAGGATGTTGATCTAATAAGCAAGCACTTAAGGGGTCTGGAGCATTGTAGCAAGGTAGTTTTCGGAGATTGAATAAATGATCCGACAATATGGAGTTGAATCATCTATATTCACAATTAGCCATGCAGCTAGTAGTTAGTTAATCATTTTGTTGTGAACTTATGACTATTCATACGTAGCTACAGTATAATACATAGCTAGATAGAATAGCAGTATACATGCTCGCCACTTAAGCATAATAGCTATGTAGCCAACCTGTGGGGCTGCAGCTACTCATGTGTGTTGGAGGTGTGCTTATTATAATGTGCACTGCTCCAAACTTGTGTAATATAACATGTCCATCAAGCAAACTAATTGCTGCATGGCAGTAACTACTGAGTCGAGGTCATGTTTAGGCTAGTTGTAAATTTTAGTTTTTTAGCCACTGATTATGCTCGATTACGCTCAATGTTCATCAACGTTGAAACCGGGTCACTACTGCTGACCTGGATGACCCACTGACCCGGATAGCAATTCCGGGTCAGACCCGGATTAATTAAAGCCGAGACGTGTTTCGGCTAGTCTCGAGTGAGCGAACGAGTCTACATTTTGAGCGTTCGATTCGTGTTGAGTAAATATTGCAACTTCAGCCTAGCTGTAGGTTGAAGACCAAAAAAAAAAAAAAAAAGGTCTTCACCTACTGACAATAGCTACCCCTCACCATAGATACCCTCAATTTCGTGCTACATACTACACTTACTAACAAATGAGCGTGGCTGAGCGTATGTTGGTAATGCGATAAGTGGGCGTGGCTCACGAAAGAGCTACGCGATAGCGTTTATAAGTTCCACGTCGTCAAACGAACAATTTCGTTTCTCACGTGATCCAATCCGGGTCAGACCCGGATAAATTGTAAACCGGGTCAGACCCGGATTACCCGGAGAAAATGTGACCCGGATGACCCGACCCGGTTTCAACGCTGATGTTCATGCTTTAGTTCATATGCTTTGTAATAGTTTAACACTGTATAGAAGAAAAAAAATGAGTGGCTGGAACAAATAATAAATTCTTGCTGCATGTAAGAGAAAAGATCGATATACTTTAATAGAACAGTCAGCTTGATGATTGTTCTATTAGCAGGTATAGTCAAATTCCAAAATCGGATGCTTTTTGACCTCACATTTTCATCCAAATATGGATGATGCTTCACTAAATCATCCATTTTGGATGATTATTACTCATCTCTCTTATAGTTAATAAGCAAACATCATCCAAAAGTGGATGATTATTGCTTGATTCTCTATATAGTGAGTGCTTATGTAAGCAAATATCATCCAAAAGTGGATGATATTTGCTTGATTCACTATATAGTGAGAGATGTATGCAAGAAGCATCCAAAATCGGATGTTTCTAACCATCCAATATTGGAATGTAAACTTAGCCTTCCAAAATCGGATGTTTCTAACCATCCAATATTGGAATGTAAACTTTGCCTTCCAAAATCGGATGTTTCTTGCCATCCAATATTGGAATGTAATTTCTGTCGTCCAAAATTGGATGTTTCTTGCCATCCAATATTGGAATGTAACTTCTGCCTTCCAAAATTGGATGTTTCTTGCCATCCAATATTGGAATGCAATTTCTGTCGTCCAAAATCGGATGTTTCTTGCCATCCTATATTGGAATGTAATTTCTGTCGTCCAAAATTGGATGTTTCTTGCCATCCTATATTGGAATGTAATTTCTGCCTTCCAAAATTGGATGTTTCTTGCCATCCAATATTGGAATGTAATTTCTGTCGTCCAAAATTGGATGTTTCTTGCAATCCAATATTGGAATGTAACTTCCGCCTTCCAAAATCGCATGGTTTTTGCCATCCAATATTGAAATATAAGTTTTGCTTTCCAAAAATGGATGTTTCTTACTATCCATTATTGGAATGTAAGTTTTGCTTTCCAAAATTAGATGGTTCTTGCCATCCAATATAGACTATTTCCGAAATGACGTCTTGCAAACTCTATTTAGGGGACTCTTACGTTTTCGAGTACAGCTTCCCACGAAGAATACTTCTAAGGACCTATCATGCGACTTCTAGAGATAATTTCGAAATGAAATCACCAGGTATTGTTAAAGAAATGCTAATTTACCTCTACTCGGAAAAACAGGCGAAAAATTTAAACCCGAGTAAAAAAAATTGTGTTATTGCCTTATAGCTGTACCTGTTAGTTTTAGCTCGATATCTTCTTCCTGTAGTACACTAACAAGTCGACCTCCATTTACAGCCCATAGAAACAGTACTCAAAAACATTGGAGTCCCCCAAATAGAGGTTATTGAAACCTCAATTATTTTAAGTGAGATTGGTAGCATACAGCTGCAGATGATCAGTTTCTGTGGAATTTTCAGTATGTGTAGGGATCACAATAATAAAAGCACTGAAACAAGAAGATAGCAACACAGTGCATGGCAAGAAACATCCAAATTTGGATGGCAACAAATGTATTCCAATATTGGATGGCAAGAAACATCCAAATTTGGATGACCAGAAATGTATTCCAATATTGGCTGGCTAGAAACATCCAAATTTGGATGGCGACAAATGTATTCCAATATTGGATGGCAAGAAACATCCAAATTTGGATAGCGACAAATGTATTCCAATATTGGATGGCAAGAAACATCCAAATTTGGATGATTGTTGCATAAATCTCTCACTATATAGAGATATGAGCAATAATCATCCACTTTTGGATGATTTTGTTCCTTTGCAATAATCATCCAATTGTGGATGAAAATGTGAGGTCAATAAACATCCAAAAATGGAAACGAACCATACCTCTCTATTAGAGTTACTGACTGCTCTATTAGAGTACATCGATCTTATTTTGCAATTGTCATTTTTCCAGCAAGAATTTATACTATCGTACAAATATTTAACCTATCATGCTGGCATTATGCTCAATGCTTTTAGGTACCTATTATGCTCAAAATTATGCCAGCATAATCGGCGGGTCCCTAGTCAAAATATTCCATCGATTGTGTTACACAAATATCTGGTAGGGATAAAACATTGGTAAGGTTGCTTGAAGAATATATTTCTTGTTCAAATAGGGTCTCAGAAAACGCACCAACTATTTTTGAACCAAGCAATTTTTGAAATAAATCATCAGCTGAAGATAAGTTTAAATCACTATTAACAAGTGATCTAACATACATGTTCTGTGTAAAATGACATAGCAATTGAATTTCAATAGATCGTTTGTTAGTGGGAAATTTACCTAACATACCATTGTAACACTCGAAACTAAACAATCAGTATCCATAACAAGGTCCGTAGTCTCTCAGAATATCATGGACATGCAAGTGTAGATACGTATTGAAAGTTGCAAAGTCTGATCCATGCAGTGTTTCTGCAGAAACATAGAACTGATGCATTAGATCTTGGGCAGTAGTAATTTGATAATCGCTTAAAATTGCAGAACTCATTATACTGTAAGCATTCACAAACAGCTGCCAACACATAAGGTGTTCTTGAGGAAGTATACCATGCAGTGTCAGTAGCGAGAATAACAAGGTCCAGTTTTCCATTCATTGGCAGTTAATCTTGAAAATTTGAGGAAATTTTGTATGGAATATATCCTATTTGACTTGTTGTCACACATATGTCTACCTTTCCTTGTATTCTCTCCAGATCACCTTTATTAAGTAAGTTAGAACCAATCCATTGCTTCTCGGCTATTCGTTTGGTGGTGCCGAGGTATAGGTTGTGCATGGGATCAATGATGGAAACCTTATACAATCATAATAAGTAGAGGTGTACCGATATAAGAAAACTAAACCGATCCGATACCGATATGATATGGATTAATCATTTTCAAACCGATACGATATACCGATATAACTAAGTGTAGCTATTTATGTTTGAAGAACCACATATGCCATGTTTAACTTTATTTTAGCTACTGAAGAAACTACTGAAGACAGTCTTAAGATTATTGGCTATGCTTGGTTACCCATGGTGGTGTGGCCTCTATTGACAGCTCAGACTATAAGGCACCCACAAATATTTTAATACATGCCCCTGCCAAGATTAGTCCGGATTACTCCGCATTTTAATGGCTTGTAGAGATGACTGGTTGTTTTATGCTTTGCTCTTGGTTCATCTTTTTGCTGTTTCCCCAGGCTCATCGCTATGAGTGTTTGTTATATGATTGGTAAGCTTTGTGACAACAAAACAGTAATTATCCGCGCACTTAGATGGCTTCGCGCAACGTACTGCTTTTAGACAAGGAAGATAACTACTGTTTCCCGCCCTTGTTAGCTAAATAGTAGGGTTTATAATATGGCTTGATCATTGGACAGTGTCCTCAAGATAGTTCAGTTGTATATCGGTGTATCGTATCGGTTTTTAGCAGCAATATCGGCTCCCACCGATATAGTAGAAATGTCTATATCGGCCACCGATACAATATGTATCGGTATATCGGTACACCTCTAATAATAAGTGAGATGCATCAGTTCTGTGAATCTACTTCCACATTGTAGCTCCATTTTTTCCCTTTCTGTTGGTGTAGAAGCCAAAGAGGCAGCTATTGCATCTTTTTTGTGTTGCTCATGATTTCTAGATGAACCAACTTCAGCACTGCAAAATTTTACTCTGTTCAAATCTTTATCATATGGAAACTCTCTGCTACACTTCCAGCATCCACGCTCGGATGCATGCCCCAAAAATCCACCAACCTTTGATGTTACAGGTACATCACACACAGTTGCAATTAATGCAGCATGCACTAGTACACTTCCTGACTCAGTTTCAACTGATATTCCTTCACTCCACAAAGAATTCAATTCCTTAACAAGCGGCCGTAGGTAACAATTTATTCCATATTGCTTTGGCTCAGATGGTCCAGGAATTATGCCTGCAATCAGCACATTTTCAGGCTTAAATCTAATTGAACGAGGTAGATTCAAAATTGTTAAGTACAAGACACCAACACTGTATTGAGTGTGCTTGTATGGCTGGAACCAGTCACAATTTAACATCAATGCTAAATTATGTGGTTGTGAAAGGAAGGGTCTCCCATTGTAGTTCAAAAATTCCTTCTAGATACAACCATCGTAAACATCAGATAGCATTCTTTCAGGCACAATACGGGACCTCCACTTTTCACACAGTTCAAGGTAGCTGTTTCGTTGAAGAACCTGACGCAGACTTTTGTATAAAGGGTGGTAGCAATATGTTTTGTAGGGAATCAGTTTTATTTCTTTTTTGCTGAGAAGAGTCACTTCCATAAGTAAATTTTGTCCACAAGGGCTCCGTTTAGGTAAAATGGGATGATTTCGATATGGTGTATATTTGCAAGCCTTGGTTTTGTCTCCAGAAGAAGCTTTCACTATGCAATCTTTAAATGCATACACAGAGTTACATTTTTTGCACACAACATACTTTTCAAAATCATCTTCATTTAGAGACAAGCATTTTCTGAGTTTGTAAAGTGAGGTAGGGAATACCGATGCTAAATCTGATAATGGTGGAAGCTTTTCAGCAATTGATATCAACAAATAGTGAAGAAATTGAATCAAGTGATTTAACGCAGTAGCAAAAACATTGTAAAACATATCCCAGAGCTGTAAGAATAACAATGTTGTTTTGACTATCCTAGGCAAATTACGTGAGGAATCGTCAGAAGTTTGGGAGTCTTGTGATGTGTTGAAATTAAAACTTTCCCAAACATCAGTAGTATCTGTATCCCAGTACTCTTGCTCTATGTCACTATCACTGCTATGTTGCTCATCACTGTCACCCAAGCTTAATAATAAAGCATAGTCTCATCAGTAAAATCTGTAAAAAAAGTATTTTACATGAGTACCTTATTCCTTGTACAGTTTTATACTTATAAATCAAGACACACAGTAGTGTGTCGTGCGGCCCAAGAAGCCGGCGCGCCACACCGTGAGTATATTGACAGGAAGAACGAAAACGTCATTTTCACACCTTTGTATCTCGGTGATCACTTATCTGATTGGACCCAAATTTGCTACACAGTTGCCCGCCAGCCAAGGGAGTCTACATTCCAAATTTGAAGGAAATCGCTCCAGCCATTTCCGAGATACGAGCTGCCAAAGTTTCGGTTTTTCTTCGTTTTTTTTTTTCTTCTTCGTCTTTTCGCACACTTGCAAAAATTGCTGTAACAAGCAAACGCGTACTCCGATCGCCGTGAAATTTGGCACACAGAAAGGGAGTCCAAAGGCGAATCCTAGCATCAAATTTGGTACAAATCCGATGAATGGTTAAGGAGTTATGACCGATTATTCGCGTAAAACAAGATCGATTTGTTGTCACGCCTACAGGGTAAACCGCTTCATGGAATGAGTTGAAAATTGCTATGTAGATGGAGTAACCATCGTAGGAGTGCCCTTTGGTGGTTTGAAAGGAATCGAGATAAAGACCACGGAGATATGACACAAAACCCAACCTGTGTCACAATTACGCGATCGATTTTTATGAATAAAAAAGTATTAGTTTTCACGCCTATTAGGCAAACCGCTTAGAGCAATGAGCTGAAAATCGGTGTATAGCTGGAATAATCTTCATTGAAAGTCCTTGCAGTAGTACAGAAGAATCGGATTACAAACCACTGAGTTATGATTCGAAAGCCAACTCCGTGTAGCAAATGCGAGATCGAGATACTCTAATAGAACAGTCATCCTAATAGAGCATTCGGATAATTTATTTATTCCATTATAGAATTTTATTACATCACAAGCTATTCTGTAGGGAGTTCAGCTGCAAACAGTTAATCTTATAGACAGTTCAGCAAGAAGACAGTCACCATGTGGAGAGTTAAGCAAATATATCACTATAGAGATTCAGAACATTACAAGTCATACTGAAGAAAGTTCAGCTATAAACAAGTCATGCACTGTGTAGAGAATTCAGCTACAATTAAGTCACTCTCTAGAGAATTCAGTTACACAGAATTCAGCTACACACAAGTCACTGTGGAGAGAGTTCAGCTACAAACAAATTACCCTTTAGAGTGATCAGCTACAAACAAAACACTTTGCAGGGTGTTCAGCTGCAACAAATCAACCTTTAGAGCGATCAGCAATGAACAAATCAACACAAATCAACCTGTAGAGAGATAAGATAGAAACAAATCACCCTGTAGAGAGTTCAGCTACAAAAAATCACCCTGTAGAGACATCAGCTAGAAACTAGACACAATGTAAGGAGTTCAGCTACAAGCAATCACCCTGTAGAGAGTTCAGCTAAAACAAATCAATCTGCAGAGAGATCAGCTACATACAAATCCCCTTATAGATAGTTCAGCTACAAACAAATTACCTTGTAGAGAGATCGGCTACAAACAAATCACCCTGTAGAGAGAACAGCTACAAACTAGACACAAAGTAAGGAGTTCAGCTACAAGCAAATTACCCTGTAGAGAGTTCATCTACAAACAAATCAACCTGTAGAGCAATCAGCTAGAAACAAATCACCCTGAAGAGAGGTCAGCTACAAAAAATTACCCTGTAGAGAGATCAGCTAGAAACAAATCACCCTGAAGAGAGGTCAGCTACAAAAAAATCACCCTGTAGAGAGATCGATTACAAACAAATCAACCTGCAGAGAGATCAGCTACAAACAAATCACCCTGTTGAGAGATCAACTACAAACTAGACACAAAGTAAGGAGTTCAGCTACAAGCAAGTTACCCTGTAGAGAGTTCATCTACAAGCAAATCAACCTACAGAGTAGAAACAAATCACCCTGAAGAGAGGTCAGCTACAAAACATCACCCTGTAGAGAGATCAGCTAGAAACAAATCACCCTGAAGAGAGGTCAGCTACAAACACAACACTTTGCAGAGACTTCAGCTACAAACAAATCAGCTTGTAGAGAGATCAGTTACACACAAATCAACCTGTAGAGAGATAAACTAGAAACAAATCACCCTGTAGAGAGTTCAGCTACAAGCAAAACACCCTGTAGAGAGTTCAGCAACAAAGAAACCACCATGTAGAGAGTTCAGCTGCAAACAAATCACCTTATAGAGAGTTCAGCTACAAACAAATCACCCTGTAGAGAGATCAGCTAGAAACTAGACACAATGTAAGGAGTTCAGCTACAAGCAAATCACCCTTTAGTGAGTTCAGCTACAAACAAATCAACCTGCAGTGAGATCACCTACAAAAAAGCACCTTGTACAGAGTTCAACTACAAACAAATTACCCTGTAGAGAGATCGGCTACAAACAAATCAACCTGTAGAAAGATCAGCTACACACAAACCAACTTGTAGAGAGATCAGCTACAAACAAATCACCCTGTAGAGAGATCAGCTAGAAACTAGACACAATGTAAGGAGTTCAGCTACAAAGAAACCATCATGTAGACAGTTCAGCTGCAAACAAATCACCCTGCAGAGAGTTCAGCTACAAAAAAATCACCCTGTAGAGAGTTCAGCTAGACGAAGTCACCTTATAGAGAGTTCAGCTACAAAGAAACCATCATGTAGAGAGTTCGGTTACAAAGACACCACCATGTAGAGAGTTTAGCTGCAAACAAATCACCTGTAGAGAGTTCAGCTAGAAACAAAATACCCTGTAGAGAGACCAGCTAGAAGAGGTTACCTTGTAGAGAGTTCAGCTACAAAGAAACCATCCTGTATATAGTTCAGCTACATTTCAAGTCACCCAGTAGAGAGATCAGCTGCAAAAAAATATCCTGTGGGGCATAATGGGCATGTAATAAATATATGTATATAATTTGTATAATTACTAATAAAATCAAAAATAATTGAAGTACTAAAATTCTTCTTTAAGTTCTTTTCTTCTTCCTGTAGTAAAGAAAAAAACACATGGGTTAAAAAAGCCCCAAAGCCAGCCATAGGCCGGCTTTGCAGTATACAAATACAAAAAGAAGTGATATCTAATCAAAAACAGCCAAGCTGTAAAAAAAGGTGCGGCCCCCAAAAAGGCCATGGTGAAAAAAGATGTGAAATCCAAGGTGGCGGCCAAGAAATGGCTGTGATGGTAGGTTAATGGTTACATTTTAATAACAACAATTCAGGTGAATTTGGTGCCAAGACCAAGCGGCACAAAATTCACCTAAATTGTCGTTATTAAAATGTAACCATTAACCTACCATCACAGCCATTTCTTGGCCGCCACCTTGGATTTCACATCTTTTTTCACCATGGCCTTTTTGGGGGCCGCACCTTTTTTTACAGCTTGGCTGTTTTTGATTAGATATATATATATAGTCTGTTCCGGTCACGGAAATTTGCTGACTTTAAAGCCATGCAGGTGGGTGTATTGGGCAGGTAACTTTACACACCAACAACACATTTGGGATTATTAACCAGTTTAGGCAGGTGCATGGCCTCTTGTAATTATACAGTGATCTGATTAGAAAGGTTTCACTGTATAGCAAAATAATTTATATACCTTCAATTTCATTCTCTCTGTCTATAACATCATCACAATCACTGCTGCTTAATGTGGCTACAGAAATGATAACAACAACATAATTAACCACATTTTTACCACTATAAATATTGTACAAAATGCAAGTAGGGCTGTGACAAACATTACCATGTGATAAGGACAACAAATTAATAACTACATCATGAGAATAGTAATCTAGGGCCATTTTGGTAAGCAGAACTGGCAATGCAGGACGAACTGAATGCAGATCCAGTTATGGTACCAAAGTCAACTCTCATCAGGTTCCACAAAAGGTGTTGGTTGATATAGAAAGCAGAATGGTGGCCATGGAAGTTGGAACTTGCAGATGATATACTTCTGAGAAGTTGTGGCAGTGCTGAATAAGACAACTTTAGCAAGTATAACCAGGTGCAACTATTCACTAACTACTTAGAAAACTGTTCCATAAAATGATTTTCAGTATTAATCAAATGATGCATTTTATCAATAAACCTTAACAATATGTACGTTTCATCATCAGTACACATGCAACCATGATGTATACCACAACCAATGTTTTAGGGCATGAACTTACAGTGTATAGTACATAGCTATATAAAATCTACTCTACCTTGATTTCCGGTGCATGCATCTTTGTCAACATCAGAACGGCCACTAAACATGCCTACAGTATAATTATGACAGCATCAACATTACATGCACGCAGTAGTATATTCAATGTGACACTAAAATGAGGACATGTAGCACACTTAATTTATTTAGGGGCAGATATAGTGAGGGATCAAGGAGGTTTCCTCTCTAGAAATAGTTTTACATATACATGACATTGCTGTACGGATATCTTATGGTGATGTCTATTGTAATATTTACATAGATTTGCAAATGTCACCTCCCTAACATATGAATTCTGTACATGCAAACCTGCATATGAATCAGTTAACCCCACAATTAAATAATTTGAGTGTTGTCTATAGGTACACATTAGCTGAATGTATAATCAAACAATTTTCTTTGACGTTTTTGCTTGTTGTCTAAATACAGCATGCAAATCTGTTAACTTTAACCTTTCATATTCAGAGTTTGTCATCATAATATTTATGAGAACTGCATGCATGTTTAGATCCAATTAGCTGTACCATCATATTTGAGTAAGCATACAGTTGGTGCACGGTGCAGAGCTTTACTGTATACATGCATGTAGGAGCTTAGCCAGAACCTGAACCCAGGCCTGGGAGTCAACAACTATTTTGCACTGTATTGAACTATCACTATGAAATAGAATAGTCACCCTGATACAGCAGTCAAGCATTTAGGGAAGGCATAAAATTATGATAGCATGTGATTAGACAGTTTTTGTAGTCACTGATGTATCTTGTAGCTACATGCATGGAGTATATAGCTACTGGCATTCTAACAATCGGCAACATGATTCAGTAAATATCAAATGAGCCGGGGTCACACGATGATTGGGCTGATAGCTAGCTATACGGCGGCTAGCTATACAAGCTATCTAGCTACCTGAAATTATCATGTCATCTTCATAATCCAGTTCTTCTATGCCTGTGGCACGAGGCTTCATTTTCGGTGTCCATTCTCGATTTTTAGGGTCATAAAACAGGTCCTTATGTTTCTTGTAAACCGGAACGGTAAGTGATTCTTTATTGTGCTGGTATCGTTTCTGCTTACCGAGCACCTTATTCTTCGGTGTGCTATCCTCCATTCTCTCTTAAAGTCATTCGGAGTGTCTGAAATGCTAGGAATCATGTGCCCGAATGTCACAGAAAAGCGCAGCTGGTGACGAGCAGGTGCTGTAAGGACAGGTGCTGTTGCAAAGAACATGGCGGTCAGAAGAAATCTCGTCACACCCAGAAGAACTCCGCTGAGAAGGACTGCCATTGGGATGCCATTGCCAGGGCATAAAGTTACGCCGAGAGTGGGTACACCAACACCAACAGATGCAGCGGCGCAGAGGTCGCGATCGACCGTGACAAGACCTGATGAATTAAATCATCATACGGAGGATTCCACATAAGTTAACAATATAAGCCAGTGCTGTTTAGCTATATACGTGATATTTGAATTTTTTCAGTACTTATATTTCATCACAAGAAGCGGCAGCTTTGCACAAGCAACAAAAGGACCTCCAGGCCAGTACATCCAGAATAGAACAAATGATCGGTGACATGCGAAGTGACATGCAACATTCTACATCTGATAATGATCTGCCAAAAAGTACTCACATATCAAGAGACCTTAGTGTAAGTGTTCTGTTGCATGTTCTGCTGAAAATGATTCTCAGTGATATTATAGGCTGTTGTGCATAATGCTTATGTGACGCTGCAGGAAAATGATGATGAAGCTGCGGAAGAATGCACTGGGATTTCAGTGTCAAGTATGAAAACATATTCAGTACTGAGGCTTTACTTTATGGTATTTTCAGATTTGACGACATAAAAAACAAAGAGTTTAATCAGATGATGATCAAGAATGTGCAAGCAGTTGTTGAGAAACATGGCAATGGAACTATTTTCAATGCTGTTACTGTCAAACGTATGTTCCATAAATTAAAATGTTTTCCATGTGTATCCACTTTATGATCAATAGGAGCAGTAAGGACATACTTTAAATCTAAGAAAGGGCAGCATGCCAGGAAAGGGGGCAGCAATCAAAAAGTGCTGCCATTTTTAGGAGAAGGCAGAGAAGGCATAATGTAAGAATTACTGTGCCTTAATTAGAGTATTTTACATATCTTCTATTTTGTAGAAAGCAAATGCTAGGTGTAAAGCACTACACAATTCCACAACTATTGATGAAGAAGCAAAACGAAAATATGAAGAAGTGTTAAAGGTAGAATACATGTCTTCAGATGAATCAGTTCAGGAAGATTCTGATGACAATGGATCTAGTAGCAGTGACAGAGAAGAGGTGCCAAGGCATCCACCAGAAAAGAAGAAGAAGCTGATCAAGCACGCAGTGCCATATTGTGGTAGAGAAATACAAGCTCTTATGGAAAGTCTTGACTGGAAAATTGACAGACGTTGGAGTGCAAGAAGCAGAGCTATGTGCTTGGAAGTGGATGTATCTGGTGCTCGTGAATCCACAAGACCAAAACCTTATGGTGTGCCAGAGTGGGCATGTGAACTTTTTAGTTAGTAGTTCCAAACTCATTGTTACTTAGAAAAACTGTTATTGACTGTGTGTATGTAATATCACAACATGTTACTAGATGATTAAATTTTTGTCAAGTTAAATTTGCCATATGTATTCCAGTGGCGGATCTAGAGGGGTTTCTGGGGTTTCGACAGAAGCCCCCTTTTAAATTTTTGCTTAGTGGCATTTTCAATGCAGAAACATTGTTGCATTAACAATTTGTCATAGCAAACAACTATATACCAGTAGCATGCACACAGTTGCACTTGACTTAACTGACACCATTTATACCTATTATATGGCAGCAACACTTCACTTTTCATCTCCCACTGCATTAAAAACGATCGAGATACTCTAATAGAGCAGTCAAGTAACTACTCTAATAGAGCAATCAAATTAAGCTACAGTTCGTAGTCACCATATTTGCCCTATAGTTAGCTATAGTATTTAGTAACTATTTACAGTTTAAAGCATTGAATTTGTAATTGCTAACTAAACATAGCCTAAAATCCGATCTCAGAGCTTCTAAAATCTCAAAAATTTTCCTGAGAATTGTCATCAGATGCCTTATTTAGTTATACCAATTTTCAGAAACCCCCTTTTAAAAATCCTAGATCCGCCACTGTATTCTACATATATCTTATATCTACACATCAAGTGCACAGCATCTATCCTACATCTGTCTATACATGTACCATTGCACACATACAGGTCACACATGTCACTGGAAATATGATGAGCATGTAAGTGAATGTGATATTCACATACTATGCATTACATATGCACTGTAGGTACAAATATGATTTTTTCCCAGTGATTTGTTTGCTGTAGCTGAACTCTATACTGGGTGACTTGTCATAGTTGAACTTTCTATAGGGTGAAACGTTTGTCTCCACAGGGTGATGTTTGTGGCTAAATTCTCTACAGAGTGACATTTTATATTTAAACTCTCTATATGATTGTAGTTGAACTCTCTACAAGGTGATTCGTTTGTAGCTGAACTCTCTACATGGTGACTGAATTCAGTGGCAGGTTCTGAAAAGGATGTTTCCTATATTATTATTATTATTGTAGCTACTAGTGTAAAAATAATTTTGAAAGCATTAAATCATGAGAATAGAGATCACTGAAAAAAGTAAAGAAACATGAGTCAAACAAGCCAGCATGTTAAACACAGAGATATCTCTATTTGGAGTCAATGGATATGGTAGAAAGTATAGGGCAGAAGCTATGACCAAAGCTTAGAAATGTAGCTTTGCGGATTGAGTAGTTACTTGACTGCTCTATTGGAGCATTTCAATCGATTTTTAATGCAATGATTATAGTGTTGCTGAGGGTTTAATAGCTTAGTGGATGTTAGTTCAATGCACTTGCATGCATGCTACTGAAACACAGTGGTATAATAGTATGTTGCTGTAACGCATGTCAGTACGGAGTGGCATGTCAGCTTCCTTGGGCTGCACAACAAACTACAGTAGCTATGTTATTGTTGGCTATTTACCATAGCAAAGTACAACTTCATTTCACCACTGTGAATGCAATTGTTATTATGGCTCAGCAACATTTTACTGTTTGTAACTTCCATTCATTAAAAAGGATTGAGATAGCTACTCACTAGTATACAGCAATCAAGTAACTACCCTAAATAAACTTTTCATAGATTTGATTTCAAGCATATGACATGTAACCTCAGTGCGTTTAGAATTCCCTATATTTCCTTAGCTATTGTTTAAATTTTCAGAAACATCTTTTAAAATCCTAGATTTACATGTCACTGGTTTTTATTAGATTTTATATGTTCTATAAAGCTGCTAAAGTAAAACAACTCAGCAGTATGTTGTGTCTAGGGGGGTCTGGAGGCAGCCTCCTCAGGAAAATTTCAAAATTTTAAATTTGAGAACAATTTCCACTAAACTGTATTGAATAAATACTTATGTGCATTTTGAAGCACTTCATGTGATCGTGCTGCAGTATGGCTTAAGTTCACAAGTCAAATTTCAAGTAATCTCTGTAATCCCATGTATTAGAGCAGCATACGCAAAAAAATGGGCATTTTGTGCACTTTATGATGAATGATACAACAATGAAACTTTCCACACAAATGGTACTCCAATGACATCTATTTTTTGAGACCTTTACAGCCAATTTTGCATTGAGAATTCATTGCTTTTGTCTTTATCACCCTGAGGCATTATTTACACCGTAAACATGGTTTCAAATGAAAGGTGTTGATCTAAGAAACAACTTGACTTTTTTTGAAGTCAATAGCTTAATCCACTCCAAAGTTATGGTCATTTTTATTAGTCACAAAATTCTCTCCTTAGAGTGTAAATTACTAATGGGTAAGAACTTAATAGTAGAGCTGCTAAGCAACAAATTTTGATGAAGTTGTAATTTTAATGAAATTGTTCAATTTGTGATAAAACACTAAATTTTCTGTGGGAGTTGAGAGTGAAGTAAATTGAGAAACGGTGTCACGTCAATAAAATCATTGCATACCTATAGGCCATGTTTGGAAACTCTTTACTTAGGATATAAGCCCATTTTTAGCTGATTAGGAAACCATATAAGTGCATTCCAAATCTTTAATTTTGCTTAAATAGCATGAATGTGACTCAAATTTGCAGGTGCAATCAGAAAATCTTTCTAAATGTGGTAAAATGAATTGTTTTAAACATTTCTATAATGGATCAAATGTTTCAGTGTTAAAAATACAGACACAATCCAATAGAAATTATATTCCACATCTATGACGTCATATATCTTGACCCTAGAACTGTGCTCCTTAACAATGCAAGCCAATGACCTGGATGGACACCTCCCTTGATCTCATTCTTTTAGATAAAAGCACCAAACTTGGTACAATATTTACTTGATAAAAATAAGTATGGTACCATTAAACTTGCCAATATTATCACGCTTAAAAAGTTTGACAAATAAAAGGGGGAAAAAATGAATGGAAGAAGACATAAAAGTGCTCAATAGTGAATATTCTGAAACTTTGAATCTGCATAGACAAGAAAGAGGTGGTCATATCCAAATGCTGCCGCTTGACTATTATAGGATTTCATGGCTAATACAAATGATCATAACTTTGAAATGAAATGACCTATTGGCTTCAGATAAAACCAAGTTGATTTTGTCAGCGAGACCTTTCGGTATTGGTAAAACCGGGAGGGGAGCGGGACCGGGACCGGGAGATTTCTTAGTAAAACCGGGACCGGGAGCTGGGAGATCACGTATACAATACTGTTATTTTTGCACTAAAGATGGTTTGTTGATGCAGAAGAGGACTTATGCAAGTAGTCTCCCCTCCTTCCAAACATGAGAACGAACTAGCTATAAGCTAGAGAATTAAGTGCAATCGAGCTGATTGCAATAGCTCTGTACTTTTTACAGAAGATCGAAATACTCTAATAGAGCAGTCAACCACTCTAACAGAACAGTTTCATATTCTTTCTCTTAACGGCCATTAGCTTGTTAATTTATTTGTAATAAGTAAAAGAGTATAGTCTTAGGGCTTTCAAATTAAAGTCACCCATCACTGTAGTTGTATGCTTCAAACTCCATATTATTACTATTATTAGCACTTTACAGTAACCAGCACTGAAGGTCTGACAGCAACATGTGCTGCAGCCTTTGGATTACCTAACCTAACAAGAACTAGAGACTTTAAATGATTACTTAATCTAACATATGTGACTTTCATTGTTATAAGTTTGCCCCGGCTCTTTGACCTGCTCCACCTCATATGCTTTGCTATACTTAATTATTCTACTAAATCAAAATTTTTCTTGGGAAAATTCTCATTTTGAGTTCTGTCCCCATGTACAGTCCCTGAAAGGATGCATGCTGATGTGAGCACTATAAGTCCAATCCATTAGTATTGTCACTGTTGTCCTTCTCATGCTATGGCTAGTTCCACTGATTTAATAATGATGGTAGCTATACTGTAATTTATTCATTTTCCGGGTTAATCCATCCTGATGAATTGACATCGTAAATGTGACCCAACTTTGACAGCAGTGAATATATAGCTACCATGGAAAATGGTGAGCATCTGACTAAGAATTTGTAGTGAAGTTCACTATTTGCCACAGTATTCACTATACTCATTTTTTATGCGCACACATCCTTTTTCAATTGGTCAATTTTTCTCTTTTGTATAGCTAGAATATATAAGGCAATGGATATTAATTTACCTATACATCTTGTGTAAATATTAACTTGATACCTTGAAGCATTCCAGAGATATGCATGGCCAATTTATATATATATCAAGACACACGGTAGTGTGTCGTGCGGCCCAAGAAGCCGGCGTGTCACCCGTGAGTATATTAACAGGAAGAAAGAAAACGCAATTTTCACATCTATGTAGCTCTGTGATCCCTTATCCGATTGGAACCACATTTGCTACAAACCTGCCGGCCATCTAGGGGAGTCTACACACCAAATTTGAAGAAAATCGCTCCAGCCATTTCCGAGATACGAGCGAACAAAATTTCGTTTTAATTTCTTCGTATTTTTCTTCTACTTCTTCATTTCGCACACTTCGCAAAATCCGCCATAAAACACGAATGCGTGCTCGGATCGGGCTGAAATTGGGCACACTTAAAGGGCTTATTAAGGCGGATCTCTGTACTAACTTTGGTAGGAATCCGATGAACATTCACGGAGTTATGACCGATTATTTGCGTAAAATAAGGTCGAAGGTCTGTCACGCCTACAGGGTAAACTCCTTTGAAGAATCAGTTGAAAATTGATATGTAGATGGAGCAAACATCATAGGAGTGCCTTTTTGTGGTTTGAAAGGAATCGGGATAAAGACCATGGAGATATGACACAAAACCCGACCTGTGTCAAAATTACGCGATCGATTTTTATGAATAAAAAAACTATTAGTTTTCGTGTCTACCAGGCAAACCGATTAGAGCAACGAGCTAAAAATTAGTATGTAGCTGGAATAATCATCATAGAAAGTCCTTGCAGTAGTACAGAAGAATCGGATTACAAACCACAGAGTTATGATTCGAAAGACAACTACGTGTAACAAATGCGAGATCGAGATACTCTAATAGAACAGTCACCCTAATAAAGCATTCAGCTGCATTTATAATTTACTCAATTATATTACATTGCAAGTTATTCTGTAGGGAATTCAGCTACAAACAAGTCACCCTGTAGTCAGATCAGCCAGAAGAAGGTACCTAATAGTAGGCATTCCAGTATCCGAGATTTTTTAATAAAAAAATTCTCCGTATATTCCCCAATAGAACCCTGGCACAAAATGACAACTCGTGTTTAACTTGGGATTGCTCCGTTTTCCGAGCTCCAATGAAGATGAAAATCGTTGTGGGGTTTGTCTACACGCTGATCATCATGAAAATCTTAGTTTTATCGTGTGCGTTACATATAAGTAAGTTTTGTGTTGTTTTGTAATCTTTTCAAGCCCTGTAATGTATGTAGAATACTTTAAAACTTTAAAAAACGTACTGTCGGGTGGAAGGTAGTCACTGGTGCTTACTTTAAAGTGCGTAGTTACTTCACTTGGGTTAGCGATTTTCAGCTCCAGAGCAATTTCCTGATGGCTGTGTCATCAGCTCAAAAGTATAAACCACTTCAAAGTTGGCATAACAATGCCATAATTGAAACCACAACTCCACCTTAGGTATTGTTGCATCATTGTGGCACCTCCACTTTAGTTGTTTACCTTTATAAGTTGCTAACTTGATGTTTTTACCAACTTGAGATAGTCACTTGCCTATGGGTATACACCATTGTATTGAAAAGTGTGCAGTAGGTGAAACATATTTGCTCACCACAAAGCATGCAAAGATCGCTGAGATCCAAGAAGACCTGAAGTTACTCTCATTACATGTACAAACTTGCAGCTAGAAGCAACTGCAGTTTCAAGATAGTCCAGATTGCTAGATGGCTTCCTGATTCAATTGTGCCATTTCCCCCTGTAAAATGTTTGGGGAGCCCTGGAGAAAAAATGTACCTTTTTTCAGTTTTTAAGCACTGTGCATGCCAAAGTAGCTAATTCCAACCCAACAAACTATATATTTCTGAGATCGGCAACCAATACTCTATTGAGCATGTAAAAAGCCCGTTTTTCCAAAATTTAAAAATCGGTCTCGAATGCCTACTAATAGAGAGTTCAACTACAAAGAAACCATCATGTAGAGAGTTCAGCTCAAACAAATTGCCCTGTAGAGAGATCAGCTAGAAGAAGTTACCTTGTAGAGAGTTCAGTTACAAAGAAACAATCATGCAAAGAGTTCAGCTGCGAACAAATCACCCAGTAGAAAGTTCCGCTATGAACAGATCACACTGTAGAGAGTTCAGTTAGAAACAAATCACACTGTAGAGAGTTCAGTTAGAAACAAGTCATCTTGTAGAGAGATCAGCTAGAAGAAGTCACATTGTAGAGAGTTCAGCTACAAAGAAACTACCATGTAGAGAGTTCAGCTGCAAACAAATCACCCTGTAGAGAACTCAGCTACAAACAAATATTCCCTGTAGAAAGATCAGCTAGAAGAGTTACCTTGTAGGGAGTTCAGCTACGAACAGATCACCCTGTAGAGAGTTCAGCTACAAACAAATCTCCATGTAGAGAGTTCAGCTGCAAACAAACACCCTGTAGAGAACTCAGCTACAAACAAATATGCCCTGTAGAGAGATCAGCTAAAAGAAGTTACCTTGTAGGGAGTTCAGCTACAAACAAATCACCCTGTAGAGAGTTCAGCTACAAAGAAATCATCATGTAGAGAGTTCAGCTGCAAACAAATCATCCTGTAGAGAGTTCAGCTATGAAAAGATCACCCTGTAGAGAGTTCAGCTAGAAGAAGTCACCTTTTAGAGAGTTCAGCTACAAAGCAACCACCATGTAGAGTGTTCAGCTGCAAACAAACACCCTGTAGAGAACTCAGCGACAAACAAATATGCCCTGTAGAGAGATCAGCTAGAAGAAGTTACCTTGTAGGGAGTTCAGCCACGAACGGATCACCCTGTAGAGAGTTCAGCTACAAACAAATCACCCTGTAGAGAGTTCAGTTACAAAGAAACCACCATGTAGAGAGTTCAGCTGCAAAACAATCAATCACTCTGTACAGAGTTCAGCTAGAAGAAGTCACCTTGTAGAGAGTTCAGCTGCAAATAAATCACCTTGTAGAGAATTCAGCTACAAACAAATCACCCTGGAGAAAGATCAGCTAGAAGAAATTACCTTGTAGAGAGTTCAGCTGCAAACAAATCACCTGTAGAGAGTTCAGCTAGAAACAAGTCACCCTGTAGAGAGATCAGCCAGAAACAAGTCACCCTGTAGAGAGATCAGCTAGAAGCAGGTCACCCTGTAGAGAGTTCAGCTAGATGTAGAGAGTTCAGCTACAAAGAAACTACCATGTAGAGAGTTCAGCTGCAAACAAACACCCTGTAGAGAACTCAGCTACAAACAAATCGCCTGTAGAAAGATTAGCTAGAAGAAGTTACCTTGTAGAGAGTTCAGCTACAAAGAAACCATCATGTAGAGAGTTCAGCTGCAAACAAATCACCTGTAGAGAGTTCTGCTAGAAACAAGTCCCCCTGTAGAAAGATCAGCAAGAAACAAGTCACCCTGTAGAGAGTTCAGGTAGAAGTAGAGAGTTCAGCTACAATGAAACTCCCATGTAGAGAGTTCAGCGGCAAACAAATCACCCTGTAGAGAACTCAGCTACAAACAAATATGCCCTGTAAAATATCAGCTAGAAGAAGTTACCTTGTAGAGAGTTCAGCTACAAAGAAACCACCATGTAGAGAGTTCAGCTGCAAACAAATCACCCAGTAGAAAGTTCAGCTATGAACAGATCACCCTATTGAGAGTTTAGTCAGAAACAAGTCAGAAACAAGTCATCCTGTAAAGAGATCACCTAGAAGTATCAGCTTGTAGAGAGTTCAGCTACAAACAAATCACCTGTAGAGAGTTCAGCTACAAACAAATCATCATGTAGAGAGTTCAACTGCAAACAAATCATCCTGTAGAGAGTTCAGCTATGAAAAGATCACCCTGTAGAGAGTTCAGCTATAAGAAGTCACCTTTTAGAGAGTTCAGCTACAAAGCAACCACCATGTAGAGAGTTCAGCTGCAAACAAATCACCCTGTAGAGAATTCAGCTACAAACAAATCTCCCTTTAGAGAGACCAGCTAGAAACAAGTCACCCTGTAGACAGATCAGCTAGAAGAAGTTACCTTGTAGAGAGTTCAGCTGCAAACAAATCACCCCGTAGAGAATTCAACTACAAACAGATAACCCTGCAGAGAGTTCAGCTAGAGTCAAGTCACCCTGTAGAGAGAATCCTGTAAAGAGTTCATCTACGTACAAGCAGATAACCCTGTAGAGAGTTCAACTACATTTCAAGTCACCCAGTAGAGAGATCAGCTGCAAATTATCCTGTGGGGATTAATTGACATGTAATAAATATATGCAAGAGTTCATAATAAATTATAATGAACTCTTGATATTTGCATTATATATATAATTTGTACATTTACTGATAGAATCAGAATGAGTTAAAGTATTTATAAAATCTGCTTCATCTTTTTCTATTTCCTGTGGTAAAGAAAATTATATAGGTTAAAAAGCCCCAAAGCTGGCCATAGGCCGGCTTTGGGGTATACAAATACAAAAAGAAGTGAAATCTAATCAAAAACAGCCAAGCTGTAAAAAAAGGAGTGCGGCCCTTGAAAAGGCTATGGTGAAAAAAGATGTGAAATCCAAGGTGGCAGCCAAGAAATGGCTGTGATGGTAGGTTAATGGTAAAAATTTTAATAACGACAATTCAGGTGAATTTTGTGCCGCTTGGCCGCACTCCTTTTTTTACAGCTTGGCTGTTTTTGATTAGATATATATATATATAATATTATATATAGATATATAGACAATAATACATGTTTTTGCTTTTCTTTTTTAAGAAAAGGACCAAGAACTACTGCATGATGTAACTATCTGAATCTCTTTTCTATTATTAGATGGGATAGGAATGGAAATTTGTCCTCAAAGTCATGGTAGCTACACCAAAACAAGATAGATCATTTTCAGTCATCAGTGTTGCAGAGCAAGGATTGTCTGCAGAAATTGTAGTCATGTGTTAATAACATGATTGGAAGAATTAATACCATAAAGGCAGCATTGAATGATTCACTTACTTCAGACTCTCTTAAGAAACATTTTCCTACTGTAGCAGTCACTTCATCACATCAATCTGCTGACAACTTTGCAATACCTGCTACTTCATGTGACACTAATCCATTCACTTTTGCTGAGCCGGATTTCTGAATCTTTGGTCCTGTCTCATCTGAACTCTCTGGATCCTAGGAAGTCTACAGGCTCAGATGGCCTGTCTGCTAGGTTTCTGAAGAGATAGGCTACTCCATTGCATGGCTACCTTATACTGTTAATGTTCATTGCAGAGTGGAATTGTTCCTTCACAGACAAGAAGTGTTCATATATACTCCAGTTCATAAAGGTGCATGGTGCTTTGGACAATCCTGGCAACTTCAGACCAATCTCTGTTGTGTCTGTTCTTGCTGTTTGTTTGTTTTTGTGTATTTGTTCAATAATCTGCCTTAAGTTAATTGTTGCATTTGTGTCCATGTATACTTGTTTTGTATCCATGTGTTAAGTTTTGTACTTGTAGATGCTCATTATTTTGTCTGTATTGTATGCTGCTCTGACAAGGAAGAATAGTAGTTGCCAATTGTCAGAGGGTAATTTATAAATCAAATCAGTCTGATAATTAAGAAACTTTTATTGCTGACTGACAAACAAAATTTCTTGCTGTACAAATTCCAAATATCAATTGAATTTATAAACTGACAATAGCTACATAACTGTGAAAAGTGCACGCACTCTGGATCTAGCAACTGTCTACACCAGCGTTGAAACCGGGTAGGGTCATCCGGGTCATCCGAGTCACATTTTCTCCGGGTCTCTGACCCGGTTTACAATTTATCCGGGTCTGACCCGGATTGGATCACGTGAGAAACAAAATTGTTCGTTTGACGACATGGAAACTTATAAACGCTATCGCGTAGCTCTTTCGTGAGCCACGCCCACTTATCGCATTACCAACATATGCTCAGCCACGCCCATTTGTTAGTAAGTGTAGTATGTAGCACGAAACTGAGGGTATCTATGGTGAGGGGTAGCTATTGTCAGTAGGTGAAGGCCTTTTTTTTTTTTTTTTGGTCTTCAACCTACAGCTAGCCTGAAGTTGCAATATTTACTCAACACGAATCGAACTCTCAAAATGTAGACTCGTTCGCTCGCTCGAGACTAGCCGAAACACGTCTCTGCTCTAATTAATCCGGGTCAAATCCGGGTCTGACCCGGATAGCAATCCGAGTCAGTGGGTCATCCGGGTCAGCAGTAGTGACCCGGTTTCAACGTTAGTCCCAATACCTTTTATGCACGAGCAGAGATTGATTTGTAGTGTTTGGATTCTCAGATAATATGAGCCCTAAGTCCTTGTGTGAGTCATTATGTGGTATAGTAATATCCGAAATGGTGTAGGTGGTTTCTAACTTGCATTTAAATGATAAATGTACGAATTATTTTAGATTAAAATTCACATCTGTCTCTCTGGACCAAGTAAATAAAGCGATGATATCTTCTTGCAGAGCGTTGTAGTCAGATATAGTACAGATGTGCATGAAACACTTGGTATCATCGGCAAATTTTAGGAGTTGGCTTTGGTGTATATATGATGTCATGTCATTTATATAAATTAGAAATAGCACGGGGCCAAGAAGCCGTTTCTATGGTAAAACTCTTCATTCTAAATAATGCGCTTGTACATACGTATTTCAAAATATTCTTGATTCTTGAGTAACAATTCGTCCTCCTGCTTTCGTACTGTCTGTTTCCTTCACTATGTCTTGGTTAGTCTGCAAAAATAAAACATGAGTACATGGCTGCCATTGAAAAGGAAGCCTAAATAATTACTTTCCTTTTTACATTGAGTGGCTAGAATTGAACTGGCTAATTAATGGAGAAAATATCATAGTGAGAAAGCTATAACTTGCATGTGACTCATTCAGTTGTAGGCTCAGTAGGTATACTGGCTCACCAGCTAAGTTCACCTTAGCTACTAGCTAGCTGGTAATGGGAACTCTTCAGTTTGGTGCCTTCACTCACTTGGAGTTCTCTTTACCCTTAGTGGGTTACTGTTACTCTCCTAGTAATCTGAACTCCCCTTTCAGAGTAAAATATTTTACTCCCCATAGTTACTGTTACTCCCCTGTTTTAACAGTGTATAGCTAGTTCGTTCTCATGTTTGGAAGGAGGGGAGACTACTGAAGCCATAATATTACATACTGAAAACTACAACATACTACTACTTATTACCTAACTATATACTTATTACTACCTATACGTACTTAACTTAACCAATGTCAAAGTCAGGAAATTCGTCCTCAGCAGTAAGCGAATACTGCCGGAGTATCATTTTTGCATTGTACCTCCACACAGTCACAGACAGTTGCTGGAGAAGTTGGCGCCTAGCAAACTTTCGTGGTAAACCATTTCTAACAGTTGTTCTGTCAGCTATGGATCCTAAAATTGATAGGGCATATGGTGACCAAACACCAAAGGTCTCACATACAAGAGGGATAAAATCTCCTCCATTATCATTTACAATGTTCTGGTATTGGTTGTCCTTAGCTATCTCACCAACAGCAGCGGCCACCCCAGCCTGAGAAGAAGCAGAAGATATGACAGCAGACTGAGTGGTACTCATGACGGAGAGATCAAAATAGGCAGGACGACCAAGATGAAAGTCAGGGTGGTATATGTCGCCAGGACGAGATCGGTCAGATGGAATGCCTTGCTCCCTAAGAACACCAGGGTGATCTTGGAGCAAGGCATGGTGTACAACAGACACTAAAGCATTATGACGCTGGATCCTCAAGGGACCATGAGAGCACCCCAGCAGATGATCACCAAACTGGTCAATGACAGATAGACAAGTACAGAGTGGTAAAGAAGGGAACAAAGGAATGCCAAGCCACAAACGTAAAGCTATAGTAAAATCGTGAGGAGGAATAGCTAGACCCAAAGCAGGCTGTGGAAGTGCTTTAAGCCAACCACTGCTGGTGCCAGAAGAATGTGATAAAGCACGCAGACGTGCTTGATCATGAATGGTGGAACTGCTTACAAGCTGTTTAAAAAGTGAATCATCTAAAATGGCTTGAAGGTCAGTTTGAGAGGAGTTTTGCAACACAGAAACAGACATACCTTCGAAGAAAGCGAGGGAACAATCCTCCCCGGGAAATGGCATAAAAACATCAAAAGTTTCCACTAAACGCAACACTAAAATACGGGAAGAATTACAGGACCCCACAAATGCAGGAGCAGCAGAACGCTCAGATTCACGTAGGCCCAAGCCTCCTAACCTAAATGGCAAGGTGGCTTGTGTCCAACTACTATCAGAAATTCCACAACACAAGATTCTACTAAGGCATTCTCGCAACCTAAGGTCAAAATGTGAGGGAAAGGAACCGAAAGAGGAAGATGGCACACAACGTAAAAGGTGAGTGACCTTGCAAACGCTAAGACAGCTCCTAAGCAGATGCAACTCTACTTGAGGGTCCTCGAGGTCAACCAATTTATCCTGAATTGCTCCTGAATTGCAACTATTTTATCAAATTGAACAGATAAAAAGGCATCGTAAAACTGTGGAGGTCCCCAAATAGGAGATCCAAGAAGCTCCAAACCACTGTTCTTGTGGTTGATACGCTTGATGGCAGGATGAAAGTTAGGAAAAGAACTGTCACCAGAAGGCCAGTATAGTTCACACTTGGATAGATTGATGTAAAGACCAAAACTGGGACCCGACTCAGTAAAATGTGAAAGTAATGCGTGAAGACAAGATCTAGTACCTATAAATGTGCCATCATCTAAATACCACAGGTTAAGAAGACATGTTTCACTAAAAGAGATGGAACGAAGAAATTGCACCAACACCAAAGAAAAAAGTAAGGGACCAAGAGGATCTCCCTGTTGGACACCTGTGGAAGCAAGAATACGCCTGTGGCCAAACCTCAGCTCAGCAGGTTGACTGTAGCACCAATACACCCAGGGGGAAATCTCTGGAAACTCTTTACACACACCATCAAGAAAAGCTGAGCGATTACATTCATTAAATGCATTCTTCATGTCTATTTTGAGTAGAGCTAGAGATTCATCATTGCCAAATTGGGAAAGAGAATGACGGACAGCATGGATAGCCAGTGGCGTAGCCAGACTTTTCACCATGCCTGGGCAATGGGTGGGCAAGCCATTTCCCATGCAACACACGTACACATGCCTATCTTCATATGGACATCAATATAACATTTTAAAAATGCATTATGTATCATCCTACACTACTGTCATGCAAGATGACTAATATCAACCTAATAGAAGCGAATGCCTAGCTAGCTATTGGCCTTCTAACATATTACATACATCTAGCTACATGTGTCTTAATACCAGACTACAAAGATTCTTGAATTAAAGCACGAGGCGCTCTATCACGTGATGACTATGCTCTGCCACTAGTTGTTAGCCTAGAAAAGTGGAAACAAAAAGAAAAGAATTGCTGACTGAACAAGTACTCCATACCATTTAAACTGAGCAGTATCCACACGGATAGATGGGTGCTAATTTCACAAATACCTCTAGACTGCTTTGTCTCCCGAGTTTTGACCACACCAATAGCTACCGTGATCACTTAATCCAAATGTAAACCGTCCAGCCCACTATAGTGAAACCAATTCTTTGTCCTGCCACAATGCTGCACCGTTTTTTGTAATCACGTGATCTTACTTCTATTTATTGCCTCCTCTATTTGTGCACAATCACGTTACTCGTAGGGAAAATCCCTTGGATAACCCCATCTCTGTTTAGCCAAAAAGAAGGAAACCATCGGCGAAAATGGCACGGTGAGTATTATATAAGTTGTACAGTGACTATAGTTAAGTAACTTTAGCAAAATCTCGAGCTATCCAGCCCACGTCTTTATAATTACTCTAGGAGCTGATGGTGGGGCAAAGAAGTCTGATACCCGGGCAATTCCCTGGCTTGCCCGGGTTTGGCTACGCCACTGTGGATAGCTGCCTCAAGACCACCTGGGATACCAACACCCACTTGACCATAAGGTAGGAAAAAGTCAGAGAGAAAGGGACGAGCAAACTGACAGCACAGACGACTGGCAAGACGACGAAGAATTTCACCAACTGCAATAGGGCGAACACCCCCGTTCTTTTTCAGAAGAGCTGTTAAAGGGGCACCACACAACCAAAGGGCAAGCGATGGAGAAGCTTTTCTAGAAAGCAAAAAGTTCATCAGACGAGTGAGGGTGGTAAGGCAAAGTTCAGCAGAAGGTGCAGTGTGGCCACTGACTGCATCAAGAAGGTGTTGTGCCCGTAAACCAGAGGCACCAGGACTGGTACCACGAGGAAAACCCTTCAAACATATTAATACAGCAGATTCATCTACAACTAAAGAAGCAGTCTTGGGGGCCGAACAAGAAGGTGGATCAGAGACAGGATGTCGCTGAAGCAACTCTTGAAATGCCAAATCATCATTCTTATCAGCCACACCAGTAGAAGTAAGAGACTGTACAGCATTACTGTACCTACCTTCCCGAGCCCAGAACAAAGCTCGAGAAATATTGTGTTTTGAAGACTGAATACAGTGACTGGAGCGAGAGACATGTAAATCATCTTGTAGAGCTTTCCAAAGATTATACAAACCATCAGGCTGAGACCAGAGATGAAGGCGGTCTAGCAAAACAGAAGCTAAAATAAAACGACGGTGGCGCTGACGAAGTGGAGGCATACGTAGTGCCAGTTTAGCAAACAGAAAAAGACGCATAAAGCCCTAGACTGAAGAAATTGCATTTCGAAACTCGGTAGACAAGACTCTAGCTAGCAAAGGACGAACACTGCGGGGAATGTGAACAACAGTTGAGACAGGACAGGTCATAACATAATTCATCTCTACAGAAAGAGCCTCAGACTCAAGATGAAGAGGGCCAACAAAAGAACATGTAGAAGCTGACAGAAGGGCTAACTCTAAAGGATCAGAAGGAATACTGGTGGAGAAAGCTAAGGAAGGTGGTGAAGGAAGGTGGTGAAGGAGAAGTGGGAGACTGACTTTCAGACTGATCACAAATTAAGAAAGGAAGATCAGAAGCAGAAACTAATGGAGCATTACAGCGCTGACCAGGCTTAAGTAAACGTCTGCAGCCTGTTTTATGAAAACGTTCATGAGTAGCCAAACGGCAGGAGGGAACAGTGCAAATAAGATGGTTACAGCAAGTAAAGAAAGTCGCAGATGGAAAAACATACCTAGATATGTGAACCGAGTTGATGTGTTGCCATAAAAGAGAACAGGAGGAACAGGATTTATTACAAATAGGACAAGATAGAAGTGAAGAAAAGTGATCAGCCGAGGAAGCACTGGCTGGGATATCCGCCATCATTGGTGAGGGCTGCAAAGATGACTGCATCATAGTGTGAGACAAATCACGACTGTCTGAACTTGCTGGAGAGGGCACAACTTTATCAGGACTTGCTGGAATAGTAACAACTTTATCAGGGCTTGCTGAAGAGGACAAAACTACATCAGAACTTGCTAGAGAAAGAACAACTTTATCAGGACTTGCTGGAGAGCACACTGCTTTATCAGGACTTGCTGGAATAGTAACACCTTTATCAGGACTTGCCATAGAGGACACAACATTTACTGGAATAACAACTTTATCAGGGCTTGCTGAAGAGGACAAGACTTCATCAGGACTTGCTGAGGAAGGAACAACTTTATCAGGATTTGTTGGAGAGGACACAACTTTAACAGGACTTACTGGAATAGTGATAACATTAACGGGACTTGTTGAAGAGGACACAGCTTTAAGACTTGCTGGAAAAGTAACAGGATTATCAGGACTTGCTGGAAAAGACACACCTTTAAGACTTGCTGGAATAGGAACACATTTATCAGGACTCGCTGGAGAGAACACAACTTTAACAGAACTTGTTGAAGTGCACACGACTTTATCAGGAATTGCTGAAGTGAAAATTGGGCCACGACCAGCTGAAGAACATGTAGATACTGACAAAGTAAGACTTGCTGTGTCAGCGACTGTCGAGCGTAACAATGGCGGGTTGGAGGTGACAAAACTAACTTCCTTTTTGCCATTCTGATTCACAACACACTGAAGAAAGTCACCAATGGGTTTCCCTCATATCAAAACATGCTATTGGGATTTGTAAAGTCAGAATTGCAAAAATGGCAAAATCAAATTTACAGCCAGTAATCATTTTATCAGCAATATTGTACATTACCAGTGTCCTTTGTTTGTTTTCTGCCCTTAGATCATGAAATGGACTGATTAAACACTGATTTTTTCAAAGATTTCAGGATGGATGGATCACTTTTTCAGTTTCTCCAATACAAACTCCATACATTTTACATCATTTTGTATATTCAATAATTGCAAGCACTAGACACGATCAAATACCATAAAACTTAATATCATTCAACTCCTTATGAATTGCTCTATCCGATTCCGGCCGAACAAAATTCGTAATTGCTATGGTAACGGCGTGATTCCGCTATTTAATTAGAACGCGAAATTCGTGATTTGCTCTCCAATGGATTTTGTATTGCGTAAGTTGCTATTTACCATCGTTTGTTGTAAATTTGCAAGCTGTAAACACTTTAGCTTCGAATAAATTTTGTTACCATCGGATAGAGGAGTGTTATGCGTGTATAATGTCGGCCGAACAATTTTGATACCGCCTTCAGAACCAGAGTTATGATGAATAATGTAACTTAAAACTAACTTACCTCCATAGGCTGCTGTACATTGATTTTACGCATAATAATATTTTACGGAAAATTGTAATGTATGGGTTAATTTGACATGAGTTTTGATATGTGCGTAACGAATTGTTCTCTTCCAGTTCTTGGATGAAAAGCGACCAGCGCGACGCTCAAACTCACAAGGGGTCATAAACGACCCATTCCCGGCAGTAAACGAAATACAACGACTGAAACCATCCTTGAGCTTATCAGGGAACAGTTTGGCCGGTAAGGAACCACAAATAACGTCAATAGGATGGTCGGGAGAGAGAGCACTTTGAGACACTACAACCGGGAGACTACTTGCATGAGTCCTCTTCTGCATCAACAAACCATCTTTTAATAGTGTAAAAATAACAGTTGCTTGCAGCACTGTGTACATGATCTCCCAGCTCCCGGTCCCGGTTTTACCAAGAAATCTCCCGCTCCCGGTTTTACCAATACCCAGACCTTTGACTTGTTTTAAAAGCATATCAGTTTTGCACTAAACCGTCTATACTGATGCAGAATCTAAACATTATCATTATTTGTTTCGTTTTGCTTGATGAAAACAGGACTAAAAATGCAACCATGACCACTGCAACTGCTGTCTAAGAACATAATGATCTAGCGTTGAAACCGGGTCGGGTCATCCGGGTCACATTTTCTCCGGGTCTGACCCGGTTTACAAATTATCCAGGTCTGACCCGGATTGGATCACGTGAGAAACGAAATTGTTCGTTTGACGACGTGGAAACTTATAAACGCTATCGCGTAGCTCTTTCGTGAGCCACGCCCACTTATCGCGTTACCAACATACGCTCAGCCACGCTCATTTATTAGTATGTAGCACGAAACTGAGGGTATCTATGGTGAGGGGTAGCTATTGTCAGTAGGTGATGACCTTTTTTTTTTTTTTTTTTTTTTGCATGGTCTTCAACCTACAGCTAGGCTGAAGTTGCAATTCCAAATTTCGATCCGCACCTGTTTACTCAACACGAATCGAACGCTCAAAACGTAGTCTCGCTCGCTCGAGACTAGCCGCAACATAGCTCTTATCGCACGCCTCGGCTTTAATTAATTCGGGTCAAATCCGGGTCAGCAGCAGTGACCCTGTTTCAACGCTGTAATGATCCATGCAGAGTGTTCTCAGGTGTCCCACATGCAGGGCTCTGTTTTTGGATCTTCGTTGTATTATATTTATGACCTGTAGAGCAGTGCTCGAATTGTAAATTTATATGAGGGTATACTATCAAGGGCAGATCCAGGATTTTGCTAAGGCAAGGGGGGGCACACAGGTACTGGAAATCATTCCACAGTGTGCAAAGCACACTCTGCGAAATGCGAAGCATGAGCTTTCTAGGGGGGTCTGGGGGCATGCTACCCCAGGAAATTTTGAAAAATTAACATTCTGAGATTGAATTTGGTGGCAATATTGACTGAAATTTGTTGATAGTTCAACACTGGAAGTATGAATGCTAATAGTATAGCTACTGAGCTAAAAAGCAAAATTATAGCTATAGTGTAAAGGCCTAGGCTGCTCCCCATAGAAATTTTGAAAATTAATATTCCGGCTGAGATTATAATATTTTATTTGGTGGCAATCTTGACTGAAATTTGCTGAGTTCAACACTGGAAGAAGTATGAATGCTAATAGTAGCTATATACTGAGCTACATAACAGATCTAGAATTAGTTAGTATAGCTAGTATAAGATTTCCTCAAAAAATCAACTTTTTGAGATTGAATTTGGTAGCGATTTTGAATAACTGTTCAATGCAAGAAGCATGAATACTATAATAAAGTCTATAAGGAAATTTTGAAAAATTTACTTTTTGAGAATGGTATTGGTGGTAATTTGACTGCCATTCACGAGAAAGATGAATACTCTTTGCAGCATCTATACCTAAAGATGGTAACCCAATTTATGATTTAGCCAAGGTGGGAACGTTTTTTTATCCAGCCACATTTCCGGTTCCAACTAGGTAAATGTGTCACTGTTAGTTGGTACATGCTCTGTATATACACTACCATCATTGCATGACTCTTCTTCACTACTTTAATTTGCTGCCTTTCATCATCATCAGCTGATTCATCATCAACTGATTCATCACCAATTACTTCCTTGGTAGAAACATGCAGTCTACAATAGAGGGGTAGATTCTGCATTGCATGCAAAATAACTAACACTTGTTCGATTCTAATTAATGCACACCTCACGAAAAGAATTTTTGAGGATTGTGGGATTAGCTTCCTTGGGGGCTCAATTGGCTCAAGAATCACGTTACACCAAGTAAGAATATGTATTACTATGTAGTAACTAATGTTTCATGGATGTTTTTTGCTGAGGAGTAGCTACTATAGCTACACTGTAGCTACCTTATACTTAGCTAGGCTATCAAGGTATACTAATCTACAAAAATTGATATCAAGGTATACTTCGTATACCCCCGTATACCCTCAATTCGAGCACTGATATCTCAGTAACCTTGATCCACTGATATTGTAACTAACACTGTTCTACAGTGTAGAACAGTGTTAGTTACAATATCAGTGGATCAAGGTTACTGAGATATCAAGAAACAATCCAACTAATTATATATTCCTTGAGTGGACAGCTATGTGCATGCATTCATTAATTTTACCTGGATAGTCACACACAATAAAGATTTGGAATCATCTCATGGCATGACATGAATGAATGTTGACTTTATAGACAGTAGCTATTTTGTCAGCTTTGCTTGTTGTAATGGCTAACATGTATAGCTACTGTGAGTACTTCACATGCAGTAATATAGGCTGATTGAAATGATTACTGATTAAAATGATATCACTGATTAAAATGGTACAAAATTATTGTAAGAAATGATATTAACCTAGGAGCATAATGTAAGCATAATCGGAACAATCAAGTGAAGAGTACAATAGGCTAAAATTTTGGCAAATTCCTGAAAGCATTTTGGGCAAAAATTTGAGCATATTTGACCCAGTCCTAGAAATAACACTGTGGATGTGGTAAAATTGTAGTCACAAACCCCTGGTATAATTGGTAATTCCAAAAACGATATGTGGCTCCAATGGGATACATCTACTGTGCTAGTACTGGTGAAACATGACAGACAGAACTGGATAAAATTATTGTAGTGGCAGACACTGCAAATGCTGATGACTGTGATAGAAAGTTGTGCTCTTATTGATTAAAATCCATTATCTTGCAAACAGTTCTACTTTGGAGACGAACCACACATAGTGACAAATGCTGTGTCAGAGCAGCCCCCTAAACTATTATGGCATAGTAAAGGTGTAAAAGGACTAAGAGTCAGCTATAATTGTTTAAGTAATTAACTGTTTTGAGTTCTCTTATGTGAATTGTACTATTACACACTCAGTAAACTGATATTCAGTGGAGCAAGATGTAGATCATTTATTTTTTTGAATAGGCTGTACAATGCAGCATGATCGGTTTGTACTTCGTTTGAGGAGTAGGCTATGCCATTTATGTGCCCACAAAGTTGATTAGCTGGTTTCATGATCAACTAAAGTTAGGATTTTTGGCCATGTGACCACTTTTTAGATATTGAAGTGTGTTGTGGCAGCCTCAGTAATAACAAAATGTTCATAACACAGCCCCACAACATAAAAACTTTTTTTTGCCATAATTGGTAAACTCTCTGGGGACAACTGGTCAATTAATATTTCATGATGTCCTTTGAATAATGAAGGAGGAGAAATCTGATAAAAATCTGCATATACCTGGTGAAATCTGTGACGCTGAGTCAATGTGCCACTTATTGTTAATTTTATGCTTCAGATCAGAAACTTACCCTAAACCAACATGATCGAGCAACTCATATTCTTTACAATCTGACTGTTCATTGCAGTTAGCTGAATGCTCTATTAGAGTACCTTGATCTTTTATTAATCATTATCGATAAGTGAAAGGGTTTACGTCCCTTCTCCTGACATTGTGGTTGGTCTTCAGCCCATCTAACCTTCCTTTCTGTATGCCTAGCTATGTAAGCAAGTTCATATATAACTTCTATACAATTATTAAACATTGAGATGATGAAATAATGGATAATAATGACCAAATTTAGGCAGTGAGACATAGCAATGCAGGCAGAGGATCTGGTTTGCAAGAAGTGGCAGTCTAAAAGGAAATTTGGAATGGTAAGTCAGTGGCAGCTTGTAGAATGAATTCTTTAAATCAAACAATTCCATTTTGCAGCAGATGAAGACCTAACATCACAATAGTCAAAAAGTGGCATTACAAAAGCTGATCTAATACACACAGCACTGCAGGTGGCCAATGACCCATATCGAACAACTGAAGCAAGTCTTGTTCTGATTCTAGATACCATGTTATGAAGATGCAAGGCCCAGGACAATACATGGTCAATCAAAACACCCAAATACTGAGCAGAATTAACTTGAGTCAACACTTTACTGCCAACGAAACACTCAGTGTTTTACCAGTCACTCTCTGACAGCTTCCAATAAGCACACAATTTTATCAACATTTAGATACCTATGAAGCCAAGTAGCAAGTCAAATTGCAAACATGTTTCCATCACATGTAACTCAGAATGGCTATAATGTAGCTCTGCATACAGATCTAATTATAACACACAGTGATTTACAACTGCAGGCAGATTATTAAAAACAATGCAAAGAGCAAAGGACCCAAGATTGATCCCTGAGGCAATTTAATAGAAATAGCACCCTAATTAGACAAATCACCATGAAACAAAACAAATGAAACTGTTTGCTGTTGTTCGGCCTTGTAATTACATACCAAATCATAAGGTGACCCTCAAACTTGAAGACTGATATCTATTTCAGTCATATACACTGTCACAATAGGAAGTAACCTTTTCAGCATTTGCCACTCAGCCATACAGAGATGGCAGCTGATTTTATGCTTATTGTGTTATAGGTACTACTTTATTATTACTGCATGTATGTAAATGATCTGTGATCACATGTGTACTGAGTGTGGTGTTCTTAATTTGTAGGTGGATTCACTTCAAGATCACAAACAACTGGTTTTCACAAAACCAACATCTAAACGAGAGTGAGTCCATGATAACGTGCAGCCGAGATGACTGCAATGAATTTAAGACAGGAACAAAGATCATGGTATATTCAATATATAGTTTGGCTTTACTATATAGACTGTGAGTTAAGATAGCAACAATTGGTCTATTTTGTGATTTTTTGTTTTCATCAAAAATTTCCAAATGTGGAGTGCAGGTGGACAGGTCACATATATCATGCCTTCATATTTCTTTCTGACAAGTAACAAGACAACACGCAATCGAAAGCACAGCTGCTTGTTCAGTATGGTATAGTCACTACACCATAACTCCTGTAGAACCATCCGCAACCAGTATTAAATTTAATCAAGCGATCAAGAGGTTAAGCAATCAAGAAGTCCTCAAAAGAGCACAAAACAATATGCTTTATACTAGCAAGTCAAGCAATCAAGGTCCCATAAATATTCGGATGAGATCAATCATCTTGATCCCAGTCACAGAAGGTTTTACAGGACCATATTATAATATATTCCTTGTTCAGTTATCTAGATCGAATTCATGATCCCTGTTAACTATGATGGCTCAGCTGAGAGAACCATCACTATTTAAATTCAATAAGACAGACAGTAGATTAGTCCTCAGTCCATTTATTTAGCAAACACAAGCTGTTTCATACTCACATGCCAATCAGTTTCACCAATAGCTATGAATCAGATACTGCCGGGTAGCTCTGTGCTGTGAGGCATTCTCAGATTAAATGCGAGACGCCATTGACAATCAGTTGGGGCAGCCTGTGAAAAACCACATTATCCAGAAAAATAATGCGTGAAAATTTTCTAAGTCGAAAGTCTGCCCAAAAAAAATGTTCGCCCTGGAAGCACTACAGACCTGCACTACAAGGCAACTTAAGCCATTTCTTGAATAAACAAGTGGCAATGGATTCTAACTTTGAAATAATCATCTACACACAAACAAAATTAAAGTAATTCCAGTTCCCCACAAACAGGGAGTATGTCAGTGACAGTAAATAAATCAGTAAACCAACTAAATTATCCGTTTAGTAGCAGCAAGTACGTAGCAACCTGGCACTTATTAAAGGATATGTCGAAACACTCTTCAGTTCCCAAAAAAAAACATGGTTTGCTCCGCAGTGATTGTGTGAAACCCTTAGACAGAGCAGAGATAATAATCAACCGCGCCCCTCTATAATCTCTGGACAAAGGTATCCCTTATGGTAAGATTTTGGAGCCATCAAACAAACCGAGATACAATTGAGGGCTTAGCGGCTCCAAGATCAACATGGATTTGTGTATATACCTTGAAGGCAAAGTAACGTCATCAACATATCCCTTGAAAGAGTGTTCCATTTAATTGGCACAATCGTACAGTAAATTACAATCGCAACCCGAGTCGCAACCAATAACTGTGGGACTATAATCTATTTATCGCACACTACTCCAATTAAAGAGCTTCATGTCTGATTCTGCTGTTAGAAAGAAAATATCGCTGCGATTAAAAGGTGATGGAGAACATAAAACAAGCAAGGAGAATAAGGCACAGACTAAAACGTCGCATGAATCTCACGGTAAGCTGCATGTTTATTAATATTGTTTATGGTATTATTAAATGTATTACCCGTGTTGTAACAGTGTAGTTAGCCTGTAAACATTGCATACAATTTGTACTGAATAACGTCTAGTATTTAAAAGCTTCATGACGGGCACACTGTACAGGTATTGCCTAATGTGTAATAGAGGTATTCCATCTCCATAACCACAGTTTTCTGTTAGCCACATTGTTGATCAAGTTGTACACAGTGTGTCATTGGGAAGAGTTTATACTAGCAACTGTGTGCCAATTAACCGCTAAAGCCTTGGAGGAGGTATATAGTTAAAGCAATGTCACACTTGCGTACTAAGGGACAAGTCAAGAGGCTAATACAGCATGAGGCGAAGCCAAGCTAGTGCTGTATTTGTCTTGAAGCATTCCCAGTGCTATGATTTTTTTTTGTACACAAGCATAGGTAGTGCTTTAAGTGGTATATTGTATGGCTTCTTGCTTGGAGCAATTCTCAAATCGCTTCAGTTTTTGGTGATCAGACTATCACTTAGTGTTAATGTAATCTATTTCTAGTTGTAGAACAAACTGGTAAGATTAGTTTGGCTAGTTTTAGCAATTTACAATGATGCGCACATGATCATTCGTGGTGTCCAAGGTTTTTTTTGTAACATTTCTTACTGCATATAATTTTCTGTGTAATTGTACTGTTGTCTGTACTGTATGGTTCATACAGTACAGTTATGCAGTTAATTGGTACTGTGAATCAAAAATATAGTACGTGGTGGCACTTTGATCCACTCTCCCACACAAGGTACAATATATTGTAGTTGTGAAAAGAATCATGCTTTCTGAATTGGTAGCTACACTACAGTGAAACGTTCAGACAACCATGCATCTGGCAACAGAAACTACTGATACGTACTCTCAGAAACTCAAGCAAAGGCTCTTCGTTACATTACTATTCACTAACAGAATAAGTGCTAGAGTCAGTTATGTATAAAGTGTTGTCTTTCTCTGTGTAAATGGCTAATTTTAAGTTTGCCCCGTAAACTTTATTACAAGGAATGTTTCCTTGTTTTTTGCAATATACGGAGTTGTTTCCAATTGATACATTATCTGTGGTTTTAGCCATTCCTACTTGAAAGGTGAGAATTTCCTATTGGTTACAGTGATGGTGTGAAGTGTTGTCATGTATATCATAGATTAATGTACTGTAAAAAAACACATTATAAAGATAGACATTTCTTTGTTGAACTGTGTTTAAATATTGTCTATTGTAAACTCCATGATAACCACTAATCATTACCATGTGTTACTCCCTTTTGTATAGGACCACCAGAAGTGAAGTCATGTAAAGTGGATTCTGCTGGATTCCCATTACACCGTGGAAAATCCCTCAACTGGAGTCAGCCAATCAATTTCTGTGCAAAGACTGCTAAAGAGCCATTAGTACATATCTGTGAGCAATGCCAGTCACCCATACTGATATATGGAAGAATGGTAGGTGTGTAGTAGAGACCACAAAGTGCCTAGATTTATGATTCTGTCTATATACACTTTACAGTACAATATTTTTAATGTAGTGTGGAGCTAATTCACAGTGTTTTAGAATAACTCTGTATGTACATGTAGTTTTTTTGTTAGTGGTGGTGCAATGATGCTAATTCACAAGAGATGAAATCAAATCTTTGTGTTCAGCATCACTATCAGGACTAAATTTACAGCTGCAGTAGAGAAATCCCCACGTAGTGAATGCTGTCTTTAAATAAGACCACCTTTTTATAATGGCCATGTCATGAAAGTCCCAAGCTCATTGAGTCCAAAAGATTTGATGAGCTCCTAATGTCAGTAAGTGGTGTTCTTCATGACTAGTAGTTTGTTTACCTCACTGCTAACCACTCCTTCAACAGTTGAGGTTTACCATGTTTACCAATATCAAAAAGGGTGTTCAGAATTATAAGCCTGACATTTGAATTTGAAATTCAACATCCAGGCATAAGTTACTGTATCTCGCCCATGCTAGTGGTGTGAAAATTATATCAATACCACAATAATTATTTCGGTAATTAAAATGTATAATAAAAAATAACAAATGAAGTAACCAAAAAGTTAGGATTGTGGGCTAGTGCTATGGAATATGTAGATTTGAATTTGAATGCAATAATCAAAATTTTAAGGATCATGAGGTTTGCACTTTCTTACAAAAAAGGTATTGACCAGAAACCAGTCTCCCTTGGCAGTATTGGTACAATGTAGCCCTTCAGTGTGTGACCCAATATGGTTATTTTTAAATTCAATCATTCAGTGGGATTTTTTTACTGCCTGACTGACCAACTGACTTACTAAGCCAACAAGTTGATGTCTAAAACCAGACACACAAAGAATACTATCCCTTGCAATGCTGTTGGCAGTGCATCTATGGGAACTGGTAATGGAATTATGTAAGGTCCTTAGCGCTAACAAAATATATAATATGTTTTAAAGAAACAGATTATTCTACCCCTTTATTGGGATATATCCGCCACATGTGATGATTGTTTGTGACTGTTTGATGAAAGCGGAGGCCATTAGTGGCAAATTGGTGACCACCACATGTTGTCATTTCATGGATTTTATCCGGAATTTCGTCATAGACATAAAAATGGCCGCTGTAGTGTGGGGTCATTCGTAAAATTTGTATGGGTGACTATGGAAAGAAATTTTTTGAATGGCAATATCTCAGCCAAGAAGGAAGATATCGAGCTCTAACCAGCAGGTATGGTTATAAATTAGCTGAAAGAATAGGAATCTAGCGTTGTTTTGATAATCAACCAAAAATCGCTTTTACGTACTTATTGTGATGTCTTATAGCCATACCTACTAGTTAGAGTTCGATATTTTCCTTCTTGGCTAAGATATTTTCATTCAAAAATTTCCTTCCCATAGTCGCCCATACAAATTTTACAAACATCCCCACACTACAGTGGCCATTTTTATGTCTGTGATGTAATTTCGGATAAGGCTCATTTCTCCATAATGACTTTTTACACCATCGTAAACAGTAGCACTACTCAAAACCTCATCAAAACTATATTTTGTACAGTACTTTCAAACATTGTTTAGGTTCATTACATAATGTATGATATCAGCTCATGTGGGGTAGTTATCTGAATAACTTGGTTCCGTATTCAGATTAGTGCTCTGTGATATATCGGTGATACCATTTATCGGGATAAATTATCTTAACCGATTATCATACCATGACAGCCTTTGATAACCGATATATCAAAATACCGGTATATCGATGAATACTGGTATAGGATTGCTTTTAACCCAACCTTTGGTATTTAATTATCCAATTTGTTGATGGTTTAGCAGACATGCCCTGAACAAAAACTTGAGGTTGTCACATTACAACACATGCCTACTTGTACTGAACTATATATTTTTTGTGTTTTTGGAATGATACCGCTTCATACTAGGCCCAAGAAATTATGCAATAGTTACAATAACAAGCTAACTATTTACCTATATACCGCGATATTTTCCTGTTACTAATACTGTGTATTCAAATTTTAATACCGCCAAGCTCTAATTCAGATAAGTGAATTTGTTAAGATCAAAAAGGATGCACACTAGCAATGAAATACTGTCACAGGGATGCAGTATATTAAAATTGCATCCCTGGTATAGCAGTGATAAATCAGCAGTGTCTGTCTCATAATACATTGATTCATTGATTATATAAGTAGCATTTTTCTGTTAATTGTTAAGTACATGTATTTCATAATTAATTTAATTTGTAGTTCATTAACTATGTTGCTAAGGAATGAACTTGTTTTGCTCATGGAAAGACAAACATAGAAACAAACACACATGTATATTTATATTTTGGGAGATGATTTCATGAATCCAAATGTACACCCACAGTCTGCTTCCAACGGTGGATGTGTGTCAAGCTTAAAATATGTCCTTGCAACATCCATTGACTTCAGTAGCAAACCATATCTCATGATGATAGTGGTAATGGCCACTTCATCAATTGTGCTCTAATTGAACAGTCATTTTCATGTAATAATCAACATTTGGACAAACATATGTCACACAGGTATACTACAAGTATATTAATCTATACGGCTCATACATAGAGTTGAAATAGTAATGCCAGCAATGTATGTTTGTTCTTTGTAGAAAAAGTGTCGCCATGCATTCTGCAGGGACTGCACGAAGAAGGCTGGTGGAAAGTGTCCGAGGTCAGTGAGATATGGTGCCACGTAGTTGTATCATTTGATCTTACACAGGTGTGGTGAGGCTGGTCAAGAATTTGATGAGTCCACTATGGGAGCAGTACATGTGTGTACTTTCGGAGGCGGTAGGTATGACAACAAAGGTTGTGGCAGGTGAGTGGTAATTACAGCATAACATGAGACGCACACACACACACATGCACACGCACACACGCAACACACCCACACACACACACACACACAACACATGTGTATGAGTACCTTACTTGCCATACATGTATTGTACACACCCAGGTCGTATCTCTCTAAACGTGACCTTGATGCACATATGGCATATCGTCACAACACCATGACCACCAATCAGCAGCCAGCACCTATGGTACCAGCTCCTCCAGCCTTCTTTCCTTTTCCCCCAGGACTTCCCCCACCACCTCTGCCACCTGCACCGGGAATTCCCCCACTGCAACCTCAAAGACTTCCTCCTCCACCAACAGACCCTAGCCACATACTGAGGTAGGCAGTTGTGAATTTGTAATGCATTGTGTATAACTGTGTAGTTTTGGGCACTTTGTAATAGTAATATTATTATGGTGTAGAAACAGTACTGTTAATGACTTGTATCTAAATTGTGATCACAAAGCAAACCATATCAATAGTGGGAGGATTTTAGTGTTTTAAAGTGTGGAGAAAAATCTTGGGATTGTTTATATTTCAGCTGAGAAAGGGGAACTACAATTCTAATATGCTTATGAGGTAGTTGAATGTTTATTATTTATTTTAATGTCTTATAGCCATATACCTGTTATAGTTCCATTTGTTTTGTGGCTGAAATATGATGAAAGATTCTTGCATTGGTGGATGTGTCGATAATGTTAAGGTCCCCCCACTGTCAGGAGCAATCTATCTAATTTTTATATGATGTCATTTTGGAAATTGGTATAAAAGCACAGTAAGGCTGCTACATGTATCAAATGCTGGAGCAGTTAGAATTTGGGTATTAAGCACAAAGGGTAGTCGCTGCTGTAGAACCATCTCTGCAACCAGCAAATCAAGTGTGATCAAGAGGTTTGAACCAAATAATCAAGTATTCCTCAAAAAAAAGGGGATTAAGCACCGTAGAAACTTTTAACAGTTAGCAAATTGATAAGTTAAAACTAAACTGTCAAGCAATCAAAGCCCTTTTCAGAAGCTATATCTTAGTTGATCAAAACTTGTGTTCTCCCAGTTGAGATGACTATTGGTAGTGGCTACCCCTTGAATCAAGCAGATTTGTTGTTTCATGCATCCTTACGTGATTATTTATCTTAGAATTTATCACATGTTTCTCTGTGTTTACTCATACAGGCCACCACCGATGAGCAGCTCAGGTGCACGTCCTCCTCCACCAGTTATGCTACCTCCTAATATGCAACCTTCACAATGGACGCCTAGCTCATCCGGAGTATAGTGTAGTGCACACACACAAAAAATGTACTCCATTTGTATTAGAACTTCATGTTTGTGATTTTGGAAATGTGATTGTTCATGTTTGCTATCGTTAGTGTAATAAGCGTCTCTTGAAAGAGCTACCGTATGTTGTAGGCGCATGCTTGTGGTAAGAGGTCGCGTGAAACTAGGGTCGCTAGGCCATGCATACCACGTGCAAGATTGAGTCCCAGGTAACTTGCCATACGAAGCTGCAGTGAAACTTTAGGTGAGTCAATACACACATATGTGAGGGTACGTTTGTAACTAAGGCCACACCAAGTCATACCTTAGTTTCTGGTCACCCGCCCGCATGGAAATCTGGAACTACAGTTTATGGGGACTATTATTGTTTTTATAGGCGCTTAACGGCACGTGACTCACCTATCTGGTTTATCACGTATTTAACACGTTTTACAAGTTTACCACGTGTGTTCATAGAATGAAGGTGTTATTGTTATTGCTATTAGTGATGACAATTGTTAACTGTTGCGTAGTGGACAAGGCTAATCACAAAGTGCTGTTAAAGTGGAAAATCATAAAATGTGAAACACAAAACACAGTTGCAGAGTTTTTTGGAGTGATCTGTCAGCAACATTTAGAAGTGGAGGTTGACTCATTGACTGTGGAAGCTGCCTATATAGGTAGGAGTAAGGAAGCACTGGATTCAACAGATTTAGACATTGATTTAGGTGAGGTTATAAGTACTTTTGGTTCCTTTTTAAAATATGAAGTTAAATCAAAGGCTACACAAGTAAAAAGCACCAGTAGTAGCGTTTCAGCATTTGCCATTATGATGGCTGCTCAGAGAGAAGAATGTCGTGGTAGATTACCCGATAAACTAGAGAAAGATACACTTACAAGAAAAGAAAAGTTGTATAATGATGTAATTGATTTGCTGGAAAAATATAACCTTTCATGGAAAGGCAGAGATGCCACAAATAGCTATGGGGTGCGTCTAGTTAAAGTACTTGTTGAGTGTTTGTGGTACCTTGATGGTCGTTACCAAATCTTCATAAAGCAAGGTTATCCAATACCACAAATCTTTACCAGCTTTACTGGCTACAATGTTCCAGAAGCATCTAAGCATCGAAAACGTAGCCTTGATAATATGGCTGCTACCACACTCCGTGATCACTCAACATCACTGCTGTCATGTTTGCAAAGTACCTACTGGAAAGAACCAATGTTTGTAAGTTTCAAAAAAGAAATTGAGTTGTTGACAGAAAGTTTGTTAGGCTATCAAGACTACCTAGAATCACAAAATAAAAAAATAAGGCTTTCGCACAATTCATGTGTCCCTATTCGAAAAATTTCAGAGTCTATAAGTATTGAAATCATTAAAAGGAAACAATTTATAGCTCCATGCCACAAAAGCTTGAGCGTGGCTCTATCACAAGCTGAAGCATATCAACATTTGTCTGTAGGAGAATTTTGTCCTAGTGATGTTCAGTGCCGTTACAGGTACATGCAAAGGTTAAAATCAGGTTTAAATGTTCCCTTTGTCCTTTTGACCTACTCTCCTGGAAACAACATGGGAAATTTATATTTTGTGTGGAATTTTGAAAGCAGTGACACCATAGAAACTGTTTTTCAGAAGAGTTTACCTGTTGTTGATACAATTAAATCATTATTGCCACAATATCATACAAGAGCGATGCGTAAAGCACTCCTGTCAAAGTATGGCTGCATTACAAGTAAAATTCAACCTGCACTCTTAAGGCAGTTTTATAGAGATTTAACTGGGGATTGTTCATCGGCTTCTAATCTTTCTGAAAAGGAAATTGATCTTCGTGTGGCTCACATCATTGATATGGAGCCAAGTGATCCAAGCACAGTTTTTGATCTTCGTTCCTTAAATTCTTCAAGTGATCGCAAAAAATATGACGTTTTTTGGGAATGTTGTTCAAAGTATTTAAATGAATCCATCGGTACTGCTGTTGATGACAGACGTCATTCTGATGTGGTGCATCTGGCACAAGCTATATCTATTCGTGACCTCCGTGATGAAGTACAAAAGAAATGTCCTGAAGGTACTTCTATACCGTCGTTGGAATGGATCAGACTACAATTTTGGCCAAAGTCAAAAAGGTCAAGTAGTATTCATTATACTGGAGTTCTGAAAATCAAATTTATGGTACAAAAACGCCAATGGCGCAAAGAACATTGTGATGCTCATTATGGAGCAGCTGTATTTAGGTATTTACGTGAACTAGCCATCAAATTCTGTGAATACACTGGTTTTGTTTGCTTAGATGATAAGCACAAAATTAAAATTGGCGAGCCTGGGTATCCATTAGCTGCAGCTGAACGTGGTCGCCGTGTTGTGGTATCTGCTACGAAGACATTTGAGGTTGGGGACCATGACTTTTCAAGAGTGTCTGTAATCCCTTCAGTATCATTGTTGGTAGACGTTCCAGCTGATATCTCTGAGTCTTGGTATTCTGGTCGAGTAAATGTTTGTTTAAAGGAGAGTGCATTTCAACCCTCATCTCCACTTAGACATATGTCTGAGTTGCATAAAATTCTTACTCAAGCTAATTTTGACAAACCCATATTATGTATCTACACAGATGGTGGCCCAGATCACCGAACCACATATGTTTCAGTTAAGCTTTCTCTAATTGCCCTTTATCTTAAGTTGGACTTAGATTATTTAATTGCTGCCAGGACACCGCCTTACCATAGTTGGCGAAACCCAGTAGAAAGAGCCATGTCACTTCTAAATTTGGGATTGCAATGTGTTGGCATGATGAGAAGAGAAGGCAGTGAATCATTTGAAAGAGAAATGGCACAATGTGGCAATATGAAAGCTATAAGAAAGGCAGGAGACAAAAGAGAGGGATTCAAGGGTGATCTAGAGGACTCTGTAGAGCCAGTTAAGGGTTTACTATCTCAAATATTTCAGAGACTAAAGTTGAAGGAAAAAGATGTAAATTGTATTTCTCCTGCTACGGACACTGAAATCACAGAAATGTGGGAAGAATTGAAATCTATTGATCCTGGATGTGGTGATCCACAGTCACTGAAGACAAAGTCAGCAGTAACAGAAAACCCAATACTAAGCCAATTTTTCTCCCACTGCTGTCGAGAGCGACATTACTATTTTGAAATTAAGAAATGTGGCAAGGACGAATGCCATATTTGTAGGCCTGTCAGATTAGCCTCATCTGTGTTTCAAAATATCCACCACTTTCCTGACCCAGTTCCAGCAGATAATGATCATTATAAATCTTTTAGTGACATTTATGGACATAACACTACAGAAGAACATCGACCATCTTTAAAGAAACGGTCGTCCAAAGAGAAGACTCTGCCATTTCATGGAAAGCTTCAGCATGTTAAAAATGCAAATCTAATGCTTGAATGTGAAGAGTGTGGTATGTGGCGGCTAATTTATGCCAAAACAAAGCTTACCAAAGCACAGAGTGATAATTTGCAAGCAGCCCTTGAAGGAATGTCATTTTCCTGTGGAGCTCCGCTTCAAGAACTAGAGTTACCATCTGACTTGATTGACACTGTGTTTGTACGTAATCTGAACTGTCATGAACCTATTGAAGCCCTGTACTATAGTGCTAAATACGAGCCCATATGTGTATACTGTGCAAAGCCACAGGGTTTCACTGATGATAAGCAGTACCCCCAATGCAGTGACTGTAAGGATAAGCCTGTTGTTACTAAAAGGTAACTTCAGATTTATAATTTTGTCTACATGAATGCATAGTATACACCTTTGAGATGTTGTAGTTTTTAGAGTTTTCTTTTTGTGTTTGCTATGTACGTTTTTACCAGTCATCAACTTTTGTGTTTTCAGTACATCTTGGCAGTATTTTGTAAGTGTATACGTATGCTTATGTTGTGTGTGTCTGTCTGTTATTCACTGAAGTTTTAACATGAAAAATTAACTGGAAGTAGCTATGCAATTAAATTTAGTTATTAGTGAAAGTCATGTTCATCCTTTGCATTGTGTGAGGGTATAGTATAGTACAGTATATGAGGGTGTAGTATAGTCCTCAAGTCCTGATCATCCGCCCGCCCGCATCAATTTCTTAGGTTGGGTGTGACCAGAAACTAAAGTATGACTTGGAGTGGCCTAAGCCTTTAAGTAACATCATCGCTAGCATAGTAGATTCCGTCTTCACTACTTGCACGTGCCGCACTATTTTGAGTGTGTGTGTGTGCACACGTAAAAAATCGTGCTTTTCTAGGATATATTGAAAAATTTTTTAGCAGTGTAGTATGTCCAGCAAGTTTCTGCCGTGAAATCGCTAGCATTCATGCAACGCACTGTCCAGGTAGTCGGCAGGTAGGTTTTGTCTGTGATCTCTACGCTAGCGTGTGATGCTCGGAGTGACGGGGCTGAGTGCATGCCATGCTGGGGTGAGCCGTGTTAATAGCTAACCTGTTTTCTTTGATGTGTGCGATGATGCAATAGGCTATATAACCACATTAGCTATTATATTGCAAAATGTAAATGCACAGGTGTCCACAAGCAGTGGTGAAGACATGCAGAATGACACAGCGATGGTGTAGTATATAGGTGTAAGTGAATTTTAAGGGGGCTTGGAGGTGCAACCTCCAGAAGCTGAACAATTTTTAGGCTTTTATGCAGTTCATAATGCAAATCCCTCTCCCCCCACCAGGTGTACAGAAACTTTGTTTCACCAAAAAGGGCTGTACACCTTCCCCCAGAATTTTTTATGTCCATAAGGCTGGCTGCTGAGTTATGTACAAATTTCCATAGCATACAGAGCATTAAACCAGGACAAGACTAATAGAGCACAACCAGTTTTCCATATACGTATATATATCCTACTGTTTGTATATGGCAAATTGTAAACAGCATAACAGTTACTATCTAATTCTGTGGTAGAGCCGTTTTTGATTGTAATGCAACCCTGTCTAAATTGTTAAAATCATTTTTAGGAATATGTTCAGTTGTCAAAACACCTTTAAAAAGAGAATAGTATTCAGATAAATGAATTTGTGTGAGTCCATTGGTTCTATACGGTCAATTACTCTAACATGGCATACATTTACCCTAATAGAATGCACACTATAGTGACTTGGCATTCAGATGTTCAGGTCACTGGCCATGGGGTTTAGATAACCAAGAATATGCTATAATAGTAAATTGGGTAATTTCATTGCATAACGTGTTATACTTACAGGTACCTTGAATACAGTGAGAATGAAGAGAGGTTTATTGCAGCAGACAACATCGTTGGGAGACATTATTAACTTCATTGGTATTGGAAGATTCCATTTACTCATTATCTTTATAACTTGTGGAGGATATTGTGCATTCTGTTGTGAACTGATGGTCTATGTGTTCCTTAGTGATAGGCTAGGAGATGTGTGGAATTTGACTCACCTCCAATACTCACTTCTACCATTTGGTACTAACTGTGCTAACTTTATTGGCGGACTGGTGTTGGGTTATATGAGTGACAGATGGGGAAGAGTTTGGTCATTTGCCATCTCTACAATGTTCATTTTTGTGTTTGGATTAGTGTCTGTTTTTGCAACTAGTTTTTCATTCTTTGTTGTGATGAGAGTGCTAGTCAATGTTGGTATTTGTGGAGCACTGACTACATTGTTCCCTACACTATTGGAGTTTCTTCCTTCTAAGGATAGAGGCAGATACATGACCTACATCATTCTGTGTGGTACTCTTGGTGCTACGTTTACTGCCGGCTTATCGTGGTGGTTGGTACCAACATACCCTAAACTGGGCTGGAGAATTGTATTGTTTATATGTGCTGTCCCATCGTTCATCATCTTATTTGTCAGAATGCTGTTTCGTTATGAGTCCCCTCATTTTCTTGTTGGACAAGGAGAGCTGGGTAAGGCTGCTAGTGTACTAGAGACCATGGCTACTATTAATGGTCGTCCATTACATGACATTGGTCTCAGCAGACGTGAGAAGGTAATTCAGGTGTTACACGAAACATATGAGACAGCTCAAGATGAGAACAAAACTCCTGTGACTTCATTATTCCAGAGGAAATACCTACGCACAACTCTATTGCTGTCTGTTGCATTTATTTGTCAAACTGGTGGATATTGGGGTGTGACATTGTTTCTGCCTGCACAGCTGGAGAAACTAGGAGTTGATGGATACTTCAATACTTTTGCTGTATTTCTTGCTGAATTCCCAGGAATACTGTTAGTTGCAATTATCATTGAATGGCCGGAAATTGGACGCCTGAATACCTTCAGGATATTCTCAGCTATGACTGTGTGTTTTATGGCATTGTTTGGGATTGTACAGAACCCTATTGCAACCACAGTCTTTTCCATGTTACTCTACTTTGCCATGGTGCCAATATTTGGAATAATGTACACTTACATATCAGAAGTGTATCCAACAAGAGCACGATCTGTTGCCCTAGCCTACATGAATTTTATCGGCAGCTTGCCAGGGTTAGTGACACCATTTGTGAGTGGTTATTTGGTGGATGTCAAACTGGTGTGGCTTTATCCTGTGGTATGGGCTGTTGTATTTTCCGTGCAGCTAGTTGCTGCAATATTGCTGCGTCAAGAAACCCATCATACTGAACTGCTTGAATGAAGTACAATGCAAGAGTTCACTATCCCTACTTAGTCATTGAAAACTGTAGTTCATGATGTTACTTTTCACTTAGCTACATACTTTCACTTACAAGTTCTGTTTCATGTCAAGTTTTTGTGTACAACACTATCTAGTCAGTAACAATTTCCTCAACTGTTAAACTATTATCAAGAGTATACACTCTTGTTGTTACTTACTGTAGAATTGCTGAATGTGGCTCTAGCTCTGCATGACTATATGACTACTGTATATTATTACACTGTAGAGCCTTTAGTAGATCTAAGAGTTGATCATTTACACGTTTAGCAGCCACCTGTTTATAGACGGACTTTACATTCATATGTGAGATATGGTACAGCACTCCTACAGTTTGCTAGTACTTTTCTGGGAATGTTAGAAAATGATTAGTCCAGAGGTGTTCATGTTTTAGTAAAGTGATCTTGTAACAATAGCAGTTGAAGGCTTAGGTTGTGTATGTAGTGTAGCCTGCATGTAGTGCTATTGATAATGTGGTTTATTATGACTTAGCGATACAACAAGAGGGACTTTCATGAGTAGACACTTTCATGTGGTTTGTATCTTTCACTTCATTAATTTTGTTGTACTTGAGTAGTGTACAGAATGTGCATGCACCTTCATGTCATGATAGTGTCTGGTTTGCTTAGACTATAGTATGGTGTTATTCACCATCTTGGTTTGTGTGTGTGTGTATGCTATCTGAGACTTGAAGTTTAGAGAAAGGGATTTCATCAAACCATAATAATTACTGTACAATCAGTGATGAGAGGTGACAACACTATAACAGTAAACAAGATCACTGTCACTTTCAGCTGTATCTATACACCTCGTTTGATTCAGATGCAATAACTTAATGCTGTTCACACAGGTCCCATAATCTGAATACTTGTATGATTCCATGCATGATATGAAATGTATTGCTAACAGCAAGATTATCAGTGACAAAGCCATTAGTAATTTTAAGTCTCTTTTGTATGGACCACACCCACCTTATAAATATTTGCAAGAAGGCATATTACTGTAGTAATAACATGTTGAGTACTAAAACTTGAACATTTTGCTGATATAAGTCTGTAAGTCTTTGTGTTTCTGATACTGCCAACACATATCTTTTAAATCTTTATTTTGATATTTAGTGCATGGAATGATAATTACACAAAACGTTTGCAACATAAGTAATGGGTGGTTGCAATATTATAATTAACAGCGTAGCTATCACATAATGTAATTATGTGATTATATGTGATTATATGTGATGTGATTACTGATTACTGTACATTTGAGCAGTTATGTATGTCAAGGTTTGTAGTAATTAAAATAATATAATGTAAATTATACTAATATGTCTAGATACCTTAAAACATTAGTTAACTTTAGTGCCTGTAATGTACAAAGGTTGATTATACTCTTAACTTGTATATAGATAACTTAAAATGTATGTGGTACCCCTTTAGAATGTAGTTACTGCCCGGGGATGTTAAAATCTCCTGACTATGGGAAAATTTTCAAGAGTGATTGTTACTCTTCATTTTCAAGGGTGTGGCTAACACTGATAAACTTATGTTAAAATTCACCAGTGGTATCACTGAAAAGTCACCATGTAAGCCCTGAAAACTTGATGAAACTATTATACCCTTCATGATAAATTCTAGTGTTTAAATGTGTGCAATTTCATTTACATTATTATTATGATTATTATCATTTACATTATTATTACGATTTCATTATGTGATTATATGTGATATATGTGATATTATGTGATTATAATTAACAGCGTAGCTATCACATAATGTAATTATGTGATTCTGGTTTCCTGCCTGGTCAAGGAATTGCCTAATAATTATTGTGTGGCTAAGGGTGACCATGGTAACAGTGTGGTTTACTATTGTTATCATTAGAATACACTGTGTGGTTTTTAGAGGAATAGTGGATTCTGGGAATGCATCATGTGTCATATTTGTTTGCTATATATGAACACAGTATTATATAAGAAATTTCATTTCAGTTTGTTGACTGTTTTGTGTTTGTGTTAGGAATACGTATATGAATTATAACCTAATCATGAGAAGTGTGCTTGCCAGTGTATTAATTGTACATTTGAGCAGTTATGTATGTCAAGGTTTGTAGTAATTAAAATAATATAATGTAAATTATACTAATATGTCTAGATACCTTAAAACATTAGTTAACTTTAGTGCCTGTAATGTACAAAGGTTGATTATACTCTTAACTTGTATATAGATAACTTAAAATGTATGTGGTACCCCTTTAGAATGTAGTTACTGCCCGGGGATGTTAAAATCTCCTGACTATGGGAAAATTTTCAAGAGTGATTGTTACTCTTCATTTTCAAGGGTGTGGCTAACACTGATAAACTTATGTTAAAATTCACCAGTGGTATCACTGAAAAGTCACCATGTAAGCCCTGAAAACTTGATGAAACTATTATACCCTTCATGATAAATTCTAGTGTTTAAATGTGTGCAATTTCATTTACCTTGCAGCATTTGCACAGTTGCCATCAGATGTTCGTTTAGTGGATGGTGATGGCTCATACCGAGGTAGGCTAGAAATCAAAAACACTGGAGAATGGGGGACTGTGTGTAACAGGAATTTCAATAATGCTGCAGCGAATGTTGTTTGTCGTCAGTTGGGGTATACAGGAGCATATCGTATACAGTCATTTAGGAGTGGTCCAGCTGGTGGAGTTATCTGGCTAGAAAATGTTCAGTGTAATGGAAACGAGGCATCAATATTGGAGTGTAGTTATGATGGGTGGGGTAATACTAGCTGTAGCCATGATGATGATGTTGGCATTTCTTGTACAGGTACATGTATCCTTACATGATTTAAAGTATCTGATGCTGTTATACATAAAATAAGTGATGCCACTGGAAGCTTTGTCCCTGAACATCATGCAGAGGTCCACAGTGTACATGTCAGGCTTGTCAGTTTCTGATGATGCGCATTCATATCATCTTAGGCCATTGCTATTTGTATGGCAGTCACGTGAATAAAAATAAAACTTAGACAAAACTGCAACAGTTAGGAGAATCAAACCCAAAACATGGCAAAAATACTATCCACTGCCAAGGTGAACCTATAAAAGCATTAAAAGATAAACTAAAAACTGAACCCAACCCTAACCTAATGCTAACTGACAATCCCATGATATCTTTCATTGTATGCATGGAGATAAGTTTTGGTGAGTGCAAAGTGCGCTAGACTTTGAGAGCACAAAGTGCCCTACCCTGGCAAAGCTGGCCATGGACTAACCCTAGCTTGCCACAAACTCACCAAAAACTTACCTCAAATAACTAGTAAAACCCTTTACTTGCAATGTTTAAGTATAGCAGAGAAAACTCTATTCCAGCTGCTGGTGCATGCCTAGATTGGGATCAAGTCACTCTTTGGTCTGGAATCTTTTTCTACAGTTTTAGTTACATATTTCTGACTTCCTGTATTCACAGGCTTAGTCTTCTCACAAGTCCCTAGTGGGACAGCATTTCAGGTGAGTGTGTTTGATTGTTAAGTTGTAAAAGGACCGCTGTACGAATAGCATAAAGATGTTCATACGGCTTGCGCTGCAGTCACTTTGTATATGATATACATTTGTATTTGGTATACAGTGGGGCGCATATAAGTTATCTATATAAACTCATTAGAATCAACTACTGCACAATGCATATGAATCATTGGTTTATTGCTTTACAACATGACCATAAATCACTGTAGTCAAGTGTTAAAGTGGGAAATAATCATCGAATTGAATGCATACGCATTCGTCTATTAGAAATAGTGCAAATTCTGGTCCTGCCTGTGTATGTTACGTGTGTGTGTGTGTGTATGTGTGCGTGTGTGTGTGTGTTTGCATGCGTACGTGTGTCTGTATGCCTGCGTATGTGTACTTGGGTGCATGTACGGCCCTACCTTATATCTCTTACAATCACCAACATTAATTTTGATTTCTTATAATGTTGCATTGTATCAATCACTGGTATATGTAATTAAGCATGTTGTTGTTTAGAACTATGCATAGATTATGTACATTTATTTTGTAGTTAAAGAAGGGTCAGTGCAGTTTATTGGAGATACTAGTACAACAACATCTGATGTAAAAGTTGGAAGTGTTCTAGCATACTACAACGATCAGTGGGGAATAATACTTCACTACAATGGCTGGAATGAAATGCATGTGCAGGTAGTATGCAGGCAACTAGGTTATCACAGTATTACTGGAGACTTTAGTCCATGCTCATCATGTGGACATGTGCCATGCTCCAACAGATTTCCTATTGGTCTTTGGGAAACTGGTGCTAAATGTACTGGGAACGAAGAGTCATTATCAGGATGTATTTCAAATTACTGGAGACTAAATAGGTCATGTGACATGTTTTATAGTTCAGTTGGAGTCCGCTGCTCAGGTAGATTTCAAACAATAGACAAACATTATACAATCACCTACAGGAGTTTATGGTTTCGCTACAAAAATAATAGGAATGCAACTTAAAGTATTGATAAATTTAATACTTATACTTAAAGGAGCATACATATACACAATTCATTCATATACCAATTGGATTAAGTATTTTTCATATCTCTAAGAAATGTGCAGTGTTAAAATATTGTGTGTACTATCATTTAAGGGTGTACGCAAAACACAGAAAATAACAGTATCTTAGACAGAAATGTATGAGGTTATATATATATACAAGTTAATTATGATTGAAATTACTCTGAGGCTTAACAAATAATTTTATGAACAATTTGCCTGGGAAAGGTTTCTTTATGTTTTTGCTTTTTTTACCTGGAATCGCCTGATTAAGTTTGCCATAATATTTGTCTGCCATGCAGTCTGTCCACTCTCAACTAAATATTTTCCCTATTATATATGCATGTATATACTATAGTACAACATACCTTGCTCTTTGTGTAGTACCAGTACAAGGTGGATGGTCTTCGTGGAGTATATCTCCTTGTAGTAGCGAATGTACTGGTGGAATTAGAAGATAAAGCAGAACCTGTGATAATCCAGCACCACTAAATGATGGAGAATTTTGTAAGGGAACATCAAGCTTCACCGAGAACTGTGGATCTACTGAGTGCAGTAAGTAGTTATTTTTGTGCACATATGATATCTCTAGTACCCAAATTTGGTATATAGGTCCATATACTACCATATGTATTGTTATAAAAGAGTGACCAACTCATATGTGTTTTTTGTAGACTCGTTATCAGATGTTCGCTTAGTGGATGGTGATGGCTCATACCGAGGTAGACTAGAAATCAAATACACTGGAGAATGGGGGACTGTGTGTAACAAAAATTTCAATAATGCTGCAGCGAGTGTTGTTTGTCGTCAGTTGGGGTATATAGAAGCATATCGTGTACAGTCATTTAGGAGTGGTCCAGCTGGTGGTTTTATCTGGCTAGAAAATGTTAAGTGTAATGGAAATGAGGCATCAATACTGGAGTGTAGTTATGATGGGTGGGGTAATACTAGCTGTAGCCATCACGATGATGTTGGCATTTCTTGTACAGGTAAATTCAGACTGCAAATACCTATGCATAAATATTGTACATGCATGGGTATGAACAATGTGTCAAAGTGTCACTACATATATAAGATTTGAATCCTCTATGTATTCACATAATGACTATTATCTATATAGACACATTGTTGTTCTTTAGCTAAACCAGGATCAGTCCAGTTGCGCTTGGATTCTACTACAGTGACACCTAATGTAAAACTTGGCAGTGTTCTAACATATTATAATGGTCACTGGGGAACTATACTTAATTACAATGGCTGGAATGAGAATCATGTCCAGATAATATGCAGACAGCTGGGGTATCACAGTACTACAGGAGACTTTAGTCCTTGTCTAACATGTGGACATGTGCCGTGCTCCAAGAAGTTACCAATTGTCTTGTGGCATATTGATGCTGCATGTACAGGAAGTGAAGAAATGCTGTTAGAGTGTCACTCTAGTGATTGGTCAGCAAACAGAACATGTACAGTGCCCTACAATACAGCTGGAGTCCGTTGTTCAGGTACTGTATTCATGTATTTGTAGTGGCTAAGCAGTTTTTATATCATGAGTTTGTATTTACATAATTTAAACATTCGTTTCCTTTGAAGAATCGTGCACCCTTATCACTTTTTTATTTATATAGTACCAATACAAGGAGGATGGTCATCTTGGAGTATATCTTCTTGCAGTAGTAATTGTATTGGTGGAATGAGACAGCATAGAAGAACATGTACCAATCCATCACCACAAAATGGTGGAGAATTTTGTATTGGAAGATTTTCTTTCATTGAAAGATGTGGATCTTTGGATTGTGGTAAGTCATATAATAGTTCATAATTGCTGCATGTTCACTGGAAGATTGAAGGAAGGTACTTGTGAGGCACTGATTGAAGCCCTTTTTTTACCATGCACCAGTAGAAGTTTAAGTCCATATGCAGTACAAGATAACAATGGAAAGGGGGCTATTAGACTAGGATCCAGCTCAATTTGTACATACTGTAACTTTTAATCACTTTCCTATAAGTCTGCATACATACTATGTCACATCAACAAGTAAGGTGAAATGTGAAACAGAAAAACAGGACGCAGTATGATTCAAAAGAAACTTTACTATATACAATTAATGGTTACTAGGTCTTTACAGTGCTTGGTATATACAGATATACAGACCTAATGATCCATTGGTGACCTCTTTTTCTTTACATGTTGTACAGTCTAGCAGATAACAGTATCATGCATACTGAAAGACATGCATGTCATCTTGAATATGTACTTAAAAGAAAAGAAAATCCCTTTTCTCTACACACTGAGCTGTAAATATTGTAAACCATGCAGAGTTTCATTCATTGTTTATTTCTTTACTACAGTTATCCCCATTGCTGTCAAGCAACCAACAGACACAATGTTCATAGTGAGTGGCAGTAGTGTCAACTTTACTTGTGCTGCTACTGGTAAACCACGACCTGCTATTAACTGGTTCAGAAATGATAATAAATTATTAACCAACCATTTAAGTGATGGAGGAGTTCCAGTTATAATAACTAACAGTATAATGGGAAATTGTACCATCACTGATCCTCCTAGTCAGTGTGTGTCATCCAGTACACTACAGATATTGAACACTAGAGCGGTTGATAGTGGAGAGTATACTTGTATTGCTAGTAATGAAGCTGGAAGTGATACAGTGATGGTTAACCTGATAGTCAATGGTAAATATGAGCACTAAATCTGACTGTATATGCTGTAATAACATGTTCACACATGTGTTTAGACTGATTTGTGACATGCTTTCACCTACATGTACCACATCAGCTACACCATGGACCTACCTTCGTCGTTCTTTGTGTCCCATTTCTTCCTCCACTACCTTGATTCAAGGAGGGTAGTGCATATATTACCTGATGTGCTGACTATCAAGCTTATACCTGGAATCTCCATACTGACTGTATTGATTGAAAAAAAACACTTCTTGTACTGTTCTTCATTTGTAATCATGTGTGTTTACCTATATATACCTGCAGCTATTCTAGTAGAAATTTAAACCCTTCTTCAGTAATGGCTATACAGTTGACAAACAGTATGAATAATATGTGTGCTTTAATATAGCTGTGGATGCAGGTCACATTTCTTGTTTCACAGCATTAAATTCCATGATACCTGCTTAAAACTACCAAACTTTTCCTTGTAGCTACTTGTATTAGAAATGATATGATATGATGATATACAATCTTTGATTTGTGGTCTCATGTATACTTACAGTGATTACATTAATTGGTTAATAATTGCTACTAAGTCACATGTACTGCCTTTCTTATTATGTACGTGAGTTTTGCAACAATGTATTACCTTAGTACATTATGGGATTCTAATTATAAAGCATAAGACAATTCAGTGTTGCCAAGAAAAACGTTGCAATAATTCTCTTGACAGGTTACTATAATTTCATTCAGTATATTCACCACAATTAATCAAAACAATATAATTTGATGTTGGGAGAGCATGTGTATAAGTGTATCTAACAGTGCCATTATGTATATTTTCTTTCCTGCAGTCATCCCAATCGTTGAACCACTGGTAGACAGACATACCACATCTGGTGAAGATGTCAATTTTACATGTACTGCTACTGGTACACCACAAGCTGTCATTAGTTGGTTAAGAAATAATAATGTGCTTATAAGTAGCAACAGTTTAAGTGATGGAGGAGTTCCAGTTGTAATATCTAACAGTGTAATGGGAAACTGTACCATCACTGATCCTCCTAGTCAGTGTGTGTCATCCAGTACACTACAGATATTGAACACTAGAGCAGTTGATAGTGGAGAGTATACTTGTATTGCTAGTAATGAAGTGGGAAGAGATACAGCAATATTTAATGTAATAGTCAATGGTACGTCAGTGTATATTGCAGGTGTAACCTTAGTCCTCATACAGGATGGCATATTGCAGAAAAACTATACTGTAGTGCAGCATTATTTAAGGATTTATCCTTATTTTTCAAAAAAAAAATCAATTTGTATATGGCAAAATTTTATTTTATGTATTATAGTGCTTTATTTTCTCTCACACAGTTTTTCCTGTAATCACTCATCCACCAGTAGATGTAAATGCTAACTTAAGTGAAGAAGTTAACCTTACATGTATTGCCATTGCTAAACCACAAGCTACTATTTACTGGATTAAAAACATGAAGACTGTTATTGGTAATCATTTAGGGAGGATGGTATCTAACAGTGTGATGGGAAACTGTACCATCACTGATCCTCCTAGTCAGTGTGTGTCATCCAGTACACTACAGATATTGAACACTAGAGCAGTTGATAGTGGAGAGTATACTTGTGTTGCTAGTAATGAAGTTGGAAATGATACAGTGACTGCTCAGCTAATCATTGATGGTATGTAATTTGTATAAGTTAAAAATCTTAAAATTTGGATGGAATATGACAATGCATGGGTTATATATAATTTTCTCTTGTTTGCTAGGCATATCACTGTAATTTACAAGTATAGTATTCTATGTCAGTTTTATCTTGTTCATGTTTCTATACATAGCCTATGCATGATCGAGTATATGCAGCTAACCATATAATTATGTGTCTGCCTGTTTGCTGTATAGCTATTAGTTATGAGTAGCCATCAATCAGTCAGTTTGACCACCATAACTATACCAGTAACTTTAAATTATACAATGGCAAAATTGTTCCCAGCAATCTTTCATTAACAATCTTAGTAAAACTTGTTGAAAGCACTCATGATCAGAAGGTATTTTTGGGCCAAGCTGTTGCAAATAAAAAGTGAGGGTGGGTTTTTGGTAATATTTTGAGAAGATAAATACAAACATTCATGATCCCTACTATAAAATGCAACCGATACTGTATGATCATGCATGCATGTACTTAATACCACAAATCTAGAAGCATTTACATGGGTAAACTTCCATTTTGTGTACATTATGAAGCACATTGCAAAATAAACTTTCACCAATTTTGTTTGCCACCCACTTTCATGGGAACAAGACAACCATCATAAATAAAGCTTCTGGAATTTTGACTAGACTGTTGTAAAGTGTACAGGTAACCAGATTAATGTGCTACATACTTACCTGGGCTCTCATGTTTCCATAATATGCATAGCTTCTGTTATTCAGATTGCCTCATGCCCCAGTTGATATATACAAGCCTTGCCAATTGGTTATTCTAAAAGTTTGAGTAGGAAACTGTGGTAAAAATGTTGTTAACATTGTGAAGTACAGCTCTTTGCTTACTTCATTATACATCTTTGCATAATTGTATTTTAACCCCTACTTCATCTAATCGTGTTAATGTTACAGGATTAATGGATGGAACAGGAGAGAATAAGTCACCTTCAACAGTAGGAATCATCCTTGGAGTTTACACATCATTTTTGATAGTGATAATAATGATTTTACTTTTGGTTTTTGTGGTAGTCTTACGCTATAAGCACATGCAGGCAGAAATTAAATGACTACCAGGAGATAACAATCATATATTATGTTATTGTATAATTATATAATATGAAACTGTATAAATGCTCACTGTATAGTTATTTCATGTTCACCTGGGCCCTGGCTAAAGCCATTTCAAAGAGGTAAGTGTTTAATCAATGGAAAATAAATAGAAATGGTCAAAACTCATTTGTATGTATGCTAAAGCATGCCACAGTATGCATGCAGTTATAACACACAAGCGCAGTATATATTTGCAATGTATGTTGTGTGCATGTGTTTTATTGAAATTTCAGTTGATTAGGTTATGGATTCACACTGAATTTCATTGTTGATTTCAATGCAATTTTAATTTTCAAAGCATTCTTGGCCCAATATATTGCTAGGTTTACTTCAGACCATGAAATCTCAATGAAATTTTAATACAATTGTGAATGATATTCAGGGGCGTACACTGTTAAAACAGTTGGCTGCATGCCTCCTCACACCGAGCACACCATTTGTAGTGTGTATTACTGACCATTTCACCCATAGTATGTAATGTACACTATTATTTTGGTATGATTTAAATACTGCTTACAATTATATGCATATTTTGAAATATTTCTAATTACAATTATTATTCCAGGGTTTCTTGCTAAACCAGCCAGCGCTGATGTCTTGAAATCAATCATACGGAGATGAATGGTAGCCTTAGGAACTCTGTTGTCATCAGTATGACCTATTTCCATGACCAATGTTTCTAGGGTAGCATGATACTGTGAACAAATGAAACCAGTAAAGAAAGTTCTCACCATGCACAGTTGAAATATTGCCTGGAACTTCTTTCAGCTATTGCAGCTACATTACAATTCTGTCTATAAGTGACAAACCCCATTATATAGTCGTACAGTACATACAAACGTATACCTCAGTCAAGCACATGATACATGCCGGAATTCAAATCAGCATTCTGTGAAGTCAAGTTGAGAATACATTAGATCATTGCACTTCACAATCTTACCATGTTTTGGTTGTCTACCCATCGAACCTGAAGCAGTGTCACTGTGTACTTACATCAGTCTCAGGGGGAATGGGAGGGGGGTGTCTGCATGCTATGTCGACATCGTTGAAACTACAATGCATTGACAGCAACTGCGACTTTATGTGCCATGACTCTATCCTGGTCCTTGCCTAAGTGAAAACTATGAGCTAATGGAAGTACCACACTATGGCGTGAGTGTTACCAACCTGTTATCCAGCCGCTAAGCTGGAACCGGCCAGACTGAGCATGGCCACTTATAGGGGAATTTGTGATTTGCGCATACTCGAAGTATAAGGAACATAAATAAAACTGGACGTATAAATTTATGAGACAACTGGACAAAACATAAAAAAGCAGCTAGCCCTATGAGGTACTCTTGTGTATTAATGAAGGTTTAGAATTGGTTGCTAATGTTTTTCAAAGCTTTCTAGCGAGATATTTAGAGAGAAACTTCGCTAAGAGGGTGGTTTTGCTCATACCCATGCCTGATAAGGACATTGGCATAACAGCCTTACTGTTGGCATAACAGCCTTACTGTTAAAGCTTCGGAGCTCAAACCCCCAACATAACATTGCTGTGAGCTCGTTAACAACAAGACGTGTTCAGTCACAAAATCGCACTACGTGTTCAGTAGAAATCTCGACTTCAATATCACCGTACATTTCCACTGGCGAAATTGAAGTCGAGGTTTCTGCTGAACAAGCAGTCCGATTTTGTAATTGAACATGTCTTGTTGTTAACCAGTTCACACCAATGTTGTGTCGGGAGTTTGAGCCCCGAAGCTTTAACAGTGAGGCTGTTATGCCAATGTCCGTATCAGGCATGAGTACGAGCAAAACCACCCTCTTATCGAATTTTCTCGCTAAATATGTCGCTAGAAAGCTTTTAAAAACATTAGCAACCAATCCTAAACCTTTTTTAAGGCCACTCCAAATAAATTTTCTGTTTCCCGTCCTGGGCTCAGGCTTATTTGCATGTGGGCGGTCCATTTCCATTATTTCATTATTACGGTTGGCAGCTTTTCAAGCCATTGTTTGCCTGGCCCAACCATAAAAAGGTGCATAAAGGCATGCTTAAGCTTGTTCCTTCCTTTTTAAGTTGCAAAAATAACACAAACATGAAATGTGTGCCAACTTGATAGCACTGCTGACACCGTTTCGAGATGGCTTTTACTGAGCCTGTCAGTATGCAAGAATAACCGGAAAATAATAGAAGAATACGGAATAATGGAAGTTTTAGAGCTGACAGTAATCAGATGCGGGCGGTGGACGGGAAACAGAGAATTTATTTGGAGTGGCCTAATATATAAGAGTACCTGACAGAGCTGCCTTTTCACATTTTGTCTATTTACTGCCAACTTCAAAGGCCTGCGGCCTAGCCTGGCAAGTTAGCGCTTGCCTGGGCATCTACAAGCCCATTAAATAATAATAAAAGTTTTATACGTCCAGTCATGCGTAAATTTTCGTGACGCATGAAAAATCCGTAAATATGCTCAATTCACAAATTCCCCTATAGGCACAGTAGTACGAAAGAGTTATATGCAGCACTTGGGCGACCGTTAAATGTGTTTGTAGCTGCCTACAAAACAGTAACGTTAACACCGACAAGAAAAATTTGTGATGTCTGAAACAAACCTGCTCAGTCATGTCAGTGGTCTTCCGACTCAGCTCCGCTCGCCCGGCTCCGCTGCACCACTGCCACTGATGAAGCAACCTAACTTTTAACAGTCTCACTTTTAGCGTGGTAGCTACATAAACAGGGGGTGACAAACTTCCAAGTTTTGTACTAGTCTCGTGCCCAGCCGGGCTCGCGCTAATGCGCAAGCGCGAGCCCGGCTGGGCACAAGACTAGTTTTGTACTAAACGAAAAGCGGGTAGTTATAAAAACCGGAATCGAAACGGGAAACGAAACAAAACGAAACGAAATCAGCCTACACTCTAGTAGAGGACAATCACTATATTATGCCTAGAATCAATAAATATCCTCTGCGACCAACAACATGGTTTCCGACCTAGAAGATCATGTGAAATCTATAATAGAAAAGTTCTGAATAATTTAGATGTAATCCAGTTACTATATACCCTCACCCCTGTAAACATGGTGTTTCATAGTCACCACAGCTCATCATTTTACTGATTACATGCAACTCAGACTTGAAACAAGTATGTCGGTATAAACAATGCTGGTTACGCCTCCCTCTAATTATTCCAGTTTCTACTAACCAATTGTATGCTCATGATAAACAGTTTTGTAAAATGTTGATAGTTAAAAAAGAGACGACAGTTGGCCATCCTAGATGGTTCAGCATGGCAGATACACACAATGCAACAGGCAGCCCGCTGAATGTTCTTGTCCAATTAAGGGTCCCATATACTGGTTATGAGTGTTCAAACAAGAAGATTGGATGCACCAGGCTTCTGTATGCCATGGATTGACATCTTCAGAGCACTCACAAAGGTTGCATGCACTTATTGAAATTATAGATGCTTGGGTACAGATGTTACTTACGTCACAACCATTGAGTTGGTAGATAAACAGGGATAGTATTGCATGGTGACCTGCTACCATATAGCCTAAACATTTCAAGGTGGAAAATTTTTGCTGATTTTGTGGTTTTAGGGGTTACCAACGAATATTTTAGCCTTGAAATATTTAGAACTTCATACAGTCTAATACATTTTGGGAGTCTTTGCAAATCCGCAAAAAAATTATTTTTAGCAACATTGCTCAACCTTGAAAATCTAGGCTATATATGGTATACTTATAGTATGTTCAAGTTGAGCTGAATCCTCAAAAACATTTAATAACTCATGGATACAATTACACACGATCTTGAAATTTGGCTCATTGTAGTACTGCTTGACCTGCTAAAAATATTTCAAAATGTTTTTGTTCAAATGTTTGACATAATATTTACGGCCAATTAAAATTTTCACAATACATTTCCTAAGGAGAAGCCATATAAGTACAGTGTCCATTACAGCCCTTTTAATGGAGCCAAACCATACATGTCTGTTGTTGACACCTTTGCTGTTACCAATAATCATCTGGTTGGCTGAAATGTTAACTCTGTTGAGAAAAAGTCCACTTTTAATTTTTAGCTGTTTTCAGGATTCAGCTCAACGTGAACATACTATAGTAAGATTACACACTTGGCTATGTTAATCATATTTGCCAGGTTACACCAAGTGTACAAATGTTGTTACTGCATGGTTGAATGCATGCCTAGTACATTTCACCACACTTCCAGTTATACATACGTGCGCACAGTGATTTAAATTTTGTAGGGACAAACATTGCCTTATCACACAAAATTACAAACAAAAATTCAGGTAGTAAAATGAAATATTGCATTGTGTAATGTGTTACTGAAATATACATATACATGAGAATCTGTCTACTCTTACGATTCGTTTACACTAGTTACAAAGTAATCTGGTAAGTGTGGTTTGTGTCCTTATACAGTTCTGCAGATCCTTGCGGAGGAGGCTGGAAGCATGTACACGAGTATAATTGTTCTGAACCTCAGGCTACTATAATACCTCCCGCTTGATGGATATGAAGAATCCGTCATGTAAAATTAAAGTGCGGCATTGAACTCCAATTTCTTGTTGAGCTCAACTATGTCACCATTATTCTGCTGTACTATATTATAAAGTTGAAATTCTATATACCTTCAGGCACTTATACGTAGGAATTTATATTGTTTTAAAAGCCATTCCAAAGCCAAGTATTGACATAAATGCAGCTACATACGGTAATGAATACTCTCAGTTTCAGCTACAGTACAAACTGAATGTTCAGGTTTACATTTACATGCACAAATACAATATTAATTCTTGAGGCATCTTATAGGGATACTCATTCAGAATTTACAGACACATTTTCATTTCCTTATATCTATAGTAATTCTGGGAATTGTTTTATTGAACAGTGTATCTTTCCGATATTTACTGCAGCAAATTTAGTACTCCTTACCATCCCACCCCTAAGTAATATTCTAGATCCATTCTCTTGTAGAGGGGAGTCCCAATAGAGAGATAGTGTGAACAGTCTGCCAAGAAATTAGCATACAGTGTACAAATTAGTACCGTACGCAAGGAAATTTTGATGTCAAAAAAATTTGAAGAATTAGTATGAATCGTCAATATTTAATTCGTCAAACTTTAACTGATTAAGCGCCTCTGTACTTTGTGCTGTGCAAAAGCATGTAAAACCAGTCTTAGTAAATACATTTTGAAGGCGCTTAGGCAAGTCCAAGCATTTCGTCAACTTTTAATTCGTCAAATCTGCACAATTGTGAATTCATCAAATTTTTTGACGTCAAAATTTCCTTGGTAGTCTCTTGTGAAGTGCACAGAACTACAAAAAACAGCAAAGCGAATCCTCGGCAGACAAATGATGGTCACCACTCAGTGCTGTTGCTATAATTCAATGCTACCACCTTAGTGAGTTGGAATCTTAATAATTTTCATAGCACTTATGATGCTTCCAACCCCCTCAACTTCTTAGTGGCTCTGTACTCCTCTTGTCCACAACCTTGGATTCCACCATGTAACTTCTGCCCTATGAATACACGAATTGGACTGTGACACTTGATTCACTATGACACTGTTTAGACCCACACTATGACCATTTACAGATCAAAAGTAAGTAAGAGGCCACTGTGAAACACAAATTCAACTCAGTAATCTACACACTAATTGAGGAGAAGTTATGTAGCTAATACTTATTACTTAATTCAGGCCTTAATTTACTTTTTAAGGTGTTGAGGACAAATGTCCTTACATATTCACAAATGTACAGACATAGAGTCAAATTGTATAGACATCAGCTAGAGAAGCATTTTATATACACTGCTGGAAATGGAATAGAGAGTTTCCATTGAAAATTTTGAGGCACACAAACCACATAGCTGCATCATATCACCAGGCTGTGGTCATTACAGCTGCTGGTGATAGCAGTACACAAAGGGGAGGTGGAATTGGTAAATCCATGGGTTGGGAAAATGTACAGTAGTATCTCCTAGCAACAAAGTGACAGTTATTGTTAGCACTACAAAGAAACGTGCTTTTATGGGGATGGTATATTCAGCGGAAAGGCGGAAACAGCAGAATCATCATTTACAGATTATGAACAGCCTTAGAATACCCATCACCAGTTAGTTACCCACTGTTAAGTATATTAATACAGGTCATAGAACTCACCACGATTAATTGAAGCACACAGCCTTTGTAGTACCAATTTTCTGTCTTCTTGCAGCTTGTCATCATCTATGGCAGTCAATTCTTAGACTGTAGACTTATCTCAAGCCTCGTCAATTGATTTAATGATCATCACTCTCCAATTAACATACCATATTGATTGATTGATTATAACACCATATTTTAAAGCGCATGTTACTATAAGTGCCTTATATTTATGTACCAAACATGTGGTAAGAGCATTCTAGAATGTTCTTTAACTTATGTGACTGATTACCACATTTTGAATTGTAGAACAATTGGTATTGAATGGTCAGGCTTAGCCTTGGGTGGTCATACTCTATTTTCTCGGGGTGGCGTTTACAGATTTTCAATTATAATCAAGTGCCCCCTTTGAAGGTGCTTCTAGTAATATGTGCTTCAAACTATGGAGTGTGAGGGGTGAGGTATGACCACACTATAAGAATTGAAGGCCTTAGATGATGTTAAGCTATAAGAAGATAGAAAATCGGTGCTACAAAGACCATGAGCTTTTAATCGTGGTGAGTTCTATGAGCTGTATTTATATATTTAACAGTGAGTAGCTAACTTCTCGAGGGGTCCTTCACTTCCAGAAATGTCGTCGATGACCATGGAAATTTGGCAATTTTTATTCGAAATGTAGGAATTTTTGTTGGAAATTCAGAAATATTAACTGAAATTTTAAATACATAAATCCGTACGATTAAAAATTTTATAATGTTTGGCATTGAATTTTGATTATTTCATTAGTGTAAGTTATATTGCATGGATTTATATGTGTATATACACGAGGCCAGATGCAAGGAAGAGGGGTCACTATCAATAGAAGACGTATAGCGCCATCTAGATTATACGCACTAACATTTGTCCGTAATCTGCTTCGTAAATTTGTTGTATACTTTTGAGCTGATTCGATTCCCACAGTGCAAAGGCCACAGAATGTACTACAACTCAAGCTACAACTTCGTAGCACCCGAGAATTTCCAAGACAGAAATTCGGAAATTTGGTAGAAATCTATCCAGAAATTAGAAATTTGGGTTGGCAAATTTCCACATTTCGAAATTTCGTAGATGAATTTTGTATGTGAAGGACCCCCCGTAACTTCTGATGGGTGTTCTAAGACTGTCCATAATATAATCTGTAAATGATGATTCTGGTGTTTCCACCAGTTCCGCCATTCCGCTAAATATACCATCCCACTTTTATGGTACCATGCACTATTGGTTTTGCAAGGACATGTGTGTCCACCCAAAACTAATTATGTGCAGACATTGTGCTATTTGTGCGGATTTTGTCTGTTGACCGCACATTAATTTAAGGCCTGTAATTATCAATTTCTATAGAACCAGACACAATCCTCTATTACCACACTCATGCCATTACATTGAAACTTATGTCATGTAATAGCCGTGATGTTTTGATGTTTTACGGAACCTAGGTCACTATGGACGTACAAAACATGGGATGTTCTATTAGCATCTCAAAAACTACAACTGCAAATCTGCTTTTGTTCTTATTCACTATACACCCATATTGCCTGTGGAGTATTGTGGCTAAAACTGCTTAACTGTGACTGTGGAACGAATTTCACATTTGGTCAAAAACTTCTGATTAAAGCATACTTTACGTAATCACTGACTTTTCTCCAAAATTTAGCACTGGATATTTTCAGGGCCGCCTACAGGGGGGGGGGAACTAGGGCAATTTGCCCTGGTCCCATTAACTGTAGTAGTTATAGGGACCCACACTCTTGATTTGCCCCAGGCCCCCTAGGATTCTCTTGGCGGCCCTGGATATTTTGTTACTATATATATACTGACAAATTAAATATCCCTCCTTCACTGTTTCTTCGAACAGTCTCTAATAACCATTGCTGAGTAGAGTTACAAAAAGTAATACGTCCAGAAGAGCATCAATTATTTCACATGATTTCCAATATTTCTACATGATATAAGATCAGATGTAATGGCATCCCATAAATATTTGTGTTTTCGGATCCTCTATACAATAGGCATACTTCAAAAAAAATTATTTACTACAGCACTCAGTCCATCTGCTGAACTAACCAGTAATGCAGTTAACATGGCCTTTTAGTGTGGTGCGGGTGCACTTTAATTGAATACATATTTTACTACGCTGGACAACATGACACAAAACCCTAAAGTGTGTCTCATACCTTTAGTTATTGCCACGTAGTCCTTGTACCACTGGCTCCACAACTAGAGTACAGCCACAACTGTTTGAATGAATTATTTTAATGGGCGCATACAAGTGTTACAAAACTTCGCGATTTAAATATTTGTATGAATTTGTAAATCGAGTCAATTTTGACTAAAAATAGAGTTGGTTTTAACCGAAGCTCTTTACTTGAAATCGAGTAGGTTAGTTTCAGAATCGAGTCGGTTCTAACTTGAAATCGAGTCGGTTTATTTTAGGATCGACTTGGTTTGCAATCAAACCGAGTCGATATTATCACCATTGCCAGTGCATAATTTTGAAACAAATGGCACACCATAGAGTCCCAAACCAATCAGGTCCCCCTCTCTGGGTGGTCCTGTTTATCATGAACTGCACCACCAAGCTCAACAGTCGTTGAAATCTAGACAAAGTACTAGCTATCCTTGCATGCCAGATGGGGGTGGCAAATAAAACATGTGGTCATGGCACATTGCACACTTTCTGTGAACACTATAAGGAGAAATTGCTTATAACTCCACCACCCTATGATGGATTTTTATGGAATAAGTGTTTATGTGATCCTCAGGGAATACTACACAAGACTAAAACCTACTTCCATTCATTTTAAAATTCTTCCGGAATCATCACATGTGCTTTGCACCCTCTATCCTCATAAGGGGTCCACAAGTCTTGATCACCTTATTCTTGTGCACTTAACAATAATGTATTAATTGTGCATGTTCCCACACTTGATGGACATTCAACTTTATAAAGAACTACAGTGAGGCTAGTAAAGTTAATTTTGCTTAGTGTGCTTGAGTTTTATGATCTATGTCTTCATGTTTCCTTTGATCCAACTGAATATGTAAATCAACTTGTCCTTCATATATTTAAGGATTCTGACCTACTGGGCCATATATCCTCCTACTTTTTTACTTTGATGTAGGGCTTCAGTGGATAGATGATCAGCTTGTTACCCATAAATTCCAACAAGGGAGGAATTATGTATAATGCAGCTTTCATTTGTGTTTTATCTTCTTTTAGAAGAAATCTGGATGTCATCTGGATAACTGTGGTATTGGTATAGGAAGTGACATCTTAGAGGTTTTACAGGGGATGTTCACTAATTATGTACATAGACATTGTGAGTGAATAAGGTGAAATACTGATACCCACAAAACTCTCATGCAGCTAGATCTCAACATTAGATTTGCCACTTGTTACAATGGTACAGTATTTTGTACCTCTAAACATACCTCTACGATAGAACTTCTCATTTTGTGTTTTAAAAATTGCTGTAAACTCCTCCACTCATCCACTCATATATATCACAAAGATGATACATGTAGGCCAACATGGCTAGAGATTACCTACTACAAAACCTCTCTAGTATTTTGTCGTACAGTATAATTTCATTTTCATAATTTGGAGAAATGCATAGTACGTACGTATTTGAAATTTTACAAGTTTACCCTGTTTGTTTAATTGTTAGCTGTTAGAGAATTCTGTTAAAAAACATTAAACACCTTGACAACATGCAGTTTTCATGAGAATATAGAGATTCAGAGAATATTCCATCACTTATACCTGTTCCGCATAGACTTGCTGTATGATGATTGCACAAGGTATACAGCCATCTAAACAACCACAAGTTGGGCGAAATGTTACATCAACAAGAGTATATCAAAAATGAAAGCTACCTGTATGTACTCTATTATTGCAAACAGTACAGTTTATGCAAAAAAAAACACAAGAAGTACAGCCAAAATAGTCCTTTGTATTACTGTCTGAACTAGTTGGTGATCCAGCGTCAGATCCGAGATAATTTTCACTCTGCAGCTGCATGCACATCACTACATAATGTACGGCACACAGGCTTTGTTTTAGGAGTGCACCTCACAAAAAAAACCAAGACCCTCGCCAAGACCACACCAACCATCTGGTTGGTTGAAATGTTGAGAAAAAATCTTCCATTTTTAGCTGTTTTCTCACTAGGGTTCAGCTCAACTTGTTCGCGGTCTGACCCACACAGCTGCTAGAACAAGCCAGCTGCAAGGATCTGGCCTACAAAAGAAGAGAAAAAATCTTTCATTTTTAGCTGTTTTCTCACTAGGGTTCAGCTCAACTTGTTCGCGGTCTGACCCACACAGCTGCTAGAACAAGCCAGCTGCAAGGATCTGGCCTACAAAAGAAATATATAATCCCAGGAAGCTACTATCAGGCCTGCCAACCCTCACGGATTTACCGTGAGACTCACGATTTCACTACCAAGCTCAAGGTCTCACAAGCAGTAGCTCTAAACTCACGGATTTTTAGTTAAGCTTACCAATTCTCACAGATCATCAACGTAAAACTCACGATTTTCCCACTTTCAAGGTCAGGCCAGAGTCAAAGCTCTCAGATGCTGGCCTTTCCAGTTCTCAGGGGATTTCCCCGGGTGCGTAATTGTGATACAACTAATAATAGAGGCAAGATCACGTGATTATAAAGGCGGGCATTGTGGCAAGGATTCGACTTCGGCCTTCTATTTAATAGCAATACATTGGATATTTAATAGCAATACATTGGAAAGTATTTGGAACAAGATGTGGAGTTGATTTAAGCGGTCAGAACTCTGATCAGAATTACCAACCCTAAGGGGCTTAGTTTGCACGTCAGACAAGAGACCCATACAAGAGCACCTACATGTTTTCCTGGGTTTGTAGCTTATACAAATGGTATGTACTATGTGTTTGGAGTATTGCATTTGCTTGCATCCTCTAGGATGAAATTGACACAACTCTAAGTCATCATGTGATACTATAAGCACCTAGTGGCTTATATCAAGAATGTTCCATAGTCCAGTCAAGTGTTACAACTTCACAGCAATAAAAGAGCAACTGTTTCAACACAGTGGTGACTTCTGAGTAAGTACATTAGCTGGTGAAATAAGACTCGTGCACACGTTTACTCAGGTCTAGAATAGATTAGTGATGCACAACATGTTTTAAATGCTATATTGATGCCCATATAAAGATGGGCATGTGTATATGTGTCAGGGGCGGATCCAGGGGGGGGGGGGGGGGGGCTTTGGGGGCTGAAGCCCCCCCCTTCACTATTAGGCTTTACTTGATTAATATGCTGAGTATTATAATGAAATATTGTCTTAGCATAATTATATGATCACTAATAATACAAATACTACATCTTTCCAAGGTATTATCAGTGGATTTATGCTAAAGTTTATGCTACAAGGACCAGGATCAGCATTGGAGGTGTACAAGATCGAGATACTCTAATAGAGCAGTCACCTAATACTCTAATAGAACATTCACTAGAAGCATATAGTTGGTTCTGTTATGGAATTTTTTCTAGTCTGCCTGCACCTATACATACAATGAAGTGCATTGGTCTGTTTAAAGGGCTTCCTTCATCTACTTGTGTAGTTAATATGTATGGCAATACTTAATTCAGCTACGCAATTTCCATTGAAAATGCTCTCAGATTCAATCTTGTATTGTTAAATTTCAAAATTTTCCACTTTCAACATTATTATTCTAACATGCACCTATTCAGTGTTGTACAATTGTGAGAAGGTGCATCATGTACTTATAGTTGTCTGAACCTACCCAAACTTTTCCATTAACAAAATGCTTCAGAGAGCCATACCTATAGCTAATCTAAAGGCAGTATATTAGGCCAGGCCAAGTTGATTCACAGATTATCGTCCGGGATTTTTGAAAAAGTCACACGGGCGGGAGGTCATTTTTCATATTTCATACTTTTTTAACATGGAAAAACATTTAAAAAGTAGCTTCACACAGTTGCTAGCTACATACTGATTGCAAGCTTATTTGATTACGTCACAATTTATACTTACTCGTTTATGCAATCTCCCTTTAGAAATTAATTTATTGAAGGTTCTAACGAGTCCAGGCTGGGGATAATCATTACGTTTGTTGCACACACCATATTTTAATATCAAAAACGAGTTCGGGAGTGTAAGCAATGATTATCACATGAGAAATAATGAATTATGAAATTATGGCTCTATTCCTAAAAACCCATGCGGGCGGTGACGATAAACTGTGAATCAACTTGGCCTGGCCTTAAATATCTACAGGCAGAAAATATTATGAATTTTATGTGGAAATGTCTCAAAATTGCAGTATTTTAGCATCTATTTTTCAAAAATTTCCTGGGGGGGGCATGCCCCCAGTTCCAGCATGCTGGGAAGTGTGTTTTGCACACCTCTACCCAAGAGATTATAGCCCCCCCCCCCCTTTTATAAATCCTAGATCTGCCCCTGTGTGTTGCATGGTAAAGGTAACCTACGTGCCCATTGTATGGGCATGGGGGATCTTACAACTTGCTGTGTCTGCCTATAATAATGTGTAGATATAGCAGTCAATTCTGGAATTCAAGACCAAGTCTCAAGGTTTTTCTGTTTCCTAGGTTGGCAGGCCTGTACTATGGCGTGGGGGATTCCAGTCTAAAATTACGATGGTAGTTATATATCCGTTTACAATGACTTATACACGAACTTACTCGGCAATTCGCTGGGAGAATAGTGTGATGCATTCAGCGCCTTCATGTCCATTCCGAGGCATACCGTGACATTCAGCAACAACTTGCAGCCGATTCACCTCCACTTGTTACGCACACAGGCCAGTTATATCACCAATCCACCGCTTCAGGAAGAACCATTAAGATGGTAGCCTCGACTTTGTCTCTATCCCCGGTTCTTATTTTCACGTGAAACATCACGCAAAATATCACGTGAGTCCTTGAGGGAAATTTGAGCGTTTGAACGAAGTTTCTCTTAGCAAGTCACTTTTAGTAGAGCTTCTAAACACTGAACTTGAAGCTTTTGCTACTGATTTAGCTAGCTAATCTGATACTGAAGCTGTTATTATGCATGCATGCAGTGTTTCCTATGTAATATAATAGCCAATCTTCAGTAACTGTATGCCGGTTCTCCATTCAACAAAAAGTAGTGATATTCTGTGCCAAAAACAGCCCAGCTGTAAAAAAAGGTGAGGCCAAGAATGCACAAGTACATGTCCAATTGTTCATGGAGTAACTACAACCAAAAGACATGATATCAAAATCTGGCCAAGAAAGCATTTACAGTATAGGCACTTTTATGCATTCATTTTCTATATGCTTCACATTATCACATCCAGCTAGCTGTACATGTGTGCTTGCAATATAAACAATACTACTGAGATGATAAAAGATGATTACACTACATTGTTACCAAAATTAATTTAACTAAAATTTTACAATTGGTTTCTACTTGGCCATCTTTTTATTTTAATATATACAGTGCAAAAAGATGGCCAAGTAGAAACCAATTGTAAATTTTTAGTTAAATTAATTTTGGTAACAATGTAGTGTAATCATCTTTTATCGTCTCAGTAGTATTGTTTATATTGCAAGCACACATGTACAGCTAGCTGGATGTGATAATATGAAGTATATAGAAAATGAATGCATAAAAGTGCCTATACTGTAAATGCTTTCTTGGCCAGATTTTGATATCATGTCTTTTGGTTGTAGTTACTCCATGAACATGTACTTGTGAATTCTTGGTCTCGCCTTTTTTTACAGCTGGGCTGTTTTTGGCACAGGTTATATGTAGTATTGCATGAGCTAACAAAACTGTGGTGATATGATGGGAATACTTGTGATTTGTAAATCCTTCAAGAAACTTGTGTTAGAACATATTTCTAAGTTATATAACATGGAATTTAGTGGTAATTGCATCTCTCCTTTATTGCACCTCTATACTTTAAAATTCTAAAAGCTACATACCATTTCTCTTTTCTTCTTATAACAGTGCCACCCATGGTCACACAGCTACCAGGAGACATACTAGACATCACAGCAGGAAATGGTATAATTCTAAGGTGTATTGTCATGGCAAAACCACGAGCTATAATTCAGTGGCTCAGAAATAACACAGTCTTAAAAGATGACATTACTTCCAGTAAAGGAGGTGATCCACTTATAATAACTAACAACATAACAGGAAACTGTACCATCACTGATCCTCCTAGTCAGTGTGTATCATCCAGTACACTACAGATATTCAGTGCTGCTATAGATGATAGTGCAGTGTACACATGCCTTGCTACAGATGATGCAGGCAGTAGCACAGCCTCTCTGGTGCTGACTATTAATGGTAAGATTTTGTACATGTGAAGTACTAACAGCGCATACATTTGTTAAGTATTCTTACATGTGCATACACACAAATATGTTCACATCTCTTGGGCCACTTTTAACTTGTCTATCTATAACCTATAAAGTATGCTTTCATTGACATTCCTAAGAGTTGCAAGACAATGAGTGTGTAATACTGTTCAATAATTGAGTCAGCATCCAGAATATCACTTATGTTATTGAGTACTCTAGAGCAGCAGTGCCTTGATTTTTCTCGTCACAAGTGTCAAGCTATGCTGACTTCACCAAGCACTACCTATATACAAGTACAAATTTGAAAGGGGTTTACAGAACCCCATAAACTCTCCTTCCTCCCTCTTAATTTAAACTATGTTAAATTCTTCTTGCAAACATAGGAAACACCAAAATACTAGAGATTAGCATAACAAACTATGGGAAATGGAAAATGCATTATAACTTGGTAGGGATAAATCCAAAAGAAAAATATACTCCCACAAAAGAATATAATCCCTTCATGATTACACTATTCTAATAAATCAGTCAACTGTATAGCTGCACTTATACAGCTGTGAATATTTAAGTGATCATGCAAATATTGTGTCAGCTGTACTTGTGTTGACTTCAGGGGCGGATTCAGGGGGGGGGGGGGGGGGGGCCTTGGGGGCTGAAGCCCCCCCCCTTCATATTTAGGCTTTACTTGATCAATATGCTGAGTATTATAATGAAATTTTGTCTTAGCATAATTATATGATCACTAATAATACAAATACTCATAAAACCACCTTATAAACATCTTTCCAAGATATTATCAGTGGATTTATGCTAAAGTTTATGCAACAAGGACCCGGATCAACATTGGAGGTGTACAAGATCGAGATACTCTAATAGAGCAGTCAGCTAACTACTCTAATAGAACATTCACTGGAAACATGTAGTTGGTTCTGTTATGGAATTTTTCCAAATCTGCCTGCACTTATACATACAATGAAGTGCATTGGTCTGTTTAAAGGGCTTCATTCATGCATCTACTTGTGCAGTTAATATGTATGGCAATACTTAATTCAGGTACACAATTTCCATTGAAAATGCTCTCAGATTCTATCTTGTATTGTTCAAATTTCAAAATTTTCCACTTTCAACATTATTATTCTAACATGCACCTATTCAGTGTTGTGCATTTGTGAGAGGGGTGCATCATGAACTTGGTTGTCTGTACCTACCTAAACTTTTCCATTAGCAAAATGCTTCAGAGAGCCATACCTATAATCTAAAGGCAGTATATAAAATATCTACAGGTATGAATTTTATGTGGAAATGTCTCCAAATTGCAGTATTTTAGCATCTATTTTTCAAAATTTTCCTGTGGGGGGCATGCCCCCAGACCCCCCTAGTTCCAGCATGCCTTGCATGCTGGGAAGTGTGCTTCACACACCTCTACCCAAGAGATTAGTACCTTGAGTTAGCCCCCCCCTTTTATAAATCCTAGATCCGCCCCTAGACTTACCTAGTGTTCAATCAATCAATCACTCAATCAATCAATCAATCAATATGGGTGATGTTTGCATTCCATTCAAAATTAAACTCTGACATGCTATACCAGCAGTATGTAATGATATCTTATTTGTTGCAGCTGCTGTACACATTCAAGTGTTTCCACCAGTGATCAGAGTGGCAACACCTAGTGCTGTGACATTCACATGTATGACTACTGCTGAATTTTCAACCAATATCTACTGGATACGACATGAAACTAGAATAGTTAACAATCACAAGTATATAATGACATTTTCACTTGATGCAGAAAACTGTTCTGTCTCAGCTGTTGGTCAGTGTGTATCATCCAGTACACTAGAGATATTGGACGCTGATGTGTCTGACAATGGATTGTATATTTGTTATGGTACCAGTGATGTTGAAAATACTACAGTTACTGTTGAGCTAGTTGTAAATGGTAATATGATAAATATATACAAGGATATAAACATTACACTTTACAATGTGTTGTCAAGATGTTGGTGTTATGTAATTTGACTATGGTATTACATGTATAACTGTTGCTAACTTCACAGTACACAGCAAAGAAATTAAGTTAAGATGGTGGCCAAACTTTAGAAATCTATTATTGTACAGAGCAGTATATAACTACTGTATGTGGCTGTGTAAATGCGGACAGTCATATTTCTAGACTTTTTTCTATGTATATTTAGTTTGTCTAGATATATACTGTTACTTTTTGTAAATGTTCCTTTTCAATCTTCACAGTTCTTTCCAGCATAACACAACCACTTGTGAGTAGAACAGTTTTGTTGAAAAGCAATGTCAACTTCACATGCAGTGCTACTGCTAAACCAAGAGCTGTAATCAACTGGTTCAGGAATAACAGCCTGCTAATGCAAACTATTCACGATGAAAATCATTTTGTTATAGTAACTAGCAGTATAATGGGAAACTGTACCATCACTGATCCTCCTAGTCAGTGTGTGTCATCCAGTACACTACAGATATTGAACACTAGAGCAGTTGATAGTGGAGAGTATACTTGTATTGCTACCAATGAGCATGGAAGTGATGCAATGACAGCCACTTTAATAGTCAATGGTAACACGTTTATGCATGGAAATTAGCAATAAACACTTAGTTGGATTCTTAACTGAATTGCATTCTCATTAGCTCATTTCAAAACCTATTAGTATTGTATTTATTACTTTTCCAGGCTATATATTTGAACTATGTGCATGTCTTCATTTTTTTAGATTCTTTGATTTTACTATATTTCGTTTTCTTGTAGTTGGCCCTATTATCACTCAACCACTCGTGGACAGAATACTGACATCAAATGAAAATGTTAATTTCTCTTGTGTTACTACTGGTACACCACAAGCTGTCATTAGTTGGTTAAGAAATAATAATGTGCTTATAAGTAGCAACAGTTTAAGTGATGGAGGAGTTCCAGTTGTAATATCTAACAGTGTAATGGGAAACTGTACCATCACTGATCCTCCTAGTCAGTGTGTGTCATCCAGTACACTACAGATATTGAACACTAGAGCAGTTGATAGTGGAGAGTATACTTGTATTGCTAGTAATGAAGTGGGAAGAGATACAGCAATATTTAATGTAATAGTCAATGGTACGTCAGTGTATATTGCAGGTGTAACCTTAGTCCTCATACAGGATGGCATATTGCAGAAAAACTATACTGTAGTGCAGCATTATTTAAGGATTTATCCTTATTTTTCAAAAAAAAAATCAATTTGTATATGGCAAAATTTTATTTTATGTATTATAGTGCTTTATTTTCTCTCACACAGTTTTTCCTGTAATCACTCATCCACCAGTAGATGTAAATGCTAACTTAAGTGAAGAAGTTAACCTTACATGTATTGCCATTGCTAAACCACAAGCTACTATTTACTGGATTAAAAACATGAAGACTGTTATTGGTAATCATTTAGGGAGGATGGTATCTAACAGTGTGATGGGAAACTGTACCATCACTGATCCTCCTAGTCAGTGTGTGTCATCCAGTACACTACAGATATTGAACACTAGAGCAGTTGATAGTGGAGAGTATACTTGTATTGCTACCAATGAGGCTGGAAGAAACATAGAGACAGCAAATTTAATAGTAAATGGTATGATAACATTGTAAAGCATGTGATAATCGAATAACATTCTTGTAGTAACACTTAACCAACTGGCTAAACAGTGGTACACAAACCATAATATGCAGTGTCAGGAAATGGCATGACTGTAAACCATTCATTCTTTCTTTACTACAGTTATCCCCATTGCTGTCAAGCAACCAACAGACACAATGTTCAGATTGAGTGGCAGTAGTGTCAACTTTACTTGTGCTGCTACTGGTAAACCACGACCTGCTATTAGCTGGTTCAGAAATGATAGTAAATTATTAACCAACCATTTAAGTGGTGGAGGTATTCCAGTTGTAATAACTAACAGTGTAATGGGAAATTGTACCATCACTGATCCTCCTAGTCAGTGTGTGTCATCCAGTACACTACAGATATTGAACACTAGAGCAGTTGATAGTGGAGAGTATACTTGTATTGCTAGTAATGAAGCTGGAAGTGATACAGTGATGATTAACTTGATAGTCAATGGTAAATATGAGTACTAACTCTGGGTTTATATGCTCTATATAGTAACATGTTCACACACGTGTTTAGGCCGACTTGTGACATGCTTTCACCTACATGTACCGCATCAGCTACACCATAGACCTACCTTCATCCTCTTCTGTGTCCCATTTCTTTCTCCACTACCTTGATTCAAGGAGGGTAGTGCATATATTACCTGATGTGCTGACTATCAAGCTTATACCTGGAATCTCCATACTGACTGTATTGATTGAAAAAAAACACTTCTTGTACTGTTCTTCATTTGTAATCATGTTTACCTATATATACCTGCAGCTATTCTAATAGAAATTTAAACCCTTCTTCAGTAATGGCTATACAGTTGACAAACAGTATGAATTATATGTGCGCTGAAATATAGCTGTAGATACAGGTCACATTTCTAATTTCATAGCCTTTAGTTCTATGATACATGCTTAAAACTACCTAATTTTTTTTCCTTGTAGCTACTTGTATTAGAAATGATATGATATGATGATATATAATCTTTGATTTGTGGTCTCATGTATACCTATAGTGATTACATTAATTGATTAATAATTGCTGCAATGTTTTTCTTACTATGTACTTGTGTTCTGCAACAATGTATTACCTGTAAATTATGGGATGCCAATTATAAAGCATAAGAAAATACAGTGTTGCCAAAAAATGTTGCAATTATTCTCCTGACAGGCATAAAACAGTTACTAGCAGTATAATTTCATTCAGTATAATCACCACAATTTTTCAAAATAACAATTTGATGCTGGAAGAGCATGTGTAGGAGTGCATGTAATGACGTATGTACATTTGCTTTCCTGCAGTCGTCCCAATTGTTGAACCATTGATAGACAGAAATACCACATCAGGTGAAGATGTCAACTTTACTTGTACTGCTACTGGTACACCACAAGCTGTCATTAGCTGGTTTAGAAATGATAATGAATTATTAAACAACCATTCAAGTGATGGAGGTATTCCAGTTGTAATATCTAACAGTGTAATGGGAAATTGTACCATCACTGATCCTCCTAGTCAGTGTGTGTCATCCAGTACACTACAGATATTGAACACTAGAACAGTTGACAGCGGAGAGTATACTTGTGTTGCTAGTAATGAAGTGGGAAGAGATACAGCAATATTAAATGTAATAATCAATGGTACGTCAGTGTATATTGCAGGTGTAAACTCAGTCTTCATATCCTGATGTATAAAAATACAGGATTTCATAATGCAGAAAATTATACTGTAGTGCAGCATTATTTAAGGATTTATCCTTATGTTTTCGCAAAAGCAATTCATATATGGCAAAATTCGAGTAAATATGATTTTGTGTATTATAGTGCTTTTTTTTCTCACACAGTTTTTCCTGTAATCACTCAACCACCAGTAGATGTCAATGCTAACTTAAGTGAAGAAGTTAACTTCACTTGTATTGCCATCGCTAAACCACGAGCTACTATTTACTGGGTTAAAAACATGAAGACTGTTATTGGTAATCGTTTAGGGAGGATGGTATCTAACAGTGTAATGGGAAACTGTACTATCACTGATCCTCCTAGTCGGTGTGTGTCATCCAGTACACTACAGATATTGAACACTAGAGCAGCTGATAGTGGAGAGTATACTTGTGTTGCTGCTAATGAAGTGGGAAATGATACAGTGACTGCTCAGCTAATCATTGATGGTATGTAATTTGCATTAGTTAAAAGTCAAATTTGGATGGAATAAGATATTGATAATTGCATGTGTTGTATATAATTTTCTCTTGTTTACTAGGCAAATCACTCATTTACAAGTGTCAGTTTTATCTTGTATTATACAGTTCATAGCTCTGTTATAACCTATATGTAGGTTATAATCGAGTACATGTAGCTTACAAATTCAGCCATACGTATAATTATGTGTCCGGCTGTTTACTATCAGTTACCATCAATCAGTCAGTTTAACCATCAGTAACTTTAAGTTATACAACAACAATGTTGTTCCTAATTAACAGTCTTAGTATAAGGATATGGCAGTGGCCACATAACTTATTATACTGTATAGTGAGTACAATAGTAGCAAAAATTGTTTACTTTTTGGTAAAAACACCAATCTTGGTAAAATACTGCTTGGTTCATGGCATTACATCTATACAGTATGATAGTACTGTATATTAGAGACCACAAAGGAGTAGGCGTGGCTCATGAAATAACATCACCCAAAAACCAGCCTCAATTTTCCCTGACGACGATGAAGCACTATTGGTTAGGTAAAACTAAGCCCAAACAAGCCTTCAGATCGACCTGAAATGCTTTCAACAAGTTGCTACGGAATTACAAAAAAAATTAACAGAATTTTCTATTGACTGACTGACTGAGTAACTGACTGATGCCTTCAGACAAGCGTAACTCAATAATGGCTGAGACTATATGGGCTTGATTTTTTTGGCTGTTTGATGTTGCTTCAGCCTGAGAGGTACCTTTTTGCATACCGTAATATATACAATGCATTCTTCATGGACTTACCAGTGTCCTCCTTCATCTTTGCACACAGCGAAAAGTGTCGATTTGGTGGTAGCATGTGATGGTTTCCCTTCGTAACAGAAATTGTCACAGTATAGTGTGTGCTGAAACATAGCGTCTTTATTGGCAACCAAAAATGGCCAGTTTACACAACTGTGGCTTCACAAGTACAGTCCCTGGTACTTTCAAGAGTTCCGAAACATGCCCTAAACAATGATTTTCATTTGGAACCCTACCTTTAATCACTTAGAACACATTTTTCAACTTCTACAGAAAATTTGGTGCTTTACCAAAGTTTTGCAATATGGAAAATCGGGAATTATTATTGCTTTACAACGCTAGTGCATACGCAAAAAAAAAGACAGGTGGTATAGTGAGGTACAAAATAGGTGGTGTTGAAGGTTAGGTCAGTTGGTAACATGTGCCAATTGCAACTACCCAAGATTTAAAAATTGGAATAGGATCTTTGCAACAAAGGCAATAAATCAGTGATATTGCTTATACATGCAGCTATACTAGTGGTGCACGTTTGATTCATATATACATCAGTCACATAGCTTGTCTATTATACAAAAACAGCCAAACTGAAAAATGTGTAACACCAAAAAAGCCAGGGTGAAAACAGATATGAAATCAAAGGTGATGGCTAACAAATGGCTACCATAATATTAATCATGTCTCATGCATAAGCAGTCTCAAACAGTGAAGAACTGAATCAAGTTTGCTGCATTCGAGATATGCTTGGCTGAAGGCATTAGTTGAGTTAGTCGAATGTTCTGTTAAATAAAAACCTTTGTTGAAAGTATTTTTAGGGTTGCTCTGAAGCTTCCCAAAATATTACCCAAAAACCAGACTTGCTTTTTATTCACTTGCAACAGCTTGGCACTATTGATTAGGTATAATTGAGCCCAAGAATGCCTAGACAAGTACAAATTTTCAGCTGTACTATATGATCATGTATGTGCTCTGTACAGTTCATGTACAGCTCCCGTGAAATTACCATAACTCACAAATGGTTTGGGCAAATATACTGTACTTTCTTACTGAATATAAGCTAACACTAGAGCACACTTTAGTTCAAACCCAACTGCTAATTTGCTGTAGAATGCAAGTTATAATATTTCCCTTTAAACTAGAACTAGTCTTACAGTTTACACACTAGAGCCTTGATACTTTCATGATACACTACACAAAATAGTACAAACTATTGTGCATTTTTATTTTAGTTGTTTAGCTCTTCAATCATCAGATACTCAACTTCCGGTTTGACACTGCCACCAATCTTTCTTTTCACTTCCATGCTATTTGTCACCCGAAGTTGCTATCAAAAAACTGCAAGCGCTTTTTTTTAGCAAAATTACTACAGTAATTCATCCAAAATTTTCATGCCTTTTGGGTGAAAAATGACAGGCTAGTTCTATTTTAAACATAAGGGTGTAGAATAGTAAGGGGTGTGCCTGTTTCCTAATGTACAGATGCTAAAAATTCAGCAATAAGCCACAGACTAATTAGCGACCATAATATTTCCATCAAAGTAAAAGATAACCTGTTTTGCCATGTGACTTGGGAAGCCTTATGCAAACTGTACAGAGCACCCTTAATACCACAAATACAGAGACATTCACATAGGTAAAGTTCTATTTTGAGTACATTTTGAAGCACATTGCAAAATGAGCTTTCACAAATTTTGTTTGCTACTCACTTTCATGAAAACAAATCATCCATATGCATCTTGAATAAAGCTTTTACAATTTTGACTAGGTTGTGAAAAGCGTACAAGCTATTTACCATAAATGTTTCCAGATTTATATCCTACATAATAAGTTTTATACTCTTGGTTAATATTTACCTGGGCTCTCAAGTTTCCTAGCTTCATTTATACAGATTGCTTAATGCTCTGGTACTGTATTAAGAACCACTGAATAATAAAATTATACACTTTATCATAAATCACTCTTTCATCTAGTTGTGTTAATATTACAGGATTAATGGATGGAACAGGAAAGAATAGATCACCTTCAACAGTAGGAATCATCCTTGGAGTTTGCACATCATTTTTGATAGTGATAATAATGATACTGGTTCTAATTTTTGTGGTAGCCTTATACTATAGGCACAAGTGTTGAAAAAACCAGGAGATGAATAACAATCGTATGTAATATTTAATAGTTATACCATGGCCACGAGGGATTTTCCTGATATATATGCCCAAGCCCGAGGGCGCGGGCATAGAAATCAGGCAAATCCAGAGTGGCCATGGTATAAGTAATATATACCACTCTGGCATGTTCACCTAATAGGTGAAGGAAGACAAACCTGCATTCACCACATTACTTTTATACAGAGGTTTGCAAAAATCGATTGTGGGTTTAAATTGTGGGCACAAAAAAGAAATGATTGTGGGTTTCACTGGTTGTAGTGATACCATTTTAAACCAAATAATCACTTTGTGAATGAATAAAGTTACCTAAGGTGCTAAAATAAACACTTAGACATATAGGTTGTGAATGTTTGAGGCATCTTTTCGTGCAGTTGAAATGTACTCTGTAGAAAAACAATCCCCACATTGCAAAAATGATTATTTAGTGATGCTTAGTAACTGAACTATGCAATGCTGACTCGCTCAATTCTTTTTACTTCACAATAATGCCCTTAACTAAATCAACATGTTTAATTCAAACCCACAATGCAAAACTGTAAGCAGCTCTAATTAAAATCCACAATGCAAAACTTTAAGCATCTCTATATAAATAATCAAAGGGAACTGATGCTTTGTAGCTGACTCAGCATCAAAGGCAGTTGTGGTCAGGGCTATATCATGATAGTGCCCTAACCACAGGGCGATATCTAGATATTTCCCTGTGGTCAGGGAAATATGTGACATATAACCCTGTGATTTCCTTTGATCTGAGGTGTCAAAGTGGTATATATATAATGTGAAACTGTATAATGCCTGCTATGCATAGTTGGTTCATGTTTACCAGGCCCCGGCTGAAAAAAAACCAGCCATATCAAAGAGGTGATAAGTGCTCACTTCCGGGCTATTGGAAACAGGAAAATAAATACAAAACTCATTTGTATTTATGCTAAAGTAATTAACCTTGCTTGGTGGCCACCTCTTAAAGACTACAAAGACCAAGGTTCCAAATATTCTAAATGACTTCATTAATGAGAATACCTCATTTTTGGTAACATCTTTTTACAAAGACTACCTCTTTACAAAGATTTCATTGCAATAATAATTATAGCTTAATTGTAGTATGATCACTGTTGTACTATATACTCTGTATGGAAGTTTCTGTACAGTAAAAAAAGCATAAATACCAATACAAGTAGTACAGTGCATGACTGAGCAAAAAAATCATTCACTTTTTGATAAAAGCACCAAACATGGTACAACATTTACTTGATTCACACTATTTCATATTAGATATGGTGCCATTAAAATTACCAATCATATCACAACTGTCTAATAAAAGTAATAGAAATGTAATAAGGAAGCCATAAAAGTGCTCGATAATATGCACATAGTTGTCGTAATGAATTAAGAGGGCATATGTGTAGTGCTGTGTGCGAGTTGTTAGGCTGGTGTTCAATCATCACAGACCCTTTTGGACCCCACTAATAGTTAACAGACTGTGGGGTCTTTTTTGCATTGTTTGGGACTTCAGTAGAATGGCAAAACAGCAAATTGTGATGAAATTGTTCAGCTGACGAATCGCAAGAGCTTCTTACAACCACCTCCCTCTAGAACACCATGGCGTGGCTTGGAAATCTATTCCAAAGAGGGCACCGTGGTGCAGTGGGTTTTGGGAATGGTTAGTTGGGCTAACTAAACAAGTACTTAAGAAGACCTAGGGCAGAAGCTTTGTCATCTTGCCGATTCTCGAGACTATTGTTGTGGAAGTTGAGGCAACCCTTAATGATCGACCCTTAATGATCGACCCTTAACTTATGTATCCTCCGATGTTACTAATGTTGTACCTTTAACCCCAGCACATTTGTTGTATGGCAGACGGGTGACATCTTTACCTCATTCATATGATGAAGATCCCGAGGACCCAAACTACAATGTGTCAAATGCACGGATGAGGAAGCGACTTACCAACCATACTAGATTGTTGCAACATTTTCAAACCAGATGGAAGAGGGAATACTTAACTAGCTTAAGGGAATTCCACAAGGCGTCTGGTACAAACATGCAGCGTGTCAAGGTTGGAGATATAGTTTTAATTCATAATAAGTTACACTGGATACTTGGTGTTGTAGACAGCCTCATCCTTGGTAATGATGGTTTGATTCATGCTGAAAATGTCAAGACTAACAATCAAGTTACATCCAAGCCGATCAGCAGACTGTATCCTCTGGAAGTGTCACTCCACCATATAACCAGTTGGAACACAGTAATGCACCTGAGAGAACTGTCAGCATTGGTCATGATGCAAGAGATCGTCCACAGCAGGCAGCAACAAAGAGGGCAAGAACTTGTCTGCTAGAGTGGACAACTAGATTAAGCCACCCCCCAGGGGATGTCGAGAACTATACATTAGTGTAATTGTATCTAGGTATTATTTAGGCTATTTTGTGTGTATTTAGGTTTTTAGTTTGCACAAATATACTGCATAGACAAGTAAGAGATCATAAGCTGATCAAGGGAGGTGTCCATCCAGGTCATTAGCTTGCAACGTTAAGAAGCATGGAGGGTCAAAGTATACAAAGCCAAAGATATGCAATATTATTATTCTATTGGATTGTGCCTGTACTTTTTACACTAAAATAATATTATTGGCTAGATGTTTATTTTACCATATTTTGAAAGATTTTCTGATTGCATCTATTAATTGAAATATATTCATGCTACTTAAGCATAAACAAAAATTTGGAATGTGCTTGTATGGTTCCTGATCAGCTAGAAATGGGCTTATAACTTAGTGTAAAGGTTCCAAATATGCCCTAAGGAAATGATTTCGACATTGCACCATATCTGAAATGATTTAGCATACCTTACTCAACTTCCACTGAAAAGTTGGCTCAAAGTGGCTGGTCTCTCTACAGGGTGATTTGTTTCTAGCTGAACTCTCTACACGGTGGTTTCTTTGTAGCTGAACTCTCTATGTGATGGTTTCTTTGTAGCTGAACTCTCTATAAGGTGACTTCGTCTAGCTGAACTCTCTACAGGGTGATTGTTTGCAGCTGAACTCTCTACATGATGGTTTCTTTGTAGCTGAACTCTCTACAAGGTAACTTTTTCTCTACAGGGTGATTTGTTGTAGTTGAATTCTCTACAAGGTGGTTTGTTTGAGGCTGAACTCTCTACATGGCGGTTTCTTTGTAGCTGAACTCTCTACAGAGTAATTTGTTTGCAGCTGAACTCTCTAAATAATGGTTTCTTTGTAACTGAACACTCTACAAGGTGACTTCTTCTACAGGGTGAATTGTTTATAGCTGAACTATCTACAAGGTAACTTCTTCTAGCTGATCTCTCTACAGGGTGGTTTGTTTGTAACTGAACTCTTTGCATGATGGTTTCTTTGTAGCTGAACTCTCTACAAGGTGACTTCTTCTAGCTGATCCCTCTACTAGAAGAGGTCACCTTGTAGAGAGTTCAGCTACAAAGAAACCATCCTGTATATAGTTCAGCTACATTTGAAGTCACCCAGTAGAGAGATCAGCTGCAAAAATATCCTGTGGGGAATAATGGGCATGTAATAAATATACGTATATAATTTGTATAATTACTAATAAAATCAAAAATAATTGAAGTATTAAAAATCTTCTTTAAGTTCTCTTCTTCTTCCTGTGGTAAAGAAAAAAACATATGGGTTAAAAAAGCCCCAAAGCCAGCCATAGGCCGACTTTGCAGTATACAAATACAAAAAGAAGTGATATCTAATCAAAAACCGCCAAGCTGTGAAAAAAGGTGCGGCCCCCAAAAAGGCCATGGTGAAAAAGATGTGAAATCCAAGGTGGCGGCCAAGAAATGGCTGTGATGGTAGGTTAATGGTTACATTTTAATAATGACAATTCAGGTGAATTTTGTGCCGCTTGGTCTTGGCACCAAATTCACCTCAATTGTCATTATTAAAATGTAACCATTAACCTACCATCACCGCCATTTCTTGGCCGCCACCTTGGATTTCACATCTTTTTTCACCATGGCCTTTTTGGGGGCCGCACCTTTTTTTACAGCTTGGCTGTTTTTGATTAGATATATTAACCCAGGTTCAGATCAAAGCTGAAACAGTTTCTATTCTAGAGTATTGTGATTGTTTTTAATGTTATAATTGTATTGTGTATGCTGTTTTGTACCTGTATTTGTTGTTTTGTACCTGTATGAATTGTATGTAAGGGTATCACCTTGTACAGGCATCTGCCTTTTGTGTATCCCTTTAAACAATTTGATAATAAAAATAATAAAAACTTCGATCTTTCGAATTGCAAAATTGTCTCGAACAAATTCAAATCGAATACAAATTCAGATACAAGGGTGTAGGCAGGGGGGGTTCGGATGGTTTGGATGAGCCCCCTTTCAGAGGCAGAATTTTTAAAAGTAAAAATTACACCAAATCTTACATACCTGGAGCTTTCCAGTAGCTACTTAAATGCTGAGCCATTGCAAATCATATCTATTGATTCATTTGATCAATTGCACACGCGATGCATAGTTGAAATGATGCATGTGAAATGGTCATTGTTCAGTGGTTGGTTGAGATAAGGCAGCAGCTGCTAAACTTGAGTGGTCGTATTATACATGTGTCAGGTTAACACAAACTGTGAATTGTTGATGTATATCTGATGCATAAATGGTTTGTTTATTAGTTACATGTTGTGGGCATGTGATGTCTCGAACATATTGGAGTACAAGCCAATTAAGTCTGAAGTTATTGACAAAGAACAGCTGAGAGTAATGTAAAGCTAGAAAGAAGTATTTCCAATGAAGGGACTCAGAGTGTCGAGGGCTTCCCTGGTGTGCTAGGAAATTGAAGTTGGCGGCCAGTTTGCTGTCTGGAAGTGAAGATTAGTTAGTTTACAATAGGTTCATAGTTTCCATAAGCTGCATAAACAGCAGTGTGTAGGTTTTAGCTAGTTAGATGCACAAACAGCAGGTTTTAATGTTACTACCTAAGAGCACATTTTGTGTATACATCATGCATTTTCGTTCAACATGGTCTAGGAGAAGCACCCAGGCCTTCCCTTTAAGACATTAAAGTTTAAGTCCAAACTTCCTTCAAAAAAATCCTGGCTATGCTCCTGGAATATTCAGTATATTTGTTTTATTCCTATACTTGAGATTGAATAGTTGTGTTGATCATAACCATTTTCTATTTGTAAATCTTATTTAATTAGTTAACTCCTTCATGAAGGTTATGACTTTTACAGTTACAAGTTTTGTGAACATTATGTTGTGCTCTAAGTAAGCAGGTATCATAAAATTAATGAATCCATATAATTTATTATACACTGCTTATAAACTTACACCTTATATTAATCACTTCATCTTAACGATTATGCAACTGTACATTATGCTGTGTAAATTTTACTAGCTGTTTTTTGTGTTTGTAGGAGCAAACTTTTGCTTTCTTGCTTTGAAGTAATCCAGAACTTTAGGAAAGACAAAATACTTAAAAACAAGTAGGTGGTGTCAAGAGTTCATAATAAAAATAGTGAGGGAGAGTGTGTAACTGCCAATGCAGCCTGCTACATATAATATTGAATAGATAATAATCTTTCAACAAATTAACACTCTTACTGATGATAGAGAGCTGTTGATAGGTGTTGAGTGTTATTAATAGGTGCTATATAAGGTAAAGCCTTTGATATGGATACTCTCTAAGTTATGCAGTGATTTTGCCTGAAAGTGTCCTCCTAGTTAGATACTCTCCCTTAATATATTTTATTATGAACCCTTGGTGGTATTGTGCATTCGTACAGTAATATGTAATCAAAATCATACCATTTATTGGCTAGTTCTGATGATGATGATGATGATAATGATGATGACAAGTTAGCTAGTTACTGTTGTGTATCAATTAACTTTTATATCACTTGTTTATGTTTCATTACAGTGTCGATGACCACACAGAGCACACTGATCATGAGTAAGTATGCATTACACCAGTCTATTAATTGTGTGGTATTGTTTCAGGGGTGATGTTTATAATTCCCTCAAGATTAATGATTGCAATAACCAAACAGATTAAATTAGTGATGAATGAATGTCAAGACCACATGTAGTTGTTAGGCTTTTGCTCTACTGTTTTGTTCATACAGAACTGTATCTGTTCTGTGTACTTATTGTTTATGTGTATGTGCCTATTTTCAGTATATCTGTGCACATAATTATATACCTGCTTATGCAGAAATAAATATTCTAATAGAGCAGTCATAATTATGGTAAGTGGTACAAATTACCGTATTCAAGATGTTTTGTGTACATTTATAAAGCTCAGAATATATATTATTACTGTCTAGCTACATAACCATTTTGTTACACTATATAATGTAATCTAATCCAAATGTATAATGCAGAATACTAGCAGAGTAAATAATTTGCTAAAACCCTATATATAATAGTATTATTATACACTAGATGACTGCTATGTGGGTGCTATCATACCAAGCATGCTCTTGACTATATAGTGTTGTTGTGCTAAACTACACCTTTTATGGAAAATTTCTGCAAATCCAGCAATTCTGTAGGAGAATGCTACAGTTAAGACAAGCACGTACTGTCACATAATCTGATAATCCTTGTGTTTATTGTAATTTCTTACACTTTGGCTAGGTATCATGCAAATGTGATCTTCTGAAACTGGATAGCATTCCTCCATAGCCACTGTTAGTGGCCTAAATCCTGCAGGTTGTTACCATACACTATGCTATACTGTTGATCATACAGGGATAATCCCAATGAGCTGTGCATTTCGTACAACAGTAGTGAGCAAATGCAGAGTGCAAATCATAACATCAATGCTACTAGCTAGTACTAGTTTGGACTTGTATATATACAATGCCAACTATAATAAGTTTTCAATTGCACATTTCTTATATTAATGAGCAAGTGAGATGCCTACAAAATATTTTATATGCATTAAGTTTGTTGACATACATGATTACCATGCATGTGAATACTCACACTGTAATCTTTTTCATTTGCACTATATAAATTTACCGACTGTAGCAGCAATCATTATGTGATATCAGTAAGAAACAATTTCATATCACCAGGTCTAGATTCAATAGGATTGGTAAATTAATACTAATAGCATGTAGCGTATAATATTTACCCCCAATGTTTTGCACAATATATTATCAGAGTAGATATGCATCCAGCATGAACCACTACTGAGATGAACGTACTAATTTCCAGCAAAATAAAAAAGGTTTTATAGTACAGAGATCATTTTTTTGTAATAAACTGCACTAGTACTGTAACAAACTGTACTCTATAAGGTTGTTAATTAGAACTAAGAATGATACAAGGACAGTAGTCACAACGCTTGATAAGTTGACTCAGTTATCAGTGGGAGAAATGACTGGTAATAGTTAATCATGATAAATATGTGAAGCTTCTAATCATTATCATGATGAAGTCACATTATATGTGCCAAAGATCTCGTCAACAAGCAGAGACAGTTTCCACCTACCAGACTCTATATATCTTGTAACTATCAGTGTATCAGGTCAAATATCAGTTGCATGGGTAAGTGAGTACAAGTATGAGTATAGCAGAGGTCATACTCAACTGCAAGCCGATTATTACTTAATACTGCTAAGCCATAAAGCTTTTCATGGTATAATGGTAAACTACAGATATCCAAGCCATGTATGATATTTCAATGTCCAATTCCTTTGAATTCAACATTAAAACATCAATGATAGCATGTACATGCACATACACACAAAGCCAAGTACATTAATAAGCACTTAAGAAAAGTCCAGCAGTGTTTTAAAAATGATTTATCATTGCTAAAATGATCACTCAGCTGCTTGCAGATCATGTGATGCTAGAAAATAGGCTCATTCTGACAACTAATATAGAATATAACAGTCTTCTTATGTATAGTCTACATATACAGTCTATAGTATGTACATGTTGAGCTGGATCTTCAAAAACGTTTAATAACTCACAAATGCAATTACACACAATTTTGAAATTTGGCTCATTTGTAGCACTGCTTGACCTGCTTAAAATATGTCAAAATCTTTTCATTCAAATCTCTGACACAATATTTACAGCCAATGAAAAATTTTCACCATACATTTCCTATATGGAAGCCACAAAATGTAGTGTCCATTACAGCTCTTTCCCGAACTTGTAATGGAGCCAAGACAGGTGTGTCTGTTGTTGACACCTTTGCTGTCACCACTTATCATCTGGTTGGCTGAAATGTTAACTCTCTTGAGAAAATTTCACTTAATTTTTGGTTGTTTTTCAGGATCCAGCTCAACTTGTACATACTATAGCCTGTATCTTTTATAAGGGAGATGAACATACAGTACCTTCAAGCAAGTAAGCAACGTGAATCCATTCATTATGGTAAGGCTTGCTCCAATAGTATAGCCTAGCGCATTACAACACTACAATAATCATAGCTAGGTGTGAGTCCATTGAATCTACCATGCACGTCACTAGTCTCACATAGCCAGACCACTACTTTTCTCAGTTTTGTGTTGGGGTGGGACTTTTCCCACCCCCATACAAAAGAAAAGTAGTGGTCTAGCTATGCGAGACTGAGAGCAGATTTGGTCACTCTTTAGAAACAGCGCCAGTTGATCTCATCGAGCATGCAGACTGCCATCACTTATGCAGCAGTAACTGTTATTGTTTTTGTACATTTAATTCATTTGTTTTATGGCAAAATTTAAAAGAAAAAGGTGTTGGGGGTAGGCATAAACAGTAGACCCGGGGACCGAGGATTCAAGGACCCAGAGGACACTAACTTTCATGGAATTTTACATATTTTGCACTGTTTATATACACTCTGTACTATTACTAGACACCTCTACTAGTCACAGTGGCTAATTTCACAAAGCCAATCCACTTTTTGTCCATTGCAATTGTTCACGCTGTCAATTAGAAATAACAAGCTGCTGCACAAAGAGCCTATTATTATTTCACCAGTTAATAAAGCTTCAGTGAAAAGATTACTGCAGAGTGCACCAGTAGCTCAATAAACAGGCTTTGTGCCATTCCAGCATAGCACACAAAAGCAATGACCTGTCAAACAAGCCCTTGATTATACTACAGATACTGAAGGCATGAAGAATGAGTACGAATCTATGAGGCACTTGAGATATCTAGGCATTGTGCAAGGAACCGTCATGATGACAAGAGTCACAGGACAGAGGAAGAGTGATCTAGGCCATTTGAGACTAGCCACTGTGACTTGCAAAGGTATCTAGTACTTATAACATTGTGAAGTATGTAAAATTCCCAAAAATTCCACAAATTGTAGGGTGCCCATGAGTCCTTGGGTCCCCGGATCTTTGGATTCCCTGTCCCTGGGTCCACTGTTTTACCTACCTAGGTGTTGATGTCTGACGTTGGATTTTCACATTGACGCTGATGACCATACTTCGAGAGACACACCCACAAACCACCAGGCCCTGCGCAGGCAACCTACCAACAAATTAATCAAAATAATCACTGGCACTATTGATTGATTGATTTTTAATTTAACCTCATGGTAATCGGCATAGCTGTTCTTCCTTACGGGAGCATTACACACATACAGGGCTACACATAAAAGCACAATGACAAGGTGACATACACAAAAACAACTATATTACACAAATAAAATACAATTGACTATTCACTACACAAGAAGAAGTCAAAAACAGCGGCAGGAAGGTTTGATGATAAAAAGATGTCATCAGGTAATCCGTTCCACCATTGTGTCGAAAAAGTTTTTTGGTGGAAGTTAAATAAGAGAGAGAAACCATCATTATAATGATGAACAAATTAAATGTACATAAGTTAAATTGCATGTGAGGCCTCGGGCAACATGCGACCACAAAGTGAATCACCACAACAGAATCACACCGTGGGCATGACAAGGCAAAAAAAAAAGTAGCTATTACAATACAAAAATGAAGAATAAAAGAGCCTATCATTAGTTTGTGTACCACTCCTTACAGTTTCTTGCCAGAAATATCCTCTGAGAAGCAGAAATACTGGCAAAGGCAGCATCATCCAACCAATTCTTGACAGCAGACTTTGGAGAATCAATATTGGGGTGAACAAACTTTAAAAGATTGAGTAAATTCTTGATAGAGGAAACTTGATAGTGGCCCAGTACTGTTATTTCAATAGTGTCATAATAATTAGTAACATTCAAGTGGTCAAACTCAGCCAACAGCTGGAGATATTCTGGTTTTTTCTGCTTTCTTGCACGAGCAGACTCGATATGATGGTTAGAGTCAAGAGGGCAAGTTAATTCCAACAAAGCAACAGATGAACTCTGAGAATTATATAACACAATGTCTGGACGGTATGATGTAATAAGCAGACTAGATGGAATTGTTGACTGGGGGCAATGGTTTGCATGGAAATTAGGAAGATCTGCAAATACTTGAACGTGTGGGGTGCCAGCAAAGAATTCAGTAATCTTAGTGGTCAGTACGAAAAGAACTTGGTCATGATGATAAGTATACCGTGATTGATTGAGTGCTGCAGGGCAGCTACTTAACACATGAGCAGTTGTCATAATACTGGTGGAACAAATCGTGATGAGCATCTATTATTATTATTATTATTATTATTATTGTTTTTCAGTACACACACACAAAAAAGGTACTGAAAGCCACTGACAAGTGCTGCCAGTGACTCTACTACAATTAATTACAGTAAATAATTACTTATAACAGTACTACATATATTGGTGATGGTGACGCTGTTGAACAGTGGCAGCAGGGACAGAGGTAATGGAAGGTATCATTGAATTGCTGCATGAAATGATCCCACATGTAGTTGTACGGTTTGTGTTTAATAATGTTTGTGGACAGAGATAGGTCTATTTTTGGTAATGAGTTCCAGAGACGTGGTAAACGATAAAAGTAAAAGTTTTGAGCAGTGTTGGAGGAACATCTATGATGAACCATTTTTTCAGATGCACCAAATCGTGTATTAGAGGTACTAAACTGGACATATTCAGTAATGTTGAAATGTGATGACTGTTGCTTGTAGGACTTGATGAAGAACATAATATCATTCATTTCATATACATACATTAGTGGTAATAGATGTAGAGTGACCACGTGTGATCTATATGATAATTGGTAGTCATTCAAAATCCACTTTGTAGCTCGCCTCTGTATTCTTTCTATCGTATTGATATTTTTAATTAGATGAGGTCTCCACACTTGTGAACAATATAAGATTTGTGAACGGACAAGTGAGATATACAACCTTTTTCTAGTCTCAACTGGTCCATTACCTGAAAAACTTCTACGAATTAATCCAAGAATTTTGTAGGCCTTACCTGATATTAATTTGTAGTGGTTCTCCCATGTTAAGTTCTGTGTTATTATTATTCCTAGATCTTTAGTGCTATCAACAGTAGCAATCGGCTTGTTGTCAATAAAATAGGAGGTAGCAGTCATGTAGCTCTTTAGCCAGAATTGTAAGTGTGCAAATTTGCTGAAATGGTAATATAAATCAGATGTTATGCCCCATTGGAAGAGGTTATCCAGATCTTTTTGAAGGAGGTTCATTGCAGTTGTATTCAGACCACTTCGATGTTTCAGGCATTTGGTATCATCAGCATAGATAAATGCACTAGAAAACTTTAGGCACTTAGGTAGATCATTTATAAATAGAACAAAAAATAATGGGCCTAGGATACTTCCTTGGGGAACCCCAGATAACACCGGTAGAAACTCTGAGAGACTGTTGTTGACTCGGACATATTGTACACGATTAGAAAGATATGCTACAAACCAGTTAAATAATGTTCCAGTAATGCCAAAAGATCTTATTTTGTGTAGTAACTTGGTATGAGTAACAGAGTCGAAGGCTTTCTTGAAGTCTAGATAAATGACATCTGATACCTTGTTTGTTCTTTTCGCTTCCAATAGTTCATTGATGAATAATAACAACTGCTGTAGGGTAGATCTACCAGGTAGAAAGCCAAACTGATGAGGGGTAAACGAGTTGGATAAAAACTTGATTGATATATGTGACTGGGCCTGCGATAATAGGGCATGTGGGCACATGATTCTTGCCTAATTTTTCACACTTTCATCACTCATAACGTTTTCTACCATTATGCTATGGTATTACAATTTTCAGCTCTTAGTAAGCATTTAATTGGCATCATGATGCAAGTTACAGAATGCAAACATACTATTCCAGCACTGAGATATAATCTGAAGAGTGATGGGGTGTAGTTTGTGCCCACATGCCCTGTTTTTGCAGGCCCGGTCACATATTAAAGATGATCTTTTCCAAAACCTTTGAAATGATACATAATAGTGATATAGGACGGTAGTTGGATATAGTAGCACGGTCCCCACACTTGAAGATTGGAATGACACAATGTGTACGCCATTCAGATGGTAAATAGCTATTTGTAATGGTTAACTGAAAAAGATAACTGATGGGTTGACAAAGGGCGTCTGCACAATATTTTAATACTTTAGGGCTGATGCCATCAGGTCCCATTGCTTTGTTTGGATCTAGGGAGACTAGAGCTTCATGAACATCTTCAGCTGTGATTACTATGTCACTTAAGGAAGCACCAGAAGTTTCATTGGTGGTAGTCAGGGAATCATTGGTCAAGTCTTTATCATTAAAAACAGAGTAGAAATAGCTGTTAAACAATCTGGCTTTGTCCTGGTCACAGGTGGTGGTGTCTGTACCTAAATGCATCTGAGGTGGTAAGCAGTCACTTTTTGAAAGAGAGGATATGTATTTATAGATGAGACTATTATTGCTACTAGCATAGTTGCTGATTAAGTTGGATTCATAGTCACTCTTAGCTTCTACAATCAATGCTTGGAGATTATCTTCTTCTGCTTGTAACTTTAGCTTTAGATTATTACTGGGATTCTTTTTGTACTTTCTTCTTAAAGAATGAATACAGTTCAGACAATGTTTTATGGTTGGTGTAAACCATTTGGGATGCTGCTTCTTCTTGACCAAAAACTGTGGGACAAAAGCTTGAATAGCAGTCTGTAGAATATGTTGTAATGTAGCCCAAACTTTTTCAACGTCACTTAGATGATAGTATTCGTGAAAATTGTGATTCATCATAGAGTTATACATACTGTCCCAGTCAGCTCTTGAGTAATCGTAAGCAACATAGGAGGCTTTCTGTTCCACAGTGTGAGATGATGTTGGAACACTGAAATTAATTATAAAGTGATCAGATGAGAGGCCTTGAGGGTGAGCATCAGATACTGCTGGCTGGTTGATGACAAAATTTGCTAAAACGACATCCAGGATGTTGCCATTAATGTGGGTGGGTTGGTTTATCAACCAGCTGTTCCAAGTTTAATTCAAAAATCTTGTCACAGAATTGAGAGGAAAAGTCAGAGTGACCTTGGTAGTTTCTCCAATCGACATCAGGTAAGTTAACATCTCCTAGTATTAGCAGATGATCATGAAAAGATAGACTTGATAGATATTCCAGTAGGGTTTCATGATGTGATTGGTTAGCATCAGGAGGAACATATAATAAACAAATGGTGATCTCCTTGTTATTACATAAAACTGACACAACAATGGCTTCCAGACTGCTATGTCTACCAATCAACTTAGAGGTAATGTTATCCTTTACTGCAAGCATAACCCCTCCTCCTCTGGAGTGACGATCATTTCTAAAAATATTATAACCTGTGGGTAAAATTTCACTGTCCAGAATGTATGGCTTTAGCCAAGTCTCAGTTATAGCTACAATCTGGAAATCATAACAATATACATAGCTCTGAAAGTGGTTTAGTTTATTTACCAGACTACGTGCATTCCATAAGCAAAAGGACGACTGGTTGAAATTAGATGAACTGTGACAATGGTACTGACCCTGGGCTAGTCAGTTGTTGTCAGTACCATTAGAGGTACTGTGATCACTACTAGGTGGATAGGTGACAGAGTACTGTACATGATGCTCATTATGTGTTTCATCACTGATAACAGTGGCAAAAAGTTTGCCAGCCAGAAAACTTTTATCCTAATTGCCTTTCTATCTTGGCCCTTTTGTATGAGTCGCCACCGTTCTTTTAGCAGTAACGATTCAATTTTTCTGGCCTGCAGAGGTAAATCAGGTTTCACAGTGATACCCTTAGGACATTGCTTTTTGTTGTAAAGTAAGTTGGAAACATAGCCCGAAGAATTAAACTTTACCAGGACAGGTCTAGGTCTTGCAGAATCGCTAGAGTACTTTCCCAGACGCACAGTATCACGGATAACACTGCTTGGATTGTTAGAAGGAACAATAGCAGAGCATACGTCAAAGACTTTACAGAAGTCTTGCTTAAGTCGCTCAAATCTTGTGGTGCCCGTGTTGCATTCAGGGATACCATATATCACAGCATTAAATTTTCTTGAATCCTCTCCTGTTGGTATTGCTACATTTGTTGATTTACTGATTGACCATTCTGACAATTCATCACGATGAAGGGGAGAACTTTGATCATCCATAGCCATCGGCTGCTCTTGGTTCTGAGGACCGCCAAGTAAACTGGTAATTGTAGTCTGCATTGCAGTTTGAAGATCACCGATTGCTTTGAAGATCACCGATCACCAGCAAAGAATTCAGTAATCTTAGTGGTCAGTACGAAAAGAACTTGGTCATGACGATAAGTATACCGTGATCGATTGAGTGCTGCAGGGCAGCTACTTAACACATGAGCAGTTGTCATAATACTGGTGGAACAAATCGTGATGAGCATCTAGTATGATAGCTAGTGATGGTTTTTTTCCAAATGAAATAGCTAAGTTATTTTGTCCAACGTAGCCCGGATTTGCCTCATGGAACACGATATACGGAAGCGTATTGTAAGTGGCGTATTTTACTATCCCGACCTTCAGTTACGAAGGGGTAACGATGATCAGGTAGACAAATTTGAATGGGCTCACGTGAGATGGTTCCAATCGTCCCGGCGATGATGAAGCTTGTTTGTTTGTTTGTGTTACTGGCGTGTGTACAAGCTCGCAGCAGAAACATACCAGGTATTTGAATGTGCTATGACCTATGTAGTACCGTGTATTTACTCACCCGGTAGCCTATTATGAATCACAGAAAGCATGCTCTAGCTGCTCGCATGGCCCAGCCCCTAAAACAGGCGCGCTTAAATTCACAGGAAAATAGGGGCTGGGCCACGCGAGAATATGATCTGCACGAAGCGATTTAATATAGCCTTGCGGATAGCCAGTCCCTCTTCATGCTTGAAGCAAAACAGGCTGACTACTCCAGAGAAGATAGATGTATAGTTGTAGCCTATCAGCACTAAAACAAAGTAGCCAAGCTGTGAAAAAGGGTAAGGCCCCCAAAAGAGCGAGAAAGGTGGCGGCCAAGAATTGGCTGCAATTTTTTTCACCACTATGATTAAATACGTTGTCATCACTTAAGTGGCCAACCTTATGCACTTGTCAATTTCATGCCCCACCCCCCGGGCGTCCCCACACCCCAGGTGGGGATTTGACATTGCTTCTTGTCCCCACCCCTGGGGCAATTGACAGTTGTCCAATTCACTGACCGATTTTCGGTAGTTGCATTTCTAAGCAATATAATCGCACTTGCTAAATTTTTATTACTAGTCGCATGCATGAAATATATATATATATATATATATTTTTTTAATGATATTTAATCAGGGAAAATAGCGTCAGCCAAAGAAGGCTGTTTTTCAGCTATGCCCTGAGAGCACAACAAAAAAATACAATACAATATAAGTACATACATACACAACAAAACAGAATTACATTGTACAAAATAATGTTTTAAAACCATTCACAGTTTTAGCACTGTATAGTGCTTTAGGTAATCTGTTCCATATGGCCATACCCCTGTACGCCAAAGACGCGCTTAGTCATCCTTGAGGTGTTGTCAAATCCCCTACTATGGGGGTGGGGATTTGACAGCCGATTTTTCCCCAGTAGTGGGGAATTTGATACCACGATTTGTCAAATCCCCTGTATTCCCCCACCCTCCCCGGGGGTGGGGCATGAAATTGACAAGTGCATTACAACTTCGAAGAGAGCACTTGTCTAATTTACAAAATAATATCTTACAAATTCCAACAAATCTCCCAACTCCATCACCAATTACTACCACCAGATTAAGAAATGACATGAAGTTCCTCCATTACCAGCCTACCACAGATTGTGCTTTTTCCACGCACCATTCCCGAATGGAACTGTTTGCCTTCAGATGTTGTTTATGCTGATCAATTAGACAGTTTCACAATTAGTTTACTGAATAGATACTATAATTCGTATTTGTAATTGCAGGAGCGGATCTAGGATTTCAGAAGGGGGGGGGGGCTAACATAATGGTTGGTAGGCTAAGAAAAGCGACAACTGGTTAATACAACTAGCTATAGTGTGCGAAACACACTCAGCATTCGGAGCATGCTCTATCTAGGGGGGTCTGGGGGCATGCCCCCCACAGAAAAATTTTTGCAAATTTAGCTTATTCACTATTAAAATTTGGCAATATTTTTGACTGAAAAATGATGCCACTTTTTTTAAGTGATTCACAATATTTTCATGAGTCACTTAAGTATGAAATGACACCATTATTCCAGAACAGTTTTTATTATTTATTAATGCTCCTGCATCACACATATACAGCAAGCTGAGAACTCTTTTATGGGGTGTACATTATTTTTATTATTGAAATACGCACAGAAATCAAAATAATTAATTCTGGTAAATAGCTAACTAAAACGATCATCGAAACCTAACAAAGGTTCAAAGATGAATGTTCAGTATTCAACGCAACAGTCCAGCAGTTTGCAGTAAAACAGATTTCTGTAAGACACAGAGCTTCAAAGTAATAGTAAGCTGGGGCTCAGAGCACCAAGGGCACCAATAACTATTGCAGTTAATTACATCTGCCTTAACATGCCAGAGTCTCTGGATCTCAGTTAGTAAGTCCTGATACTTGTCAACCTTTTCAGCTTCTTTACTAACAACGTTAGAGTCAAAAGGATAAGAAAAGTCCACCAAAAAAGCATGTCTTTCTTCTTTCAACAATAAGATTAAATCAGGACAATTGGCATGGATAGTTCTGTCAGTTATAACAGTGAAGTCCCATAAAATTTTCACACAGTCAGATTTTTCAACAGGTCTTGGATTATGTTTCCACCAATCTCTCACAACTGGGAAACCAAATTGTGAGCACAAACACCAGTGTAAGCGTTGCCCCACTTCATCATGGTGCTTCTTATACAATGTGCCAGCCAAAACAGAGCACCCTGAGACAATATGAGCCACAGTTTCAATCACTGACCCACACAGGTGACATCTAAGATGGATGCATTGTAATACTTAGTGTTTAGTGCCTGATCCTGGCAGCTAAAATTAAATTTTCAGTCTCAATCTTTAAGTCGGAATGGACAAGCCATCCAAAAGAGTGGGCACAATTGTTATCATTCAAGTTGGCCATTTAAAGATTTGTCTTGCCAATTTTGAAAGTGTAAAACATTTAGGTGATCACTAAATGTTTCAGGAGTTACTGATACACCACTTGGAATCTTTACATTGCCACTAGAGAGTACTTGCATCAATAAAACATTAGAGTGGTTCTTTAAATAGTGGTAAAGTGCTGCACGTACAGCAGCAACAACACTTTCTACACTCACAAGTCCTTATCCACCCAGATTGTGATGAACGTAAATCCTATCCACGGATGTAACCCACCATTCATTTTAAAAGTTTTCCTGGTTTTGCAACCCAAAACCTGTAATTCAGTTTGTTTCCAGTCAACAATGGAGGCAGACTAGCATAAAATGGGGATAGCAAATTCATTAAGTGCCAGAATTTTATTTCTTCCATGCAGCTGAGATGATAAGATCTTTCACACATGGCGAAGACACTCCTTTTGAACTAACTCCTTGGTTTCTGGACAATTGATGGAATCAGCCTCATAAATTCCCAAATACTTGTAATATTCTGAAGTTGAAAGAGCTGCAATAAATCTGTCAGGCAAGTCAATTCACTGGAAGAACACAGTCCACCACATTGCATAACTACACTACACTTGTTATTGTTATTATTATAAATTATAATTGCAGGAGTCTAAAAGAGTATACATGTAATATGCTAAGTACATATAGGTATAAAAATTAACTATAGTTAACTAAGAATTACATACAATTTATTAAGTGTAAGTAATTATCAAGTAGGTTAGTTGTTGATCACATAATCATTAACAGAGTTACAAAATCTTCTAATGGTTTCTAATTTAACAATTTGATCAGGTAGGCTGTTCCACAATCTAATGGTGGCCGGAAAGAAACTAAATTTATGAATATTTATCCTTGAAAGTGGTATCATGACCTCTGCTGATGGAGGTAATATGCTTTTGGTACATATGCATATACCAAAAGCAGATTTAACGAGATGTTTGGGATGTAGTCGCTAAACTAGCAACCCCTCAAAAGATTTGAACAATATAAGTATGAGCTACAAAGTAGATGTTAGAGGTGTAAGCAAAGGCAATAATTTTATATAGAAAGATAAAGGGGAATGGATGAGCTTTACTACTTAGAGTATATAGTCAGCAGATCAAAACCATTTCATAATACTTGAATAAAATGGTCAACCATATGATTACAGCACACAACTATTTGTCCTATTTTCTCAACAGCCACATTATCATAATGTCTCCTGTACTATTGTTAAAACATTCTGCCATAGAAGTTAAAATTCTAAATCTCTTCATGAACTGATTATTATAGCTAACTTTTAGCTATGCAAACTTCACTCTTCCTTGCCTTCAACAATTAGATCATAGAACAATCTATTGTCAACCAGCCATATTTAAACGGTTTATTGTATTATTATTATTACTTATAAATTTAGTGATTATCATTTTTGATGTGTGTCATACTTTGTACAGAGCTTCTTTATACACAGTAATAATATAGTGAACACTTTTGGCAATGTTCAAATTATAACATTAACTTTCACAGATTTTATAATTATATAATTGTGTTGTAGCTGTATTTTAACTTTTAATTTTTATATACTAGCTTGACAATAATTGCATGTGGTACTCTGTTCAAGCACACACAATGTTATCATGTTATGTTTCACTGTATTGAATGCACTACCAGTATTATAGTACATATGTGTATTTATACATTAGTGTAAAATGATCCAGTGACTGTCATGATTTATTGTGGTAAGTCTTGTGAAAGTCACTGATCAATCAGTGGGATTTGCCACAAAAGTAGTGATGGTCACTAGGTTGTTATACAGTGCAGTGATAGTGACATATACAGCATACATTTCACAGAGACAGCTTATGATATAATGTAATTATGGTAGTGAATACTCTTATAGTAAGGCTTTGTGAACTTTACACTGCAGCCATTCCAGCCAAAACGTATGGTTTACATTTAAGCCTTACAAGGGTGCACCTTAAGCTTCTTTTGGGCTTACCTCATTCACTAATATACAAATGTCACTTTAGATCTGCTATAAAAACAGTGACAGCAACTACAGCAGTACCATAATACAGTATTGTGTCTCCAGTAGATCAATATGCTAACAATCAGTGTAATAGCAATCACTCTGACAGCAAGTCTAGCAGCAGCTCAGGAGAATACCTGCTCAGCCTTCTGCACTAGCTTGGGAATGATGGCATCCAACCCTGGAAAGTCTTGTGATGACATCTACAAGATCAACAAGGCTAGCAGAGGAGTGTCAGGTGACTATTGGATCCAAACAGCCACTGGTACACATCAAGTCTACTGTGATATGGAACTAGAGTGTGGTGATCACAAGGGAGGTTGGATGAGAGCGGTTAACCTTAGTACCAGCTCAGGAGATGACTGTCCTACAGGATGGACTAAGATCACTACTCCTACTGACCCTGTACGTCCCAGCACTGACGTATGTCGTTCACCTAATGATGCTGCTGGCTGCTACCCAACAGTTTTCTCTGTATCTGGAGCAAGTTATCATAAGATTTGTGGCATGGCAAGAGGCTACCAAAAAGCAACCCCAGATGCATTTGCTCTGTTTACCAGTAACCAGAGGAAAAGTATTAACAGTCCATATGTGGATGGACTGTCCATAACGATTGGAGATCCTCGTCAACATGTCTGGACTTATGCTGTAGGGATTAGTGACGATGTTGATCTTGGAACATGGACATGTCCTTGTGCTAATTTTCCTGGCAGAAAAGCTCATCCCTTTATAGGTGACCATTACTATTGTGAATCAGGAGCCACTGGGCTTCAGCAATCTGTTATATATACTGATGACCCTCTGTGGGATGGTGAAGGTTGTATCAGTGCTAACAACAACTGCTGTACTAGTCCTGGAATGCCATGGTTTATCAGAAAATTCCCAGTCAGCCAACAAGTAGTGTTGTTTTGGTTCTAAAGTACTAGAACTAAATACACTTTTAGTACAGCTATTTAATTTTAGTTTTGGTACACTAGAACTAAACTAAATTTATGAATAATTTTGGTTCAAAAACTATAACTAAACTAAAATTCTTTAAACTTCTGGTTCAAAAACTAAAACTAAACCAAAACCTTTTCAACTTTGAGTTCAAGAACTGGAACTAACTAAAAGGTTTCATGTAATCCTATGCCTAAAAGATTATTCCTATTAGCACTTTTCTTTGAAGATGTTGATGCTTGCAAATGATACACATACCACAAATGTGTTACCATTGATTCTGCTGATTAAGCATTTTTCTTTCTGCTATTTAAACTCAATTATTTAAAGCATTTGTTTATTTGTATAAAATGGCAAGTGGAGGTGGAAGACCAAAGTCAAGTGGAGTATGGGGCTACTTTAGGTTTGATAAGATCAATGACAAAAGTGTGTGTGATGTAAAAACTAATGATGGTTCAGTTTGTGGTAAAAAATTTAAAGGCCAGTCTTGATGAACTTGCCTGGGACAACCTTACTGCAACACAGTGGAAGCATTTAGAATTCATTCAACAACTACTTCAGCCATTTGCTCACCACACTAACATCACTTCAGCCGAAAACAGCACAACCATTGCAATGGTTATTCCTGTCCTTAAAGAACTAAACCTGCACTTTGAAGAAATGTGCAAAACCAGTGGAGTAGCTGTAGTATGCAGGAGAATGCTTATCGATTTAAATCGAAGATTTATGTTTGCTACCAATCCTGATATGCCTAATTTTGATCCAGTTTATGTAGCAACCACTTTGGTAAACCCTGCATATCGTAAGATACTGAATGATAAACAGCTAGAAAAGGCAAAAGAGTTCATATTACAACTAATGCATATTAACAGACACGCTGAAGAAACGGAACAATCGTCACCAGGAAGTCAAGAAAATGACAATGAAGAAATTAATTTGCCAATTTCAAATGATGATCAAGATGGACAGCCCCCACCTGCAAAACGCTTTAAACATTTAGATCGAGTCAGTAGACTGCTAGATGAAGAAGACGATGAACAGGACCATCAAGAGAACATATCAACCACAATATCGCTGGAGGAGCAACAATTGAATCGGTACATAGAATGCAGAGTTAGTAAAGATGATAAAAAATCGATCCTTTTGAGTTTTGGCAGAAGAAAAAAATGAGTTTCCAGATCTGGCTTTAACTGCTTGCAAAATTCTCGCAACACCTGCATCATCAGCTCCTGTTGAGAGAATTTTTTTCTTCAGGGGGAGAGGTTACCAGAGGTAAAAGAAATCGTTTAACAAACCATAATCTAGATATTCTTGCGAAAGAACAAAATGTACATTCAAATATAATTTAAATTCTTGCTGTGCAATAGATGTGTGAAAGTGTGCAACTGGGTATATTAATAACCTCTGTATGGCAAGGGTTGAATTTGGCTTCACTGATTCAGATTCAGATTGCAATAAAATCTGAACATACTAGTAGTACACTAACTAAAACTAACTAAAATTGGGTACTGCAACTAATACTAACTAAAATTACAGAAGAGCTGGGTACTAGAACTAATACTAACTAAAACTATGGTTAGCTGAGAGTACTAGAACTAAAACCAACTAAAATTGCAGGTATTTAGGGGTACTAGAACTAAACTAACTAAAACTACAGCTAACTAATAGTACTAAAACTAGAATCAAACTAAAATGATTTAGCAGTACTAAAACAACACTACCAACAAGAAGATATTGAAGTCAGGATTTGTCGCGATGAGGCTTATAGTAATGAAGGAACTGTAATTGATAAATTACAGCTTTATGTAATGTAAATCTTATAGTGTTATAACTACATGGCATTTTATGTACAAAGCTGTGAACAATAATACAAAGTTGTAAAAGTGTGCATTTTATACTAATCTAATTAGTCTCGGTATGCGTCTGATATAGTAGTAATGGTGATTCTGAAACTCTATGGGCACACATATACTGTAGTGCTTCTTTACACATTTTAGTTATGCGGCAGTTACTTTCATGCGTGTATGGATGGAAACTGATATGTCTCTTAAACTCTCTTGTTAAACTTCACCTTAATAGATGGGTGTGCATACCTGCAGTGGAGCTATTAAGCATGATTGTACTGACACGACTAGTGTGCCATTGTTCTTCAATGCCGGCATGCATTTTAATATTAATGTATTATAATGTTTATGGGAGTAGAGTTCACACATAGATGTGTTAGTTACACTAATTTATAGTGTACATTACACATATGTGTAGCATGTGTTGTAATTCATTACTAGAGTTATATAAACACACACAGTATTCCATCATGAGATGAGATGAGATGCGTACAATGGCAATGGATGCCCTGTGCTATACATGACCGGATTTACTAAAGGGATCTTCCACACATGAACTCAGAATCTATAACTCAGATTTCAAGATACATATTGACCCTGAAATTTTTTCCATCCGCTAAGCTATGTTGGTGCTCACTGCTGATCACTTTTCAAGTCGATAGCCTTTTCCAACTGAAGTTATGTGTCATCAAAGTTGGTAAATTGTATGTGTGTGGAAGACCCTGTTTCACAAATCTGGTCACATAATTCATTTTTCACAAGTTTGATACTGTCATATGCAAACATATTCTCAAGCATGCAGTCAAACAGGTATCATGAGTCAGTATTGCTACATGTAGAACATGTAGAAACGGACGTCAATCCTACCAAATGGGTCGTTAAGACTCTATTTATACATATTTCATTACATTCATTACAAAGCGGACATTGTATAGCACTATTTGAGATGTATTTCCAATCCAACACTGTATGTCAATTTCATTTTTAAGCAGTAGGCCAATGACCTCTAATTTCTGGTATTGTGCAAATTCATACTGTAATGTTTAAATAATCAATGTACACTAACAAAATTGTATTTTCTGCAGCTGCTGTCAAACTTTATATTATAGCAATTTGTGATATCTACCGTTGTGCTTTATCATATCCTATATGTCTGGGTAGTAGTGTAACTCCTTGTGGTGTAGTCAACAATAAGAGATGTCACTAGTTATCACTGTACCAACCCACTACATCAAGTCATCAATGTATGAAAGGAATTGTATTCTCTATATATCAGTTGGAAGTGAGATACGCGCTTGTTTCATTGTAGAGAGTATGCATGTCAGCACAGACTGAAGTCTGTTTCAATCTGTATAGTTAAGAGGTATAGCTGGAGAGGTTTGCTATATCAAAATGATTGATTCTATTGGTGTTTTCAGTGCTTCAGATATTTCTGTTAGTTAATCTTGCCAGTGGTGCTAGTTTTGTGGACAATTTAGGTAGTAGCTACCTGTCATGGTTGCAGAAAGTCTGATTTAAATGATTCTGAAAGAAAGTCTGATTTGTTACATACTACCATTTTATAAATTGTCTTCAACATTCAGTTATCTGTTTAAGAGTTTATCAGTTCATATAGTCATAATCAACTCTGTATATTTACTAAGAATTAACTCTTTTAATTCAACATCTTGATCTCAAAATTCATTTAAAATTACTGTAACTTGGTGTTACATATATATGCATGACTCTTAACTTTCTTTACAAGAAGTATTAGACTAAAGGTTAAAGGTCAAGGAAGCTGCAGACTCCAGAAAAACTATGAACGTTCATAGAACTGCACTAACAGCTTCAGATAATCAAATAATGTGTACATGTAAAGATTCTGCATCAATGAAAGCTTTGAGGAAATGTACCATGTAGTGTAGTGTGAAATATTCTGTGTGATAAGTACAGCATGGTATGAGGAAAATTAATACTTTTAGAACTTGATATTTGACATGCAGCCGTACAATTTAGGTGATGACAGTTCTTACATACTATTGGTGTATAATGAATTCACAAATCTTAGTCAGCTAGTAGCTGAATGTCTGGTTAGACTCCTGCACGTATATGATACAGAATATCAATCAAGTCACAACCATGCAAGTTAGTAAACTACATGTATTGTAATCTGTAATACTAATCACAGATACAGAGCTGATTTAGATATGCATAACTAGAGATTCAACTTGTCTGCATGCTGCCCACTCAGATGAATATTTGAGATTTCATATGAATGACTTCCCCAGCATGCCTGGCTGTATGGATATATACTGGGGTATAATATCATATTACATGCTTGCACACATGGGCAAAATACACATGTAGTTAACTATTACCTTAAATATAGAATCTACGCACATGTGCTGAACACCATGCAATTTTTAGCTCATTATGTATATAAACACCAACCCTAGTACTACATCAATTCATCAATGTATACCAGTTGGTGAAGGAATTTTATTCTCTATAATCAGTCGTAAGTAAGGCATGCACTTGTTAAGTCAGCACAGATTGGAGCTTTCAACAACACAGTTGCATGTAGTTAAGAGATATAGATGATTAGCCTTTTGTTGCATACTTCAGAGTCCCGCCATTTTATAAATTGTCAATTATCTGTTTTTACAGTTGATCATGCAGTTCATATAGTCATAGTATTTACTAAGAATTAACTCTTTCAATTCAACATCTTGATCTCAAAATTTGCTAAGCACTTTTACAATTAGTTACTGTAACTTAGTGTTGCATAGCATGCATACATAGCTAATTGATCATGAAAGGAAAACCTGCATGGATTCTGTAACTTCCTTTACAGGAGATAAGAGTTAAAAGTCATGAAAGCTGCATAAAAGCTATGAAACTTCATAGAACTGCACAAACAGCTTCAGATAATGTGTACATATAAAGATTCTGCAGCAATAAAAGTTTTAAGGAAATGTACCATGTACTGTATAGTGTGAAATATTCTGTGTGGTGGGTACAGCATGGTATGAGGAAAGATTACCATGAAATAACCATGCTTTTAGAACATTCAACAACATGCAGCTATACAATTTAGGTGATGTCAGTTCTTACATACTTTATAGAGTATTAATTCACAGATCTTAGTCATGCCCATATCTATCCCTGACCTACAGGCAGGCCAGCTCCTTCTCGATGGAGCCCGGTTCCCTTCGGTGTTGACCAAGCCAGTCCTCCTTTAGACTCTAAACCCTTGATAAAATAGTAGTCAATGCATAACTACATAATTATAATGATTTAGATATGCATATAGCTAGCAATTCAACTTGTCTGCATGCTACCCACTCAGATGAATATTTGAGGTTTCATATGAATGACTGCCCCAGCATGTCTGGCTGTATGGGTAGATACTGGGATAATATGCAGTGTGTGCACATGAGCAAAATACGCATATACATATATACAGTTGAATAATTATTGCCTTTATTTCACATAATGCCCTAACAGTATTGTGCATAGCCTTTTGCAAGATTGTATAGGGATTAAAGGTTTGTACGACTCTTTATCATGTGATAAAATATGCACTATCATGTGCTTCTGATCCAAGCAAGCCACCCTCCCTGTAAGATGATAATATATCACTCAAAACATAATGTAGTGATTTTTAGTGCAAAAGTTAAAATGACAACAGTCACAGACATGCTGATAGTAGCTATCTCAGTAGCTACTGCCACCACTGGACCTGATAAGAATCTATACATATGTGCTGGAAGCAATTCACTGTACAACTTTTAGGAGCTCATTATATAAAGACCTTAATATGCTGATACCTGCCGGATGCACTTGTCATAATTAACATAATTATGTAACAAACTAATCTAGCCCATGTCATCCCTATTTTCAAAAAAGAGACTGATCAAAGCCATTAATTATAGACAAATCTCACATACAATAATTATTATTATGCCATAAATTATTGTGAGACACTTTCAATGTAATAATGTCTTACATAACTCTCAGCATGGCTTTAATTTTAGTAATCATGTGAATTTCAGCTACTCTCATTAGCTAGTCCATGAACTGATGCACAACTATGATAACTTTGCAAAGGCTTTTGTTGTTAAAGTCTCACTTAAATGTCTATTATAATAACTACAAGGTATGGAATTAGTGGAGAAATTTATCAAAGGATTTATTCTTTCGTGAGTATAATCTATGACAGAAAGTCACAGTTGAAGGTGAAGGCACATTCTTATCTCCTACACCAGTTACCCACTCAGGTGTGCTGCAAGGTACCATTTTAGGCCCCGTTTTGTTTAGGATATATCAATGACTTGCCTGACTGTCTATCATATTGTACTGTAAGACTACTGTACACTATATCAACCAATACAAATTGAACTCGACCCTGTAATGCTTGATTAATTTTTGGAACAGTGCAATACCTGGAAAATGAAGCTTAATAAGTGCTGTATCTCACCATGCAGATATGTCTATCACATGTTCAACATTCCACTAACTGTTACCCATTTCAAATACTAAGGTGTAACAATTCAATCTGATCTAAAATGGAACAAACACATTCAACAAGTTACAACAATTCTCTCTCTATGTAAAATGAAATATCAAGATAGCTACAACTGAGACCATGTCCCTTGCATACCAGTCATTTCAAGTAGCAATGCTCTGGTCACCATGGCAGTCATACCTGATAAAAGTGTTGAGAAAGTCCAACGTTGTGTTGCATGATAAGTAACAAATAATTACAGTCCCTATATCTATGTCTCCCATCTCCTATAATCACTTGGCTGGGAATCTTTAGAATCTCATAATACTCGTGCTAGACTGCTAGACTCTCAATGTTTTACAAAATTATATAAATCAACGTATCATAATACCATGTAACACCTATCTCCAATATTCAAGACTATATGAGAACTAACAGCTGGCTAAAAATTATACTATTTTTCTGCCACAAAACAAATTTCAGAACTTTTTCTTAACTCACATCCAAAATTTCAGAACCTTTTTCTTCCCTCACACCATAGCAAAATGAGGACAATTTACCAGACCACATTGTAAATTGATTTACTATCTTTTGATCAATTTAAATTTGTAATTTATTGAATTTTTATAATTGTCTCTGATCTGTACATATCCTTCAAATTAAAGTTGTACAGGAAAATAATAATATTGATGTTCACTAGTATACTTTACCATATCCCTGTTAGTAGTGTGACTCCTTGTGGTGTAGTCAACAATAAGAGATGTCACTAGTTATCACTGTACTAACCCATGAACACCAACCCACTACATCAAGTTGTTCATGTATGCTAGTTGATTAAGTCTCTATGTATCAGTCGGAAGTAAGGTACGCACTTGTCTTAGAAAGTTTGTATAATTTTATTCAAAATATGTATTACAGACTTTTGGGAAAGAGCAGCTCTTGGCTAGGAAAATATCAAATCAAGGAGGATGTAACTACTCACTGGACTGGACTACTGGACTGGAACACTGGACTGGACTACTGGACTGACATATTTTTGGTTTTTACACATTTGGTTTTATGAGTCTTGCTATATAGCTAAGGGCCTTCAGAAAACTTGCAGTCTGCTACTAAAATGATGAGTGTGAAGAGTGGGGTAAGCAAAAACTGACTTCTCACTACTTGTTATGCTCTACAGCATTTATACACTTCTTAGTATTGTGTTTTGGAGATTGTAATATATAGCAATACTGAGCTAACCAAAAATCATTTTACTATATTTGTGCTACCTATGATACACTGTATTCTTGAACTAAATAGCTCAGACCCCTGGGACACAACCTATCCTTCCTAAGACAATCTATTGTAGCTAAATTTGTTCCTATCTGAAATATACAAACTCATTACACAACTGTAGGGTTTTTCTGCTATCATGATTAGTTCTTACATGTGCTGGATGGCATACTATAATATGTGACCAAATTTATTAGCATTGTGCAAGCTTGCTACTATCTCCAAGACGCTATCATTGGCTAACCATAGCTAGCACATTCCCTGCAGCAAACTGATAAGGAGTATATATAGGTATATGTACTGTAGAAGAACATAATAAATAGAGGTGAAATCACTAGAAGTCAGTCATTACTTACTCCACTCCTCACACTCATCATTTTAGTAGCAGACTGCAAGTTTTCAGAAGGCCCTTGGCTAGCAAGACTCAATAAAATCAACCTCAGAATGTGTAAAAAACCAAAAATATGTCAGTCCAGTAGTCCAGTCCAGTGATTAGTTACACCCAATCAAGGACAGTACAGAAGAAAAATCTGTTCGAAAAAAAATTATAATAAATAAATAATAAATAAATATTTGTATAAATTGGCTTTATCGGTAAGTATTTTTCTGCATTGGTAGAACACTAGTTATGTCATCTTCATTGCATTTGTAGATAAGAACAATGATTTTTTTAAAAACAAACTTCAAAGCCAGTTTATGGTTGGCTTTGGGTATATATATTTAATATATAAAAAGAAATGAAATTCACCCAAAAACAGCCAAGCTGTATAAAAAAGATGCGGCCTTCAAAAAGCCTGGATGAAAAAAGTTGTGAAATCAAAAGTGGCGGTCTTGAAACGGCTGCAATGATGTGGATGATAATAAATTTTACTTGGTGTATTAATATCATCAACATCATTGCAGCCATTTTGTGGTCACCACTCCAGATTTTTTGAAGGCAGCACCTTTTTCATACAGCTTGGCTTTTTTGCATGGATGTGCTGATCATTAATTTTGACAAAGCAAGAACACAATCATCTGTAAGACATTCTTATGGAGCATTCTGATGATTCCTCATAATACCCCATATGACTCATAATAGCAACACTTAGTGCTCTATATAGAGAAAAGATCATTATACAGCCCACTACGTACATGGTAGATCTATTTCAGGATAGTGTAGTTCAATATGGTTATACCTTCACAGGAGCGGTTTTAGAGGGGTTTCTGGGGTTTCCAGAAAGGAGCCCCTGAAACCCCTTCAGGGCTGGGCTTACTTCAGAACAACTGTCCAGTCCTTAGGAAACTAGCCGATTCTTTCTTGACTACAACTACGTATAAACCCATAGGACATAACACACGAATCATACTCACCAATGCTCATCTGCTAACTGATACTTTCACCATCCTTGCAGTAAAACTCAAGGATCACAAGTGTGTTTGAGAGCATAAGATCGAAATACTCTGATAGAACAGTAATCTACTCTAATAGAACATTCAGTTGAAACATTAAACCAAGAGTTCATAATATAAAAAGAGAGGTATTTATGAACTCTTGATTAAACAATATGCTAGTTCTGCAATTTATTTGTTTTTAGAATGCAATGTATCCAAACCTATCTGCAATTAGAAGTGTATTTTTACAAATTTATGTGTGCAGTTCAAAGGCCTTTCATTTATTGATATCTGCTAGCTAGTGTAAAATATCGGGGTCACAGTATTAGGTGATAGCAATGCTTTTAGATTAAGTGACTGTTAATTACCATAAATACTCTATGCATGCAAAAGTTGTAGTGTTCCAATGCACCTGTCATGAGTTGCTACTATGTAGCATGATAATCAGTCTGTGAATAATTCAGAAATGTCTCCAAACATACAAAACGAAACAGTTAAGCCTTTATCACTAAGTTAGTTAATTGCAACTGCTTAATTGCTTTCAGTGAACTTAATTGCACTGAATTTGTCTCCAAAATATCCATTTTTGATAGGAACTTCCTCAGCAGCAATTCAATGCAAAAACTAACAACAGCTGCAGACATGCTGGCTAAGGTCACTTACGGTTAATTCAGATCAGAATATATAAACCCATGCAGGTGTGTGGCTCATTATTCATTACAATCTTATATGCACCTGAGTGCTTTATTAGAGCTACATGCTCTAGGGTATCCTCAGTTTATTGTAGGTTTAAAAGTTGACAATGGGATTGAGTCTTCAGTCCATCTATAGTCTTCTTTTCTCCATGCCTAGCTATGTAAGCAAGTTCATTTATAAGGCATATTCAGTTCACGGACGCAGCAGGACAATGCAATGTCCAAAAATAAAATTTATGTAAGTCACGTATCTCTTAAAAAGTGCTAATATGCCAGGGTTGGAAGGAAATGGAGCTCCATCACTAAGGACTTTAGCTTTTGCACCTGTAAGATCAAGATACTCTAATAGAGCAGTCATATAAGCAGGCTAACAAAACAGTTATAGTTTTAGTTAAAAACATGAAAACCTTTTAGTTTTAGTTATAGTTATAGTTTTAGTTATCTTTCTTAATTCATTTTAGCTTTAGATTTAGTAAATTATTCTGCTGTTTTTTTAGTTATAGATTTAGTTTTAGTTATAATATCTATTAATATGGATTTGCTTTTAGTTATAGTTTTAGTTAACTAATACATATTTGCATAGGCGGATCTAGGAGACACTGTCAGGGGGGGCCAAGGGGGGGCAAGAAGTTTTAGTGCACAACAGTGTTTATTCTACTATGAGCTATGGGGAAATTCTAGAACACAAGTTATATTCATTTGCATAACCTTATTCAGCATATAGCTGGATGAACGATGGACATACAGTTTGTAAAACTGTAGTTGGAGAAAATTTTAAAAATCAGACCTCCCAGGTTTGAATTTCAGAGCATTTTTGATAATGCTTAGCTTAAAAGTGTATGATTTGCAATGCGTACAAAGATTGGTTAGCCTATCTGAGATAACTTGTTTGATGGTAAAGTGTATACCAAATCAAAATAAGGAGTAGCTAGCATTGTTACGATTTGTAAAATTTGTAAATTGATGACATCAGAATTGCGACTATTCTATTAGAGTAGTGACTGCTCTATTAGAGTATCTCGATCCTTGCACAAAATTCAAATTTATTTGCCTCACTTTCTATACAGTGTACAGTTTAACTATAAATGTTAGGCACATTTATAAGCGTTGTCTTCTATTTGCCAATTGGCTTTCTATACTTCTAAATGCAGTGTGAATGCATGATTCTAGTTTCTGGTATACATATGGTACTGTAGATCCAAGGGGGGCCAGAGAAGGGCCAGGGGGGGCACAGCACCCCTTGGCCCCCCCTCAGATCCGCCTATGCATATTTGCCTTACTAAAAGTACTTTTAGTTATAGCCGGTTAACTAAAACAACACTAGTTGCAGCTGAAATGATTTACATTTTATTTATTTTTTGACCTGCTGGGTCACCACTAGACTAAGAGGGCAGTGAAACATAACATTAATTTGGTATGGCCTATCTTCTCACAATCATTAAACAATCAGATGAGTGAAAATTCACTGATCAGTAATATTAAATGGCCAAATTGAGGCGGTGAGACATAGCAATGTGGGAGGGGGATCTAAAACATAAAATTAACAATAGGTGCTATCTCAGTAGCTAGCCGAGCCAGTTTCCATCCACCACTGGACTCAGTCCAGTATGTAAGAACTGATCTACAGCAGGTGTGCTGGAAGCACTGAATCCACCACACAATTTTAGCTCAGTAATAAAAAAATACTGAGCCATCAATTCAGTTGGCTATCAGCCGGATGCACTTGTCATACAAACTTGCCAGTGATTCTCACCCACCCGCTCAGCACCTCGTACAGGAGTGTTCTCCCTCCAGTGCCTAACATGGTCAGTGAGCAGATAAAAACAAAACAAACAGCCATGGATGCTTTTTGTGATTTCTTTGTGGTATACACCTGTACCCCACACCAGATGATCCCTTTTAATAAACTCTAGTATCTATGCAGTTCATGAGCCAGGGATGAGCGGATGCGCAGTGTAAGGGGGTGTCACTCCAATAAGAGAGAATAAACGTCTTAATGATTAAGACAAATTATACATTACAAGCATACAGGGGCCTAGACACAGGGGTACCATGTGCTGATGGATCCGTACAGGAGCCTTGGCAAGACTTACATTAACTAAAAGTAAATTAAATTACAATACACCAAAAAAAAAATCTACATATATCTATATGTAATACTTAAAGTTTACCTAAGGTGGTCTAAAGGATCCCAGTCCAGGGAGGCTCTAGAATTAAAAATTCTGTAAGAACAGGACACAGCAATGCGAGCTGCCTGCTCAAACAAGGATCTTATGGTTTTCTTTGGCACTTCACAAGCAGTAGCCATTTGAGCAATTGTTTCTGACAATAAGTGGCCTAAACAACCAATTTCAATGGGAACAAGATTGACAGTTAACCCAGAAAGTTGGAGGTCATATTGCAAGGAGCTATATCGATCTTCCTTTCTAGCTCTAGGAAGATCGATATAGCTCCTTGCAATATGACCTCCAACTTTCTGGGTTAACTGTCAATCCTGTACTACGATCTGCGACCGCGGTCATAACCGGTCAAGATCCATTTTCGATTTTGACCGTTGATTTTTATCAAAATTACGTCTTGACCACTGACCTGGTTCCGTTTATTTTCGCTATATTTTCGTGCACTACTTACTCGCGAAGCTTTGACCGTGCTGGGAAAACAGCTTGACTATTGTTCTTCGTGAAAAATCGGTCTTTTTCATTGACCTTAAGCTTTGACCACGGTCGCAGATTTTGACCACGGTCGCAGATCGTAGTACAGTGTATATTGGAGTGACACCCCCTTGCAGTGAGCTTTGCCGAGGTGCCGCCCAGCACACGTGCACTATTATTCTAAATAACGCGCGCCATTTCTCAGGATGGAGAATAGATTGTCTACGCTGAGAGATGTGGCGATTGGGAGCGAGAAAACTCTGGCTCACTCGTCGCCACTCTCGTTAGCTCACTACGAGTGCTTGATGGACGTGCTGGCTACTTTACATCAAGAGTGTAGCGGGTCGTTGTCCAGGGATAAGAACGCTTCGAAATTCGCCCGCAAGTGTGAGTTGAATAAATATCTTACGATTACTATTTATACCGTTGCCATGTTTAGTTGATGACACCATTAAAGAGGTACAAAAACTTCGGGTGAATGCCGGAGATTTTGAGAAGAAATGCACCATCGGCAAAGGACACTTTGGCGAGGTTGGCATTAAGTGTAGAAGTTGTAATGGATAGTATGCTTGTAGTGATCTTGCTATTGACAGAAAGCCATATAGTTTGCATTGCTTTAGTTACTACAGTGACCCCTAAGTCTAGGATAACTCTTGTAATTTATGTACATGTTCTGCCTAAAATTATCGTTCATTGTACAGGGTGTGTATGATTGTAATGTATTGTCTATGTGTATAGTAAACTAATACAGCTAGTATGTGTACACTGTCAGCTGTTAGTTTGTATAATTATACTGTCAGCACATTGATCACTGCATTGTTATGTTATCAAAGTGTAATGTGAATATCTGACAAACAATATATTTACCTGAGCAAAAAATTTTACTCACACAGTGCATACTTGCATATCTAACTGTTGTATGACCACGCAAACTTGCTAATTGTTAGGTACTTTCTTTTGAATGATGGGTAATACACATGCACGATGATTTTGTGGTAGAAAGGATTCTTAACTATAGGCTGCTAATACAGAGAGCAAGTACATACATACCTAGCTGTTGCTAATAATTAACCATAATGTTAATTAACGCTTAGTACAACAATTTCCCTGCTGTATTGTGGTAATTACATACTCTATATGAGTGACATGTGCTGTCAACCACATAACAAGCTACCTACCTTGTGTATGTACATGCGCACACATTGTTGTGGGCAATTATCAGCTCACAACTTGTGGGTCATATGTGTTTTTCTTGAGTGACAGTGGGATAGCAAAAAATCATCTATTTTGACAACAAAATGTCTCAACACTGAGAATACATTATGTTTTCCTGTAATTTTTTATTCCAGTCATTTGTGTTTCAGAGCCTTACCCTCCTCTCCTATAAGAATGGAGTCAAGTCAGTATAGGAGTAGCTGTTCAGCAGCTCTAATTTTCTACCTTACTGCAACAACAACAAAAAGTCTCACCCACACATAAGCCAAGTAGCTCTACCACTGCACTAGTACCTCTTTGCAATTGTATAAAACACTGCGAGTGTGTATGGAAAATACAACATGAGAGTGTGTGTTGATAGACTAGTATGAGGTGGAGCCAAAAGTGCTATATTAAGTGCTTGAGACACCCCCTGAATGCTTTCATACACGCACGTGATGATGTTTTAAGTACTATCTGAGTTGTCTTGTTCTGGAGTACTTACCTGCTTCAATTTTCATCCATAACACTATCATCAAGAGTCCTCTTACTACTATATTATGAACTCTTGCTATCATATAGTCTATTTCTAGTCATAGAACAAACTTGGCTAGTTTTAGTGATTAACAGTATTATAAATGTATAAGCAGATATAGTACTTTATGGAAAATGTAGCACATTCAACAATTATATTTGTGCTGTACTTCAATATAGTATTATGTCACAGGTACAAGTTGTGAAGGAGAGGAGCTCTGGAGCAGTATTTGCCATGAAGGTGATGAGAAAGGCAGACATTTTGAAGAACCCTGATGTAAGCAATTGTGTCCTTTGTGTTACACAGTTGTAAGTGTAGTAGTGTACATTAATTGTTGATAGCAATGAGTAGCGTGTGTGCTTTGGGTTAGTGATATATCGTGATATGATATAGAATCTTTATATATAAGCCTAGGTATAGATTTTAGCTATAATTAAAGAAAATGTACCCAAGATGTCATTGTACACTGTACTTTTTTGATAAAAGAGCTTGCAATTTGTATGCTAGTCATCTACCATGTTGTATTGTACTTCTAGTACATCAGTGCTACAAGTGTCGTCAGTGTAAATACACATTCTGAGCGATGAGTTGTATATCGTGATATATATCATATCGTAATATGTTGTGTGCAATAATTGTGATAGGAAAATATCCTAAATCGCACACCACTACTTTGGGTGCTCACTCTTTCAGCCATGATACATTGTACAACCTCGTGTTGGATATAGTCCTTCCCTAAACCTGAGTAGTGATCAGTGCTCTATTATGCCTTAGCAGGAGTTTCTTTGAGCGTGTGCTTGCGTGTGTGTGTGCATGTTATGTACAATGTTACTCTATTAGGTTGTATCCATTCTGGAAGAACGGGATATCATGGCATGGACCACTAGTCCATGGTTGACCTCGATGAAGTACTCCTTCCAGGACAGCCAACACCTCTACATTGTAATGGACTTCTTCCCGGGGGGTGACCTGTTTAGTATTCTTGAGAAGGAGCAAGAATTGGATGAAGACGCAGTGAAGTTCTACCTGGCAGAGATTGCGTCTGGGCTCCATGACCTCCACCAGCTTGGCTTTGTCCATCGTGATGTCAAGCCAGAGAACGTATTGATAGCTCAGAATGGACATGTGAGGCTGGTGGACTTTGGTGTGGCAGCTAGAGTAAAGAATGGGAAAGTGGTATGTGTTGTTGTGTGTAGTGTGGTGGTGTAGAGATAACATTGTGATGAGAGCAAAGCTGTGTTGTGTTATCAACACAATATATTGTTACAGGGAAACTAGTAGTAGGCATGTTAGTTTACTCTTTATAGTGCTGCAGTTTGGCTTTATTTCAAGGGTTTTATCTAAGGAAAAGAACTGTTCAAGCAAAATATATTGCTACAGACATGTTTGTACGTACTTGTGTGTGTGTATTACTATCAGTGTATAGATTTTCTGTGTGCATGCGTGTGTGTGTTATGAGATTATGTAGCTGATGTCATGCCTGTTTGCTCTGTCAGGTTAGTTCCCAATTGCCAGTTGGTACTCCTAGTTATTTGGCCCCTGAGGTACTGAGGAGTCTGGAGTCAACTGATGGGTATGGGGTGGAGTGTGATTGGTGGTCTCTAGGCATCGTAGCTTATGAACTGATGGTGGGGGTTACCCCTTTTGAAGGTGACAATCAAAAGGAGACATATGATAACATCATGAACTACCAGGTGAGGATGTTTTGTGTTGTGTGCCTCTTTAATGTGCACACACTGTATGCTTGTATGCAAGAGACTGTACCCACCTGTGGAATTGTAATATATTGTGTTAGGAGAGTCTACAGTTTCCGGAGGAGGAGGGATTTGAGTTAAGTGATGAATTTCAGGACCTCATCAGGAAGTTGTGCACTGGCACGGATAGTCGGCTTGGTTTTGAGGGCATCAAGTTACACAGTTTTTTTGCTGGTGTTAACTGGGACCATTTGTTAGATGGTTAGTGTGCTGTGTACTTAGTATATGTTACTGTGGTGTCGTATCCTACAGCCACTCCGCCATACATTCCCGAATTGTCTGGACCAGATGACACAAGTCATTTTGAGGAGATCAAGCCACAGGGGTCGACGCTGTTGCCATTCAAGACATCTCGTACCCAGTATGGCTTCAATTGGCAGTCTTTACATTTTGTGGGTTTTACCCACTCCAAGTTCCCACCCATCACAGCTGAGCAATCTTCACTAGTTATTACAAGGTAAGGAACAAGTGATCACAACTAAATGTGTAATGGCGCCATTGTTGTTCAGTTTTTATGCAATGAGATGAGTATAGTGGATGCATGTTATGTGTACGCAATGTGTTTCTACATTTATTGCGATGTAGGTCCACAATATGTGTGATAATTATTATCATGTTGTAGTCAGGTGAGTGAAGCTGACATTCAAAACTTGCGTCAAAAGTTCAGCCAATCAGAAGAGGAAAGAAGAAGGCTAGACAAGGAATGTGCCATCTACCAGTCTCAACTTGAGGTGAGGGGGTTTTTTTGTCAGAGCTTATGCTAATTTATTGGCTGACCAATGGTTTAGAGTGATCATATATATATATATATATAGGGCTGACTGTTCTGTTCTATTGGAGTATTTGTGCCATATTGGAATTAGTGCTTACAACTTGTATGCAGTATGTACACATCTACAGTATATCATTACTACTCCATAGGACCTTCACAGACAGTTAGAGATGGAAAAATTAGACCGTCGTTCCACTGATGCCAAGACACTTCAGCTGCTAACAGAAGTGAAGCAACAAGGAAGGGTAGCTCAGGAGATGAAGGAGTCAGAGACAAAGTAACTAATACACACCTATCTGTATTGTAGTGTAACCTTGTATACTTGCTGTACAATGTGTGTGATTCTAAAGTTTAACTGTACGTATATTGTCTGGTGATTATATTGAGAAGAAATTGAACTGTTTGACCTGTATTTATTTCATACCATAACTTGTTTTATAACTTGTTGTGTTGCTAAGGAACACAGTGGAGAGTCTGCAGAAAATTGTTGACCAAATGGAACAAGATCAAGCAGTGATGGGCAAGAAGATCCAGCGACTACAAGAATCTGTGAAGAGTCAAAAGAAGGTACCATACATGTCTGTGTAGTGTTGTGTGTATGGTATAGTGTGTGCGTGTGTGCGTGCGTGTGTGGTATAGTGTGTGCATGCGTGCATGTGTGGTATAGTGTGTGCGTGCATGCGTGTGTGTGTGTGTTGACGGTACATTAGACTTGTTTATCCTATATATACACTCCCTAGGAGGCTGAGCAATCTAAGGGGAAGAGTGGTGATTTGGAGAAGAAATTGTTTAAGGTATTGGTATTGTATATGTACTGTGTACGTCCCTAAGCTAGAACAATAATGTATTGTTTTTCATATATTGTGAATGGCTTTTGTCCTATCAACACCATCGCATATGTATGTGTGCTAGTGTAGTGCCTATGCAAGAAACTTCATCTCAAGTTATTGCCCTACGAACAAATAGTTTATAACCTTATGGTGAAAACAACAACTGACATTAGTGTATTTGTTTATTCATCACGATTAGCTGAAGGGGACCCACCAGAAGGAGCTATCGTCACTGCAGTCAAAACTTCTCAAGGTGATAACAACATTAAAGGGTTTATCCACACTATACTACACATGATGGTGGTGTATGCTCAACTGGTCTTATTGTAGGTCACCAAAGATGGGCAGGACACCATCAGTGACTTGAGGAAGAAGCTCACTCAGGTAAGCAATGAATATCATGCTTATAACTAGTGTGTGGTTGTATCTTTAATGCTGTGCTTTCTTTCTCTGGAGTTACTTCATGTGTGATGCTTCCTTAATTTGTACAATGGGACCTTCAGTATCTGAACACCTGTGTACCACTTCATTTCACAAATGTGACTCGATCTGGCAAAACTGGCCTTATCGCCCACAACAGCAGATTTGATTTTTTTTGTCACAAACACAAAAGCTACATGAACATATTATCAGATTTCACTGTCACAACCAGCCTGGGTTAACTGGTCTACTTATGCTGGTTGCTTTTTTCCAAGCCTAGTGGCGAACTGTACGAGCGGTCTTGGGCCTAAATGGGGATCTGACCAACAAGTAAATGGCTGTGTGTGGCTGTACAACTCCATGGTGTTGAATAAAGACTATAGGTCACAAAATTTGATGTGTTCAAATAATTCAGATATCTGCATGCATGTGGACTTAGGATTACTCATGATATCATTTGTAACACCTCATCATTCAGAAAGCTATAAATTAAATGTTGAGAAGTTGGAAGAAACAGGAAAATCATTAAGCCATTCAATATTCCAGCCCTTTATTTGAGACCAGGCATTTGTTTTCCCTGTGCGCTGGCAGCCCCCTGGCTTACAATCCTGGTTCTAATGTGGCTTCTGTACGAGGAAATGCAGTGCATACACAGGTTGATACAATACTCTAATAAAACAATCACTTTTACTACTGTTTGGCCCTACTGTAATTATACTTTGTTTACTATTTGACACGTGTTGTATACACAGGCTGAGGATCAGCTGTCAGAGGCTAATCGTTCTATGAAGCAGTTGAAGGCTGAGAATAATTCCTTATCAGCTAAGCTCAGTGCCTCAGATGATGTAAGCCAAGTCTAGTGTATGTGTAGTGTGAGAGAGGGGGTGTTATGCTACTTATAACTGTTACAATGGGCACTCATTTGCAAGCAGCTTTTCCAAACAACTATTAGTGGTACATATATACATATATTGGTAAGAAGAACATTTGCTTTTAAAGTACTAGAAAGTAACGTTCTCATTTGTTATTGTTCAAAACTGTTGCATTAATTCAGTGATGTGCTATACATATTAATATATTGGAATATCATGATACTCTAGCTGTATTGTGATACCAATATCATATTTTGATTGTGCAATCATGGAAATGTGAAGGTCTGGTGTCGCTTGGTTGTTTACCAGTTTCCTAGACTCTTTAAGCTTGTTTTATAACAGTGCAGTGGAGTAATAGTCTCTACTAAACCATGAAAAATTATCGGCTGCCCACACATTTAATTACATTTGGTATGAAGTTCTGTATTTTTTGACAGTGTAGAGTGTTCAGATAAGTGAATTGCTTGGATAACTGAAGCCCATATATTTATATACTCTAATAGAACATACACTTGTACTCAATATACTCTAAATTTCCAATTTTGGATAAATGAGGGTCAGATAGCTGAGTGTCTACTGTACACGATATCCTATTTATATGGCTCACTACTTTGAAGATGTCAACTGTGAAATGCAGAGCTTTTTCAGCCAACAAAAATGAAAAAAAGTTGATATAGTTAACAGATATTTCTTGATACGATACACTGCACAAAAAAAGTTATGAAGTAGTCGCAAGGGTTCACACATGTTCGTTAAGTGTGAGGTCTTGCGAGCTGCTCGCATAAGTTTAACGAACAGGTCACATAGGCTTAGCGAACAGGTCGCATAAGTTTAACGAATAGTTTGTGTAGGCTTCGCGAACTAATTGAGTCATAAGCTGTTGACATAAGTAATGGTTTGCTCTTGAAGGTGTTGGGTAACCTAGCAATTGACCAACAGACTGCATTAAATGACCACTAATTGGTCCTGTTGGTTTTATACATGTGGCTTCATGAACCCCACTAACACACACAGAGCACTTCGCAAGCGTCGCGATCCTTTCGCATATCATTTCCAAACCTTACAACATCTGTTATCAAACCTTAGAAAATCTGTTTGCGACCTAACAGACTTCACGAACATTCGCGAGCCCTCGCGACTTCGTTACTTTTTTTGTGCACAATACCGTATATGTGCCATTTTAAAGCTAGGAATGGTAAAATAATATGTTGCCTTTCTTATCCAGGGAGAGTCACAAGCCTCTCTGATCAGGGACACATCACAGGTTTGTGTCATCTCTTAAAATGTTTTTGTTCTTAACTGTTGCTTGTACCATAGATTGCCATGGAAGGAATTAAGATTGCTGAGTTAGAGCTGCGCTTGGAAGTGAGTGTGTAGTATTCTGTGTACATCACTTAGTAAATGTGTGCGCGCGTGCGTACGTGTGTGTGTAATGTATGTAGTGAGTGTGCGTGCGTGTGTGTGTGTGTGTGTGTGTAATGCATGTAGTGTGTATGTGTGCATACAGCTTGTATGAGGAGGCAACATACATATAGCCAAGTGGTCAGAGTATTAGCCTCAAGGTTCCAGTTTTGATGCTGAGTGAATTTGTTGTTTCATTGAGCAAGAAGCTTTACAGACATTGCTCCAGTCTATAACGGGGATGGTGGCCTGGTGAAGCAATTCAAACTGTCCATGACTTATTGTAGTGTTGGAGTTGTCATGGAACTTGAGATTTGTTACCTCTATCCGTGGAACATGACACAGTCCTCCTGTGGATCACTAATCCTGCCCCAGGAGAATTTTACTCTAGTGTTCACGGGTATCCTAGTGGGTAATGTACAAGTTATATTATACTTGCACTGGTACCTGCCCTACATGCAGGACCATTCCACATTAAACATTTTAATGCCAGACCAAGCATTAAACACCAGTACTGCTCATGTAGCTATGTAGTGTGCATGGTGACATCACATTTTTAAAGAGCGTGAGGTTTCCTAATGCCATCCTGCTGAAATTAATGATGCATAACACTAAAGTTTATTGTTTGTGGTTTTGACAGGAATGTAGTTCAATTATTCAGCCCTACCAGTGACTTCAATGTGCTGTAAAGAACAAACAAAAGCCTTGGTAAGACAACTAATGCTTTTGTTGTAAGACAACTAATGCGACAATAATTAATATAAATTATTGGGAACTGACCAAGCATAAATATTCATGTCCTATATTTGTTGTGTAGCATGCATGTTGATAGTGCTTTAAAGTACATGATCCTTATGCCATTTTTAAAGTACATATGGTGAAATAATGAGCATGCAAGGCTAATTAGTTAAACTGCATGTGAGCTAAGACAATTGTATACAGTATAGCTACATTTACAGGTGGTGTACATGTGGTACAGTTTCAGTTTCTACATGCATGATGTTTACCTTACCGACTGTCACAAAGAGAAATGAACTTGGGCATAATTTAAAGCCAACACAATTTGCAATTATAGTAACTGCATGGCAAGCAAAGGTTCAGAACTTGTCCTATGTTATGCACTTTCAGTTCTGATTTTACAGTGACACATATACCTCTTGCCATACAAAAACCCAGTTTTAAAATACCTGCAGTGTAATTGATAATATATGATCATTTAGAGTGAAAGGATATAAGTAGGATTATAGTGAAGCAGTTGTGCCAGGTCAGACACAGTTCCTCAGTGTAAACTACGGTATCTGTATGGTTCCAGTATTATCATTTTTCAGATGCACAGTAGTATCTGTCCAATCATTCAAGGTGCCTATTTACTACAGCAGTAATGAGGTGAATCTGAACAAACAGTTTTGCATGTCAGTGCACACCTAGCTATGTGCTTAAAACATAGATGTAGATATTCTGTATACTGGTGAAAGAAGCTTTTACCTACTCTAATACAACACACTGGACCAACACACACAGATGGAGAAATACATGTATGTTGGCAATTCGCCTGCCCTACCCCATAAGTGCTGTAAGAGTCCCTATGATGTGAGGCAGTTAAGTGCCGGTGTTGAAAAACTGAGCATAAGAGTTTGTAGATGAAGACTTGCACGGAACAGATATAACAAAAAGGTGCATCAAAAAGGTCCCAAAAGTGAAAAAAAAAGTAATGATCTAGGTGGGGATTGAACCCAGGTTATAATAACTTCGGGTTAAGGGGGAGGTGTGCAAATCGCCACAGTTGTTTATCTGTGATTTTGACAGGAATGTAGCTCAACTTTTCAGTGATCCTTTCCTACACCAGTGCCTTCATCGCCCTATAAAGAGCAAACAAAAGCACATATTGATTTGCTACAACAACGCTCAAGTTGCCAGATGATGGGTGTTTAATTTCGCTAAAGTCCTGCGTCGATACGTGCTTTGCATGCAAAGATACAATGAGCTAAAAGTCGTGTTTTAAAAGGGTGTGCACAAAAAGGTACTGAGTAGAAAGAAAAAAAATTCCCAACACATGGATTGGACCCACGACCTCCTACACACTAGTCAGGCGCTCTACCACTTGAACAGTATGTGCTGTGGTTTTGAAGGAATGTTGCTCAAGTTTTTTTCTACACTTTGGCCTTCTACGTGCTGTAGAGAACGAACAGAAGCACACGTGAACTCGTGATAACAATCTTGGGAGTAGCCAGATGATGAGTGCTTCATTATCAGCACAGAGCTTCATTATCAGCACAGATTGTGTCGATTTGCACTAAGTTTGGTGAGTAAGCAGTGTGACGGACAGATGGATGGACAGACGGCTTTTCAGCTTTATATATATAGATAGGAGACATTTTGCATACCCTATGTAATATTTCTCCTATAATATATGGGAAACATTTTGTGTAGGGTGCGCAAAATTTCTCCTATAATATATGGGAGACATTTTGCATACTCCAATAATATATGGGAAACATTTTGTGTAGGATGCGCAAAATTTCTCCTATAATATATGGGAGACATTTTGCGTACCCTATGCAAAATTTCTCCTATAGTATAGAGGGATGCTGCTTGGCGTAGGGGTACGCTATTTCAGTACAAGCACTCCTCTATATATAGGAAATATTTTGTGTAGGGGTATGCAAAATTACTCCTGTATATATGGGAGTGCGGATCTAATTAGTATAATTTTATCTTTACCCCCCTTTTGGCATACTGCAATACATACAATGTATTCTTCATGGACTTATCAGTGTCCTCCTTTGTGTCCCATTCATCTTTGCTGACAGCGAAAGGTGTCGATTTGGTGATAGCATGTGATGGCTTCCCTTTGTAACGGAAATCGTCCGTATTTTTCGTAGTGGCTACTTTGATTGCAGAGGTGCTTTTCAAACAGTTCTTGATTAATATTGCTGTGTAACGGGTTGAACATAGCTGACAACAAAGCATAAGTAATGGATACTTCATTTTTCAGACAATAATTGATTGCTGGGGCGCAGTGCCATTTCTTTCATTTGATGCGGTATGCGTGGGTTCAGCCAGTCATAATAATTTTATTTTACAAAAAAGGTTAACAAACAAGTACCCAAAAATGATTGAAATAAGGAAGAGCACAACAGGGATATTATATAACACTTCTTATTGTTTAATATCGTGCACTACTCCAGCTTGTTTCAGTACTTTTTATCAATGTGCTATGGTCCCTACTCTGGTTGAAAATTCCAAATTTTTTTGTGTACTTGTATATATATTTATACTGTATTACAGTAGTGTATACAGTAGTGTACACCTGGTACTTTTCCTTCACAGAGTCAGAAGGATGATCTTGATGTAGTCACTGAGGAGCTGAAGACAGCAAAGCAGAAGCTACAAGACACTACTAAACAGCTGCAGGTGAAAATTTGTGTGTATAGCCACACACCTTGTACCATGTGACTTGTGATTCTTATGTTGAAACTAAATTTTGCTGTCACATTTGTGTAGTGTAGTATATCCTCAATACACTGTGTAGCCACAACCTCACTGTACAGTGTGTATACCAGTTAATCCATTGTGCACAGATATTGACATGTTTAGTTTACATAGAGTACATGTGTGTGTGCATGCGTGCGTGGGTGGGTGGGTGGGTGTGTGAGTTGTAAGCTGACAGTGTGTTGTACATGTATAGGAGATGGATGAACAGGCTCACCTGTTGGCGGATCAAAAACAGAAGTTAGATACAGAACAGTGGAACAACCAGCAAAAGATTAAGGTAGCGTGTGTGCATTAGGACACACTGGTAGCTAACACGTTACTGACAGGAATTGACCAAGATGTTGGAAGAAACTGCCAAGAAGGCAGAGACTGCTGCGACAAAATATGACAATGAAGTGGAGAAGATCTCTCAATACAAGCAAACAATGGATGATTCTGCAAAGGCAAGTAAAAGTACTGTGTGTATATATACACCATGTCTGTACACATGCATCCCCACACAACCTGTAGATCCACATGTGTATTGCGTACATGATGTAGAGAGTGTTCTATTGTGGTGATTACATAGAATCTCTCTATATTCATATTGTAATTTCCTTCACTTGTTTGTGATGTAGGAGATTTCACAGCTGAAGCAGAGCCGTGACTTGTTGCAGAAGAAAGTTAAAGAGTTTGAGAATAACATGTCACAGAATTCAAGTCAACAGTAAGTGATAATTCATGTATAGTGACTACTGACATGGTAGAACATCTATCTTATAAAATGTGTTTATTTTACCATTTACTATACCATGAAACTTGCCTATGTGTTTTGTCCATGCTAATGAGGTGTACTGACTTCAGGGACTAAAGACTAGCAAGTGTCCTGATTTATTAACTATTGGTAGGGCTCATCTCTAATTTTCTAATTGGTAGGACTCCTTTTCTGTTTATCTGTATTGCAGTAATTGAGATGATTTCAACAACGTAGACCTTGTACTGCTCCACATACAGCCTGTAGCATACTAAGCATATGTAGTTATTCATAGAGTTTGTATGCTTTTGTATGTTAGGGAGTTAGTAAGAGCAGTGCAGAAGAGGAACAAATCACTGGAGGAAGAGTACAAGGAGTTGTCCACTCGTATTTCAGAGTTGAATGCTCAGCTACAGAACAAAGAGAAGGTAATTATTTGTATGTGTGTGTGTGCATGCACACTGAAATTGAATTGCCATTTTATTGTATATGTATCCAGATGTGTATGCTTATAGACTTGTGAACATGTAACGTGTTACCTCTCCATAGTGTACTATAATCTCAGTTACATATAATGTGGCTGTTGTATCACAGGAAATGGTCCAGGTTAGAGAGGATGCATGGAAAGAGAAGGCGGCCATGATTGAGGAGAAGGATAAACAAGATGGAAGATTGAAGGAGATGGAGCAGAGACTAGAGCAAGTGTGTAATGTGGTGTACATCATATGGAACTATACATTGACATTGATTGACTTTTATTCTCCTAATACAGTGGACCCTCAATTATCCGAACCCCAATGTGTCTCAGGCAATGGTAAAAGTGTTCAGATAAGTGAATTGTTCTGATAACTGAAGCCGATACATTTATATACAGAGTTCTGTTGAAACTCATATGCAAGTACTCAAAGCACTCTAATAGAACAGTCATTTCCAATTTTGGATAAATGAGGGTCAGATAATATAACTGAGGGTCTACTGTACACTGTACATATACGTCGAAAAATGTAAAAATTCATTTTATTTATATTTTGACTGGATTCCTGTAAGGAATTAAATGCATACATCAACAGGTTTAGCCTTTATGCAGGATGGTAATTCCAATACATAGTGTATTGCGTACTTCCATGGAAATCATTGTCACTGATAACATCCAATGGAACCTATATTTAATGGACACTTTGGGACCAACTGATTTGGGTGAAATTTTGCTATAAAAAGAGGTTGTCCTTTTACAGGGGTAAAATTGTATTGGTAAAGGTCTATATGGACCTCAATGACTGTCCTTTTAAGGAGGTAAAATGTACAACATCCTTTACAGGGAGGGTCCTTTAAGAGAGGTTCTGCATACCTGTGTACATTAAAGTGTATTTCAAATGGTCATGTGTTTATACATATTTGTTAGATGTCTACAGAGTTCAGTCAGTCTAGAAGTACAGCTCTTGACTTAAGGAAGAAAAATAGGGAACTGGAGAAGCAGTTGGGATTAGCCAAGGTACATGAATTGTGTTGTAAGCTACTGCATTGCTCTTTATATGGGGTAAATACTGTACTCTATTACCACTGCAGTAGAGTATTGACAACCACCAGATGTACACACATGTGACATTTACATATTCTTTTTGTAGGATGAGGTAAAGTTGAAGACAAAGCGATTGAGTAGCCTCAACCAGAACTTGGAGGTATGTACAGCAAGTCTTAACTACTTATGCAGATAACTTTTTATTGCAATCTTTATACCCCCTACTGTAAGAGGACTCCTCTTTGTAGAAACAAAACATCCCCATTTTAGAAGCTAGGGCTCCACTTATACACCTGCAATGTAGTATTAGTAATACTCCAGTTCACTACCTGTAGGCATTATCACAAGCTAAGTCAGAACTGTTGTCGGTGATGGAGAAGAGACAGCAACTGGAGGCTGAGAACAAGGTTGTTATAACATGTTGTTTCACACCTCCTCCTCATGTGTCACTGCTGGTAGACACTGAAGAGTGAACTACTACAGTACAGTAGTAAGGCAGAGGAGGAGAGGATGGACAAATCCAAGTTGAAGGATTTAACTAAAGAATTGAAGAGTCAACTAGAGGCTGAGAAATTGGTATGTATGTAATATAGGTTAATTATTTATCAGTTATGTCACATCTCATTCCTACAGGCTAACACACTGCTACAGAACAAGCTGGATAGCACAGAAGCAGATTTGGAGGCAGCCAGATCAACAGAGAAGCTCCATGAACAAGAGGAGTCATCATGGAGTAAAGCTAGGAAGACTCTGGAGAGTGACCTTGACACTGCAGAGTCTCAACTGGACAAGACCAAGGTTAAGTTGGACACTGAGAAGAAGGCAAGGTGTGTATTGAGGTTGTGTGTAGATCTAGTGGTGTGTGTATCATACAGTACGGTGTTACTTTATATTAGGGATCATGGAGGTTTGGGCTTTTCAGGCCAAAAATCACTCTAAAAAACCAGCTTCACAATGCCATCCTGACACCTTGTAGGTATAACAAGCCCAAAAGTGTCTTCGGTACAACCCTAATGCTTGATCACTACAATTTTCTACTGACCGACTAATTGCCTGTCTACCTGACGTCTTCAGACAAGCGTAACTCGATAATGGTTAAGGCTACATGCTTGATTTTTTTCACTGTCCGACTTTGCTTCAGCCTGACAGGTGCCTTTTGCCAAACCAATGCACGCATTATGGACTTACCTTTGTCCTCCTTTGTGTTCCATTTCTTTTCACTGACAGCCCAAGGTATCAATTCACGGTAGCTTGGTGGCTTCCCTACATTTGTAAACGGGAATAACCCGTATTTTCTGTGGTGACTGGATTAATTGCAGAGGTGCTTCTCCTATACTGTTCTTCATTTGTAACACTGTGAAACGGCTGAAAACGAAGCATAATGGCCACTTCATTTTCTAGTCAATAATTGATAGTTGGGGTGCGCGTTCACTCAGAAACATTGCCTCTGGCACCATCCTTTCTTTTGATGCAGTATGCATGGGTTCACCAGTCATTATAATGTAAACAAACAAGTATAAGGAAAAATTAAGAATTTAAGTTTGATTAGGGATCATGGGGAAAAAAGTAGGGAAATACCTGTAAAGGAGGTCGCCTACACCTGCAGATATACTAATCCTTGATTCAGTCGTTGGTATAAACTGAATCAGGGATTAAATGCCTACTAGTATATCTACAGGTGTAAGCAACTTCCCTTGTTTCCCTACTTTTTCATAATTAAACTTAAAATTATGCTTATGTTGAACCATGTATTGTGTATAATTTACCGGTATTTACACTTGTTTTCTTTTAGTAATAAGCAGTAGATTGGTTACACCCTCGATTTTTCTGTGTTTTTACCTTTAACTAATTGTAAAAATTCATAGTCACAAGCTGCAATTGCCTCCTATATTAGTAATTATGGAGCTGTAATGTGAGTGTTTGTCACATTGTACATGTCATTATATTCCAAGACAACAAGCTGAGGCCAAACTGAAGCAGGTAGTGTCACAGTATGAGGCTGCTGAGAGTGTCCGTAATCAGGAGATTGCTGAGTGGAAGGAGAAGTTTGAACAGACAAAGGTGAAGGCTAAAGAATACAGTGAACTGGTGAGTACATGTACCATAAGGCATATCAGTACATGCATGGGACTAAGATAATGCGTGCATCAGTAATGTACTACATGTGTGAAGTGATTTGTGTGCAGGCACACATACAGACTATTGTTACCTGCTATATGTACTCATTTATTGTTGTGTAGTTGTTGGAAGTTAAACAAAGAAATGCTGTGCTGGAGGTAGAGGCTAAGGAGGTAGCTCATCAATTGGAAGTGGAAAAGCAGTTGTCCTCCAAACTACATGACCAGGTAACTATTGGAGTAATTCAGCTCTTTCTGCATAACGTGTGTGTGTGTGTGTGTGTGTGTGTGTGTGTGTGTGTGTGTGTGTGTGTGTGTGTGTGTGTGTGTGTGTGTGTGTGTGTGTGTGTTTTACCATGTATTCCGTGTAATATTCCATATAGTTCTACAGTGAACATCGAGATCACAACATCTTAAAGGCCACTCACATGAAGCTGGTAGAAAAGGCCGAACAAGATGGACTAGCACAAGATGAGCTAGCCAAGCTACGTGAACAACAGCTACAACAGTTGAGGCAACAAGCCACAGAACAGACCAAGATGCAAGTCACCATTGCACAGCAGAGCAAACTGATTGACTACTTACAGGATAAGTCTCCCACTAAACCGAAATCTAAACTACGCAAGGTACTCACCTGTTTACTCTAATAGAATGTACAGTGACTATTGCACTGTAAGTGTGGTTCATAGCCTCCTGTTTGATTTGTATTGTATCAGTCGAACCGCAGCCATAATATAAAACACGTTATTACACAAGTTTGGTTGCAAGCACCCCTAAAAGTTCTTTCTCCATGCGTCTTTCTTTCCTTGTAGCTTGCACACAGTAAGTTATATGGCCCATACAGCTATCACCAAGGGGGATTTTAAAATACCTAACACGTGGTGGTGCCAATTATCTAGGAAGTGTTACGACAGCGATCATGACCTCTGTGAGCTACGTACATCATATCTTCTTTGCTAGTACACTTTTGTTTACAAGCATTTTTAGTTTCCACACGTACTTTTAATCAATACTGCTGTGTTAAAACTTAAATTTCCATGCAGTAATTAATCATGTCTCATTAGGTGAGCAATGTAAATTAATTTTATATTAAAAAGTATGTAAAAGTACCTTTAACCCTTAAACGCGCATAAGCCTATATATAGGCAGATTACGCGTGCCCCTGGAAAATGCATAAGCCTATATATAGGCTTTTACGCATGGCTGTAAACAAAGCGCTGTACGTTTCGAAGCATTCATCGTATGGCTTTGTAATTTGTGCCATTCTACTCATGATGTAATAAGCATTAAAATGATACCTAGGGGTTTACCCTATGACCAAAGTATAGGAACTAAAACTCCCCGTGAAAATAATTCTTAACAAAGAACTACAAAAATGTGTTACATACCTTTAGAAAATGATCCATAACTCCTTGCCAGTTAGTCCGAATCACTGCAAACAAGTACTAGTCGAATCACCATTCAATGGCGAATCAGGCCATATACAGCTCACGTGATTAAACCCACAATCACTATGACAGGCAAGACGAAGAATGTGCTGTTGCGATAAAGTGAGACATTATTCTTCTTCGCTTTAGAACAAGTAAGCCTTTGTTGTTACAGTGGTTATTTTAGCCTTCTCCGAGTAGGCCAATGAGTAAGCTTTTATTGATATCTCATTTTAGGCTAATAGAATTAGGAAAGGCTATCTTACCTCACCATATAAGTTTGCTTTGTCTAAACACGTATTCCTTAAAAGTTACGTGCGCATTTACGGTTCCGTACAAAATGGCACTAAAAGGGGTTCATTTCCTACACTACTATAGGGGAGATTTAGCGCCACAAGCACTAAATCTTCCCTACAGTAATGTAGGAGATGAATTATGCTCAACACTAAATCTTCCCTACATTAGTGTAGGAACTATATTGTGCTCCAGGCACTAAATCTTCCCTACATTAGTGTAGGAACTATATTGTGCTCCAGGCACTAAATCTTCCCTACATTAGTGTAGGAACTATATTGTGCTCAGGCACTAAATTCTATTGAAGTGATCATAGTGAATTGTTGCTGTTTTAGTTGCAATACTTCAACTGCTTGTACTTTATTTTCCATACAACCTCATAACAGCCTTCTACCTTTGATGCTAAGGCAGTAGTACCCTTTGATTCCTGGTATAACATATTGTAAACACGTGACTATGGGTTATAGTAGTTTACTTAGTTTTAAAAATGAGAGTTTAGTACTTCTTGTAAGTATGCATATTTATCACTATAGCAACTTCTTTGCATATAGGTCTGCTTCTTTCTTGGATACATAATTTAATGTTGCATGGAATCCCATGGTTGATTCTTACTATGCGTATATACATACAAATATAAATGGAGTTGCACTTATGGACCTTTTCCATGATGTCACAAGACACATAAAGGCCAACATAGTTGGGACAGCAGGATTACGGTTACATAGAAACCATTTAAATTAACTAATACAAATTAGCATTTCATGAAATACTAATTACATAATAATACTAATTACATAATAATTGTAATTACTGCAAAATATGAAATGGTTACTAAGGAACGCTCAACTTGCAATATAGTTAAACCCACAAATGCATGAAGAGAAGTATAGCTTGGTTAACGTGTTTTCGAAGAAAACTATTCAGCCCTGGTTTTCATACACATACTAGCTGGACACGCCCTCGATTCCAACTCAAAGTGCTACGCTATTCCTAGTAACTCAGGAAGCTGGTAGTGTAGTTTTGTCATTTTTAAACACCCATAGAACCCACAACAAAACGTTCACAAAGTTTTAGAAAGCTGCCATGCCTAAACTGCCTTAGAGCAAGAGCAAAACTTACCTGACTATATAGGCGCTTAATACCGTACACTGGGAAACTTTGACGAAGGGAAACTTTGACGAATCAAAGTGAATTCGTCAAAATTTATTTCGTCAACATAAAATAAGTGCCCAGGTTCTTATTGGTGATTTCAAACAATTTGTCAAAGTTTATTTCGTCAACTTTGCCTAAGAGCAGATTCATCAAAGTTTACCCTCATCAAAGTTTGCCGGTGTACAGTATAGTTCTTATGCTGCCTCCATTTCTAACACATAGACTGCTTTTGACACAAAACCATTAGCTCACATGGGTGCAGACAGACACACATGTACACGCATGTACGTTTCTTTCTGGAAACAATTATAGTAAACCAGGCGTGCGCCCTTGACAGCATGCAGTGCCAGGTGCACGCCTGCAAATTGCACGGGGAACAGTAGGGAAGAACAATCACACCTTGGGCCAAGATGGCAAGCTCTAACCAACAGATATGGTAATTATAACAAAAATCATAATCAGTCGAAAGGCACCTAGACATTTTTATTGCAATATGTATCTGCTGGTATAGGCTGTAGCTATAATTGTTTAAATAATTTCTTCCATACATGCATGCATAAAGTTATAGACTTTAGCAAAAAAAAATCAAGCAAGTTATGAATATAAAGCGGTTGTATCCCAGTAACATATTTTAATTACCACCCAAGTCTGAGACTATGGGTGATAACCTACGATAATACCCTCAAATAAATTCAATTGAGTTATTGTACTAAAACCTTTAGGCAAAATAATCAATATAATCAATATTTTTGATTTAGTCTAGATGCGCCAGTTAGAAAAGAGAGATTTTAATTTCCAATGGTGATGGTATTTGAGACTTCTTGCTTTGTGATGGAAACGGGGAAAAACATTTAGTCTCAAAACATTGCATCAGGTGTTTTCGCATTTCTTTTTGATCATAACAAAGAGTGGCGGGGTAGTCTCCAAACATTAGTGATACGCAAAATGCAATTGCAAAGCAGCCACAGTCTTTGTTTCCCTTTTGAAGTTGAACTTGTGGAATTTTCACAATCCGGTTCCCATATAATGAATGCAGTTGTTCGGCAAGAGTTGAGTTGATGCTTTTAGGTTGAAGAGAATCGTACAAATAAAGTACGTTATCTCTGATGTGCAATAATGCTCAATGCTCACAAAAGTGGTGAAAAAAGAAAGACTTCTCTTCTGCTTCTTTTATCAATTCTGGTCATGCATTGTTTAATATTCGTAAGCAGCATGAAGCTGCACGCTAGCAACTGACCAAGGTAGGAGACTGAGTAGCAATGCACTACCTGCTTTTATATGCAACGCTGGGAATACTTGTAAGACTAGCTTTAAAACCAGTACAACTGGATAGTGGACTGGTATTACCAATTGTAAAATACCAACACCTTTCAAGGAGTAAACAGGACACAGAGAAATATTTTTAGCTAATACCAACACCTTTCTCTGCCAGACATGTCAACTAGCATTCAAGGAGTAAACAGGACACAGAGAAATATTTTTAGCTCTAAACAAGGTGGAGTGTTAATAATGAAGTATTATTTTATGCCTACAACAATGTAGGGAATAATTAGTACTTCTTTGAACAATATTTTGCCTACTACATTGTAGGGAACATTTAGTGCACCTTAGCACTAAATCTTTCCTACATATAAGGGCAAGAAATAATATTTGAGTATAGTGCTTCATCCCACATGTATTATAGGGAAGATTTAGTGCTTAGTGGCACTAAATCTTGCCCATATATATAGGAACAAAAGTGCATTTAGTGCCATTTTATCTGGACCCCGCATTTACGGCTTAATTCCTTAAAAGTTTCATGCACATTTAAGGGTTAATACATGCATTATGTATTATGCATCGTTGTAATTTCAATAACAGCAACCAAACAATTTTCCAATACTGCTGGGAGCAAGAAAAAGGCGCTATCTCTGGAGATTCCAGTGTAAAAGAGTCATCCAGGTATTGCATTCTCTGTGGAGACAACACACATAGCCAAAAGTTGCAGTATGACACTTGGGAGAATCAGAACGTATCACTTTATGCTCTGTTTCCACAAACAGTAGCTTTAATTGTAAATAACATTTGTTAGAAGCAGAGATATTCTCAGTCCCTCAATCACATACCAGCCTGGAAGAATAACGACAGGAAACAACAAACATTTCTATAGATGCATGCATTAATCCAAAATGCAAAACCTCTCCTCTCAGGGGGATAAGGTTATAAAGCCTACGTCTGTTCCCAGAGGAAGTTGGACACAATATAAGCGCTTCTGAAATTTATTACTGTTAATTGCATACTTCTAATATGTGACGAAGAGTAAGGGATAGAAGAAATGTTTAGCAGTATCCACACCACGTTCTTAAGATAAACAGCAAATTCTTATTGCAAGGTAGGTGTGCGAGTTTCTAATTCTCTTTTCGATTCTCTGTGAGGCCCAGCTAGCGGCGGCATCCGCTCTTCTTTTTCAATACCCTGAGAGGCTTTGTTTGCATGCACATTGTTTTCTTCGACGATTATTGTGCTTAAATACACATATGTAAGGCGTTCCTATAGCATTACATATGGATTCCACCCAGCAAATGCTTACACATGTGATCGCCGTAGATTTTAAGAGCGATTTACGTGCCTGGAGTAGTGGGGTTGACCAGCTGAATAGACTAAACTTGAAGTGCACTCTCGAATGCTATTTGTGAAAACTTTCGTGAACGCTTGGTTAAACTTTCAATACAAAATGTATGCACTCACGTGTGCGTGTCCAACCTTCTCTGGTCTGTTCCTATAGAGACACTAACTAAAATTTTAGGTGTCCAACCAATCATCCCAACCATTTGTACTTTGTCGCAAGTGTTACAATGTTACATACAGCGCAGTAGTTGGGTCTCGCATACCTTGGTGTTCATGTGGAACCACTCCGAAACCTGGTATAGTGTTCTGTCGACGTAATCCCAATGCAGTGGTAGTATCACAGTACCTACATGCAACAGGCCACAATGTAGATTTCAAAACCACAGACTGCCTTTGTCTTACCTGCTATTAAGTGCACTGCTCCATAATCGAGAAAATGAATTTGGAAGGCACTGATGATATGCTAAATCAAGACATAGCAAAATGGGTAAGCAAGTTGAGTGATATGAACACAGATATATATAAAGTCACAAAAGCAGTTCTTGAATCTGTTATGTTGCTAATGAGTTACTGTTATGTAAAGCAGTGTTATTACCATGGGTTTGCAAGGTGTTTTTGCATGCATATAACAGTAAACATTAAATCAGATTCTAAGGTGAAAGAGGGGGAAGTAACATTCACTTCAAAGTGGTTGTTACATTAGTTTATTACACAGGGAGCAATATTCAGTTCTGCTGCAGATGAGCATGGATATCCCCTTAAAGCAAATAAGAGTCATTGGACAGCCAAGCTCCAAAATCAACATAAATTTACAGAGCCATCTACATTTGTAAGCCAGCTTCCATTTATACCACAGGCTGTTATTGTAGATGCAATATGTATAATAAATACCACACCATTACGAAGAACAACAACAATGACAGACTATACTAAGATACTATTTATGGCAATTTGCATTAGAGCACTATAAGGTAGGGACAACTGAAGTTCATTTTATATTTGACAAACTAGTGACACAACAGTTTAATCCTAAGCTCTATGAACACAGAAGACAATACCAAAACAAGAAACATACTACACTACTCTTTTACACCCCAGTCTACCATCCCACAAGGATGGCGGCCATACCTTGAATGTAGGACATGTAAAAGAAGTATCATTGAAGTTATAAGGATCACCTTTTACAAACAGGGCAGTTGTTACTCTCAGGAAATCAGAAGCTGCTGTTAGTAGGATGTTTTTCTGAAAGCTTTGCATGATGATAACACCAACTGACATAACACACTAGAAAATACACTTCTACTGCAGTGGAGGCAGACAACCATATTTGGTGCCATGCTACCCAACTAAGATCTACTTCCCTGACACTGACGTGTACACCATTGGATTAAGCATGCTCGATCACAGTATGTCAAAGAATATATAGTCCAACTCAACATTCACCATTCTGTAGAAAAGGATTTGTTTTTCTTTGTCATCTAAAAGCAGCCTTTTTGAATGAACCAGACTTGATCCGTATTCCTAGGGAAAATGTATGCCCAGTGTTTATTAGCACAGGATGTGATTTGTTTCTTATTTTAAATCATTTGGTAAGGCAACTATTATAAATCACTTCTTTCTTTTATATGTGAAACGAATATATTAGGAAGTTTAGAACAAACACACTTAACCAACAGAGACCATGGGTTTTTATCTTTTGTAAGACTGATAGGCACACGTTACTTTAAAAGACACCTTGCAGCATTAACAAAAACCAATCTAACTGTATAACTCAATAGAATTTCTTTACCACCCAAGGAAAGACACCAACTCTGGCTCAAAAAAAATTCATAAACTAGTCTCAAACAGAATAACTACAGAAGAAGAACGAGTACCATCACTACACTTGCTAAGATCATGCTGGGTACATCAAATGTGGCAGTGTTCACACCACAGTGATGTGTATTCACCACTTGCACCACAGAATAGCGTGGCTGGGCAATCTGTGAAGATGGTACATACATAATAGACTGGGAGGTAATGGAGAGAGTCAAGAGCAATTGAATTTCTGACCAAAGGTTATAGCTGCAAGAAAGGTTGCATATCAAACAATCATGGATGCAAAAAGAAATCAAGATACTGTGGGCCTGGGTATGAATGTCAAGGATGTGTCAACCTACCAGTAGATCATGATTATGCTAGTGATAGTGATAGTACTGACATGGATGGGCATACTGATGATAGCAGTGAAGAAAATGGAAATTGTAACTGAAGAATTTTTTCTGAGACTGGACATTGTTTGATTTTTAATGAACTTTGTATTATCTTCATACAGCCAAACTGTATTTTATCCAAGAACACCTTATACCATATACAAAGGAATGGCGTGTGTACTACCTATCATTTATTGATAACAAAGGCTTAATCCAATACCATCATCTGTGATATTCTGGAAACCACATCGCAATTTGGAAACAACAATGACACCTGAGAGAGAGAAAGGCCAGGAGTTTACTTAATAAGTACTACATCACTTAGCATACTTACTGTAAGTGTCACCAGAGCTTGTTGCATGTAACACACCAAGTGCTCTGTCTTCATCTTCATTAACACCTTTTTTTGACATACACGCCCGTACGGTTTGTAACTAAAGTTACCGAAATAATTACGGTTGTGGTTCGACTAGTATTACCATAAGTTTTTGTACATTGATGTGGTCATGATATCAACGTGATTGTTCATGTTGATTATCCTTGTTGTAGGGACTGAGAAAGATCATCAAAAGATCAAGGGATCCAGCTAAGGAGATGGAAGACTGGAACAAGTTTAAAGGGTTCTTGACAAAGAAGTCTACAAATGGTATGAATTATGTAATACCACTTTGACACCTCAGATCAAAGGAAACCACAAGGTTATATTTCACATATTGCCTGACCCTTTATTTTAGACGTCCTTACCTGGGTTACTTGGCTATAAATGGTACCACTAAACCCAGCGAAACCCACAATCAATTCTTTTTTGTGAATACCTCAGCACAATTGAAACCCACAATCAATATCTAGATACCTTTGTATAAAACTATGTGGTGAATGTAGGTTTGTCTTCACCTATTAGGTGAGTATACCCAAGTGGTATATATTACTTATATATGGGTGACAATTGATAGAATGTGTAATAAACTAACACTGTATTGCATATTTGAAATAAAATGTTTAAAGAATGTGCAGAGAAGTCAGACTGACCTAGTCAGCCATTTTTAATGGTTAGAGATGTAAATACACTACAACATTTGTGTCTCTCGCAAACATCACAATTTTGTTTAAGTAGCTAAGGTGTGATATGATCTACATGTATATATGTATACACTGCAGTTAATGTGGTGATTTTGTTTCCAGTTAGTTCTCCCACTGGTTCAGCTAGTATGCACATTGGCAAGTCACCATCAATATCAAGTGTGTCCAGCAACTTGCCCAGTACTCGTAGTATGGACCGTATGACAGCATCACCTTCCACTGACAGCTTCAGGTCAACCAGATCAGGTGAACATTGGTGTGTACGTGTGTGTGTAGGTGGTGTAGTGTTTTTGTGGCCTCATTTTATTCCTAAAATATTGTCTCACAGCCTCCACTACTAAAGAGTCAACCACTACACCGTTGAGGGAGGTTACACTAAAACAATGTCAGGTCAACTTGTCCAGACACAGCTCAGCTGTCACTGTAGAGAGCTCAGCTACTAGTAACGGCCACGAGTGGTCCAAACTGTCAACTGTGACTAGTCCTAAGAGGAAGAAGCCACCCACATCAATGACAATGGGTATTGAACACAACATCCCTCACAAGTTAGTTCTTGATTGATCATTTACTGTCAGCTTTATAGAATTGTTAAATTCAGTGTCATCAAGATGTTTTTTAAAACTACAGTGTCCCCTTGGGACCAGGGGTGGTCCATAAGTCTGAAAAGTCCATATCTCTGAACTGTGTATATAAATAATCTTTAAAAAGCATAAAGAATATTGGTAAAAATATCAGTATTATTCAACTACCCTAATAGAACAGTCACTACTCTAATAGAGCAGTCATTTCCACACTTTTTGGTTAACCAAGAATCCGGATAAGTGGGGTCCAGATAATTGAGGTTCCAGCAGTTAGTACAGCTGTAGTTTCCAAAAGTGCAACACAATTTTCACACACAAGATTCCTAGAGTACCTTGTGATATCTTGGTGCCTTGTAATACACCCAATATTAACTATTAACAGTGAAGCATTATGATGTTCATGTGTCTCAGTAGCTGCATACATACAGTTTCATGATTATTGTACAGGTTCTCAGGTGCTAGTATATCAATACAGTCGGCTAACTGTGCTTCATGCAAGACAACCATCAAGAGAGGACACAAGAATGTGAAGTGTAAATGTATGTTCCCTGTAGTAATTGTGGTCTTTTTCTGTAATCAGGATTAGCATTGTAACTTGTAATACTCAATCCACACGCACACACAAACACTTTTCCGATACTTCAGATGGTACTGTAGTTGTAGTACATATATTTGATGCCAGTTTAGTAAGTGTTAGGAGCATGATATAGTCACATGTTGTGTTATTCTTACTTGTGTGTGTACACCATTACAGATTGTAAGGTAGCATGTCATCCCAAATGTGCTGCCAACCTTCCCAACACTTGTGGGTTACCAGCTGAACTGGCTGATCACGTGTTTACCCAGCCACCATCCAGTAAGAAGGCAAAGATGGAGGAGGAAGAAGAAGAGGAGGAGGAGCCCAGAAAAGTGTCCAGGAAGGAGGGATGGCTACAAGTGTTCCACCCAGGAGTGTAAGTGTAGTGTGTGTGTACTATTAGAGTGTTTGTGAGTAAGCTAGAACATGTTGTTATTATTTGTGTATGCTAACTTTAGTATACTACATTATTCCTTACCCCGTATTACTGTTCACAGGGCTACACACAGTGGTAACCAGGAGTGGGTGGTAGTCAGTGAGGACAGTTTGTGTTGTTATACTAGAATGGACATTGGTGATGACTCCACCAGACAGACAGTGAAGGCCATTTTACTACTGAAGGATGCCAGTATTGCTACAGTGCTCCACACCAGTGTTAAGAAAGCACTGGGACTAACAGTGCCATCAAACAAGCATAGTTTGTTGTTTGCATTACAACAATACAGTGACGGAGGGGAGAACATGACATACTTTGTGCCAGAGTCAGCAGAAGCAAAGAAAGAATGGATAAGTGTGCTAGAGAGTGTATTAGAAGATAAAACAGTGAAGAAACAAGCTAATAGTAAGAACCTAAAGGAGGTTGCTGTAGTTCCCATTGGCCTAGCCACCCCATTGATGAGAACAAGATCTGCTACGTCTAAACAGTCCCATAGTAGTACAACATCCAGTTTGCTTGATGACACTTCGTAACTAAACCAATAATTATATAATAGCTTCGCAATATTTTATTGTCAACTGTACTGTACAAAAAAACATATATTTGATGTTATAATGGATAATATGACATGTATAATAATATATTATAACTTTGTGGTTTGTAATGATACTCACTTGTGGGTGAATACGAAGTTTATTACATGAATACATTAAGTTGTCTGGTGTGTCCATGAAGTTCAATTTTTGCAAAAAAAAAAAAAAAAAATGCTACAAGCTTCTAGGAAGACATTGCAATCATCTGCCAATACGTATGTTTAGTAATTGGCTAGGGTAGTCTTAACAAAATTGCATTGAGTCATGTGATCAGAAGAAGCAAAATAAAAATTTGTCTCCCACATTGCTATTATGGAAGAAACTAATAATGTCCTAAAATGGTTATTAGCACAAGTAACTTGCCCCGTAAATGAACATGCATTACATCTTTTGGTATAAACCACTTTATTACACGTTCTGCTACAATTTTGCTATAAATAATATCTCCAGTAATGACATGTACAAGCATAATGTATCATGAGCTTTTCATTTAAAAAGTCATCCATGGTTTATAAAAAAATACTTATATAGCTACATACATCATGTGTCGAGTGTTAACAGTCTCTTTGATTGTTGTCTGCACACTCCCCACGCAGGAAAGTATACCAGTATTAATAGTGCTATGATCACCAGTAGGACAACACTGGATACTGCTACTGTTAATCCTACAAGGGTAGTATAGAGAGCATATACATGTTTTGATTTTTATCATACAGTATTGTATAGTAGGGACCACAAAGGAGTAGGCATGGCCCACAAAATAATATCACCCAAAAAACAGCCTCAATTTCCCCTGACGACGATGAGGCAGTATTGGTTAGGTAAAACTAAGCCCAAACAAGCTTTCAATTAACTCGAAACGCTTTCAACAAGCTGTTACAGAATTTTAAAAATAATTTATTTAACGGAATTTTCTACTGCCTGCCTGACTGACTGATGCCTTCAGACAAGCGTAACTCGATAACAGCTAAGGCTACGGGGTTGATTTTTTCACTGTTCGGCATCGCTTCGGCCTGACAGGTGACTTTTGGCATACCGCAGTACGTACAATGCATTCTTCATGGACTTACCAGTGTCCTCCTTTGTGTCCCATTCATCTTTGCTGACAGCGAAAAGTGTCGATTTGGCGATAGCACGTGATGGCTTCCCTTCATAATGGAAATTATCCATATTTGTCATAGTAGCTATTTTGATAGAAGTGCTCTTCAAACAGTTCTTCATTCGTACTACTGTGTAACGGGTTGAACATATCCGACAACGAAGCATAATGGAAACTTCACTTTTCAGACGGTAATTGATATAACTGGGATGCACGGCACCATTCCTTTCTTTCGGTATGCATGGATTGCAGAGGTGCTTTTCGAACAGTTCTTGATTCGAAATACTATGTAACGGATTGAACATAGCTGACAACGAAGCATAATGGATACTTCACTTTTCAGACGATAATTGATATAGCTGGGGCATGCAGCGCCATTTCAGATGCAGTATGTGTGGGTTCACCAGTCATAATAATTATTTACAAAAAAAAGTTAACAAACAAGTACACAGAAAAATTTGGAATTTTCAACTAGAGTAGGGACATTGACAAAAATTACTGAAACAAACTGGAATAGTGCATGATATTAAATCACAGTAAAACAATAAGAAGTGTTATATCCCTACTGTGCTCAAGATACCAGGGGGGTAGGACATGATGTCATAACGCATACAATTTTGCGTAAGTTAATTGAATAATTACGAGATGAAAATCTTAATTTATCAGCTACTTGTAGATGCCGAAGTCGATTGCATTTACTAAGAATACAGCAAACAAAAACACAGGTACCTGACACTAAGATCAGAATTTATTCTAAATAACGATCTACTGCAAAATTCGCTGTAATATCGCTGGGGCTTAGTGGGGCTTGGTAGATGAAACGACTTCTTCACTATTGAATTACTAATTCTGATAATAAATATAACGATAATCTTCAAGGTTTACTAGAACTAAACCCTATGGCAAAATGTACAGTACGCATACGTCACGCAATTATCATGACGTCATGTCCTACCTCCTCTGTCAAGATACCATAATGGAAATGCACAGTAGGGATATAACATTTCTTATTGTTTTACTGTGATTTAATATCGTGCACTACTCCAGCTGTTTCAGTAATTTTTATCGATGTGGTATGGTCCCTACTCCAGTTGAAAATTTGCTGTGTACTTGTGAAAGTATAGTGTGGGCATCAAAAGCTCGTTCATCCTAGCTAATCAAAATTTACACATTAATCCAAGTTCTTTTTGTTATGTAGAGGAATGAAGGAATGGACCATCAAAGCTTTAGTCCATGTAGTAGGGCTGAGCGATACTGCCACTTTAGTATCACGATCGATACTGGAACCACTATTCACGATATTGAATAGTTTACAATACTTATGAATAATAGCTGCTGCTACATACTGTATTGCTCAGCATTCCTGCAGGAAGTCCTTATAGGTGATAGCAAACTAGCCACTATCATTCTTATTTACAGTAACAGTTATTGTAACACATGCTTTGAGGTTATGTTGTGGTGTTCACACCTCTCTGCAGGGAAAACCAGGTGGGTGGACTTTATCACTTACAAGGATTTTTAGCCTAGTACTGCATAACAATTGGGTTTATAATGACAGTAATGTACAGGCCTGGTATCACGATAGTTAATAACAAAATATTGCGATATCGATACTTTCAAAACATCGCGATATATCGCTAAAACGGTAGTATCGCTCAGCCCTACCATGTAGTGGGCATTTCTTAAAATTAAAGAGTCTTGATATCTTGATCAATAGGCAAATTCCATAATAAGGCTTTATAGCATATGTGAATGCATCAAGTAAAAATCAGGAATTATTCACACCCAATATTTTTTCTCTTCATTTAATAATATCACCACACAAGGCATTAGCTACATTATTATTAAGCTTTGATGCAATTTTAATGTAATAATTGATGGCATCATGTAAAATTTTGACTGCATAAACATTTTTATTGAAATTCTTTATCAAAATACAAAATGGCAACAACTTTCATATGCTATAGTGCACAGACTTGAAATAAAGTGCAACAGATTTGCTACATCATTTACAGCAAGATGCCATTTAGTTTTGCTGATAGGACCAACCAATCCAAAGGTATGAATATGTGAAAACAATGTATGAAAGTCAAGGTAATAAAGGTCAAATTAACTTTAAGAACTTATTCTCGGGATTTCTAAAACGTGTTTTATTCCTGACATTTACTTGATGCATTCACATATGTGACCATCTCAGTGAAAACCCATCTAGTTCGCACAACCTCTGATTTTTTTTTAATATCTCAGCATTATCTGCATTGTCCAAGGAATGGTTCACCAAAGTTTCAGTCTTCTGTGGTGAGTAGTTTTGGAATTACAGCGATAGAAAGTAGGAAGAACAAGGAAATCGATTTGTACAGTGACTACACTAAAAATAAACTACAGGCGCTTGCATTTGCAATCACAACTTCCGTTTGGATTAGTCTACAAAGTTGGAATCTGGCTTACAATGTTCACCATGGATTGGCAGATCAACCAAGGTATAGTTTTAGCCTTGCAGTCACTTGCGCACAGGCGTATGAAGGTGGTTTTGTTGAAAAAAAATGGTGATAATTTTGTTTACGTCTACCACTTCGTAAACAAATGCACGTAACACACAAGCCATTGGGGCTACAGAAATGAAACAAAGATTTTCGAACTCCCCATGAGTAAGCGAATAAGATGGTGTATAGTTTTAATCAATATGGGTCTTCCTTCTTCGAGTACTGGCCCGATAAAAACTTGCGTGTTTTTCTTATAGCATGCGTAATTTTACAAATTTTTTAAATTTCGATTTTCTCAATATGCATGCTTGTGCGAACTAGACGGGTTTTCGCTGAGACGGTCACATATAATAATAATAACCGTTGTCCCTAGCAACCTGAATTTCCCGTTATTTTTAGGTGATAATGTCTAAAGTAACTTCTCCAAATTTTGAAAGGATAGCATATATATGTAATAAGATATGAAATTTGTGGTTTTCCCATACATATCTATGTGAGAGGGCTACAGTTGCCCCTTCTGGGTAAACACATAAATGAGGTATTTCAACGTATGCAAAAACCAAAAGTTCAAAAGTACATATATCTCATTTTACGTAATTTGTAGGTGTGAATGTCAACAATAATCTCTCCAAGTTATAAATGGATAGTGTATATAGGTCATAAGATATGACATTCTTTGAATCCCATAATTTTTGTGATTACCGAGAAGGGGCAACTGTTGCCCCTCTCATTGACAATGTATGGGAAAATTGCAACTTCAAAATGTCATCATCTCATGACGTATATATGCTATCCTTTTAAAACTTGGAGAGGTGACTTACGACATTGACACCTACAAATAATGTAAAATTTAGGTTGCTAGGGGCAACGGTTGATTTTTCATGTTTATTGTAAAAGCCTAGTTATTGTAAAACCCTAGTTATAAGTTAGCCTTTGAAGGTGTTTGGAAGTCGCTTCTGTGGACATCTTGATCACTTAATTCACTGCTAAAGTCTCTTGGTCGGATTTTGACCCAGGTCTCAAGTACTTCATCAGGCTCTGTAAGAAGCTAAGTTAAAAGGCTCCTCTACAAGATAACTCACGTTATCATTGGGCCCTACCCAAAACACTACAGTATAAAACACGTGCCTTTGATCCTCCCACACGGGCTATAATATGCATAATATGGGCTATACTTTGAACAGCACATAAACATTGTATTATTCCAGAAAAGGAACGTACGTATCTATATGTACAAATTCAACTACGTACAAAGCACCCACCTACATTAGTTTTATTTTCACGCAACCCATCCAACGTGTCAGTGGCTCCACATCCTAGTAGCGATACAGCGAAACACAACACCGCGAGCAACCCAGACATGCCAGACACAAAACAGAGATCCATGTGCTGTAATAAGAATAATGATCACGTGGCGCGCCGCCCGCCCCTTGATCAGTGCCGGATCTGCTTGCAAAGGATCTATAGCTCATCGTTTGGACTCTGGAGTGCGTAAATATACTAGCTCGAGGGTACTGCTATATTATGATGGGACAGAAGTCTTAATTCAGCTCTTCATTCTTAGCTAAATCACAAATATATACTATACGTACCCAGGTACGTAGTATATATTATCTATGGCTAAATACTCTAATAGAGCAACCATGCACTTCTAATAAAGCAGTCAATATATTAGGTAACTTATAACTAGTACTTTCTCTAGAAGCATACCATCCGAAGGACAGGAGATACAGCATGTTTTGATTGGTCATAGTGCATAACTTATTTTCAAAGGAAACTAGTTGATATAGCATAATTTGGGACTCAATCTCACTCATCATGGTAAGATTCAAGGTAATGTTTAATGGAATGGGTGATATACCTTAGTCTCATATCTCATAGAATTCCAAGGAATTTCAATGTAAGATTAGGAAATGATCAGAGAAGCAACGGCTATGCTAATCATGCAATGTATATGTATCACAAGATATGTAGCAATAATGTTTGGACAGTAAAAACAATTCATGATCACCAGTGTTGATCCTTTGTGCATTTTATTTAACTTGGATCTTCATGTTTGTCAAAGCACAACTTCTGATATTGCCCACAAGTTAAATGTCTACCATGCTGATTTTAACAAAATGAGAGCTATTTCATTGAGTTCCATCAACTGCCGAACATGACATGGAAAACGTAACTGATGATGAAACTTGAGATTTCTTTTCAAGAACCTTTGATGAGATTATGAAGTCCTGTGTCCCTGCTGTGCAACCACATAAGCAATAAAGCATACTGATATATGAACAAAGAAGCTTTGAAGTTGAAGAACAGGGAAAACCATTAATGGAGGCAGTATACATTGTCAAGACTATCTTCTGATTATTCTGCTTTTACGCAAAGCAGAAATCAATTGAGAGCTCTACTAGGCAGCTGAGATTAAGTGATTTTGAAAAAAGACTTTCTCAAAATATTTGTATAAACCCGAAATCCTTTTGGAAGTATGTGAACTCTCGTTTGGGAAGTAAGTCTACTATAGCCATTATATATATACTATTCCACTGGCATACTGAGTGGTAGGGTTACAAGCGGTTAAAATCGAAGAATTAGATGTGTGTGGAAGCCTGGTTTTGTCAAATCCGGTCACATTTGGTTTTGAAGAACTGTTTAAAAGTGCATACATGTACCAAGCTAGCTAATGATTTAATATTACTGCATGAATAAGTAGAAGCTAACAATGTCAGACTGACTTATTGCAGCTACACAGTATCAGTTTCCCTTTAGACTCTTTTGTATTTGCATACAGCTCTTTATACATGCTGACACTGGGAGGGCTTGAATAAAACTATGATCTTTCCACCCTATCAATTCAACATAGCTGTCCTGCCTGCTGATGGCAAGATTTGGTTTTTATCAGCCTACAATTAGCTATCTGATAAAACAATTACTTTATTACCCAGAGGGATAGCAGACTTAGGGGGGTTGTTATTACTCACATTTCTTCCCATCTATACAGACATAATGATAATTACTGAAGATAGACTAGTAAATGTAGCTATACTGTATTGCATGTATTTGTGTAATACTCTAAAAGAGCACACATATTTGAGGACCTCTAATAGAATGAAGATCAAATGTTGTAGAATTTTCATCTATGAAATTGTAAATTATTATCAATATAAGCAGCCAGAATATTAATTTATAACAAAAACAGCCAAGCTGTGAAAAAATGGTGTGGCCTTAAAAAGCCTGGGTGAAAAAAGTTGTGAAATCAAAGGTGGCGGCCAAGAAATGGCTGCAATGATGTTAATGCTAAAAATTTTAATAATGGCTGTGTGCATTGTTAAAATTTATTAGCATTAACATCATTGCAGCCATTTCTTGGCCGCCACCTTTGATTTCACAACTTTTTTCACCCAGGCTTTTTAAGGCCGCACCATTTTTTCACAGCTTGGCTGTTTTTGTGTGGATTAATTTATAAAATAGAATTTGAGTGAGGTAAACAGCCAAGATAGCACTGAGTGGTTCATAGGTTAAGGATGTGGATGTTAGGTATGGAGGACCCTAGTTTGATCCCTGGTAAAAATTTTTTCGACATTCTTTGTCAGGCCCGTAACCAGGTGGGGTTCGAGTGGTTCGGACGAACCCGAGGACGAACCCCCTTCCAGGATTACCACTGATTTAAAAAAAAAAGTTTTATAAGCTGGCGTATAAGATGTGGGCGCCCGAAAGGTAGAGAGGGACTATACGTAGTGCAATGTAGGCTGCTCTGAGGTGTTACCTAAGTGGAGCTAAGCCCCACCTCTGATCTGGGTGGGGATGAAAATTCGCTAAAAAGATTGATATACTCTAATAGAACAGTCACTAAAATACTCTAATACAACAGTCACTAAAATGCTCTAACAAAAGTCATTCAAATACTCTAATCATGCATGGTTAGCTAAAACTTTTAAACAAGACCAAGCTGAATTTCTTCTATAATGTGCCTATCTGAACACTGCATGCTATACCTATTTTTCAGATGTGTAGTCATGGCTAATCATGAGATTACTATTAGTAAAGCGTAGACAACCCAAATTATTAGTTTGTAGCTCCTTAATGAATTGTATTGATGTAGCTGTGTTTTATATAGTTGCTAGGCAACAAATGGTAGTTATTGCTTTGTATGCTTATGTGCATGTAATAGTTATTGGGATGGTGCTGGCCAGCTAACTATATAGCAAGGAAGTTCACGTTAAACACTATCTGCATGATTATTTGCAAAGTCCTAGCTCTTTCACTGATGTGCAGGGGTGTATATGGGCAGGCATGCATGGGGTTCTGTAAACTAGTTATCTATAGTAGTTATATATGGCTATATACTAAAATTAACCTATGCAGTTGCTGCACATACTGAAGTTGAGATTAACTTCAAAGTAAATGTCAGATTTCAAGGGATTAGTCAGAATTATACACTTACAACTACTCTTTGGAGTCATTTTTGTGTACTATCAATTTTAGGTCATGCAGTTAGGAGAAGTGAGATATTAAAATGTTGTCAGCGGCTGGGGGCTGTGCCCCCAGACCCCCGCTGCTGTAAACACCTACCGTGTGAAAGCAGAACCCCCCTTTCACAAATCCTGGTTACGGGCCTGTTTGTGCACCTTTTTTACCCTGCTATGTCTGCTCTGTTAGAGTATCTCAATCCATGATTCTATGTTTAGCTTTATACCTCTGCAACTGTAACTGCATTGTTTTTCAAACCATCAAATTATGCATACAATCAGCCTATGTATACACACCAATTTTCAAGTTTTTTCTCAAGCTCAGATTACCCTGTAGCCATGAGGTCTTTTTTTTTTACATTCATAACTCCATGGATATTTATGGCAAAGTTAGAATGTTAATTCACCTTTATATTTCATTTGCACCAAAGCTCATGGCAATCGAGTTACACTTCTGCATTTTATAACAGTTTTGCAAAGTTTTTGAAAAGAAATTGAAGCCCCTGTAGACTCCCTATGGCTAATTAAGAAAGAAAACAAAGAAAACATTTGAATGTCCATATCTTGCAGATGGCTGGTGCGAATTTAATCAAGTTTTCTGTGTGTCTTACCCTACCTGGCAGACAGCTATAATACAAAAACTACAGTGTGCTTTGGAGAAGGGGCCATGGAGCTATGCACGCATGAAAATGCCATTTTCTTTCTTCCTGTCAATATACTATGGTATGGCGTGGTGGTTTTCTTGGCCGCATGTCACACTACCGTGTGTCTTGGTAACACTTTCAACTCCATCTGTCAAGGCTCAATGGTAGCTAAGAATCAACAGTGAGACATTGATGAGAAAAGTGATTAATTTGCTATGAAATTGTTGACTCAGTACTTATAGCAAACAATTGAGACTGTTATAGCATTGTTGAGAAGTGATTATTAGTTACTACATAGAAACTACTGATAGTTCACTTATGTTTCCAAGAAAACAGGATGGTGTGTGACTGGATTTTGGAAAACCTATCTAAATAACACATTGGTAGTTTCAGTAAACGGATTGATGTCATTACAACTTGCACAGTGAGTATACATGCAAAATTTATACAAGAGATGTATAAATTCTGAGCATCCCCAATACTTGTAGCTGCTTGTATGGAAATTTGACAAGTTTAATGAGAATGATAGTGTTATGAGTGTTCACAAAGGGTAGAGGGTAGGGGTGGGTAAATGATAGAGACTTAAAATTGGATGGGGCCATGGTTGAAACACAGACATGACATTACAGGTCTGTGCATGCTGGCTTCTTAGTGGCTAACACACAGCAGATGAACATAGATATCATTTGGCCAACTATAACAAGCCATCCGCCAGTATGTCACTAATTCTAGTCAAGCCAGGTCCTTAACTAAGCCCATAGTGTGGTAGTGCAGCTACCTACTGGTGATATTAGTTTGAGTATACCTGATGAGCAATTTGAATTGGTTTTGAAATCTGCATGGTCATATTTAGCATTTGTTTATTTGGGATCTTTTCCTAGCTAAAAAAAATTTCCTTTCTTTGTGTCTCACAAAATTTGAAATATACACATAATAATTTTTTTACACATAATTAATCAGTACACAAGCTATTCCCTCGTAAGATTGCAATTACTATAGCATAATTTGATTTTTGATATCCTTGCTCCTGTTTGCTATAATTTATAAATATTGCAATAGTATTGAGTGTTTACTAGATATTACACACATGCTCTTTTCTAATTCTCAGATGCATTCTAGCTGTATTCAGTGTACACGACCATACATTGCATATATAGACCTAGAATTAATTTTCACAAACTTCTTTCAATGCATTATGCAATAACAGGCCAAAATGTGAAAGTGATAGCTTGTTCCTACATTGAGTTATAGTCCTTCAAAGTTGCAAATCTGGATGTGTGTGGAAGCCTGCTTTTATGAAATCTGGTCACAAATGTGTAATACAGAGTCCATGCATAGAGATGGACTTGCATTTCTTACTAAATAGCTTCAAACCTTGAATTATGTTAACGCCAATCAGTTTTAGTAATGACATTGCAATGCTGAAAGTGTTTAAATTGATTGACTTAAATTGCCAATAGTTGTTTTATATGTGAAACCAAGTATAGGGTTGCTTATGATGGTAAGTATACAGTACAGTACATAATACTGCATAGTAAGATTTGGGCTTTCTTGCCCAAATAATATCACCCAAAAACTCAGTCTTTCTATATACTTTTCCTTTCTTTTGTAACAGCTTAATGGTATTGGTTAGGCATAACCAAGCCCAAAAATGCCTCCAGAGCAACTCCAAACCCATCTAAAAAGTTTCTATGGAGTTTCCTATTTACTTGAATTTTCTCAAATGAGTGATGCCTCCAGCCAAGCATAACTCAACTATGGTTAATGCTATGCGCTTAATTTCTTCACTGTTCAACTCCTTCATCCAGAGACATGCCTTTTCACCAACTGCAGCAGCTACGGTGCATGCATCATAGACTTATGTCCAGCCAGAACCATTCTTCCTTTGATAGCTACAGTATACATTGGTTCACCAGTCATAAATTAAACATACAAGTATATACAAAAAATTATATTTGAGTAAATAAAAAGCAAGGAAATGACGGTGGTCATCTACCCTGCAGCTGTATATACTAGTAGACATTTAATTCCTACTTCATGATCATATGCTCATGCAAGTGTAGATGACCTCCCTTGATTCCTTGCTTTACATTTCTATGATCCCTACTACTTGAAAACTCAACTAAAATACAAGAGAATGGGCATAGCTATGATAAACAATTTTCATGTTTTAAAAATTTTATAGGTGAATAATAATACCTATAATAATTTTATACCCTGACATTCAGACACTCCCTATTGTTTATGCTCTCCAGTGCTTAAATCTGGTCATCCATTTCTTGGCTGTCACCTTTGACTGAGTTCACAACTTTTTCACGCAGGATTTTGAAAGTCACAACCTTTTCACAGTTTGGCTGTTTTTTGTGTGGATAGACATTGTATTATAATCTTTTTTTACATTTCTTTTAAGCTGTGCTTGCTTTTGCTTTAGCTACTCTTACTGGCATAATTTTTTTTTTATATTTTCTACATTAAAAAGTTACTATATTCCAGTCTGAAGCTCTAACAACCTTAGTGTGGTCCAGGAAAATACATTAAAATTTCATGTAAACACAACATAATATCCGAGTGTTGTTGGCTGTTTGATATATCCAATCTCCAAATATAAGAACTAAGAGAGCAGTATATCAGGTGACAGTGTTAGATGTGCTTTTGTATGAGGCTGATATATGGAGGCTCCCCATGTGATAAGTTTGAACCATAGTATCCTAGGTGTTTCCAGATATGGACAGTAACAACAACACATTATAAGTACTTCCTATAGTTTTAGCAATGAGCCAATATCTATAATGGAGAGACATTTTTATGTTAGTTACGTAGGTCATGCTGGCCATTTATGTGTGAGTAGGCTACGTACCTCAAAAAAAATTTTTATGGCAAGATGAAGAACATTACTTGTACCTGGGCCAAACTATAGTGTAGAAGAGATCTGGTTTTTACTATCTTGAAACATCTTAAATTAAGTGATGGTTGGCAAAAACTGTGCTAGAACAAGGACAAACAAAGGAGATATATTTCAATTGTCACTTTGTGAAGAGAGCTTATGCATGTGATGCCAAAAATCATTCTGTAAGTAGAACCTTCACTTGTCAGTGTGGGTGAACTTTCTGAAAAGCTGGACATCATACGAGATACAATACAAGACAGCACATTCCAAATTCTAGACTGTATAGGTTTTGTTAATCACAACTTCTATCTGTGTACCTTAGTGAGCAGACATGCAAAGTAACTTTTGATTCTTGTAGCAAAACTAATTACTCAATCAATATAAAATTGTAAAGTATAAAATGTTAATTGTCACATTTACCTTTAGTCTGATCTATATACCCAGATATGGGCATTCATATCAGAGAGTTACAAATAAATACATGATGACTAGCGCAGGTAGCTAAAAGTATTTGACTATGTTAGAGTTGCAATACTATACATTTTCACAGAATAAGTTATAAACTGTGGACAAGAAGTTGTTACCATCAAGACACATGCTAGTGTGTAGTGTGGACCACACAGCAAATTAGATTGAATTCCCTCAAGCCATTCGTGAGATAAAGGTGGCCATTTTTAAGAGTTCTACAGAAGCCACGATTTTTTGTACACTTTGCAAAATACTTATAAAATGTAAATGCGTGATTCAATTGTCTTGAAATTTGGTACAGAGAAAGAACAGTATAATGTGAATTCACGTACTAAGTTTACTATGAATATGGTACATATCCTTGGTGATATGGAAGTTTATTTGCCTAAAAACCAAACTCTTGTCATGGCTAGAGAGTAAATTGCAACTGGACAGAATTCAGTATCACCACATACCACTGAGCCAATCGAAAGTAGGTGAAGTTGTATACTATCTCAATCTTCCCACCATCAGTATGTAATGGAGTAGATCAGCAGCACTCTAAATATCACCAGAAGTTATCTGTTTGGTCTTAGGAACACTAACAGTCTACTGTTCCTCCTTACAAATTCTGCAATTTCTAACTTCAGTGTCATGGCTAGAAGGATAAAGTGCTAGGTAATCAACAAACTGAGATTCTATTACCTTGATGCATGAACCTTGTGGAGTAACAGCTAGCATATATCCTGCTTACATGTACAACTTTACAGCATAATGTAAATTCACAATGAAATTAATAGTAGCTTCATGACATTAATCTCCAATCACCATATGTCTTCCTCCTAGAGCACACACAATAATCGTACAGTACGGAACTACTGTATAGTAAGAATCACAAAGGTTTAGGCCCTTCTGCCTAGAAATATCACCTGAAAATCATGCAGACCCATTTTCCTTGACAACAGCTTGGCAGTCTAGGTTAAGCATACCCAAACTCCAGAGTACTTTAACTTTTCAATGAATTTAAAAAAATCATTAAACTAAATTCTACAGACTAACTACATAACTAATGCTGTCAGTTAAGCATATATAACTCTCAACTATGACTAATGCTATGAACATCACTGTTCAAAGTCGCATAGGTCCAAGATGTGTTTTTTGCCTACTGCAGCAGCTACAGTGGATGCATCATGAAGACATGGACTTATGTTTGTTCTCCTTTGTGTCCCATTTCCTTTTCCACTACCACATAGGTGTTAATTCACAGGTACTAGCATGCCATAATTTTCTAAGTGAGAGACTGCCCACTCATATCTTCATAACTTTAAAAACCTTGGCTTTGCTAAAATTGCGAAGATCCCTATCACCTAATTTCACTCAAATGTGTGTGATTGCCTACTAATCCCAGCCATATAGCAGGAAATTTTGGAAAGGTTAAATTTTGGGAAAAGTGCTTGATTGTAATTTCGAAAACTCTGTTATAGCTTGAATTGTGTTGTTTGGTCTAATTCAAATGGTCTGCAGATTCAGCCATGACCAGTTGGCTTTCTCAGCTGTTTTTACTGAGACTAGGATAGTGATTTTCTCTTAGGCTTCAGGACTCATGGTTTCACTTGTGAAGTTTGCCTTCCAGTGGCCAGTGCCTAGCAATACTGAGGTCTATAGCTAGCTAACTGATATAGTGGAAAACTAACACTTGAACTTTGTTTATGCTTTCCTTAATAAGATGTAATGTTGGTTCTTGCAGCTACGTACCTATTCCTTTAAAAAAATGCAAAAAAAATTTAACCTTTCTAAACTTCCCGTTATACAGGCCATTGAAATGCTGTTGCTGGTGAGCTGATGTTGATTGCAACTTTGGACATTAAGGCCATGCAACTCCTCTAATGGTTTCTTTTTCTAATAACTGACATAACAGCCATTTAGACCCACCTAGTGGATCTGCTGCTCTATGCAGTGATGCAGCACTAGAAAACTTATGCAATCACAACTATTTGTAGCATATAATTAATAACTTGTGTGCAAGATTGGTTCAGTCAAATTATAATCTAGTAAACAAAGCTTATTTCAAAGCCTTTTATCATCTCGTATGCCTCTGATCTGTTTCAAAACCCTGAGAAGGTCACATTTTCTGCTCTGTCTACCAGCTAGTTGAGCACCTTGATGACCACTATCACTTGGATTATTTCTAAATTCTCTACCTTCACTTTGATAGCAACTTAGGCACTAGTATTACAATCTCAACAATGATCTTATCATTATACACGTTTAAACCTTAATTTTGCAACCCCAGCAGGTGTTTTGTTCTCAGTGACACTAACAGTTTTGTTGCTATATGCTTAAATCAATCTACATGTTGACTGTGTGGTAAAGCCGCACTGTTTGATATCAAGGAAAAAATGATGATGGAATTACAAGTGGAATCCGGAAGCTTATACAAAGTAAAATAATGGCAGCTGACAAGTAGGCACGTTTTAATTAAAATTCTTGAAAATCGTCCTATTATGCTGGCATAATGCTTGATGCTTTTGATAGCCTATTATGCTTGAAATTATGCTGGCATAATTGGCACAAGCCTACTAACAAGTTAGCATTTCATGCACTGTCAGAATTTGCATCAACTGCAGAAAGCATTGGCATACAGATTGATGAAAGTGTTTTAGATAACAGAAAAGGATGCGGGTTTGCCCAGAAAGTAATGGATATATTAGAACCAATTTCTGTTGCTGAAGCTAAAGTGGCACTACTTCCTCTGCAAGGGCAAAAGTTATGGCATCAGTGGGCCAAGCATGATAAGGATAGCTATCGTACTCCTCAAATTTACCAAAGCAGATATCAACCAAAATTTAGAGCAAAAGAAAAAGAAACCCAGGAGGAACAGTATGTTTATGCATCAAACTTGTCACCACTAATGAAATGTTTCATTGATGGGTTAGTAAATCAAAGTACTTTAGTGAAAATATTCTTTCTGCAGTGGTTGAAGTTTTATTTAGATGATCGATCTAGAAAAACATTACCAGAAATGCGTCTTGAATATGAGAAGATAAGAACTGAGTCAACTGACTTACAGGAATTAAAAAGAAGAAATATTCCAGCAACCTCTGAACGTCTAATAGATGTAGGTGACAGTATTCAGAAACAAAGCAAGAAACTTATAGAAGGCTCGAACACTCCTTTCATGAATTGGGCCAAATTTATGAAACAAAAGTTGCAAACAATTGTTGTGGTAATGATGTTCAATGTTACCCGAAGATTGTAGTTGACATACGACAGTGAAGGATAACCAGTTGAATTGATGGATGGCGATGCTTCACATGTTCCAATCAAGTGGATTTCTGCTGTACTTAATCTATTGGCCAAATGTTACAAAGGGGAAAATATTTTTGTCATTTCAGCGCTTGGAATTCAGAGTTCAGGAAAAATCAACACTACTGAACACCATGTTTGGGCTACAGTTTAATGTTAGTGCAGGAAGATGTACAAGAGGTGCTTTCTTCCAGCTTTTGCCTGTAAAGAAATCAAGTGCTAGGACAAAATGTGACTACATTTTGATAGTTGATACAGAAGGACTTCCTGCTCCTGGGCTAGATTCTAGTAAATCTGTCAAACATGATAATGAACTGGCAACATTTGCAATCGGTCTAGCTGATGTCAGCATCATTACATCTTTGGAGAAACACCTGGTGATCTTAATGATATAATACAAACTGCTACACATGCATTTATTAGAATGAAAATATTGACTTACAGCTTAGGTGTCACTTTGTGCACCAAAATGTACCTGCTGTATCAGGTGACAAGCAGACCAAATTTGGGCATCAAAAATATCAAGGCAGACTCGAAAACTGTGAAGGTAAATATCACTCTTTTCAAGATGTCATAATGTTTAAAGAGGCTACTGACATAGCATACTTTCCTGGTTTGCGGAAAGGTGATCCACCTATGGCCCCAGTAAATCCAGGCTATAGTGAAAAAGCCCTACATCTAAAATCTGCGTTAGTTTCTCTTGCGGATGAGACCAAACCTTATTCAAACTTTGCTGCATTTCAAGTAAGAGTAGAGAAACTCTGGATTGCAGTTTGCCAAGAAAATTATATTTTCAGCTTCAAGAACGCACTAGAAATAACTGCTTACAATGAGCTAGATGCAAGGTTTAGTAAGTGGACATGGTTGCTTCACTGTGGGCTACTGGAATGGCAATATGAAACTGGAAACAAAGTGAGTAATTGTCCTCCTGATCAAATTTCTGCAGTGGTGGCTGAATGCAATAAAAAGCAGAAACTGTTTTGAATGAAAATTATGGCAATGCATTTACATCAATACAAGAGTTCTTTGAAAACAGTGAGTATTTAGTGCTTGTGCAATGGAAGGCTAGGTATGAAATTCGATTAAATCACTTAAAAGAGGACAGAATCAATTGCAATGAGGCAAAACAATATGTGAAAACCAATCAAGAATGTCACCTCAAGCTTGAAGACTTGCAGAAAAATCATAGACAAGAAATTTTGAAGCAGTTAAAAGAATTGTCTTTAAATGCTAAACAAACTAAAGTGCAATTAAATGACCAACAACTAGAAGAAAAATTTGATGAAAATGGCAAAGTTGGACATATATACATCCATGGTTAAATGAGTTCCACATTAGGCTTTCCAAGGTCTTAAAAATTGACCTTGATGAAATGCAAGATATAGTCACAGTAAGGCTGTGAAGTTTTTGTTGAGTCATTAACAGAAGAACTCAAAACACTAGAAGACAAGGTGATGAGTAAAATTGTAGACCCAAAATCAAATATTTCTACATGGAACAAGTCACCACAATCATTTTTATGTGAGCATCTATGTGGGTGCTGTGCACATGTACAGTATACTGATGCTGATCATGACCATATATCATCAGGGAAAGATCATTACATTAAGATCCATCGACCTGAATTCCTGAGAAAATACACTTGGTTACACTCCAAAGAGCTTGTGTTTGAAGTATGCACAGTTTCAGTTGAAAGCAATGCTAGATTCCGAAACAGTGATACTAATGCTCAATGGGTGACCTATAAAGACTACAAAACTGTTTACAAAAATTGGTGCATTTCTAATGAAATCCCGAAAGAAGCACTAAAATATTGGCAATTTGTAAGCACGTTTCTGACTGAAATTATAAAATGGGTGAAATTAGCTTCTACTAAAAGTAAAAATCTTGGATGGGCAGCTGTGTCTGAAGATGATGCAGTTGATAGCCTCTCCGAAGTATATAAAATTGCTATTTGACATTATTGTTAAAACTTCCCCAAATTTTGATTTGTATACATCTACATGTTAAATAGATACAGGGTTTTTTTCCTGGTAATCATCAGGTTTTTCCCTGGCAAAAAATTTAAAATGCATTTTATTTGTTTTAAGAATCTTTTTAGTTTGCCTTACAATCATGTACACATTACTTTATGCGTGTGTGTTTACTGTGAAATATATTATAGTTATTGTGCTGGCTGGCATCAACTAGTACAAGTGCTATATATATATATATATATATATATATATATATATAGTCCAGGAATTTGTGGTGTTCTTGAAACATCCAAGCACAAGAGCATGCACACTTAAGTTGACAAAAATAATGGTATTTTGTTAGAATCTTGCTTACTTTACTTTAAGCAATCACACAACTGTTTTTGATAATGATTGTCTCTAGGACATCCAAAATCAGTGTCCTCAATGGACTGTGTAAAGTATCCATTGTGAAGAATGTGTGAATTTCAGGGATCAGGATTGCAGAACTTACAATCTCTACAGTGACAGATCTAGGATTTTGGAAATGGGTTTCTAAAAATGATTATAATTTATGTGACCAGGCCTGCGAAAACAGTGCATGTGGCCACATGATTTTTGCCTACTTTTTCAAACTGCCTTGACTCATAACTTTTGATATATACCAATTATTAAAAATTTCATTGTCATAGCATATTCAATGACAATGAAATTCTTAACACTTAGTAAGCATTTAATTGTCTTTATGATGCAAGTTACAGAATGCAAATGTTCTGTTTCAGTACTGAGATATTACCTTTAGTATGATGGCTGGATGGGGTGTAGTCTGTGCCCACATACCCTGTTTTTGCAGGCCCAGTCACATACGTATATGATTATGGTCTGGCAGACAGGAGGGTGAATGGTTTGCAAAGTGGTCTACAGTTTAATTTTAATGCAGTTTTGATTATTCTGCATGTACACCTATTAAACTAATTATTCTACGTGCTGGGCAGGTGTCAGCATTGAACATTGCCATAGCATTAAATAGTTGTGTAAAGTATACATATATATGATAATATGAAACGATTGCTGTGGATCTAACTTTATCCCAAAATGCTGACCTATATAGTAATATAACTATTGCAATTGATGTCAGAAGAAATAAACTGAATAATTATATAGTCACATATTACTCCTGAAGTGATAACTATACATATCTAGGTAAGCAGTTCAGGAAGCAGGGGCATCAGTGAAAGTGGTAAGGTTCAGTTCTAATGCTGTTGAAGGAAGCTAGTCTAGGGGATCTGGGGGCATGTTCCCCAGGAAAGTATAGGTACTGTATGTTCACTACATTTAGCTTTGGCTTCATCAAGTTTTTTTTTTAAATTCCTGCCAAAAAGCGTGATCTCACTGGTCCCACCTACTCCGATGCCTTTGGGGAGACATGTGGAATTTTGGCAAAGATAAATAACATTTCAGCCTTTTAGGTAATTAGTGGTGACAGTAAAGGTGTCAATGGCAGATCTAGAATTTTGAAAAGAGGTTTCTGAAAAAATGATTGTGATTATTATGATTAAATACTGGGTCAAGACGACTAAGCTATATAGAATAAGGCATCCAATAGTATGGCCCAGATAATTTGAGAATTTAGAAGCTCTGCATGCATGAGGTTGGATTTTAGGCTAAGTTTAATTAATAATCACAGTTTCTAAAATCCATGCTTTAAACTACAAACTAACTGCAGGGCAAAAGTTATGACTAAGCTCTAAAGCATTAAATACTCTATCAGAGTAGTTACTTTACTGTTCTAGCTGTTAGAATATCTTGATGCAGTGAGAGGTGAAAGTAGCCTGAGTGTTGCTGAGGGTTTAATAGCTTAGTGGATGTTAGTTCAATGCACATGCATGCATGCTACTGCAACACAGTCAGTGGTACAATAGTATTTTGCTATGGTACATGTATTACTGCCATTGATGAAGCAAGTTAGACTGCCACTAAGCTAAATTGAAAAGGAAGTTTAAAACAGATACTACATAGCTACACAAAAGAATTATATACAAAGAAAAAGTTAACAGTTGCACAAATACGAATACAACTGAGACTTAAATGCATATTATGGTTAGAACAGAATAAGGTATCTAAATAACAGTTAATAAGAAAAGAATAATAGAGAGGCCTGTCTACAGCGAGAGAATGAGATCTGGTACAGGTTGACAATATTGTAAAAAAGTCATTGAAGTTCAGACAGTTTTGACAATGGAAGGTTATAATTGATTTGAAGTGAAGACCAGTGTAAATTTATACAACACTGTAACAAAGATGAAATATCAATGGATCATACCGTACCATTAATGATACCAAACACCGCAAACTCACCTAGCTCCATATATGGGTTTGAACAAGTTCTTTTGAATATGGGGATTCCAAACTATACAAACATAAACATACTGTAAAATAGGTACTAAAAGCATGACGCTTGCTTTCTAATGAGCACCCAATTGCAAACAGATGTTGATGAAGCATATTTAGCACTCCTGTAGCCTTTGCAGTACATGGGTACAACGTAGGAACCAAGAGAAATTTAAGGTAATCTAATTCCCAAGTATTTAACAAAGCTGCACCACTTTAATCCAGAATCATTGATGGTATAATCGTATTTAGGGGGAGAGCGCTTATTGGAAATACAGAGTAGCTCACACTTCTGCGGACTCAATCGTATTTGCCAGAGCACACTAATGCTCCAATCAGAAATTGAGTTAATCCTTTGTAGTATTTCTAGATTTTTAACTTGTCTGTACAAAATAAAATCATTAACAAATATCTTTAGAGAAGATACAGACATCATGGATGTACAAGATGAACAAAAAAGGTCCTACAATGGACCCTTGAGGAACGCCTGAAGAAACATTATCACTTAGAATAGTGTCCACTGACAACCACTCTTTGTCTATGGGTAATGATGGAAGGAGTGCAATCACTGAAGCAATGACCCATGAATTCCATATTTAACAGCACTCTTTCATGAGGGACGGATCAAATGCCTTAGCATAATAAAATACAATGTGTCTTTATAAGGTGTGCAATCATCCAGAGTTTTGGCCCAGTTAAGTACTGTAGTTAGTAGTAAAGAAGTAGTGGATCCATTACAAAAGCCAAACTGGGAGTCACAAAGTACGTCAAGAACTTTACCCATTACCACTGTTTTGTAATCTGTTGTTTTGATGCAAAAAATTGGCCAAACAAGAAATTACAAAATGGTGGTAACAAACAATTTGTTAAAATGACAAAATCGTTTTTACAGTGTGGATCCTATCAAAAATTTTAATCTTATGTGGCAAGCAACTCACAGAAAAAATTGGTGCTTTTGTCAGTTGCGTCCACATTTTTTTGCTAAGCCATCTAACTATATAATTTAGCATAGGAGCTGATCACTTAAGCTGTGTTGCAGTGTGTAGCTACTACCAGCATGCTGCCTACAAGGTCAGATGTATCAGTGCATAACCACTGCAATTTATTGTGAAACTAGGAGGAAATCTGAAGAGTAGGGTATTGTTTATGACTATACTGCTAATTACATAGTGCTAATTAGGATAGGATAGTGTTAAATACAGGCCTATTAGTTTGATCAAGAGTACATTATAGCTGGTACCCTGTAGGGTACCAGCTGTCAAGTGCTGGGAGTGGTAGGCAAGGGGAGTCCATCTAGCCCTGGTGGAGTACATTATTGGCTTGGTTTGACTTGTATCATCTGTTAAAATGACAAAATTGTTTTTACAATGCACCTCAGGCATGCCTGCTGGGAAGCCATTCAAGGCTTGGAAATACACTTTTTGCAATTTTGGTGTTTTAAATAGTAATTTGAAACTTTGAATAATCCAGGTGACATTAAATTATAAATTATGTCATTAAGGTTAAATATTCATCAACACATGTCTATAAAAATAAAATAATTTTTATGTGACCGGATTTGTAAAAAGGGGTCTTCCACACACATCCAATTCTATGAACTTGGAAGACCATAACTTAGTGTTCAAGTAACATATAAACCTCCATCCATTAAGCTATGTTGGTGCTCACTGCTGAATAAATTTAGCTTTTTCCAATCTAAAGTTATGGATTGTCAAAGTTGGTAAATAGGATGTGTGTGGAAGACCCCTTTTTGCAAGTGCGGTCACTATTATTTTTGTTTTATTCCCAATTACTCTATTAGAGCAGTCATACAGTACTGTTGCCTCCTGTAACACAAAGATAATCACATCTCCACCCTGCTTTTTACATGCACTTGAACCACAATCACTTAAAGCATGCTATAATCCACCACCACAAGTATATCCCTAGGCTGTGTTGTGCCCCACAGAGAAATCCATATGCATACAATCTCCTCAAGGTGGCATGTACGTATTTTGAAAGATGGAATCTTTAGATTAGCTTGCCCTGAAGTGTACAATTTCCAGCCTAGGGACCCAGATCTCGGAGCACTTATTTGCTCAGAAATCTAACCATGTATTTGCTATAGGAAAAGCTAGTAGAGTACATTTCTGACACAACAATCGCATCATAACAGAAAGATGAAAATAGCAAAAAGAACTAAGCTCTTCTGAAAACTAATCAGTGCTGCATGGTCAAACTTCTATTAGCAGGACTGATTTATTGAATGTGGGAATTAGAAAGAATAATACTGCTAGAACAGTCAACATCTATAAAATTCTGCTGCGTGATATAATTACCATGACCACTATGCTAGTTGAACTCTTCTTTGCATGTGATTTCAGCACAGCTATCTTAGAATTTAGGGTTTCCAACTCAAAACAGGAAGGTGCTTCCTTTTGTTGTTTCTGGTGATTTTCACACAGACTGACCTTCAAACAAGTGCTAATTTATTATTGGATTGCTTGTAGCATTGGGTATCAGCATAAGTTTAACACACAGAAACATACAAAAAGTGGTCACGTGACCAAAAATATCATAATAGGTGAATTGGACAACTTATTAGAAAATCACTGTATTTCAGGGTGACTGAATTAAGTCACAATTAGTGCATTTTCTTGCCTTATAATGAAGACTTCTACATCTTGCATAGTCGTAGTGCTATAGCTAGCACATCCTTTATAGCTGTAATGGGATTGTTGATCATATGACCACTTTTTGAGTACTTACAGTGAAAACTGCAAAGTAATAAACAGTTTAATAATATATTAGCACTTGCTTGTTTTATCTTAAGGTCAGCCTGCATGAATATCATCAGAAACAATGAAAAAGGCTGAGGCATCATTTTATTTTGCAGTGGAAATCCTATATTTTTTGGTCACATGGCCACTTTTTGGATATTTACATATGTTAAAATTGTGCTGATAGCAACTGCTGCAAACATTCCAATAATTGCTTTATCTTAAAGGTAAATCTGTGTGAAAATCTCCAGGAACAACAAAATGAAGCACCTTCCTATTTTGAGTGGAAACCCAATCTTAGAGGCCCTTTATAGAATAAGATGGATCCCATCAAAAAATCAGTGAAAGTTAAGGTTGTACTACCTAGCTATATGGAGAAAGTTTGGTGCTTTTGTCACTTGCATCCACATGCACATTAGCAGAGCAGCCACTGAGAGCTCTCAACTCTAACGCATTCTGCGTGAGTCTCACGCATTGAAGCAAAATCTCACTCTCTCACTCACAACACCTCTGAAACTCACGCATTAATCTCTCTGACTCATAGCATGAATCTCGAACTATCAGTTAAAAGCAGCGTTTCTTAGCATCACGTGATCACTCGTAAGGACAGGTATATCGCAGTATCGTTAGGGTTAAATTCACTTATGTTCAGCCACCAACCATCAATAGAAGCCATGTAAACAGAAAGTCTCTCATTGCCATTATTAAACTCCTTATAGCTAGCTAATTAACTGGGACTTCACATTATTTTTTACTGACATGCAGTTATTATATACTAAGCCATTTCCAAGCTGTAAAGTTACTGTTTGTATTCAGGTCATTATCTGTTATAATCAAAACAGAGCCTTGTCATAAAAACAGTCCTGCAGAAACGGTGCTTAAGTATGCGAAGAAAACATCATGCAGAATTACCAGGGCACACAGCAGCAAACAATGCAATATAATCCTTTTCTGTATGTGATTAAAATCTTGCTGATCCAAAAATCATGAACTATCAATCAAAATTGCACCTAAGCCGCAATGTCACGTCTTGAGTTGCAAACTTTTCACATACCCCAGACCCTCTAGAGGAGAAATCCTTTGCATTTAGGAGTGTGATTACACACTGCAGGTGAGTCTCCTGCCCTCTACATAATCTCACTCATTTTCATACCAATCTCACTCATTTTCACTTATGTTCTCACTCAAAATGATTTCCACCAGTTGAGAGCTCTGCATTAGTTTATAAATTTGGCTTTACGTAATACTGAAAAAGCAACCTTTTCATGTCATCAGGTATTTCACAGATGAAGGAGGTGCTATCAGTGCTGAAGAGTGCATGCATATATTAAGGAGAGGAATCTGTGGTCCAGATGTCTGTGGCTTGGCGCCGCCCTCCCCTTAAGCCTTAAGATGCGGGCGGCGCCAGATTTCACAGCCTTAAAGCCGCTGCGCGTACAACTGAGACAATCGATTCACTTCCTATCGCTGTACAAGAATGCGATTATTCAAAGCAGCAAACTTATTGTGTATTGTAGCGATCGGTATCGTGTTCAGCAGGGCTAACAGTAGTGCTACTCGATCAGTAAAGCGGCAGTCTTCTAAGATCATTCAAGTCCACGCCCCCGATGAACATACCGATGTGTTGAACACTCGTACACGCCGAGCAACTGTACGACCTGACCCCTCTGTCACTCCTGACGTCGTAGTGGTAAGCTGAGTGTTTAATTGTTAGCACAGAATATACTGAACGAGCTTCGTTTATCATTTGTCACTCTGAAGAATGAGATGAGATGTACATTGTGGCCTATATGTGTAGATTTGTCACCACTTTACCAGGAGACCATTCTGTACTGAATTAAGGTGTTAGGGCTTCCATCAGACAAACTGTTGACAATGCAGCTAGTATATATGTGCATATCATGCTCACAAAGAATTTGCTTGGAGCCATTTAATATAATCAACCATTTTGTATAGTTTGTACCTTGCCGTGCCGACACAAATATTGGTTGAGGTTGCATGAGACCGAGATTTGATCTTTATTTTATTGAATGTTTCAATGGTTCTCTCTAGCTAAGCGCCTAGCTTACAAAAGTAACTGTTGCAACCAAACTGATAATGTATGTATGTGTTTGTGCAAGTGTCCTTGTATGTTCATCTAGCTGTGACACAAGAATTATGATCCTGAAACTAATGCAAATACAGAAGCTCTATTAAGTATATGACCATTAGCTGTTTTCATAATCAATTCAATTTAACCTGAATTGAAGATTGGGTTAGGGTTTTTTGTCAACATAGTGAATGAAGGATTTACTCCTACATATGTACATTAAATAAATTATTATAATTTTAAAGTCTCTGTGAGTGGCTTATGTATTCCTTGACATTGAGTAGACTTTAGAGTCTGTAAAGTTGGTATAAGTGATTACAAAAGCAACAATATTCCGTTTTCTTTCCTCTTTGTGTGCATTCCTTTATTTGGTACTAACCACATTTTAGTCCATTACATGTACATTGTTTTATTAAACATGTGGCTCATAGTATGGAGTACTTTTAAATCAAAAGTTCTGAATCAACCCGTTTTACTGATGGTCTGCGTAGCCCCACTTCTGCCTTGATCATAAATATAGATTTGTGAGTTTATCCCTAGAAGAATGTTGTGTTTTGTAGTTGTTCTCACTGTTAAAGAACTTTGTTGCCATAGGTTGACCTACAGGATGGTCACTACCAGATCCAGTTGGACTGGAGTGGTAAGGTCAGTAGTGACACGATGGTCATACTGGGTACTCAGGCAGCAAAGAGTAGCAGGCTCCATATATCCCATGACTATGGACTATTCTTTGACATTGTAACACTGAATGTATCTAGGACGCAACCTGCTCGACTGGATTACTTTTTGAGGGGACCACTCACATATCAACTGGTATGTTAGCTATACTATACATTAGTGTGTACAACTTATTATTACTATAGATATATGAAGGTTTTTTACTGTGTGAATGGATTGACTAAATTCTTGTTTTCTTTTCCAGTATGTGTTTGTGGATGCCACAAATAGAGCAATATTTGTGTCCCCTGATGACTGTCACACTTTTGCGAAATATCTCCTACCATTTGTACCGTCGTCAGTTGACTTTCACCCAACACTGGAGGTGATGAAGGTCCGGGACGGGAACAGTGGAATAGTGAGTGATAGTCCTAGTGTGTTTGTCATTATACTGGACAAATGTAGATTAGTAACGTGCACATGATAAGACTGACCAGTTCTGTCACATGTAACCCATTTTGTTTTCACAATGTCATATTAGCTTATAAGGGCTGTTACAAGATGGCCAGGATTCATGTTGACTTTAGAGTGTATGGATAATCGCTGTCCTTATTTCATTGTAGCTGTACACGACTACAGACCTTGGTGAGACATGGCACAATAGCAGTGAAGTGTTTCCTGGTAAAAGAGTGAGGTTGGCTATTTGGTGAGTGTAGTGCAACTACTAACAATTTGTGTGCTTTGGTCGGGACCAAAGTTTGCTGACCTTACTACACAGGCAACTTTGTAGGTAATTCAAGTTGGCTGGCTTTGTTCTTTAAACCTAGGTTACTATACAGTATAGGAAAGAATGGTATCCAACTGAAACTTCAAGTATTCTATTTATACAGTCAAGGCTACCAGGCTTTTCTGTATATACGCTGTTGTGTATTTAATACTGTGTAACATTCTGTAATACACTGCTAGTGGCATACCTTGTAAATACACAGTAATACTGTTATAATCTCCACTACGTTTTAGGAATCCAGTCAACAATTCAATATTTCTGGAAGTTGTACAAGATTCAAGTGAGTTTATCAATGATCATATAGACTGGACAGTAGTCTAGTTAGTGTCCACAATACAGTAACAACAATAGTAGTGATCAAATATCCAGTTTATATGGACTTCCTATATGTGTAGATAGGTGATCTAGGTGGACAGACCAAAACAAAGAAATTTTTTGGGTTCAAAATAAGTTATTGAAGCTACAGCAAATACTGTACATGCTAAGCTTCATAGAACACAGCTTCATTGGTGAACTACATACTATGCTATTATTATTATTACAGGTTATAATACATTATCCCTTACCATAGTGAATGTCATTACAGGTAGCAGGTTGTCAGATGTGTATGAGGTGGCTACTGACATGTCTAGTTCACGTCTGATCATGTCCGAAGTGTTGCAGTTCAGTATTAGTGATGATTATATGTTTGCTGTTAAGGATCATGTGAGCCTGCCCTATTGTAATTTTTGCACTGGTGCGCGTGCATGTGTGTGTATGTGTTATATCACATGCTGCTGCTATTATATACTGATACTGTATCTGTAGCCAGCTGATAGTAACTCACTCACTTTGATGGTGTCTTATAAACGGAGACCATTCAAACAAGCTCAGTTCCCACAAAGTGTTGAAGGAGAGAGAATAACTGAAAAAGTATGTACACATCTACATGCACAATATATTTACAAAGCACACTTAAATGTCTTTCCAGAGCATCACATACATGCTACATACCGTATTCCTGTGTTTCATTAGTTAGAGCATCTTTTACAACCTGACATGTTCTTGTTCCAGAGTTACTACATTGCGGACACTTCTGAACAACAAGTATTTGTAGCAGTCTACCATAGGAAGAACTTGTCCAACTTGTACATCTCAGAAGAGGAGGGAGTTAGCTACTCTCTCTCTTTGGACAACGTCGTGTTTGATGACCCGGCACTGTCTGGGAACACCTATGCCCTGTAAGTTTGTGTAAGCATAGACATCAATCTGTAGTGTCCTTTGTAGCTCAGCGGCATCAGGTGTCCAGTTTTTTTTTTTTAATAAATCAGTAGTACTGTATAGTAGGGATCATGGAGGTTTGCACTTTCTTGCAAGACATATTGACCAGAAATCAATACCTTCATGGTGCTTGGCAAGTACAAAGTGTTTTCAGAGCAGCTAGAGATAAGTTAATACAACTTTTTGTGTAAGACAATTGTTTATTGCCTTCCCTGCCTGCCTGATATCTTGTAACTCAATAACGGCTAAAGATAATGGCTTGATCTTTTCGCTGTTAAATATCACTTCAACCCGACAAGTATTTTTTTGCATGCTGCAATATGTACAATGCATACATCACTGACTTACCTTTGTCTTCCTTTATGTCTTTTCACTGACAGTGCAAAGGTATCAATATAGCACATTATGGCTTCCTATCTGCTGATTATCACGGTTATATCTAAAATTGTCCGTATTTTTTGTAGTGACCGGATATATTGCAAAGACCCTTGTACTGTTCTTCATTTGTAACATGCTGAACAAAACTGAAAACAAAGCGTAATAGCCACTTCACTGTATTTGGCACCATTCTATCTTTTGATGTGGTATGCAAGAGTTCACCAGTAATAATTATTTTGCAAAATAATTATACAAGCAAGTTTAGTTTTAGTTCCATTAAGGATCATAGAAATAAAAAATAGTGAGACAAGGTAGGTCACCTACACCTGCAGATACACTGGAATCCCTAATTCAGTGTATAGCCATGAATGAATTAGAGATTAAATGTCTCCACTACTATATCTGCAATTACCACCCTTGTTTCACTACTTTTTATTTCAATGATCCCTAATTGAATTTAAAACTCCTAATTTTTGTAAAATTAAAGATAAGGCAGTCAATGGTGCAATGAACGATATCCGCAATGACGTTCACTTCGGTTCTGTTTCATGTTATCTATGATGTCACAAAACAAAATGGCCACCATGGTGTGGGGACTTTGTACAGGGAGAGGTATTGGGCGAGATAGTGTTTCCCTATGATAGTGTTTATAAATTCGAAAAAGGGGCGAAGGTGAGGCATATAGTTTATAATGCAATTCAAATAGGCCAATTTGCATCCGAATTTAACATTTTTGGTCTGCTTTCCCTGTTGGAGCGCGTTTTGCACTGTCACGGTACATGTAATACTTCTTACCTTTATTATATAATGGATCCATGTGTAAAACACTACAGACAGCATTCATTTTGAATATTGTGTGCCAAAGTCTTTGAAGCCCTGTACTAACATGGCCATTTTGCCAATTATGCAAATTTTGTAATTGCAATGAAAAGAAACGTCATTGCAGATATCACTCATAGGATTGTCAAGCTTAACATATTTCCCTAATAAAGCAGTCATACATTTCACAGTATATGTACAAATTTTGTGATCTGTAATATGGCACTTATTATACTGGCATATTGATCACAATATATTCACTATTGTAGCTACCTGCCATCATACAAAGTGATTGACTTCCACAAGGTAGAAGGATTGAAGGGGGCATACATCGCATCACAGATCAACTCTAATAAACAACTAGAGAGTTTCATCACATTTGATAAGGGTGGAGTGTGGGAACACTTGAGACCTCCCACATATGGGGCTAATGGTCATTTACTCAATTGTGAATGGGTAAGTATGTGTAGTGTGTTGTTTTGTGTGTGTAGTGTGTTGTTTTGTGTGTGTAGTGTGTAGTGTGTAGTGTGTAGTGTGTAGTGTGTAGTGTGTGTGTGTGTGTGAGCATTGAAAACTGGTCAATACTGCTGACCTGGATGTCCCACTGACCAAGATTTGTCCTGAATCTGACCCAGATTAGTTAATACCAAGGCATGCACTGGAGCTATATTTTGGCCGAGCAACAAGCGTATCAAGTTACATAAACAGGTAGCTATAAGCAGGTAAGTTTTATTAACGATTAGTAATCCTTACTGATAGCAAAACACATTTCCTATAAATGGGTATGGCTTCATGGATACCTACAAACTAATATGTACATTATGTATATCTACTACTCATGTATGGGTAATTTGTGTGTTACCTGGACAACAAGTGGTATACACATGGCTTCACTTCCCAGCGTTAATACTGCTATGATTGATTTGTATTTCTCTCTCCACACACACATAGCCGGATTGTTCACTCCACTTGGCCAGCCAGTTTTCACTCTCCAAGTATTATGTGGAACCAATCTACTCTAAGGAGTCAACTCCAGGCATCATCATGGCATCTGGTACAGTTATACATTCATGTATTGGTATATTATCCTCTGTTTATTGTATTTTGGCAGGTTTTACTGGTACTAACCTTGTTAGCACATCTATTAACTACTATTATAATTTATTTGTTTCTAACACATCTGGAGCATCGTGGGTTGATGTGAGTGTTTGTGGGACTGCATAGTGACAATAGTGTAGGGATAATGTGTGGATATGTGTGTCATTAAGGTAAACCAGCCAGCCTAGTAGGTGTTCCATTTTACCATTGAAAATAGTAATTATTTTAGTTTCAGTCATAATATTACTACTACATATGATAGGCAGGAGGCCACTCTATATTTCGCCTTTCTATTCAATCAACAATCCATAAAGAACTCATGAAACTATCAGCTTGCACAGTGACTCTTTAGCAACACTTTAGATTGACGATTGCAACAAGCACCTCTAAAATTAATTTTCGTATAAGCACAATGTTGTTTGTCACTGACGTAAATTACACAAGTAAGAATGCACTGATGGAATGATTCAAGCATGTTTTTACTACTAAAAATACTTTGAAATAGTGTTAGTTTTCAAAAAAAAACTTTCCTGAGGGGGAATGCCCTTAGACCCCCTAGTTTAGCATGCTCGGCTTTTATTTTACCCTTACCATTGTATGGTCCCCCCAACCACGAGGTGCTTGCTACGCCTATGCACATAGATACATATTAGTTGTTCCGTAAATTGTATTTTGTGCTGTCGCTGTTGTGTGTGGCTACATAATATCACGTGAACACCTATCACTACAGGCACTCACTGGGAGACATTATTATCAGTTTGGTGACTTTGGCAGTGTTCTCGTGGCAGTTGAACAGAACTTTGGAGGTGGCATTGACCATTTTGAGTAAGCACTATTAAATTCTGATATACGTCTGTTTGTTTGCAAGTAACTCAACCTGTGACATAAATGTGTATGTGAAATGTTATTGCCATTAATGGTAGTGTTATGTTACTATACTTGTCTCATCACAGGTACAGTCTTGATGAGGGTGCTACATGGTACTCCTACCAGTTTAGCAACACTAGTACATTCCGTGTGTACGGCATGTTAACTGAACCTGGTGAAGCCACAACAGTGTTTGGTATCTATGGTGCTAACACCTCAGTAACTCCACACAACTGGGTTATGATTAGGGTCGACTTCTCCACAATCTTGTGTTAGTGTTTTTTTTTTATTCATGTGCAACATTTTAATGTTTTACTGTCGTTTTCTTTGAGAAATTAACCCAATACTTTCAGGCCTGTATACATAGGGAAAGCTGCACACAACCCATACACGTGTTTACTATTATTTATTCACCGTAATAGAAGTATTTATTGCCTAATTCTTACTATTAGCTATTATATTCCATGCAATATCGTACCTGTTACAGCTGAGGAGTGTACTGCTAATGATTATTTCTTGTGGTCACCATCTGACAACCTTGAGAACCATGAGTGTACACTTGGTGAGAGGGAGACGTTTGAACGTAAAGTAGCCAATCATCTTTGTCTAAATGGGGGAGAATATGAGAGATTTATCAATAGAACCATCTGTCCTTGCTCACGTGAAGATTTTGAATGGTATGGTTGTTCCGTTTAAAATTAAATGTTGTATCATTGTATACAAGTAAGATATAGTTGGTCCCATACGTACCTGTGTACTGTACTCTTATATTGAAAGTAGACTGGTTTGATACAACTTGTCAGGTGTGTTCAGAAAGTAATAACTGCATGGCTTTCTAATGGCTACTAATTTATTTTGATTTTATCTGAGTGCCATATTGTTCCATGATGTGATGTTCGTAATGATTAGTTGGATGGAAACTTAATGGTCATGTTATTTTGTCTTGGAACACCGTAGAGTTGGGTTGTTAAGTGCATGTGTCTAATATGTACATACTATTTGTTGGGCATTGCTATTCAGTGGACTGGACTACTGGACTGGAACACTGGACTGGGCTACTGGACTGACATATTTTTTTGGTTTTTTGCACATTCTATGGTTGGATTTATGGAGTCTTGCTAGTAATTACCCTTAGGGCACCTGCAGCCCACTTCCAAACGCTGAAGATGAACAGTGGAATATGCAAAAACTGTCTCTTAATAATTTTGGTACTGTTTATTATGCCTGAGTTCCCTGGTGTGTAGTAATGTTGCAGGCAATGCAGGGAATGTGACAGCAATAGTTAACCAGCAATCAACTTGCCAGTAGACAATATCCTTCAAGATATCCTTAGAGCAAACTTGAGGAGCAAGCTAGTTTCGCTGCCACATTTCTGTTTCTTAGCAGTAAAGATTATAGGTGCCTGTGCTGAAAAAACTCTAATTGGTAAGCCCCTGCACTGAACTAGAGGTCTGGCCATGCAAGACTACCTTGCTCCTCAAAACTAAGGATATCTCGCAGAATGTTGTCTGTTGATCATTGGTTAACTATTGCTGTCATGTTCCCTGCACTGCCTGCAGCATTACTACACACCAGGGTAAGGAATAAGTGCTGTATAGTGGCATAATGAACGGTAGTGAAATACAGTTTTCGCATATTCCACTGCTTATCTTCAGCATTTAGAAGTGGGCTGCAGGTACCCTAAGGGTGCTTACTAGCAAGATTCCATAAATCCAACCGTAGAATGTGCAAAAACCAAAAATATGGCAGTCCAGAAGTCCAGTCCAGTGTTCCAGTCCACTGAATAGTAACGCCCCTATTTGTTAATTGCATACACATTTCCTGTGATTAACCATGGCTGATAAGTGCACATGGCCCAATGCAAGGCTTACACGTGACAAAGCTACGCATGGGAAGACAAGCTGGAAATTAATGTTTCCTCAAGTGCTTACTAGTGATGTGCGATATTAGGATTTTGGTTTTGGTATGATATCGATATGATAATTGGTAAAATATTGAAATTTCAATACTTTTGGGTTTTTTTTCTTTTGATTAATTGCATGGGGCAATTGTTTATAATTAGCAGCTATATATGCTTTATAGAATTTGTGATGAAGGTAATAACAAGCCTTGGAAATAGTGATGTGCAATATACTGAAAAATTATCGACATTGCTTAGCTACTTGAAACTGGTAGATGCTTTTTAAAATGGCTAAACTTTACAGAACTGAGCTTCATTTCTACCGTGATTGCACAATCACACACCAAAAGTTGTAAATTACCAAAATATTACTCAATATATTGAAAATTGTAGCAAAATATTGACTAAACGATAAATATTGATATCAATTATAAAAATATTGAGATTCGATACGATGTTATTATAAAAAAATTACAATTTCGATAATTTTTCAGTATATTGCACATCACTAGTGCTTACATCTGCATTGAGATCTCCATATACACTGATATTCTTGTTCATCACAAAGGATTTCGTCCAGAAATGGAGTCAAATATTCTTCACTGACTTGGTGGCCACGACTACTATTACAACATAGTGATTCATTGTTAAAACACATCATAATTATAAATTAGGTGTATGTACCTAACAGCTAGTATTATTTTTACAAGACTTTTCTCCAAAAATTATGAGCACATGCACTTAACAACCTGATGTTACGGTAACAAGGAGAAGCTCAGGGAAAACATTTACTATACACTTTATTCCATATACTATACCTACTATTGTGATCACTACTGGGTGTATCACTACTGGGTGATCACTACTGGGTGATCACTACTGGGTGTATCAATACAGAGTTTGTTACTTGAGATACTCTAATAGAGCAGTCCATCAAAAAGTCTGTCAAAATACTCTAATAGAACAGTCACTAGATATAGTGCTGTTAAGAATCCTTCAAACTTGCATATGCAGCATAGCCCATGGGCTATGTAGCCTGCTGGGGCAAATTACATTCACTTGGTCCTTTGTATGTCAACAATTTACTTTAGGCTTATAGTGAAACTCATTACTGAAATTTTTATGTACAGTAGTTTTATGGACAAATATCTAAGTAATAGTTAGACTTCAGACCACAGGGGTCTAATTAATTTAGTAACCTGATGGCCCTGTGTTGTGGCGCCTGAGCGAAGCGAAGGCGCTACTACAAGGCCTGAGGGTCACTAAATTACTTAGACCCCTGTGGTCTGAAGTCTAAGTTATTTAGCCCCTTTATGTAGTTGTTGTACCTTAACATTGTTGACAGCTGCTGGTAACAGAGAAATGTAGCGTTCATTAGTAGAAACAAGCCATTACTCCACCCGTAACAACAGTTACGGGTTTAAAATTAATTTTCAGGTGGCGATGCGTTGCCAACGCTACCAGTGCAGGTGCGCGTAATAAACATGAAAAGGGTCTAAGTAAACATGAAAGGGTCTAAGTAAACATAAAAAGGGTCTAAGTAACTTAGACACCTCCAAAATCCACCAAATTCACCACAAAAAGGGTCTAAATCATAGTAATAAATCATACTTTCTAAGTGATCTAAAGCCTGAAACATGTATAATACCTGCCTCATACCCCTTGCTTTATATAGCTACCGACTACTCTTGGTCACGGTGCACCCCCCTTGACGGGTCCACCCCTGAATACACAATATAACAGATTTGTGGTTAGGACAAACAGTAGATTAATTTAAAGATGTTGTGTCTTTGATTAACTGTAAATTTAAAAGTGTTTGATGCACTCAGTTTCATTATAAAATAATTACATATTTCTGTATTTTAGCCATGTTATATAAGCACTTAATTTGTTTATAGTGATTTTGGGTTTGAAGAAGATGATGGCAATGCTGAGTGTACACCATCTGATGAGTTTGATATCCCATATGGGATACCTTACCCTTGTCCTTCTGGTAATAAGTACTATATCACCCTTGGATACCGGAAGATTTTTGGAGACAAGTGTGTGGGTGGACAAGAAAGGGATTTTTTGCCAAGAACTTATACTTGCCCAGGTGATATTTCACTGACATTTAACTTTTACCATGTTCTAGTCATAATTCATATACACATGAACATGTATGTACATTACATGTAAAGTACCTACAAAGCGGCCACTATATTACAGTGTCTAATAGACTCTAATGTATCCTAACAAATTACTATCATTGTCACTGCAGTTGTACAGGATTCATTGTCACTACGAAATGGTCAGAACACTTCTCAAAGTGAGCCAGTTATTGTGGGAGTGGGACAATCAATAGAATTTCATGTTGCTACCATATATGGAAAAAATACCAAATTTACGTAAGTACAGTATATGGTAGAATCAACCTTCACTTTTAATTATTATTTCTCTAGGTGGTATAGTAGTGATCGTAATGTTTCTGTGATTACTAACAGTCCCTCCTATGTGTTCACGTTTAACAGGTATTTGTATGTGTAACTGAATCTTGTGTCTTGTACTAGTACATAGGGATGTTGCTAGAGTGTGAAGTATGCAAATTCTGCACATATGTCTGTAACACATGTCATTACAATATCTCTATATGTTTCTCTTTTGTGTGGAAGACCCCTTTCACAATCCTGTCACATGTTATGTGTAGATAGTTTACTCAATTTTAGTAGCCATTTCAGAGCAGTGCTGTTACAACAAATTTTGTATGTTGAACAACTTCTATATAAGGTCTGAAAGTCTTTTGTTTTATATGGGAAGTAATATGAGTATTTTAATCACAACTGTTTTGTCACATGTAGGGCTGGATTATTCTTTGTGACAGCTGGTATTGTCACTAATGTGTCTAGTATAATAGACCTTGATGTTGTGGAAGTGTATGGTGAGTATATTTATCTATCTGTCTGTGTGTATGTATGTATATACGTATGCATGCATGCATGCATGCATGTATGTATGTATGTATGTATGTATGTATGTATGTATGTATGTATGTATGTATGTATGTATGTATGTATGTATGTATGTATGTATGTATGTATGTATGTATGTATGTGCATGCGTGCCTTACATGTGTACCCTGTATATATTTTAACAGCCAGTTGTGTACTGTAGTTACAGCATACATCTATGTATCTGTAATTGTATGCTACGTGTGTGTTGCTACTGGTTTACTTGATATTAAATTCTAGTTAAGAGTTTGTTGTCCTATTTTCATTTGTTGTGTGCAACTGCAGATCGACTTACTTCAGCTGGCTTCATTGTACAACCTAACATCATCAAACCAATGATTGGGGAGGAAGTAACTTTCACTGCATTCTTACCAAATAGGAATAAAGTTAGTGTAACTTTTTTATGTTATTAGTTGATGTAATACACAATACACTAAATGTGACTGGTGAATTGTTCACCTTTCTTCACTACGTACAAAGGAAAAGTTATTGAAGAAAGGTAAACTGCATACTATTGTTTTAACCTGATGAAACAAACACCCATAACTTCAGTATCCTTGAGTCTACTACAACGAAACTAAGCTCCTCTTGAGTAGGCGAATACCAAATTTTTATTGTTAGGCCCTTTCTTTGCTAAGAACAAAGCGTCAATTTTTTTTTAATATTGTGCAAGTATTTCACACATTGTATTCAATGCTTTATATTGAAAAAATTAGGCTTGTGCGTTTGTGTTGGGTTTTCACAGTTCCAGTCACAAATATTGAAGTACATACGATAAAAAGCAATGAAACAAGGTATATGAATGATGGTATTACACATAGCTACAGGGTATGTAGAAAAATCCCTACATAGATATGCTATCACAAACTGTTTAATCCCAAAACAGAGATTTTCCACATAGCTATGTCACAATAGCACATTCTTATGTCTTGTTTCATTACTATTTGTCGCTTGGATCCCTACTTCATTTTAAATTTTTTGGTTATAGCATAGCTATAGCTAAGTAGGATAACTGCTTTATTAGAGAATTTTGATCTTACTGCTCATCTCGAATGAGCTATATAATATATCAAGAGGCTTGATAACCATAAACTACAGCTGCATCATGTTACAATGGCAGCTGGATAATTAAGGAGCGTAGGCACCATGCTGTGATCATTGTACGACTAAGCTGATCATTTGAGGGCGTGGTCACTAATTATGCTCTGATTTTCTTAGAGGAGGTGTGGTCATGACCTATTAGAGTGTGATAGGTATGATCTGACCATTTAAAGACATGGTTGTCCTGCTCTGTTTTCAGTAGCAATCCAATTGCTTATTAAGTGCTAGATACCTCTATATGGTCTCCTAGTAAGATGACCATTTAATCAAAGTTTAAAAGAAGCACAACATGCATAGGGCAGACACAAAGTGGAACTGGGAACACATCCCACACATTAGTTTGTTGTTGTAGCATGTAATGGTGGCCGTATGCTGTGCTGGTAACTTCTAGCCTTGCGACTTGTTCAGGCAGGTAGATAGTGTAGACCAAAAACTAAGTTTTGATGACTTTAAAATTCAACATTCAACTTTGTGTAAGTGTTTTCGTGTTTTAAACAGCAGATTTGATTTTGATGTTAGAAACATTAAAACTCTTCCATTAAGTACTTTTCATTGTGCAAAGGATTTCTATGATGACTTTTGGTGGCAGCATGTGTCAATTTGTTTGGAGACATCCCTACTACACAGTGCAGTGCAGTACTGTACTGTACGATAGACCTACTTATGTTCTACACAAGTTAGGCATTATGAGTATATAGATATGACTTGTAAATATTTCACAACAATAAATGCACATTGTGTTAACCAGGAGAACTTCTGCTTTATAAGGTATTGGGTGTTGTAATTGATATCAACTTGCTGTTAGTTAGCAAAGCCTTATTTGGTATGTATACACTAACTAACCATGGGTGTGTCTGTTATTGTAGTGTGGTAAATAACCCACACAAAAATGTGACTTCTATTCAGTGTGTGCAGCTTGTATTGTGGACAGTAGGGACTTTTATATGATTTAAAATATTCCCCTATCTAATTTTGCATGCTCAAGATGTTTCATATGGAGGATTATAAAGATACGTACACTACAGTTCCATACATGTCCAGATTTACCATTACAGGTTTTTGCAATTGAATTCGGCGACTTTGCAATTGAATTCGTCCCGTTTGCAATTGAGTTCGTCGCTTTTGCAATTGAATTCGTCCCGTTTGCAATTGAATTCGTCGGTTTTGCAATTGAATTCGTCCCGTTTGTACTAGTAATACCATACCTGTTTCACTGCCCGTACAAAAGTCTCAATAGTAGCAGTGAAATTTATCCCGTATTTCACTGACAGCAGTGAAAAAGTTGTAATTGCAATTTCATTGGCTAGAATTTATGTTAACAATGTAGCGCCAATTAGTGTCGACGCGTGTTTAGTACATAGTGACAAATTGCGTACATGGCAACGCTAATGCACAGCATGTGTATATGCAGCGAGTATGGTATTAACTGGGAATAGCATGGGTAGCAGTGAAATTTGGGATAAATATCACGAGTGTTGTATTGGAAATGGGGATAAATTTCACGAGGCGAAGCCGAGTGAAATTTACCATTTCCAATACAACAAGAGTGGTATTTATCCCAAATTTCACTGCTACCCATGCTATTCCTAGTTAATACCATACTCGCTACATATACGCATGCTGTGCATTAGCGTTACCATGTACGCAATTTGTCACTATGTACTAAACACGCGTCGACACTAATTGGCGCTACATTGTTAACATAAATTCTAGCCAATGAAATTGCAGTACATGGCAACGCTAATGCACAGCATGCGTATATGTAGCGAGTATGGTATTAACTAGGAATAGCATGGGTAGCAGTGAAATTTGGGATAAATACCACTCTTGTTGTATTGGAAATGGTAAATTTCACTCGGCTTCGGCTCATGAAATTTATCCCCATTTCCAATACAACACTCGTGATATTTATCCCAAATTTCACTGCTACCCATGCTATTACTAGTACGAATTCGTCGCTTTTGCAATTGAATTCGTCGCTTTTGCAGTTAAATTCGTCCATAACAAGAATGGCAGCTGGAGCAAACATGAAAACATGATGTAGCAGCTGCTACAAGAACTTGTTCAAGTACAACAGTAGTAAACAACTCTTTATAAGGCAATAATTCTTCCTCTACAGCCTCTCCAACAACATTCCAAACTCTACTACGCCATTCGCGATGGGTGTGGTCACTCGCGAGCAAGCTAATTAACTTGTCAGACAGCTATCAACTTCGCGTACTACCAGCTTCAATTACCTTCTAGTGTCTCAAGTGTAACTCTCCAAGGCATAAATAGTTCATCTCTTAATGAACGGGTTGGTCTCTTGGAGCCGTTTTGTTTATGACGAATTGTAATGCAAACGCGACGAATTCAATTGCAAAACCGACTAATTCAACTGCAAAAGCGACGAATTCAATTGCAAAATCGACGAATTCAATTGCAAACGGGACGAATTCAATTGCAATACCGACAAATTCAATTGCAATACCGATGAATTCAATTGCAAACGGGACGAATTCAATTGCAAAGGCGACGAATTCAATTGCAAAAACCTGTAATAATCCTTCAGTTTTCTATCTACAGTCCAGCTGAGAGTTGAGGAATTTTGAATGTCTACTTATAAAACATCAACACAAGCCAACGTTGAAACTGGGTCACTACTGCTGCGGATGACCCACTGACCCGGATTAATTAAAGCCGAGGCATGCGGTACGAGCTATGTTTCGGGTAGTCTCAAGCGAGCGAGACTACATTTTGAGCGTTCGATTCATGTTGAGTAAACGAGTAGTTATGTGATAACTAAGCCGGTAAGTTTAAATCAGTCAGTGGGTTTATACATAGCTACTGTGAATTTACAGACAGCAATTGGGTGTGTCTTTGTGCATACCTAGTATTACAATTTCCTGATAATGAAGTGGGTGTGGCTCACTAAAGTACTTATCCTGCTGCAAGACTAGACTATATACAACTCGTACAATAATCCATTAGTGGGCGTTGCTCCACGTAAGCTTGCAGGCAGCAACGAACACAGTTTCGTGCTACAGACTGCACCTACTAATAAATGGGCGTGGCTGAGTGTATGTTTGTAATGCGATAAGTGGGCATAGCTCATGAGACTACCGTTTATAAGTTTCCACATCGTCAAACGAATAATTTTGTTTCTCACGTGATCCAATCTGGGTCAGACCCGGATAATTTGTAAACCGGGTTGGACCCGGATGACCCGGAGAAAATGTGACCCAGATGACCCAACCCGGTTTCAATGCTGATCATGATACCAGCTTCTTATCCTACTATAGTGACTTCTACCATAGCAACCCTCAGCAGTAGGGATTTGCTGTACCAATTTGAACCAGCTACCTCAACAATTAGCAGATGCATGACAGTTGACTTGAGGCACCTAAAGACTACAAAATCATTGATAATAATGCTACCCTACCAACCCTGTGAAGTAGCTTGTTTCCCAGAACGAAGGTCTGACTGTTACTATTAATGAGTCTCCATATGCTATGTGGCCATGTGACATGTTTTATGCTAGGTGAGACACTTCAGGGCCATGATCACACTTCATTTGTTTACCTTTCAAGCTTTTTTATATCACATAATTGTTGTATAAAATGCATACACTGTAGTGTATTTAGTGTGTATTACTATTATCCTCTGTACACGTAGTTGCTATTTGGTGATGTGACATTTTACTGGTCCATTAATGGTCAACCTACTACTTCTAGTCATTCACAAGTTCTCACCATTAGTTTTGATTCTCCTGGAAGGTACAATGCATACTTATCTGGATAATAAAAATGAAGTTTGTGTGAATTGCATAAGTTCTCTCATCCCATCCATCACGAATATGATTAACTTTAGTTTTTTGTTGAAATTCTATGGGTAGTTGGAAAAAGCGGACATGGACTTGGACATTTTCAAAATGCACATATAAAACAGTTATTTTTCATATTCTGTACAGTAGACTTTGCTTCCAGACACAAACATTGTCTTCAAGTAGCAATGATCAATATTATTTATAAGAGCATGTGTGGAGGATAGGCCAGAATACTATATGCCATAATGTACACACACTCCAGAAATGCATTATGGCCCAACAGGCCAGACCCTTATTAAATAGATATAAGCCCCTGTGACTTGTACCTCCTGGACCTGGCCTGCGAGAGTAAACTAGGGTGGATCACTACAATAATTACATAGCTACATTACTGTATTAGATTCTTAGAGCATTTGTACCACAGTACATGGTCTATAATACTTGTAGTGTGTTAACCAATCCTCTGCACATGTGCTTATAAATGGATAAGCACTATAAGTGAAGATCATGTCTGGGCCTAGACTACTGCACAGAACAATGTTGGGTATGTAAGTTAACTATTGTATAGCATAAATGTGGATTTTGAAAATGTCCATTTTCACGTCCATGTCTGCCCCATATCCACCTTTTCAGCTACCCAAATTCTATAGTAGCTAATTTGGGTTTGTAAATAGTAAAATTCAATATTAATTTATTAAATTAACTAGCAAACTCCTTTAATTTGCAACTTATCGATTGTTGCATATTATGTAGGTACATGCATACTACATGGTTCTTAGATGTTAATGTGACATTAATTTTATTAAAGGTGTCTATGTAACTGTATATGTGACCGGATTTGCGAAAAGGTACCTTTTCCACACATTTGACATACCAGCTAACTAAATAATGTAACATTTGACTCCTTATACTGATTAACTTGCTCTTAATATCAAAATGTAGCCAGATACTGTAGCTACATTCATTGAAAATGTTAAGCAATTATATGCCATGATAAAAAAGTTATGAAACTTTTAAGTTCAAAAAACGGGTCAAATTTTGTGTGTGAAAAAGGTACCTTTTCGCAAATCCGGTCACATATAGTGTAACTGTATAGAACAGTTGTTTTTTTTTCACTGTAGCATTGCAGTCATGGTGAAAGCTAATAACAGCATATCCAGTATTATTGCTACCAGCACTGTAAATGTTATTGGTATGTGTATATAAATACATTTATAAATAAACACCATACACATGTACATTTAAACAATTAAATAAGAAAATTTAAAGTTTGTTTGCAGTACACAAAAAAATTCTGGCTACATACATGGTGCGTGCGTATTTAGAGAGCAAAATATATAAGTATTAGTATCTTATTTTGATTTTTTGTCTCTTTTAGTGATTTTATGTTAGAGAAATTCTTCTCAAAATTCACTACAAATGTCTTACTTCTTTTTACCTTGTGTTATGTTCCAAATGAGTGTTTGTGGCCCTGGCTTACATGGAAGTAGTGCTACATTTTAGCCATTAAGGAGCTGTCCTATAATTTCATTTCTAGCCTTTAGTTGTCTTTGCTACCCCAGTGTGAGCACACACAACCAACCTTGGTGAAAATTTCATATAATATATCAAACAGTACGGTAGTACCGTTTAAATAGGGATTGGCCCAAACATTTTGCACGCCGCCCAAAATTCTGCCTTTGAAAATCATCCTAGAAACATCTTGCACAATGAAAATCACCTTTACAGAGTAGCCTCACTCTATATAATATACAATATATAACAAAACACTTACAGGTGGCTGGATACAGAATTTTTAAAAATCACCAAAACTCGAATTTTATTCTCATTAACTGCCTGACTGACTGACCACAGTTGCAAGGCTAGAAGGCAAACAAAGCGGCAAACAAAGCAGCACACGGCCACAAATTTACACCACAATTACAAACTCACCAGTGAGATGTGCCTTTTGGGGTTCTGACGAGTGTAGGCCTTATGCATCTTGTCTTTTCTTTTATCTTCACTCAGGCTGCTTGTCTTGTTCTTCATCCAACAAAACCATGTCGAGGTGTTAATTTTCCATATCAACACTTTCTTTCAGCAGCATATTTAGATGCCACAGAATTGTTTCAGAGCTGGATTTCAGAAGCACTTCAGTCCTGGTGCTACTATATGAGGCACACTAGCTAGATATCTGGAACTTCGTGATTTGAATCCCATTCAAGGTTCTCAACCACGCCCATCAAATGAAGATCTAGGTGGACTAATAGCAATAGAGTACGGAGACTGTACCTCTTTACAATCTAGCTATTTACTTAACAGTAAACAAGATGACCTCACCCCTTATTGGTATAGCTCACTGCACACCCCTTGGCTGACTGAAGATACTCTAATACAACAGTCATGTGTGCTATTCTAATAGAACAGCACAAGTTACACTGTAGCTAGCTGTGCTACAACAAAAACTAAACAAACTAGTATTTAAAAATGAAGTAGGGATCTATGCAAGTAAAATAAGAGATGAATAATGGTACTGTATAGTAAAAAACTTTGGCGAATTTGGCAAATAGCGTTCAATTCGCCAAAGTTTTTTTCGCCAATTATTTTAGATGATCACACAAGCACATTGAGTAACTAGAACTTGGGATGAAGGTCAGCTCGTACCACCACGCAATAAAGATCGAGCTGTCTTTGGAGATCTTCCTAGGAATGTATCCCACTGTTGTAAGCACTCCTTGGGATAGCATTTCCAACCAGCTTCCCGTTCACACATCAGCTAGTTCATCGTCTCGCGATGAATTTGGCCAAATACTTTGATATACATGATAACCTCTGCTACTGGAAAAGTAAATGTGGTCGCTCTCGGCATTGCAGGAGATAGCGAATCACACCTAAGCTAGCACATTGTTAGATCAGTAGCTACAAAAGTACTGCTACGTAGCTACAACAACAACGCTAGCTACCTATGTACTTACTATGTTACTTAACTGATGAGTTGACACCTCATCATAATATCCTTACGTAATGTACAGTAAACACTTTAACGGTAAAAACTTTGGCAAATATTATTTCAATTGCCAAAGTTTTTTCCACCAATTTTTTCAGCAGAGAGGTTTCGTCACACTTTTTCTGCCTAAGTTTTTTTACCGATATAGTATTACATCAATTGAGAAAGTCCCTACTTTGGCACATTAGCTATAACAATTATGTTCAATGCCAAAGTAGGGACTTCCCACCAAGCTATGCTGTAATACCATCATTCATCTCTTGTTTTACTGCTTTTTATTGCATAGATTTTAAATTAACAATTTTTTAAAGTACTAGTATATATATTCACTATGGTTATGAACCATTAATCTACTAATGTGAAATTTTATGAATCCAGTGATATTTGATAATGCTATAATTGACTTGTAAATGACCATGATATGTCCACACTATGGCATGTACTGCATTAGATCTGAACCAAATTGCAATGTACATGACATGTCTTATTTTTGCAGATATAAAAAGTCACCAGTTTAGAGCTCAAGTGTTAGGTACTACTGCAGTACAAGTTAACTGGGATAAGGCTCCATCATGGAGAGATATTGCAGGATATCACATCTACTACAAGTTTGTTGTGTGTGGATTAAAATGTTGTGTGTGTATTGTGCAGTTTTGTGTTATATCCACATGACAGACTTATAATATGTACTTGTCATTTAACCAAATTGTGTATATGCTTGCCAAAAGCTGACTCACTAATGACTGATCCCTAATCCCTGTGAGATAATAATAAGACTGGGTAGTACAAGTGGAGCAAATCTACCTGCTTAATCACATTTCCACTATAGAGCTGCAGACAGCAATGACAACTATCCTGCAACTGTTTAATGTTTTACCAACTTTACGTAATTCAAAGAAATTGCAAGTGAATATGCATCCATGCCAAATTTATGGATCATGTGAATGGTAGGTATAAATTTGAAATTAGTTTTCAAAGTGAGGCATCTTTGAAATAATGCCCTTCAAAAATTTCCTGCATTGGCTTTGTTATATACATGAGCAGTGAATCCTCATGCACTTATCCCTACCATTTGTTCAGTTTGTAGGAGTACTTCATGTATGCACACAAAACACTTCAAGCATTCCATTTCTTGTACAGCTATAGTGGTTAGAAATGTTCAGCATTGATACGTATCACTATATTGAAAATTGTCAGTCCCAAAGACGTATACATTATAAAGATAGTTTATCCAACAAATGACCAAAAATTATTTTGTACATATTATATAATTGTGGCTTCAAATTCTCCATAAAAATGTTTCATGTATCATGTATAATTCACTGTAGGAGAACTGACTCAACCAATACATCTCCACAGCTACTAGCTGATTTACTCCCTGATTTCTATAGCTACATTACTACTAGCCTGTCCCCAGGCACTGAATATCAATTCCAATTAATGGTCACTATCGACAACAGATTGATTGATGCTAGTGACATTGTGACAGTCAGAACCAGACCATCAGGTATGCGCAATGTTACCTGTATTGTGACGTGATTGCAATGATGTAGTTGTCATGACTTAATGTTAGTATTATTCAAGTTTTTGTGCTAAACTCTGTTCATGTGTGTACTGCTTGAAAAAGCATTAGTAATAATCTTGTGCTACCTTGCATATTTGATGTGTGGCACAATAAACTAGTGTGTCTTGTAATCAATTGCTATTAAGTTATTTAACATCACTGTATGGTTAGGGTTACATGTCCACGTACATACATACATATATCTAGCTAAGTAAGCATTTAGTGTAATGATCTTGTCCACAGCTCCAGATGCTCCACAACATGTTCGCGTCACTACATTACCCTCTGATTGTCATCAAGTTGCATGGGATCCTGTTAATGCACCATCTGTCACCTACCAGGTAAACTGTACACATGATGTTATACCAGTATTTGGTTTGTATCTATTTTGTGCATTTTACACCGAATTGTTAGACATGTTTAAGCAAATTTGATTAAGATATAAAGATCAGTATCTATCCCCTTTCATTACAAAGATTTTGTACATGTGTACACTACTTCTCCCTCTTGTCAGGTGTTGATATATGGTCATAGTAGTACATCAGCTGATATCGTAGCTAATCTGGTGGAGGCTGGTGAAGATATTGTCCATACCTTCTGCTCTTCTTCGTCTGCATCATACTTTTTTCAGGTAAACTATATAATATGTACTAGTAATAGCATGGGTAGCAGTGAAATTTGGGATAAATACCACGATTGTTGTATTGGAAATGGTGATAAATTTCACGAGGCGAAGCCGAGTGAAATTTACCATTTCCAATACAACAAGAGTGGTATTTATCCCAAATTTCACTGCTACCCATGCTATTCCAAGTTAATACCATACTCGTTGCATACACTTTTAAATTACTGTACATTAGGTTCATTGACTATACATGTATACTAGTCCAGCTAGTATAATACAATTAATATAATACATTGTCCACATAAGATTCACTCAGAGTTTTTATCTCCAATCTTAGTCCTCTTCCAAGGTAAACACATTGCTGGATTGTTGGTAATATGTACTTACTGTGCAATTTGTAAAATTGTATAAGGGAAGTGATGTGGATTGCACTGAGCAAAATTCAGCATCAGAATGTATTTGCTTGCTAAGCTTCTGACAGTCACTCCTTGTGTTGTAGCTCAAAGTATGACTAATCTGTTGATGATCCTCCATGTCAATGTCAGAGTAATCTCTCAATGACTGCTCACTTTTGTGACCACTGATTGAAGCAATTTTATCATTACTGAAACCCGCCTTTTGTAATTTGTGAACCATTGTTTTCCTTACGCTATGATTGGTGTAGCGTTTGTTACTGTTTGAAAGTCCACTCTGTTTAGCCATGTCCTTCATAAAGCTATTAATTTTATTTATTCCCATTCTCTTCTGTGAATACCAGACATCGGCTTGTCCTTGAAAATCCTGCAATGGTGTAAGATACAAAGGGCCAGATGACTTAAGTGGTTCCGGCCGCTTATTCAGTAGCTTTTGAAATATCTTAACTGGACACCTATCTCCTCCAATAGCAAACATACGCTGAGATACACATCTTTCCTGTTTTGCTAACCCTCCTTGTCTTGTTTTTGTGGGACCTTCCACCCAATCAACATACAGAGCTTCTCCAGAACTTGGGTTATATATTAATTTTAGGTCTTCAATTTTTATTTGGTGATGCTCTTGACAGCCTCGTGTTCCAAAATTTTGGCTCAATAAAAAGAACATAGTATAATTTAAGTTTTGAGGTGTACTGCTTCCAAGAATACCATTATTCCACATGGTTTGTTCATCTTCAGTAGTTACAAAATCGGCCTTCCTTTTTCGCTTTTCTTTCCCACTTTCGCGTAATGCAATAGCTTTTCCATTGAGTACCTCCCTGGCACTAGCAAATTCTGGTGCTGTAAGAATGTTGTGACTGTATCCAGTACCTTTTATATATCTGTGCATTGCTGAAAGCATTGTTCTTAAGCTGTCGGGTGCGTATTCTTCTCCCTTTTCATTGCGAATTTCAGCAAAATACTGCTGTAAAACAACGTTCAAATTCAGCGCAGAAATATTTGGCAAATCTACAGATACACACTTTTCCTTCTTCCACTTTTCAAACCTCTTTACCCACGTGGCTGTAGACTTTATGGTGTTTCCATTCTTGTTTTTCTCGAGTAGACCTTGTATCTCCTTTTCCGTTGTTGAAGCGAACACACTGGAGCTCGAGCTGGAGCTTGCATCGACTTCAGGTGCCGTAAGTTCTTCTGAGAATGTATCAGTACCTATAATGTCACTGTCATTAAAAAACTGCAATATTTCGTCAGAAAAGAAATCTTCTGGAATATTAAAAGCCATTGAACTAGCGTTGCTAACGTAACGGATTCAGGCGCTAAACACTAATTACATAATACTGTTACATAAATTATAGCCAATGAAATCGCAATTACAACTTTTCACTGCTGTCAGTGAAATACGGGATAAATTTCACTGCTACTATTGAGACTTTTGTATGGGCTGTGAAACAGGTATGGTATTAGTACATATATTACATGCGTGTGTTGTGGTGTGTACATGTGTGTGTACATGACATACAGACAAAATTTGCACAGTATTCAATCATTTCATTCGGTTGTATTATCTTACATTCTTACAGGTGATAGCAGTAGTTAGAGATGTTGATGGACACAGTTTGAACAGTATTCCATCAGTGCTTGTTTCAACTTACGTCAGTCAAGATAGTAAGCACCTTAGTGTTCTACATAGTATGCATGTAGCAAGAAAGTTAGATAGTATAATTTAGTTTAACATTTTGTTGTAAACTCTCCTACAATACACTAGTACTGTAGTGTCATATGTGACCAAAACATTGTTGTTGAAGTATGCACATGGAATTATGCAGTTTTAAGATTTATATGTATGTAGTACAGCTTGGGAATGCTAAAAGGAAATTTTCACCATGACTGCAGCCAACTGTAGTGTGAATTTACTTTAGTCTATTGTAAACTAACTACTGGTGGTCTGTAGCCATGATTTTAAAGGAACGTTCCATAACTGTATCTGTAACACAAGCATAAGACCATGGGTGGTGGTGGAGCTATTGTGAGTCTCCAGCCTTAATGGAGAACTCTCAAGACTACCCGATACACTCAAACTGAAAGACATACATGTGTACGTGTATAGCACATGTGTCTACTCCCTACATGTATGCTCTTAACTCTGAAGTGTGCACATTTGTTATGTTGGGAGAGTTAGTATGATATTATCTAAGCTATGTTCAACATGGACCCATGTACACACTCAGAATATGAACTGTATCTCATTTACCGTATTGTAATGAATTATCGCCCGGGTGTTTATTTCTTTCAAGCAACTTTTTACCCCAGCTACTAAACGAGACTGGTGACTATACGTGATCAGCGTTTATATACCTGATCAGCATTCACGAGTCAACTTCATGCCTTGGTGTTGTAGTCTCCTTGATGTTTCCCTCAGCATATTTCAGATTCAAGCTTACAGGAAACTCTATAAAACGTTCTTCACTTCATCGTTTATAACAATGCACGGAATTGTTAAAAATAATGACTGCACTAGACATTTATTCGAGACCCGGCGTTTATTTTTGTTATGATACTGTATACCCCTGGCGACTAAACGGGACCAGGCATTTATACGAGACTGGCCGTAATTCGAGGCAATACAGTAAGTATACAACCATTGGTGTGTAGTAATAATGTATGTTTGTATGCAATCATCCATGTGTGTAAACATGTATGTTCCATTAGACCCCAACTCCCCAAGATACCCAACATCCAGAGTGATGAACAGCAGTTGTGCTGATATGATGTGGAGTCCACCATTAGATATTAACAGCAATATCCAAGATGTTGATGTTAGTCTTACTTTGTATATATATATTCTCATATACGGTACCGCAATGTCGTCTTGCAAGAATGTGAGCAATTAAAATCTTGCTAATTAAAGGACATGGCACCCATTTCACTTGTGAGTATTCATCCCAAATGAAAAGGGATGAATACTCACGGGTGAAATGGATACCTTGCCTTTTAATTAGCAAGTTTTTTTTTTTAATCGCTTGCACTCTTGCAAGACAATATTGCGTTTGAGCAGTACCACAACACTTCCATACCTTCTGTGTAATGAATAAAGCAGGTATTAAAGAAAGACATGAGCTAGTAACTTAATTGCAACTGATAGTATTTTGTATGCAACTGTTTCCTGTACGTAAATGTGTTTGCAAAAATAGCTATGCATTAATGCATGCAACATTATTCTTTCTCCCCACAGCAATATGAAGTTATAGTGAAAGAGATACAGCAGTTAGCACACAGTACAGTTATCATTTTTGATGAGAATGTTAATGATACACACTACCAGTACTGTGGTCTTAAGGCTGGTGGACGATATTATTATGAAGTTAAATCAATTATTGGACCACGAAAGAGTAATGCTTCTAGAAGTGAAGCATTTGAAACTTTTCAATATGGTTGGTAGCCATGATTGTTCTAATGATTGTAGCTCCTGCTTGTGCTTTGTGGAATATGATGTGTGCTTGATTTTCAGTTACAATCCTGCTTCACAGGCTCACTGTTAGCCTCCTTGCAGGTCCCTAGAGTGTTTGTTGTTCAATAAATAAAATAAATAAATGATTAATTAGTTGTCATGGTTTTTTACTGATTATTTGCTGTACTACAGTGCCAGAGGCCCCAAATACGGTAGTTTTGGAGCCGTTATCAGATACCAGTATTAAACTGAGCTGGAGACCTCCTGTTAGTCCCAATGGTAATATCACAAAATTTACCATAGAAGATGTGAGTGTGTGTGTGTGTGTGTGTGTGTGTGTGTGTGTGTGTGTGTGTGTGTGTGTGTGTGTGTGTGTGTGTGTGTGTGTGTGTGTGTGTAAGCTCAAATTATTATCCTACTACTGTTTCATATACTTTTAGAAGTCTCATTCACTAAAGGCAATTCTCCCACCCTACTTGTATTCAGTAACACTGTATGGACTAAAGTCATATGAACAGTACAACTTCACTGTGTCTGCCATTCATCCTAACGGACATGTTTATTCTACACACTGGATGACTGGAAGTACCAAGGAAGGAAGTGAGTACTATGCTATTTGCCTGTATTACAAAGAAAGAAATTGTTGTATTGATGTATACTCAGTACTACATGTAGCTACATATCCCAGTATGTGTACAATACATATACTGCAATATTCTTATTAAGTCAACACCTGGGTACATACTTGATATAGTAAGTACCATAATAGACATGATGTAGGATATAGAGACATCTCTCAAGTAACAATGTATTCAGGTTGTTAGGTGGTAAATTAGTTGTAACAGTGGTACATAAGACTTATACATACATTATTTGAAATGTGTAGTATTGGAACAATTTTGATGCTGTATACTACTACATGTGTATGTACATTACAGTATTCCTGCCTCATGCTTGCAATAGCTTGTACGTGTGTGTGTGTTTGTAGTTCCTGAAGCTCCACTATGTCACCTGCACCCTGATTCTGGTAACACCACAGCTGAGATATCATGGCTGCCACCTGTTAATAGTAATGGGAAAATCACACAGTATGAGGTACGCATGCATGTAGTAGATAGAAAGGTGTCAATTGTGCAGATATATTATGTTTGTAGAAAATCTTTGAATAGCCAAATGTGTACTTAAGAAATGTGTACTTAAGTCTTCTCACTCTTTTGTATACATGTTGTATCTTCCATTGTATAATATCTATACAGGCACCCATACACACACCCACACACACTCACACATACACACACACACACACACACACACGCGCACACGCACACACACATACACATACACACACCAGTGCTGAAATAAATAATAGATCCCTAACACACACACACCTACGTACATGCACATAATGAATACAATAAGTGCGATTTGGTATTAGTGGTATGTATCCTCGTTGCATACATTCTCAATATCTACAGTTTACTGCATTTGTGTATGTTTATACATACATAGGTGGTGTTGTATTCTGATCCACTTGGGGAGCTTGTTCCACACTACTTCACCAACACCACTAATCTAACACTAACATTGCTGCGTCCATCAACTAAATACACCTTCAGTGTAAGAGCACATAATGACGCTGCCACTGGACCATACTGTAGTGCACCAGTCCAGTTTAACACTGCCAATGGTGAGAAGTGTATTTGTTTGTGTGCTGTTGTTATTGTTATATTTGTATCATACATGTATGTATTACCACATCAAATATAAGACAATTCTCTCTTACCATCTTATTATCAACACGTTATCCTAGTGTAGGGGAAACAAGAGAGGTCATCTACACCTGCAGCTATTCTAGTGGACATTTGCCTCCTATTTTATATGTAGGAATTAAATATCCACTCAGGACCTCTCTTGTTTTTTTTGGTTTTTTTGTTTGTTTTTTTTTGCTTTTTCAACCAGGCTGTGGGCACGTGCCTGGTTTACTTCCGGAAAAGGTGTGTGTTTGTATGCATGTCTGCTTGTATATTTGCTTGTCTTTCTGCACCCACATCAGCAAAATGGCTTACGCTAAAAGTAGCCTGTGTATATGTGAGAAATGAAAGCTGAACAGAACCAGTATAGAAGGCTGTAATCAAACAGAATTACAGATGAATTTCATGACAGCTAGCTGCACTGAAGTCACATTACCGTGAAACCATGTTACTACAATTGAACACCTACGTGGTAGTGGAGAAAAGAAATGGGACTAAAAGGAGGACAAAGGTAAGTCCATAACGTATGCATTGTACCAGACGAAAAGGCACATGTAGGGCTGAAGTGATATTGAATAGTGAAGAATCCGAACTTATAGCATTAACCATAGTCAAGCTATGGGCATCAGTCAACCAGTCAGTCAGTTAGTAGGTAATTCAGCTAAATAAATAAATGATGTCCTAAAAACTTGTTGGAAAGGATTGGGGTCAGGCGCAGTATTAAAATTACAGATTATAAACACTACCACAAGAAGCCATTGGTGCACTATATTCATGAGTCATTAGTGGAGAAAGGAATAGGAAGTCCATAATGTGTGCCAGGAGAAAATTACAGCTAAATATATATTTATTAGAAACTTGTTGAAACTGTTTTCAGGTAACCCTGAATGCATGTTTGAGCTTACTCAAGTTATTGTGAAGGAAAGATGGGGATAGCTTTTATAATCACTACTATACAGTACTATCATGCTATATACGTACAGTATGGTAGTAGGGGTCGTGAAGGTTTGGTCAAAAATATCAACATCATTCTTTTCTTTGATGTGATATGCACAAGTTCATTGTTCATGAAATATCACAAAGAAAATTCAAGGAGTATATATTCAGGTATAAGGTCCATAAAGAGCATGAAATGCTGAACAAGGGAGGTTGCCTACATTTGTTGCTTTACTAGTGCATGTTCAACCCCTATTTCAGCAAATGGGCAAAGTACTATTATACCTGCAAGAGAAGGCAACCTTCCTTTTTGAATTACTGTAATCCTCATATAAAAGCCCAAGCTTTTATTTCCTTCCCAGCATTTTTGACCCGGCCTATAAACGAATAACGCCTTTGTTTGAGATCGGAAATTTATTTTGAATTGGTCCAACCAACGCCCAGCATTTAATCGAATTCAGGTGGTGGTAGAACGAGATTACTGTACTGGTAAGTATAGATACAGTGTGTTGATTATACAAAGTGCCGTCAAGATTTAAAATGATTGGAAAATAATTGTATCATACATGTCTGCATGCACGTGGAACTCATCCCTCAGAAGTAGCAGCAACAAGGGAAGCAATTCAAGCCATACAGTAGACTCAAGGGCCTCTATTTGATACCAGGCATTAAATTTTTGTTATGCATCAATAGTCACCCACTTAAGTCAATAAGAATTTAATGTCAATCACACAAGCACATGTACTCCATACATAAAGAAATATTAATTTTATTGTTTTAAGAATAGTGGAATTTATTTGTACCAATTAACTGATTATCGTCAATTATTGGTGACCAATAAACTCATGATTAAAATTTTGTAGGTGCACAACTCTATTATTTATTTTCCTGAGGTGCTGGAAACCCCCCAGCTTGTAATCGAGACAGGCATTTAATTGAATGCGGCTTTTATACGAGCTAGGAAATACAGTACATTACTTCACACTTGAATTTAACGTTCCTCACTCAGTAATCATGGTAAGTTGTTTTTAAATTCACAAGTTTCAGAGGCGTAGCTACACCTGGGCCTGCCCGGGCACATGCCCAGGTAATCACTGCTGGTGCCCGGCTGCGAGCATAGTAAACTGCAGCGCCCGCCCTGGCGCACCCCTACTAAAACGAATTAATACATATTTGCTCTTTTTTGCACATCTGTGACACTTTTGAGCAGTTGCTATCATCAAATTCCTTTAAGTAAAGTTCTATATAATGCACAGCATCACGTGATCACATTTTGAATTTGAGCAGTCGTGGATTGAGCACACACAATTTTGGTGAACTTTCTTAGTTGAAAACAGTACTGCATGTAATGGTAGACCGATAAAAAAACCAACAAAAGTCGTGGTGGCTACTGTCGTTTTCCAGGTCATGGTGGGAAGAGCTGTCGACAGTCATGTTATCGTCGAGGATTTGGGAAGCAAGACCAAAATATTAGTGTTGGATATATGAAGTATGCCTAAAGAAAAGTTGTATACAGGTACAATGAGAGAAAAAGCAAGTCTTTAATGAGGCTGGAGCATTAACTTAAGTCAGTTGTTTCTATAATATTCATGCAGTAATATTAATAGCTTAGCTGCATAAACAGCAGTGTGGTAGCACGTACACACTTTAAAACAATTTTTCAAAAGCAAATGTGTAATAAGGAGTCCACAGAGATGGGCTCGCATTTTTTTACTTTTTGCATGGGGACTGCTGTACCTAGTGCCAGGGTAACCCTGAAGGCTAGCTACACCCCTGACAAGTTTTATCTGTATAACTTCTGTTTTTCCATTGATAAATCAGTTATTTCATTTGTGTTTTCACCAGTTTCTGGATCAACAGTTAAAGTAAAGGTGACCTTCAGCAATTTCCTTGAGCCGACAATTTCCATAGATAATCAAGTGTCTCAGTTCACTAAATTTTTGTTGAAAAGAGTTTCAGACGTCCTCAATGTTGATCAGTAAGTGTAAATAAAGCATTTATATCTGTACATTGTAACTATGAGATGTAGTTATCTAGTATAATATTACTTTACTGCACTTACTATGGGTGTTACCATTCACTGTACTGAACTACTGGACTGAATTACTGGGCTCAATTTTTGTTGACATTCTTCCTAATAACATGTGAGACTATACCGATCCAGTCAGGGAAGTTACATTACATTTGAAAGGGTTCTTTAAACTTCACTGCAAATTCCTTTTTTCTCATTCTTGAAAAGTATTCCTTCCCATGGCTGTCCATGTACATGTACAGTAAAATGATTGAATGTTAGTACTGTACAACATATTAGTACCAATTGTTTTGTATACACCCAGTTCCAAGGAGCATGAGGATTGTTTTGCATGTGTGTAAATAAGAAGCTCAGTCCAGTGTCCAGTCCAGGGCATAGTAACACTCACTTAGTGTTAGCACTGTTGATTAGTACACTACGTGTGGATATTGTACAGGAATATGCTGACTGGCGTTCATGTTTCTCAGAATAAAACAAATATTGTAGTATCTTTCATCATAATATTTCCTACAAGTAAGTATATTCGTTGTATGTGGAGTTGTAGCTAGTTGTTCTTGTGTCTTCATGTAGTTATTAGTGTTTAGGAGAGTGGTCACTTGCACTAATGACTTACAGCTCTGTAATTTTTAATACTAGTCATCCAGGGACTATAATTTTTTAGAGTTATAGTAAAAAATGAAAGAATTTATAGATATACTTATGCCTTATTTACTATTCTTTTCACTTTTACAGAGAACACAGCTCAAGTGGTGATTAATCAACTGAATGAAGTTGATCCTACAGACATTACTGTCCTACAACACACAGCCACAAGCATCGAGTAAGTTACAAGTGTAGAGTGAGTGTACTTTATGCATTGTAATGTATTATGTTACATCTGCTATGTGTCACTTCAGGATGGTACAGCAGACGTCATCATCCTCTGAAAATCATAAATCTGACACAGATAACAGTAGTCCATGGCTCCTTGTTGTTTGTGTCTTCATTTCAATCTTGTTTAATATCATATTCCTTGCCATCATTGCATTTGCTTACAAGAGGAACCGTCACCTACTAAAAAGTAATCGTCAGCTTGCTACACGTGATGGACTAAGCTACAGTAGGGTTAACAATGATTCAGATTCTGAAATTGTCACTATTAGTAGTGCCAGCCCTTCTCCAACAAACAGGGATATTGATACTGACGATGATGATGAACCAATGATAGATCTTTAACTATAGCATTAGTGCTGTTTGTAATTGCCACTAATTTGCAATTTATTATTGTTTTATGCTTTTGTATATGTTCTGATTATTTTTTATAATGTATACATATTATATAACTGTTTTTGCTAATTTGGATATCTATTAAAATAAGAAGAGTACATTACTGAGTAAAGCGGTCATTGAAATATGTGTCTGGTGATTTGTTTGTATACACATCTCAAACAATGGCTTGTTTGCTGGTTTGGATATAATGTTTTGCAACTGATCAGCTGTAACAAAGAACCAATTCTTTATAGATTCGCTGTAATAAAATGTTGCACACCATCACACAGAAAATTCTATGTGTAATAGTGTTGTGCAACAGCAGCTTACGAAGTTTGGTATGTGTAGTCTAGCTTCAGTACAAATCACTACTTGACCATGCACTGCACAAGTTATAGCTAGCTCTCTACTTCTGCCACTTACTCATCAACTAGAGGCCACAACTTTAAATTACACATGAACTATAATCTAACTCATTTTCTAATCAGGTGATATCAAGACACACGGTAGTGTGTCGTGCGGCCCAAGAAGCCGGCGCGTAACACCCGTGAGTATATTGACAGGAAGAAAGAAAACGCAATTTTCGCACCTCCGTAGCTCTGTGCTTCCTTGATGAAACAAGACGATTTTTGCTGTGGACATGCCCCCCAACTGCAGCACTCTACATTCCAAATTTGAGCGAAATCGCTTCGCGCGTTCCCGAGATATGCGACTTCAAAAATTGGCTGAGTTTCTTCGTTTTTTTTTTCTTCTTCTTCTTCTTATTTTTCTTTTTCTTGTCGCACACTTACAAAAACTGCTATAAAACTCGAACGCGTTATCCGATTGCCTTGAAATTTGGCACACAGAAGGGGGGTATAAAGGCGCATCTTGGTACCAACTTTGGCTGGAATACCATAAACAGACAAAGAGTTATGAGCGATTATGCACGAAAAATAACACCAATATGTTGTCACGCCTACAGGGTAAACCGCGTATGGGAAGAAGCTGAAAATCGGTGGGTGAATAGGTTAACTATTGAACCTCAAACCTTTTGTGGTTTGAAAGAAATCGAGCTAAAAACCAGGAAGATACAGCGAAAAAATCAACAGTGTGTAACAATTACGCAATCGAGATTAGCTAATTTTTAATATTTTTATTTTATTATTATTATTATTATTATGCTTGCCACGCCTACCAGGTAAACCGCTTGGGGTAATGCTTTCAAAATCGCTGTACAGATGGAGCTATCATCTTAGAAAGGCTCTTCAATGGTGTAGAAGAATCAGACTTAAATCCACGGAGTTATAACACGAAATCCAACTTGGTGTAGCAAGTGCGAGATCGAGATACTCTAATAGAGCAGTCATCCTAATAGAGCAGTCACCCTGAACAGAATTAAAGAGATCAGTTAGAAATAAGTAACCTGTATAGAGATCAGCTACAAACAAATCACCCTGTAGAGAGTTCAGCTACAAACAATTCACCCTGTTAAAACATCAGTTAGAAGAAGATTTCTTGTAGAGAGTTCAAATACAAACAAATCACCCTGTTGAAAGATCAGCTAGAAGATGTCACCTTGTAGATAGTTCAGTTACAAAGAAACCACCATGTAGAGAATTCAGCTACAAACTAGTGACCCTGTAGATACATCAGCTAGAAGAAGTTACCTTGTAGAGAGTTCAGCTACAAAGAAACCATTCTGTAAAGAGCTCAGCTGCAAACAAATCACCTATACAGAATTCAGCTACAAACAAATCACCCTGTAGAGAGATCAGCTAGAAGAAGTTACCTTGTAGATAGTTCAGCTACAAACAAATCATCCTGTAGAGAGATCAGCTAGAAGAAGTTACCTTGTAGATAGTTCAGCTACAAACAATTCACCCTGTACAGAGCTCAGTTAAAAGAGGTTTCCTTGTAAAAAGTTCAGCTACAAACAAATCACCCTGTAGAGAGATAAGTAAGAAGAAGTTACCTTGTAGATCGTTCTGCTACAAACAATTCACCCTGTAAAGAGATCAGCTAGAAGAAGTTACCTTGTAGAGAGTTCAGCTACAAAGAAACCATCATGTAGAGAATTCAGCCGCAAACAAATCATGTATAGAGAGTTCAGCTACAAACAAATCTCCCTGTAGAGAGATCAGCTAGAAGAAGTTTCCTTGTAGAGAGTTCTGCTACAAACAAATCACCCTGTAGAAAGATCAGCTAGAAGAAATCACCTCGTAGAGAGTTCAGCTTCAAAGAAACAATCATGTGAGAGTTCAGGTACAAACAAATTGTCCTGTAGAGAGATCAGCTAGAAGAAGTTACCTTGTAGAGAGTTCAGCTACAAAGAAACCATCATGTAGATAGTTCAGGTACAAACAAATCACCCTGTAGAAAGATCAGCTATAGAAGAAATCACCTTGTAGAGAGTTCAGCTACAAAGAATCTATCGTGTAGAGAGTTTAACTACAAACAAATCACCCTGTAGAAAGATCAGCTATAGAAGAAATCACCTTGTAGAGAGTTCAGCTACAAAGAAACCATCATGTAGAGAGTTCAGCTACAAACAAATCGGCCTGTAGAGAGATCAGCTAGAAGAAATTACCTTGTAGAGAGTTCAGCTACAAAGAAACAATCATGTAGAGAGTTCAGCTGCAAACAAATCACCTGTAGAGAGTTCAGCTAGAAACAAGTCACCCTGTAGAGAGATCAGCTAGAAACAAGTCACCTTGTAGAGAGTTCAGCTAGAAGAAGTAACATTGTAGAGCTACAAAGAAGCTACCATGTAGAGTTCAGCTGCAAACAAATCACCCTGTAGAGAACTCAGCTACAAACAAATCGCCCTGTAGAAAGATTAGCTAGAAGAAGTTACTTTATAGGGAGTTCAGCTATGAACAGATCACCCTGTAGAAAGTTCAGCTACAAACAAATCACCCTGTAGAGAGTTAAGTTACAAAGAAACCACCATGTAGAGAGTTCAGCTGCAAAAAAAATCAATCACTCTGTAGAGAGTTCAGCTAGAAGAAGTCACCTTGTAGAGAGTTAAGCTGCAAATAAATCACCCTGTAGAGAATTCAGCTACAAACAAATCACCCTGTAGAAAGATCAGCTAGAAGAAGTTACCTTGTAGAGAGTTCAGCTACAAAGAAACCACCATGTAGAGAGTTCAGCTGCAAACAAATCACCTGTAGAGAATTCAGCTAGAAACAAGTCACCCTGTAGAGAGATCAGCTAGAAACAAGTCACCCTGTAGAGAGTTCAGCTAGAAGAAGTCACATTGTAGAGAGTTCAGCTACAAAGAAACTACCACGTAGAGAATCCAGCTGCAAACAAATCATCCTGTAGAGAGTTCAGCTAGAAGAAGTCACCTTTTAGAGAGTTCAGCTACAAAGCAACCACCATGTAAAGAGTTCAGCTGCAAAAAACTCAATCACCTTGTACAAAGATCGGCTAGAAGAAGTTACCTTGTAGAGAGTTCAGCTACAAAGAAACCACCATGTAGAGAGTTCAGCTGCAAACAAATCACCTGTAGAGAGTTCAGCTAGAAACAAGTCACCCTGTAGAGAGTTCAGCTAGAAGAAGTCACATTGTAGAGAGTTCAGCTACAATGAAACTCCCATGTAGAGAGTTCAGCTGCAAACAAATCACCCTGTAGAGAACTCAGCTACAAACAAATATGCAGTGAAAAAGATAAGCTAGAAGAAGTTACCTTGTAGAGAGTTCAGCTACAACGAAACCACCATGTAGAGAGTTCAGCTACAAACAAATCACCTGTAGAGAGTTCAGCTAGAAACAAGTCACCCTGTAGAGAGATCAGCTAGAAACAAGTCACCTTGTAGAGAGTTCAGCTAGAAGAAGTCACATTGTAGAGAGTTCAGCTACAAAGAAACCACCATTTAGAGAGTTCAGCTGCAAACAAATCACCCAGTAGAAAGTTCAGCTATGAACAGATCACCCTGTTGAGAGTTCAGTTAGAAACAAGGAATCCTGTAGAGAAATCACCTAGAAGTATCGCCTTGTAGAGTTCAGCTACAAACAAATCACCTGTAGAGAGTTCAGCTACAAACAAATCACCCTGTAGAGAGATCAGCTAGAAGAAGTTACCTTGTAGGGATTTCAGCTACAAACAAATCACCCTGTAGAGAGTTCAGCTACAAAGAAACTATTCTGTAAAGAGCTCAGCTGCAAACAAATCACTTGTACAGAATTCAGCTACAAACAAATCGCCCTGTAGAGAGATCAGCTAGAAGAAATTACCTTGTAGATCGTTCAGCTACAAACAATTCACCCTGTAGAGAGAGCAATTAGAAGAAGTCACCTTGTAGAGTGTTCAGTTACAAAGAAACCACCATGGAGATTTCTGTAATCAATATATGTGACCGGATTTGCGAAAAGGGGTCTTCCACACACATCCAATTCCGTAAATGTTGGAGACCATAACTCAGTGTTCAAGTAACATAATTATTAACCTGAACATTTCACCATGTATTCAGCTATAGTGGTGCTCACCACTGCCCAAATATCAAGGCAATAGCTCTTTCCAATCTGAAGTTATCAATTGTCAAAGTTGGCAAATTGGACCCCTTTTCGCAAATCCGGTCACATATGTATTATACAGTATATATAATTTGTACATTTACTGATAAAATATTTAAAGTACATCTACTTCATCTTTTCTTCTTCCTGTAGTAAAGAAAAAAACATAGGTTAAAAAAGTCCCAAAGCTGGCCATAGGCCGGCTTTGGGGTATACAAATACAAAAAGAAATGAAATCTAATCCAAAACAGCCAAGCTGTAAAAAAAGTGTGCGGCCCTCAGAAAGGCTATGGTGAAAAAAGATGTGAAATCCAAGGTGGCGGCCAAGAAATGGCTGTGATGGTAGGTTAGTGGTAAAAATTTTAATAACGACAATTCAGGTGAATTTTTGTGAAGCGGCACAAAAATTCACCTGAATTGTCATTATTAAAATTTTTACCACTAACCTACCATCACAGCCATTTCTTGGCCGCCACCTTGGATTTCACATCTTTTTTCACCATAGCCTTTCTGAGGGCCGCACACTTTTTTTACAGCTTGGCTGTTTTGGATTAGATATAAATGACTGGAATAATTTACCATAATGTGATTGATGCTCCCTCACTCTCATCTGTTAAGAACTTGTTAGATGAACACTGAACTGATTATCATTAAAGTGTATTAATTTTGTGATCAGGATTTGTATAGGCTGTGTCTTTATTTACAGAGAAAAGTTCAGCATTCAGTAACATATGCTGACTGCAGGTACAGAGGTAGTGCAGTTCAAGGGGTCAAAGTTACAGGTAAAGTAATCCAGAAGTGTGACTGATGTATATTAATTAATGTACAAATAACATGCACAGTTGAAAATGATGGAGCTGTTTTTGCACTTCAGTCCAACATGGAGTTTGCATGAGGGGGGTGCCTCTTTGTTGTTTAGCAAATAACAATAACACAACATTACTATTACAGAATGGTGGGGCTATTAACATTGTATTTACTGTAATGTTACATTAAATTTTCTATAACTGAGCTTATGGGTTTGGTGGAGTTGTGAATTCATTATGCAACTGGATCTAGCCTTAATGTCACTTCCACTCAATTTTACAGTGATTAGTAGTCATGATCAGTACCCTGAAATAGAATAAATACTGTGAAATGTTTTAACAGGTGCATAAGTGTTTTACTGTGATTTCTATGTATTTCAAATGTGACATTTAGGCTGATTGTCCCCAAGTCAGAATCTTAAATTATTATGGAGTTGTCATCATGTTATATGCTGGATTCTGTCATCTTCGGGAAACATGTTGTAGAGTGTATAATTATTATGCTTTGATAATGCAGACATTGTTTTGGGAGCAATTCAACTATCAGGAGAGGACACTGGTTTGGTAGTGTGAACGGACAACCATGTCAACTGTTGTATAAACTAACTATCAACAACTGCACGTCAACTGCCAATGGATTCTATTCTGAGAACAAACCAATGTGGGTCACACAGAAGATGGTCTGCTTGTGGTAACTGTGAGGAAAAGTTGAACTTTATCATTTTGACTCTGCTAAATATGTTTCATAAATGCATACCAGGATATACAGTACTGGTATATAGTAACTGATCTGACATTAACAGGTCATGCTATTCTAGTGACATGTCCTCAGGAAATTAAATTTTTCAGATTTTAGAAGCATTGAGATAGTATTATAGTCTACTATCACTGTGCTGTTGCAGGTACATTAACAGTCCTGGCTGTTCTATTAGAGTTGACAGTTTTTTGGTTAGAGAGTATCTTGATTTTACTACCTGCGTTGCTTGATAAAGACCATTTACCCGCCTAAATCTATGTGTCAAGCAAGCTCTTTATCTTTTTAGTGCACCTTTCTGGAGACTCTAATGGTCACTCCTATAGTACAACAAATCTAATTTGTAATAGCATTTGTGACTGAATTTTGGAAAATCATCCATATGGGCACGCATGAAATAATTAGAATTTCATGTTTAGTGAGTTGCTACTAAAAGCAGGGCACAGTTTTTACTTGTAATTTAAGGTATTGAGAATGGCTTAAACCCATCAACAAGTAGATTTGCACTATAAGGTTTGTGATTTGATCATTAAATATTTTAGGTGTCAAATTTTCCAAAATTCAGTCACATTTACTTATTGTTATACATTCATCACACTAGCAGCTTGATTGAAGATACTGTGAAAATCCTGACTGTAGTGCATGTATGAATCTGCAAATGGTATGTCCTTGCAACATGACTTCCTTATAGTCACACTACAGCTGCTAATTCACTGCCATTATACTACAGTATTAATTTGTACAATCAATGTACAGTACACAGTACAGTGGAACCTGTCTATAATGGTCACCTTGGGACCAGATATATCTGGCCTTTATATACAGGTGGCTGTTATAGAGAAAACCTGTATAAGGTGGTCAGCAGCATTTTAGTGGCTATGGCCGTTATAAATGAGTGATTATTATTAAGAGGCTCGCGCCAACCGCAATGCAGTAATATTTTAGTACAGAAAGGCCAAGGTGAGCTTGTTATGAATGTCTGTTATAGCTATTGAATACGTTTAAGCAATGAAGCCTGACAGATTATATAGTATTCATTAAAAGGCAGGAAGTGTGATAATTGTGCATTATTTGAAACGGTGCCGTGGTGCCAGACAGTTGGCTTAACAAGCCACCATAAAAGGTAGCGACCGCCATATGAAGGAGAAAGTTATGTATACAGTGATTCATAGGTGAATTCTTGGTTGGCCGTTATACGCGTTAGACAGGTGACCGCTTAATGCAGACAACAATGCATACATTTGTATGGGAAAATATTTGGGACCTCGTGTCCATGGCCGTTATGCAGAGGTGACCGCTTAATCCAGGTGACCGTAACACAGGTTCCACTGTATTATTCTAAGAATTATGCTGGCATTATACAGACAATGAGCCTAGCATTTGTGCCTACGTATGTATACAAAAATATAATTGCTCTATAATACATGTTACTCTGCTATACTGTATCCTCTGAGTGTTGTCCCCTGACAGTATAGAAATGGTTGATCTCATCAATACAAGACTTCAGGTTGACAATGAAGTCCTGGGCATCAGCAATCACCTTCTCATTGCTAACTGAGTCATCCTTCTTTAATCCGTTGATAAGGTCCTTGTGATAGGGTACTGCCCTCACTGCAAGCTGAAATTTATAGATGAATAGTTACCACAGTAGCCTCTACAAGTACATAAATATATCGTTTGTTAGAAACCCTGATTATAGCAGCTTTTTCAGAGGGGGATTTTCATGTTTTTTTGCAGATTGGCTCCAATCTGCAAAATATCTCTCCCCCCCCCCCCCAGAATTGTTTAGCTTGATCAAAGTATTATCAAGAGTACATAATAGAGTAGGGAGGAGAGTGTCTATCTTCAGTGAATTCACCAAACTCACTGCGCTCAGACCTTGCACAATCAACTATAGCCACCAAAGGTGACAAATGGCTTGCTCTATGAAGGAGGTTGTAGCACTTCTACTGCTTCAAATGGGAAATATCAACAGTCTTCTGTTCACTTAAAGGTATTGATTTATTACTAGAAGTTTTATGGATTGAAGTAGGAGGGTTTGAGCACAGTGTGTTTGTATGGATTATATTGAGAGTTAGACACTCTCCTCCCTCTTCTATTATTATGTACTCTTGGTATTATAAATGCATAAAAGAACCCAGAGAAGCAAATATCCCCCCTTCCCTCCTTGAAATTTTGGATGGTGGCAATCCACAAAATGTTTCCCCCTCAACAAAAAAAAACCCCTGCTATACGGTATGTAAGTGGAGTCACCAGATCCTATTGGAGCAGGTGTTTATGATCACTCATTGATAGCACTCAGTGTCATAGCTACTAAAAAGTCAACCAACTCAAGGCAGCTTCCTTAGTACAGATTAACAAGAATGAATTTAGTATTGCAAATAGTCTAACAGAGCAGTCATCTACACTTGACTCTAATAGATAAGTCAGAAGTGCTTTGCCTCCTTCTTCTAATTTTTCTGGCTACACTGATATGGAAATAAACACTTAGCTAGCAAATCTATACAGCATGGTTTAATTTTCTAATTACAGTATCCCACCAAACAAGTTTTAGGACAAGTTAAAATTCAAGCAACATTCCATACCTGTACTATACGTATGCTACACAGTGGTTGGCTCCATTTGTCTAAATTACTCATACCATTTTCTAAGCTATGATGCAACACTTTCGATTTTGTCCATTTCTCTTTATGTAAAATCAGTGCTTCACCAATTGAACATAATATCAATTGAACGTGTGCCAAACAATGTCACTAGAACCAAACTAACTTGAGCTCTTAGCATTTCTCATTGAACTATAAGTATGTCTTCATGGTAACTGCATAGGCATTTCTTGCTCAGCCATCCACAAATACAGCATCATGAGTGTGTCACAGCACTAAATATTTCTGAACTTTTGTGGCTGCTTATAGATTGAAAACTACAACACACTTTGTCATTATGCTATAACTTTATGATTCATCCTTCTACAGAGGTATATGAGAGTAGAAGGACATATATTATAAACTCTTGCTTGAAGTTACTGTAGCACTGTACTTGTGTCAGGTCATAATCAAATTGTGCTATCACATTAATAACATGTGCATAGACAAGACATAGCAAAGGGATACACAATGGTAGTACTTACAGAGAAGACTCCTTGTACAATCCATCCATGGTACTTCCTTAATGAGGAGTCATAGGCCTTGTTGGCACACTTCACCAGATCCTCTTCTCCCTGAACCACTGCCTCCATGAACACATAGATGAACTCTAGAGCTCTACACAACAAGTATGTAATGATATAGTCATGAATAGCCTCTGTGTGTGTGTGCATGTGTGTGTCTGTCTGTCTGTCTGTGTGTGTCTGTGTGTCTGTCTGATAACTGCAGCCGACAAAACAAGTGTGGTTTTGATTGGTGATAACCTGCAGTAAAGAAACTTGTTTATTGGTCAAGAACTGTGCATTTAAGAGAGGAATGGTATGAGCAATGTTTCAAGCACCTCTTTGCTACAGCCTATCACCAAACTACAGAGCTCTCAAAAGCTATAGGTAAGCTGCAGAACAATAGTGTTAGGTTGTGTTCACCAAACACTTTCTTTTCAGCCCAAACACACAAGAAAAAGGAAGCAGTCTGGGTGTGTGCAAGACTATGTGTGTAGATATCCTAACAAAACCTCACACAGCAGTGCAGCTCATGATATTAGCAGAAATATAAATAGAAAAAATATCATCAGTCACATGATTTATTCTCGGACAATAAGCATTACAATTACAACATGTGACTAAGAAAAGTTATGTGTAGGTGGGCTCCTCTCAAGGGAATATCTTGTGCCTGCATAAGTGTACCCATGGAGACATGGGACAAGCTAAACTCTCTAATACAACATACACCATACAACCACAATTGTTAAACAGCTGGAGGGAGATTATTACTTGGCATGGTACCCACACTTCTGTCAATTGTTTTCCTAACAGATTTAGTATAAACTTCTTTATGTAATAAATATTTACAATAGCAACTTTTTATAAGTTTAATAAATTCTCTAATACAAGATTCACTTTTGTTACCTTTTCAGCCAGAGCAGACCGATGGTACAAGAACTACTTCCCTGTGACTTCCCTGCTGCTATCTCCTCATCTACTATACTCTGTAGTGTGGGGTACTTGCTAGGATCTGTGTCATACTTCTTCTGTAACCTCTGTGTGATAATAAACCAAAGAACTATAAACTTTGACACTACAATAAGGTATAATATATTGCTGGTGAAGAATAAGCAAGTTTAAAATTGTTTTGTAGTTATTTGGTATGCATTTACATGTACCAATATTTCAAGTTGGCTTGCAAAATCACAGAAATTTTCTTACACTAATTGACAGAAAACTCAAGAATCCTTTTTGTTATTTGTTGATCAGGTGTAACAGGCTATACAGCCTTACAGTTTACTTGTAAACTAAGAAGAGATCCCCATGTTGAAGCATTGTTATATGAAAAACATGGCACTCAAAAGTGATTTCACAACAAAATACAGTAGCTGAGCACTGTACTTGTCACTCATCCACCCTTTCAAATTTGGCATACAACACTCATAGCAATACATGTCAGGGTTGAAACGGGTCACCTGGCCATCTGGCTCTGACCCACTTTATAGTATATCCAGGATTGGAAATGCATTAGTTTGAGCTTCATAGTCCCAGCTTCTTCATGAGGCACACCTACTTGTAAGGATTATGTGTTACTATCTCTAGATACATGGAGCCATGCTCATTTATTAGTAGGTGTACCGTAAATTGGGTTAATTTTGTGTATGAAAATATGTGACCGGATTTGACAAAACCAGGCTTCCACACACAATTTACAGGCACAGCAAGGAACAACACCTACAGCAGTGAGCAAGCCCATGCCATGCTAACAAGTTGATCATGTGATCGGTCACATACAGCTGCATGTTCAAAGGCTACAATTGAGGTCAATTGTTGTGTACGTGGAAATCATGCATATCATTGACTATATGGACTGCTACAGTTGGTGAAAATCTTACCTGCACACAAGAACCTACAAACGAGAGTGATAGATATGCAGTAGTCATGATAAAAGACGGAAGTATTATTGGATACACTCCTCAAAAAATGCCTCATGTTTGTTCAATGTTTCTTCGAAGAGGAAGTAGTATTACTTGTTTAATAACTGGAACACAAGTGGACTTACTACAGGGTGGGATGATTACTAACGTGCCGGTTAAAAGTAAAATTAAATTACGAGAGAAAAATTTGAAGTTTGTTTGTATTTGCATGTTAAATTTTCGTGGATGTAACTAACCTTGAAAATTTATTACCATCGAAAATAACCCAATTTACGGTATTGCAGTCTGTAGGTATGCATGAATCCATATCTGCTGCTGTTTGCAGACTCACTTGGAGCCACGCCCACTAATTATTTGGTGCACTGTACAGAAATTAAACAAAATAATAGTGTATTAGTCATAATCTACTGGCCAGCTAATTTAGTCACATAGGATATACCTCTACCAAAGGCTCACTCAAGAACGGCAGTGAGATCAAAATATTCTAATAGAACAGTCACACAACATTTATGCAAACAAATTTGGGTCTTACTAGGCAGGTGGCTACCTTAAACAGGAGCATAAATCCTTCACTGGGGGGTGGGGGAATTCATAGAGAACTCGAGGTGGCCGTACATTTATAAGCAGATGGTCAACAATACTAAACAAACTATTACATTAAAAATATTATTAATTTACTGTAGAGATCCAATCAATAAAAAGTGATGAAATGAGAGACATGAACCATCACATCTCTTCTTTCATTACCTTTTATTGCTTAACAAAAATTATTGAATCTGCAGCTGGTCACTGGCATGGGTCATAGTAATCATGCAGGTGGAAGGGTTGACTTAGAGCACCATAGATATTTGTCTCCATATAGAGAGATGATTTTTTTAAATATAGCGACTTGATTGCACAGGTTTCAGAAGCAGTTCTTGGCGCCATAATAATTAAAATCACATACCAACAGCCATAGCTTATAATTTGATTTTCACATATGCATAGAGGGGAATATTTTTGGATTTTCCCTTAATTATAGAATAAAAAAATCAAAATTCCACAAGTTAATTGTCACCAGGGTTGAAACTAGGTCAGGCCATCCAGATTATCTAGGTCATTATTTGTCATGGGTCAAACAAGTTTCATCCAGTTTCTAGGTCAGACCGAGTTCACATCACATAACAATGAAGTACTTGTACATGTACTAAGAAAGTTTCCGTCATTACTGGTAAAAGAAAAAAAGTTAATCATAATTATGTACTCTAAACCTCCAGCCTTACATCTGTGTGTGTACTTGCATGGGTGTAAGTGTAAAGGAGGAAAGCTATCTACTATAAATGTAGTCCAAGTTTTAGTCACATTCACAAGTACAGCAGATTATATACCCTGTAAAGAGTACAAAAGCCCTCTAATAATAGTTACAATATTATTACTGTTCATGTCTTAGCTTAGTAGGTGAGCCTCGATTGCAATAGATGAGACAATTCCTGTAGTAATTATGGGGTGAATGGGAAATTGAACTTTGTGTAACCTCCAAGGCTGATTTGCTTCTAATTCAAGGTGTAACAATTTTATATGAAATGTATAGACGGGTTGCCTTTCTAAGGTGGTCAATTTAACCGTAACCTTCCCATGAGAAGCTCCGAGCTTTATAGGTCAAGAAATAAGGGTAATGGCGGTGACAAACATTTCGCTTAGTTTTAGTGTGAATCCTCAGCTCTTAGTATGGCAAGTATGTTATAGTGTAAGGTTAGAGCAATAACATATCCGTCATGTAAGGCGAAGGGATAATTCCAATCCTACGAAGTCACGAATCTCAGGGGTAGCAGAACTTGCTGAAAAGTACTCCGCAAGACTTCACTACTGATAAATTAAATGCTTACAGTATAAAGTGTTATGTACTATAGAATATTCCATACCGTTTATGAAGACAGTTAAATGATGACATGAACTTTCTGTTGATGCTTGACCACAACTTGGAATATACGGTACATAAAACGAAAGCATACATTACATGGAGGACACACCCTAAAAAGACAACTCGTTTATAGATCACTGTTTAGTGTGTCACCAGATTATCAAATTAAATACATAGCTCATTCGCATAACAACACAGGTCCTATGGGGTGTATATATATAATAATAAATATTAGAGGTAACACAGTTTGTACTAAAGGTGACAGTAGCGTCTGTTGTATCTGCAACTTCAAAACTGTTTGACATAAAGGCTGTGTAATAGCTGAGATTATGGCGACTTGATAAACCTTTGAATCAAACTCACCACAAACGCGGAGACTTCAGCAGCACAGTATACCTTTGATATTAAGACTGTCTAATAGCTAATATTATGGCAGTCTTTAGTACACAACCTCTCTGTGTTCTCTGTGATAGTGGCGACCTCTAATTCTTTATTATATACTAATCAAATGAAATCGCTGGAATTACTGCCACTGCTTTCTCCTGCCCACACAAAATGCACAGAATGGGTGAAATAGAAATTAAAATAGAAATTGCTTTCTTCGAGTTGGCAAGAATATATTGATTTCAGTTAAACAAATCATATTTACAGGTGTAGTATGGTTGCTATGACTGAGACGAAATTAGGTTACTAATATGCCATGGCTCTGTAGTTTGTCTAGAGTCAGGCGTGCCTGCCCCTTTGTAAAAATACTATTTGCAAAAATACTATTTGCAAAAAGGCTATCACTTGGTGGAGTAAGCAGGCACTTGTAACCATGTCAACCACATGTTTAGGGGCTTATTTAGTTTTCTAGGTGTGGTAAGGAGCAGCCATGGATAAAGAACATTCTTTCTTATCCTTAAAGTTGAGTGAGTTACTAGTGCGCCGCCTCAATTTAAATTTAAAGTTTTACAGCACAAGTGCTGAAGGTCTGTAGGACACCTGGTCCTACAGCTTATTTAAAGTTGTTATGTTTGAAAAGGTGAAGAAAGGAGAAAAATCCATGACTAGCCTTGGGCAGCCTCCCAAACCTGCAGCCATTTGAATAATGCTCATTATTATTGCTTGAATCATGGAAATTTGTTTACTCTGTATATCATGGAAAATGTCTTTCAAGGTCCTTGGCTGTGTTGTATGGAGGCACTGGTGATATTGATCCACCAACATGTTTTGTTTCAAACAGCCCATTGTGCACAGTATGTGCACAAATTGATCACATTTATCAATGGAGCATCGACATACAACCTTTCTATCAACATTATTTAATGCAATGCAACAGGTACATGCTGCCAGTTTGCCAAGAGTCACCAAGACCCTGCTGATCTCAGTTTTGTTGCGGTACAACAAAACATACATGAGAAGTTTTGATAGTTTATCTGACTTGCTTGACAGTGATAATGACACTTGTTGGGGTAGTGGTCTTTACATTAATGATGCTAGAGTGTCAAAGCCATCACGGCATAAAGTCATATATGTTGCCATTCATTTGGGTTACGTTAATGTAATATTTGATTTTCGCCCTTATGAAAATCGTCGTGAAGTGCATCAAAAATGTTCGCTTGCATCAGCCGGGAAAGTATTCCTCAATAATCCTACTTCTGTAATGTCGGTTGATCCACAGTCAAATATTGTTGATGTAATGTTGGGAGTGGTTGAAGGCAAGAAATATAGCAAGTGTCATCAGAACCGGGGAAAGCAGTTGAAACCGAGACTAATTCCTGCATTGGAAGGTTGCTCGATAGAAGGAAATATTGACAAAATCAAGTTTCTTGGATTAGGGCCAGAAGTAAATGGTGACGCGTGTTTTTACTTTCATGATTGTTTTTCACTTACCGAAGCAACTAGGAAGCCCCATTATCTATTAAATGTAATACAGTTCTCATGTTTGCAAGCTGGTATTAAACCAATTCAAGTTAATATAGATGGGGTTGAAACAAAGCTGATGGCCAACCAATCTTATTGTTCAGGCGTAAAGGTCTGTGCTGGAGAGGGATGCACATATACAGTGTCGACAAAACAACGGGTAAATCGATTCACTGAGCATAAAAATGCTGCCCTTTTATCTACAGGTCCCTGTAACTGTTATATTGCATATGTGTACCCTCCCAATCCTTTGGAAGATGGTAGGAGATGGTTTGTAGTACTGAGTGCTGAGCAAACAGGACAAATCCATAATCATAGTTCTCCATCTGAATGGAAGATAGCTCCAAATGTGTTACGTGACATTGCCAATGCAGCACAAAGGAACATGTGTATCACTCCTAAGGAAATTCAGAATGGAGCAGGTATGGAATATAGACCAATTGAAAGCTCATTAGCTGCTATAAACATAGAACGGGTGTGCATGTTAAGAAAGCTAGGCAGGAGGTAGATAAAATTGATAATGAGCGGGTTAATCCATTTAAGATCATTGCATCTTTCCCTAACATTAAAGAGCGTATTGATAAGAGTAACCACTGCCAACAGAGTGAAACCATAGATGAACTGGTAGGAAAATACCAAATCGATGGAAATGATGCGTACTGCTTTGGCAGAGACAGACAATTTGAGTCACCATTTCAGGCAAAGTACTGGTCACAGGCAGAATTTCTTTTTGTAGACATTGACCACACTGGGTGCCACAATTTTCCATTTGTACTTAATGTCGTCTATTTTAACACCATTACTTCAAAGTACATTACTTGTGGACGATGATTATTAAACTGTCAAGATGCTGAATCTATTGGTACAGTGTTGACTAAATTAGTTAATAATGTGAAACTCTATCATAGCGAATACAACATCAAAACTGCTCACAAAGAAATACTAGTTGATTTTGATGATGCAGAATCAAATGCATTTGCTACTAGCTTTGGACAAGAACTTTTAAATGTTTTGCGAGGGTGTGCAGTACATTTTTTGAGGTCTGCTATGCGTGTTTCCAAGTTAGTAAATCCATCTATGACATCACCTAGCTATCACATTTTCATGTCAATTGCCAGGAGAATCCCAGAAGAGCTGTCCAAGCAAAGGGTAGATGAAGCCTTTGATGTGCTATGTGGTTTGCAGTCATTTGAACAATTTGCAGATCAATTACTGCCAGATCTTAGGGCCACAGATTTCTCTCAAGTGGATACCAGCAGATGGAAAGAAACAGTGGATTGGTGGAAAGACCTCATGTTTTGAAGAAGCTGAGTAACGCCTACAGCTAGAAGAATGAGATCTACCAGGAACCACCAATCCAGTGGAATCTATTAATCGACAAAGTGTCAGAGGCGTAGCTAAGGGGGGGCAGGGGGGGCATTTGCCCCCCCCCCCCATCACTAAATGATTTTTTTTTTAAACCTTCGTCACAAGTTTACCAGTATTAAACTGACACGCAAATGACTGTAAATTATGTACACTACTACGCGGTATCACCAGGGGTTGCTAGTGAATGCGCACACGCAACATTCAACTCGCTCGTGAATCCATCGAACGAAAATATTAGACACATACTTCTATATTTAGCCTAGATTACTCGCGTGATAGAACATTTTTGAATCTATAAAGAGTGACCCGCTTCCCCACGGCAGGAATCACAACTCACAAGTGACAAAGGAGACCAGATGATGCTACGAACCTACTGTCTACGAGGTGATAAAATGTTAGCTAAATAAATGTACCAAGTTTATTTTATCGAGTCGATCACACTGGACCTTTGTACGTACGGCAGTGCAGTCTGTTTTTACTTTGTCAGTCAGTCAGGTGGATCAGTCAAGCTTACAAGTTCTGCTCGCAAGACAGGTGGGATTTCGTGCAATACATGGCATTTGAATTTCGCTGAGTGAAGTGAGTGAATACGTCATCCTGTCAGCAGTGTGCTAGGACTGCAGCACAGGCTGTGGCTAATGTAAAGTAACCTGTATTTGCACTAAAGTATTAGCTCTACTGGACTGTGGATGAATTTGTTGGAGTACAGTTGTGGCACGTGCGATGATGCTCAACGAATATAGTTACCTCGATTGGAAGCAGTCAGTACTGAAATGGTTACGTAGCTAGTTATTTAAGCTGTAATAATACAACACCGTATGTTGGCTAGCCCACCATTGGGTCATTAGCCTTTTTTGCAATTATGAATGATTTTGAGTGTTTCATGGGGGCATGCCTGCCCCTCCATCACCTTCTGGCTAGCTACGCCCCTGCAAAGTGTACCAGAAAACCAGAAATTAGTTTCTTTAAAGCCTTTAGTGGAACAGGTATATCTTGAAGATCGAAAGCAAGCTATTTTAGAAATTGCCATAGCAGCCAATATCACAATTACTTACCAAGTAAAGGCAACAAAAGAACCCGAAAACCCCTAAAGCCTCTGAAAAGGGGTCTGCATTATCATCAAAGTCCAGGCAGACTAAAGAAATCCCAACAGGAAAGAAGGCTATACGTACGCGTCTTAGTGTGGAGTTCTATAATGATCCTGATAACAGTGCCACAACATGGTACAAAAGGAACGGTTATAAGATACAATAAACAGAGCTATCTAATATCATTTGATGACTGTGGTCCTGAGGATAATGCAACTATAAAGTCTTTAAAAAATCCATTGAAAAGGTGAAAAGGGAGAAGTTAAAATACTGTAGCACTTTTCTGGTTTTAGGTAATCAACTAATTGTCTAGATTTGCATCAATTATAGATTGCTGGAATAATTATTGTAGTGGCATGGAAACTTGATTCATACCAATATTTCTCTGTGGCTATGCAGTCAGTATGGACTTTCTATTTCTGACTTTATGTTTCATGCATGCCTATATATTTGGTCGTGAGATATATAGCCCCACAAGTTTGGGGGAGGAGATGAGTATGTGGTTGGTACTGATTTTGTACTCAATACTTTAGTAAAAAGGGAGATTTGTCAGAAATTCTCATAAGGGTCTTGTTTATTCATTTATTAAGGCTTTACACTGGGTAGCCTCGAACCTGCAGCCATCCGATTAACGCTCAAACGTTTACAGGAGTCTGCCAGGCAGTCAGGATGTTTTCTCCTTGTCATTTTCTGTATATGTATCCATAGGAACTCTAGAGAGTGACTTATTATCTCTAAGTACCCAATGTGTAACCAAACGGATATTAGTTTATTTATTGTCATGGTCCCCCAGGTAAAGTTGTTACTGGCAGTTTTATTATTGTTTAAAACATTAGATGTTAAGATACAATAACATTATAGTTATGACTCTGGGTTGCAAAATTGCTATAATGTAATTACAATCATCATAGCTATACAGCCTGTGTCTGAACATTAGCTAGCTAATTTAAGTTACGTCGTACAAAAATTGTCATCGTTTACTCATTGATGAACTATCAAGATAAGTTATGCATTGCTCCATCCCTTAGGGGTTAGCTATATCATTATTTGAGCTATATGTATACCTATAAGTAAGGACCCACTTTCTATTTCACCCATTTTGTGTGGGCGGGAGAAAGCAGTGGCAGTAATCCCAGCGATTTCAGTGCACTTGATTAGTATATAATAAAGAATTGGAGGTCGCCACTAATACAGAGAACACAGAGACGTTGTGTACTAAAGATATCTCAGCGAACACGGAGAGATTGTATACTAAAGATATCCGCGGTGGCAGTAATCCCAGCGCATTCGATTAGTATGTAGTAAAGATATTAGAGGTCGTCACTATCACAGAGAACATGGAGAGGTTGTGTACTAAAGATATCAGAGGTTGCCACTATCTCTGGGATTAAGAACTGTTTATGTGAAGGGAAGTGAAAGTGCTGTTATCTCAGCATAATATCATCCTTTAAACCAAAGTGAGGGCTAATTGCAGTGATACACTGCCATAATTTTTTTGTTTAATAGAAACGTGTTTGTGGTGATTTTATTTTGTTTGATACTAAAGGTGACAGCATCCAATATTCTTCACTATAGTCTGAACTCTGGGTCCTATGCACATGTCCATTCAGCATAGATTACAATTTGGAGTGCCCTCCTCATAAAAGGCAAACTAGGGAACTTCTAAACTGGATAGATTTCATACTTGTACAGACACCCCTACCTATTATCTATGAATGGATACACTGTGACATACAAGTCTTAATTACTAGCAACACATATGCACCAAGCCTCATAATCATACACTGACAGACTCACGGATATATTTCCACTAATATCTGACTTTACTGGCTTAAATGCTGTGGGTCCCAATATATCTGAAGAGAGATGTCGTATTTTAATTTTTTCGCTCAGACGATAGGGTTCTTACCAAAGAACGGGACTATTTCGCTACAGGCGGCAAGGAAAGGTACTGTCTCGATGTCCTGGCCCTGAGATATAACAGGAAACTGGTGTTTGGCAGAAGAAAAGAACGTCATTTTTCCCTCTTTCAACTCTTCACAACGTAGCAACGCGAACTCACAAAACAGATTAACGTTTAATGGGTATGGTATTGAAGTGTGTCAGCTATACTTTGCAGTTTCGTAGCAATGAATGTAAAAGGTGTGTTGTTGCTGTTACATGTAGCAATAGTGTATTGTAATGGAGTATGGGGGGAATTGGAGGTCTGCAGACCATTGTCATATTCTCAGCTGTTTACTCGAGCCACTTGTTTGGTGACTAACTCAGATAATATCCAATCTAGGGAAAGAAATTTTGAATTTGTGTTTATATTGGAAAGTTCAAAATACATAAACCAAACAAAGATGTCGATTGTTAAGGAGATTTTGCACCAACTAACTGCTGCAACCTGTGCTAGTAACTATGGTGACTTTAGTGCTAAATTTGCTTTAGTGTTTTACTATACTTCAACTAGTGACAACAAAATAATTGCAACAGATTTTAGGAGATTTTATTCTAGTGAACAGTTAAATTCTATAATTGATAAAGCAGCTAATTATAGTTGGATTAGGGGTACCACTCCCTTGTCTACTAATTCTTTAAGGTTCCTCACAGTGTTTAGAAGTCTGCAAGTCCTTTCAGAGCTCATTAATGGCAAACCGATTGTTACGTCCATCAACAGTGGCAAAATAACCACATTAAACCTTAGTAACAAAAATACCGAAAAACATTTTATTTTGTTTACGGACATGTTTGCACGAAGGAAGAAGAAAAACTCTACACAGACAATTGACACTTATCAAACCACATCTGACATAAATGAACTGGTCATATCTTTGAAAGACAACCTGCATCGCTCATCCAAATATGCTCTAACAGTTGTACTAGACCCTGCTAGTGTAATAGCTACCACAACATATGGTGACCCTTACTACACACAGGGTTACAGTGATGGTACACATTTCAATAAAGCTATGACACTCAAGGCATTGTTGAAAGCTAAGAACGAGCAATCAAACACTCTCCAAGCACATTTGTTACACACAGGAGTGTACATGAAACTTGTAAGGCTGGAGGATTTACAAGATGACTATAGAAGTCTTAATCCAGCTCTGTGGTCATCTGATAGTATTTATAGCAGTTTTATGGACCACTGTAGTAATCTACATCTCTGTACACACTGTTCTCCTTTACATGGATGTTATCAGCCCAAGATGAGGAAGATACAGTCTCATCCTGAGAAGTACCTAATGTCTGCTGACTATAGTGGTGGAGGACATGAAACTACGAAGAAGTTTACTTTAGGGAACAATGAGCAGAAATCTCTTAGTGAAGAGAAGTTGACAATATATTCTCCTTCATTATCAGCTAACTCTGGAATAAAACTGAATAGCGTAGTAACTGGTACTGTAATGGAACTAGAGTGGTCCCCTAAGCCATTTGCTGAGGCTATTATCAGTAAAGGCCAACCTGTTATCCTTAAGAACACCACGGTCTCTACCTGGCCGGCACTTAGCAAGTGGAAGTCAGATTACTTGATGAAGCACTTAACACCCTCCACACTGCTAGAGTCAGTGAAATGTTCCAATGGCTTTTTAACATTTGATCCTGATCCTCGTGTACCACTAAAATTAAACATTTCTGTTCCGTTTGTTACAGCCAACATGTCCAGTGAAAAATTCTTTTCTTGTTGGCGCGGCAAGTGTGCTGATGACTACAAAGGGCATTATTATTTTGGCTCTGTTCCAGACAAGTTAGTGGCAGACATGGACAATGATCGCTTGTTATTCTTGACTAATGAAGATTATGACTCTAGGAAGCAATTCATTTGGGTGTCGTCTGCTGGGATGATAACACATGGACACTTTGATCAAGACTACAATTTCTTTATACAAATTTCTGGCAAGAAACGCTTCACACTGTGGTCGTCTACCCAACACGAGTTACTCTACATGTACCCAAGGGTCCACCCCATGTGGCACAAGTCGCGTATTAACTTTAGAGATATTGATCCACAACGATTCCCTCTGTTCTTGAAGTCTCAGGCACTACAGGTGACGGTAGGTCCAGGGGACATGTTGTATATTCCTCCATACACCTGGCATTATGTGGAGACATTGACTCCATCAGTGTCATTGTCTACTTGGTCACATGACTATCACCTTTATGATCATATGAACTCCATCTACAAGTATGACCACAAGTTTGATGAGTTGGCTAATCCTAAAGGTAACGTGATACATGTCATAATCTAAGTGGTAACTATTATAATATATGTACTACATAGTTGTATGCTTTAAATTAGCTCACATGGTTTGCTAACAGTTGTAATGGTTTTTGCTAGTGACAATGAGATGATGCTTTTAGTTTTTTTACAACAGAGATACAACATTCTTAGGTTCTATTTTCTAGTAAACTATTCTAATAGAGCATACAGTTGCTATTGCAAACACACTTAGCTTATTACATGATCACATGATGATAGAATAGGAACACAAAATTAGGAGCAGATTTGTTTTGTATGTGCAATCTGCAACTACCTTGCCATGGCTTCCTCAACGGTTTAGTGAGTGAGTAAACTTCACTGTTATAGGAAATTCAGATGCATATCATACAGTTCAACTATACTGTATTATTAGGAGGTTTGCACTTTCTCAACAAAAAATATTGATCAGAAGCTAGCCTCACAATGCCTGACAATACCTTCATGGCACCTTGGCAATATTGGTTAGGTATAGCCAAGCCCAAAAGTACCTTCAGTATGACCTAAAGTGCTTCCAATAAGTTGCTACAAAATATTGAAAAAAAATTGTTTAGTGGAATTTTCTACTGACTGATGCCTTCAGAATATTGTAACTCGATTTAGGCTACGGGCTTGATTTTTTCACAGTTTGACATCACTTCAGTCTGACAGGTGCCTTTTGGCATACCGCAGTACGTACAATGCATGCTTCATGGACTTACCTGTATTCTCCTTTGTTCCCATTCACCTTTGTTGACAGCACAAGCCAATTTGTGGTAGTGCCATGTGTGATGGCTTCCCTACGTTTGTAATGGAAATTGTCAAGTTTTCTGTTGTGACTGGATTGATTGCAGAGGTCTTTCTCATGTTCTTTATAGGAATTTTAAGTTTGATTAGGGATCAAAGAAATGATGAAAAGTAGTGAAACAAGGGAGGTCGCCTACAGCCGAAGATGTTGGCTTACCCAAGGGTTCACCCTATGTGGTACAAGTCACGTATTATCTTTAGAGATATTGATCCACAACGATTCCCTCTGTTCATGAAATCTTAGGCACTACAGGTGGCAGTGGGTCCAGGGAACATGTTGTATGCCTAAATATGGTAATAGACTGACAACTCTCCAATACAACAGGAAGCTATATGCTAACTTGGGGCATGTGAAGTTTCATCATACTGATTCCTACACACAATTGTTAGGCATCATGTGACCATAATGTATTGAAACAGAAATTTACAGGACATACATACAGAATTACAAGCTACATATGCAGCTGAGCATTGTCATCAGGTAGTAGTACCAGCAAGAATCACTATACAAAAGCATTTCATAATGAAGGTCATCTTTGTATATGCTGTTGCATGTAGTGTACTATTATGTGGTTGTGTGCAGTCTTACACAAAATACGTACTGTATATTATAACTGTTTTCTTTTTGTAGGTCGTATATTTGCTCTTCGCTTGTTCTTGGATATGATGGTACACGACTTGTATGGCTACAATGACACAGGTCACTTCTTTGCACACCTCCTAACATCACGGTTTCAAGGTCTTGAACACTTGTTTCCACCTACTCCAGGGGATGAGGACATCTGTGACAGCAAAGTCACAGGGAAAATCCCGACTTGTATTCATGTCCATGGATTTGTGCAACTGGACATGTCTGTGGTGGGACCTCACTTTGAGAGTCTGGCAGTAGAAGTGAGAGATATTTTGTTTATGGATTACGTGGAGGAGATTAGTGCAGAAATTGTTGGTGTTGAGAAGATGTTAGCATTCTTCAGGTACTGTTTTCTGGGACAAGAATATTACGTGACTGAAATGGACAGTGATGAACATGCTGAATTGTGGCAACCTATGTAGTGATCTATTATATCTGTATATGAATTATGTATCTTACTACTACAGTTAAATCTAAAGTATCCTACTGTATTTACTACTGCAGAATTCTTTTCTGTAGCTTCTCTAGTTTCACTGGTAAATGAATTGATTATCGTGCTAATGCCATGATTATAGGAAACAATGAATAGATGTTGTTTACCTATGGCATGAAAATTAATGGTCTATATTGTCATTTGTAGCATGCTCGTTATGGTAACAGCTTCTCTGTGTAGGATGCTGCAGTACTCCCTTTTTGTAAACAGCTTTGTGAATGGCATGACATCCTTGTAGCTGATGCATGGCTGTGAGATTGCAGTGTGTGGTGATTACTGATGGTTGCAGGTATAGATGAGGTTGGGGTGGGAGGCTTGTTGAGATCCATTAATGTATGGACCTGATAATGACCTTTTATGAACATTGCACACTTGTTGACGAATGGTATTTAAATGGTAATAACTCACCAACCTCAGACCATCTGGAGTACAAGTAGCAATCTCTACAATTTCCCACCCTTTTAGATAGGTTTTTCATGAGTGTTGCTAGAACATGAGTCCTTACCAAAGGGTGGGAAATGGGTCAAAATTTGTTTGAGAAAAGGTACTTTGAATCCGGTCACACACATAAAATATATAGTATTTACATACATACAAAGCAAGTGTGTACTACAATAAAACAATTGGGTGACTGAATATTTTTTAGCAACTATGGGATAGTACTGGACTATAAAAAGAGGGTGACTCTGCTACCTGCCATTTGTTTCATTTATTGGCAACCTTGACATGATCTACTGTCACTGACATAAGTTACGACCGCTGTATAGGACATCATGGCTCTGCTATGCTAGCTACTGCCCCACCTATGTATTCAACCAATGCTGCAACATGTTCTGCAAGCTACTGGCCACGGAGCATCCATTGCCCATCACATGATTACAGTGTCATGCATGACTCATTCGTACCCTGTGATTCCTCACTGCTGCTTGTCATTGCAACTCACCATCATCATTACAAATCATCATCACTCACAATCATTTCTCAACAGGCTTGCCTTATATCTACATGTGCATAGCCTTCCTCATCACTGACTGTAGGAAGCATCTCTGTTGAAGGATCACCACCACCAGTACTACTACCAATATGCAAGCCACCATTAACATCGGCCATCACAGCAACAATCCCAGCTTTCTAGCTATATGTACCAAATAGATCTAGCAAAGGACTATCATACAACAGGAGATTTTGATGAAAGAAAACGTTGACGAATTAGGCATATTTGTCTCATCAAACATTAAAAATAGGTGCTTAGATTTCTTAATTTTTGTTAACATTCAATTTGTCAAAATGTGGATTCGTAGACTTTTCCATCTGTCAAAAGTTTCTGTCATACAGTAGCCTTTTAAGCACTGAGTGAGTGATTGTTCTATAACAGCATTTCATTTGCCGCAATGTTATACACTGGATTTTTACAACTCTGTACTTTTAATTGTAATTTCATTTAAACAACAAGGTTTAATTAACCTACATACATTCTGATTTTCAAGTATTGTATGTAGACATGACAAAAATCAGTACTTTAAATACAAAATTAATAATACTCCACAATTCTAGATCTGTGTGAAGTTCATCACATTCGTATCAGACTTGATGAATGGATCTGCCACAACACATCCTAAATGCAGATAGTATAGATGAGTATCCAGGATTGGAATGGTGATTCAGTTTTCATGCTGAATCATTGCTACTGCAAATTTATCACACAGAAGACTAGTTCTACTCTTGTAACTACATTAATAATTGAGTTGCTGTGCGCTGTACAGTAAGTTTGGTTTCTCTAATATGGTGGCTATGCTTTTGGCCAGTTGCTTCAAGAGACACACCCACAAACCAATGAAACCATGCCTGGCCGCTAATTAACCACTCTTGCAATGAAGGCTTACTAACAACTAAAACACTCACATATTGACATTCCACAGAAACGTATTGTGAGTCATATATTTTACTATCTTGCCTTTTTTGACAATGATCCGCCGAATGCATTTGTATTGGAGTCAATGGGCTAACGTGAGATGATTCCAATCCTGTGTGCCACAATTATCCTAAGTACTACTCTGTACCTATAGTGATAAAATTATGCATTGGTATTTTTTGTAATGTGTGTGAGAAGATGAAAATAAATCTAAGCCCCTAAAAACCAAAGAAAATAATGAAGAAATTATGCTGAACTTTCAGGACTTATATTTTCACAACTGCATAAATGATTTTGCTCAAGCTTGGTAGGTGGAGTACAAAATACAAACTATTTACACATTGAACTTTCACCACTATAAATAGTAGCATCACAAACAATTAAATTTCATTAAAGCATATATAAGTCAGGTATATACACAAATCAACAAATCACTCTGTCACAACAGTGTTTTTACTTAGCCAGTTTATAATTGTAATGTTTTTATTAGCAGGCTCGATGTTATGCCAGTAACCTCCAATGACTTTCAAGTTGTGCACAGTCATCCAGTTAGAATAGCAATCACTGTCAAATGGATCTGTTGGAGTCCAATACCAGCCATGGCAAGTTGGCACAAACCAAATAGGAGTGATAACTAGTGTAGTTCCTACTTGTGTCATAGGGCTAATGTACATTAGAAACTTCAAGTTCGGTTCAGTGCAACGTTCTAAATTTTGTTGACATACTTCATCCTCATAGAGTTTATTAAGAGCACTTGGATTACATACAAGCTGTTTAGGAAGGCTTTCATAACAGCAAATTGCACGTAACAGATACTTTATAGAAACAGCTACATCAAAGTTATATGTAGTATTATCCACTTGACCTTTATGAATACCAATAACATTACCATCAATTGTGACCAATGGAGAACCACACAAAACACTACCTTTTTCAGGTCTATGGAAGACATCACAGCCATAATAACAATAAAATCTACCTGCAGCAACATCGGGTTGTTGACTTGAACAGCTACCTAGAGTCTGAACTACCAAAAGTTGGTCTCCCTCAGTGCCAACCCAACTACTATCCAAAATCAAAAAGTTGCGGCTAATCTTTTCCATTTCATCAACCAACTGCTGGTCAAAGTGAATAAACGATACATCTAGTAGCGAACAAGTAAACCGAAATGTGGTGTTTAAGTGTACCCTTATCTTCCTGTCACTGTCATAGAAGGAGATGGTGACAAACTGGTCAGCAGAAAGCATTTCTTCAGGTAAAATGTGATTAGTTGTAAACAGTCCAAAGCAAGGCTGGTTTTCACATAAAAATTTCCCCAGAAAACCAGTGTAATTTGTGTTCAGTGAGGTGTTCACTCTACAAAGAGCTGAATAAACTTTCACTGGTACAGCTAACGCTTGGTTGTCGAGATGTTTGCTCGCCATCTCCCCCTTCAGATCTACTCCTGTTTCCTCTTCGGTTTTCTTCATACGGGTCTCCCCACTATCTTCCACTATATAGAATGTATCTTCGTGACTACTACTACTACTAGGAGAGCTACTAGAGGAGTTTTCTTTGTCCTTGTCTTTGTCACAAGTGCTCTCTTCTCTCGCCTCTTCTCTTGCATTCGGTCCTTGATCGTCACTTGTACTCTCACTACTGCCAGGAATAGGTTTGGATTCCGATACACCCATAGCTCTGAATTAGTAATTAGCAATATTACATTGAATTACGAAATAAAATATGCCATCACGCCATTATAAATCTTGATCGCGAACTGTAATCCGTGAAAAGGCCTTCCCCTGATCCAGTGTCAATGGGCGTGTCTGAATCACAGCCTGTTACAGTTAGTGGCAAAAAAGATTGCAAAGATTCTGCTTGTGACGAATGGAAATCTAAAGAGACAACCTTAAACGGCCACAAAGGGATACAACTTTTCAGTACACCTGAAAATGGTATGTGGATGATAGGATGCAATCAGTTTAGCTAATATATGCCATGGTTATCTTAGATAATGAGCTACAGCAGGTTAAGGCCAACAAATTGTAAATGCCCGTCCTAGTCTCAGTTCCCGCCTTGTCAAACAAAAAATATACCCCTAGGGCATAAGGATTATATGTGCACTAGTATATCTGCAGGTGTATAGATGACCTCCCTACTTTTTCTATAATCCCTAATTGAACTTAAAATTCCAATTTTCCTTATACTTGTATATATAGCTGTAAATTTGATGCATGTATAAAACAGTAAATATAGTCACATGATACAAGCTCTGTAACCTAACCGTCTCTTGTGGTCTGGTACAAATAGATCATAGGAGTAAAATTGGTGCTCAGAAGTGACAGAAAATTTTATTTATACAGTGAGTAAAACTCCTCTACTTGGAGATCTCTATGAGCACATTACTCCAAAATATGCCACAGATTGGAAAGTCATAGGAGCATTGCTAGGGCTACCTAGAGAGGAGTTAAAGATCATTGAGCATGACAATCACTACAAAGCTGTTGCTTGTTGTAATGCAATGTTGGAAAAGTGGCTTGATCTGGACTGCGCTGCTACTTGGAAAAAAATTTTAGATGCCATCCAGTCACCTGCTGTTTGCAATAGCCAAGATCCTGATTCTAGCTGTAGTCAACCACTTGAGAAAGGTAAACCTTTTTGTATTTGTGTTCTACTGACTGTGGGCATATCAAACCACTTGACAAATACTGTTTTATAAATTTATATGCTACATTTAGTTAAAAATCCAAGCATCTTCTACTTGATTTGGTTTGAAATTACCTGAAGTCTAGCTATATCTTATTTAGACCCTTTATACATTCTTGACAGCTGCTTGTAACAGAGAAATGTAACGTTTATTAGTAGAAATAAGCCATCACTCCACCAGTCACAACACAGTTAATGAGGTGGCAGTGTAACAATCGTCCATTTTGTGATAAAAGCACCAAATTTGGCACAGAATAAAGAAATGCAAATATGGGTATTGGACCATTGTGGGCCATACCCTTCAATGGGTCCCACCCCTTTTATTGTACATGCAAGCAAATCCCATCTTACAAACAATGTAACTATAGTGCAAATGATTCATACAATCAAATAAAACACTCTTTATATGATGTAAATGTATTTATGTACATATCTGTGGTGGTGTGCATAGTTGATGTTATGCCCATTTTGCTTCTATACTGAAGACACGCAATGAGAGTAAAGTTAAAATTTCCTGGCGATAAATGTTTAATATCAGTTGTGTATTCATGCAATCGTGTAGATGTGGGGAATTAGTAAAACGCAGAATACGGAATTGCGGAATAGCGAAATAAGCAAAATTTATCTTTTGCAGATTGTACAAATAGTTATATGCTCTATAGTAATTTACCTTGTAACAGCTCTCCATGGCGTACCACGGCGATGAATAGAACAGCAGCTGGCGAGCATTAAATGGGACGAGCACACAACCAATCACCCTAGAATGATCTACCTTCGCTAAACTTACTTACCTACACTCTTGATTCAAACCTGAAGAGTTGAAATCCATTTAAAGACACACAACCACTGGACTTCCCTACTGAACTCTAGTGTGACTCTAATTAATTCGGTCATATGCACATGAAGGGCAGCTAGTTAAACCTAAGAATAGAACTAGGTCTTGGCATTTTGTAGCTACATCAACTAAGGAGTATAGATAAGTAAGTTTAGCGAAGGTATATCGTTCTAGGGTGATTGGTTGTGTACTCGTCCATTTAATGCTCACCCAGCTGCTGTTTATCCATTGCCGTGGTGTGTCATGTAGAGCTGTTGCAAGGTGTAAATAAAGTATGATTGCTATAGAGCATGTAACTATTTGTACAATCTGCAAAAGATAAGTTTTGCTTATTTCGTTATTCCGTGTTCCGCGTTTTACTAACTCCCGTAGATGTGCCCCTTTTATTTGTATTTCATGGTGCTAATCAGCTGCAGCATAAAAGTATGTTGAATGGCTAGATATCCAAAAACCTGATGGGTTTGTGAAGTATGCATTTCATACTGCTTGCATAGAAATACAACCAGTAGTGGATTCTATGTATTTAAGTTTGTAAAAGGTGTATGTTCAATGTGCTCTGCTAGATTGCCTGTAATTATTTTGACTGCTAGTGTTTACTATCAAGTTATACTTATTCAGCGTGCAATACTGATTCCACAAATTTAAATCATATCCTTATCATTAGTCCCTAACCTTACTATTCAGCATGACTATTACCCTTCCTATGAGTTTCAGGTCTATCATGAGCTGATGTCATTTGTTGCAAGATAAAGCAAGGGATTGGCACTAGAATGAACAATTCAATGTCTGTGAGATAGTTTTAGCAAGTTGTGCCATAGTGTGTAGCTCCTTTTGTACCAATAACTACATTTTTATCACATATGACATTATTATAAGGTACTGTATTTGAATGTTCATATTTTCCTATTTATATTGCTAAGCATCTGAATAGTTTATGACTTTTGTTTAAGAAACCATTGGCATTCTTAAAAAGAGCACTCTGGTGTTTCTAATACATCTATTTATGCATTAGTATAAGTATACCCCCACCATTGTTCAAGTTAACTGCCCTTGGTTCTTCGTAATTTTAGAAACCTTGGCACTATGAAGAACTTTGGTCTAGGTTCCTAGCCTATACGTAAAGCCAACCAATGTTAATAAAATGTTGATGCAGCACATGCATGGATATGTTCTATTCAAATTTATTAAAAACATATACATAATAAGCATATTCCTTCAGGTACTGTATGTATAAAATTTACATGCATAGGTATAATACAGTTGTCATTGTTTGTGATGTAACCAGACACACAAACATGTACATGCATAAAGGCTCAGATTGATTCTCCCTATATTGGCAGTACAGATTCTCTTGAATCAGAGAGCTTAAGTTACTGAGCATCCTTGTTTTGGTAGTTGTCCAATCTTAAATGTTGCTGATGAAATTTGTTGATGCTTTGCTATCTGTCTTGTGTCCCTTGTTCAGCCATTTTTAAACCACGCATGTGCCTACAGCCAGCCTATCTACAGCCAGCCATAGGCTGGCTATGGGTGGTTCACTGAAATTGTTTTCATAAAAATTTGTGTGTGTGTGTGTGTGTGTGTGTGTGTGTGTGTGTGTGTGTGTGTGTTTGTGTGTGTGTACCTAGCTATCTATCTACTTATGTTTGTCTGTATGTGAGCAAATCTCTTTAGCAGTCGGCCTATGATAATTAAACAAGTAGTCTCGCAGACCTTTTTTGTGTGTGTGTGTGGGTGTGGGGGCAGAGAAAAGGTCTGGTGGATCTCCAATAGAATTTTTGTGCAGATCTACAACTTTTGGGAATTGTTGATTAGAGGTGATGAGTAGCAAAGGCCTGTTAATGAAGCGACAGTTGAAAATACGGAGTGTGTGTCCTTGGTTGCAGAGCTTGCCAAGCAAACGTGTGCCGTTTTCCCAATGTTGTTTTGTCAACAGGCTTTTACTATTCATCACCACTAATCAACGATCCCCAAAAGTTGTAGATCTGGCTGCACAAAAATTCTGTTGGAGATCCACCATACCTTTTTTCTCCACCTAGCCGTATTAAACTTCAGCATAGGTAAGCTTTGCACTGAGGCAGTTTCTTTTCGTCAGTTTGAAATACAGGTGTAGCGACTCTCTACAAACTTTGTGTGAACTACCTTCCCATTGGGCTTTTCATGTATTTAACTACTGAAAAACACCCTAGCAGGCTTCTTAAGCTACTAGGAAATGCGTATCTGTTTGACTTGAAATGGGGCATGTCCCCTACATACACGAATGAAAATGAAAGGCTACCTTGAGGGTTATTAGAGAGAATTTGCAGAGAAATATTATAGACAAACTATACAACAGTTGAGAAAATAATTCTGTTCATAATGTGTTGTTGAAAGTGGTTTGTATGGATAGCACAATGCATAACAATGTAGTTAGATAATTACAAAATAATCCAGCAATTACAAAATACAAAATAACTATTAATTTGTATGCGTAGTAGCATTTTTAATCCCTTTTAGTAAGTACATTGTTGATTATTTCCAGCTATATATATATATAGCTAGTGCCTGGTTTTAGAAGTCATCATACAGTATAGTAGGAATCACAAAGGAGTAGGCATGGCCCACAAAATAACATCGCTCAAAAACCAGCCTCAATTTTTCCCGACGATGATGAGGCAGTATTGGTTAGGTAAAACTATAGTAAGCCCAAACAAGCTTTCAGATTGACCCGAAACACTTTCAACAAATTGCTATGGAATTTTAAAAAAATTAACAGAATTTTATAGTGACTGACCATACATACTATATATACTTATAATAGGATTGGCAACAGAGACATAAATGGAAATAATCCGCATTTTGCTTTCCCATAATACTGTTAGGAAATTTAAGTCACTACTGAGAATGTTTCATGTGTTTCCATGAAGATTTAGTTTGTAAAGGTATGTAGCTCCGTTGCTAGCATGCGCGATGAAATTTAAAACGGAAGTGAAACCTAAGTGCAGTCATGGTGCTGTGAAGGTCTTGCCTTGTGTCTTTATCTCTCGCATTGCGACTTTGTGAAGGCTAATATAGATGATAGTTAAACAGCCGAGTTTAATAACTTTCTCTTGCTATCTTTCTAATGGCAGATCTGGGACGGAACAATTTTTCCCCTCCCACATTGTATCTAGACAAATACGGACAGTTTCCATTACGAAGGGAAGCCATCACGTGCTATCGCCAAATCGACGCTTTTCGCTGTCAGCAAAGATGAATGGGACACAAAGGAGGACACTGGTAAGTCCATGAAGAATGCATTGTACGTACTGTGGTATGCCAAAAAGCACCTCTCGGGCCAAAGTGACGTCGAACAGTGAAAAAATCAAGCCTGTAGCCTTAGCCTTGAATTTCTTGTAATTTCTCTCATATCATCAAAGTTCTGGTGCCAAGACTTTACATGTCAAATTTTCTGCTGCCCATTTAAAACTCTGCCTACACGAAAGTTACAGGAAGGACTCATAAACTAGATATGGCATTACATTCTCAAAAGTTAACGTTTGTACTGAACCTTGAAACTTTTCAGCCAGTACTTCATGAAGCTCAGTAAAGCTACACAAACTTGTACAAATATCACTCTGAAATGCCCTGTAAATAAGCATTCCCCCTCATATAACACCTCTATTGTTAGAAATTTACACTTCCAAGGTCAAAATTCAAGGGTGGGAAATGTTAACACCGTTTAGGAACGTTGTGTCAAAAGCTACACAACGGTAAATAGCGTTGAACTCCACAGTAAACAACAAAATAGCACACACAAATAAGAAACTTACCCATCCAATGTACTTCATATAGCCATAGCTTCAGCCTTAATGCACAAGGAATACGTACATTGCACGCCTGCTCGAGTGCCAGTAGTTCCAGTCACTCAAAGGAGCCACCATTTTTACTTCACTAGCAAAATAGTAAAACGTGCATTGATTTACAAAAATAATAATTTTATAGTGCATTTCTAATCCCTATTATAAGTCTAGTGTCTATGGACTGACCGACTGAGTAACTGACTGACTGATGCCTTCAGACAAGCGTAACTTAATAATGGCTAAAGCTTGATTTTTTCACTGTTCGATGTCACTTCATCCCGAGAGGTGCCTTTTGGCATACCGCAGTACATACAATGCAATATTCATGGACTTACTAGTGTCCTGCTTTTGTGTCCCATTCATCTTTGCTGACAGCGAAAGTGTCGATTTGCAATATAAGTAGTAGTCCATGATATAAAAACAATAAGAAGTGTTATCGCTGCTGTGCATTTCCGTTATAGTATCTTGAACACAGTAGGGATATGACACTTCCAGGCCTTAAATTAACGTGTGATTAACCTGCGGTCGCAGTCAACGGTCAACCGATAAAATCCGCACAAATAGTACAATGTCTGCACATAATTAGTTTTGGGCAGACACACATGTCCTTGCAAAACCATTAGTGGGACCATAAAAGCTGATGTGTACATGTTTGTTTGTAGTGCTAACAATAACTGTCACTTGGGTGCTAGGAGATACTACATTTCCCAACCCAAGGATTTACCAATGCCACCTCCCCTTTGTGTACTGCTATCACCAGCAGCTGTTATGACCACAGCCTGGTGATATGTTGCAGCTACCGTATATCAATTAAATTTGGCAGTGAACTAAATTTGGCGAGTTGGCGATTCATCACTAAACCGCCAAATTTAATTTCGTCTATATTATTTTCAAACCTTGAGTCAAGCAGTTGTTGAAATAGGTTTTCGACAAACCTTTGTGGATACTACTGAAACTGGTAAATTAGTGTGGTTCCTCACATGCAAATGTGTGTGGCTTACTGACTAGACTAGAACTCGTACTCAATTAGTGGCTCCACGTAAGCTTGCAGACATGAATTTGTGTGCAGCCATTGATAAATAGGCGAGTATGCCTACTGACAGCAAATAATCCTGAAAGTGGGTGTGGCCATGAAAGAAATTGGAGCACAGATATTCAAGTGCAGTAGGAATCTATGGAAGGAGGACCCGAATATTCTTTAAAGCGAGTTAGCACAGCATTGTACTTACGCCATTCGCTAATTTTTCAGTGAGAGCATTTCGCCAAATTAAAATTTTGCCAACTGCAATTTTATAGCAAATCGCCAAATATTAGTTTCACCAATATTTGTTGTCATACGGTATGTGGTTGTGTTTAATCTCAAAACTTTCAATGGAAACTCCCTATTCCAATTCCAGCAGTGTAAAGTGCTCCTCTAGCTCATGTCTGTACAATTTGACGCTATGTCTGTACATTTGTGAATATGTAAGGACATTTGTCCTTGGCACCTTAAAAATTAAATTAAGACCTGCACTTCTTATTGTTTTACTTTAGTTAACTAAACTAAAAGTGGTTTTAGTTGGGGCTTCTACTTTTAATTATCTAAAACTAAAACTGTAGTTTTATGATTTTTCAAAAGATTAAAAACTAAATTTTTTACATTGAACCTTATACGACAACTAAAATGTTACTTAATGTTAACAAATAACTGAAACAAAGTACTTACCACAAATGCAATTACCACAAGTCCCATTTATTTTTACTGACTGTCCCAATTCACAGTAGTGTGATGCATGACTTCCTTACATTTGTAAATGGGAATCGTCCGTATTGTACTTGGTGGCTAGATTGATTGCTGAGGTGCTTCTAATACTGTCCTTCATTTGTAATGCTGCGTAACAGGCTGAAAATAGTTGAATCAAAGCATAATGGCCACTTCACTTTTGAGTCAGTAATAATTTGATAGTTGGGGCATGCGAATCATCCATATTTTTCATGGTGACTGGATTGACTGCAAAGGTGCTTCTCCTACTGTTCTTGATTGCTAATGGGCTGAACATAGCAGTGTAATGGCCACTTAACTTTTAAGTCAGTAATTGATAGCTGGGGTGCGCGTTCAGACAAAAGCTGCACTGCCATCCTTTTTTTGAAGTGGTATGCATGGTCATAATATTGTCACAAAAAAGTAAACTAACAAGGTTAAGAAAAACATGAGGAATTGTAAGGTCAATTAGGTATCATCATAGAAAAAAAACAGTAGGGAATCAAGGGAGGTCGCCCCTACACCTGCAGATATACTAGTGAACATTTAGTCCCTAATTCAGTCTTGAGTATAGACTGAACATGTGATTAAATGTTACATTCACAGCTATAACTTCTGTTTGCAATTAGTTTACAACGTTACAATTTGGCTTATAATGTTCACCATGGATTAGCAAATCAACTAAGGTATAGTGTTAGCCCTGTAGTCACTTACATATATAGATATGAAGGTAGTTTAGTTGAAGAAATTACAATGATCTTGTTTACGTTTATCGCATTGTAACAAATGCATGTGACATGCATACCGTTGAGGCTACAGAAACGAAACAATTTTGAACTCTCGATGAGCAAGTGAATAAAGATGGCATATAGTTTTAATCGATTTGAGTCTTCCTTCTCCGAGTAATGGCCCAATAAAAACAGCATGTGTAATTTTACAAAAATTTTTTTTAAATTTTGTTTTTCTCAATATGCTGTTGTGCGTCACACTTGAGATGATTAGCAATAGTATGTCCATGAACTGTATCAAATATTAGACAATGGTATGCAGTGTTTCGTTTGATGTGTGGAGGTCTCTTATTTGCGAAGAAACCTGGTATCAGGTGTCTTACTGGTAAGACACCCGACAGTTGTTCACAACCACAATGTGGCCCACAGTAATGCAATTAGCCTTTGTGGACAATTAGAATTTTGCACATCTGTAAACACCAATCGATTGCGAGCAGATTATAAGAAAATTACACTCAGGTACATTGTTATCGTGGGTAGCTCAGTGGATTTATAGACCATCGTGTAACTGGTTAATCAAAAAAAGCCATTAATTCAGTTTGTGGCCTTCTCCATATTAAAGCACGCTCTGTAGACCAAGACAGCCATGCTGACACTGGCTATGTATCATGAACCACGATAGTGGGTTCATAATAGGGATCGCAGTGGAATTTTTGAAAATCCTAATAAGCAGTCACCTAAAACCAGCCTTAGAAAGCAGACTCGAGCATAAAACAACACTCAGAAGGCTTATTATCAAACACTGAACTCAGACAAATGGTGATATAGCAGTAAAAATGGTCTAGACAAAATTTGGAAACATTCAAAAATTGCAAATTTTATGCGAATTGTTCATATTATTATTCATAATATTATTACTAGGACCACATCACATACAACCAAGTACATACACCAACGTGATAGCCCCCTGGTGAGGCTATTAGGTGGTGAAGGCACGATCCCCAAATCAACTCAATATGTCACAGTAGTGACAGATACAACACAATAGTGGCATCGTAACTAAAGGCCACCAGTAGCTAAGTACCAGTACATCATTGGTGTGGTAATGGCACAGTGATGTGTACACAGTATATGCATGCATACACAACCTACAGGAGATGCACAATACTGTAGGAGTATACAAGCCAGGTGAACCAGATAAAGGAAGGCAGCCAAACCAGCCAGAGCCTAGTAAGCTAGGTAAAGGCAAAATGTACAATAATACAAGAAAACATTTAAAACATACCACGCTCTTACAATACATTAGTACAAACAGACAACCAAACCAACCAGAGCCTAGCAAGCCAGAAAAAATATAGTAAAATACAAGACATATGTACATTACAATACAAACAAACATACCTGTCCTTGTGCAGCTGGCATGTCAAACCTATTGAGGTGTCCTGCAGCCATAGATACACGGTAGTCTCGTAGTCTCGCGTAGCCAGACACTTTTCTTTCTTTTGTGTGGGGGCGGGAAAGAAAAGGGTCTGGTGAACATAGTATAGCATTGTCGTTGGCCTATCCCAAGATTGTGGGGATTCCACTGCGCAACTTCCGGATTGTTGATTGGTGCAAATGACATGATCTGCTGCATTTGCGTCCTGTTACCATAGATATTTCATTAGTAGCTATGGTAACAGGATGCAAATGACGCAAATAATAGCAAATCACGTCATTCGTGCCAATCAACAATCCGAAAGCTACGCAGTGGAATCCCTACAATCTCGGGATAGGCCAACGACGATGCTATACTACGTTTACCAGACCCTTTTTTTCCCGCCCCCACACAAAAGAAAGAAAAGGGTCTGGCTACACGAGACTAGATACACAGAGCGCATCCACTAGCAGCTGGCATGGCGACTTGAGACTTATGTGCCAGCTGGCAACACTTTCAAACACAATTGAACAGTAGTTCGCTCATCTACATAGCCATTTGAATCTGCTCGATTAGTAGTGGGTATATCACATGCTGTTTTGATCGGCATTAAATAGAATTGTTGTACGTTTCTATGACCTCCATGGAAACATTCACCCATTATACGATTATCCCTTCATACAACATGGATTCTATTCCCGGTGAGTGCGAAGCCTTAGGCCTTGTAGTTTTCTCAAACATTATTTATTAATTATTTATTTATTTGTTTCATTCATTATTAATGACGTAATTTTAACCGCGTTTCGTATTATTCTTAGTACTTGGTTGTATAATTATTATTCTTATTACTAGGCCCGGGGCAAATACAACCAAGTACAATCACCAACAGGACAATCTACTAATGGGGCATGTACAAACAGTGCATGGCCAACACAGTGTGTGCAGATCATGTAGAAAAGATGCACAGGAAAAGATACTTATGCATACGTACACAGCCAAGGGAGTTTAACTGGCATCAGAAAACCACAATACTAAAACACAACTGACACAAAAACCAAGTTAAGTTAGCTAAATTGAAAGTTTATATTGTAGGTGTGATGTGTCTCTGAAAATGACTCAGCAGTGAAGTAAGGCTATGCATAACAAGGGACATGGTGATGGCACAATTAGCAAATGGTCCCAATCAAGCCAATATGGCACAACAGACTCTATATTGTAACTAGATGCCACTGGTGATGTGCCAGTATATCAGCGGTGTGGCATTGGCACAGTGATCACAGTCTATAATATTATGCATATAGCCATACGCAACATACAAGAGATAGTTACACATTGTTGTATATGCATGCAGTACTGCATCGGCTTTTTTTTTTGTAGCGGTGGAATGTAATTAAACAATGACATCACAACAATGGCAACAAGAATAACACGTCTGACGACCATACAAAGTAAGCAGATCTCAGTTACACCGTATAGACGACTACCAGCAGCCTCAATCATTATCTCATATTCGTGAAAATCTCTTTCACTCATTACGTAATTCCATAGTATCTATTGTTTTTATTTATTTTTTGTACTGCATCAGCTTCTTGTTTAGCTATTACAGACTCACAGTAGAGTAGTAGTTAAGCCGAGTGGAAAATAATTCCAGCCGCTAGCAAGCCAGATGAAGGATGAAGATGTATAATACAACTACCGGTACAAGTATTACATTACTCATTACCTTGTTGTTCCAGCTGGTTGTTTACCAGCTCATCAACGGACATTTACTAATCTTCTCCTTCGAGAAATTTGTAATAATCGTCTCCTTCGAGAAATTTGTAATTAAACAAGGGTGTAGTGCTGGGCGTTATATAGAATTACACGTACGGTAAGGTCATCAGCACGAACAGGCGTACTCATTATACGGTTGTGCCTTCATTCACAGGCGAATCTATCCTCGCTTAGTTCATGTCTCTAGGCCTCGTAGTTTTCTCAAACATATTTATTATTTATTTATTCATTCATTATTAATGACGTAATTTTAACCGCATTTCGTATTATTCTTACTACTTGGTTGTATAATTATTTTGTTTCACTCGCCCAAGGCTTCCATTTTTTTGCGATAAAAACTACACAGCCTTACTCACTGAGTCCTTCCACGTGTCCATGACCCATTAATTAACCCGTACTCCACAGATCGCTAACCGGCCTCAGGCCCATAGCCAGGGGGGTTCTGAAGAACCACTCTCTTGGAAAAAAGGTCCAAAATTTCAACAAAAAAGGTCCACAATTTTAGTATACAAGTCCAAATTTTCAGTAGCAAAAGTCCATTAGCTGCAGCTTACAAAATACCACTAATAAGAAGCCAAATTAAGTGCTCCAAGTAGCTCATTCAGTACTTGCATTAAATGCTAATGCAAGATCAAGATACTCTAATAGAGCAGTCAACCACTCTAATAGAACAGTCACAATTACATTTTCTGTATGTAACTACTTAATTTGTTTACAAAAACATAAATAATTATTGAGATTGTCTAAACTTGAGCTTTCATTACAATATAAAAATTTTGATGGACAAGTCCCTCCTTGCAGAGCCAATGAATAACATCTACAGCCATATGTACAATGAAGATGTGTACTGAAATTTCATTGTTTAAGACTTCAGCCCCGCTACCTCTGACAGAGTGCTCAATCTTTCCCATTCTTATTCACTGTGGCATTCCAATAATAAAGCATGCATGTGCAGACAGTATAATTACAGTAGCAGTAGGGATGTTTTTTCAAAATGTCATCCATACAGCTGGTCTTGAGTTTACCTAAAAATTGTTATTTTTATTGACTGAAATGCCACTAAATTCAACCTTTTTAGTATCTATTTTCAAAAAAAAATTCCCAGACCCCCCCTAGTTTCAGCATGCTTCACATGCTGGGTGCCGGTGCATACCATAATATTATCTGAATCATGTCATATAAAAGGTCCACTTTTCTTCTAAAAGAACCTACCCAGATAAAAGTCTGGCTACGGCCCTGGGCCTTCACTTCAATAAATTTCTTCGCCATCGCCTGCTGTTCCGTATATGGAAGAAGCCATAGAAGAACAAAATTACGGGATCTTGTGTGCTCAGGGATGCGTATTGTTCGACTATAGTATTTATAACATTAATAGATGGCAGATTGAAGTTGTGCAGCACTCTTTTACATTACAAGATCGCCGTAATAGTGTCTCTAGTGAGCTGCCCGTCTTCGCTACGAGAAACCGCTCAAGCACGCATGCAAGGCATCCAGTTTATTCTTCTTCCTAGCCATCACAGTGAGTACTTTGTTTGTCCATTATAGGTGGAAGATAAATGGTAGCGCTGATATCATGGCTGCTTTTCACATGCAAAAAGGTTGGGTGGGGTGTTTATTACAACCCTACCATTTAAAAATATATTGTGGTCTAACCACATATCATCAACAACCCTCCCACATGGCATCCATGTCATAAACAACTTACAGAGTGTGAAGCCTGACAGTCTTATATGGGAGGATTGTGTGCTACTGTGCTTATGTCACTGTAACTAGCTACTGTGTACTTATTCTAGCACATTCTCCGATCAGCTAGTGACATTGATAGTTGCAAACATTTAGCTATGACCACATGCTAACCAGACTTTGCTGACTATACCTACGTGTTCCACTTTGTGACACACTGTTGCTAGCAGGCTACACTGTTGCTAGCAGGCTACACCTAGGCTTTCCAAGGCTAGAGCCCAGTCTAAGTCCTGGCAATTGGAACTCAATATGCCAGTTTAAAGTATACTCCTGCATGCATGGGTAATGACTGCCAAATCCCTGGTAATCATGTAAGACTGGCTACGCCACTGGCCACTAGTAGTGACACTGTGATTTGTACATGCAGACACCGGCATAGGAAGACTTTTCAACCAAGCCTAGCCATCTCCTATTTAGCTTGATTAATGCCAACTCACATGGTTGTCCCTGTTCATACGTGCATTTATTCAAAGGTGTTGTAAAGCATCATCGCTACAATAATAGCACTACAGCTACAATGTATAGCTATCTCTTCACTACCTATTCTTCTAAACAACTCTACACCTATAATGCACGTGCTTGATGTATGCATCGTTATATCACGTGAAAATTTGACTCTACAGGAATTATAACACCAACAGTTACCATTCTTATAACTTGTATCATAGAGTTTCATTCTTGTCCTTCTGTTAGAATAAACAACTAAGACATCTTGTTCTTCTTCAAGTCTCCCTTGCTGTCATCAACACTGTCTCCTGTATGATAGGTGCACAATTAGTAATTTTTCTGACAGGTAGGTAGCTCATATAGCAGTGTGGTTTCAGCAATGGCACCAAGTGTGACAATGATGGCTCAAACACTGAGTATAGACTAGGAATTAATGTATCCTGCCTTATATTTTGTGTGTGTACAAATCAGGATGAAAATACAGTCTTTATCATAGATTATAAATGTAATATTGCATTAACATATCTTTAAACTATGGAATCTCTGTTAGCTTACTACACTAATGTGTCGATTAACGTATAATCCGTAAATGGATTTGGAATAAAGTACACAAACTAGACATATTAAAAATTTCGCTGGGATGGTAATATAAACCACAAATCCTTATTTTGACTATAAATACAAAATTAATAATGCATTAAGATATCTAGTTATTGAGTTAACTTTTTAAACTGAGGAATCTCTGTTAGCTTACTACACTAATGTGCCAATTAACTTATAATCCATAAATGAATTTGGAAAAAAGTACACAAATTAGACATATTAAAAATTTAAAATAAGAAATAGGGATCGCTGAAAAAAGCCACGAAACAAGAAGGGATCGCTGGGGTGGTAATGTAAACCACAAATCCCTATTTTGACTCTATAATTGCTCCATTTGAGTATAAAGAGTCAAAATAGGGATTTGTGGTTTACATTACCACCCCAGCGATCCCTTCTTGTTTCGTGGCTTTTTTCTGCAATCCCTATTTCTTATTTTAAATTTTTAATATGTCTAGTCTATAATGCCTCGAACATACTTTTTGTCGACTTTACAAACCTTCAGTTATTCACGCTTCATGGCTTGCGCAACCTCACATCTTTCACTCACTGAAATACCCTTGGTGTTTACATTGGGAACTCTCTATACTAACTCACTGCTTCTACGCCATTGTCTAAAACACTTAGACACTCACAATAGGCGTCTTCGAGGATTTAAAAACCATCGGTGACGTCAATAATTACCTCAGCTGCGCCTTGGTAATTATTGACGTCACCTCAGGTTTTTAAATCCTCGAAGACACCTATTGTGAGTGTCTAACTATTACTGAGGCCCAGAATATAGAATAAACACAAATTAGATGATAAGTGTGATAATTATTGTACATACTGCCTATACAGTAATATTGTTTGTGCATTAGTATTGCCTAAATATTAAAATTTCAAAGGTTAAATACAGTACATGCGATAATTGTATTGTGGGAACTTGATTGAGTGATATTGGGAATTTATTGAAATATTTCCCAACCCTACAGTGTTGCTAGCAATCAACTACAGAATTGATTTGTCAGGCCAAAATATTAAACTTGAATCACTGAATGATCACTGATGTCATTGAGTAGTGTGCTCACACTATTTGTAATTAACTGGTCCAAAGTTTATTTGGACTGCAGCGTAAATGGAGAAGCAGAGAAAGTTTCACTGGACGGAGAATGTTTCACAGTTAAGGCTTACCAAGATGATTCATAGTAAAGCTTAAAATTATAAATAACATGTAGTAAAATTATTTAGGGAACTTTCGTGGTTACTTTGAAACAGTAAAAATGGGGAACTTTAGTCTAACAAAACTTTCCCTGTTAGATTAAGGGACGCGTTGACATGTCTTCTTTCAAAGGTAAAAACTGCAGCTGATTGCAGTTACAGTGTAGATCTTTAACATTAAGGAGCATGTTCACTGTGCTCTGATTGTTTAAGGGTGTAGTGGCAAGTTCTAACCGTTTAAGTGTGTGGTTGCCATGTGATCATTTATAAGTGCAGCTACCAGGATTTACTTCCTCATACAGTAGCGTAAGCGCTTCAGATAGTATTGCGATGTCTAAGTACGCTCCTCTAAGGAAAGTGCCAATATGGAAAATTAATTCCTTGGTACAATTTCCTTGCATGAAGAAGAATAGGGAAAATGCAGAAAGTAGACAGTTGTTAGAACCAAGAAAGCTATATGTGACCGAATTTTGGAAAACCGTCGATATACGCACAACAGTACTTTTGTAATAAAACGCATTTTAAAAATATGGGTAAAAATGCAAGCTCCAGAAAAAAAGTTACGCAAGTTTTTATCACCTGACTGGTGGGCGAATTAAGCCTCCAATGGATAAATCCTGGGCATCATCGTGTTCGCCTGTTCATAGGGAATACAAAAATCTTTGTTTTATCTCCATACACGAAAGGATTTCAAAGTTACAGATGTTTGTTTACGTTGCGGTGACGAAAGAATTTACCGACGATCGTTTTTCAGTGAATTTGCCTTCCTTCTCAAACACAGAAGCATGCCTGGGCTAAAAACTATACCTTGGTTGATGCACAAATTCATGGCGAACACAATGATCCAAGATTCAATTCCGTACGTCATTGTATCAGTAAGTTATGATGGTTTATGTAAGCGCCTGTAGATTCTTTTCTCGATAGCTTCTGTACATATCGATTTATTTGCTCGTCCGGCTGTCTAGTGCTGTATTTCCAACGCTGCTTAAGTTAGGAAACTGAAACTTAGCTAGTCCATTCCTCTGTCCCTGTAGAAAACAAAGAACAAATAAAATGCATTTTGAAAATTGTGCGGATATCGATGGTTTTCTAAAATTAGGTCACATATAGCGCATGTGAATTTATTATTGTGCATGAAATGGTAGCTGGGTGCTGGTTTATTTGGTGTGTAGCCTTGTGACTGGTAAAATTATAAAATTTATTAACTGAAGTAACTGAAAATTATTATAGAAAAATTTTTAAATTAAATTATTGACTACCAGGCCTGTCATGCAGGTAGGCAGGCAAGCCTGTTAGCCAGTCAAGCCGACAGGCAAACAGGCAAGTCGTGTTTTCTTATTTTTAATACTGGATTTGATGCTAGACTCTTCTTTAGAGGTGCTTGTCGTTGTGTATGATATTTGGTTTTTAATGGCAGCATTTTGTCAGGCATGCACTGTTCATTTTAAGGAGAAATCCTACTAAAAAGTACTACCATGCTGCTTGTTACATGTATATTACAGAGCCCTCTGGAATATACAGCACCAACCACAACTGAGTGCTATCTATATAAACTACAGTGTATCAACTAGTGATTATTTTTTAGTCGTTCCCTTTGGTGATAGATAATGAGCTTCTGTATGCCTTGAAACTATCTGATGCATGACCATGAGTACATATACACAATATAATAGTTTTGTATAGGTGAAAGAAGCAAAGCTAAATTTGCATGTACTTTTGTCCCTGAGATTAGGCGTTTGCATAAGCAGCAGAACAGGGTGGGTGGGTTGGGGGGGGGGGGGGGGTAGTCTTCCCTCCCCTTCACACACACGCACACACACACACACATACAGTGATATCTTGCCGAAATTATCCTTGGAGTGTGGCTGAAAACCATGAAAAAGATTGATATACTCTATTAGAATGCTCAAATACCTTAATAGAGCAATCAAAGTACTTCATAAAAACATGTACAATTTTCCTACAGCAGGAATGAAACTACTGTCCTTTTACTTTATTGCAAAAGTTGAAATGGTAGGGGCTGCCCCCCCAGACATTCCATACTCTGGTCAGCCTCCCCTCACATCAACTACTTCCTCTGTCACTGAATGTTCATAATGGCTGGAAAGGGATTTATGTACCTATGCTTCTATGTCTTGTATGGTACCACCTGACTTGAACAAGTGATGTACATGTTACAGTAATGGTAAAAGTGATTGCATTCTTTATTTCATTTCACAGGTCTTAATGTGCTTAAATTTTAATTAGACTAGTGCCAATAAGTTCATAGCTGATGTTAATGCTCCACTTTATAGAATCTTCACCACTAGTGCTTGTAAAAAATTGTCTTCATATTTTTCTCTCACCCCAGCCTAAAGTGAAATCAATCAGTTATGTGGAAGCTGTCCACATGAATCTAATTTAGGGTAAATAATTTACATTCGCACATTCAGTAGATAAAATTTTATTATAGTAATTGTGTGCTACTATTTAAATCACAAGAAAATAATAATTGTGTCTGCACTTTATGTTTATACAGGAACTAAAATGATGTCAGCATTATCAAATAGAGTGGCAATGATTAATGAACGGACACGGTTCAAGATTGACAAGAATTCATGGCCACCTGATCAACCAAAGAGTTTTACCCCACTTCTACTTATTCATCACAAAGGACAGCACACTATTGATCAAACTGTTGAAGTTGCTAGCTTAATGCATAAGGATGGCATTGCTTCTCTGGTTGATAAAAAGTTTGTGCATACACAATACCCAACACTAGACAGCTATGCCACAAATACTAGTGAGGTGACCAAAGAGTTGTTGGATATTTTGGCTCCACTGGAAGAAAGTGATGAACCACAATTTGTTATGATTGAGGGTGCACCTGGGATTGGGAAATCTGTTCTGTTAAAGGAAATAGCTTTTAGATGGGGCAAACACCAGAATATTTTGAGAAATTTTAAATTAGTCCTGTTACTCTGCCTACGAGATCCCAGTATTCAAAACGCTACATCAATTAATAATATCCTACAACTATTCTGTGAGGGAGATGAAAGAGCAGCAGAAATTATTAATCCATGCTGCGATCAGCTATTTAAGAGTGGTGGCAAAGAAGCTGTATTCCTTCTTGATGGCTATGATGAACTTCCAGAAAACTTACGAGCAAGAGGTCTAATTGCCAAGATTCTAGACCGTAAAGTATTACCTTACTGTAGCTTGATTGTGTCATCTCGTCCACACGCTTCTGTTGACCTCCGAGAAGAAGCATCTGTCAAAGTAGATATTTTAGGTTTTACTGAAAAGGAGCGCCATCATTTCATTGAACAGGCTTTCAAAGGACAACCACAAAACATTGAAAAACTTACCAACTACCTTGAGGATCATTTTACCATTAACAACTTATGTTTAGTTCCTTTTAACATTGTGATTTTGGTTTTTCTGTATAAAAAGGGCATTCATCTTCCTATTGATTCCAGCAAGTTATACCATCACTTTATCTGCCTTAGTATCTGTCGTTATCTCACTAAATCATCTGGTCGCCCATTGAAAAGCACTATTACCAATCTAACCACTTTGCCAGAGCCTCACAGCAGCATTTTCAAGCAGCTTTGCAAATTAGCAGTACAAGCACTTAATAATGACCAGCTGGTTTTTACCATTGATGAAATCAAAGCAATATGTCCACAAATCATAGCTACCCCAGAAACAATTAATGGCTTTGGTTTATTACAAGCTGTACAGCACTTTAACCTTACTGGTGAAACAATGACATTCAATTTCCTTCATCTTACCATTCAGGAATACTTAGCAGCACATTATATCATTAACTATCTTTCACCAGAGGAAGAATTCCATTTTCTTTGTGAGAAATTTTGGAGTGATCGACATGCTAATATGTTTTCCATTTATGTTGCACTTACCAAGGGACAACGACCATCTTTTAAACGGTTTTTAAGTGATGGAAATGATAGCATTGCTATTTCTGAAAAGTTCCTTCAAAATCAATTAAAATGTCTTCACCTTTATCACTGCTTCCATGAAGCTAGCGATGATAGAATGTGTGGATCTATTGAAAAAGCAGCAATTTTTAGCCTAAATATAATTGATCTGGATGGCACTCGGCTATCAGCTAATGATGTTGAGTGTTTATCACTCTTTCTTACATTCTCTTCCCAGAAATATTGGCTGTTGCTGAGTTTAGGGCACTGCTTTGTTCAAGATCGTGGCCTCCACATTCTCCATAAATCTCTTAGTAGAGGTGATATTACTATTCATCAACTATGCTTAGAATACAATGGTCTCACTCAGTCATCTTCCCATCTCCTTAGTGACATTGTTCTTAGATGTAGTGTACATAGGTTGGTTATTATGTGTAGTCAAACAATTGGTGAGAATGCAGAGCTTTACACCATGTTATCTCATCCTTCATCAATGTTGTGCATTCTGATGATGCACAATGTTGGACTATCCTCTAATGGAACCAAAATACTTTTTGCAGCTCTGAAACACTCCAAGAAACTGCAAGAGCTCACCATCACTGACAATGCCATCACTGATGATGCAGTTAATGACATAGCCAATGCATTAGCTGTCAACACCAGTTTACACATTCTGGGGATATGTGGCAACCCCATTAGTGGTGAAGCCATACTTACCGTGCTGGAAGCCATGTGTGTCAATAGTACTTTAGAAACTATGTATGTGTCTAATTACCCTAAACTGATCAAGGACAAGATTAAATCTGTGGAAGAGGAAATCAACAGAACTAGAGATCGACAGCAAAAATCAAAGCATCTAGAGGTGCTTTTCATATAACCTAGATGCAGTACTGTATTTCCCAATATAATATATTATAGTTTCTATTACTGTGTTGGAATTTCTTGCATGCATCATTATAGCTAAGTAATAACAGTTATTATAATGGCACACTACAATAAAGCTGCAGCTACTGATACTACATTATTACCAGTTTCCTTACTTAATTCTTCAAAGCTTTATGTGCTGCCTGCCATAGATTTGGCACGTATACTAACATGGGTGTCTCAAGGCACAAGCTTTTGTTTCAAAATTGTGACCAGTTTATCCCTTAATCTTCCAGCATCTATTTTCCCATATATATTTTTTGCATCTAATTGAAATGTTTTTTGTAGCTAGATGGAAGTGTTTTGTCTAAACCACCCGGCCATTTTTATCAGTTCAGTAACTTCTTAGCAAAAACTAGAAATATAATTTTCATATAAGGATCTTGCAATTATTTATACAAGATGACAATAAACTTCCATTTATAGTCATGCTAATAAACAATCTTAATTATTCTTGTCATAAAATCACTATAGAATGTCCTTTTCTACTCCAATTTTTTTCTACTTGCATAATTGTAGTTTGTGAAAACAGTGTAAATCTCAAAATTGGTCAAATATATAATGGGAAATTTTTTTCTTGTTACCTTCAATACATATTGCATATGTAAGTTCATCCAGTGATTGCACGTGAAAATCACATATCATTACATCTGATCATGAGCCATACATAACTTTGAAGTTTTGATCTTGTGTGCTTTAGGCTAAATTATTATACAAAATACTGTTTTTTTTGGCCTACACAATAAATACTAATACCACAAAATATTATTGTTCACACAAAATACATTGTATTATGTCATTACAATAATGGTAATTTCATTAAAGGTTTACATATAAACTAAGCAAGTTAACTGTTAGCAAACATGTATAGTTATTCTATAATAAAAAACTGTGAAACCAGAATAATAATTATAGATTATGTCAATAATCAATACATTACCACTTTATAATGCATGTGTTCGCATTAACTCCAACAAGCTTTCATGAAGCAAAACATACTCAGCTTCCAACAAAGCATCTCCCAATACCCTCCAAGTTGGATAAGGGGCACTGTTGATCCACTCTTTAAATACTCGCAATGCTTTATCTCTCATTTTATTAGGTACAGTATACTGATCTATTTCTTCAATTATACTTTCCTCCAAGTCTAAGTACCTACTACCTAGCAAGTAATTTCCACTCCCTCACCTCCAGTGACAACTCCCATAAGAGTGGACTATCAACAGGTATCTTATGGTCACAGAGAGAGCACCAGCCCTATTTTGTCGTTCTGAAGCAAATTTGACAGTCAAATGATTGCTATAGAGATCAGCTTGTGGTATACAGTTACTCCCATAGTGCTTTGATGTTTGAGATAACTGTTCTTCATTTCCATGTATATAGTTCTTACTATACAGCGTTGATCTAAATGTGATGGTGGTACTGGACCCTGCATCAGCCCCACTGCAGAGTTATGGTTTGGATATGTAGATGCAGTTTGTATTGGAAGATACATGGATAGGTCATCATACTGTGGTGAAACCTGTCTTCCATGTTGACGATAGGAAAGCTGCTGATGAATAGTTTGATAACTGGTTGGGGTCATCCCAAAACTTTCTGTATGTTTACAGGAGCGGCTAACAGTATGTTGATCTGAAACACAGGTATATACGTATGAAACTAATTATGATAGGTTTGCTGTTTCACGTAATTGATAATAACTGATACAGCATAAATCTACTATGGATTGCTAATTTTAACAGCAAAATGACTCACTTTTACTGATAAGAAGAATTTACTAAACAAATTGATTGTGGGCCAGGCAAATTTGATATCCTGTGTATGACATATAATTTTAATGCATGTAGGGAGACCATTTATGACTTGCATGATATTGCAAAATTGATCTACTGGACACCACGTAAATCAATATTGTAAATCTTGAATGGAAGAAACTCATTAACTTTAACAACTACATACTTAGACAAATTTTCACTGAAGATGCAGTAATTCATACATGAACTTTCAAAGTATCTGTATGGAGTACTAAAATTGCTTTTACATAGATAGTGTCAAAGGTGCTCACATTAAGATGGAGATTGGCTGGTTGTTCCTAATTAGGTCACACTTTTCATTATTCATTATTAATTTTTAATACTCATATAAATTGATATGTGTTGGGCAGAAATGTACTGTCAATGCTAAGAGTGCATACAATTTAGGCTAAAGTTTAATTAATGCATTCTCTGAACTTGTTATTAACAAAAATCTGTATATTTACATAGGTACCAAAGGTTTTTTGGAGAGAAACCTTGTCAGAAGCTTTATAAATATTAAACCTTTATCCCACCATTAATGTGATTCTGAGAATATTGACTCTACGCACAAGTCTAGCTATTCATACTAAAAGTGATCAAAAAAGGTAACTTACTGCTAAGAATAACTATCCTCCACTAACTAAATATTAATATGATAAAGTACATTAAAATCCTTATTTATAGCTACACTGCTTCTCTGAATACTGTGACTGCTTTATCAGAGTGATTTACTGCTCTATTAGAGTATCTCGATCTGAACGCCTTGTGCCTTTGCAAATCAATGCAAAATATATTAATAACTGCTTGAATACACTTGACTGGTTTTCAGAAACCTCCTTGGAGCTGCCCCTGCAATTTACAAACTTTACAATTGTGTAATAGACTACTGCATGTCGATAACTGCAAAGTGACAATTGGTGGCTAATGACTGCTAGTATGCTAATGTTCTCATTTCCCTATTATGTATTTATGCAACTTTTACTTACTTATAGAGATTTTTGAAGGTAATTCAACAAGTACTTTTCTTGATCCAGAAGCATTAATTTCAACCCTATTTATACCAGCCATTCGGCAAATTAATCTCTCAAGATGACCACCCTGGTTGTCATAGTCAAATGGAGTATCTTCAAAGATGCACAAAATGTTATTTGAGTCTCGTAGCATAGGAGGAACATAGGCAATATCACTGTCACCCTGCAACAAAATTACCGGAATGACTTTGTTAGTAGCATCATTTGACAGATGATTATAAAGAGTTCTTCTAAGTAAGGAAATGTTGTTTTTTGTTTCTTGATCTATGTAGCAGGTAGGAGAATACTCTGAACTATAAGACAAATTAAATAGTTCATATGATGATCTGGAGCAGACAAAGATCACCCAATGAGCTTGTGACAGCTCACGATCACTCCAAGCAGCTCTGTCAAACCTTGTTGACTGGTCACACAACAAGTCTACCCTCACGTCAAATCCATAGGTAATTAGATGAGATGAAAAATCATAAATACGCTTCTCTAGCTCTACCATGTATTCTCCACTTGTGGTTGGGACGTAATGAATGAATACCCTCTGCCTCTGACCAAGTGAGCCACGATTACTTAGCACATCTTTCTTCTCAGAAAACTTTGCTGCAGATGCACCATTGCTAATTGCATAACCTGTAACAGACACAAGCAGCATATCAATAAAGAATATAGATGCTATAGAGTATAGCAGTTATAATGATATGAAGTCACCTACATGTGGTCATCATCAAAGGTCCATCCCCATCTACTAGGGTCAACTGGTACTATACTACTCATTCAGCTATTAGTATTTGCAACTCCCTATCAATTACCAAAGCCTTTACTGCTATACTTTGCTGCTATGGACCTTAACGATTTTCATACTAAATTATGCACCTGCACTCATAATTGGAGTACATGTGCATTTGTATAAAAGATAATCTAATAATATGTATAGTGTATGAATCGGATGATTGAGCATTTTGATGAGTAAAATTTTGATGAAATAATACACTTAATGTAAAATTTTGAGAGGAAATAATTTGATGAATAGTAATGCAAACTTCCACCAATTAAACGTTTGTGCTGTATAATTTACTGAAACTCTGCTAACTTGTTTACTGAAACTGATAGCACAACCACTTACTACACACAATAACAGTGAAAATATGCACAATCAGTTTCTGTCTGTTTTGTGGCAGTGCAATGTTATTGATAAACTACTTTTCATGATGCCACATAACTTATCGTTAGAGACAATAAAGTTACTTATTGTGATATAACAATAAATCTCCATAAATCAATACTAATTTTATTTTTTATTAGGTGCAGAGTGTACACTGGTTTCCAATTAAACAATTACAATTACATTAAACTGCACTTGTGAAAATAATAATATTAATTAATAGGCCATATCAACTTAATTAGTTGTTTCATCAGCCCATTCAAAAATCATAGATTAAGAAATTTTGATAAGTAAAAAATTTAGCTAGAATACCAGTGCTGTTTATCTGCAAAATTAATATCTTCTTAAAATGCACTATATGGCTGCAAACAAGCTGCTGTTTTGTTGAGACCACGCCCTTATAATTTTTGCACTGCTTTTGCCTTGATTTCTGTTAGGGGGCAGTACATCAAGCCATAAAAGTGCTAAACCATACAAGCATGTTGATCATTTGACACTGCTTTACATAATTACTTGGTGGTTGTGGTCAGGTAGTGAACAACAATTCTTATTCTCACTACCTTTACAGCTTGCTAGCTGCTTAGAATCATTTCATTGTGGAATTACAAGTGTAGACAGGTTATTTAAGCCAAGCAGAAGATTGTAAATGGCCTAAATGGCACAGAGTGCTTGGAAATGTAGCCATAAGAACAGTAACACTAACCAATTGTAGACTGTTAATTAACTGAACAGGCTTGTTTACTACAAATTCTTGTATTTATTTTTCCCGCGCTAGATGGAATGCCCTTGCCTACCACCCCCAGCACAAGAGGCAAGTGTGCTGGACATAACTGAAACAAACAATAATAGGGACAACTAAACCATTTATAAGGCCTAATTCTCAGATGACAAGCTCTTGTCAGTGAACAATCACAAGTTGTCACTGACAATCACTAAAACGTTCTTGTCAGTGCTACAATAGTGACAACATTACAAGTTTGTACCAGCTGCTAGAGCATGGCTGATGTGGCTGTTCATGATTCGCAGAGGGTGAAACTTTATAGAACAGTTCTTTTTGCTACCAAACGATGTGAACTGCAGGGGAGATAACTTACGAGTAAAACAGCATAAATTTATACCATTACCATTGCTTTATTAACAATTATCCTGTTAGAAGATCACTACAAGTTCACCATTTAGTGGTATGATGCAATAAAATGCAACAAGTTATTACATCATGAACATATCTTATGGAATGTGAAATTAGTACTTGTATGGCTTGGTGTACTGTCCCTTTAATATATACTTTAATTTATATGCTAATGTACTGACCTTATACTCCTGAGAGATTCACCTGTGATTCCGTGAGACAACCAATCGAGATATTAATTATCATGATAAAAGTGGTTATCATTATCAAAGCTTATCAATATAATATTATATCACACAACCCTAATCTGTTTGTACAAATGAAAATTTATCCTCAGTTCTTAAATCAGATACATTAAACTAATCAAATACATCATGGTTATGGTTTAAAGTGTGTGAATTGTCATAGACTAAAAATGTCTTACTGTTTTTCAAACAACTCAGACTCATACTTCTTTCACAGTTTGCACAAAGTAATCTAAAACAAAATATACATCTTATAAAAATATTTTATATAATAAGTGAGTACCTATTTATACTATAAAAATGCATGTACATCAGAGTTGGAACGAATGCACAATACAACTCTCTGAAGCTTTTTTATGGAAGAGTTATCAAAGCTTCAAAGCTATATTCTGTCAATGATTAATAAACATAACCTGTAGGGATGCGCTGATTTTGCTGGTAATTTTAAATACATTGGTAAAAGCAAGAGCAAAATGCTGGAAAAATTAGTGGAAAGTGGGTGCCAATTGCAAGGAATGGCAACTTAGCACAATTTGTATGAAAAAGATTGAGACACTCGAACAGTCATGCATTGTATTAGAACACAATTATGCCGGTGACTAAAGATCGAGATACTCTAATAGAGTAGTCACTATGGAAGAATTATTCTAATAGAGCAGTCACACATGCTTGTAAGCTTGAGATACAGTACTGCAATTAATTTTTATTAATACTCAGCATAATAGAGAAATTTCAAGCAAAATAGATAAGAAAAAAGGAATTGCTGGAAAGAAAAATAAATGGAAAAAAAGCAAAATGCAAATTAGGCTCATCCCTAATAATCTGAATGTAGTGACACTAAACGAATCTTTGAACTATTTGTCTCTATATGTGTAATGATGATGAGGTGATAATGAAAGAAAGTGGCATGGCAGAAAACTTATCTCAAACACTATTCACTAATCACAACAAAAATACTACATAGGTAAAAGCTTTCAAATGATGCAAAGCGCATCAAATAAGCTACTGCACTATAACCGCAATCACTTTTCTAGCTGATTAACTGACTGACTGTTACTTTCAAAATTGGTTAATGTAATGGCACTCTAATTTTAATTTTTCATAGCCAATACAATTTCATTTTAACATTTGACATTCATTTTTAGTGTATATAATCGGATCGGTAATTGGTAGAAGCAGTAATTAGTTGTTTTTACCATAATTGGGAATCAGTTGTGATGGGCTGTGGCCAGCAGAGTATTAGTCTATTCAGCTTTGGCAGCTGCAGTATACCACTGGAGGGCTAGTGTCAAAATCTTTGGTATGTATTCAGGTAAGTTGTCTATGTTTTGTGGTAACCACAATAATAAACAGTGATGGTTTGAGCCCTAGCCCACTTGTCAGACCAGCAACTTTGAGTTGAGGTAAGTGTACAACCTCACAGCATTGGTTTTACTAACTGTACTTTTTACACAAGTGTAACTTGTAGAGACCTACAATCGGGTATCGGTTCACTATCGGTGAAATAGGGTAAAAAAAAAATCAGATATCGTAAAGTGACAACACTAATATAAACCAATCTTTCTTTCTCCTCTTATTGTGCACAAACAATGATACATATATGCATATATAGTAATAACTTTTAAGGGCTCCAGTGATTAAAAGTAGTGAAACAATATATTATATGAATGATGGAAGCTATTACAACATAGCTAAGTGGGGAAATCCCTACATTAACATGTTACCACTACCTGTTCAATGCCAATGTAGGGACTTTCCATTATACAGGAGTTTAGAGTGATAGCTAGTTAATACAGCAACTCAGAACCAGAAAAGACAGTGATTTTGTTATTGTGGAACAAAGATTTAATGGTGAACGTGCACTACTGGATTTGGCCTCTAGTGTGGTCAGGCATGTTGGGAGGCTAGCAGACAGACCAAATAATTCCAGGTTTTAGCGATTTTTTAAAAAAAAGAAGAATATCAAGGTGTCTATGAGTGTTTCTTGGGCCTCCACGGAATGGAATGGAATGAACCACTAAAACACTGAATGGAACAATTTTTGATACCACTTTGGTATTGATATTACATGACATACAGATTGTTTAGTCCATGATTCCTTGCAAGTGCCACACGGTGTTACTGGAAGGCAAAGTTAGACTAATTTGGTTGCCACTAGAAACTTGAAATGTGGCCACACGTACTTAGAATTAGCTATGTGGGAATGCCCTGAGCAAGGTACAAAAAGCATTCACCCTGCTTTTGAAAACTAAGTAAATTATTCCCAAATAAGTTTGAAATGATGTGGTAAAATATTTGAGCATTATTCGAGCATTTAGATTTAATTTTAGAGCATATAAATAAATTTAGATCAAGACACTCTAATAGAGCAGTCACAGATGATTAGCACAGAATATTTCATCACCCATTATACCAGTAATTAAGCATCTTGCTAGCAAAAACTTTTCTGACAAATTGAAACAGCTAGATTTTGTACATTTTACTGTTTCAAAGTCTTGCTGTAAAATTTAATTACTAAAGTGAAAAAAAAGTGGAATAATAAGTCTTTTGGGGAATAATAAAAGGCATAATGATAAGTTTTAAAAGAAATTTGGAATAGAATAACAGTGCTCCCGATAAGAATTCTTAAGTGCCAGGACAAAATGTCCTGACAAATCCAAACTTGTCCGGACAAATGTATACTTTGCAAGGACACAAGTGAGCTATAACATTGCCTGTAGTAAGCATTCTCTGATGTAAGGCACTCTGGCTGTAGGCATTCCCTTTGTTGTGCTGAGGATAGACATTCTTTTGTGTCTGAGGTACTATTACAAGTGATTTTGTGAGGTTTATGTACAGCAGAGGGGTTGGCATTGGTACATTAGTGGTCAGTCCCTTGAATTTGCTTGAATGTTAATCTCCTAGCAACCAAGAGACAGCTATTAGTAGTAAAGTAAACAGTAAACCAAATATGCACATCCTGGGCTTTTTGGGCTTCTTTGATAGGACATTATGTCCTGCCAAATACAATTATGGTCAGACATTGGCTAATTTGTCTGGAAATTGTCCGTTGTCCGACCGTTATCAGGAGCACTGGAATAATGATGAAAATTTTGAGCATAATTCCCACAAGCCTATAAAACTAAGTTTAAGTTTACCGCTAAATGGTAAACTAGCTACTTATCTAAATTTTGTTTTTCTTAGAGCTGAAGCGGAACCTCGAATAGAGCAGACCTGAACCTCAAGCAACAAGCCTCGAATTTTTCCTGAAAACATAATTAGTAATCTCAGTGACATTCCAGTCGGGTTCCAGTCACAGAGATTTTCTAGTCTAACTAGCGTAGCTACACATCCCAACGTATCCATGTAGCACAGACTAGCACTCACAAAGAATCAAGGACTAAACAAGCCTCATGTCATACGATAACAAAGTGGTATCAAAAAATTGTTCCGTTCTGTGTTTTAGTGGTTCATTCTGTTACATGGATTAGTGGGGGCAGTTTTTTGTTGTTGCTGGATTTGAAGATAGATGCACTAAGATTATTCCGAAAAGGTGATTTTTGTCGCATAATGATGTTTTTATAACGGTTTTAACAGCAGCATTTTGAACGGCTCCCATCATTTAAGGGGGAGGGAACCCTACCATACTGTTGATATGTTAATATGGTGCGGCTTTTACAAGCTTGGGTGAAAAATATGAAATCAAACATGGTGGCCAAGAAATGGCAGCAATGATGTTAATGAAAATAATGTACAGCTATTATTAAAATTAACATCCTTGAAACCATTTCTTGGCCACCACCTTTGATTTCACAATTTTTTCACACAAACTTATAAAGGCTGCACGATTTTCACAGCTTGGCTGTTTTATGTGGATTTCACTTCTTTTTATATCTTATAACGCCCCAAAACCAGCCTATAGCTGACTTTGAGGTTTGTTTTTACTCACATTTCTTCTTATCTATACTGACACAATGATGACTACTGAAACAGACCTGTTGTATTTCATGTTTTTGTCAACATTATTGTAATATTCTAATAGAGCACACATTATTGAGGAGATATAATGGAATGCACATAGAATGTTCTAGAATTTCCATTGGTAGATCTATGAAATTATAAACATTTACCAATTAGCAGATTTAAACTATAATCCAACAAGTGAATGCGTTACAGTATAATACTTTCAATAGCAGCTTGACGTATTATAATTATTGAAATACATCAAGCGATTAGCCAACAGAATTAGTATCACACTTGTTTGTCAAGGTCCCTTGACAAAAATCTGTATTACTAATTTGATTGGCTAAAATTGTGTGGTGTGTTCCTATTAGAAGTAAATGTCTGACTTGACAGCTAGCATTACTATAGTGATAGATGCCCCATGGCATAGCAACAATATGGTTGCTTAGCAATGGTTGCTAAGGTAAATGTCATTTTGAGACCACAGCAACCATTGCTAGGCAACGGTTGCTATGTGTGATTGGTCTTTTGCAGTGGTTATTTTTGAATTTCTGTTACCTGGCAACAGTTGCTATGGTTGTCGGATTAATTTGCAATAGGATGCTGAGGCATTCGGGATTAATAGTGCGAGTATTGTAAACAGGATGGAGTAAAATAGTAGGAGGCAAAGCTGAGCACTATTTCCTTCCTGTTTACAAAGCTGTTTACAATGCTCGCACTATTAATCCTGAATACCACAGCCATCCATCCTATTACATATACAAATATTCATTATAAAGTAGAAATTATGTAAGAATAACAACCAAGATGACAGTGGTTCAGTGGTTAATGATGTGGATGTTAGTATGGAGATCCCTGGCTCAAACCCTGCTAAATTTTTTTCGACATTTTTTTGTGCACTGTTATTTTTACCCACAGTGACTGTTCTATTAGGGTATCTTGATCCTTTGCAGTTGTTAGCATTATAATAATTTTAATGCAGATAAACGTTTGTAACTCTGGATCTGTGGATATTTATCATATTCGTACAAAACGTACATTAATTCACCTTTACACACTCTTCAGAAAGTGTGCAAAGCCCCCATAGACCTCACGGCTTAAGAAAAAATACGAAGAAGAAATCTACATTTTGACTGTCCATATATCACAAATGGCTGGTGTAAAATTAATCAAATTTTCTGTGTGGTCTACCTCACCTGGCGGACAGTTCTAATGCAAAAAATGGTGGGCTTTGGAGAAGGGGCCATAAAGCTACATATGCATGAAATGTCATTTTCTTTTTTCCTGTCAATATACTCACGGTGTGACATACTGGCTTCTTGGCCACATGACACACTACCATGTGTCTTGATACTCCATTATGACATGACATTGTGTTGTACTGACATTTTTTATAAATGTTTAATCTCCACTGTAAACGTTCTTAATGGGTCAGTATACTTACCTGGCTCAGAGTTTCAAATCCTCCTTCAGCATTCACCATGATAGTGGACCAAGTAGCTACAATGTATACTAACTGTCACATTCAGCTCACTATACAATTTTCTTGTCAGTCGTAAAGTTTTCACTAAAGACTATTGAGAATGCTGTGGGTAACCATGAGGAAATGGTCTGAATGGTGAAGAACAGTGATCAATTATAGTATGTATCTGCTGGATATACTCACAACTGAGATAAAGCACACTGCTTTTTAAAGGATGATCATTTCAAGATCTCAGATACCATCCCTGGAATCAGATATTATTTGTGTGACAGCTACAGTTTTGACTTCTGGTTTATAAAGTAATGATAGTCTGATGCATGGCTTACTGTACTTGTCCTGCTAGATGTCTAGTTGCTGCAGCCATACAATGGCAACACTGTATTGCCTTGAAGATTATGTGCACTTGGAAGAGGAAAAGCTGGGCTGTACTGAAAGACAACAGATGTGGAATCATTCTAAAAAGCACAAAGTTGAGCCATGCCCAACTGATGATGTAAGGTCATGCAAAACTGTGTATGGCAAGGAAAAGCATTCCAATCTCCAGCATGTAAATAACTGGGATTGTCGGCTGAGTACAAGAAGGATAATCCAAACAAAGAAGAATGCTACGAGAAAGCTTGTGTATTATATATATATATAAAGTTTAAGGAAAAATTAGAAATTTTAAGTTGGATTAGGGATCATAGAAAAAAAAGTAAGGAAACAAGGGATGTCACCTACACCTGCAGATACACTAGTGAACATTTAATCCCTAATCCAGTCTATACCCCAAGACCAAGATTGAATTAGGGATTAATGTTCACTAGTGTATCTGCAGGTGTAGGCGACATCCCTTGTTTCTTTACTTTTTTTTCTATGATCCCTAATCCAACTTAAAATTTCTAATTTTTCCTTCCTTTTTTGTAACATCATTATCCACGCATACTGCATCAAAAGAAAGGATGGCACCTGAATTAATGTTTTTGTCTGAGCGTGCCCCAGCTATCAAAACTGCTTTGAAAGTGCAGTGGCCATTACGCTTCGCTTTCAGCTATGTTCGGCCTGTTACATAGCACTACAGATGAAAAACAGTAGAAAAGTGTCTCTGCAACAATCCAGTCACTTCGAAAATACGACAATTCGAGCGCCCCCAACTATCAATTACTGCCTCAAAAGTGCAGCGGCCATTACTCTTTGCTTTCAGTTATGTTCGGCCCATTGCACAGTGTTACAAACAAAGAACAGTGTTAGAATCGTCTCTGCAATTAGTCCATTCACCATGGAAAATATGGACGATTCCCGTTTACAAATGTACTGTAGGGAAGCCATACATTGTGCTACTGCGAATCGACATCTTAGGCTGTCAGCAAAAAGAAATGGGACACAAAGGAGGACAAAGGCAAGTCCATGATGCGTGCATAGTACGTACTGTGATATGCTAAAAGGCACGTCTCAGGATGAAGCAATGTCGAACAGTGAAAAAATTAAGTCCATAGCCTTAGCTGTTATTGAGTTATGCTTGCCTGAAGGCAGGCAGGCAGGCAGGCAGGCAGGCAGGCAGGCAGGCAGGCAGGCAGGCAGGCAGGCAGGCAGGCAGGCAGGCAGGCAGGCAGGCAGGCAGGCAGGCAGGCAGGCAGGCAGGCAGGCAGGCAGGCAGGCAGGCAGGCAGGCAGGCAGGCAGGCAGGCAGGCAGGCAGGCAGGCAGGCAGGCAGGCAGGCAGGCAGGCAGGCAGGCAGGCAGGCAGACAGGCAGGCAGGCAGGCAGTAGAAATAAATTTCATAACTATTTATTGGAAGCCTTTAGGATCATACTGAAGGTACTTTTGGGCTTGGTTATACCTAACCAATACTGCCAAGGTGTGCCAAGGTGCCACAATAGAGTTGTGAAGCTGATTTTTGGGTGAATTTTTTGGCTAGGAAAACCCAAAACTCCACGATCCCTAATAGTACTACCGTACTGTATGATAAGAGATTGCTGACCAGATATGGTACATCATGCTTTGTACAAATTTTGGATGATGAGCTTGCCATTAGAAAACTGAGATGCAGAAAGAGATAACTGCACAAGCAGAGATGCAGAAGGAGCAATTAATGCAGCATTAGCAATTATCTGTTATGCATGGTCATGATTGTCCACACAAAAACAGCCAAGCTGTATAAAGGGTGCAGCCTTCAAAAACCTTGAGTGGAAAAAGTTGTGAGATCAAAGGTGACAGCCATGAAATGGCTGCAATGATGTGGATAATAAATTTTAATAATGCATGCACAAAAGCTATGTTAAAATTTATTATCATCCACATCATTGCAGCCATTTCATGGCCACCACCTTTGATTTCACAATTTTTTCACCCAGGCTTTTTGAAGGCCTCACCCTTTTTATATAGCTTGGCTGTTTTTCGTGTGGATTTCACTTCTTTAACCCAAAGCCAACCATAAACTGGCTTTGAGGTTTGCCTTTATACAAATCAATGTTCTTCTTAACTACAGATGCAATGAAGATGATACAAGACAAACTAGTACTCTACCAATACAGAAAAATACCTTCCGATCCGATACCAAGCCCAATTTACACTAATACTTAGTGCTTGCTTGTTCATGGGTATAATAAAGTTGTAGTATATATGTAGTGCCTGTATCAACAAAGTAAGTTCCTTCCAAGTTATAAAGATTTTACAGCGACTGTTCTATTAGAGTATCTCGATTTTGCATGCAAAATGTGGTAAGGTGCAGTTGTTCAATTTTTACAAAGTAAATCCTGCACCTTTTATGCTAGAATACAATTTCCAGCCCGTTGTTACAAGTTTTATTAGCATAGTACTTATTATGATGATTATGATGATGACGATTGGTGTGGGTAGGTCTTAACAGTAGTGTACTACCCCACTGATCCATGCCAAAATGGCTATAATATCACCTTTGATTTGATGAAATACTAGAGAAGTTGTAATAGTATTGTATTACAGAGTTTATTAGATTACTTTCATAATGCTCTAACAATTTTTTGAGGATTTCTAATAGAACACACATAGAATGCTCTAGAACAATCTAGATTTTCCATTGGTAGATCTATGAAATTAAGAACTTTTCACTATTGAGTAAATTTTAGCTATATAGAATTTTCATTTATAAAGTAGAAATTATGTAAGGTGATCAGCCATGATAGCAGCAGCTCAGCAGTGAAGGATTTGGGTGTTCAGTATTGAGGTCCCTGGTTCAAATGCTGATGAGCTTCTTTGACATTTTTCATACACCTTTTTACCCAGCGGTGACCATTCTATTAGAGTATTTCAACCCCGTGATTTACAGCTGTTTGGTTTTTGCCTTGTAACTCTATAGCTGTCACTGTAATTTCCTTTAAACCACAAATGGTGTGAGCTATGATGGTTAACCTATACGCATACCGATTTTAAAGTTATTCTCATAAGCAGTTTACCCTGCAGGCTTGACAACAAATCAGCCTTTTTATTGCAAATAATCATCCATAGCTCTATGACTATTAATCAGATTTGCACCACCAAACTTGGTACGAGATTGTGCTGCAATACATTTTTAAAGTGCACCAAAGCTCAAGAAAATTTCATTGTGCATTTGTATTTTTTGTAAGGTGTGCAAAAAGAATAATTTAAGCCCCAGAACCCCCAAAATTAGAGAAACAAAAGACAAAGAAATTAAGCTGAATTTTGAAGGCTTAAATTTCACGATTGCATTAGGCAATCTTGCTTAAAATTGGTATGTGGGGTGCTGAAGGTGGAGGGGGTGTGCAGTATAAAAATAATTCCAATGTGAGAAGGGAGCACGGAGCTATGTATCCATGAAAATCTCGTTTTGTAAATATACTCACAGTGTGGTGCCAGCTTTCTTGGCTGCATGACACACTACTGTGTGTTTTCAGATACTTGTACGGCTGACGATCCCTTACCAAATTAATAAGAAATTGTCATGAAATTAAGTATCCAGCAGAAGTTAATAGATTACCTTTACACTCACCATGTACACATCAGAGCTACTAGAATACATGAGCTGGAAACATCAACACGAGGGCAGCATGAATCTGAGAAGTGGCACAGTGAACACAAACAATGAGAAAAATTTGCTATCATCACATGTTGTGTAGCATTTATCAGACAAAAATTATTTTGTAAGTCTATTAGTACACCAGCAATTTGTTACGGAAAGAAGTACGAAAAGGTAGCAATTGCCAGTTATGTAAAACACCAAACCATGAATGAGAAAGTTAAAACATAGAATCATGTGGGCTATTTGTTGATCATTCAATGCCTTGGCTGGTAGCAAACCCAGATGCTATATTATATCTGCTTTCCATGAGCCAATGCACAAGAAAGGGCGCTTAGAAGTGAAGTGTCCTTATGCGTGTGAAACACAACAACTGTTGAGGATGCATGTAAGACTGTGAAAGGATTTTGCTTGAGAAACATAGAACAAATTTAGCTTTCACAGTTGCATTTGTTCTACTATCAAGTTCAAACACAAATGCATGTTAGTAACATTCAGCACTGTGATTTTGTTGTTTGGTCTCTGATGGAAGAGCCTTTTGTTCAGAGAATCAAGTATGATTCAACCTCTATGGGTGATAATACCCTGAAAGTGCATGATTTTGGTCTAACGTATTTCATGGACTGGACTAGGACTCATGGACTGAGCTGGAAACAGCTTCTTAACAACAATAATAATACAGGTATTATGTATCTCTTGTAGTGCTGAAGACACCAGTATTGAGCTTCAACTGCTGGTACTGCTCTTCCTTACAAGTCACTAAGGTTGCGTGTGCACTGTTTTATTAGAATATTTACAAAACATGTGTACTCTTGTGTGTACTTGTGCGCACTAGTAGCAATAGGGGTTCTTGTTGTAGCACAGATTATATTCCTTGTTGCTCCAGTACTTAGCACTAATGTTTAACCTTTGGCTAGTGATGAGCCAGTAGTTGGATAGCTACATAGACTTGTGCTGCCCACCTCCTCAATATTGAATAGTAAACTTTATACCAATCTGCAGGTGTGTATTTACTATAACTATATATAGATAGACCATGTAGGAATAGCCATGCCACCCTACAAAATTATATAACTCAACTACTGTCATACATTTCTGAAAACATTCTAACAATTTAGTGCACATGCAACCTTCATGACTTGTAAGAAAGAGCAGTACCAGCAATTTAAGCTCAATAATGCAATGAACGGTGTATTTAATGTTATAAGAGATACACAATACCTGGATTATAGTTAAGAAGCTGTTTCCAGCTAAGTCCGTGAGTCCAGTCTGCAAATCCAGTCTACAAAATACATTAGGCCCATAAATTTTTATTTCAAAAAGTTTTTACCAGCAGTTGTGCCTTACCTGATAGTATCTCTTACCGAATACGGAATGGATTTGACAAAACCCATACAATACTGGTGGGTTGCAGAGAAGGACTGAGGAGTCTGACTGCCACAAACTAGTGAGCAAGAAGTCAAATTGGTAAAGCAATTTCATAACTCTTCAGGTTTCATTGAGCCAATCTTCATTCACTAACAACTTTTATGTACAACTTTGCACCATAGACAATCTTAGCATGGTGAACATTTAAAGGAATACACATATATGCCCCATCAATCTCTTGTCGAGAATTCATTCTTGATGAGCAGGAAGGCCGCTCTTGGAATACCAACTGTCTTAGTTACAACTCTTGTTACAGACTACAAAACTAACCACACATGCCATACAATTACTACCTAGTGGTGATTAACTAGTGGTGATTAGTTATTTTATAGTACAACATATATAGAATACCAAAACTACCTCTATGTCTTGGGTAGGTAAAAATAGTGGACCCAGGGACCAAGGACCTGGGGACCCACAGAAATCCTATAGCTACTCTTCTTGGAATTTTACACACTTCACAATATTCTATACTTGTACTAGGTACCTCTGCAAGTAGTATTATATGGCCAATCCACTTTTTCCCTCATCAAGGTATGTCTCGCACAATGTTTGCACCATTTAGAAATTATAAGCACCTCTGAAAAAGTGTCTGAAGCTGACTACATTTATAGGCTACTGCCTGTTGCACAATAACCATATGCCACCTAGCTACTAGAGTAGTTTAGAGACATTGTGCAAATGCACCTTGATGTATGAACTCTGGTTGTCGAGCCGCTGGAACGTGCTTAGCTGGGCTTAGCTACGTAGTACTCCTTCCTCTGGTCTTGTTGAATTTCGAACCTCCCAAGGAAAAGTCTGATAAACTGTTTAATGTGGTCATGTATGGAATCAAAGAATCTCAACCAAACAGTTCAAGAGCCACTAGACTACAGCATGACATGAAAGCTATGCAAAATGTACTCGCTAATATTGATCTTGTTCTCTCCAAGTCATCAATTATTAGGGATTTCCATTGGCTGGGAAAATACAATCTAATCCAAAACAGCCAAGCTGTAAAAAAGTGTGCGGCCCTCAGAAAGGCTATGGTGAAATAAGATGTGAAATCCAAGGTGGCGGCCAAGAAATGGCTGTGATGGTAGGTTAATGGTAAAAATTTTAATAACAACAATTCAGGTGAATTTTTGTGCCGCTTCACAAAATTTACCTGAATTGTCATTATTAAAATTTTTACCATTAACCTACCATCACAGCCATTTCTTGGCCGCCACCTTGGATTTCACATCTTTTTTCACCATAGCCTTTCTGAGGGCCACACACTTTTTTACAGCTTGGCTGTTTTGGATTAGATTTCATTTCTTTTTGTATTTGTATACCCCAAAGCTGGCCCATAGGCCAGCTTTGGGACTTTTTTAACCTATGTTTTTTTTCTTTACTACAGGAAGAAGAAAAGATGAAGTAGATGTACTTTAAATATTTTATCAATAAATGTACAAATTATATATATATAATAAAACATATGTGACCGGATTTGCGAAAAGGGGCCTTCCACACACATCCAATTTGCCAACTTTGACAATTGATAACTTCAGATTGGAAAGAGCTATTGCCTTGAAATTTGGGCAGTGGTGATTTCTTTGCAGCTGAACTCTCTACATGATGGTTTCTTTGTAGCTGATCTCTCTACAGGGAGATTTGTTTGTAGCTGAACTATCTACAAGGTAACTTCTTCTAGCTGATCTCTCTACAGGGTGATTTGTTCGTAGCTGAATTCTGTACAGGTGATTTGTTTGCAGCTGAGCTCTTTACAAAATGGTTTCTTTGTAGCTGAACTCTCTACAAAGTAACTTCTTCTAACTGATCTTTCTACAGGGTGATTTGTTTGTAGCTGAACTATCTACAAGGTAATTTCTTCTAGCTGATCTCTCTACAGGGTGATTTGTTTGTAGCTGAATTCTGTACAGGTGATTTGTTTGCAGTTGAGCTCTTTACAGAATGGTTTCTTTGTAGCTGAACTCTCTAAAAGGTAACTTCTTCTAACTGATCTTTCTACAGGGCAATTTGTTTATGGCTGAATTTTGTACAGGGTGATTTCTTTGCAGCTGAACTCTCTACTTGGTGGTTTCTTTGTAGCTAAACTATGTACAAGGTAATTTCTTCTAGCTGACCTCTCTACAGGGTGATTTGTTTGTAACTGAATTCTGTACAGGTGATTTGTTTGCAGCTGAGCTCTAAACGGAATGGTTTCTTTGTAGCTGAACTCTCTACAAGGTAACTTTTCTAGCTGATGTCTCTACAAGGTGACTAGTTTGTAGCTGAACTCTCTACATGGTGGTTTCTTTGTAACTGAACTTTCTACAAGGTGACTTCTTCTAGCTGATCTTTCTACAGGGTGATTTGTTTGTAGCTGAACTCTCCACAAGGTAACTTCTTCTAGCTGATCTCTCTACAGGGCAATTTGTTTGTAGCTGAACTCTCTACAGGTGATTTGTTTCAAGCTGAACTCTCTACTTGGTGGTTTCTTTGTAGCTGAACTATGTACAAGGTAATTTCTTCTAGCTGACCTCTCTACAGGGTGATTTGTTTGTAACTGAATTCTGTACAGGTGATTTGTTTGCAGCTGAGCTCTAAACGGAATGGTTTCTTTGTAGCTGAACTCTCTACAAGGTAACTTTTCTAGCTGTTGTCTCTACAAGGTGACTAGTTTGTAGCTGAACTCTCTACATGGTGGTTTCTTTGTAACTGAACTTTCTACAAGGTGACTTCTTTTAGCTGATCTTTCTACAGGGTGATTTGTTTGTAGCTGAACTCTCTACAAGGTAACTTCTTCTAGCTGATCTCTCTACAGGGCAATTTGTTTGTAGCTGAACTCTCTACAGGTGATTTGTTTCAAGCTGAACTCTCTACTTGGTGGTTTCTTTGTAGCTGAACTATGTACAAGGTAATTTCTTCTAGCTGACCTCTCTACATGGTGATTTGTTTGTAACTGAATTCTGTACAGGTGATTTGTTTGCAGCTGAGCTCTAAACGGAATGGTTTCTTTGTAGCTGAACTCTCTACAAGGTAACTTTTCTAGCTGTTGTCTCTACAAGGTGACTAGTTTGTAGCTGAACTCTCTACATGGTGGTTTCTTTGTAACTGAACTTTCTACAAGGTGACTTCTTTTAGCTGATCTTTCTACAGGGTGATTTGTTTGTAGCTGAACTCTCTACAAGGTAACTTCTTCTAGCTGATCTCTCTACAGGGCAATTTGTTTGTAGCTGAACTCTCTACAGGTGATTTGTTTGAACCTGAACTCTCTAAATGATGGTTTCTTTGTAGCTGAACTCTCTACAAGTTAACTTCTTCTAGCTGATCTCTCTACATGGTGATTTGTTTGTAGCTGAATTCTGTACAGATGATTTGTTTGCAGCTGAGCTCTTTAAATAATGGTTTCTTTGTAGCTGAACTATCTACAAGATAACTTCTTCTAGCTGATCTCTCTACATGGTGATTTGTTTGTAGCTGAATTCTGTACAGGTGATTTGTTTGCAGCTGAGCTCTTTAAAGAATGGTTTCTTTGTAGCTGAACTCTCTACAAGGTAACTTCTTCTAGCTGATGTCTCTACAAGGTCACTAGTTTGTAGCTGAGCTCTCTACATGGTGGTTTCTTTGTAACTGAACTCTCTACAAGGTGACCTCTTCTAGCTGATCTTTCTACAGGGTGATTTGTTTGAAGCTGAACTCTCTACAAGGTAACTTCTTCTAGCTGATTTCTCTACAGGGAGATTTGTTTGTAGCTGAACTCTCTACATGATGGTTTCTTTGTAGCTTTGTAGCTGAACTCTCTACAAGGTAACTTCTTCTAGCTAATCTCTCTACAGGGAGATTTGTTTGTAGCTGAACTCTCTACATGATGGTTTCTTTGTAGCTGAACTCTCTGCAAGGTAACTTCTTCTATTGATCTCTTCACACGGCGATTTGTTTGTAGCTGAACTCTCTACATGGTGGTTTCTTTGTAGCTGAACTCTACAAGGTGATTTTTTCTAGCTGAACTATCTCTTTCCATAGTTGCATGAACTCCCTACAAGGTAACTTCTTCTAGCTGATCTCTCTACAGGGTGACTTGTGTGTAGCTGATCTCTATACAGGTTTCTTATTTCTAGCTGATCTCTTGAATTCTCTTCAGGGTGACTGCTCTATTAGGATGACTGCTCTATTAGAGTATCTCGATCTCGCACTTGCTGCACCAAGTTGGATTTCGTGTTATAACTCCGTGGCTTTAAGTCTGATTCTTCTACACCATTGATGAGCCTTTCTAAGATGATTACTCCATCTGTATAACGATTTTCAAAGCATTACCCCAAGCGGTTTATCTGGTAGGCGTGGCAAGCAGTCGTTTTTTTATTAGCTAATCTCGATTGCGTAATTGTTACACACTGTTGGTTTTTTCGTTGTATCTTCCTGTTTTTTAACTCGATTTCTTTCAAACCACAAAAGGTTTGAGGTTCAATAGTTAACCTATTCACCCACCGATTTTCAGCTTCTTCCCATACGCGGTTTACCCTGTAGGCGTGACAACATATTGGTGTTATTTTTCGTGAATAATCGCTCATAACTCTTTGCCTGTTTATCGTATTCCAGCCAAAGTTGGTACCGAGATGCGCCTTTATATCCCCCTTCTGTGTGCCAAATTTCAAGGCAATCGGATATGGCGTTCGCGTTTTATAGCAGTTTTTGTAAGTGTGCGACAAGAAAAAGAAAAATAAGAAGAAAAAAAAAACGAAGAAACTGAGCCAATTTTTGAAGTCGCATATCTCGGGAATGCGCGAAGCGATTTCGCTCAAATTTGGAATGTAGAGTGCTGCAGTTGGGGGGCATGTCCACAGCAAAAATCGTCTTGTTTCATCAAGGAATCACAGAGCTACGGAGGTGCGAAAATTGCGTTTTCTTTCTTCCTGTCAATATACTCACGGGTGTTACGCGCCGGCTTCTTGGGCCGCACGACACACTACCGTGTGTCTTGATACCTCCAACCCAAAACCCAGACCTACGACGATAAGAGCAACTGTACCTGTTACTTAACTCATTGCTCATGAATTCATCAGTTACAGCCACCCATGGCCACCTTCAATCTTAACTCTCTTTAGCAACTACATGTATATGTAACATAGGGTAATGTACAAGGCTGTTGGTGTATGTTACCTTCAGGCCTTTGGTATGTTTATAGTACTTTATACCATAAAGTTTAAATAAATAAACAGATTTGGCAAAAGGTAGCATGGGTATGTTCCCTGATGAACACTGAAATGTACTGCTGATATACCTTAGAGATTAACTTATATAAGTTGATGATACAAGGCAGTCACAGTGGATTCTCTATTCAAATGTACTGCGAAAATATTGGAGTCCCCCAAATAGAGCTGCATTTACATCAGGCTTATCATACAAACAGGCACTTTTTTGAAAAGGGTGCGAAGTAAATAATATATAATATGGTACACATGCCAATAATTGTGTGCCAATACTTGCATGCCTGTCCTATTAATGCATGCACTTGTAACCAGAATATTTTTAGTACAAACATTGTTGGCATCATTTTAAAGTGTTCCTGGCAATGTCTTCGATGGATCTGCATGATTGCAAGCAGACACTTACATAGTGTTATTGGCCAACTGTACCAAATTGTGTGCCACTGAGTTCATTTATAAATATGATGGTCCTCCATAAGGTCACTAGCTATTTGATGATTTTCTGTTTTTCATCAGAAAATTCCAAATATAGAATGTGGGTGGGCAGTCACTACCATTATCTATTATCCCAAGTATTTGCCACAATATAGCTAGCTAGACTTGTTTTCATACCTCTGTATAGCCTCCAGGGCCTGATACTCTCTGCAATTTGCTAACTTAGCAGCTAGTTTGGTAGCTATCCTCTTTAGATATTACGGTCATCCTTCGTCACGTGATCAGTTCCACTCAACAATCAACTTCTTACTTGAAAACTTCATTGTACCATGCAATCTTTCACATTCTCTTGGCTACAGTGTCTACTGTATTAGTGCAGCAATCTTGAAAACTGAACTGCACATCCTCAATATTTGGTTAATCAGAATTAAATCTTTAATAATGGGGAAATCCGTGCGGCAGTAAAAACATATGCCGGCACTGATGAAAAACAGAAAGTCATTAAATAGTGGCCTAATTACCTGGTACTAGTCCCACCTGGCCACGCCTGTTCACATTTCCCTACTTAGGTGGCCTCCCCTGGTTGGCACCAGTGTCACACTTGGCCGGAATCCGGGTGGCTTGCAGATCAATTAAGTCAGTCATGACGCATCCCAGAATTAAGAAACCATCTTGCAAGAAGAAAAATGCAAGATCTTGCAATAAAAAAGGACCTTTTCCTGCACAATCCTGCAAGAATTCTGAAGGATCCTGCAGGAATTGGGCCTTTTTCCTGCAAGAACTTTTCTTGCAATAAAAAAAGGACCTTTTCTGGCATAATCTTGCAGGATCAGTGGTTCTATCTGGGATGGCTGTTGGCTTTTTATTTTTTCAGCCCTTGCATTGCTTTACCAGTTACACTAGTTATAGGTATTTGTCCGGCCACTCAAAGATTTTCGCTTCAGTGGTAAACACTCGCGTAAACACCTCGTACAGGCTCTGCCTTCTGCTTTCGCCCTCCAGCGCCTAATTATAACTGGTCTCTCTGATAATAAATTTGCCTGTTGGCTTCCGGCCTTGCCGTAGGAGCCGTATATTGCTTGAGACATGTGATCGCGATCAGTGATCATGAAGCGAAATCTCACAAGACATCCTGCAAGAAGCCTGAACAATTTTCTGCGCGGGAGAACCTCCATACAGTATCCGATAGAGCAGTGCTCCAATTCTCCGTGTTGAAGTTTGCGTATAACCTGAAATTAAATGACAGTATACCTCCCATCCCTACGCACACGTCACACAAGTTGCCTATAAAGTTTTTTTTTTTTTTTTTTTTTTTACCCGGGCTTGATGGACTGCCCTTGCCTACCACCCCCAGCACATAAATGGCCTGTGCTGGACAAACCGGGACTTTCTTAGTCCACGGCAAACTGAGACTCTGCCCGAATCAGTTGCCTATAAAGTAGGCTTACCTGGAATGATGGCATCAGTGATTGTAGCTGGCAAACCCTTTAATAGGCTATATAATAATATAGACCTTATTCATTTAGAACAGTAAGCGCCCTCTGATGTCACGCAAAGCCATACAAGGGTCCACATTCACCATGACGATAGTGTTTTGGACGCCATTTTGAGTTCTAAAACTGGGCGAGCACGACCGTTGCTATCATGTTAGAGTAAATTATCTATTCTCGGACACCATGTATACTCGGACACTCGTTCTCGTAAACTGCTGGACGGAATCCTACGAAAATTGGTGTGGAGATACCTTGCATATAGCCCAACTATACCTCCAATTTTGAGCCAAAACTCTTGTTTGATTGTTGTGCTAGACCACATCAAAGTCGTTGCTCAAAATCATATATTCTCGGACAAAATTCAAGTATTGTCGGACACCGGTCAGTAATCCTACATTAAATACTTTAAAGATTTACCACCAACACCATCTGTTAGGGCTATTCATTAGCTATCAGCAGAGCCATAGTTTATTTCGTTCTTTCTCATTTGCAGGAAGCTGTGATCGGAAATGTGCGAGCATATCACCACCTCTATTCTCGGACACGAACTATCAGCTGGTTCTCGTACACGGTTATATCAAATCGTACAAAAATTATTGTGGACATACTTTATTCATAGCCTATCTCAACCTCCAAGTTTGAGCTAAAAAGCTTTTATGGTTAGCTAACTAGAGCGGATTAAAGTTTCCACGAGAAAATTAGTATTCTCATTTTTCTCGGATAATAGCCAATACTTCCTACCCCAAATAGTTTAGCCACTTCCTACCACCACCATCTGATAGAGCTGTTCATTGGCTATCAGCAGAGCCATAGTTTATTTCTTTCCATCACCGTAATGGATAGTTATGATCGGAAATATGTGAGTATGTAATTACATCTATTTCTCGGATACATTGTTTCTGTGCTGTCTGATTAAATCTTGGCTCAAGCTATTTCTGGTGATGCAAAAAGGTAGTTCACTGGCATTACATACTATTTAAAGTAGTTCAAGTCAATAAAAAGTTTTAAAAAATTCACCAGAAATAGCTTGAGCCAAGATTCAATCAGACAGCACAGAAACGATGTGTTCGAGAATAGATGTAATTGCATGCTCACATATTTCCGATCATAACTATCCATTACGGTGATGGAAAGAAATAAACTATGGCTCTGCTGATAGCCAATGAACAGCTCTATCAGATGGTGGTGGTAGGAAGTGGCTAAACTATTTGGGGTAGGAAGTATTGGCTATTATTCGAGAAACATGAGAATACTAATTTTTTCGTGGAAACTTTAATCCGCTCTAGTTAGCTAACCATAAAAGCTTTTTAGCTCAAACTTGGAGGCTGAGATAGGCTATGTATAAAGTATGTCCACAATAATTTTTGTACGATTGGATATAACCGTGTACGAGAACCAGCTGATGGTTCTTGTCCGAAAATAGAGGTGGCGATATGCTCGCACATTTCCGATCACAGCTTCCTGCAAATGAGATAGAAAGAAATAAACTATGGCTCTGCTGATAGCTAATGAATAGCCCTAACAGATGGTGCTGGTGGTAAATCTTTAAAGTATTTAATGTAGGATTACTGACCGGCGTCCGACAATACTTGAATTTTGTCCGAGAATATATGATTTTGAGCAACGACTTTGATGTGGTCTAGCACAACAATCAAACAAGAGTTTTGGCTCAAAATTTGAGGTATAGTTGGGCTATATTCAAGGTATCTCCACACCAATTTTCGTAGGATTCCGTCCAGCAGTTTACGAGAAAGAGTGTCCGAGTATACATGGTGTCCGAGAATAGACAATTTACTCTACCATAGTTATGGTACTGCAAATGGCGAATTTGGCGGAGAATTGTGATGTTACCATGGGTTTTTTTAGGTACTGCAAATGGCGAACATTGGCGGACAACTCCTTCTCAACGGGTTATAAGCGCTACGAAATTAATTCAGTGAATAAGGTCTATACTGGGTGGGGCGCCTGATGGGAAATTTTTTAGGCTGATTAGTTTAACCAAGAGGTAAGCTAGTACAGAAGGAATCAAGGCCTATACTACAAACACAGGAACAGGGGAAAAAAAGGAAAACAATTACAATAACAAAAACACACAATTATAAATGCACAATATAGCCGTGGCATCATAATTAGAACAAAGAATATACAACAGCCACCTAAAAGAAGTACGATGGTAAGTAGATAAAATGTTATAAGGGATACAGTTCCAAAAAAGATAGCTACTATTAACAAAAATAATAAATACCTATACGAGTTTATAGATGACTGTTTACATAAAGAGTGAGTGAATGTGACCTTGTTGCAGCAGTAGACAAAGTAAAATGATCATTAAAAGATAAGGAGATATGTTGATGGAGCATATCATATACAATTAGATATTTACAGTGATTGTCAATTCAACTCATTACAGCATTCTTTTGAGGACTTGGACCATTTGTAAGTGTGAGGTTTGAATCTAAATCCAGCGGGCACCACATTCCGGCCTGTGTCTTTTCCAATGTAGAATATTTTTGTTGGTATGGGGATTCCATACAACACTAGCATAGTCCAGGACAGGAAGAACAAGTGCCCTAAAGGCCTTGTGTTTTGAGGAAGTATGACAGGTGTACGTGTGATGACGCAAAAGGACTAAAACTTTGGTAGCTTTATCAGAAACATGTGAAATATGATTGTCCCATGATAGTTTGCTATAACAAAAACACCCAAGTATTTCACAGATGAAACCCATAGGAGGATTATGGTTATTGATGTAATACAATGGCTTAACAGGTGAACGTTTATTGGATATACACAGAAGCTCACATTTGGAAAGATATAAATGCATCTGCCATTTGGAGCACCAAGCAGCAAGTGAGACCAAGTCATGTCAGAATTAGGCACTACAATCAGTATTAGATTCGGAACTGAATAATACATATATAGCCACATCATCAGCAAAAATCTTCATGGGAGAGCAAACAGCAGAAGGTAAACCGTTGATGTGTAGTATGAAAAATAAGAGTCCCAGGATAGAGCCTTGTGGGAGCCCCGATAGCACTGGGGACCAATCAGAGGAATACCCATTAATGACAACCCGCTGCCTTCTGTTGGTAATAAATGAACAAAGCCATTGAAGCAACCATTGAAGCCATATGCTTTTAACTTCAAAAGTAAACATTAGTGATTGTGAGGTACAGAATCAAGCCTTTTGCAAAGTCTAGGAAAACACAATGAGTATATATCAAGACACACGGTAGTGTGTCGTGCGGCCAAGAAAGCCGGCGACCACACCGTGAGTATATTTACAGGAAGAAAGAAAACAGCTTTTTCACGCATGCATAACTCCATGGCCTCTTCTCCAAAGCACACTATTTTTGCATTATAGCTGCATGGCGTCTACTTTTCCTCCTCTTAGCGAATATCGCAACTCGCCGTGCTGGCCAGCCGTCGATGAACTTTTGCGTCAACATTTAACATTATGTTGGCAAGACATTTTTCATTATTAATTGTGTGTGTGTGTTTTGTTTTTTGTTAATTGTACTCCTTGCCATGCCCACCTGTGGGGCTTTTTATGCCCTATTTTTGTGGTAGCATGTGTCCGAGGACATTTGATTGTAATTGTTTGTGTCATCAATAATACTGATGGTTCTTCTCTCTCTCCCCCAGGTAGGGTACGCCACACAGCAAATTAGATTAAATTCGCAACAGCCATTTGCGAGATATGGGCGTCCAAAATTTCGTTTTAATTTCTTCGTTTTTTCTTCTTATGCCGTACGGGGGGCTACGGGGGCTTCGATTTCTTTTCGCACACTTTGCAAAAATTGCTATAAAATGCAAACGTGTAACTCGATTGCCTCGATCTTTGGCACAAATTAAGAACGTGTAACGGTGGATTCACGTACCAAGTTTGTTGTAAGTCTGAGTAGTATTCAAGGAGTTATGGACGTTTATTCACGTAAAAACAGATCAAACTTCTGTCACGGCTACAGGGTAAACCAAGCATAGAAATAACTTGAAAATTGGTGTGTAGATAGGCTGATCATCGTAGCAGTGCCTTTTGATAATTTGAATAGTAATACAGTTACAGCGACAAAGTTATAAAGCAAAAACTAAGCAAGTGTAAAATCGCGGTATCGAGATACTCTAATAGAGCGGTCACCACGGGGTAAAAAAGGTGTGCAAAAAATGCCGAAAAAAACTTACCAGAGTTCGAACCAGGGACCTCCATACCTAACACCTGCATCCTTAACCACTGAACCACTGCTACTTTGACTGATCACCTCACTTAATTTCTGCTTTATAAATGAAATTTCTAGTTGAGATCTGCTTATAGTCAAACGTTTGTAATTTCATAGATCTACCAATAGAAGTTCTAGACTGTTCTAGAACATTCTATGTATGTTCTATTAGAAGTCCTCAAAAAAATGTGCACTCTATTAGAGTATTACAATAATATTACCAAATATTGAATTAAATCATGCAATGAAATACATTTATAAGTCTGTCTTCAATAATCATCATTGTATCTACATAGAAAAGAAGAAATGTGAGTAAAGACAAACCTCAAAGTCAGCCATAGGCTGGTTTTGGGGCCTTGTAAAGTACAAAAAGGAGTGAAATCCACACAAAAACAGCCAAGCTGTGAAAAAATGGTGCGGCCTTAAAAAGCCTGGGTGAAAAAAGTTGTGAAATCAAAGTTGGCGGCCAAGAAATGGCTGCAATGATGTTAATGCTAAAAATTTTAATAATGGCTGTGTGCATTGTTAAAATTTATTAGCATTAACATCATTGCAGCCATTTCTTGGCCGCCACCTTTGATTTCACAACTTCTTTCACCCAGGCTTTTTAAGGCCGCACTATTTTTTCACAGCTTGACTGTTTTTGTGTGGATATATATTATATATATATACTAAGCCGTTCATTTAGATTTGATTCCCAGTCATTAACCACAGATAAGAGTAAAGATATAGTAGACACTTTTCCTAAATCCAAATTGAGCATCACTGAGAACCTGGTGAGACTCCAAAGTAAATATAATTAGTTGAAAATAACTATCTCTAGCACTTTAACAAGAATACAAGTCAAACTAATTGGACGGCAATTAGAGACAAGATGTTTATTTTCCTTCTTATAAACAGGGGTGATATTAGCACTAAAACAGTCAAAAAGAGCAAGGAAATTAATTTGTACCCTTAGACAGTAAACCTGCCTTACCAAAGTCAGCTGGAAGTCATCTTTAAAATTTGCTGACTCAATGGAACATTCTCCTAAAGGCTATGCTGCATGACGATATGACTTTCATCTCTTCATAAGTCTGTTTTATAATTAATTGACCTAAAAGCAGCTGGATTAGACTTACTGTAATTTGCTTTTTTTTGTTGTAAAATAATTTTCATATGCAAAATATGTACGAAAGTTTCTTGCAGGAAAATTTTTATAAAAGATTGAACTACTCTAATAGAGCAGTCATTTACGTAAATTATATGAAAATATTTTTACATGAAAAATGTTTTGCACAAAAATAAAGCGAATTACGGTATCCTTTAAACCTCCAAAGTGTGTTTTTTACTTTTTTGATGAAACCAAAAGTTATTCCACAAGGCCTACCTCTATCTAAAGGAACAACCATATCCATCACAGAATGATATACAAAATTTTTGAGAAAGATAATTGATGTCTCCTTAAGTGCTATATACAAAGAAGGTTGTAAACAATTACATGGTATGCCGGCTGCAGAATTGGGGGTAACTAGTTACTTTTGTAACTAAGTTACGTAACTAATTACTTTTAAAGTAACTAGTAATATAACTAGTTACTTGCTTTGTAACTAGTAACTTGTAACTAGGAGTAATTGTCTGAAAAGTAACTAAGTTACAATAGTAACTAATTAAAATAGTTCCATTTGTAACTATACTAATTATGCTTTAAAAGCAAGAGCACTTCAATTTTTGTGCCATATATGCTACAGCCACATTAAGTAGACAGACTCTGTGTACTGTTCTCTGTGTACTGTTCTCTATGATTCAGCTTGAGTAACAGATGTAGCAATAATTAAAACTGACCTGAAATAGACACAGAATTGTTATTTAAGTGTACATATGTATTGCATCCCTTAATGATGCATATCTGAGCAAAATTCATGTTACAAAAGCTAAAAACATGTCATAGTTTATGCTACAAAAGTAACTAGTAACTAGAGTACTTAGTTACCTTTTTGAAAAGTAACCGTACATGGGATAAAAGTAACACGTAACTAGTTACTTTTCTGAAGTAACTACCCCAACTCTGGCCGGCTGTCTGACTTGCAACTGATTTGCTCCCCATTCATGGTGAGCATATATAAGCTATGGATATACAGAAACTATAATTTCATTGCTCCGATTTCGCCTGTGTATCAATGCTGTCTCCAGCTGATCCATTTCAAAAGCTGGAATCTATTGCCAGTCTTTTTCTAAATAATGGCTGAATCTGTCCCAGAGTGCTACCCATGTTGTACTGTACTACCCTGGGGTTTGTTGCCTAAGCATTATCCATGTCTCCAGAGAAGCAAAACTAGCTTGTGTCAGTGCTTCCACTATACAGCTTCAGGAACTCGGCCTTCAGTTGCGGCTTGGCGATGTTGCAATGCAAATAGAAGATAGTGAATGCTCAAAAACAGTTATCAACACTTCCATCAGCTCAACTGATCCCTATATCAAATTAATATCTATTGAGAGATTATACCGCAACTCAATGTAAAGATCACTGACTGTTCAGTCCAAGTTTAAAGGTTCAGCTGATTTAGAAGATTCCTGTAAAACTTGAAGCTGCTATTGGGAGGTTTCCACCCTGGTCAACTATCCTTCCTCCTGCGTGCAGCATCTGATACTCTGCCAACAGCTGTTAATTTACAGCGGTGGTCAATTCAATGTGATGCGAAGTGCTTGTTTTGTGACTCAAACCATCTTACGACAGCCCACGTTTTAAGCAGCTGCCCTACTGCTTTAAACCAGCAACGGTATACTTACAGGCACAATCAAGTTTTTTCCATTCTTGCCTCTACACTTACTGAGGTCTTTGTTGATATTCCATTTGTCAAGGTGTATGCTGATTTACCAAATTTCTATGCTGATAATCCAAACAACCATTCTAACTTACCTACTAATAACTTCTTGGTTCTTACAATCCAGACATTGTGATATACAATTCCCAGAGCCCATCTATCTCCCTGTTGGAGTTAACTTTCCCTATTGACTCTGTTCAACATATTTTGGCTGCACGAGGCAGGAAATAGAATAAAGTTGAATATCTCCAGTTACTGGCTGAATTTGACCTCCTTAACATCCCTAATTACTATGAGACAATTGAGATAACAGTGCTGGGTCACTACCAGCTTTCTACAATCAAGAATCTGCTTAATTTATTAAATTTCTGAGTTGAGTATATCAAAGTCTTTCATCAAGAAGCTACTTATATTAGATGTATCTTATGTTTTTTTGTTGTTGTATTTTTTCCCTTTCCTTGCCATGCCCACATTGGTTCCATTCATGGTCCTATTTGTAGTCACACGTTGTTCAAGGACTGACTTGCTTACATTTTTGTTGCTTTGTTGTACTGTACATATTTTCATCCTTCATAATGGCTTTTCTCATTACTAGACCTGGGGCACATACAACCAAGTGCACATGACCAGCACAGTGTACATGTGTGTGTGTGTGCATGTGTGTGAAAAATGCATATCCATCTCTTCCACCCACACACACACACTGTGCTGATCATGCACATAACACAGTAGTGAGGAATTTACTGGCACATAAATATATTATAGAATGTAACTACAATCAGTATATGAATTTCTGAGGGTCTGCTATATATCAGAGTAGCTGTTGTCTTGATTATCTGACTGGAAAATGTGTAAAGTCACATCATCCATACCTCTCAACTGTCCCCCCCTCCTGCATGATTCTCACAATTTGAGGTGCAACCTTCCGCTCCCACATCAAAGGTATTGAATCTCATGCCTACAAGCAATGAAGCTTAAACATCCAACCGACACTTAATTAAGTCTTCAAAATTTAGGATATTATTTTATGTATTTGTACACAATTTGTCATGTGGTCCTTCTCATGTGATACCGGTTGTTTAAATGGGGATGGAACAGGGTGCTGGATTAAGACATGGCTGGAGTTACCAAGGGCATGCAGACCAGTGATATCTGGGATAAAAGAAGCCGAGTATTTCCACTGTCTGTCACAGAAGACTGTTATCCTATACTTTATATATATCTTTTATGCAGGGGAATAGGGAGGGGGAGAGTTTCAAGAAACCCCACTTTTAACATTTAGATCCCGAAGGAACCTATCACACTAGTACATTTTCGAGTGAGTGAGTGAGTGAGTGAGTGAGTGAGTAACAACATGCAGTATAACACAACAATAATTATTTAGGTCACATACAACAAATCATTTTTATACACTAATTAGATTAATAACATAGCTCACATGACCCAGAATGTAACTGTCTTTTGTAGTCTACTCTAGCTAATTACCAACTTTATGAGTTGCTTAATAGCTGCATCCAGCCACTAAAAACAAAAAAAAATCATTGATGTGGCAAGGAAACGGCAATGCGGACAGGAATGAGAACCTGATTAATAAATTTAAGCTAACCTATAAACTACATTCATCTCCTAAAGAAGGATCTATACAGGAGAGATAGGTGCTCTCTTGAAAGTCCTTATAAAATCAAGATACTCTAATAGAGCAGTCAGAGTAGTGATATATATACGCACTCTAATATTCCATGTATTTTAGAAAAATATAAATATAAGGACTTTCTGCAGTTTTTAGTCATGGGAATAGATATACATACCTCCTGTATAATGCATGTACTTGCATACACAAGACACATTCTTGATATACTTAATCGTAGATATAGTTGATATACTTAATTGTAGGGACCCACCGATTATGCAGGCATAATTATGAGCATAATAGGTGTCTGAAAGCATTGAGCATAATGCTAGCATAATAGGTAGAATATTTGTGTAATAGTATGAATTCTTGCTTATCAAAATAGCTATCACAGAAAGATCGATATACTCTAATAGAACAGTCAGTAACTCTAATAGAGCAATCACATAGTTGACTGTTCTATTTAGAGTATATCGATCTTTTCTGTGATATGCACTTTGACAAGTAAGTTTGTGCTTCAGCCACTTATTATTTATCCATAAACTGGAAATTATTAGCAGAGCATGAGAACGGAGGCATAAATAATTGGGCATAATTTGAGCATAATGGGTAAGTATTGAGCATAAATTTAAGCATAATAGGTAAATTTTTGAGCAGTGCAGCATAGCATAATAGGTAAAATTATGAGCATAATCGGCGGGTCCCTACTTAATTGCTTTTATTGGTTTTTCATTTATGTCAGTGAGTTCATGTCTGTATATGTACAGCCACATGCAAGCATGCACTATAGCTATAGCTGTTTTCATCATATATCTGATTAACTAATTAATTTAATGTACTAATTCACCTACGAAATTATTATAATCTGTTGAGCTTTGAACCATTAGGTCTCTTGGCAGCTGTGGGCTGTGTCCCAGATCTCTGCTGCCATTAGTGTAACACTTTTCAAAAAACAACTCCCCTGATATGTGATTAAGTTTAATGCATGATTATTACATTCAAAAAATAAAAATTCAGTGAGTACAATATTGTATTAGCCAAATGTACAAAAACAGTTTCATATAGGCAAAAATAATCACACACATACACACAGCAATACCTTTGTGCACTGTGCGTTAACTTCACAATAGATGTAAACATACATGTTGCTTAAAGAGAAAGACAATTTAAATTGCATGAGCCCTTACTAATTCCAATAACTTTTCATATAATAATGCATACTCAGCTTCGAACAAAGCATCTCCCAATGCCCTCCAGGTTGGATAAGGGGCACTGTTGATCCACTCTTTAAATACTCGCAATGCTTTGTCTCTCATTTTATTAGGTACAGTGTACTGATCTATTTCTTCAATTATATTTTCCTCCAAATCTAAATACCTAGCAAGAAATTTCCATTCCCTTACTTCGAGGGATAACTCCCACAATATGGGACTATTAGGTGGTATTTTATAATCTAAAAGACTATCAATTTTGGTTTGCTTACTTTCTAACCCATTTCTAACACTACTACTAGTTGAATAGTTCATTGTAAAAGGACCAAGAGATGGCACATGCTGACTGTTATGATACTGCAGCGACTGAGACACACCTAGCTGACCATTACTCATATAACCACTACTGCAATTTTGATAAGTTCCCAGCTGAGGCTGTACTTCAGATAGACCTTGCGTCAATTGTGTTGTGGATAAATAACCTTGATGAACAACTGCTTTCTCTTGATGTTGCACTGGAGCATTTACAGAAGGTACAATAGATCGTGGTTCATGACTTCCATTATGGTAGTGATGTTGAGGAGAAAATTGAGTCCTAAAACCTTCTGTGTGCTGAGATTCATAAGATAGATTAACAGCTACATTTCTTTGTGATCCATTAACAGAATTATCTGCATAGTGTAAAAGTACATGACACATGGGCAAATCAAAGGATCCTTAACTACCAAAGTAAATTAATATATGTGACCGGATTTGCGAAAAGGTACCTTTTTCACACACAAAATTTGACCCATTTTTTGGACTTTAAAGCTTCATAGCTTTTTGATCATGGCATATAATTGCTTGAAATTTTCAATGAATGTAGCCACAGTATCTGGCTACATTTTGATACTAAGAGCAAGTTAATTGGTATAAGGAGTCAAGTGTTACATCATTGTGTGTGCTGGTATGTCAAATGTGTGGAAAAGGTACCTTTTTGCAAATCCGGTCACATATCATGTTTATGCACCACCATGCATGCTCATGATACACAGCTATTTTTTATTAAGTGCTATTGTGATATACTCATTTCAACTGCAGCATTTTATTCTTCATTACACCATGTAAGTAACAGATTACATTAATGGCTAGTTTATTGCTGGACATAGAGGACTAACTTTATGGGTTAAATAAATATTGTCTAGGTGGCAATGTTAAAGTGAAGCATACCCACATGGTGCACAAGAGCACAGCTAAGTATCAAGAAACAAGTGATTGATCTTATGACCAGTTCTGAAAAACCCAGCGCTTACATACGTAAGTAATAGTTAGCCATAACACACCATTAAAACTTGTTTTTGAATAACAGTATTGGCATTACTAATGCCAGATTAAAAACAATAAAACCCTTACAGAAGAACAAAATTAATACAATTTTTTTTAAAAAGTCGAGTTTTAGTCTGCCTGCTTGCCTGCCTGCCTGCCTTACTGCCTGACCACAGTCACAAAGCTGGAGGCTAAACGACACAGAATACGATCAATGATATAATGCCACAACAACAAACTCTGACCACAGTCACAAAGCTAGAGGCTAAATGATGCATCACATGATCAGTGATATTATGCCACAATCACAAACTCCCCAGTGGCATGCGCCTTTTGTTCCAACGAGTGTTCATCCTCTACGCCCTTTCCTTTTATCTTCAATCATGTTGGTGGTCATTTTTTGTATTTAATGAAACCATATCAAGGCATTAATTTCTGTATCAATATTTTCTATATTTAGGTACCAATTACTTAAAGCACCCAGTATATAGACATGAGTCCTTCTCACATAGATAATATTATGCATGCCCTGTATATATCGCTACTACCATACAGTATGATAGTACTGTATAGTAGGGACCATAAAAGAGTGGGCGTGGCCCACAAAATAACATCGTCTAAAAACCAGCCTTAAGTTTCCCAGACAATGATGAGGCAGTATTGGTTAGGTAAAACTAAGCCCAAACAAGCATTTAGATCAACCCGAAACACCTTCAAAAGTTTGCTATGGAATTTAAAAAAATTATTTAACGAAATTTTCTACTGACTGAGTAAGTAATTACTGTAGCTGACTGACTGAATGATGCCTTCAGACAAGTATAACTCACAATGGCTAAGGCTACGGGCTTGACTTTTTCACTGTTCGACGTTGCTTCGGCCTGATGGTATACCGCAGTATGTACAATGCATTCTTCATGGATTATTGGTTAGATAAAACTAAGCCCAAACAAGATTTCAGATCAACCCAAAACGCCTTCAAAAGTTTGCTACAGAATTTAAAAAAAATTATTTAACAGAATTTTTACTGACTGAGTAAGTAATTACTGTAGTTGACTGACTGACTGATGCCTTCAGACAAGTATAACTCACAACAGCTAAGGCTATAGGCTTGATTTTTTCACAGTTCGACGTTGCTTCGGCCCGATGGTATACCGCAGTATGTACAATGCATTCTTCATGAATGTACCAGTGTCTTCCTTTGTGTCCCATTCATCTTTGCTGATAGCAAAAAGTGTTGATATGGCGGTAGCACGTGATGGCTTCCCTTCGTAACGGAAATCGTCCGTATTTTGCTACTTTGATGCAGAGGTGCTTTTCAAACAGTTCTTGATTTGTACTGCTGTGTAACAGGTTGAACATATCCAACAATGAAGCATAATGGATACTTCACTTTTCAGACGATAATTGATATAACTGGGACGCACGGCACCATTTCTTTTGGTATGCATGGATTGCAGAGGTGCTTTTTGAACAGTCCTTGATTCGAAATGCTGTGTAACGGGTTGAACATACCTGACAACGGATACTTCACTTTTCAGATGATAATTGATATGGCTGGGGCACGTGGCACCATTTCAGATGCGGTATGCATGAGTTCACCAGTCATAATAATTATTTACAGAAAAAGTTAACAAACAAGTACACAAAAATTGGAATTTTCAACTAGAGTAGGGACCATAGCACATCAATAAAAAGTAATGAAACAAGCTGGAGTATATAGTGCATGATATTAAATCACAGTAAACAATAAGAAGTGTTATATCCCTACTGTGCATTTCCATTATGGTATATTGAGCACAGTGGGGATATAACACTTCTTATTGTTTTACTGTGATTTATTCAGTACTTTTTTATTGATGTGTTATGGTCCCTACTCTAGTTGAAAATTCCAATTTTTTTTTTGTAGCTACTCATTTAATTCATGAAGAGCTGGTTTTTAGAAGTACCAGTTTCATTTAAAAGAATGACTTGTTTTAAATGGGCATGTGAACATGTATACAACAGAATTGGGAAGCTTCAAATTAATTTTTCAATACGTCCCAAATTATTATTTTGTTCAATAATGTCTATTTAATGCCCAATATACAGTCTCCCAAAATTTTCAAATAGCACTAGTCTACTTTTGTCACTGACCCCTTTAAGCATTAAAAATCATTCAGAACATCTGAAACACTCAACAGAAAGTACAAACTCCGAATTGTTAAGACTGTTTTGATAGAGTGATTTGACTTCAATTTTTATAAGCAGATGTAACACTTTCACACTTCAGATCAAAGGAACTCCAGAAGATACATTTGCCACGTAGCTATCATCTTCACAGAGATACAACTAAATGTACACTGGTGTACATTGGGATGTATAATGTATGATGAAGGTGTAAACTGATCTGTATGATGTATAATGTATAATTTACATTGAAATAAATGATGTAAGTGGTTGCACTACAAAACGGTAAGCCACTTTCATCATAGCCTTGATGTGGAGGAAGTATAGTGGTAATACCATCAGTGCCCTGTTTGTTTGATAAAGGTGCAAACTGAAATTGATTACGAAAATAAATTATTGTATTATCTATCACAAATTGGAGTCATGCTACACAAGAACACTCACATGAAGGCATTTCAGAATGGACACCCTTGCCATTCTACGAGTTAGGTTAAAGGTGATAACTAGTCTCATAGTGGATTCACAAGCATTTTGATATGGACCACACCCACATTACAGATATCACATGTTAACTACTCTGTAACGAAGCCTGCCTACTCCTTTAGGCCTTCAGTACAATGAGGACTCTACCGTTCATTATAACAAAATGTAGCTACAACGTCACATGCTGCCTAACCATTATCAAATCTTTATGCATGCATATAAAACAAATCCAGCGGTTACATTCGTATTTGCGTAGGTGATTACTCAGCCAGTGCAAGCTATTAGCCTGAAACAGAAATATTAGCTATAACAATGGCACTTGTGATTTTCCTGATATGTATTCCTGCAGCCCTATGGGCATACGGTACATACTGCTCAAATGCAACGTCGTAAATGGGATGAACACTCACAAGTGAAAACAGGTGCCACATCCTTTAATTAGCAAGTTTTTTAATCACTAGCACTCTCGCAAGATGACATTGCATTTTAACAGTACCATACAGCAGGGATTTTTCTAGAAAATAAATTCAGGGGGGGGCAATCCGAGTTTTTCAGAAATTGAGGGGGGGGCAGAACTTAAGTTAGGCTAAATCACCTGTTTACTCAGGCTGATTGAGGCAGAGTTCGGGGGGGGGGGAATCATTTTCAGGAGGGGAAAAATGCCCCCTTTGCCTCCCCCTAGAAAAATCCCTGTCAGATACATATTGGGTAAATGCTTTGCACTCATGTTACAACTATTACATAAGGTCAATGACTATTTCTTCACAATGTATTAACATGACACTGCCAAAATTATAGCATTACCATCATGTTTCAGAAGTACCTTAATAGTCCAAAAGTGTTAAATTAAACATTCAAAACAACATGTAAGAAAATACAACATCCTTCAAAAGAGGTTTTGCTACTATAGGCACAGACACACATGCAGACAATAACATGCAACAATGACTGCAAAATTCATAGGCTGCATATTTGTGCGTAGTGTGTTTGCAACAAATTCAATAACTTACTTTGATGCATTATAGAAGGTAATTCAACAAATCCACGTATTTGTCTTGACATGTTAATTGTCTGTCTGTTAATCCCAGCCATTCTGCAAACAAGTCTTTCAAAATGGCCCGATAAATTAGTATAGTCAAATGGAGCATCCTCATAAATATGCAAAATATTATTCTTGTCTTGTAATGAAGGGGGAACATAATCAATATTGTTATCCTCTACTAGCAATATAACAGGAGCGACATTCATGGAATTGTTATTAGAGAGACAATTATATAATATTTTTTGACTTAATACCATTTTTCTCTGTATATCTTCATCAAAATGCATACCATTAGTACCATTTAAGAGAGAAAACATATCATAGGATGATCTTGAACAAACATATATTATCCAATCAGCTTGTGACAATTCATATTCAGTCCAATGTATCAAGTCAAATCCAGGTGAAATATCAGCAAATAAATCAACTTTAACATCAAATCCATAAGTTATCAAATGATGTGCAAAATTACGCACACGTATTTTTAACATTTCATTATATCTTTCATTGAAAGAATTCGCCATTGAAATATAGTAAATAAATACTTTTTTCCTCTGACCAAGTGATTTACAATTACGTGTAACATCTTCTGCTTGCTTAAATTCTAAACGATTATCATGGGGAGTGATACTGATACTGTTTCCATTTACATATGGTGTGGTTTCTAAGTGAGAATATTCTATGAATATGCCATACAGATACTGCATAATAAAGTGCATATATTATATACACAGTAATAGTATGTTGTCTGCAATGAGGTATAATGTGGGAATGGGTCAACAAAACCTTATCATTAAAATGCCAATTGCAATTTTTAAATAGTTTAAAATTGAAGATAAGCTAATTTAATGCACCATTCTTGTGTGCTAGAGGTACTCAAGATGTTCATACAGAGGTCATATTAATGTGAGTTTTTAAAATCATGAAAATTATTGTATCATGTTAAATGGACAAAAACATTTAATCTGCACGTATTTTCTATATATTTAGTTTTAATTCAAATCATACAGTACGGTAGTACTGTATATCAGGGTAACCAAGCCCAAAAGTACCTTCAGAGCAACTCTAAACCATCCCAACAAGTTTCTATGGAATTTTTAAAATTTTCTATTTTACTGATTTTTTAAATTAACTGACTAAATGCCTTCAGCCAAGCATGACTCAACAATTTTCTCGAAATGCACTTTTTTGCTAAGCGCAGTAAGAACAACACATCACGGTTTGTCCTCCTTTGTGTCCCAGTTCTTTTCGCTGACAACACAGGGTGTTGATTTGCAGTAGCATGGTATGGCTTCCTTGTGGCTGTGCTGGTAGCTACAGAGCTTATTGCTGCAGTGATACCAGAGAGGTGCCTATACCTGCAGAAATACTAATGGACATTTAATCCAGTTATGGTTTATAGACTGAATCAGGGATTAAATGTCCATTAGTATATCTGTAGGTTTATGCAAACACTACTTTTTGTTGTTCCCTTGTTTCACTACTTTTTATTCTTTGATTCTACTGCATATAAGAAATATATAAAAGTACATGCACAGATCAGTCATTTTGGTGGTAGTAAACTTGCATTCCCAGAAAACCTATTCTGCAAGATTCTAACAGATGCATATCTAAAACAGTCAAGCTATGAAGAAAGGGTGCAACCCAAAACATCAGAGTGAAACAAAGATGTGAAATCAAAGGTGGTGGCCAAGAAATGGCTGCAATGATGTTTTAACATTATAGGCATTAATGTCATTGCAGCCACCACTTTTGATTTAACATCTTTTTTACCCTGGATTTATTGTTTTGTGGGGGGGGAGCCACTTTTTTCCCCATCTTGGCTATTTTGGTTTAGATATCACTTCTTTTTGTAGTTGTATACATCAAATTTTGCCAGAAGGCCAGCTTTGAACTTGGAAGCTTCCTTTTTACTTGTCTTTTTCTTCACTACAGGAAGAAGATAAAGATCTTATTTGAATTTGACTATGTGTGTATTTTTTGTATGCATATACATATTATTTTTAACAACTCTCTACAGGGTGAATTGTAATGTAGCTACAGGGTTACTTGCTTGTGGCTATAATATTATGGTGACTTTATTGTAGCTGACATCTCTACAAGATGACTTGTTTATTTATAGATGATTTGTTTGTAGCTGAACTCTCTACACGGACATCTGATTGTAGCTGAACTCTCTACACGACGACTTGCTACACGCAGCATATTCTAATGCAGTGTTAGAGTAGTATACCTCAATTGAGTATTTGTTACACATAGTTGGTTTTTGCAGTATAACTCAGTGTTTTTTATTGTAAATTCTTCTAAACTGCTGAAAGGTAATTCTATGATGGTTAATGCACTACACATCTGTTTATACACTGATTTTCAGCTGATTCCTTATAAGCGATTTGCCTAGGTGCGACAACTAAATGTTCGTTTATTAACAAGATGCATTGCGTGATTATTACAGACTGTTGGATTTTGCACTGTTTCTTTGTGGTCATAATATCAGTTTTTCAAACCACATAAAGGCACTCCAACAATTATTAATCTAACTACAAACCAATTTTCAACTGATTCCTACATTTGATCTTATTTTATGCAAATAATTGGTTGAAACTCCATGAATCTTGTTTAAATTTCCATCACAATTGGCACTGAGATTTGCCTTAATAATCCCCTTTAACTGGGCCAAAGTTCAGCTCGATTGGAGCACACGTTTGTGTTTATGGTTGTAACAGATATTGTTGTATATAGTTAAGTAGGTAGTTATTGTAGTTATTAACACTGCTGAGAGGTGTATATATATAGGGCACAAGATTTGTAATGGAAGCACATGTATGGCAGAGTCAGTTATTATTGTAAGCTGTGAGAGTGACAAGTATTAAGTTTGTAACACTGGCGTAATCAGCAGGATAGAGTATAGTGGCGAACCTGGACCAAGATAGCAGGGCTATTGAAAGCTGTTTCATAATAACCCCAAACGCTGAAGCTGCTGTACCGTGGGGACTGTTTGATAACGGTACCTGATAAGGTCACAACACTGTAGCATTTGTGTGCTGTAGTTTTCATGTGTGTGTTCCTGTAGGTATTTCTGAGTGATATGTTGATGGAAATTTCCACGGAAGAACCTGCAGCTGTCACGCCTGCCTTGTCTCGTGATCACTGACCATTCCCACTCCCAGAAATGTTCAGCAGAGATGAAAGATTTGAAGACTGGATAGATCACTTTGAGAGAGTGGCTGCTGTAAACAGCTAGAACAACAGTGAGAAGGTACTGTGGCTAAGGGTAGTGTTAAAAGGGAAAGTTCACATGGCATACAATCGGTTGTCTCACAAGCCCTGGGAATCATATAAGGCCAGCATTTTTGCTCTGAGAAATCATTTTGAACCATGTAGTAAGAGAGAACTCTATAATTTAGAACGCAGGGAAAAACATGATGAGGAAAGTTGGGCAGATTTCGGTGATGATTTGGTAGTGTTGGCAGACCAAGTGTACCCAGATTGGCAGCCAGAAACATGGGAATGGCTAGCGCTCGATCGAAATCTAGATCAGTTATCCCCTCAACAGATAAGTTTCCATGTTAAACAGCAACGCCCAAAGACAATTGATGAAGCTGTTGCTAAGACTGTGGAATTCGAGTTTCTTTTGCTGAACATTTGAAACCTGTGGCACCTGGATGTCAGTAACCAACAGGAACTGAAGCAATCAGTGAACGCCAGTAAAGATAGTATTATGGAAATGCTCCAGATCATTTAGGAAAACTTGAGGTGGCTGCAGCAGGACTGAATCTAGTGGACGGGGTGCTGAAACGGAGCTCACTATCACCGACGTGAACCAGTATGAAAGAGGCAATATTTTTACGGATCAAACTCAACATCCTAATCAGCCCCAGCTGAGTGAGATCAAGCCCAGTTCAGCAAATTCTGGTGATTGTAAGCAGCACAAATGTGCATGTACCACAATCTCAATTAATAGTGTTGGCAGTTATTATTTGTCAGGGAATGTGTCAAATTCTCCTGTGGCATTTTTAGTAGATACTGGAGCTGGAGTTTCACTTATGTGTCAAGGGATAAGGTCAAACCAGCTGATGATAAACTGGAGGCTAAGGTAGCTCACAACCTGGTGAGTGTTGATGATAACCCAATCAAAATAAATGGTTCAGCTATCATTCCTTTCACAATGGCAGGCTTGTCATTCCAGCAAGAGTTCGTTATCACTGAGCAGATCACTGCTGATGCCATCCTAGGCGTGAATTTCCTTGAGTCAAACAAATGTGTTTTGAACTTGGCAAATAAAGAGATGTTAGTAGGACACCACGGTGTGCTACCACTTGCAACTAATCCTTGCCACACCAGTCAAGGTTAGAGTAGTAAACACACTGAAAATTCCAGCCACAAGTGAGTTAGAAATATTAGCTTGTATCCCCCATACTACTTTAGTTGGTGGAACATGGTTAATTGAGGGGGGAAAGCTGTCCTCTGTACTGGTAGCTTGAGCGGCGGTGATGCCTTACAATGGCTTTATATATACCAGATAGAACAATAAACACCAGTTTAGTGCCAACAACCTTGCACAAAGGAACAAAAGTGGCTATGGCTGAAAGCATTTATGAAGTCAGTATCAGTGCTGTGCAGGAATTTCCACAAGAACAGTCCACCACTAGCCCTGACCTTACATTGCATACACCTTTACCTGATGATCTTAGCCAAGATCAACGAGATACTTTTATGGCACTTTTAGCTCATTATTCTGACATCTTAGCCAGCCATGCAGAAGATCTTGGTGTAACAGATGTTCTAAGCCATCACATTAACACTGGAAGTGCTCAACTAATTTGCCAACCTGCAAGAAGAGTTCCACTACCACATAGATGGAAGGTGCAAGAGCTACTGAATGACATGTTGCAGAAAAAGTAATTTCTCCCTCCCAGAGCCCATGGGCATTGCCAGTGGTGCTTGTTAAGAAGAAAGATGGGTCAAATAGATTTTGTATAGTCTACCGGAAGGTTAATGAGATAAAAAGGAAGGACGCATACCCTATTCCTAAGGTGGATGATACACTAGACATCCTTGCAGGCTTCGTGTGATTTTCCACCCTCAACCTCAAGAGTGGATACTGGCAGGTGAAGGTAGCTGAGGCTCATCGTGAGAAGACAGCTTTCTGCACTCAAGAAGAATTGTTTGAGATTAATGTGATGTCCTTTGGTCTTTACAATGCCCCAGCTACCTTCCTATGTCTGATGAATGCAGTACTTGCAGGGCTCCAGTGGACCAGCTATCTAGTGTACACTGATGATATCATTATTGTTGGATGATCATTTGAACAGCACATACAGAATCTTCAACAAGTATTTGAAAGACTCAGGCAATCAGGGCTCAAGCTCCAACCCAAGAAGTGTCAGTTTTTACAACGGGAAGTGACATTCCTCGGACACACAGTATCATCTGCTGATATTGGTCCAGACCCAGACAAAACATCTAAGGTCGCACAGTGGCCTACTCCATCCTCTGCCCTTGAAGTACAGCAGTTCTTGGACCTAGAAAATTATTACTGACATTTTATTAGAGACTTTGCCATGAGAGCAAACTCCCTTCATCAACTTACTGAGAAGAAATCAAAATTTGCCTGGACACAGCATTCCAAAAGGCTTTTGAACACTTGAAGCATTGTTTAACATCATCACTAATCTCAGCCTTACCAGACTGGTCTCAGTCCTTTATTGTTCAGAGATTTCAGTGATACTGGTATAGGGGTAGTTTTATCTCAAGTAGATAACACTGGAACCGAACATGTTGTATGCTATGCAAGCAGGTTATCAGTAAGTCAGAACGCAACTATTGTGTAACACGTAAGGAACTTTTAGCTGTTGTGACATTCATACAACATTTCCATCAGTACTTACTTGAAAGAGCCTTTACAGTGCATGCGCACCGATGACGGTGCCCTGGCCTGGCTCCAAAATTTCAAGGAACCGGAGGGTCAATTAGCCCAGTGGCTTGAGAAATTGCAGGAGTACCAGTTTTGAATAGTGCACCATCCTGGGAGGAAACATAGTAATGCAGACGCTTTATCTAGGTACCCCTGCAGACAATGTGGCAGAATGTCCCATGTTACAGAACAACCAGTAGCTGTAATTACCGCTGGAAACTTAGTTGACGGCTATTCTAAACAAGAATTGCAACAGGCTCAGAGGGAAAATAACTGTGTTGGAGAAATTTGGTGGCTAAAGAATGCGATGAACAACCTTCCTCACAATATGCAAAAGGACAAAACATCCCATATCAGCGACTACTGCAGCAGTGGGACCAGTTAATTGTCCATGATGGATTGCTGTGGAGACATTATGCCCAACCAGATGAACAACAAGGCTGGATACAACTAGTAATTCCCAACATAAGAACAAAACAAAAATTATCATCTACAGTTGAAGTACATAGTAAGCATATTAATTCTAGGCTAGCTTCATGCAGTGTTCTCCATATGTAGGGATGTGTAACAAAAAAAGAATTGCTTATTAGTAGTTACTACAAGTATAAGAATTTTAAACTAGAGTGGGGACCATGTAAAGTTGCAGCGTCATAGTCAACTTTGTACATATGTTTTGGACATATATACCATTCTACAAGCAGTCTGTTTCCGTGGTAGGCAGCATCTCATCTACAACGGAGAATAGCTCACTGAATGAATTTCGAGAACATATGTGACCAGGCCTGCAAAAATAGGGCATGTGGGCACAAACTACACCCCTTTCCACTATGGGCCGTATCTCAGTACTGGAACAAAATGTTTGCATTCTGTAACTTACAGCATTAAGCCAGTTAAATGCATCCTAAAAGCCAAAATTTGCATTGGAATAGCATGATGTTATGAAAAGTTATGAGTGATGGAAGTTTGAAGAAGTAGGCAAAAATCATGTGCCCACATGCCCTATCTTTGCAGGCCCAGTCACATATGTATTTCAATATGTTGATGCAATAACATTGTGTAACGAAATGTATCCCTGGAGATGAAAGCCATACTGTGCTTGACTGATGGTCGCTACACTAAGGAAGGATAGTGGCTATCAATATTGCAAATTTCTTTTTGAAACATTTTTTTGTGAAAGTAGTACTGTAACTGTAGTCACTTTTCTGCTATGCTTGACTGAACACATCAGTTAGGCAGGCAGTAGAAAATTCCATTGAACAAAGTTTTATAAAAATTATGTAGCAATATGACGAAAACGTTTCTGGTACTGAAGGAATTTTTGGCTTGTTTTTACCCAACCAAAACTGTCATGTCATGATGAGGGAAAATCGAGATAGATTTTGGGTGATATTTTATCATGGGCCACACCAAAACTTTTGTTGTCCATACTATACACTGTATGGTAAAAGCATGCAGTTAATTTTATAGCCTCATATGTCTGTCATCAGTTTTTCCTTTAATGTGGTGTCAAAATTGTAAAAAGCTAACAAACAAGTGTAAGAAAAATTAAGAATTTTACAATCTACAGTATTAGGCAATATCATACAGTACAATAATAGAAAGGTTTGAGCTTTTCTAGCCAAAAGTATCACCAAAACCCAGCCACATTTCTCCTTCATAACACTTGTATATAGCTATTAATGTATAAACTATAAATTTTGTCACAATTATAATGTGCATAATCTGTTATATTATATTGTGCATAATCTGTTATATTATAATGTGTGTGACATGGACCCGTTCACGCACACATTATTATTATTGTACACATGCGTCATAAGTAGAGTCACGTGATGTCGTAGTTTTTGTGCATGGCAGACAGTATTTTGTATCCATTTAATCCGTCAATTGTGTTTGTCTTCTCTACACCGCCGACCACAGGGTTACATTTGGAGGTCCTACCGATGCCTACCAAGGCAGAGTTGGAACGAGAAGTCCGAAAGTTGAGGTGTAAGGTTGCCGAGTTTGAATGTCGTGAGCAGGAACAAGAGAACCCAGAGATTCATCCGTCGCTACACAGCTTGATGAGTTAAGAAAACAGTACAACATCCTGGAATGGAGATGTGCCGAACTAGAACACATGTTGGTAGAAGAGCACACAGCCGGACAGGCCGCAGAAACGGTCGCTTCTGAGGTGAAACAGGAGTTGCTAATGTATGAGGAACAATTTGATAGGCGTGTCAGCCAGATCAAGGAAGAAATAGAGAGCGCTCATAAGCGTGAGAGTGACACCCAGGAAGATTTAATTGGCATTCTAAAATTAAAGCTCACCGAAGTATCCGGTGATCATAGTATTATGAATGCACGTGCACACACAGGAGTCAGTCATAAGTCTCCCACGTATATGGTTGGTCGAGGCCTCGACACGCACCCAAGCCTTTCGGTATTGCGGGAAGGGACACTCAGCGACACAGGTAGTACTGTTACAGAAGGCACTTGTATTATATCACACAGATCCGCATTAACTGTGCAGGCAGATGAACTCACCAATGATGGAGCACAGATAACCGGTCTGCCACAACTACCGATGTTTGGTAATAAGGGACAAGACAATGGTGATTCATATGACAGGGGGCTTCGTAAACTAGATCATCACACAGTGCTGCAAAAGTGGAGCCCGCGTGAGAAACTGTTGCAGTTTGAACTCCGTTTGACTGGGAAAGCTGAACAGATATATGAAGTATTGCCAGCAGATGTCAAGAAGTCGCCAGATGCAGCCATCGAAGCTCTGCGAGAGCGGTTCCACCCTGTTCGCCGGGATGCGTTAGCTTTAGCTCAGCTAATGCATCGTAAGCAACAATGGTGTGAGTCAGTCGATAATTATGCACAAGCCTTTGAGCACCTGTTTGATAAAAGCTATGGTGTGTGACATGGAATGGATACAGCCTCCAAAGCAACTTTGAAGCGTGACTTGTTTGTACAAGGTCTTCATTTAAAGTGGCAAGAGAGGGTCCTCCCATCAGCTGAATCATTTGAACATGCATTGTTTCAAGCCCGCATAGCTGAAGAACAAGAGAGGGATTTGGCCTACTTGCACAAGCAGCATCCGAAATACCAATACTCGAATTTTAGGAGAGATGTTGAGCCTAGCAGTACCTATGCTTCAAAGAAACAGAGCACTGGAGCAAAGCCATTGCAGAACACTGAGTTTCTGGGAACTTGTTTTTCATGTGGCAAGGTTGGCCATCGTCAGCGTGACTGTCCACTTACAATACCACCATCAGAGGCTACTGGCCATATTAAAGCAACCAATAGTGTTATTACTGTCACTGAATCACTTTCTCAACCGAAGCCTCAGAATTCTGTAGCAGATCAATGTGCACAATTACGCCTAGACTTAGCAGATGCAGAATTTCAACAGATGTCCCAGACATATGCATCTCACACAGGGGATATCACAGCCATTACTGGTGCGCTAGGCCCTGTATTCTATGCCACAGTGAGTATTGAGGGAATACCAGTTTGTGGACTGGTAGATTCAGCTCTTCAGCTACAATAATATCATACAATGTGTTTCAGAAGATTGGTCAAACTGCCAAAATCCCAGTTAGTGAACTACAACAACCAGATGTGATCTTAAGAGACCGTAGTCAGCAAACTATTCCAGTGGGTGCATCTGTCAAATTAACTGTGCCATTCCAAGGTCACAGTGCCTGTGTATATTCGACCAGTAGACATTTCTCAGTGTGAATCCTGTCTGCTAGGCACCAATGTTGTCATTCCTTTGAAACTCGTGACTCCACACAGCAGCTTGATAACACATACCTTCCCACTGAACACTGATCCATGGACTCCAGTGCAAGCACCAGTGCACATGCTCAAAGCAGTATGGATCCCTGTATGCATAGGAATTGTTGTCAAAGGCATTGTGCAGGGTTATGCTCTATCTGATACCTTGCTTATGTTCAATCCAGATGAACAGCTCCTTCAGGCCGATTCCATCAACATATCAGCTGCACTAGTCCAGCAGCCCAACAATGGCCGTGTCTGGCTATTTGTCGAGAGTTCGTCTTCATGGTGTCAAGGGTTTTCTAGTAATACCAATATTGGCCATATTGAGGCCTGCCACTTGCCAACTGATGATTGTACCGATGGAACTATCAATGCGATATTTGCCCACCACACTGCCTGCCAGAGGGACAGAGGAAAGAATTATTGGCTTCACTAATTCAAATGGTTAATAGCACTTTGGCTGATTCACAGGTACATGATTTGTCACAACTGATATTATCATATCATGATGTATTCTCCCTGCAGGAACAGGAATGTGGTGAAGTAGATGGCATCTCCCATGTTATCAACACAGACAACCATCCACCCATCAATCAGCTTCCTCGACGTGTCTCTTTTGCTCAACGTAAGGAAATGTCTAAGCTAGTTAATGAAATGTTACAGAACAATGTTATAGACGATTCATCCAGCCCAAGGTCCAGTCCTGTAGTAATAGTCAAGAAGAATGGTCAGCTTCATTTCTGTGTAGACTATAGACGCCTGAATGCCATCACCACTTACAACAAAGCAACCTCAAACCTCTAATTTAGTACTAATAGATGATATCCTTTATTTTGTTGATTTACAGTCATCCCGGTTACGTGTGGTTGTCCCTACAGGTATGAGAACACAACTAATGGAAGAAGCACACAGTGGTGCCTTCTCAGGACACTTTGCGGCTCAAGGACTGTTCTGTAAGTTAGTAAAACAATACTGGTGGAAAGGTATGTACACAGACATTTACCATTATTGCCGTAGTTGTCTTACTTGTGCTTCATATAGTGGATCTTGCCACAAGGCACATGCTCCACTGCAACCACTTCCAGTCGGGGCACCATTTGAACGTGTTGGTATTGACATCATGGAGATGCCTCAAACATGTGAGGGAAATCGCTATGTGTTGGTAATTATGGACTACCTCACGAAATGGGTGGAAGCTTTCCCCATGTAGAATCAAAGTAGTGAAACCATTGCCAAACTATTAATTGATCATGTCATCTGCCGCCATGGAGTCCCCAATCAACTTCTGTCAGACAGAGGAACTAATCTCTTATCTGACCTATTATGGATATCTGTCACTTAACAGGTATGAAAAGATTAACACAACAGCCTACCATCCCCAGACTGATGGTCTGGTGGAGAACTTCAATAGAACACTAAGAGTAATGCTGGCCAAACACTCCAAGCAATTTGGGATAAACACCTGCAGCATTTGTTGTTTTCGTATAGGACCAAACCCCATGATTCCACTGGTGAATCACCATTCTACCTGTTGTATGGCCGGGATGCTCGGTTGCCTACCGAGTCAACTCTACATTCCTTACCACCTTTACATATGTTAGATGTTGGAGATTACCGCACTGAATTGGTGATAGGTCTTTCAACCGCATGGGACATGGCACGCAAATCTATTGAAAAAGTCCAGTCCAAACAAAAATTTCAATATGATAAAAAGGCCAAAGTCCCATCATACAAGATTAGTGACAGAGTTATGGTATACATACCTCATGAGGCTACAGGAAAAGACAGAAAACTGGCTCTGCCATACCATGGTCCTTACCGTATCATTGATATTCGCACTAACTGCCTGCTTCTGAGATCTGTTGATAAACCTGATGAACAACCGATTCTCGTCAACATGGACCATGTGTCCCCATGTCCACAGGAGGTACCTGATCAGTCCTGGCTTGGGCCATCCACACATCAGAAGCGTCACCAACGCATCTATTCCCCTACTACTATGATTCAAGCTCAACCTGCAGATCATCACTACGGCACCAGAACACGGACTAAGTATAATGCACGAGGACATGTGCCCTAGTGAGAGGGGGGAATTGTGACATAAACCCATTCAAGCACACATTATTATTATTGTACACACGCGTCATAAGTAGAGTCACGTGATCTTGTAGTTTTTGTGCATGGCAGACAGTATTTTGTATCCATTTGATCTGTCAATAGGGGAGTTTAGTATAAGCGTCTAGGAATGCAATTAGCGTTAATTGCATATTGCGCAACCACTGGATGCTCTGGATGCCCATAAAAATGTGTTGAAGCCATTGGGAAAACGATGATAACCGACAATAAAACCTCCGTTGCTTACAAAGTATACGGTATGTTCCAATTTTCTGTACATAGATAGGAACTACGTTGATTTCCCTTTCGTTTCGTGGTTGCCTGCTGTTAATAGGATAAAAGGTTATCGAGTTATGGAGCCGTAAAGTTAAAGATTTTACAATATAACGCTTTCCAAGGCTGATACTTCTGAGTTTCTACTGGAAAACCACTCAGAACTGATTGGCAAAGCTTGGTAATAGATAATTTCATTGATTCCATGGATTATGAACGCTACAATCGACCAGACGGGCCGACAAGCAAACATGAAGTTTAGCGCGCTTGTAAACACTATCCAGGTGATCCTAATGCTTGTTCTTGTGTTGTTCTTCAATCAAAACATAGAAACAAGCATCTGCTTGCTTTCCTCGAAATCAGAACACTTTTTCGCCAGGCGTTTTCAACTTCAGAAGCTTGTAACTAGCTAACCACATACCTATGACGAGCAGACAACCACCAAAACGCGTAGAAATCAATGTAGTTTCAGGAGCTGTTTACAAGACTAGTGTATCTCCTTTTGTTTCCGGATAACAAAGGTTTTAGTGTCCGTGGTCATCCGTTTCCCAATGGTTTCTGTACATTTTTATGGCTAACCACAGCATCCAGTGGTTGCGCAACAGCAATTAACAGACCAATTAAAATATTTCCGCTTATGCTAAACTCCTCTATTGTGTTTGTCTTCTCTACAACGTTGACCGCGGGGTTACATGTGCATAATCTGTTATATTATAATGTGTATAATCTGTTATATTACTAGTATTTAATTTAAAAATGAAGTAGGGATCTATGCAACAAGAAACAGTGAAATAAGAGATGACTGATGGTGTTACAGCATAGCTCAGTGGGAAAGTCCCTACTTTGGCATATTAGCTATTATTATTTTGTTCAATGCCAAAGTAGGGACTTTCCCACTGAGCTATGCTGTAACACCATCATTCATCTCTTGTTTCACAACTTTTTGTTGCATAAATACCTACTTCATTTTTAAATTAACATTTTAAAAAGAATACTAGTTTTAGTTTTTTGTTGTGGCATAGCTAGCTACAATGTAGTCCACTTGTATTTCTCACATCTGTAGGTATGGGAAGGCAGATACCATCACTTTTAAACATCTTGCCCATTTGCTCAGTGAGAAGTATATTCTGTGCAGGCTTCACTGTAGTTTGAGGTTCTCCTTGTTGCGCTCTTCAATAATGTGTATCAGTGGATTGCATTCTAGATCCAAGCGTCCCTGTGTGCCTCCAGCTGTCGACCTTGCTGTTGCTGAGGGGCATCTGTCTCCTTTAGAGCAATAATGTTTTTGCATTGTGCATACTTCTTTTTCTTATACAAATATGTCTATCAGAACAATGTAACTTATAACTGTTCTATCATACATGATTGCATGTATTAGAGTGACTGTTGTATTAGAGTATATCTCGAGTCAGCCAAGGGGTGAGCAGCTAGCTAGACCAATAAGGAGTGAGGTGATCTTGTTTAGTGTTAAGAAAATAGCTAGATTGTTAAGAGGCATGGTCTCTGTACTATTTCACTATTAGTCCACCTAGATCTTTAATTGATGGGTGTGGCTGCGAACCTATCGCAAACGGGATTGCAAACTTGCAGATATCTAGCTAGTATATATATCTGTTATGGTAGCGCCAGGACTGAAGTGCTTCTGAAATCCAGCTCTGAAATAATTCTGTGGCGTCTAAATATGTTGCTGAAAGAAAGTATTGATACAGAAAATTAATGCCTCCATATGATTTCGTTGGATATAGAGAAAACAAGCAGCCTGATTGAAGATAAAGGAGAAAACAAGGCGCAGAGGGCCTACACTCGTCAGAACCCCAAAAGGCACATCCCACTGGTGAGTTTGTTATTGTGGTGTAAAATGGTGGCTGTGCGCTGCTTCATTTAGCCTCTAGCCTTGCGACTGCGGTTAGTGAGGCAGGCAGTAAGTGAGGCAGTGAGTCTAAAATTTGAGTTTTAGCGATTTTTTAAAATTCTATATCCGGCCACCTGTAAGTGTTTTGTTATATTTTATATATTATATGGACTAGTACTATTCCGTAAAAGTGATTTTCGTCGTGTAAAATGTCTCTAGGATGATTTTAAAAGGTGGAATTTTGGGCGGCGAGCGAAATTTTCATCAGAATTCCTACTTCAAATGATACAACCGTGGCTACCGTGTGATAATGTGCATAATCTGTTATAATTATTATGTGCATAATCTGTTATATTACAATGTGTATAATGTGTACAATGTATATAGGTGATACACATTTACTGCTCTACTGCTTTGTAGTGAAAATACAGCCACGGTAACGGCTGAATCATAATTGCTATTGTATGGTAGCTGTTGTACAACTGATTTGTACCAACAGCAATTGATAATTAAAGTGGCTCTATTCTTATGTATACTAGTATATTAAAAATTTTGAATTTAAAAATGAAGTAGGGATCCAAGCGATAAAAAGTAGTGAAACAAGAGATGAACAATGGTAGTTATTACAGCATAGTTCAGTGGGAAATCCCTACTTTGGCAATGAACACAAAATAATTGTTATACCATGCCAAAGTAGGGATTTCCCACTGAGCTATGCTGTAATAACTACCATTGTTCATCTCTTGTTTCACTACTTTTTATCGCTTGGATCCCTACTTCATTTTTAAATTCAAAATTTTTAATATACTAGTTTGTTTAGTTTTTTGTTAAAGCATACAGCTAGCTATAAACGTGTGACTGTTCTATTAGGGTGACTGCTGTATTAGAGTATCTCGAGCCAGCTTGCAAAAGCTGTGTGCTTGTCCAAAAGGGCTCGAAAAAGGGTGTGTTCATCGTGGTTTTGACCACACACCTTCAAGTTAGTAGGCTGATTCAAGATACTCTAGTCTAATAATCGATCGAAACCACAATGAACACACCCTTTTTCCGAGCCCTTTTGGACAAGCACACAGCTAGCGTAAAAGGGGTGTGGTCTCGATCCATAGATCGATATACGTAGAATAAAGAATGGGCGTGATCTTGTGGCCTATCGTGGAGTACTGGTACCTCCATAGCTACAGTAGCGTATTCTAAGCACCTTAAATAATTTTGTGGCGTCTATTATGCTGCTTAAAGAAAGTGTTGATATGGAAAATTAACGCCTCAATATGGTTTTGTTGGATGAAGAAGAAGACAAGCAGCCTGATTGAAGATAAAAGAAAAGACAAGGCGCACAGGGCGTACACTCGTCGGAACCCCAAAGGCACATCCCACCGGTGAGCTTGTTGTTGTAGCGTAAAATGGTGACCGTGCGCTGCTTCGTTTGGGCTCTAGGCTTGCGAATGTGGTCAGTGAGTGAGGCAGTGAGGCAGTTGTACTAAATTTGGAGATTTTGGCAATTTTTTAAAATTTTATATCCGGCCACCTGTAAGTGTTTTGTTGTATTTAATGCTGTTTTATGTATTATATGGACTAGTACTATTCCGTAAAGGTGGCTTTCGTCTCGTAAGATATCTCTAGGATGATTTTTAAAGGCGGAAAATTTGGCGGCGCGCGAAACATTCACCACGATCCCTACTTAAATGGTACAACCGTACCGTTTGATATATATATATATTTTCCAGTAATAGTTATACCACGGGCATGAATGTTTTGTGGCCTAAGGGCACGTGTGTATATACAGGCAAAGCACAAGTGCTTGTGATATAATTAATACGTTCTACTTTAGCATGCAGACTTACCTAATTGGCAAAACCTTTAGTTGTTATGCCCTTCTCTTATATAGGGAACCAAGTAAGCTGTGATTGTGGGATTGAATTTTGCCAAACAAGCTGTGATTGTGGGATTTAATTTTAATAGATCAAACAGTAGTTTGATTTTACTTTTGCTAAAAATAGTAATTTTAAGAGACTAGTATTTATTATGTTTCTTTATTACTACAATTACAAAAGTAAAAAAAAAACAAGCTACTGTTGATGTATCAAAATTGAATCCCACAATCACAGTTTTTTTTGGCAAAATTCAATCCCACAATCACAGCTTGCTTGATTTCCTATATAAGAGAAGAGGATAACAGTATAACATCAAAGAAATCTGGATATAGTGTGCACTCCTATTAGGTGTGCAATGTCTCGTGTTAACAAGATGTATGTAATGGTGGCAGTGCGTATATCTCATTAAGGCAGTGTGTAACAAGATATACGTATTGGTAGCAATGCGTATAATTATCTCGTTAACATTTTGAGTCAGTGCAATATGTGATATATATGCACTGGCTTTCCTTTGATCTAAGGTGTGAAAGTGGTACATGTAGTAGTTGTAACATGGACACGAGTGTGTGCCCGAGTGCGAGTGCATATATTTCAGGCAAATCACAAGTGTCCATATTACAACTAATATATTCCACTTGGGTGACTCACCTTCAAGTGTGGGGAAACTGCAGGAATGCTTTGCAAGTGTATTTATATGGGACCATGTGAATTTCGATTGTGGATAATGTCGTAAGAGCAACAAGGCGCTGCTGAGAGGTCCAACATAAGTGTATCAACACAAGCATGCAGATCATTTCAATTGTGGGTACGCAATTAAACACAGGAAACCCAAATGCGAGCTGAACAGCTAATGTTGAAGCTTTAGTGCACTACAATGTACTTACTATACTAGCCATCAATAAACTAAAGCAGTTAATATGTTTACAGCACTATAATGGCCTAGTCAATAAGTACCATGCCCAGTCACTACGCGTGTGTGACATCGCGCCAGGTGTCAAAATAACAATATAAAGACAATTCAAGTGCACTACTAAAGTACTTACTTTACTTCTTCATTCAGTAAAACAACGAACTATCTTCTTCCCCAAGTCCATGATCTATGCTTTGGCTCACTTTACAAAACTAAAACCCACTTTCGATCCTGTGAAATATCACTATAAAAATTATTAAAGCAGAGGAGATCACACAATTTCATCAAAGAAATCAGATGATTTCTGAGAAAGCCTGGAATGAATTAATGAGAATAGGAGGTAGTATATACAAATTATATCCTACTAGGGGTGATAATAACTTGTATTTACTACTTCCATTTCTCGTTAATGCATTCCTGAGCACTGATAGCAGTGCTATTATACCACTTATACACCTTCTCTTTCCTTTGAAGTGAGGTGTAAAAGTGGTATATATTTTGTTATGGCATGTTTGTTCACCAGACTTGTGTGAGGCTTATGCATATAGTGAGTCACTATGTTCTCCATGAAGCAGTCAGTAGACACTGTGTTCACCACAAAGGAGTAGTCATTGTATTCATCACGAAGCAGTAGCTCACTGCGTTTACCACGAAGCAGTGTCCCTGTATTCATCACGAAGCAGCGAGAGGTCAGTCATGCTCAGAAATTTTGTACAAGTCCTTAGAAATTAATTTCAAAATTTGAAATTTTGGTCTGAATTTTGAAAATTTTAGTACACAAATCTTTAATTAGCATGCCCCCCACTAGTTGTATAATGCTGTAAAACTGATCGGAAGGCTTTGGAAAGCTTGGAAGTATAGCATATGTATAGTACGTTATCCTGCCAATGTACTCACTATCATCTGCATCATAGCTAGTCTTCTGGGCACCATATATGGGTCAGGTGCTGAGAGACTAACATAGCTAGCTGAGCCATTTAATACCCCATCCTTATCCTCTTTCATACAGTAGGCAATGGCTCTTTCAGTTAATCTGCATGAGCCATTAATGTATGTGGCTGGATATTTGACCATACATACATTCAAACAGTAGTTAAGTGAGTTGCATGGTGATGGTAACTATGTAAATCCATTTTAAAAAATAATAATAATACAAAATTGTATATACACACACAAGTACAATAAACAAAAGTTAAAGCTCAATCAGTAAATCAGTTAGTTAAACGTGACTCTACCCTAACCAGATCCATTGGAGGTGGAGTTCTGTCAAAGTGACCGGATGATGACTGAGCACCACGGATACAGGCAATAGCAGAGCACAGCAAAGAAAAGGAAAGACAGCAATGGAGCCAGTGTAGAGTAACCAAGTAACTATCCCCCACTTATTGGACAAAAGAGAAGTCAGACGTTTGTAAAAGATAGTGGCTTCATGAGCCAGACCTCCAGTAGTGGAAAAAACCAAGAGAGAGAGAATAAGGAGTGTTCAACTTCTTGGATATGTTGGCTGGCCATAAGCATGCCATTTGATATTCTCATGCTTTTTATAGGCAGCAGACAGTGATGAGCACTTATTTGAAGCAGCATAAGGATTGAAAACTCTGACATTGACAAAGCATTTCTCTGATTGACCACCCCAAAACCATTCATCGTAACATCCAGATGAGCACCATCTTGAGTATTCGAAGTAGAGAGGGAGTACTCATCTGGATTTGAGACAGGTTGCAGCTCAGGTTCAACAATGACTTGAGAACAAACTTCACTCAATAGAGAAGCAGTAAGGTCCCTGATATCATTGTGTCTCAAAGAAGGTAGTCAACCCTTTGGACATGACAGCACGTGCTCTACAGAAAGAGAGGAACCAAGGGAAGGAGCCCTAAGAGGAGACCAACTGTAACACAAGGCAAGAGCATCTTGAAAGGCAGATTTATGCAAGGCAAATCCGTACTCCTGCAGAAGAAGGGCAGTTAACCAACTATAGGCCCCCTTAACTGAAGCTAAGTCAACAGCACACTGTAATTATGGCTCAAAATTCTCACGCAAAGACAAAGACAGAGAAGAATATCTCTCAGCCTTTGACTTGCGAATCAAAGATTTCTGGGAGGAAGAAACCTCGGCAAAAGAAGGAGATGGAGTACAAATGAAATCGCAGTGGGGCTCACAGATGTTACGGGAAGCAGTAAACTCACTGTCACAGAAAGAGGATGGTTTTGGTAAGCCAAGACCACCCCATCGAGCAGGAAGACAGAAAAGCTTACGTATTGAGTCAGATGGAGGTGAGCGACCAGTGATCATAGGAATGAAAACCTGGCGAATGATGTTGTCAAGTGGCTGAAGACAGGAGGAAATTCCAGGGACAGTACAACAAAGAAATAGCCACCGACTAGAAAGTCCATGTGTGAAGGCACAATAGGCAGCATCTGGTTGAGCTTCAGCAATCTTAGACAACTTCTTCAGTCCAATCTATAAGTTACTGAAACTCTTTTAAAATATATTTCTATGAGTGTATTAGATAAAAAAGCTTGTACTGATGGTAAGTTTCAAAAAAAATTTTCTTTATATAGCAGGCCTGCACTAAGGTGCTTCACAGGCTATGTACAAAATATATAACTAAACATAACAGACTGCATGATTGGGATGCATGGGTAGAAAATCCTTAAAGCTATAACAATAGCAGATACTGTTGCTTTAAATGCTAGCTAGAGCCAATAGCTAATACTTGCATTTTATTGCCTTTGTTCAGGTGCAAACTGTACTTTCTTTATTATAAAACAATTAATATCTTCTCAGCATCAACCTATACTCTTTCAATGCCAGTTAAACAGGTTAAGTTGGAGCACAAGATTAAATGCTGCTGCCACATGGCCACTCCAAAAACCACGTCAGAACGACAGGATCAAGGAGTTTATAGGCACCAACATAATATTGGTATGAAGTCAGAAATGAGGACTGTAGCTAGTTTGTGTCAGTCCTCCCAAAATGATTAATTGATGTGAAATTGGCTGGTGCTTTAGCGTCACCCAATTCTTTGAGGGGCTGTGGAAGCTTAAATCATATTGTCATGACTAATGCAGTCTGGCACATGGGATACTAACTATCAGTATCCAGGAATATCAAAGAAACCCTTGGCCCAGTATGCATACAGTACAATAGCCCATACACCCTATTTCTAGTTAAGGTTCCCTTGCCGAAGTAGAGCATCACCGCCATGTAGCTCGCTACAACTGAAGCACCAGGTGAGTCTGGCAACCCAGCCAACTGGGTATGAAACATGGACAAAAGGTGTCATGTAGCATTCATTATATTATCAGCTGCTTGTTTTCTTGCTAAGTAGTAGATACTGTATACGAATGAAAATGTGGATTAATCAGTGCTGACATCATGACATACGAACTTACATATTTACGGGAGAGGGGAGGGGCACTTCCATTGCAGACATATATTTTATTTATTTATTTATACACGGGGTCGAATAGTACCAGATTCCTTGCCTCACGCTAAGGTATTCGGCGATTAAGTTATTAATGTTCCTAGTAAACTACACGTGTATGGTGCATGTTCACCTGGATGTAAGGATTCAGGGTTTCTGGAATACTCGTCGTTAGCAGTGCTAACTCTGCAGCAGAGATAAACATAGCACTTACCTTGCCACCGACTTCTGTACTTGTGTGAATATATATGCCTAAAATAGTATAAGATGTAGAGAAGGCATCTTGCATTCTTTCTGCCTTTTTGGCAATTCACACAAACCTTTAGACACCACGTATAGAAGATTAATATTTCACTATAGTCACCACAAAGGAATCATTCACCAATTCTCAGCATATTCACAGGAACAGAAACTGTACTGTTATGGCCAGCCTCTCCACAGTAAAAGGTGTTATTGTCAGCTACATGTAGTGTTATAGCTAAGTAGCCAACACAGCTGGGTCATGCTATCTGACCAAATAATTCTATATGCTCTGTCATCTGTTTAAATTCATAGAAATACAGAGCTAGTATTATTTGGGGTAAGCAATGTAATGTTGTCTTTGTTGTGGATTTTAGGTTGCAGTTGTGAAGAATGTTATTTCATGTGTGGTTTTCATCATAGGCAGTGGAGACGGGGGCATATCCCCCTCACTTTTATGGGACGCTGCTTGCAAGAAAAGATCGAGATACTCTAATAGAACAGTCAGGATCTGGATACTCTAATAGAGCAGTCACAGTATTCAGAGAAGCAGTACTTAGCTACATATGTGTAGTTATAAATAAGGAGATATAATTGATGGAGAGCAGGTATTGTTAGCAGGCGGTGACCTTTTTTTTGGTCTTCAACTTACAGCTGGCCTGGCCCCCTCACTCTTTGTCCTGCTCCACCGCCCCTGGTTTTCATAATGAAAATAAAAATGTCGTATAGGTACAATCCAAGGGAAAGTACCACAGAGTGCCATGAAACACCACTGTGTAAGTACCATTTATAATAGGAGTACCTCAAGCCCACTATTTCCGTCTAACAAATAAGTTTTGTAACTACATTATTTGTAATCAAAACGTTTTGTCAGATTATAAGGAATACCATGACCAAAATTTTATATCACTGATCATTTCACTCCAGATTAGTATAATCTGATGAACTGGTACAAGCTTGAGAACTATACTGTATCTTTTCTTCCTTAACTAGGCTATTAAAAGCTAGCTGTATGCATTACATCTCAACAGCTGGTGGTGCAGAAACAACCGTCCTGCCCACAAATACTTGATTCTCATAGGTAAACTCATTCCTGAATGTAAACTTAGATCAATCACTGGTACTCTATAGCTGTTGTACATTTAATATACTAATAATGCCATGAACAGATGGATTTAGTTAGCATCTCCTGAGATTAGAACTTACAAAATACATCTTTCAATTAAGTTGGTAGGGTATTTCAACTCTGTATATTGCATCTAAATCAACATTAAAGCCTTCCCTGAAGAATGCAAAAATATTTAAAATGTTGAATAGCTCCTGTAATTATTTACACTCTCCTGTGTACATAAATGGCATGTACATGTACAATACACTACTCTGGTCTTGCACACTATATATGTACTACTGGGTAGTAAATATCAGACTTCAGTTCTAAGCAAAGAAATTACTTACTTGCACAAGTCTTAGCACTGATGAGCTCTTCAGAAGATAACATTCTGCAACTTTCAAATCTCTAGAAAATTATATACATGTAGAAAACACATGCATATCAATCAGTACCTATAGTAGCGTGTCATGTAGCCAAGAAAGCTGAAACACCACACCAGTGTGCTGTTATGCCCATGTTCTAATCATCAAGTGGCACAATTTTGTATTGCAATTAACCCTGAATGGTCTCATAAAAATTTGAACAAAATTTGATTAATTGTCTCATGAATTCTATCAAAGTACAAGTACAAGAATAAATTAGGAATTTTAAATCTGATTAGGGATCAAAGAAGTGAAACAAGGGAGGTCACCCCTTTAATGACTAAAAGAGGGATTAAATGTTCAATAGTATATTGTCAGGTGTAGCTGACTTCCCTTGTTTCACTGCTTTTATTTCTTTGATCCCTAATTGAACTTGAAGTTTCTAATTTTAATTGTACTTGTTTGTTTACTTTTTATATGATTGGTGAACCCACGCTTTAGAAGAAAGATTAACACTACGCTTATTTTTTGAATGAACGCAAGCCCCAACTATCAATTACTGAAATACGGTACTGCTCAAGCTCAATGTCGCACTTGCTCGCACACACAACTTTGCTTGAGATTTAAAAAAAAACTAATTAAGGGGCATGGCAACTGTTTCGCTCACAAGACAATGTGGCAGTTGTTTCGTTCATGAGAATCACAAGTGAAATAGTTGCCATGCCCCTTAATTACTGATTTTATTAATCTTGAGCGAAGTTGCATGTGCGAGCAAGTGCGACATTGCGCTTGAGCAGTACTGTAACAAAGTGGCCATGTTTTCAGCTATGTTCAGTCCATTACACTGCGTTACAAACAAAGAACACTATGAGAAGAACCTCTGCAGTCAATTCGGTCACAATGGAGAAACTCCATTTTTTACCTACGGAAGCCATTACTACCAGCACTGTTAGAAAAAAATAAATGGGACACAAAGGAGGGCACAGATAAGACCATGAAGCATGTATTGTACATACTGCAATATGCCAAAAGGCACCCGTCAGGTTGAAGTAATATCAAACAGTGAGTCTGTATCCTTAGCCGTTATCAAGTTACGCTTACATCTAAAGGCATCAGTCAGTCAGTCAGGCAGTCAGTCGGTCAGTCAGTAGAAAACTGCACTGACATAAAGGTATTGTGAGGCTGGTTTTAGGGTGATATTTGTTGGCCAGAAAGCCCAAACATTCCAATATACAGTACTATCATAATTCACCTTGATTTTTTTCCTTTTTAACAAATACAAAAATTCATAAGTACATAATTTAAATTTGGCATCCATAAAGGGAGCATAAAAGCAGGTTTAAGAGCACAATTTGGTAGGAATCTGTTAGATTAGTACTGGTATAACAACCAAATACCTATTTGTTACCAAGCCTACAGGGTAAAGAATGCCTGTAAGTTGAAAAGCAGTCTGTAGACATATCAAAACATTCCATTGAGATTTGTAAAGTCAAAATGGCTAAAATGGCAAAATCAAATTTACAGCCAGTGATCATTTTATCAGCAATATTGTACATCGCCAGTGTCCTTTGTTTGTTTTCTTCCCTTAGATCATGAAATGGACTATTTAAACTCTGATTCTTTAAAAGGTCTCAGGATGGATGGATCACTTTTTCAATTTCTCCAATACAAACTCCATACATTTTACATCATTCTGTATTTTCAATAATTGCAAGCACTAGACACAATCAAATATCATGAAACTTGATATCATTCAACTCCTTATGAATTGCTCTATCTGATTCCGCCCAAACAATATTCATAATCACCATAGTAACAGCATTATGCTGCTATTTAATTAGAATGCGAAATTCGTGATTTGCTCTCCAATGGATTTTGTATTGCGTAAGCTGCTACTTACCATCGTTTGTTGTAAATTTGCAACCTGTAAACACTTTAGCTTCAATTAAATTTTGTTATCATCGGAAAGAGGAGTGTTATTCGTGTGCAGTGGTGGCCGAACAATTTTGACACTGCTTTCAGAACCAGTAACTTAAAACTAGTTTACCTCCATAGGCTGCTGTACACTGATTTTACACATAATAATATTTTATGGAAAATTGTAATGTATGGGTTAATTTGACATGAGTTTTGATATGATATGGGTTCAAAGTATGTTAAATATCAGCATATGAGTAACGGAGTTGTACACCATTTCCAAGTTAGCTAAATTACAATAAAGGTACGTGTATTGAGCAAAAGAAAGCTGAAGGTTGGTTCTGTCCCTGTTGAGCAGAAAACTCTGATGTGTGAGGTTGTTTCAGTCCTTCTTGCATGCATAATGTACTAAATGAATCAGCATCAGCAGTGTTTAATTTTTGCAGAAATTTTGGTATCAATAATAAAATTAATGTAGAGAATTTGTGTCTTGAAGAGTTGATGTGGTGGAAGCACAAAATCGTACAATACTCCAGAGATTTTCAATTGCATGACTAAGATTGATGCCTGCGACTTGACAGGTCTTGAAGTGACACGACCTTTAGTTAGCGGTTATGTGGTGACGTACGTATATTGAATGTTTATATAAGGCCACTCCAAATAAATTCTCTGTTTCCCGTTCTGGACTCAAGCATATTTGCATGCGGGCGGGCGGTCCATTTCCATTATTTCATTATAAGATTGGCAGCTTTTCAAGCCATTATTTTCCTGGTACAACCATAAAAAGCTGCATAAAAGCATGCTTAAGAGCTTGATCCTTCTTTTTTAAGTTGCAAAAATAACACAAGCGTGAAGTGTGGGCCAACTTGATAGCACTGCTGACACCGTTTCGAGATGGCTTTTACTGAGCCTGTCAGTATGCAAGAATAACCGGAAAATAACGGAAGAATACGGAATAATGGAAGTTTTAGAGCTGACAGTAACCAGATGCGGGAGGCGGACGGGAAACAGAGAATTTATTTGGAGTGGCCTAAGTATTCTTCCATTATTTTCCCGTTATTCTTGCATACTGACAGGCTCAGTAAAAGCATCTTGAAACAGTGTAAGCTCACGTGTCAGCAGTGTCATCAAGCCGGCACAAACTTCACATTTGTTAATTTTGCAACTTAAAAAGGAAGGAACGAACTAAGTATTCTTTTATGCAGCTTTTTATGGTTGTGCCAGACAAATAATGGCTTGAAAAGCTGCCAATCTTATAGTGAAATGGACAGCCCGCCCGCAAGCAAATACGCCTGAGTCCAGGACGGGAAACAGAGAATTTATTTGGAGTGGCCTAATGTCCAACGAAGTGCACAGTACATCCGACAAACTCACTCACATGTAAGAGTACCTCTCCGTCCGATAGAAAATCGTTACGACGTTAATTTCCAAAGTCAGTCATTTAAACTATGCATGGTTCCGCCCCTCAGTTGTTACCACAAGTCACGCGCGTTTGTACAGTTGATTGCACGTGCGTTTGAACATTGCGTACGGTAAAAATCGTTCCGTGTCGTTCACAGGTGTAACTTGCTATTCTTAGTGCTGTTGGCGTGACTGTGAGATCTTGTAGTACGTGCAATCGTCTGTAGCACCGGTAGCCATATTTTTTAGGGCGTGGCATTCCGAAAAATCACGTGCGCACAATAAGACGTCATTTTGAGGTCAAAAACGTACCAAACGAAGTGTCCCTTACAGTGAATATCCCGAGTGTCTCATAATAACTGTCAAAGCATATAAGCAGGGCACAGTTTATCGTCACCACCCGCATGGGTATTTAGGCAATAAATTCATAATTATTTCTCACGTGATAATCACGTTTACGTAATGTCTTTGTGGGAGAAGGGGGACTGTATAGCGAGCTGCATAGCCCCTGTGAAAGAGAGCCCCTCTAAAATTATCTGTAGCTGTCATCCATTCCTACCTCGATTCTAGTCTGGCGTAGCGCGAGGGTCTGGTGACAGCCGCATTCAGTACCTGTGCCAGCCTTACGGAAAACTGGTGCGTCCAATCAGATCGCTTAGTGACCAATTAACAACATTCTATGACGTTATTCCGATTTGGCCACTGATTATGGCGAGCTTCTTATGTATTTTCTACAACCAGCACAAATGTAAGGGTTTGTAGAGGAAATAGACATCATTCAAGTACAAGTACAGTAGATGTCGCGCTCTGTTACCGGAAATTGTCCAAGTGTTTCGCGCGTATTTTCAAATTTAATTGCATTCCATCTGCACAGGTACTGAATGCGGCTGTCACCAGACCCTCGCGTTACGCGCGCGGGTCGGCTACGCCAGACTACCTCGATTCTTCCCTACCTCAACCATTTATTTGTGCAGGCACGTGGGGAGGCACCCTTGTGCAGGCATAGCCTTTTGGTGCCACCCCTTCCTCTTTGGATAAATCAGATATTTCGTTAAGCTTATGCAGTGAAAGGTTTAGCTCATCAATAGAATTTTGATCATCAATATACAGTCTATAGTATGCACCCACAAATAATTTGCTACCATTACCTACAACAATCTGCATCCATAGGCGGCGGAAAGGGGGGGGGATAGGGGGCTAAAGCCCCCCCCCCCCCCCTCAGAATGATATCACACCGAAATTATCTTTCTTGGAGTGGGGCTGAAAACCGTGATAAAGATCGAGATACTCTAATAGAGCAGTCACTCTAATAAAGTAGTCAGTGTGTAGCGAGCTATGAAAGGATTTTTATATAGTTTATCAGCTAGAAATGGTAGTTGGTGAGGTGGAAAGCTCTTGTCAGTTGGTTGCGACCTTTTTTTTTTTTTTTTTTGGTCTCACCTTACCAAACTATAGAAATAAGTCTGGGTCAGCCCAGCCCCCCCCTCATATTAACTACTTCTTCCGCCGCTGTCTGCATCCATAGAAGTTCACATTCAATTTGCAGGTCTGCATCTCATAGGAGGGTATTAGTTTAGAAATAGCTATCATAACACCACCATTACCATTGTAATTCCATTCAGCAGGTAGCTATAACTTCATTATTGCTAACGCTGGCAGAGCCGGAGCCAGGTTTCAGTGCCTACTATACTATAAACTCCTGGAGGTCTGCCTTCTTGTTCATAATAGATTGGAAGTTTATATTAACTACTTGTAACTTATTTATGGTATAGGATTATGTATGCTTTAGTTCGAAGTAATTTGGATTTGGGGTTGTGTTACTACTAAAAACAGGGTACGCATGCAGTTGTTTGTTGTGGCAAAATGTATACTAAATGTTTCAATTAACACTTAAATAATACAAGATACACAATGTGACAATTAAGGTGCCAAGATAAACACAAGACCAACAGAATGCATCAAGGTACCAAAATCAAAATGATCAACAATTGCAGTAAATATCAAGTGCGTAGGCAGGGGGGGTTCGGATGGTTCGGACGAACCCCCCTTTCAGAAACAGATCTTTTTTAAAATTAAAAATCGCACCAAATCTTACAGCTCTGGAGCTCTCCGGTAGCTACTTTCCAACTGGCGCTCCTCTGTACTACTCTTGAGGGCCACATCACATTAATGCTGAACCCTGTAAATCATATCTATTGCGTCACGTGATCAATTGCGCACGTGATGAACGGCTCGGGTGAAATGGCGGGGACTGTTCAGTGGTTGGTTGAGACATATTACAAGCTTAAGGCAGCAGCTGCTAAACTTGAGTGGTCGTGTTATACATGTGTCAGGTTAGCGCGAACTGTGAATTGTTGATGAATATTTACCTGATGAATTGTTTATTTATTACATGTTGTGGTCACGTGATGTCTCGAACATATTGGAGTACAAGCCAAGTTTGAAGTTATTGACCATCAACAGGAGGACCGGCCGAGAATAATGTATATAGTTGGAAAGAAGTATTGCCAACTAAGGGACTCGAGTGTGGAGGGCTTCCATGTGCTAGGAAATTGAAGTTGGCTGTCAGTATGCTATCTGGAAGTGAAGATTAGTTAGTTTTACGATAGATTTATAGTTTCTATAAGCTGCATAAACAGCAGTGTGTAGGCTTTAGCTAGTTAGATGCACAAACACCTTTTAATGTTACTGCCTAAGGGCACATTTTGTGTATGCATTATTTTCGTTTAAACATGGTCTAGGGGAAGCACCCAGGCCTTCCCCTTAAGACATTCCGGCCACTTTAAATCCGAACCCCCTTCAAAATCCTGGCTACGCCCCTGAATATGAAGACCAATTTAGCAGGCAGTACATGTTACCCTTCAATAATGTGATGTACAGTTACGTACTTTCAACCCACTATGTTTGGTTTGTAAATGTAGCTACCTAGTACCTACATGATTCTTTTAAAAAGAAAAAGTATACTACAGTGCTTGTGATTTCATTAGCAATTTATGGAAAATTAGGAATTTTAAGATTGATTATAGGGATCATAGAAGGGAAACAAGAGGGAGGTTGCCTACACATATACTAGCAAACAATCTTCTATACTAAGACTGAATTAGGGATTAAATGTTCACTAGTATATCTATAGGTGACCTTGTTTCCCTACTTTTTTATGATCCCTAATCAACTTTAAGATCGATATCATTCCTAAAACTTGTTTGTTACATTATTATGACTAGACTGGTGAACCTGCTCGTACCCCAGAAAGAATGGCACCAGAGGAATAATGCAGTTTTCACCTGAATGCTCTCCCCAGCTATCAATTACTGGCTTTAAAGTGAAGTGGACATTACACTGCTATGTTCAGCTCATTACACAGCACTACAAATGAAGAATGTAGGAGAAGCACCTCAATCCAGTTGCCATGAAAAATGGGATGATTCACTCACTCCAACTATCAAATCATTACTGACTCAGAAGTGTAGTGGCCATTTAAGCTTCACTTTCAGCCTGTTATACAGCATTACAGACGAAGAACAGTATTAGAAGCACCTCTGCAATCAATCTGGTGGTCACCATAAAATACGGACAATTTCCATTTATATACAAATGTAGAGAAGAAGCCATGCATCACACTACTGTGAATTGACACCTTGGGCTGTCAGCAAAAAGAAATGGGACACAAATGAGAACAAAGGTAAGCCCATGATTCTTGCATTGTACATATTGCAGCGTGCATCTCAACATTGAAGAAATCAAGCCTGTAACCTTAGCTGTTATCAAATTACGCTTGCCTTAAGAAATCAGGTAGTTAGTCAGTTGGTTGAAAATTCCTAAACTCTATTGGCAGCATTTGTATTGCTGTCATATTGGAGGCACTTAACCTTGACCATTCCAAGGTGCCAGGATGGTATTATGAAGCTGGTTTTGGATATTTTTTGGTCAGAAAAACCCAGCTTCCATGATCCCTAATATACATGTAGTACTACTGTACTGTATGATTAAATTCTGCGATAGTTGAAATTAGCTATGTTCTGCTTGAAAACATTGCAGTAGTAACATTTTAGCATTAAAGCTGATAATTATTATTATAGAGCAAAGCACTTTTAGTTGCTTTTGTATTGATAGTATGTGTAGTTATAATATTATGTGCTCAGGTGTTATGCATACTCAGGATTATTTTGAAGGGGGTTCGGATTTAAAGTGGCCGGAATGTCTTAAGGGGAAGGCCTGGGTGCTTCCCCTAGACCATGTTTAAACGAAAATGATGCATACACAAAATGTGCCCTTAGGCAGTAACATTAAAAGGTGTTTGTGCATCTAACTAGCTAAAACCTACACACTGCTGTTTATGCAGCTTATAGAAACTATAAACCTATCGTAAAACTAACTAATCTTCACTTCCAGATAGCATACTGACAGCCAACTTCAATTTCCTAGCACATGGAAGCCCTCCACACTCGAGTCCCTTAGTTGGCAATACTTCTTTCCAACTATATACATTATTCTCGGCCGGTCCTCCTGTTGATGGTCAGTAACTTCAGACTTCGCTTGTACTCCAATATGTTCGAGACATCACGTGACCACAACATGTAATAAATAAACAATTCATCAGGTAAATATTCATCAACAATTCACAGTTCGTGCTAACCTGACACACGTATAACACGACCACTCAAGTTTAGCAGCTGCTGCCTTAAGCTTGTAATATGTCTCAACCAACCACTGAACAGTCCCCGCCATTTCACCCGCGCCATTCATCACGTGCGCAATTGATCACGTGATGCAATAGATATGATTTGCAGGGTTCAGCATTAATGTGATGTGACCCTCAAGAGTAGTACAGAGGAGCGTTAGTTGGAAAGTAGCTACCGGAGAGCTCCAGAGCTGTAAGATTTGGTGTGATTTTAATTTTTAAAAAAAACTGCTTCTGAAAGGGGGGTTCGTCCGAACCCCCCCTGCCTACGCCCTAGATACTACAATATAATTATTTAGTTTTAGTTGTAAACAAGCAACAAGTTTTATAATTGTAGGTGGTACATAGCTAAGTATTTTTAGTTTTAGTTAATTGTATTCATGGTAAGTACTTTTAGTTTCAGTTATTTGCAAACATTAGGTAATATTTGTGACCTGATTTGGGAAATTAGTCTTAATGTCACATTTGATACCCCAAATATATATTTCTGACTAAAAAAAGTGATTTCAAGTTATCATTAAGGTTTACAGTGATTACAATCATTCGTCAATTCTATGAAATAGTCCAGCAAGTGCATAACTGTCTCTTAATGGTGACACGGTGAATTACATAGCTCTAATAGTTTCATGTGTGACATTAAGACTGATTTTCCAAAACCTGGTCACATTTTTAGTTTTAGTATAAGTTTCAATGTAACTGTTAGTTTTAGTCTTGAAAAATCATAAAAACCACTTCAGTCCGTTTTAGTTTTAGTTTCAGATAACTAAAGCAAAAGCCCCAACTAATTAGTTTTAGTTACTAGTTTTAGTTACCTAAAACTACACTAATTGTATAACTTCTGTCTTCAATTATTATCATTGTATTTGTAATTTTTTTTAAATGTCAGTAAAATGTCTCAAAGTCTAGCTGGTTTTGGCATATAGCAAAACAAAATGGTATATTAAAACAATCAAGCTGTAAACAAGAGGTGAAACACGGTAGAGCAGACATAGCATAAAAGTTGTTGCATGGCTATTAAGGGTTTATCCAGGGGATTCATCCACCCACCATGCATGGCCTTGCAGCCACTGAGACATGTAATATTTACTAAAACAATTCTATGATCATAATGCTAATCATAAGTAACACTCTTTCATATTATTATTATTTGCATACTTTGTCAATATGAACTAAATTCCTGCATTGCATGCCAATCAGATTCCAATGCTACCCAGCCTATCACCTTATAGTAGCTAAGCATTAATGAAATTTCCTAAGATAATAATAGGCAGTACTAGCTACCACTAGGCAGAGGAGTTCTTGGAGGAAAATAGTTATGAGGTCTGCTTTAGGACTGAGTCAATTTACCTTCATATATTATTATTCTTAATAATATAATTGCAAATAAATCACCCTAGATCTAGAGCTGTGGCACAATGTGACTGCATCAAAAATGATTATACTATTGGCTGTTTAATAGCAAGTAGTTTAACATACAGGGAGTATATTATAGCTTTAAGGTAATGTTTCTTCCTGCGGAGTATGTTATTAGTAGATGATGATTCACATTTACTTATTCAATAGTGCAAACCTAAACTATCACCTCCAACATATCACATACATCAGAGTCTTTCAGAGAGAAATGTGTAATATGTGCACAGTGTTACAGGTGTATTTATTAACTCATGATCAGCCTTTACTGGGTTTACAAAATACATGATATGTGCATAAGAGCTGTTATGCTACTGTGTACATGTGCTTCTTTGTGCAAGCCAGACAATAACATTGTCCGCTCTTTCCCTGATGTAAATCAGGACTCTCAGCTAAAAATCTGGGCCAGCCATCCACCATGGTTTATTTCTGGATCAGTACCTGTATCTAGATATTCTGGCAATACAGGAAGTAGATATAAATTCATCAACTTTCTAGAATGTTCCAGCTAAAGAACATTTTTGTTCTAAGTTCTAACCATTTCACAGTAACCACAATAACATGAATCAATGCATTGGGAATGAAGCATTAAAGATTAAAGTAGCATGTATGGTGATATCTTTTGCATGAACCTTATTCCATTATCATGCAAACCTAATGATGTGAACATGCCGGTTAACTAAACAGCCAAATTATTTCCAGCATGCATGCATACCAATTCTAGTGTTTTTCATTGATTGTTTTAATCTTTAAAAAAAATTCTTTCTATATGTGACCTGATTTTGGAAAATCAGTCTTAATGTCACATTTGAAATATATAGAAATCCACATTTATATTAATTGTCACCACTAGAGCACGTATGCACCTGATAATATTTCACAGAATTTCTTGTAATTTAGGATACTGACTACTAATCACTGTAAAGCTGAGTAGAAGTTTGTACTGCCTTATTTTAATCATACATATTTCAGTTGTGATTTCCAAAACCCAGTTACATATTTGTCTCCACTACCATAAAACACTATTGTATGAAGTGGTACCTGGCATTTGAATAGATGACTGGAACTTCTAGCTAATAACTTTGAATGTAACTGCCTGAATGCATGAGGCACTTAAATTTAATATTCAGATGTAGAAAATGCTCAAGGGGCTAGAGTGAAAGAGGCCATGCATACTAGGTTAGCATAAGCTATCAAATATTTGATTATATAATGATTTAGTTGTTACACTGCAAAATTAATGTTAAATGAGATGCTTGAATTGATTATGTAATTCTAGCAACTTCTCATATACAATTAATGTCTCTTAATGTGTGATTATCAAGTGACACTGATCCCACTTATAGACTTTAATAACATTTTGCAAACAGGTTAGTTGGTTAAAAACATGTGTGTGTATGGATTATCTCAACTACATTAATTATAACGATTCTTAATTAGTACACATTTTTGGGATTCTTACAGATTATGAGCTAGCTATAGTAGCACTAATTCATTTTTATTTTATGTTATCCCACTAGAACCCACATTAAGTGCATGTAAAGCAGAAAGTCTATAAGTCTTGGCACTAAAACTACTGAATGCAGAAAAATTCCCAGATGCAGGGCATGGTGTCTTGTTAGGCACATACTACGGGTGCCATGCAAAACAGTTTGGATTTGGAATTTTCTCTGCACTTAAATACACCTCTTCTCACCCACTTACTCCTTATTAGATACAGATATAAAAGTCCTAGACGTATTGGTGACCTCTAGCAACATACATTTTAGGGCTAAAGGGATCACAACAGTTATATGTGTCATTTAAAGCTAAATGACATGATGTTTAGTCTGCTTGTTGCAAATTTAAAAGTGCGTGAAAGCTGCTAACCAATAAAGCATGCACTTAAATAGTGTTTCTGTATTTACTATGTATAGTAAATACTTCTTGTATAGCAAATGTATTATTTGTTTTGTCTCTTCTTATATTTTCGCACTATTTGCCAAAATTTACTCTCTTTAGTCTAGCTGGTTTACTTTTGTTTCCTATTTGATATTTAAACCAAGCAAGAATCTCAATAGTGTTGTATATCACAATGAATGATGACAAGCATTATATTGTACACAATACATGATACTGTTAAGTAACAAAATGGTACACAATACTTTGGTAATTATAGCACAAAAATAGTACTATATACAAATCTATGTAATTAAGTACACAATGACACTAATTTTGATACAAAACTTACAAACTTTATAAAAAAGTATAGCTGCAATGTATAATATGGAAGATGAAACTGCTAGTAGCTACACATATCTATGATGAAGTGGCAGAAAGAAGCACCAGAACATTGTAACATTTTTCACTGAGCCAAAGAATATTTGTAATATATAGATAATCATGGTTGGGGAAAAATGAAACCAGTATAGCAGTGTTAAACAGCATGACTTTTCACTAATTCAAGCAGCTTCTCATAAAGTAATATATATTCAGCTTCAAGCAAAGCTTCTCCCAGTGCCTTCCATGATGGTTTTGAAGCACTGTTCACCCACTCTGTGAATACTTTCAATGATTTGTCCCTCATTTTGTTACGTATTGTGTATTGATCAATTTCCTCAATCACTCTTTCTTCCAAGTCCAAATTTCTTGCAAGAAATTTCCACTCCCTCACCTCCAGTGATAACTCCCATAGAATAGGACTGGTGTGTGGTACTCTGTGATCAGAGAGACCATCAGCTCTGTTTAGCCACTCTGAAGAGAAGTGATTTATATTATAAGGATCTTGTGTGTAGTTGCTCATATGGTAATGTGGTGAATGAGTCACACCAGTTTCCTTTCTAGTGACATTGTTACTGGGATATGACTGTGGTTGAGTTGGATGCTGAATGAATTCATTTGTGCAATGAGGAGTATGAAACACATATTGTCCTGGTTGCTGTGTTGATGTGTAATTGAAAGAAAAATTCTGTTGTGGTGGATGATGTTGATGACAGAATTGTTGTGGAAAACTTTGGTGGCTTGTTGGATGCATTGCAGTATTTTCTGTACACCTGTAGGTGCATTGCATAGGATTGTGACTTTTGTTTACTGGATTCTCAGTATCTGTGTATTAGTGTATACAGCAGTAACATCATGTGAACTTGTACTAATAGTAACATGGTACAATTATAGTATCAGACTATGAGCACACTATGATTAAGTACATGTATTTTAGCACCTAGTATAATTATATAGTAGATTTAGGACACCCTACCTAAAACCAACCAAGTCAAAATCTATAACAACGGTTTTTGTCAAAAACTTGTTGATAACTGACTGACTGGCAGACAAACAACCTGGCTGATAGATGATGGCTTGAATGGCTTCAGCTAGAGGAACTCAAAATTGCTAGCACTAGTTTGCAACTGGCTGGTGCATGCAGCCTTAGACGTGCCTTTTCATGTACTGTAAATAAGATCTAACCCAAAACAGCTAAGCTGTGAAAAAGGGTGTGGTGAGTAAGATGTGATATCAAAGGTGGTGGCCAAGAAATGGCTGCAATGATTATTATACTGTTACTTAATAGAAATTGATTACCATTTCTTGATGGTATCACATCTTTTTTTCAAAATAGCTTATTTTTGGAAGGTCGCACTTTTTTCACAACTTGATTACATATCATTTCTAGATAGTTCTAAAACATTCTAAGTGGATTGTATTAGAAGTAAAAAACCTGTGCTAAAATATTAAATAGACTATGTATAAGAGTCATGTGATCAATAGAGCAGTTGGCCTTGCTGTGATTTGGTGTCACATATACTGGCTAAACTGCTTATGTGAACTAATTGAATTTTCTTGCATGTGTCACTGAGGTAACTATGAAGGTACATTTAATGCAATGAATATCTGTTTAAATATCAATGATTTATAACCAACTAGTCATGTATGAACTAGAGATCTCTTTATAAAGCAGTCAGTAACTAACTAATATTCAGTAACTAATATTTACAAAATCAGCATAAAGCTTAGAAGTGTTTCCATGGATAGCATAGGTCACTTATCAACCACCATAATTTTATATTACCAACCATACGAACAATAATCAAAAATTTACGATAGTTCAACAACAGGTGTATCAACCATTTTATCTATCATGATGCCCAAGTGTAAAAGAACAACTAATTGATTATTGTAATATTTATAAAAGAACATTTAATATTTTTTAAAGATAATTGTAAAAGAAAACTTTTAATATTCACTAACTAGTATTCAGTAACTTGTGTTTCCAAATATTATGTTTCGAGATCACTTTATAAAGCAAGCCGTATACAGATGTCATCCTTCTTTGACGTCTGTATACGGCTTGTTTATTTATTTATTGTTGCTTTTTGGCAAAAAGCCAAAGGTCTTCTCCTTTAGTTCACTCATAATTGAAACGTTCTCCTCCTTAAAAATAAACATAACCGCATTGGAACAAGCAAGGACAGTAATTTAGCTCTTGTTTCCAGATGACAATCTATGAACTTTCTTCTTACCTCTTGCAACCCTCTTTGATCATTTATGATCTAATGGCATCCCTGTTCACCATGTAACATGCGTTAACCATCAAATTGTTGTCTTCCATGAATAGATTGACATAATAAGTAATACTTTCTTGGTCAAATGCATTTGATCAGCAGTGTGATAATGCATCTGACACTCACAAAGTCAAGTTTGGGTGCCTTTGTTTAAACCAAACCCACCATTATTCTCCATTAAATTCAAACACGTTTGCCCTCCTTTTGTTCTCCATCTGAACCTTACTTCTAACAATATCTAGCACCTCTCCCTTTGTTTTTACCTTGGCCCTTTTAATATACATCTATATCAAAAATGTCACAAGTACCTCCTCTTTGCCTGAGGGCATTAGGCCTGGATTTCTGCCATGTTGTACATTTCCAGACAGCTTGTCTTTCAAACTAGTCCTTGGCACACCATATCATATTCCTTGGCTGCTCTATTCACTCCCATTCTACCAGTCTTTGCGGCCTCCATAGCTTGCACCATCAACTCATTATCCCACAACATTCTTATGTCGATCAAATGCATTTGACCAAGAAAGTATTACTTATTATGTCAATCTATTTATGGAAGACAACAATTTGATGGCTAAAGCATGTTACATGGTGAACAGGGATGCCATCTGATCATAAATGATCAAAGAGGGTTGCTGGTTGCATTAAGAGGTATGAAGAAAGTTCATAGATTGTCATCTGGAAACAAGAGTCAAATTACTGTCCTTGATTGTCCCAATGCAGTTATATTTATTTTAAGGGGAGAACATTTCAATTATAAGTGAACTAAAGGAGAAGACATTTGGCTTTTTGCCATAAAGCAACAATAAATAAACAAATAAACAAACCGTATATGGATGTCTCCACAAGGCTGGATTGGCCAAGAGTTCTTTGTTCAATGGCTGGAAAATTTGTTTGGACATTCATCTTGTTACATGCCAGAAGCTATCAAAGTAGCTGAAGAAAACAATAATTATTGTTCTTTTTCTGCTAGCTCAACCTCTCAATTTAAATTTTTTTGGTCCTTTGAAAAGGCATTGGTCCACTGTATGTCATACATATATATCAGGAAAAGTTGTCATCAAGTTTACATGTTCCTCACTTTTAATGAAGCATGGCTTCAGTCAATCCAGCCTGAGATAATCAAGTCAGGATTCAGAAAAGCCGGAATATATCCTTTTGATCCTACAAAGCTGTAACGCAATGGCTACAACATGAGCACCCTGAGTATCTGCCCAATAATCTAAGTTTTACCACAGGATAGGTTGAGCATGCAGAAATTCTAGTTGGTAATCCAGCCAATACTTTATAGAATGACAATAGTGTAGCTGAGGAACATGAAAGTTCAATATCTGATGTTCAAGGAGCTATATAATAATTGTTCTCTTACAGATCCTGAAACTACAGAAGGTTCTTTATCAGTGAGTTTATCAAAAACCGATGTTTGAACTGTCAAAGTTTTTAAATCAATCAAATCCAGTCAGAAAGACATGGCAAAAGTCCAAAGCAAAAAGAAAATAATAATGTGAAGATGAAGAAAATTAAGACAAAGTTTGAGGAGCATATCACAAAGACAGCTGGACTGATTTAGCTCTAATTTGGAATGGAAGATGTTCACCCTGAGGAATGTTACACGTAAAATGGACTATTTTTGTTTAGCTGTTACTAACAGCTACATATTATGTAACACTTATATAGCAGCAGCCCAATAGCCCTCACCAGGTGATTAATCACTAAGAGTGCAACCAATGGATTTATTCTATTTTAATGCCTGAAAATTCAAATATGGGTAGCCCACTGCTACATTCTGACTGCATTTGATCAATATGAATGGAGAAGTTGAATATCACATAAAATTTCAGCAAGATAAATATTTTAGTGTCAGTTTACGTTCACCTGAGAATAGACATATCAAAGAGTTGAACATGTGTTCACTCCCAATGGTTTTGTACTGGAACATGTTTGCATGCCTGAATTGTCTATACTAAATGTATGGAATCTCATAACTCAGTTGTTCACAGCACTACTAAATGTTTGGGCAGCTGGCTCATGTAACAATTAAGAGTTATTAGCAAGAAACAAGGGCTCAGGTGAACACGAACCTAAGGCCTATTTACAGACTATAAGGGCTCAAGTCAACTAAGGAAAAGTTTACTAAAAGGCCTACAGAGTAAGCTTCATTGTAGAGTGGCTATTTTGTGTTAAGACATAAATCTCTGTAAGCAGAGAATAAATGGACTGCATTTTCTCAATTATTTTTGTAATTATTTTGTGTACACATGCTCCTTTGTGAGGCCTGCACAGTAATAAAAATTAAATTATCTGCAGTTTGTATTTAAAATCATGCCAAAATGCTTGTGAACAACCTATAGCACTTTACCTTACCCCAACTTGTAGGACAGCAAGGATAACAAGGTACTATGGTGAAAACCCAAGTCGTGCATAATACAAGAAGCCACCCAGTAGATGAGAAGTGGCCAGATGGGCTTCATTTCAATCGTAGTCCAGGTGGTTCCTTTGATCTACCTGAGTTACATACATGCAAACACATCTGCAGACACACAGTCCACGTATGTACCTGCAACAAGCCTGCAGACACATATATACCTACTTATATTTGATACTACTTATGAAACATACGTTTTGGTAATTGTGAAGGCAGCTTCACGTATTCTCTGTGTTGTTTAGAAGTATTGATTGCTACTCTGTTGATTCCAGCCATTTGACAAATCAACCTCTCAAGACTACCACCGAGATTGTTGTAATCAAATGGAGTATCTTCAAAGATACAGAGAATATTGTTAGGATCTTGCAGTGAAGGAGGGACAAAAGCAATATGGTTATCCTCTTCCAATAAAATGACTGGAATGACTCTTGTAGAGCTATTAATTGAGAGCCGATTATAAATTATTTTCCTTAGCACACCAACAATGTTTCTCATTTCCCTGTCTACACAAGAGGTATTGAGAGAATATTCTGAACTGTTTGAGAGTTGCAATAGTTCATATGATGATCTGGAGCAGACAAAGATTATCCAGTCAGCTTGAGATAGTTCATGATCACTCCAAGCAGCTCTGTCAAACCTTGTTGATTGGTCACAGAACAAGTCTACCCTCACATCAAAGCCATAGGTGATTAGATGACATGAAAAGTTATAAATGCGTTTTTCTAGTACTCCTTTTATTTCACTAGTTGTAGTCCTCTCAGTTGGGACATAAAATATGCATACTTTTTGCATCCTGCCCAGTGATCCACGATTACCCAATACATCCTTCTTTTGTGTGTAATGTGTACTGTGAAGGTTAATAGAGGGTGAAGTATCTTTTTCTGTATAACCTATAATACAGAATAAAATTCAGTAAGAAATGAATCTTTGGACAACATATGACACAGACAGTTAATTACTGTATGAATAATTCCATTAGCCAACAGGGCAAGAAATATTCGAGGGCACTATAATTCTCTCACTGCATGCCAAGCCAGAACAAACCCAACTCCCTTTTCTCCAAGAAAATCCCCAAATGGAATTCTCTCAGTACCTATCCAGATTGACATAGAGATATTCAAGTCATACTTACTATTTAATTTACTGTATTTGTGATACCCCTAAGGGTTTTGCCAATTAAAATAAATAAATCTATAATCAGGGAAAATGTTATCTGTCTTCCACCTTCCCAATACACTGTTTATGCCGTGTAGCTAGATAATATACCACTTTGGTGTGGGTATTCAAATGCACCACTTAGCACTTTGAGGTTTATCTCGCATATTGCACTGGAAATATATATCATGGGAATGAGGTTTGCGCATGGCTTTCATGCCCAACCAGTTCAACGATATGATATGCTTTGACTTATTACATTGAGTGACATGGAGCATTAAATTGTTAGTTTTGGTTTACAGGTTATGCTAGGCTCAATGTAGTTGCTAAGTTTCAACTAGTTGATTACTAAACTATACTCTTAGACAAATAATAAAATAGTTAGTTGGGCAATGCAAGGATGCATATTTCTACCCACCACATGTCAGCCATTGAGTAGACCACGGAACAACACTAAGAGGACAAGTAGATTTAAATAGGTGAGTACCTTATAGTCCTATATATGTACTTAAGTATTACTCACTGTTCAGTTATACCATGACTGCATTGGGTTTTGCTAATATATACACCCTTACCCTCGGGCCTGTGGTCCTCGGGCTTTTGGGTGTATATATCAGCAAAATCTCTTGCAGCCATGGAATAATTATTACATGATGCATAATTTTGTTTGCTATTATGTTGTGTTGTTGTTACTTATAGCTACCATCATCTCTTGTTTCACTACTTTTTATCGCTCTAGAACCTTACTTCATTATTAAATTAATAGTTTTTATTGAACTAGTTCTGATATGAAAGGATAGTCTGCATGGTGGCTAAATATTGCAGGGCTAAAAATACCCAGAGAAATACCAATCAGTATCAGAAAATCTCTTTTAACATTTTCCCACTAATGGTGTTACTAAATTAAGAGTGCTCTTATGATGGATGAAGGGGCATTACCGTTGCTACTTAGGTAACTATTAATATAAAATGTGACCCATTCACTTACCTCCATGGAAAATCATTGCTGCAGCGATTTGCACTTAATTGTCTGAAACAAAAGCAACACAAGAATGACACATTCAGTAGCTATATAGAAGTATTTAACAGTGGAGCATTAAAGTTAGCGACTATAGCTATACAAACCCAAACATCCATTACAATATAATGTAGTATATGTCTGTTTTAGTAAGGAGTTCAAGTTCTCATCCTTTCATTATCCTTTGAGATATTATTGAATGTTGTATATTTTACTGTAGTGAAGCACAATCAGTATGCACTAAATTGGTTTTTCAGTGCAAACATTAGTAAGTGTACTCTGTCAAAGAAGAGCAGCCATTTGATTTTATGTCTAGAAGAGTGTGATAGGAATTGCTTTTACATTTATGCTCCAAATTATTTTAAAAGTTCAGATCCAGTTTCTTTCAAGATTCTTACTGACTGCAAGTACAAAAGTGTACAAGTTAGCTAGCTACCTTTTGGCAGAGTGAAGACTTCTTTTTACATAAGTGCAAAAGTCTTCACACACAAGGTTTGGTCAGTAATTTGTAACAGGTCTTAATGTGTGTACATTCCCTGTGGTGCATGTAATGTGTAGGAGGTGATAGTTTGTTGAATCACTAAATGTGAACCATCATCTCCTACATACTTATCATACAGGCATAGGACAACAACGGCCGATCCAGGATGGGGCATTTGGGGCAACCCCCCCCCCCCCCCCCCCCCCCCCACTCTCTGTGGAAGGGTCATAGGTAGCTAGCTAGCTATTTCTTTTGATAGAAATATTATACACTTTATGAGATAAAAGACATTATAAAATTCATGAAAACTGCACATTCCCACCATTTATTGCAAACTCACTTGAAACCAAAGTCAAAACAGCTGTGAAAGCGCTTTCCGCACCTGCGTACGTACTAAGCGCCTCTAAAAATAATTATCGTGTTGATGGTGTTTAAGACTTCTGTAAACGCCATAATGACAAAAATCAACCTACTAAGGAGTGATCACTGCTGCATGAAAAGTACAACAACTAGCAAGAGAATCTGCTCTCCCCAACGCCAACTTAGCTTGTTCGTGCCCCTCCCCTTGCCAACTCCTGGATCCGCCCCCGGACAAGCCCACCTGAACTAATGTGTATTATGTAATGCATTCTTCATTAAGTTCAAAAATATTTCACATGAGTTAATGGTCAAAAACCTCAAAGTTTAATATATACATCTACGAGGTCTCCTGTATAATAATTTGATGGTACAGATTTTGTAAAACTGCCATGAAGCAATCAGACTTCCAAAACAACACATGGCAGTCACTAATTTACCACTAACAGCCTCCGTATTTATCTACCAATGACAAACAATTGTCTGTGGCGGATATTTGTCCTATAGACTCTTTAGAATAATTATAAAGAGTCTATAGGACAAATAAGGAGAGTCATAGTATAATATATGCTAAGGATTTTACATAATGGCTTGTCCTACCCCCATGTAATATAGATATGACATTTCCTATGCATTGTATATCATACATTAAAGAGTATAATACAATATTAATAGACTGATCAATTGATCATGTTTGCAGCATTTGGACAGGCTGTTCTTTTGTCCATGCTGCATTACATAAACACACAAAACATACAGGATTACAGGTGCACAATTCAAGTGCTACAACAAAATAAATAGCTACACATGATAAACATAAAAATCAATAGTATGTACATGTAAAACAACAAGATGGAGTTTCACCACATAACTGCTATGTTGCTGTTTCTTGGAAAGCTTGAAGCTGTGTTCCTCTAGTATAGCGGCTTGACAGGTTTTGGTGAAAAAGTATCATGGCTAAGTTGACGTTGTCATGTAGAATATTGTACACCATCATCTAAATGTATAGCTTAGGAAGGGTTAGCTATAAGGGCAACTATCTCAGCAACTATATCAAGGGGTGACATACAGGCAGGTAGATCTGCGACCGTAATCAAAGTCTAAGTCAAAGGTCAAGGCCACCAAATCTGTGCCGAGTCAACGATCAAGGGTAAAAATTTCTGACCCACGATCGAAAAGTACTGAAATATTGTCGATAGGTCACTGGTCAAAGATTGAGAAAGACTCTAATTGTCACAGGTCAAAGCAAAATTTCGATCGGTCAAGACTTTGACCATGGTCACACATCTCCCTACAGTGCGTACCTATGTGACACCCCCTTGTATATAGACTAGATGTTTGTCGTAATCTAAATTGGTTGCTGGTAGGGCTGTGTGGTAATGGAAATAACATGATTATCGTGATATCTTTGTGATTATATTGTGATAAAGATAATGAATTTTCTATTATCGATAACTTAAGATAATAGTAAATCTCTGTAGACTATTGTATATTAAAAGCAGGCAGATGGTATTCTTGTGAGTAAGGTCACAGCCAGCTGTGGTAATACTGAAAAGGGCGACTTTTGCAAGAGATACTAGCCTTAAACATTTATTATTAGGCACAACTGTACTTGCAAAAGTACTCTATGGCAATATTTCAATATTGAAATAATATTGTTTATCGTGATATAATGGATTTTGTTATCGAAACTTATCAAGATATAGGCTTTTCCACTGGCACTTAAATCAGTTGCAGCTTAATATACCAACACTACAACAGTGTTGTCAATCATCAAGGTAAATTTTGCTGTCTGACCATGCGAGACTGTGACTTAGTCTGACAGAACATCTGGTGACTCCACCATACAGGACTTGTGCTGCTGGAATGCAATTATGCGTCTATCAATGCAATGCCCAACTGCCACAGATATAGGCTGAGGGTGGGGGAAGGTTGGGGATGGTGGGGGAGTTGATTGCTAAATTTCCCCAACATAGTGGGGCATTTGTCTTCACTAAAGAAATTCACTCAGGCAGCAAAAGTGTGTGCTTTCAGTTTAGGAAGGAGTGTCTCAGGTGCTAGCTACTACATTCATACTAGAATCTACTCAAACTAACTCATCGCTAGACCAACGCCACACGACTGTACAAATCCCATCCTAGCAGTGTTGCCATGTTGTGAATAAAGTTCATAGATTTATGAACTTTTTGTCTTGTTTGTAAACCTGAAATAATCTGTGAACTTTTTATGAACTTTTGGCTTGTTTGTGAATCTGAAATAATCTATGAACTTTTTATGAACCTGAAATAATCTATGAAGTTTTTATGAACTTTTGACAATTTTAGGTGAATTTTTTTTTCTTTTTTTTTGCTCTTCAGTGCCCTACTAACCCAGAGATCCACCTATTTATAATGTGTGGGTTAGTTCCCCAGTAGGTGGGGAATTGAAATTTTCAGTGATGCAAATCCCCACCTTCCCCCACCTCAGCCCGTAGATTGATAGGTACATTATGTTTAATATTCACGTGCCAAGAATCCTGATGCATGGCCATTATAGGATCGTGAATAATCTATGAAACCTGATGAATGCTTGATGAATAATGTATAACAAGCCAATGCTGCAATCTGATTGATGCGAGGCAGCTGCACAAGTTGGAAAGTTATAAAACCCGGAGTCGAAACACGAAATAAAATGAAATAAAACAAGTCTATGCAGTCTAGCAGTGGTTTGACATTAGAATATACAAGGTGACTAGAGTATAAAACAGAGGGAAAATGGCAACAATAACAGAGAATAGCACTAGAAATTGTATTCTAGGTCTCCATAATCCCATAAAGTCAGATAAACCATCAGTTTAAAAGTCAAAAATATAATATGCAATTAACATGAATTCTTTTTGGTAGCGCTTAATGTGTGTCGTACCTGGGCCCTTAACCATTTTCATAAGCTGTGTGGATAGCCACAGTTGGCTTCATCATCTCTTAAAGGCATCGCTTCATACTCACCAACCCACTGCAGCCAACCATAAAGAGAGAGAAAGAGAGATGTCTTTTGTTTGGTTAAGACAAAATACAACTTAAGTACAGGGGTCTAGACTCAGGGTACCATGCACTGGGCGGACAGTACAGGAGTCCTGGCAAGATTTACACCATTAAATTGCAATACAAAAACAATAATTATAGCATGCAGAAAAGTTCAGTTAAGGCAAACCAATAGGTCCTAGTCCGGGGAGGGTCTAAAATTAAAAATCCTTTATAAGCAGGAGACAGCAACGTGAGCAGCCTGCTCAAACAGGAATCTTATAGTCTTCCTTGTCACTTCATAATCATTGGCTACTTGGGCAATTGTGTCTGGTATAAAATGGACTAAAAACTAGTCTTGAAGAAAATGAGATTAACGGATAAGCCAGAAAGCTGAAGATCATATTGTACACAGCTATACCAGCCTTCCTTCTGAGCTCTAGCAGCTAAAAGATGTTGCTGGGTATTGGTGGGAATAGTTAGGTCGAACAAACAGATGGATTTATTGGAAACTAATACAAAGTCAGGTCTGCCGCTAAGAGTGGAGGAAAGATTGGTTGGAATGGTGCTAGGAGGGTAGACACTAGCAAGATATCCTGGAAGGTCAGCATAGAGTTTAAAACTGTCAGGTAATTGCTGTTGGGGTCTATGAACGAGAACCTGTAGGACTGAATCATGTCTCCAGGTATACCTGCTTTGATCAAGAGCAACAGGACATCCAGTCAAGATATGGTTTGTTGTGGGTTTGGGAGCTTGACAATGGGCACATTTAGGGCTAGTAATGATGTTCCACCTAGCCAGGTCCATAGAGTATCACAACCAGCACGTAGCTAGAAGAACAGCTGTTTCTTAGGGAAGCCATACATCAATCTCTTCCGCTTGCTCCAGAGTGACAATGTTTAAAAATTTATTTTGAACAGTTAATGTCTTGAACTTTTAATCAACATGAGTACAACATTAATCATGATGTGCATAGTTCTTGAATATAGCAGAGTGAACTTTGGCAACTGAAGCCTTAGCAGCAGATAGAGAGTTAAGGACAGTTGGAGAGACATCTGGACTGTTGGCTAGTACAGAATATCTACAATCAGTGGGACAACTGACTGCACAATAGCCAGAATGTATGACAGCTTAGCTGACTGCTTCAGATGAGGTAAAAGGGGGAGATTCAACACATCTGGGTGAAAAACAGTTCCAGGAGTGCAATTTCGGGGTAAGTTCAACCAACTCTTCACAATTAAAATTTCAATAGTAGTTTGTAATGATCAAGATAAACTAGCTGAAGCCAACTGTGGCTATCCACACCTCTTATAAAAGTGGCCAAGTACCCTACTATTGTAGAGTCCCCAAACCCTTCGAAGCAGGCATTTATACTCTAATTGATAAGCGCTGTGCAGAGAAAACTGCGACCTGGAATCTTGCTTGATGTAATTAAAGCATAATTGTATTATAGCGTTACTGTGCATATAAGAGTACATGTGGGCATTGCGAGACAGTCCGTATTATGAGACACTTATACCAATCCGCATACAAATGGTATATAAATACCACATTACAGTGCTATAGTCTGTGCATCCAGCGTTGAGACTCTAGAAACGCTTCTGCCAAACTAAGCATGCAATAACCTATTTATTTTGTTATCATGCATGCGTAAGCGAGTCTATTGTTAGATGACCGCATGTTTTTATTGCTGCCATTTGATGTCTGACGTTAACACCATTTAATACAGATATTGGTTTATTGCTTCTAACTCAGTTTTGGAAATGTCAGAACAGGTTTTCTTGTTGCTTAAGTCTGAGCACAGAAGCTAACTTTGATATGTTCTCTCCTGAAACGATATGTGATGGTTTACTTTGTGTTTTTTATTGCAGTGGAGAGAGAACTATAGCTACAAGTTCAGTTGTGAAGCCACACAAGCAGTGGACTGAAGAAAGCATGAAAGCAGCATTCACTAGTGTTGTTAATGAATCTCTTGGGCTATGAGAGGCCAGTAGAATGTATATATAACATTCCGGTAGAGATGATAGGAAGGCGTTTAAAATGGAAGTGTAACAATGGGATGCAGGCCAGGGCCTAGTACAGTACTTACAGATGAAGAGGAGGAGAAACTGGTGGCTTACTTGATTACGATGGCTGATATGGGCTATGGCATTAGACAAGATACTGTTATGGAGATGGCATTTATGATAGCTGAGAAGTGCCACAAGCAGCATCCATTGTAAGAAGGCAAAGCAGGCCGTTCATGATTTGAGGCATTCTCCTAAACTGACAATTTGTTTTCCACAGTCACTGTCTTACACCAGAGCCATTTGTGCCAACCGAGAGACTGTCGATGAATTTTTTTGGCAAACTTGGTTCTGTGTATGGGCAGCTTAATTTAATTAGTAAGCCCATGCTCATTTTTAATTGTGACGAAACCAGTGTTAGTATTGTACACAAACCAGGAAAGGTAATTGCAGAGCTGGGATGTAGAAATGTGTATGCAGTAAATTCAGCAGAGCAAGGCAAAACACATACCCTGCTATCATGTGTCTCAGCACCAGGATATGTTTTGCCACCATTGATGATATTTCCAAGAAAAAAAGTGTGTGCCAGATAAAATGAAAGAAGGTGCTGTTCCTGGTACTTTGTTCAAAAGAAATTGGTTGGATTAATAAAGAACTATATGTGACCCAGTCTGAGAAAACTAGTCTTATCGCCCATGTCAGCAGATTCGATTTTTCACCCAGGACACAAAGCTACATGAACAAACTATCTAATTCCACAGTCAAAATCAGCTAGACTTGAGTGGGCTGGTTTTGCTGGCTGCTTTTCCCAAGCCCAGTGGCGATCCGTACGTGCGGTGTGGGGCCTTAATGGAGCTCTGGTCAGCCTGGAGATGACTGTATGTGGCTGTACAGCTCTGTGGTGTTGAATAAGTACCTCTGCTGTGAATTTCCTTTCATTTTAGCCAATTTTGAGATCTCAATGGCCCAAAACTTGGCCTAATTCATCTCTATGGCTATGCCTTCCTTTTCAATTTTTGAACACCATCTTGCCTACCTTCCAGGCCCCCCCGCCTCCCACCCATTTTGCAGCTCGCCTGATACAGTCAACCACGGTTTAAAAACTGTCTAAAATGCCAGGAAACTTAGTTGTTGGCTACTTGCACAGTGGATGCTGTGGAAAGTAAGAAATTGGTGTAAAACGTTTGAAAATTTGGTACACATAATTTCAACCATTGGCGAGCTACAACACACTAAATACTTAAAACCGGTGTTTCTCGATACGTTTAAATAGGCGATAAGCCTGGTTTTCCCACATATAGATTGGTTCATAGTTAAATTCTTTTTGCAGCAGATTCCTCCAGCTCGCCCTGTATTGCTTCTGCAAGATGGGCATGCCTCATACATCTCAATTGAGTTAATAGAATTGGCTAGAGAAAATGATGTTCACTTGTTGTGCTTGCCGTCGCACATGACTCATATTGACTCATAAATTAGATTACTATGGTATAAGAGGTGACTTACTGCAGTGGATCCAATCGTTTCTTACTAACCATACACAGAAAGTTGTTGTTGATGGTGTATGCTCTTCACCTTGCAATGTCACATCAGGAGTACCACAAAGATCAGTGCTTGGCCCAGCGGTTTTATTTCTTAATGACATAGCAACCAATATTCACAGCCAGCTTAGACTCTTTGCTGATGATTGCCTAGTTTATCACCCTATTAATTCTCCAGAAGATCATAAGATATTTCAGGATGACCTTGACAAGTTAACAATATGGGCTGATATTTGGCAGATGAAGTTCAATGTCAAAAAGCGCTGCATCCTACGAGTATCTACTCTACATTCTACTAGTAATTTTACATATACAATGTACAGAATCCCTCTACAAGTTGTCAAAAAACATCACTATCTGGGAGTGCTTTAGATAGCAAGTTACCATGGACCCCTCACATTAACTCGATTTGCAACAAAGCAAATCAACTACTAGGATTTCTACGTAGACACCTCCATCATTGTCCACCTTACTTAAAAAAGCGTGCTTACAAACAGATTGTTTTACCAACTATTGAGTATTGTTCTGCTATATGGGATCCATACCAGCAAACATCCATCCATAAGCTAGAAATGCTACAACATCATGCTGCACGGTTTGCATTACACAAACCTTGGAGGAGGAACCACAGAGACAGTATAACTGACATGCTAATGACATTGAAAAGGCCATCGCTTGAGAATCGAAGAAGACATTCACGTTTAATTCTGCTATTTAAGTTCATAAACAAGTTGATACATATTCCTATCTAGTATTTTCCAGTGCCATCCCCCTTAACAACTACCAGGGCTAACCACGATCAAAGTTTATGCAACAGTATGCCAGAACGAACCAATATCTCTATTCATTTCTGCCAAGGACAATCCCTGACTGGAATAACTTGAATATTGAGGATTTAAGTAATTGTAATCTAGATTTTTTTAAAAGATTATTTATCTAGTTATAGCTAGTTAATAACTTACATGACTTTTTTTGTACATTAGCGTTATACCCTTGATGGGTTTTGCTAATCAATAAATAAATTAAATAAATAATAAATATGTTGCAACCCTAATTTCTCAAAATCTTGTAAGTTGTAGCAAATATTTTTCCGAAAGTCCAGGTATAGTGGTGACGCCAGATGCCTTGGCATCTCTGGTGGCAGAAGCTTGGCCAAATGCATTCACCACTGTAAACATTATGGCAGGCTTTAAGAAGACTGGGATATACCCTCTTAATCTTGGTGAAGTCACAGATCAGCAGCTAGCTCCTTCAAAAGCAGTTTGTTCACAGTCAGTTGCAAGCAACACTGATCCACCTATGTTTTCCAAAGAAAAAGAAGCCTTGTATCAGCGACGCTTTGAAGAAAACTAGACACCAAAGGCCCTAGCATGGGTTAAGATTAACCACCCTGAAGTAAACACCAGTTCTACTGAAGCATCTTCAGTATCAAGTAGTCAAAATAGTTCTTCCAAGTCTTCTGAGGTTTTGTCAGAAGTTCTTTTATTACCAGAGCCAAAGATATAAAGCATCACCCAAGAAATCAAGTGCTCTTACTAGTGCAAAAACTGTTTGCATTACGGAAGTTAAAGTTTTAGATGAATTGAAGCAGAAGGAAGCTTCAAAAAAGAAAGCAGAAGAGGATAAAGCTGCAAAACAATTGGAGAAAATTCAAAGACAAAAGGAAAAAGAACAAAAGAAGCAAGAAAAGGCAGCAAAGACAGCTACAAAGTCAAGGAAGATCAAAAGCAGAGGATGACTGGAGGCAGGGAAAAGAACATAACTGAAACTTAGAAATTTCTTCTGGTGATGACACTGTGTGTCCACTGTATGGAATAGTTTCTTTTCAAATGATGATACTGGTGATTCCTGGATATGTCCCTCCTGGAGGAGACTGACTGTGGCACTTGACTAGACATTGGGTGGCCTGCAGTTCAAAACCTGGGGTAGGAGGGATTTTTTTCCTTTCTTTGGCCCTTTTCTGTTTCACCTTACTGTTAGCTAGGTTAAGTAATCATTTAAAGTCTCCAGTTCTTGTTAGGTTAAGTAATCCAAAGGCTGCAGCACATGTTGCTGTCATACCTTCAGTGCTGGTCACTGTAAAGTGCTAATATAATATAATTTAATGTTGTGACAGCTCTGATCAATGGTTTGACCATAAGTGCACATGAATCAGAAGCACAAATAGGATCCCAGATAGTTGGATTTGTGAAAAATGGATCAAGAAAATGTGACTACTTAATTTTCAGATGAAACGTTTATTGTCTCATATCAGATGCTGTTGTCTCATAGTAGCCCCATGTACCCATCTTCATTTAAAGTTTGTTTTGTCTTACATTCTCACATTTAAATCACAACAAATATTTTTCTATAAAAGGTTGATGGGACGTATGCATGCAGCAAAAGTTGTAGAGAAAACCAATAAATTTTGTAAGAGTTACAGCCCATCATAAAATTGTGTCTCATGACTCCCACGCTTACTTTATTGTCCACCACTAGACAGTAAGGTTTATTTAGTTTTGTATCATTTCCCGTTTCGATTCCGGGTTTTCAGTGTAAGATTTTAGATTTACTTTTGTATAATGCATTGATCGGGTATACAGGCTTTGCCTTTACCCGTATGTGATCAATCATAATCATAATCATAAAAAAGAGAGGAAGCCAGACAGCACAATAGATAATTAACACTATTTTTGCATAATATAGACACCTGTATACTTTATAATTGGTTAGTGTTGTAGTTGGTAAAGAAGAGATTAGACTGTTCCATTGTGAATGTGATAATCATTATTGTTGGGGGTACCAGGTAGCTTACACTGGCGTAGTCGGCTAGGATTCTGATATTTATATATTTGTTAATGTACAAACTCAATCATGAGTATATTCGTACATATGTAGTTAGCTACTTATTTACAAGTTTTAAATAAATCAAGAGATGGAGCTTGGATAATATGATCATCTAGTTGGTTCCATAACTTATTGTAAAGGAAAGAAGGAGTTCTTATAAGCATCTACCCTTGTTGGCAATTTTGAAGTAGTCTATCCACGGGACCAGCCAGGAGCAGTTGACGTTGGCGAATTGTAACCAGCAACTGAAATGTCGTGGTACCATGGCATAATATCAAGATGTTAGGTGCAATCTGTGAATTTGCGCAGTTTATAAATTGCACTGCGCATTTTGTGAATTCATAAAATGGGCAACAATTTATAAATTGCGCAGCTGTCCGGCTTGGCTGACATGGCAAGGGCGACAATATGATTGTATCGGTTGTTGACCTACTGTCGTTCTAAGTGTTAGATCACGAGATTTCCTTGTGCAGTGCATGCGAGGTGTGAGTTTCTCTTGGAGTTTCTAGTTAGAGATCGTACAGTATCGAAAGAGGTCACAGAGAGCGAGACAGGGAGATTTTGAAAAGTCCTGTAGAGGAAAATATCTTGATCCCAATCACACCTCCAAAAGCAAAACAGTAATGGAGGAAAAGGCACAGAAGATAACAGACGTTTTGAATGGCTCGAACAGAAGCCTGCCGGATTTCCCAACCCTTTCTAATTCTGCAGTGGGTTACTATATGACAAAGAAGTTTGTTTTGTTAAACTACCCAGAGCTGAAGTTGGAAGATGTTCTATGTTTACTTGCCAAACAAAGGGTAAGAATCCATCCTGTTTGTGCCTGCCTTTCACGAAGTCTGTAATTAGCTAGCTACAGAATGAGAATGACAAAGCTGTCTTTGGCCATGCACCATCATTTAGTTACGCAGTTGATGACTTCTTAGAGCATGTGCATTCAACTGAAAATGGACATGTAAGCAACAAGAAAACACTTGCAGAGGTATGCATGGAAGTATAGTGAATTATGTATGCTATCATAATTATTCTCAAGCATCACAAAAATTAATAGCCACTAGTCATAAGACTCTGGACGTGGTTGTGGAGATTAGTTAATTATATAGCAATATTTTATACACTGAAGTAGTCTGGTTCCCAATTCTGTAATAATGCCAAGCTGTTAATTGTGAAGGACATGCAAGTCAGGCTGGATTTTAGCTGATATTTTTGGCAAGAAAGATCAAACCTTCATGATCCCCATAGGAATAGCAACTATAGTGTTCTGTGATACAGTACATTTTGTGTATCACATATCACCATCAAAAAATTGTTCGATACGAAACTGTATCATGATACTATAATGAAGTGGTCATGGCTATAGTTATGACTGGTACTAGCTAGCATACTGTAGCTAATAGTTGTAACAATATCCACTTTATCTGTACCTTAAAGAACCGACACTGATTCTGCATTCACTGTGTATGAGAATGTCAATAAACTATATAGATGTATTATACTGAAAAGATGCTGACAATTAACTTGTGTGTTCTGATACAATCTTTTAGCAAAAAAAACAGAGACCTGCTGTTACAAAGCACATCTCTACCTGGATACCTATGGTCTGTTACACTATCCAGCTACCACAAACATTATAATGCATGCTCCCACAAAGGCTTGTCCAGATTACTCCGCATTTTGATGAGTTGTCAAGATGGCTGGTATATATAGCAGATTGTTTACTGCTTAGAGATGTAGTTCTTTATACTTGAAAGTGTAACAGCTACTGTTTTCAGAAGGCCCCGCGGGTAAGTATATTTTAGCCATAACAGCAGCACTTAGACACGCATTTTTGTATGGCTTCTTGTAACGTCACACTTATAGCACAGGTAATGGAGAGGCTTTCTATTTGAGTCTGAGAGATCATATGTTACAGTTATAGAGAAATCACTGTCTGTTCTACTAGAAAACTTCGATATATTGATATTTTCTAAGTACAGTATCATATCGTGATACTTATTTGCTGTATTGATATATTGCTGTATTGATATGTATTGCAGAACCTAATTTATGGAGCCCACCTATCAATTTTCTGATATATTAGTTTGTAAAAAGATTGAGATTGAGACAACAATCACTTGTTCTAGAGCAGTCAGTAAGTGATCTCAGAAGGCTAAAATTTCTAAATTTTCCTATAGAGGCATGCCTATCATCACATTCTGTGTACCATTATGTAAACATGTGCACATTTGTTCATGTGGCGGTAAAATGTATCTATCTTCTTGGTGAATAGTTGGATTTCTATAGGTGAATTGGTGAATTTCTTTTCATTGTCTGTTGTGCCAATGAGTTATGATGTGTCATGCACATTAACAGATAATGTTTGTTTATTTAGAATCATTGGATGACTGTTGTCATTCTTGTGGAATGATTAGTTTGGATGATGATAGAATTGATTGGTGAGGTATAGTTATATAAACGAATTGTGTATTCACGTGTGGACTCCTGCATAGGTCAGGTGCAATAGTTGCTCATGGGGGTACCACGAATGGTGCTTAGGAAGACATGCAGTTACAGCCAGGCAATATGAAAATGGATATAACTTTTCTGGGGTTTGCTGTTCATCAAATGGAGCTGCATCTTTGTAACTCATGTATTGGAGTATAATGATATGTGTCACACAGCTTACCTGATTCCAAACACAATGTGTTTGCACTAATAACTGTATCACACAGAGGTGGCATTATGTAACCGCATGTTGTGGTACATTGTATTGTATTGTATTGTATTAATGCTTTACAGTGACCAGCACTGAAGGTCTGCAGCAACATGTGCTGCAGCCTTAGGATTACCTAACCTAATTTCAAGGACTTAGACTTAGTGACTTATAGCTGAAAAGGTGTAACAGAAAAGGGGCCAAAGTAAGGAAAAAATCCCTCCAACCCCAGGAATCGAACTGCAGGTCACCCAATGTCTAGTCGGGGCCACACTCAGTCTCCTCCAGGAGGGATGGATTTTCTTCCTTAATCCTAAAGTATCTACACGCATGAGATAATGTGAGAGTGAAACTATAAGTACATGTACCATTTGGACTGGACATCAGAGTTGGACATGAGTTACAATGCGTCAAACCTTATGTGCTGATACACGTTTCATTACTGGTGTAGCATATGCGCTGTGTTGGTATGTGCTGGACATGCAACATGCTAGAAAAAAGTATAGTGACAGGCTGGACTTGGTAGTCCCTGTGCCCATGAAAGCTAACCCACATGGAGAGATATCAGCAGATGAACCTGCTGCCACAAATACTGTAGTACGCAGAGGGCAGCAGAGAGAAAGACAGTGTACATCTTATCCAGGGTACGCAAGCGGGGAGAGATACCCAATATAGAAAACGAAAACTAGTGCGTCACGGATCTTGACCCATGTTCCTTGTAGTATAAACATAGCTATTAAGGGGCTTATTATACCTCCCTGAAAGCAGCCATGATACGCACTTGAATCGGCCAAGAACGTATAACGGCGGTACACTGAATGGACCAGAATCCAGAGAGTTCACAAAATGTGCAGCTCTTACGGTAGTTCACAAACTGCGCAACAATTTATAAATTGTTGCGCATTTTATGAATTCACAAAATATGCAGCGCAATTTATAAACTGCGCAAATTCACAGATTGCGCCTAACAAAGACACACGGTATGTCGTGCGGCCCAAGAAGCCGGCGCGCCACGGACAGTGGCGTGAGTATATTAACAGGAAGAAAGAAAACGCAATTTTTACACCTATGTAGTTCTGTGATCCCTTATCCGATTAGAACCAAGTTTGCTACAGACGTGCCGGCTAGGTAGGCGAGTCTACATTCCAAATGTGAAGAACATCGCTCCAGCCATTTTCGAGATACGATCGGCCAAAGTTTGGGGTATTTTTTCTTCTACTTCTTCGTTTCACACAGTTTGCAAAATCCGCCATAAAACACGAATGCGTGCTCCAATCGGGCTGAAATTTGGCACACTTAAAGGGCTCAAAAGAACAACATTGCAAATTACGATGGCGAAAAATCGATCGAATTAAAGGTGTTTTACGTTATTTTCACTAGAAGAGATGGACGAAATTTGCTGCCACTCTAGTGTTTTCTTGATTATACCTACCCCTACACATGACTATAGTTTGTAAGTTAATTTGAAGATATCGATTTTTCGGTTTGCGGACCCTAACCTTGTACAGGCTTGCCTTTTGTGCTGTTCCTTCCCTCGTGGTAAATTGATAATGAATAAATAAATCTCGATCTCGCATTTGCTACACGTATAGTTGGCTTTCGAACCATAACTCAGTGGTTTGTAATCCGATTCTTCTATACTACTGCAAGGACTTTCTATGATAATTATTCCAGCTACACACGATTTTCAGCTCATTGCTCTAAGCGATTTGCCTGGTAGCTATAGGCGTGAAAACTAATAGCTAGTTTTTTATTCATAAAATTTGATCGCGTAATTGTGACACAGGTTGGGTTTTGTGCCATATCTCGATTCTTTTCAAACCACAAAAAGGCATTCCTACGATGGTTAATCCATCTACATAGCAATTTTCAGCTCATTCATTCAAGGGGTATACCCTGTGGGCGTGACAGACCTTCGACCTTTTTTTACGCGAATAATCGGTCATAACTCCGCAAATGTTCATCGGATTCTTACCAAAGTTGGTACCGTGATCCGCCTTAATGAGCCAAAACTCTCTCTCAAGCTTTGAGAGGTTGTCCACTCTTACTATGGAGTATAGGTAGTTTAATATAATTAATTAATATTTGGTAGTGACGTCGCGCGCATTGCCGATCGGCGAAAAAAAAGACGTTTCGTGATCTGGAGCACAGCAGACTTGCAGGAAATGCTGCAACATTTACTGCAGTGATCACCTCCAAGCCAAGTACCTGTGTGCAGAATATGGTGTGGATTAAAGTTTGTTGACCATCTGGCTGAGACCAGCGTCGCCAGATTTAGTAAAAATTCTTCCGCGATCCAACAAATACTGCAGTCTCGTGCACATAAGCACTTTTAAGTGTGTCATAGGCGGTGGAGACGGGGGGGCAGGGGGGCCATGGCCCCCCCACTTTTTGGGACACTGTTTGCAAGAAAAGATCGAGATACTCTAATAGAACAGTCAGGATCTGGATACTCTAATAGAGCAGTCACAGTATTCAGAGAAGCCGTAAAACTTTTATTACGAGAGTTTTGGTTTTGCACAATAAATTAGATTTTTAATGGTCGGTATAGCCTTGAGCTAGCGGACCATCAATACTGTACCCTAAAGATTTTATAAATTGTACATCCCTTATTCTATACTTGTATGCATGCAGTACTGTAAATTTATAATCAACCCGGGGAATCAACCAATCAACCTTTACATTATTGGCTAAGCGTAAAATTTACCGTCAGTAATCAAGCCTTCGCTGTAAGTTTATACTTGTTTCTGAGCGATCATTTCCATAATTCAACACACTCAGGGGCGGTGGAGCAGGCCAAAGAGTGAGGGGGCCAGGCCAGCTGTAAGTTGAAGACCAAAAAAAAAAAAAAAGGTCACAGCCTGCTGACAATAGCTTCTCTCCACCAATTACATCTCCTTATTTATAACTACACATACGTAGCTAAGGAATTTGCACTCAGCATAATATCACTGACTTGATATGATTATACATCACTGTGAGCACAGTAAGATGATCTTTTCTGTAGCAAGGATGGAGTCCAGAGGTCTTGAGTAAATGGCTAGATCTATATTATAGCTATACATACCTCTAAACTTTCAAGTTTAAGGAGTGGCTACTATCACCAACCAATGACTCTAATTGATGCATACAAATTTTCCTTTTTCATCAAATTATGGAACCAACTCCCAGCTGATGTAATTAATTCCTCTACCCCTAATGAGTTTTGTAATAACTTACGTAACTTTTATTATCACACCTGTGCGTTATAATCTTTTGATTGCTGCACAGTAATAAATATATATATACATATTATACATGCAGGTTATCTAACATACTGTAGCACTTTTTGATAGTTAAATCAGAGCTTATCTGGTCATCTCCTTTTATGTGATACTCAATGCAACAGCATGCAAGGTTTGGTGGTATGCTTCCCAGGAAAAATTTTACATTCCTTGAATTCTCATCAGCATGGAGAACTATATCATACAAAGCCGTGATATTTCCTAGTGGTTATAATTTAGCACTAAAGTACCAGCTTATTCAGTCTCAATCATGTCTACTAGCTATTATCACATCCATTGCAAAATATTAAAAACATAGTAGGTATTACTTCCATAACACAAAATCTCCAAAAATGAAGTTTAATTATTTGTGGTTTGGAAGAAATTTTGATCGTAACTGTCAATGCGATCTTAAGATATACTGGAAGCTTTGAGAAGCTTTGAGAAAAGTTTAAGATACAAAAGAAATATATACAAGTTACTGAAACAGTGAATTAATTCCACTATGAAGAAACAGATGAGCAAGAGTATACTTCTTGGTACTTGGTAGATGGCAATTTAACAGATATACCCAAAACCGCATGTCTTTACAGCATGTGTTATACACATTCCTGGATGGATTAAATGTAGGCAAAGTTTGTTATCATAACAGCATAATAAATTACACAGCACACGATGATCTAGTTAGAAGTAGGTAGTTAATTTAAAATTTATGTATAGTTGCATATGTACATCCTCAATACTTTGTGATACAAATGGCTCTATAGAGTGTATATTGTGAGCATTAATTGAAGATATGCCATGCACTCATGATTCATTTAGGGATGATCCTCGTATACGTATATGCATGTAGTGCATAATTACTTGGTCAATTCTGAAGAGAATCAAGTACTCAATATCTTAAGAATTTCAGCTGTGTTAATGACTTGTGGTGAATGCTGAGCACATTTTAAACTTTCCACTGTTTGTTGCAAATTAATATGATTCGTAAGTATATTTCTGCATTATTTTTACGAATTTCTTGCATTAATTGAATTACCATCAATTGGAGCAAATATGCTTTTGATAGCTACTATAATTATTGCTCCCATGCATGCATAAGTGGACTTAGCATGCGCATTCTAAATGTAGTACATTGCATATAATCATGCAGATGCCGGTGTATGTCTAGACTATATACCACCTGTTGAGTATGAGGAAGAAGATATTTTTCAAAATGGCACAATAATTTTATTGTAGCATGCAGTATATACAGCTATATGCCTGCATCAAATTATATTGGTCTGTTTACACCAATGCAATGTAGCTATAACTATCCAATAGAGCAGTCAGATATTCTTATAGAACAGTCAAAAAATGATTTTTATACATGATTTCGCCACTGAAATTTAAACCAACAATCACAAAATGATTATTTAACTACACTCAAAGTAGTTGTCAAGTACATTCCACATTTTCCCGTAAAATTAGATATTAGTTATGAGAGGGTGGTTTTGGCAATATAAATCGCGTTTAGCACGCCGTTATTGCTTAAAGTGTACGTAATATAACCTACGCTAGAAGTTTGTGCTTGGGATTAGTAATCATTTCCATAATTCAACACACTTAAAGGTGCTTATGTGCATGAGACTGCATTATTAGTTTGATCGCGGAGGAATTTTTCGCTAAATCGGGTGACGCTGGTCTCAGCCAGATGATCAGCAAGCTTCAATCCACACCATATTCTGCACACAGGTACTTGGCTTGGAAGTGATCACTGCAGTAAATATTGCAGTATTTCCTGCAAGTCTGCTGTGCTCCAGATCACGAAACGTCTTTTTTTTCGCCGATCGGCAATGTACGCGACGTCACTACCAAATATTAATTAATTATATTAAACTACCTATACTCCATAATAAGAGTGGACAACCTCTCAAAGCTTGAGAGAGAGTTTTGGCCCAAAAAATAACAATGCAAATTACGACGGTGAAAAATCGATCGAATACAAGGTATTTCGTGTTATTTTCACTAGAAGAGATGGATGAAATTTGCTGCCACTCTAGTGTTTTCTTGATTAGACCTATACCCCTACACATGACTATAGTTTGTAAGTTAATTTGAAGATATCGATTTTTCGGTTTGCGGACCCTAACAAGGTACTGTCCTAGTACAAAACACATACAACCACTAAACAAAACACACACAAAATAACACTTACAAAACAAATCAACAACAATCTGTGTGTGTGTGCGTACGTGCGTGCGTGCGTGCGTGAGTGTGTGTGTGTGTGAATAAAACGCGAATGCGTACTCCAATCGGGCTGAAATTTGGCACACTTAAAGGACTCATTAAGGCGAATCTCAGTACCAAGTTTGGTAGGAATCTGATGAACATTCACGGAGTTATTACCGATTATTTGCGTAAAATAAGGTTGAAGGTCTGTCACGCCCACAGGGTAAACCGCTTGAAGGAATGAGCTGAAAATTGCTATGTAGATGGAGTAACTATCGTAAGAGTGCTGTTTTGTGGTTTGAAAGGAATCCAGTTAAAGGCCATCGAGATATGACACAACACCCAACCTGTGTCACAATTACGCGATCGATTTTTATGAATAAAAAAACGATTAGTTTTCACGCCTACCAGGCAAACCGCTTAGAGCAGTGAGCTGAAAATCGGTGTGTAGCTGGAATAATTATCATAGAAAGTCCTTGCAGTAGTACAGAAGAATCGGATTACAAACCACTGAGTTATGATTGCAAAGCCAACTACGTGTAGCATATGTGAAATCGAGATAGTCTAATAGAACAGTCACCCTAATAGAGCATTCAGCTACGTATATAGCTTACTCCATTACAGAATTATATGACATTGCAAGTTATTCTGTAGGGAGTTTAGCTACAAACAGTTAATCTTATAGACAATTCAGCTACAAGCAAGTCACCCTGTAGAGAGTTCATCTAGATCAGCTACAAACAAGTTACTTTATGCAACGTTGAGCTACAAGTAAGTCACTCTGTAGAGAGTTCAGCTATAAAAACAAGTCACTCTGTAGTACAAACAAGTCACTGTGTAGCTGGAGAGTTCAGCAACCAATCAAAAAAACCACTCTGTAAAGAGTTCAGCTATACAAACATGTTATAACTCTATACAGAAAGTTATAACTCTATAGAGAGATCAGCTAGTCATCCAGTAGAGAGATCAGCTACAAGACATCACCTTATAGAGAGTTTCGTTACAAAGAAACCACCCTGTAGAGAGTGCAGCTATGAACAGATCACCCTGTAGAGATCTCAGCTAGAAAAAGTCATCCTGTAGAGATCAGCTAGAAGGATCACCTTGTAGAGAGTTCAACTACAAACAAATCACCCTGCAGATAGTTCAGCTACAAACAAGTCACCCTATAGAGAGATCAGCTAGAAGAAGTTACCTTGTACAGAGCTCAGCTACAAAGAAGCCATCATAATATAAAGAGTTCAGCTGCAAACAAATCACCCTGTAGAAAGTTCAGCTACGAACAGATCATCCTGTAGAGAGATCAGCTAGAAGAAATCACCTTGTAGAGAGTTCATCTACAAAGAAACCACCATGTAGAGAGTTCAGCTGCAAACAAATCATCTGTAGATAGTTCAGCCAGAAACAAGTTCACCCTGTAGACAGATCAGCTAGAAACAAGTCACCCCATAGAGAGAGCAGCTACAAAGAAACCATCCTGTAGAGAGTTCAATTACAAACAGATAACCCTATAGAGAGTTCAGTTAGAAACAAGTCACCATGTAGAGAGATCAGCTAGAAACAGGTCACCCTGTAGAGAGATCAGCTAGAAACAAGTCATCCTGTAGAGAGATTAGCTACAAAGAAACCATCCTGTAGAGAGTTCAATTGCAAACAGAAAACCTTATAGAGAGTTCAGCTAGAAACAAGTCACCGCGTAGAGAGATCAGATAGAAACAAGTCATCCAGAGATCAGTTAGAGAAACAAGTCATCCTGTAGAGAGATCAGCTACAAAGAAACCATCCTGTAGCAAGGTCAATCGCAAGCAGAAATCCCTGTAGAGAGTTCAGCTAGAAACAATTAAGTCACCATGTAGAGAGATCAGCTAGAAACAAGTCATCCAGTGATCAGCTAGAAACAAGTCACCCTGTAGACAGATCAGCTGGAAACAAGTCACCCTGTACAGAGATAAGCTACAAAGAACCATCTTGTAAAGAGTTCAATTACAAACAAATAACCCTCTAGAGCGTTCAACTAGAAACAAGTCACCATGTAGAGAGATCAGTTAGAAACAAGTCATCCAGAGATCAGCTAGAAACAAGTCACCCTGTAGAGAGATCAGCTAGAAACAAGTCACCCTGTAGAGAGATCAGCTACAAAGAAACCATCCTGTAGAGAGTTCAGCTACAATCAAGTTACACTAAAGAGAGATCAGCTAGAAACAAATCATCTTGTAGAGAGTTCAGTTACAAACAAATCACCTTGTAGAGAATTCAGCCACCCTGTAGAGAGTTCAGCTTGAACAAGTCACCTTGTAGAGAGTTCAGCTACAAAGAAATCACCATGTAGAGAGTTCAGCTGCAAACAAATCACCCTGTAGAGAGTTCAGCTAGAAACAAATTATCCTGTAGAGAGTTCAGCTAGAAACAAATCACCCTGAAAAGAGTTCAGCTACAAATAATGAGAGTTTCAACTACAGTTCAATTATGTAAGAAGTCAACTTATTAACTACAGTATGTGATAATCATCATTCAATGTTAAATATACATCAGACAAAAGCTATACACACAATCATTTCCTTTCTTCCACAATTTCTTACAAGTTAAAAGGAAGCAGCATCAAAGCCATATGGCCAGCTTTGTGACTTGCAATACAAAAAGAAGTGATATCTAAACTAGGGCCCAAACGAACTTGGATTGTCAGGGTTCGAACATTCATCAACTAAAGTTCACGAATCTTTCGAAGTTTTAAATGGGCCTGGTTCCTCTTTACAAATTATAAATCACAGCATATTAAATGTTAAATGCATGTCTCAAAAGTTTGCAACACACACATACAGTTGTACTGACTCAACAGTTTTACTGAGAAAACTTGAAATTGAATACCACAAGTAAAAATGCTTGTGGTTACTAGGTTTTAAATACAGTTTACTACTGCAAAGCAGTTAAGGGTGCTCGCAGCTATTTGAAGCCATACAACATGCAATTTTGTATTGTTGCTTATACTCACATAATGTATAAAATGAATCCATATGCTACTTACGTTGGAAGTGCTTCTCTTTCTCTTCAACACAAACCAAACAGAATTCTTCTAGCCTATACCATTTTATAACTATGCGTAGTTCTTTATGAAGCGCTTAAATCGAAACTAGTTCTCCATTTTTCACAGTAGCACACTGGAAACCGCGTTGAACAAACTTCAGCTTATAACTCACAACTCTATGTTTAGTATTAGTACACAGTGTACATAGAACTTAAGTTAGTACTAAAAGTGTGCTACACCATTCAAAACCTCATGTTCTCGGTGCCGTAACTCATGAAGCCATAACGCTACGGACAAAATCTAAACATTAGTGTTGGGCGATATATCGATATTATATCGTATCGTTTGATTTTTTGCTGATATCGAAAAGTATCGATATATTTTACAGAATCCGATATTTCGATACGATACATCACGTGATCTGAATTTTATTTTTAAAATGCATTTTAGCTTATTTAATTGTTAATTGTAGCTTTCCATTACCTTCAGCAATTTTCAAATCACTATTACTCTTGTGTATGTGGGCGGGGAATCTCCATTGTGTATAGCTATAGCTACCTACTATCAAATTATGTAAGAAAACTGGCAATTTACATGAACAAATAATGTTACAATATCGTATCGAAAAGTATCAATATCGATCAATTTTAGTCAATATCGTATCGATATCGTATCGTTCTGAAAATCCTGATATCGCCCATCACTACTAAACATAGACCTCTGGAGAATTTATCAGCGAATCTCCCTACGAAATTTGAAGCCTTCACGGCTATCACTCAAAAACTAGTTCTATTTTTAGTAAACATGTGCAAAGATTGCGTGCGCCCAACATTATTGATACAATAACCACACAAATTCCTATTGACCGCAATCACCAATTTTTCAAAATAACATGTCATAAACGCTGTTCTAAACACAAAAAGCTCTGTTTTCTCTTCTTCACACACAGGAACAGCTTCTTGCTCCGCTTGGAGTCTCCAAGTCACTCTTGGATAGGTTACGCTAGGCACGCCATCATCAGCAGCTTGTAACGCCTTGTGATTCCAGCTGGTAACATTGTCCCCTACATAAGCAGCTTACAATTACAATACTAACTACCAGCATACCCTGTCACTCGAGAAAACAAGGCACGAACGCATGTTGCCTACAAGTGAAAAGTGCGTTCACACTTGTTGCCTTAAATAACACTTACTTTTAGATTAATTCATGTTAGTGTAACTGTTGATCCATCAGACAATCATTTGCTAACACTTCAGTGACGATTCTGAAGCGAAAAAACATGCTATTCATCCTCGTGTTCTCTGGCGCAAAACATGTCCGCTTAACACGGATACTACAAGTATGCGTAGTAATGCCAATTATGATGCAATAGCCGCATGTGGTTTCTGGGCTGGCACTTAAACGGCTTCAAATATCAGCGAGCACCCTTAAGACAAGTGATTGGCACCACATAGAAACCTTAAAACCTCATAGAGGCATGGCCTGTGACCACCACTACACCATCAACACATAACTTAATTAGATGCCAAATACCATATGTCTAGCTTCCCCCACATCATTATGGAACACAGCAAGATGGATAGCTTAACTGTATTTAGTGACTATAGTTCGAATTGCTCAACCCGCATTCGAATGTTCGTTCGTTCGAACGAACCTTCGAATTCACCTAAGTTCGTTTGGGCCCTAATCTAAACCAAAACAGACAAGCTGTAAAAAAAGAGTGCGGCCCCCAAGGTGAAAAAAGATGTGAAATCCAAGGTGGCGGCCAAGAAATGGCTGTGATGGTAGGTTAATGGCAAAAATTTTAATTACGACAATTCAGGTGAATTTGGTGCTGAATCCTAGTGGAGGAGGCAATGCAAATTCACCTGAATTGTCGTAATTAAATTTTTTGCCATTAACCTACCATCACAGCCATCTTGGCCACCACCTTGGATTTCACATCTTTTTCACCTTGGGGGCCGCACTTTTTTACAGCTTGGCTGTTTTGGTTTAGATTATATTTACATCTACAAAACAAGAAATCAACAATAAATTACATTTAAAAATTACAATAAAAATGTTTGTAAATAGCATGGCAAAAAAACAGAACGGCTCTCAATTCCCAGAATACTGTTTGGTACTTTGTTCCACACAAAACAAACACGGACAAAATAAGAATATCGTTTAGCATTGATTGATGAAGGTGGGGGTATGAGGGTAAGACGATGGCTACGCGTAGGCATAGTGTTGTATGTACAATAGTTTGAAAATTTAATAGAACCAGCATGACGAATGTCTTGAAGAGCACACACTGACAAATAGTCCCGCCTGGCAGATAAGGATGGTAAACACAGCTTTCTATAGCACACATCACAAGGAATAGATCAAGAGTGCGTAGTTTGGTTCCAGCGACTGCCACAAACCCACCATGCAGCATGCCTCTGAACAGCCTCTAACAGGTTCACATCTTTCACAGCATGAGGAGACAAAACCACGCAAGCGTACTCCAACAGTGGCCTAACAATAGCTTTGTAAGCTCTATATTTGGCTTCTGAATCACACCCCAACATAGTACGTCGTAAAACATTCAAAGCCCTGGTGGCCTTTGAGGCAGCAAATTGACACTGAGAGGACCACTGCAATTTATCATCTTTCTATGGATATCCAGGTATTTCACAAGATTGGTCCACCGAACTGGTTGACTGTCAATAATATAAGTAAAGGAAATTGGCTTCCTCTTGTTCGTGATGGATAAAGCCTCACACTTTTGGGGACTCAGATTAAGTTGCCACCATTTAGACCATGCCACTATAGCCGAAAGATCATCCTGCAGCAGCTGGCAATCCCCCACTGATTTCACATTAAAATAAAGTAACACGCCATCAGCAAAAAGCTTCAATTTACACACCTTGGGTATTGTAGTTAAATCATCCACATAAAGCAAGAACAATAGTGTACCCAAAACAGATCCCTGTGGCATTCCAGAAGTGACTGAAGCCCAATCAGAGTAAGTACCATTCACAACAACCCTTTGAAACCTCTTGGTAAGGAAGAATCTCACCCACTCCAACAAATTACTACATATCCCAAGGGACTCTAATTTTAAGAGTAGGCGTTCATGTGGAACAGAATCGAATGCTTTTGCATAGTCCAAAAACAAACAATGAATAGACTCACGATGCTCCAACGACAGAGACCAGTCATCTACAGCTAAAATTACTGTAGAACGATTCCGCTGAAAGCCATATTGGTGGTGGCTCAATAAACCATTTTGCCTTAAAGCAGAATATAATTGTTTATGTATTATACGCTCCAAAACCTTTACAACAATTGAGGTCAGACTAATGGGACGGTAATTTTCTGGGAGATGTCTATCACTACACTTATGAACAAGAACATTGCAGAAATCCAGTCAAAAAGTAATGATCCTGACATAACGGACTTATTCATCACTTTGCTCAATGAAGAACACACATGATCAGCTGTTAACTTTAGCATACGAGGGGTAATACAGTCAGGGCCACAAGACTTTGTAATATCCAGAGAACACAATTCACTAAGAACATCATCTGCTGTAATTGTGACCGAATCAATAATGCTGGTTGGTGAAACCTTTGACTTGAGTTGATGAAGGTCAGATGTGTGCTCTTTTGTAAAAACAGAACAAAAGTATTGGTTAAAAACACTTGCCTTGTCAACATCACTAGCAACATCGCACCCAGCAAGAGACAATAGAGGAATTGGTGATCTGAACCTTTTAACTGAGCTAATCCAATGCCAAAATCTCTTAGGATTAGAATGATAGTCACCAGAAACAGAAACTGAATGTTTAATAATATCATCCCGCAGCACTTGCACACAACATTACTAAGCTTCTTGTATTTCTCATGAAGTGTTGAAGTAGGATTACTCTTATACGCACGATATAATCGCCGCTTTTTGTGAATCAGTTCAATGGTTGAGTGAGAAAACCAATGTTCCAGCTTCTGCTTACTCCATTTCACTGACGGGATAACTTGATAAATTGCAGCAAGGAAGAGATCTTTCCACTGCAGCCCACACTGATCAATATCTGCATCAAAATCTATGACATCCCAAGGAACATGTGAGAACACCTTATTGAGATAATCAAGATTAACATCCTTATACTTAAGTAATAGTCGATTTCGTGGTGTCTGGGGGGGGGGGCAAGGTAGTAAGCAATGTGAAATAAACAGCATCATGATCACAGCCATGAAGGCTAGCCCCCACAGAGATGCTTGAAACAAAATCAGGTTCATTAGTCAACAAGAAGTCCAAAATGTGATCACCACGAGTTGGATAGCACACCAGCTGGCTGAGTGAATGATCTTGAATAAAATTGCATAAAATTCTGGCAGCAGGAGAACTCATTGACAAACTCCAATCTATTTCGGGGACATTAACGTCACCACACAAAATCAGTGGAAGATTGGATGATGTAGCAAAAGACCTTGAAGTCATGAGTTGCTGCAAACTGTCCATGGAAGAATCTGGAGGACGATAAAAGGTAACAAAGTTAACCTTACCTCCAGAAGTAAGCAGTTCCAACCATAGCATCTCACAATCAGACTCAAGATCTCTGCGGCAAGATGAAATAAATGAGGTCTTTACCAGTACCAAAAGTCCACCGCCGTGCCAATTTCGGTCTCTACGAAAAACAGTGTATCCATCCAAAACAACCAGAGCATCAGGGATAGTCTGGTCAAGGAACGTCTCAGTTACTGACACCACATCAAACAGGTGAGCACAGATGAAAGTTACAAAGTCCAGTCTCTTAGCTATAATGCTTTGAGCATTAAAACACACACAAGATAGTCCTGGATGAGGTGTGGTTGGGGCTTGGTGGAAAGTCAAATGACGTGCAGAACAAAACCCTGAGGGTCATCACTGGGATTTGCCAACATTTCATTATAATCACTTAATTGTCAGGAAACAGTCACAAGTCACATGCTCCCACATGTCACACTGGTAGCACTGGATTGCTGGATTGCTGGATTACTGTCCAGGACCTCTCTTCGACACGTTCGACAGGGGAAGGTGGTACTGGGTCCAGGGTTTAAGTGTATGTCGCCAGAGAGCAATAGAATTAAAAGTAAAAATCGGCTAGACTTGATACTCCAATTGACGATCATCATACTTGAAGGAAACAGTTACCGACCAGCAACACGCTCCGGAAACACGTACCAAACAGTCACAATCATAAGTAGTGACACAAGTAATGCTGAAAATCACGAAAGACGCGGATCCTGGGTCTCAAACTCTTCTGGGTAGAGAGAGGAAGAATCTAGCCACACCTGCGTCACGTGAGTAGTATACTCTAATAGAACAGTCACCCTAATAGAGTATTCAGCTACGTTTATAACTTACTCCATTATAGAATCATATTGCATTGCAAGTTATTCTATAGGGAGTTCAGCTACAAACAGTTAATCTTATAGACAATTTAGCTACAAGCAAGTCACCCTGTAAAGAGTTCAGCTACAAATATATCGCTGTAGAGATTCAGAACATTATAAGTCACACTGAAGAGAGTTCAGCTATAAACAAGTCACTCTGTAGAGAATTCAGCTACAAACAAATCACCCTGTAGAGAGTTTAGCTACAACAAGTCACTCTGTAGAGAATTCAGCTACAAACAAGTCACTGTGTAGAGAGTTCAGCTACAAAAAAAACTACCTGGTAGAGAGTTCATCTACATAAACAAGTTAGCTACCCTATAGAGATCAGCTACAAACAAGTTACTTTATACAATGTTCAGCTACAAGTAAGTCACTCTGTAGAAAGTTCAGCTACTAACAAGTCACTCTAAAGTACAAACAAATCACCTTGTAGAGAGTTCAGCAACCAATCAAAAAAACTACCCTGTAAAGAGTTCAGCTATACAAACAAGTTATAACACTATAGAGAGATCAGGTAGAAACAAGAGAGAGCTCAGCTACAAACTTAACAGATCACACTATAGAGAGTCAGCTAGAAACAAGTCATCCAGTAGAGAGCTAGAAGAAGTCACTTTGTATGTAGAGAGTTCAGCTACTAAAAGCCACCCTACAGATAGTTCAGCTACAAACAAGTCACCCTATACAAAGATTAGCTAGAATAAGTTACCTTGTAGAGAGTTCAGCTACAAAGAAACCATCATGTAGAGAGTTCAGCTACAAACAAATCAGCCTGCAGAGGGTTCAGCTACGAACAGATCACCATGTAGAGTTCAGCTAGAAACAAGTCACCCTGTAGAGAGACCAGCTAGAAGAAGTTACCTTGTAGAGAGTTCAGCTACAAAGAAACCATCATGTAGAGAGTTCAGCTGCAAACACATCACCCTGCAGAGAGTTCAGCTACGAAAAGATCACCCTGTAGAGAGTTCAACTAGAAGAAGTCACTTTGTAGAGAGTTCAGCTACAAAGAAGCCACCATGTAGAGAGTTCAGCTGCAAACAAATCACCCTGTAGAGAGATCAGCTACAAACAAGTCACCCTGTAGATATATCAGCTAGATACAAGTTACCTTATAGGGATCAGCTACAATAAATCGCCCTGTGTTGGAAACAAATCACCATGTAGAGAGTTCAGCTAGAAACAAGTCACTCTGAAAAGAGTTCAGCTACAAACAATGAGGGTTTCAGCTACAGTTCAATTATGTATAAGAAATCACCTTATGACCTACAGTATGTGATTATCATTCATTGGTAAATATACAAATATTTTTAATCAGACGAAAAGCTGTACACAAAATCTCTTCCTTTGTTCCACAATTCCTGCAGAAAGGAAAAAAAAGTAAGCACCAAAGCCAGTTTATGGCTGGCTTTATGGCTTGCAATACAAAAAGAAGTGATATCTAAACCAAAACAGCCAAGCTGTAAAAAAAGAGTGCGGCCCCCAAAAAGGCCAGGATGAAAAAAGATGTAGGAGGAGGCAATGCAAATTCACCTGAATTGTCGTAATTAAAATTTTTGCTATTAACCTACCATCACAGTCATTTCTTGGCCGCCACCTTGGATTTCACTTCTTTTTTCATCCTGGCCTTTTTGGGGGCCGCACTCTTTTTTTACATCTTGGCTGTTTTGGTTTAGATTGAATTAACGGTACCCGATAAGGTGGTGGGGCTACACAGTAGAGCCGCTGTCTTGTTTCTTCATTTTCTAGAATGTCACAGTCACGTGATTTCAGCCAAGAGATCAATGGATTGGCAGAATCACGCCCTCTGATCCTTCCCGATAAGTTCTCAGGAGAGGAAGATCTGAGTGAGTGGATTGTACATTTTGATAATGTATCCATGATCAATGGATGGGGTGACAACGAAAAAATTAAGTGGCTTAATGTTCGCGTGATTGGAAAAGCACTTGCAATGCTCACGAGACTAACTTGACAAAAACCATCGATAACGTATCAGCAAGCCATTGAAGCTCTTCAGCAAAGATTCGATCCCCTGTGTAAAAGGGAATTGTACAAAAGACTGTTAGAGAGTATATAGGACAAGACGCACAGATGAAAACTGGGCCGACCTTGGGGATGCACTACTGTTACTAGTTGACAAGGCCTACCCGGGCATTCAGGAGGAAGTGCGAGATATGATGGCACTGAACAAATATTTGGAGCAACTAGTAGACCCACAGATTTCGTTCGCCATTAGGCAACAATGCCCAAGGACTGTAGTGGAAGCAGTGTTGGCGAAGACCTACCTTCCATGTAATCTCCACAACGCACGTGTAACGCAGCCGGACAACCAGCTGAGAGCAACATTTGATCAGCAATTAAACAATGCAATTGGTACCCTTGGTCGCAATGAGGTGTTAGAAAGTGTTATTAAGCTGAGAAATAATGTGGAGGAAAGCCATTACAATAGCAGACATTACCCAAAGCAGGTGACATGCCACTGGTGTGGTCAGACTGGGCATTATGCAAGGGGGTGTGCTAGTAAGCATACGAGTCCTTATGAAAACAAACCAATGGAGAGTACAGAACAAGATGCTAGAGTCGTGAGCAGTGACATTAACACCATCACTATCAACTGTGTGTCTAATTACTCACTAAAAGTGTGCATAAAAGGAGTCTGGGTATCCTTTTTAGTAGATACAGGTGCAGCTGTTTCTCTCATCGATGGTAGAGTATGGGATAGTATGAATAATACTGTGAGATTGAACCCTGTGAGTACGCACCTTGTGGGTGTAGATGGTGTCCCTTTACAGGTACATGGATCTGCCGTATTAAGTTTATCTGTACGTGGACTAACAATTGATCAAAATTTTATTGTGGCTGATGCATTAACATCCCAAGGGATCCTCAGGATGGATTTTCTAGAGTCAAATCACTGTATTCTAGACCTAGCAGAAGGAAAACTATCAGCAGGTGGCCATAGCATACCACTGGATCCCCATTGTGTTGGCTAGCAGGTCTCAGAGATAACCGCAGAAGAAACCTTCACCATTGCGCCTGTCAGTGAAATGGAGATAATGGGAAATGTAAATATGGATTGCACAGGCACATGGCTGGTAGAGGACCGACTACCTACAAAGCCTCCAATACTGGTTGCAAGAGCAGTTGTGTCATCACAGAAAGGCAGATTCCCAATTAGGGTACTTAACCTAACCTTGGAACCCGTCACAGTTTGCAAGGGCACTAGAATTGTTACAGGAGAGTCAGTGGAACATAATTTAGAAGCCATCAATACACTTGGTGAAAGTTCAAGCTGTTCATCCATGTAACAGGATGACCAAAGTATTGTGAAACAGCTGATGGAAGCTATGCCAGCTAACTTGACTGAACATCAACAGAGCCAAGTCCATGTACTTCTGGTACAATATCACATATTTTTGCTAGCAACTCCAATGATTTAGGTCGTACAAATATTCTTACTCACCGGATAGAGACTACAGGTGTTCCTGTACAGCAGGGTATTCGGCAAGTTCCACAACCACAGAAGGAAGCTGTTAAGAAGCTACTAGAAGAACTGAAGGAAAAGCTATAATCTCACCATCAAAGAGCCCCTGGGAATCTCCAATTGTCCTGGTACCTAAGAAAGATGGGTCCATTCGTTTGTGTGTAGATTATCACAAAGTCAATGAGGTAACTCGGAAAGATGCTTACCCTATACCTAGGGTAGATGACACTTTGGATACATTAGCTGGGGCAAGGTGGTTCTCCACATTAGATTTGAAGGGCAGCTACAGTAGGTGGAGGTGCACAAAAACGATAAGGACAAGACTGCATTTTGCACTCATGAGGAACTATTTCAGTTTAACATAATGCCATTTGGTTTACGTAATGCACCTGCCACCTTCCAGAGGCTGATGGACATAGTTTTGAAGGGACTGCTGTGGCAGAGCTGCTTAGTTTATATCGATGATATAATCATTGTTGGTAAAATTTTCGAACAACATTTCAGCAACTTGGCCCAGGTATTTGAGCACCTTGAGAATGCAGGGTTGAAACTCCAGCCACATAAGTGTCACCTGTTGCAATCCGAAGTACGCTTCCTTGGACATGTTGTGTCTACTCAGGTAGTATCTCCTGACCAATAAAGTAAAGTTGTGGCCTACTCCAACTTCAACAAAGGAAGTGCAGCAGTTTTGGGGATAGCAAGCTACTATCGACGGTTTGTAAAGAATTTTTCATCCATAGCTGCTCCACTACACAACCTTACAGAAAAGCATTCTGTGTTTCACTGGACTCCACATTACCAAGAAGCCTTTGACAACTTAAAAAGTTGGTTAGTTTCAGCTCCCATTCTTGCTTTACCAGACTGGTCAAAACCATTCATACTGGACACTGGTGCTAGTGACACAGGAATAGGGGCTGCCCTGTCACAAATCCAAGATAATGCAGAGTGTGTGATTGCTTATACCAGTAGAATATTGACAAAGTCAGAACAAAATTATTGTGTTACAAAGAAGGAATTGCTGGCTGTTGTGTTTTTAGATCACTTTCAACCATATCTCTTGGGGAAACCTTTTACAATTTGCATGGATCATGGTGCTCTCACATGGATTCAAAAGTTCAAGCAGCCAGAAGGACAGATTGCTCATTGGCTCCAACAGTTACAGGAGTATCAGTTCACAATAGTCCATCGACCTGGTAGGAAATATAATAATGCTGACTCCATGTCAAGAGTACCATGCCGTCAGTGTGAAATTCTTCCCAATGAGAACCGCTCACCAATAAATGCAGTGACATTGCCAGAACTGTCCCTTAATACACATACTCCAAGTGAAATGCAAGCATCACAACTGGATGATCTAATCATTGGGCCAATCCTTCAATGTAAGGAAAGGGATCAGCCTCCACTAGTTTCTCTAGCAGATAACCTCCCACACCGACGACTTGCTCAGTTAAGGGACCAGCTTACTGTGAGAGAAGGTGTGCTCTACCACCTGTTTGGTGAACCAGATGATGCTTCTAATCATCTTCAACTAGTTGTCCCATCTGAGCTCCATTCGAGTGTGTTAGATGCATTAGATTGAGGAGTTGTAGGAGGTCACTTGGGGCATGAGAAAACCTTCAGTCATGTCCAGGAAAGATTTTACTGGCCTGCAGCTGGCTACTAGAATGACACACGAGACTGGTGTCTCACTTGCCAAGAATGCTCTACCCGCAAGTCCTTAACTCATTCCAGGAGAGCCCCTTTAGGTACCAGGTTACCCAACCCTATTGATTTACTTGGCCCTTTGCCAGAAAGTGATCAGAAGAATTCCTATGTCATGGTTGTGGGAAATTACTTCACAAGGTGGATGGAGGCCATTCCAATCCCCAATCAGGAAGCATCTACAGTAGCTGACCACCTAGTCGATGAAGTTTTTATGAGATACTCAGTTCCTGAACAGCTGCATTCGGACCAAAGTCCACAATTTGAATCTCAACTCATCGAGGAAGTGTGCAAATTGCTTCACATAAGAAAAACAAGGACCACACCCTACCATCCACAGTGTGATGGCATGGTAGAACATTTTAACAGAACTCTGTTAAACATGCTAGCAACACATTGCAAGACCATCCGTGGGATTGGGAGCAGCATATCCACAAAGTGTGCATGGCTTACAACAGTAGTGTAAATGCTACCACAAGGTATACGCCATTCTACCTCATGTTTGGAAGACAGGCTCATTTACCAGCAGATGTAATATATGTCAGTGCTCCAACTGACTCACAGTTACCCAGTACGTATGCAGTCTCGCAGAAACAGTTGGTATCAGCATATGACACAGTGCGGTGGATATTTATAGCACAACATGAACATCAGAAGGAGCAGTATGACAAGAAGATCCATGGCGATCCTTACGATGTGGAAGATTGGGTGTGGTTGCTAAACCCTAAAGTGCCAAAGAATAGTACTAAGAAATTGTTTCATCCCTGGCAAGGACCATACAAAGCTCTGAAAAAGGTGTCGGAATGTACATATCGAATTTAATCTCTTAGAGGAGGAAGGAGATGACAGGTAGTGCACTTCAATCATTTAAAACCCTGTCCAAAAAATATATGACTCAATGAAGGCCTCCAGGGCACACAAGATCAAGATGCAGAAAATAAAAGCACACATAATGAAACAGACCTAGACAGCCAAGAGTATGTCACTTCTTCAACTCCAATTGGAACTCACTACAATTAGTGGATGATGATGATGATGATGATGAAACTGTACAGTCAAGTCTATCAGATGCACACTTGCATAAACAAAGCAATGTCAATGATGGCAACTCAAGTAGCAGTACTAGGGGATATCCACTGTGACAAAGGCATGCCCCAGCCAGATATATGTGTTGTCAAGCATACGAGACGTCTGCTCAAAAGAGGGGGAGTAGTGTAAGAGAGGAAGCCAGACAGCACAATAGATAATTAACACTATTTTGTATAATATAGACACCTGTATGCTATAATTGGTCAGTGTTGTAGTTTGTAACAAAGAGATTAGACTGTTCTATTGTGAATGTGAATATCGTTACTGTTCGGGGTACCAGGTAGCTTACATCAGTATATAGTCTATACCGCACAAATCCTGTATGCTTTTTTGTCATATCACTTAGTTACCGCAAAAGATCAACAACATGGTATACAAGGTGCTGTCAGTTGACAGATTAAACCACCTAAACTTACCATCTCTCAGATATTGACGTCGTAGAGGGGACTTAATTTACACATACAGACTATTTCATAACATGCTGGACATGGATAGCTCATCTTTATTTACCCTTTGATCATCTTCTATAAGGAGGTCATAATTTAAAGATCCACAAACCACATGCTACCTGCTTGCCACGCCATCACTTTTATTCAGTAAGAATTATAAATGATTGGAATGGACTCCCACATGATTCAGTTATAATGTTAATTCAACCAATTTGTTTAAGACACACCTAGATAGATTTTATTATGATTACCAGTATAATGTTGTATACTTATTTTTGTAGTAGTTTGATTTTTTAGATCAGGTTTTTATAGGCTTTGCCTTCTTACTTATACCCCAATGATAATAATAATAAATTACATTATCTAGCTACATATATAATAATAATAATAATAATGCTTTACAGAATAGTAATTCTGAGGGTCTACCAGTGACCTATACTGATAACCTAACATACATTAAATAACTATACACTAACATCTACACACTTAGTTACAAGTGGTTAAAATTGATAGATGCAGGACAGCGTTGAAACCGGGTCGGGTCAACCGGGTCACATTTTGTCCGGGTCATCCGGATCAGACCCGCTTTAAAAATTATCCGGGTCTGACCCGGATTGAATCACGTGCGAAGCAAATTGTTTAGTTGGACGGTAAGGAAGTGTATAAACGTGTCATAGTCAAATCCTGATGCAACTCAGCTTCTTTCGTGAGCCACGCCCACTTATCAGACGACTACCTGCAACCATACGTACAGCCACGTCCATTTATCGGTGATATTAAAGTCTACAGGTATGCACGAAACCATGCTCATAGCTGCCTGCTAGCTTATGTGGATCCACGCCCACTAATCAATTGTTATTGTACAAGATAGGTCGGCTAGTTTCTTTCGTGCGCCACGCCCACTTTATATCGGGAATGTGTCATACCAAGATTTCATAATATATATTTATTAGTTATACTTTTTAAAATTATGGTGTGTTAGGTATGCGCAAAGCCACACACCTATACTTGCAGGAAATGCAAACTTACGTGGAATCATGCCCACTGACTACCATCGTTAAGTATGGACACCCTCGTGTTTAACGCGCTAGTCGGCAGTCAAAACACAGCAGTTAGCGCACGCCTCACTTTAAATTAATCCGGGTAAACAGTAGTGACCCGGTTTCAACGCCGATGCAGGATTCTTGGAACAACGGGAACAAAGGTAATGGAAAAAACAAGGAGAATCGTTAATGTTAGCTAAGAAATGATTCCATAAAAATTTCTTCAATATCTGTTTTATTACAGCTATAGTGATTGTGTATGATCAATTATTGGCAGAGAGTTCCATAGTCTAGGTAGAAGAAAAAATAGTTCATAGCTTAACTCATATATATATACATACAGCCCTGTATGCTTAGTAGAGTCACCAGATTACTCCAAGAGTCTGGCTCCACAAGACTATAGTGCTTTGCTAGCTATAATTATATGACAAAATGTAGCTACACAATACCTTTTTGATCTGAGTTACTGGACAGTATACAAATGACGCCAGCACGAACGTAACGCAAGACCAATTTGTTTATTATCGTTGCTAGGCGTTACCTAGTAACGATAGCCTAATTTGTTTACTAGTATAGGGATGGCAGTTAAGTTGCTGCCAGGCGGGCCAGACTTTTGTAAATTCTGGCGTGGCGTCATTGCCATTGGTGTATGTTCGACGCTTCTTGCGTCTCGCAAGATTGCATACCGGATGGTTGCATGGTAACTAAAGAAAATAATAAGACGAACTGAAATAGCTAACTAGCCAATAATCCGGCTCAAGCAACTCATACTGAAATAATAGATTTATAAACCCCAGGAGTTACCTGGGGTTTATAAATCTATGCTGAAATGAACCTTTTAACTTGCAGTATCAACTGCCTAATTGGAATTCAAAATTGATAAATAAATACATGCATATGTTAGGCGAATTAACTCGTGTCTTCGGCCCGATGGATGCGTTGAATATTTCGTTCCACGGCATTTTTTAGAAGATGACAAGCAGTAGCTACCAGTGTCGCCGGCCTCTAATTATTCTCACGCTCACTAGCTATTTAGTGCCGGTTCTTGTGCTGCCATGCACTGCACAAACAGGAAGTCAGTTATGTACTCGTACGGATTCTGTGTAATAAGTGCATGCTACATGCCCACGTAGTGCACGCGCAGGTATGCATACACGTATAGGTATAATGAAACTGTAACCTAACAGCTCGGTCGGTATTACGATTTAGTGTATAAATAAGCAAAATTAAAAAACAGCGTTGGAAATACACAACGTGTTTTGCTGTCGTAGCGTAAGCGATTATATTGAGCGGCGGTTGCACAAATCACTAGCTATATGGCAAGGCTCTGCCTTCTGCGTTCATCCTCCAGTACCTAACTGGTAGCTAAAGTTGATAATAAATAAAAAGCACTTGGATAACTGACACGACGAACGAAATTCTTTCTCCAAAAACTACTAGTACTATACCCTACATGCATGCTACGTATCTACAGTGTGTATGTGCATAATGTATAGCTACATATAACTCGGTATCAATGCCGGGACTCGAACCTATAATAGCTATTTCTACATACTGATAATCTCGCGTGAACTGTGCCATCACATGGTGCAGTTGAATCGTGGTGGTGGTATAGCTAGCAGCTATAATAATAGCTATATTTATTACTAGGCCATAGTCGTCTTATCTTGATCTTGTGCATGTGAGACAACCAGTGTTTGGCTTATGTGCGCAAAAAAAAGAGCATACAGTTAGAATTCTACATAAGTATATACCCACGATGATCAGATCTTCATAGCCGCGATCAACTTGGTAGTCATTACACTTAAATGCGGACAACAACAACACAAACTCTCAAGTATTCATTGATTGCATTAGTCATCTGCTCTTGCGCAGGCGAGGTCGCCGGTCCATGCACTTATCGATTACAAAAGTTGATTACCGTATACCCTAAATATTTCAATCGCTAATTTTATTTATTTATTTTTGCTTTATGGCAAGAAACCAAAGTTCTGCAGGCAACCAGTGCCCACAGCCCAGTACATGCATGTATATAGTAATTAAATTGTTTATTTATTGTTTAGTGTTTATTTATTAATTAGCAATCACCGACAGGGCTTTAATGCTAATGTACATGGTACGTACACATAAGTGCCTAGTTTAAGTTATAATAACAATTAGTGCTAAGTTACAATAAGTGCTAAGTTACAATAGGTTTTAGGTTACAATGAGTGCTAAATTACAGTAAGTGGTAAATTACAATGAGCTAGTGCTAGATTACAATGAGTACGAAATTACAGTGAGTGCTAATTTACAATAAATACTAAGTTACAATAAGTGCTAAGTCACAATAAGTGCTAAGTTACAATTATAAAGTAAGAGTAGTCAATTGTTTAAATGTTTCAAGATCAATGGAAGGTAGATTTAGGATACATAGATCGTTCCAATGGGGAATAGTTCTGGGTAGGGATGAATAGAGATGCATGTTTACTGAAGATTGTAAACATGTATCTCCATCCAATTAAGACAATGGATACTGAACCGAAAGTTTGTTTGAACGGACAGTAAAACTTAGACAAAAAGGGTGAAACGAAAAAAAAACAACCACAAAACTTGTCTGGGGCTTGAACCCTTGACCACCAGAGTGCTAGGCCAGTGTGCTAACCACTGTGATGCTGCTGCTAGCTACCCACCTACCTTACTTTTGTATCTTATAAATGTGATGACTCAAGAAGTAAGCTGTCCTATAGTAAGAAGAATGTAACCTAAAGGTGAAGAAGAAACCAAAGCCGAACCCAACCCAAACGCTAATGCTACTTTTCGCATCCCCTAGTGTCGAATGCTCTGGGCATAGGTAAGGTATATAATTATATATATCAAAGCACACGATAGACAACACTGGCCTAGCACACTGGTGATCCAGGGTTTTGACAACAAAATACACACTTGTCTGTCGCGCGGCCAAGTACAGCCAGTGCGGGGGCGCGACAGACAAGTATGTATTTTACAGGAACCAAGAAAACGCCGTTTTTAGGCATCCATAGCTCGATAATGGCTGGACGGAAATCAACCATTTTTGCTGTGGAAACTCACTGGGGTAGGGCACTTCCTTTTCCAAATTTGAGGTGAATTCGCCCATCCATCACTGAGATACGCGCCTTCAAAGTTCGTCTTATTTTCTTCGTATTTTTCTTCTTATAATCTTTTTCTTCTTCGTCTCGCACACTTTAGAAAAATCGTAATAACTCGCGTATGCTTCGGTCGATTTACTTAAACTTTGGAGGGCAGTAAAAGTGTAATACTGTACATTTGCAGTCCAATTTTGGTAGAGGTTAGACAAGAACAAGGGAGTTATGCGCGATTTTTCAAAAATCCAAAGGTGATTTTGTCACACCTCCAGGGTAAACCACGTAACAGAATAACTTGTCTGTAGATGGAGTAACTATCGTAGTGTAAACCTTTTGTGGTTTGAAAGAATTCGCACTAACAATCATGGAGTTATAACAAAGGCTGTTGCTATTGTTCCGGCAGTCACGTGAATAAAAGTAAAACTTAGACAAAAAAAAGTCCTCAAACGAAAAAAAAAGGAAAAAAAACAAAATGCCTTGAGTAGAAATCGAACCCAGGACCTCCAGTGCTTGAGCCCAGAGTCCTACCTATTGTACTACGTGGCTCCCACCTACCCAACTCCCTTAGTTTCTACCTTATATGTCTCTGAGTGGATTAACTTCTATATAATAGATATTGAAGGTGAAGAAGAAACTAAAGCTGAACCTGACCCTAACCCTAACACTAGAACTACTTTTTGCGTCCCCTAAAGTTGAATGCTCGGGGAAACCTACTAGACGCGTTCCCTAAAGTTGAATGCTCGGGGCAACCTACTAGACGCATTCCCTAAAGTAGAATACTTAGAATGCTCGGGGCATAGCATACAACTAGTGTGCTTGATAGTGAGAAATCTAGTAGTGGACTGCCAGAACAATAGCACTGACGAAATATTTCCGGCTAGCTGTAGTTTATGTAGTTGTTTGTTTATTAGCTACTTTACATATTATTCATTATATTTAAAATATATATATATATATATTTCCGGCTGGCAGCTTCGTATAACAAAAACGCCAACCATGTGTAAAAATCGCATGATCGAGTTTTTAGTATTACTTATTAGTCTCGCGTGGCCAGACCGCTATTTCAGCGCAGGGGCTTATCGATTAGAGATTATAAGCGCCTTTTCTGCGCGGGCGCTTATAATCTTTAATCTATAAGCCCCTGCGCTGAAATAGCGGTCTGGCCACGCGAGACTAATTACTTATCACGCTTTCCAGGCAAATAGTTAATGGAATCAGCTGAAAATACGTAGAGAGGTAGAACAATTATTTTAGAATGATCTTTCAGTAATTTACAAGGGATCAGATGAAAAACTACTGAGTTACACTACGAAGGTCAACTAGGTGTAACAAGTGCGCGATCGAGACACTCTAATAGAGCAGTCAGCTAAGAATCAAATAATTACTTCTTAAAACATTCATCTATGTATTGTAGAGAATTTAACACTGTTATAAGCCACTGTGCATGGAGATTAACTAAGAAAAGGTCACCCTGTAGAGAGATCAGCTAGAAACAAGTCAACAATTCACCTTGCAAAGTGTTAAACCACATTTCAAATCACCCAGTAGAGTATTCAGCTAGAAACCAGTCACCCTAAAGAGAGTTCAACTATATTTCAAGTCACCCTGTTGGGAGTTCAACTGGCTACAAGTTACCTTGTAGAGAGATCAGCTAGAAACAAATCACCCTGAAGAAAGATCAGCTACATAATCATCCTGTAGAGAGACCAGCTGGAAACAAATCACCTTGCAGATAAATCAGCTAGAAACAAGGCATCCTGTAGAGAGATCAGCTGAAAACAAATCACCTTGTAGAGTTAAAAACAAGTCACCCTGTGGAAAAGATCAGCTAAAAGCAAACAGAGATCAGCTAGAACGAATCACACTGTACAAAGATCAGCTAGAAACAAGTCACACAGACTGTCAGTAGAGAGATCAGCTAGAAGCAAATCTCTCACTAGAGAAATCAGCTGGAAACAAATCACTCTGTAGAGAGATCAACTAGAAATGAGTCATCTTGCAGAAAGTTCAGCTACGTTTCAAGTCAGCCTATAAAAAGTTTAGTAGAAACAAGCTGCCCTGTAGAGAGATCAGCTAGAAACAAGTCCACTATGTACTGAGAGTTCATGCAGATAATAAGTAAGCCACCGTGAAGAGAGATCAGCTGTAAACAAATCACCCAAATCACTTTGTAGAGAGATCAGCTCGAAACAAATCATCCTGTAGAGAGATCAGCCAGAAACAAATCACCCTGTATAGAGTTCACCAAGTAACAAGTAACCTTGTAGAGAAATCATCTAGAAACAATTCACCCTGTAGAGATCAGCTAGAAACAAATCACCCTGTATATAGAGAGATCAGCCAGAAACAAGTTACACTGTAGAGAGTTCAGCTGGACGCTATAGAGAAATCAATTCACCCTGTAGAGATCAGCTAGAAAGAAATCAACCTGTAGAGAGATCAGCTCAACACAAATCACCCTGTAGAGAGATCTGGTAGAAACAAGTCACCCTGTAGAGAGTTCAGCCAGTAAGAAGTCACCCTGTACAGAAATCAGCTCACCTGTAGAAAGATCAGCTAGAAACAAGTCACCCTGTAGCGAGATTAGCTACATTTCAATTACCTTGTAGAAAGATCAGCTTGAAACAAATCACCCTTTAGAAGGATCAGTTAGAAACAATTCACCCTGTAGAGAGATCAGCAAGGGACAAATCACCCTGTAGAAAGAAAAGCTTGAAACAAATGACTGTTGAAAGATTAGCTGGAAACAAGTCATCCTGTACAGAGATCAGATAGAATGAAGTTACCATGTAGCACTACCAGAGAACAGTGCCATGAAACACCTATGGATTATCCATGAATAGTAATTAATAATTCCCATAAAGTGCCATGAAAGTTTCATGAAAAGTGGAGATTTCATGGAAATTTCATAGCACTAGCGACAAATTATTTCATGTTTGCAGTGGTCATTAATTGTCAAATTTTCATAAGCAGTGTCCATGAATTGTCAAATTTTCATGTTTGCAGTGGCCATGAACTGTCAAATTTTCATAGGCAGTGTCCATAAAAACTACATGAAATTTCTTGGTTTACCATTGCATTTTCATTGGCTGTTCTCTGTGAGTTCAGCTAGAAATAAGTAAGATCAAATCACGCTGTAGAAATATCAGCTAGAAAAAATCACTCTATATAGAGAGATCAGCTGGAAACAAGCACTCTGTAGAGAGATCAGCATGATCAAGTCACCCTGTAAGAGCCCAACTACTTTTCAAGTCACCCCATGGAGAGTCCAGCTACTGAAAACTCTTTCAGTAGAAAGATCAGTTAGATAGATATACATCACCTTGTACAGTATTCAGTTAGAAACAAATCCCCCTGTAGAGAGATCAGTTAGGCAAGTTACCCTGTTACCTGCAAAGAATTAAACTATTTTTCAAGTCACCCTGTAGAGAGCTCAGTAGAAACAAGCAGCCCTGTAGAGAGATCAGCTAGAAACATGTCATAGAGATCGACTAGAAACAAATCACTCTGTAGAAAGATCGGCTATCACCCTGTAGAGAGCTATGCAGCTTGAAACAAGTCACCCTGTAGAAATGTCAGCTAGATAAGAAACAAATCACCCTATAGAGAGATCAGTTAGAGAATTTATCTACAGTTCATATAGCATTTCAGCTAGAAATAAGCCACCTTGTTGTGAGTTCAACTACAAACCATTCACCATGTAGTCAAAGAGTACAGTTACTTTCCTGTACAACTTTCAGCTACATACACATTTCCCTGTAGAGTATTCAGCTGCGAACTGTGTGACTTATCTTTATGATCAATCAACACCATTGCCTAAATGTAAACAAATTATTTAAATCTTCTTCATAATAATCTTCTTTCTATGGTGAAGAAAAAGACAAGTTAAAATAACACCTAAAACTTGGCTTTAGGTATGAATACAATACCAAAAAGAAGTGATATCTAATCAAAAACAGCCAAGCTGTAAAAAAAGGGTGCGGCCTCCAACAAAGCCAGAGTAAAAAAAAGATGTGAAATCAAAGGTACAATGTTATTAACGACAATTCAGGTGAATTCTGTGCCAAGACCAAGCGGCACCAAAATTCACCTGAATTGTCGTTATTAAAATTTTTACCATTAGAGGCCCGTACTCTTTTTTTACAGCTTGGCTGTTTTGCAAGACACACGGTAGTGTGTCGTGCGGCCTAAGAAGCCGGCGCGCCCCAAGAAGCCGGCGCGCCACACCGTGAGTATAATAAAAGGAAGAAAGTATAGCTAAATGCGATTTTCACAACTTTGTAGCTTTGTGATTCCTTATCCGGTTGAAACCAAAGTTGCTACAGAAGTGCCGGCTAGGTAGGAGAGTCCACATTCCAAATTTGAAGACAATAGCAATTTCCGAGATACGAGCGACCAAAGCTTGGGGTTTTTTCTTTTACTTCTTTTCGCACACTTCGCAAAATCCGCCATAAAACACGAATTCGTGCTCCAATCAGGCTGAAAGTTGGCACACTTTAAGGACTCATTAAGGCGAATCTCAGTACCAAGTTTGGTAGGAATCCGATGAACATTCACGGAGTTATGACCGATTATTTGCGTAAAATAAGGTCGAAGGTCTGTCACGCCCACAAGGTAAACAGATGAGCTGAAAATTGCTTTGTAGATGGAGTAACTATCGTAAGAGTGCCTTTTTGTGGTTTGAAAGGAATTCAGTTAAAGGCCATCGAGATATGACACAAAACCCCACAATTACGCGATCGATTTTTATGAATAAAAAAACTATTAGTTCACACCTATCAGGCAAACCGTTTAGAGCAGTGAGCTGAAAATCGGTGTGTAGCTGGAATGATTATCATAGAAAGTCCTTGTAGTAGTACAGAAGAATCAGATTACAAACCACTGAGTTATGATTCCAAAGCCAACTATGTGTAGCATATGCGAGATCGAGATACTCTAATAGAACAGTCACCCTAATAGAGCATTCAGCTACGTTTATAACTTACATACATTGCAAGTTATTCTATAGGGAATTCAACTACAAATAGTTAATCTTATACTAGTTATACAGGGGCGGATCCAGGAGCTGGCAAGGGGAGGGGCACAAACAGGCCAGTGGCAGGGGTGGATCCAGAGTTTGGAAAGAGGGGGGGCACCTTTCTGAAAAACAGTTGAAGACCAAAAAAACTTGCTGAAAACCAGTTGAAGACCAAAAAAAAAAAAAAAAAAAAAGGTCACAACAATAATAGCTAGTTATACTTACCAACTATATCACGTCTGTTATGTAAAATAAAATCCTATTTATAGCTTCATAGGTAAGCTACACTGCCTCATGAACATTGTGACTGCTTTATTAGAGTAATTGACTGCTCTATTAGAGTATCTCGATCTTGTATGCAATTTCTTGAAGGGGGGGCATTTGCCCCAAATGCCCCATCCTGGATCCGCCACTGTTATAGACAATTCAGCTACAAGCAAGTCACCCTGTAGAGAGTTCAGATACAAATATGTTGCTGTAGAGATTCAGAACATTATAAGTCACACTGAAGAGAATTCAGCTATAAACATGCAAGTTACCCTGTAGATATTTCAGCTACAACAAGTCACTCTGTAGAGGATTCAGCTACAAAAAAGCTACCCAGTAGAGAGTTAATCTAGATCAGCTACAAACAAGTTACTTTATACAATGTTCAGCTACAAGTAAGTCACTCTGTAGAGAGTTCAGCTACAAACAAGTCACTCTGCATGTAGTACAAACAAGTCACCGTGTAGCAGGAGAGTTCAGCAACCAATCAAAAAAACCACTCTACAAAGAGTTCAGCTATACAAACATGTTATAACTCTATAGAGAAAGTTATAACACTGCTTGAAGGTTCTTAGTTTACTAATTTGTTAAGATGCCTTACTGTAGATATACTGATAGTAAAGTGTCAGTAAACTTAAGTATATGGAACATGATTATTTTACTAAGTTTTAAACTCTCAGTAAAATATCTGTGAATGCGGGTTTACTGAAAAACTACTAAAATAACAAACAATTAACTGTTCCATGTACTGGGGATATACCACTTTAGTAAACTAAGATACTTCAAGCATTGTAACTCTATAGAGAGATCAGCTAGAAACAAGTCATCCAGTAGAGAGATCAGCTACAAGACATCACCTTATAGAGAGTTCAGTTACAAAGAAACCACCACGTAGAGAGTTCAGCTGCAGACAAATCACTCTGTAGAGACAAACAAATCACCCTGTAGAGAGTTCAGCTATGAATAGATCACCCTGTAGAGAGTTCAGCTAGAAAAAGTCATCCTGTAGAGAGATCAGCTAGAAGGATCACCTTGTAGAGAGTTCAACTACAAACAAATCACCCTGCAGATAGTTCAGCTACAAACAAGTCACCCTGCATGTAGAGATCAGCTACAAACAGATCACCCTGTAGAGAGATCAGCTAGAAGAAATCATCTTGTAGAGAGTTCAGCTACAAAGAAACCACCATGTAGAGAGTTCAGCTACAAACAAACCATCTGCAGAGAGTTCAGCCGGAAACAAGTTCACCCTGTAGAGAGATCAGCTAGAAGCAAGTCACCCCTTAGAGAGATCAGCTACAAAGAAACCATCCTGAGCTGCATGTAGAGAGTTCAGTTACAAACAGATAACCGTATAGAGAGTTCAGCTAGAAACAAGTCACCATGTAGAGAGATCAGCTAGAAACAAGTCATCCAGAGATCAGCTAGAAACAAGTCACCCTGTAGAGAGATCAGCTAGAAGCAAGTCACCCTGTAGAGAGATCAGCTACAAAGAAACCATCCTGTAGAGAGTTCAGCTACAATAAAGTTACAGTGTATACTATAGAGAGATCAGCTACAGCTAGAAACAAATCATCTTGTAGAGAGTTCAGTTGCAAACAAATCACCCTGTAGAGAGTTCAGCCACCCTGTAGAGAGAACAAGTCACCATGTAGAGAGTTCAGCTACAAAGAAACCACCATGTAGAGAGTTCAGCTGCAAACAAATCACCCTGTAGAGAGTTCAGCTAGAAACAAATCATCCTGTAGAGAGTTCAGCTAGAAACAAATCACCCTGAAAAGAGTTCAGCTACAAAGAATGAGAGTTTCAGCTACAGTTCAGTTATGTAAGAAGTCACCTTATTAACTACAGTATGTGATAATCATCATTCAATGTTAAATATACAAATATTTAATCAGACAAAAGCTATATCCACAATTACTTCCTTTGTTCCACAATTCCTGAAGTAAAGAAAAAAACAAGTTAAAAGGAAGCATCAAAGCCATAATTATGGCCAGCTTTGTGACTTGCAATACAAAAAGAAGTGATATCTAAACCAAAACAGCCAAGCTGTAAAAAAAGAGTGCGGCCCCCAAAAAGGCCAAGGTGCGCATGAAAAAAGATGTGAAATCCAAGGTGGTGGCCAAGAAATGACTGATGGTAGGTTAATGGCAAAAAATTTAATTATGACAATTCAGGTGAATTTGGTGCCAAATCCTAGTGGAGGAGGCAATGCAAATTCACCTGAATTGTCATAATTAAAATTTTTGCCATTAACCTACCATCACAGCCATTTCTTGGCCACCACCTTGGCCGCACTCTTTTTTTACAGCTTGGCTGTTTTGGTTTAGATATATAACTACTGGGAAAAACAAAGCCTTGCTCAAACCATGAGCTTAGGTTGCTATGTACAAAAAACAGTCAAATATTCATGTGCTTTCTAAGAATGGCTGCAGTGCTGTACAAAACAGATCTTTGGAAGGTAGAAATGAATGATGTCAGAATATTTAGCTTCATGTCTGAGTAGTTTGGCTCATTGATCAGATCTCAAAAAGCGCTACGTTTAGCATCACTTTGTTGAATGGGACTATTATGCCTCATTACCGTGAGCGTGCTTTGAGCGACTGAAGCAGTCAGTTTTGTGTTGCTTTCTGCTGCGGTGAGCAATATTTGCTATTATTATTATTATTATTTTTTAACTTAACATTATTTTATTATTATTATTATTATATATACATACACCCACATAATAAACACAAACAGATCAATAATTTAGTCCAAAGTAATTTCAGCACCATCATCAAGTCCAATGGACCTCCACTTGGTGTGAGATCCACAGATACACCGTAAGATGGCAAAAGCTACTCGAGCATGGATCCATCCCATAACTTCTGCTGAACTTTGCTCCCATTTCAATGAAAGGCAATATGCCATGTGTTTCAGAAAACTTTCAGTCTCTGGACCACAAAGACCATCCACAGAAAAACAAAGTGGAGTAAAGCTTGCTCTACGGTCACTACAAGCCAAAGAACACTTTCTCGTTTTCTGCAGAGATCAGTACAGATTGTGGGCAGTGAGACAAATAAGAACGGGCGTCAGCATCAACAACACGTATGTCAAACAATGCCTCAGACTGACTTTGTTACACACCACGTACACCAAGATCAGCAACAAGGGCACTCTGATATTCATCACACAGATTCTTTTTCAATAGGTTCCTTAATAACCTGTCCCAAAGCTAATGAAGACATATCTCCAATACAGTCATGAACCTCATTGTGGCGCTTAACAATTAAGCCACCCTTTTTACAAGTAAGGAGGTGATCCAAAGTTGAAGGAGAGCCACAGCCATCGCAAGTGGAGGGAAGGGCCAACAAAGGTTTTCAATACCTCACTGCTATGACATCACGAAATTCTTGAGTAGTTAAGTCAAAATGATTCTGTTCAACAGGTACAACAGATAGCCAAACTGACATTGTGTTATTATTATTACTATTACTATTGTATATAATTGTAAACCTCATGTATATGCATGAGTATAATACAATATGTTGTAATTAATTGTGAGTAACACTTTGAAAAAGTCAAGAGATTGTGCTAATACTATAATTATAATCAGGTAAATTATTCCATAACTGTATGGCGTTAGGATAGAAACTGAATTTGTATGCATCAATCCTGACAGATGGTTGAATGAACTTTAAATGATTGCTTGCCCCTTGTGGCTTGTGTAGAATATTGGATGTAACTTGGAAGTGATAAATGTATGCACATACATACCATTGCAAAAATATCACTAGCTGTAGCCATCTATACACTTATGACATTTAAGTTATATCAAAGCTGCTAGGAGAAGGTTCAGATTGGCACCTTGAACGAGGGTAGAATAAATGTACATGTAAAGCACATTGGTAATTGGAAAATTGATAAGGAAGTGATTTTTTAGAAAATTGGTAAGGAAGTGATCATGCATATATGCGTACTCTATAGATCCATTCACTCAGGAGAAGACTGTCACAATCTCCAGCAAGGGTATAATGCATGACTGAATGAAAGATGCAATTTCATTATTCAAATGCGACAAAACAAAACTAAACTTATCGGTTCTCAGTATATCTACACAATCAGTAAAACAAAATATGGCTCAGGTGCAGTTGTTGATTCAAAGTTCTCATGGTCAAATAAGTTACAAGTCTAATAGATTTCTACAATGCAGTCTCCTTATACAAAAAAAAATACTGTAGCATAAGAAGCTAAATACAGTATAAACTATAACAGCAGTTGGCCTGGGACATTAGTGGTAATCTTGCCATTTTAGGTGAATTGAAAGCTGCCGTGTGAACTGCATAATCACTGTAATCTATTCCTTATTGGCATGCAGTTCAGCAAAGATCTTCAGCAGGCCATGGGTGGACATCAGTTTAACAGTATACACAGCAAGATTACAAAGACCATGCACTATTATTATTTCCTGGCCACAATTAGTAACTCTTAAATTAAAACACTGTATACCAAAGTTGTAACTGTTACACAACATTATTTGTACTTGACAATTATGTGCTACTCATCTTAAGGTTACTGTATAGTCACGGGCAATCATTCAAAATTTTGAATGCCTATCGATACTTTTTGAGAAGCCCATAAAACCAGTCTAGCAGCGTGAAAAGTTTTAAATGAAGATGAAGCCCTTCATATTTAATGTTTTTATGTAGCTACAGTGTAGTTTGAGGCAGGTGGAACACTACAATTTGTTGTAGTAACACAGTAAGCCAGCCCGTACATCGCTCAGCGGCTCCACTGAGCTGTCACTACCATGTTTTTCCGCCGCCAAATACAGCAAAAGCTGTAGGCTCTATTGGCTTTTCTAGGGCATAGTGATACTGTATATTAAATTTGTTAGGTCCTGTGGAAGCGTTTTTGGCGTGTTTCTCCCAAGTGACTCGGATACAAGCCTTCAAAGAGCTTGTTTCACCCGAAAAAGCTACTAAAAGTTCAATAAAACGTCTATACTACCAGTAACTTAAAAAATCGCTTCCACAGGACCTACTGAGATATTTTAGTTGTTTAGCCACTTGTGTTGAAATTATAAGGATTCAGTAATCTGTTAGTCTGGTTTTTGGCGGCGCGTTTTTATAAAACATCGCTCTATTGTAGACCACACACCCAAGAACAGTCGTTGTTCTGTAGTAAAAACAAACAAGCACAATTAATTGTATTGCTAACACAACATAGTTGTTGAAATTATTTATCCCTGCTTGGTTTAAAGCAGGTTTTGTAATTTGTTCCGCCCACGCATTTTAAACTATTCCGTAACCTTAAATATTAATAATAATTATTATGTAAACACACGGGGGCTAATAAAGGAGCAATAGTTGCAGCTAAAAAGCTAGTTGTAAGTTGCTAATGCATGGTGATTTAACTGGTACTATAGCTATTTCCTCAACAAAATTTTCTGGTGTCTTATAGTTTTTAATTATAAGAATTCCTTTCAGCCTTCCCCCTCTGCTGACACTTGTCCACACAAGCCCTATGTACTATAGTACGTTCGCGTTGAGCTGAACCCTCAAAAACGATTAATAACTTACGATTGCTACATCGCATGGGGCTCCTGTATAGCTCGATACGTAGCACTTCTCGATCCGCTAAAAATATATTAAAAGCGCTTCATTCGAATGTAAGACACTCCCGTTATGGCACTGTAAAGTTTCGCCATACATTTTTAATGGGGAAGCCTCTAAAGCGCGGCCCTTTGATGGTCATGTTGACACATGTTTGTGGCGAAGCCAGACGTCACATACCCGCCCTCAACACGCATGATTTTACCATCCCTTATGTAAGAGGCTGTAATACACTTTTACAAGAAAAATAAAACAGATTTTGTGTGTGTAAAACAGAGTTGCATAAGTAGAAGAGCTGGGGCCACTGTTGCACTGTATTTAGAAGATAAGTGGCCTGCTTATATTCAGGTAAAAACTTCTTCAGCCTCAAAAGAGAAAAAAACCAAATTATAACAGCTCAAAATCCGTTATGTAGCATTGGCGTTCCTGCAAGTGAGCCAAACAACATGTATTTTACTTCACATTCACCACAGCTGACTATCGTCTTCTGTTCCCATTTAGTCAATTTGTCATTTTAATACTTTTCTCATCACTTCACCACACATGTACACAGTTTTTCCAGCCAGCATTTTGTTTTTGAAGATACATTCCCAAAAAACTCTAAAAGTTTCAACAAATGAAATAATACTGTTTGTATGAATTTGGGCTGATAGTACCTGTAGTGACTTCCAAACACTCCTGCACTGATTAAATATACAAGGGATGGTATGTTCAACTTCGGATAGCACAATAAAGCAATGATATTTTTTATTAAAGTGCACACACTTACACGTACTTCATCTGTATTTTTATGTACTTCACAGAGTTTAATCCCAGCTACCTGATGACTCCTGGGGAACAAAATCAAGTTATAACACCAATGCTGCAAATATCAAACAATCTTACATCAGATGAAGTAAGCCCAGAAGAAGACTTGGACCTGCTGCTGCTAGTGGACAATTCATTAATACCACCATCACCATCTTCACTATCACTGCCGATTTGGATGAGGAATTGCTCTAGAAGTTCTTCATTACCCAAGTCTCATCCAAATACACAACTGGTCTTCCTTCAGTTCTGTTGCACCTCGTTCGTCTTTAATATTTATGATACTGATGGACTGTGCAGGGCTGCTCATAGCATACCCTGCACATACGTGTAGTGAAATTAAAGCACAAACAGTTTCGATGCTAACCTCTTGTCATTAATCGTCTTGTACTTAAATCCCATATCACTCAACACTCTTTAAAGCAATGTTCTACTCCCAGAGAAAACACCATCATTCTTAAGTTTGGCCTAAGACGGAGCAAGTGACAAAGTTCCAGGTTTCAAAATTTAACTTAGGCCACTCCAAGTCATACCTTAGTTTCTGGTCACTCCCAAGCCTACAAATGGATGCGGGCGGGCGGATGATCAGGACTTCAGGACTATAGACTCTACTGTGACTATATACTGTATGGTATTATTATTTGCTCAATTTAGCAAATTCATGTTGATTTGTTTTTAGTCAAACTTAACCAACAACATAAGTAGTTGTGCTTCGGCAAAAAATGCACTAGGAAAGTTGTTGATGGATCATGGCTAGCTATACACTGATGTATAGCATTTAAGTATATTTATTTATTTATTTAGAATATACTATAGGAAATGTTTTGCTCATGTAGCTACTTATGCTTTCCAAGTGAAATAAATGTCTCATTAGCTATGTCAGGAAAATATTACTATGACTTATAGCTAAGTTATTCAAATGATCATGATCCAAAATGAAATTTAACTTCTATTTTCACATCAGAAATTCTTCATTCAAATGTGAAGTCGTAGCCCACTAGCTATGTGTTTCCAGCCTTCTATTCAGTAACCTTGAGAAAAGTAACTGTCAAAGTTTTGAGTCATTGAGTGCTCCAGACTAGTGTTATTTAGTGATCATCTGGGAATGTTTAAACTATAAGGGTTTCTACTTGCCAATCTAATTTTAGTTATGGAAAAGTTAAGTTTAAGCTCACCGAATGTTGCCGGCTTTCCATACCCCTGCAGTGTTCAGTGATAAGGAATTTGAAGTTACTAGACTAATCATTAGAGGACTACATTTGAATTACTATAAAGTTAAAGCTATGGCCCATCTACTGAAATTACTTTGGTTACAGAAGCATTAGTAACAGTTATAATCTGAACAGCTATATAATCAAGGACAAAACTAGCTATAGTTAGAAACATTTTATTAGTGTGGCATATATACCTAATATTAGAGTTAAGAGTAGTGCGACTGCTCTATTGGAATCCCTGACTGCTCTATTAGAGTATCTCGATCTTTTACAGTAAAAAATAAGTGTCTTGCTGGGTCACATGCACTTAAGCACCTGTAATATTAATAATAGTCCTCATAAACTAGGGTTCCAGGTTTACCATGCGGGCGGGTGACCAGAAACTAAGGTTTGACTTGGTGTGGCCTTACCAAAATCTTTGAGAGCGATAGATTTCCTCCCTTCCGTACAATGAATGGATCTTGTCTGATAGTATCTGGGTTAAAACTGTCTGTATCAACAAGGACTCGTGAACATTTGTACCTGACGATTACAGAATTGAGCGGGCTTGTGCAAAGTGCATTTTGTACCTTTTTCTTGGCGTAAATAAATCGCCTTTCTTGCGGTGCTCCATTCTAATGGATGTCCTTGAAATCCCTGCGTGGCGTAATGTATGCCAAAACCCAGCAAAGAAGGCACGATACAATACCGGTGGCCTTCGAGATTCTCTTCGTGATGTTGATAGAAATTTTACATTTCTTCGCTTCTTGCTTAAAGTACTCCCATAGTTTCATAAGTAGATACTTCGTTTGGCTGTTTAACGTCTTCCCAAAAGGGTTTCGCTCCGCACTCGCTGACGGTATACTGGACGCCATATTCTCAACAATTAAGTGCGCGCCCGTAACATGGGTTTACGAATAAATGCGTCATAAACATTATGTTTAAAGCCTTTGATCTTGTATGGCTTCTTAATCAACAACTCAGGATTCAGCTCAACGCGAACGTACTATACACAAATGCAATTTTGCAAAATGCCAACCATATGTAATAACTGCCCCTGGTCCCCTCCCCCAGTCTCAGGTCAGGATTAGTTGTAAAAATGGCTTTTTTTAGCCACCGCATGTAAACACTCCATCATTGTTGATATAGTTTATCTGACAGTCTGGGGGGAATTGAATGGAAGGCCTCACTCGTGCTCTTCCATTGTATCATTGTATCTACAAGTAAAAGCAAAATTTAGGAAGTTCGATTAGGCCACATAAACTTAATTATTAGTTTCCCAGCCCGCATCGCCATTTTCCTTACCTCATCAATGATTTTTTGCACCACTGGTGGCTAAGGGAGGCCAATTAGCACCTTTTATAGTTAGTACCTTGCTAGAGCAGTCTAAGAAAACTACATTTTGAATCATTTCAGCTATAGCTAATTCAGTAGTAAAAAATAAAATAAAAATCCACCCTCCTGCACTGCTATTTTGAGTACAGGAGGATGAGAAACTATTAATTAAGTTTATGTGGCCTTAGGGATCATAGATAAAAGTAGGGAAACAAGGGATGCTACCTACACCTGAAGATATACTAGTGGACATTTAATCCCTAATTCAGTTTTTAAATTCCTAATTTTCTTTATACTTGTTTGTTTGTAACATTATGACTGGCGAACCCATGCATACCGCTTCAAAAGAAAGAATTAATGGTTTCATCTGAAATACGTTCCCCAGCTATCAATAACTAACTTGAAAGTGAAGTGGCCATCATGCTTCACTTTCAGTTATGGTCAGCCCGTTACACAGCACTACAAACAAAGAACAGTATAGAAGCACCTCTGTAATTAATCCAATCACCACTATCAATTACTGACTTCCTTCACTTTTCACCTATTTTTAATCCGTTACACAGCATTACAAATGAAGAACAGAAGCACCTCTGCAATTACCACAGAAATTATGGACAATTCCTGTTTACAGATGTAGAGAAACCATGCATCACACTACCTGCGAATCAACACCTTGGGCTGTCAGCAAAAAACAATGGGGCTGAAAAATTCAAGCCTGTAGCCTTAGCTGGTATCAAGTTATGCTTGCCTGAAGGTGGGCAGGTTAATCAGTAGAAAATTCCATTGAATTTAAAATTTAGCAATAATGGAAGCATTTAGGGTCATACTGAAGACACTTTTGGGCTTGTAACCAATACTGCCAAGGTGCCAGAATGGTATTGCTAAGTTGGTTTTTAGGTGATGTTTTTGGCCAGACAAACCCAAACCCCCATGATCCCTAATATATACAGTATGATGTAGAGGTACAGGTACATATAGCTGGTTGGTGTAGATTGCCAACTTTACACATATCCCCTTGATTTGGCCATACACGGTTACATCGTCTGAATCAAGAGAGGGTGTAGAATACATCAAAAATGTACAAATAATCTAACTATCAAATTAAATATGTGACCCAATTTTGGAAAACCATCCCTTTGGGCACATGCAAAATTTGCAGGAAAACTCAATTGAAAATTTCAGCAATATTTTTTTAGATTAATTTTTTTACACATCTGGATAAAGCAACTATTAAGCCTTCTTACTTTGAAATTTCACAACCAAAGCTTTTTTCTGCTAGGAGATATGGATGATTTTATCAGACCATGTGCATGGGACACCAAGTAACTTACAAATGGGTCAGGCGCTAGAATGGTTAAAACTAGTCTTAGACAATGATACATGGCATTTAATTGAAGAAAAGGACCAGGAACACTGGATTTAACTATCAGAAGTCTCTTTATAATATTTTTATAGACAGTAGGAATGGAATTGTTTGTAAACAAAGTGATTTGTTACAATTTGTCACACTTAATCACTCACAGAGTTCAATGTATTAATATGAAAAGTTACTTTGTAATGTATTAGACAGTACCATTTTGACACAAGATGGATAAACACCCAGTGCCTCATTTTAGCTACAAAAGAGAAAATTGGCCAATGTGCCAAAAAGGATGGTTTTCCAAAATTGGGTCACATATAAAGTCAGCCATGTATATCAGCAACATACATACATCTTCATGAAAATAATACACACCATTAAGCACTAAGGTTCTGCAATGGTATTCACCACTTCTAGTTCATTAGTTTGTTGGAGAGCTAACTTGCTGCTTACATGCCATACACGCACTATACCATGCTCATCACCTGAAGCCAGTATATGTGGCCTGCTACGATTAAACTTAACACAGTAAACTGCAGCAAGTTTCTTGTTATCACTGGCTAGTTTGATCACTGGATTGACCATGTTTTCTGCCAAGTCATAAACAAGAACATAACCCTGCTGGCTGCCGACAGCAAATACACATGGTCTACTGGGAGACCAACTGGCTGAGAACAAGTAACCATAAGATGGTGTAAGTGATAGCAGAGGCTGAGACTCTATCAATGAGTACAACTGGCAAGTTGAGTTTGTGCCACATGATAGGAAGAGGTTTCTGTGGTATGGAGAACACTGAACATCATACACTGGACCATTATGTGGCTGAAAGGAAAACGTTACTGGAGACTGTGTCAATGTTTTTTCACCGCTTACATGTAGAGAACATTTAAACAATGATCCTGTTTCACATCCAGCAACAAATGTGTTGTTATCTTGGTAAGGAAATGTCAAGCAAGTACCACCATAGCTTCCAGTGATATCTGTTAACACTCTCTTACCAGGAACATGCAAAGTGAATTGCCTTACTATTTCAACTTTCTTAGCTTGGAGGTCTATCTTCCAGAGTATGACACAGCCATCGCTTGCGAGACTAACCAACTGATTGTTATCTGCTACTGGCTGGGATGATGACAACCATCTAATACTTGTAACAGGCTCTTTGTGAGCATTCACTTCAGCTGATGAACTAACAACGACCCATTTAGAATTACCAGCAAAATGCCACACTTTCACTTCACCTGAAAACGTACCACCAGCAATAACACCTGCCTCACTAGGGTAGCAGGCTACACACATGACACAGTTGTCCACGTCTACGGCACTATCAGCTTTGTCTGCAGTCAGCTTACCACTAGACAAGTTCCACATACATACCAGTCCCTTGTGGGTGCACCAGTTCTCATGATCATGCCGACCATAAGAGGCCACAAGCATTGCCCCACTAGAACTCCATGATACATCAGTACACTGTAGTCCATCAGTTCCAGGGTCAGTAAGAGTGTAGATGCAGTGGGCACTGTCACACTGGTCCTCCCACAATACTTCGTAACCATCAAAAGCGTGACTAGTTAGATTCTCTTTTAGGCATGCTGTTATCTTGGGCTCCACCCTTTGAAGAAACTCGCACAGTCCTGGGACTTCTTTCTCATCCACGTGAACTACTGCGGCTTCTTTCTGTATGGCGCATTGACACGCGAAATCTTGGAGATGGTGGGACTGAGTTTCCGCCTCGTTGGTCAGAATCTCGCTTGTTTGCGTAGAAGCATAATTCTTTACTGTACTAGTCTTCCAATTTGAGTCCCAAAACACAGATAGATCTGATTCATTGTCTTGAAACATAGTTTAACCGTTACCTGAGAGTTTAGTTGTTTAGCTTAACCTTTGTCGTTAACCCTTGCGAGGTAGGGTGTCCATTATCTATGGTGTTACGTATTTGGAATACTGTGTCCATGGTTATAATAGTCACGTGGGAATAAATTTTTTGACCACATAGATAATAGACATGCACTGACAAACACATACAGTAACTATAATGCAAAGAGCAAGAAGAAAGTTTTACCCAAGAAGAACAACTGACTATTGAGACGAGGAAATATACATCTCGTACTCAGTACATGTACACACGACTTATGCCTAGTAGCTCAGTAGCTGACGACTAGCTCTCGGGCTAGCTATACTACCCGGCGAGAACTCAGACGACGGATCCCCATATTTCACTCGGAGCCCAGCGAGTCACCGTGCTCTGTCAATACTGGCCCTATGATAATGGTATCACGGTCGGTTCACCTGTTTGAGTAGTCTGGCACCGCCCAGCGGGCGGCGCCAGACTACTGTTTGAGCTGACCATTCCCACTAATCAGTGACGTCTCCACCTCGACCATTACTTTATGATAATCATGATTCCAAAAGCAAACTGAAGCTGGTCCACTTCTCATAGAAGTTAATTAAGCTTTCTGTGTATATATACAGTGTAAAGGCATAACAATTAATAAAAAATACTCACAAAACATAAATGTACAAGTAAATGCAACACACTTTACAAAATCATATAACATAATTAGGTATTTCACTGATGTAGTATATACAACCTGTATATAAACTCAAGCAATGTGATACTGAATACTATACGTATATACAAGAAAATTTAAATAATCATGTATGTGTAATGTACTCTGTCAAACTTTATTCAAATTCAAAAGCTCACGCAATTTTTCATATAGTAGCATGTTTTCTGATTCCATTAAAACCTCACCGAGAGTCTGCCATGTTGGCTCAGGAGCACTGCCTACCCACTCCTTTAATACCTTTAACGCTTTATCCCTCATTTTGTTAGGTCTAGTGTACTGATCGATTTCTTCAAGCACATTTTCATCCAGGTCCAAGTATCTTCCAAGAAATCTCCACTCTTTGATATCTTGTGACAGATCCAACAAAATCGAACTATCAACTGGTATTTTGTTCATTGGAAGATTACCCGTGGCTCTATTTCCAACACCTTTGACGTTAAGGGGTGCAGGTGAAGCATGACTACTATTGTACATACTACTGCTGGGATGAAGTGCATACTGATGAGGATTATAAAGCTGATGTGCAGCATAATAGCTACCTGTGTGACTGCCTGATACACTGTGATGCTGAGGTTGTCCATATGATGGTGATGGTGGATAAAAATTAGGTACTTGCATAGGATATACATTAGGATCATAGTGTTCACTAGAGACATACTGTGTTTGGCTATACAATGAAGGCTGATGAACTACATGCTGATTACTACCATGTTGTCGATAGTATTGTGGTGAAGGAAACTGATGAGCGCCTCCCACATGTCGATGTGTGCTGATACCATTAGAACTGTGAGCTGTCTCTTGTGCCACTTGTTGATCAAGTGAATATGAAGTACTGTCATTACCTGTAATAAACAAATTTTTAAACGTGGAGTTGTAAATACACAATGAGCACTTCAAATTACAATCAACACACAAACTTACCGTGTGGTATTATTGAAGGCAGCTGAACAAACTGTTTAGTGTTTTCACTGGCAGCTTGATCAATAGATGTTCTATTTATCCCTGCTAATCGACAAACTAGTAATTCAAAGTGGCCATCTTGTCGATCATAATCAAACGGTCTGTCCTCAAATATGCAAAGAATATTTCTGGGATCCCTCAATGCTGGCAGTACATATTCAAGATGATTGTCTTTTTCTCGCAAAACAACTGGCAAGATTTTTAGACCATTATCATTCACAAGCCTATTGTACAATATTTTCCCTGAAAAACAAAAATTTTTTGATACTTCATTATTTACAGCAGTATCTAGAATATCAGATTTCTGGACAGGCTGTGATGAGATATCAATTTCCTTTGGTCCACTGGGGTGATGAAGTAACTCAAATGAAGACCTCGAGCAAACAAGAATTATCCAGTCAGCTTGTGACATTTCATGATCAGTCCATGATATCCAGTCAAAACCAACAGTAAAACTTTCCAATAAATCAACCTTCACATCAAACCCGTAAGTGATCAAGTGCCTTGCAAATGTATAAACACGGTGCTCCAGCTTTCGAACTCCATCATTAGTTGTTGATGGGACATAGCAAATGAACACTTTAAGCCATTGGCCTAGCGATCCAAGATTACCTGTAACATCTTGCTTTGTTTTGAACTGTTTTCTTCTAACAGGTGGACCATCCCGACAGAGATCTGAATTGGTTCCTATATAGTCATATGTAACTTTATAGCATGGTATGCATTAAATAGAATACACGCTCAATATTACATGCACACTAACCCATAAACATGCAAAAAGGCTGTCTTTGTAGTGGACCAAGAGTGCGATCTGATCTGAATAAGTTCCTACATGCAGTTATATGTGACCGGATCAGCCAAAACCTGGCACAATGGCATAAGCCTAGATTTTCAGTATAAGCCATTGATAGCAACGGGTTGTATAATTGATTTTAAAATTTCGTTAAATTTTTAAACTCTTTGTTCTTTGTGAAGAAAGGGTCTAATTAAATTTAATGATAAACACCAGGATATCATCTTATTCACCTACTCAAGAGGAGTTCGAAAATCTTTGTTTTGTTGTAGTAGACTAAAGGATACGTGAGTTATGGGCATTTGTTTACACATCATGTTGAAGCAGTCATATGTGATCGATCTTTCTTCACTGATTTCGTCTCTGTATATAGTGAAGAAAGGTGATAGAAGGAAAAACTTACCCGGTAATGGACTCCCCTATTCATGGCAAACACAATGGTGGAAGTTGTAACTCAGTGCTGCATGGTGTTTGAAAGTTACAGTTGCTTTTGTAAGTGCCTGTAATTTATTTTCCAATACTTGCTATACAAACCAATCTTTCTGTTGTTGCTACTTTGCTGTTGGCATACAAGGCTGAAACTTGGCCAGAGCATACACTTGGCTAAGTAGATTATAAATATTCAATAATAAGAAATTTAAAAAATGCACCATTATGCCGAGTTTTTGCAGATCCGGTTACATATATATATACACTATCTATTAGCCTGTGATTAAGGATGACATGAAATAATGCAGATATTCAGCAACAGTCAATTTATACAGATGGTAATGTATACATGTGACAACACCAGTGTTTCATGTTATTCAACCAAATAAAAATTCATGAGTTAATATAAAAGTAAAGTATAATTAGGACCCAAAATAATTAACTCCAGCTTGTTAAAAGAAACAAGGGAACAAATCAGTGTGTTGCCACACCTCCAGAGCTTTACTTGCCAGAGTTCTAACATTAGCCATCATCTTTTAATGCAATCGTGTTTCTATTGCCAAAATATGGCAACCATTAATGGAATTATTAATGAAAATTTACTGAAACATCCTTTCTTACCTAACCAACTAAAACGTAGCTACTGCTACACTACTGTTTCTGCAGCTTATTGGCACTACAACCTAACACTATTGCATGATCAGCAAATTACATCACAGTTTACTATGACTCGTAAGGTACGTATTCTACAATCACAAGCAACTTTTATTTGTGTGCTATACCAGCTCTGCACCATACCGTATAGAGGGAAACTTTGGCGGGGGAAAACTTTGGTGAATTTGGCGATTCGCTACAAATTCGCCAAAGTTTAACCCGCCAATTGCTCATAGCACCTGAGATTAGCATCTTTATAGCTATGGATTGAGCTTGAATTCGCCAAAGTTTATTTCGCCAAATGCGATTTAGCTTGCTATTCGCCAAAGTTTACCCCCACCAAAGTTTCCCTCTATACGGTATTTGTCATAGTGGGCATTAAAAGGAATACACAGTGCCCATTACTTAAGATGATCTCTTGTTGTGAATTCATTCCAGATGTAAACTCCAATCACTAGCAACTTTTATTCATACCAATATTATCAGCTCACTATTCACAACCTCTGGCATTAGAAGGAACTTGCTTCATCACGTAGAGAACTTTTACATCTTTGATCAAGAATGCTTCACTCAACATCCTTTCATAGAGCAGTGTTATCTTCTTGATGTAATATAATCGTGATGCATAGTCAGCTTTCGCGTTTAAACTTGTGATACCGGGAATTAAATGGAATTTTAATTCTGCATTGCCTAATCACATGTTATTGTCAGCAAAGACAAAGGGAATTCCCAACACAAGTGCATACAGTGGTGATTTTTGTAGTTAAAAGCATCACATCGGATCACGAGAGTTACAAGATTTACTGACTGGAAAACTGACGGTGGGGAGCACAGTCCACTATGGGCCACAGTATAGCTGTGCCACTATGTGATAACCATGCACTCAAACAGGCTTTATATACAAATATATGAAGAGTCCATGGACTCACATTATGTGTTTTATAATTGCATGGGGGAGAAAGGTGCCCTACCTAGGCCCTACCACCACTGAAAGTCTAGCTATGCCATTGTTCATACGATCATTTATCGCAGGCTAATACACCGTTCAGTACTCTTGGCTATTACTATTTACTCTTAGCAATATGATAGACAATTAATTTCACAATAACAAAAGTTGCCCCTAGCAAGCTGAGTTTTACATTATTTGTAGAGGTAAATGTCTAAAGTAACTTCTACAAGTTTTAAGGGTGCTCACGGATATTTGAAGCCATACAATGCATGATTTTGTACTGTCTCATATAACCAGACAACGTGTAAAATGAATCCATATGGTACTTATATTGGTAGTGGTTCCCTTTCTCTTCAACACAAACCAAACAGAATTTTGCTACCCTTTACCATTCTATAGCTACGTGAGATTCTTTCCAGAGCGCTTAAATCGAAACTAGTCCTTCATCTTTACCACTAGCACGCTGGAAATCGTGCTAAATAGGCTTAAGGTTAAAACTCACATATCTATGAAAAGTATTAATCCATAGCTTACATTGATAATAAGTAAGCAATGAAAGTGTGTTTCAATAACCAAACTCTTGCGTTTCCATCGCCATTACTCGCGAAGCCATAGTGCTACAGACAAAAACTTTTCATAGTCCTGTAGAGAATTTATCTGCCTATCTCCGTGCAAAATTTGAAGCTCATATGGCTATCACTCAATAACTAGTTTAATTTTTAGTAAACATGTGCAAAGATAGCGTGCGTGCATAGCAATGCCAATTATGATGCAATAGCCACATGTGGTTTCTGGGCTGGCACTTGGCTTCAAATATCAGCGAGCACCCTTAAAGGATGGCAAATATATGACATGACATTTTCAAATTTGTATTTTCCCATATATGAGAAATTCAAAAATGCTATTAATATATTTGTATCCAAGTAGTAAAATGATAGAGTATATACAGTGTAGATCATGAGATATGACATTTTTGAATTTATGGTTTTTATATGATTGCCAAAAAACTATCGCCCCCCTCATGTTACATCATAAGGGAAACTACAAACTTTAAATGGCAACTGTGATATCAGTTGTGCATATGCATACCCTCACATACAGCTTACCATTAGTCAAGTGAGAAAGTATCCTTTCCTTCTCTACATAGTGATCAGCTGCCAATGTAAAACCGCAATGTATACAACTACATGTGACATACTGTACAGTAGTAAGCAACTACAATTACTGTATAAACGTAACCAAAATATGTACATTTGTGACAAACATTATGGGATGAGCATAAGAATTATACACTTCCACTTTCACAAGGACAAGTTGAAAAAAATAAAAACAGTAGTATATAACTCTCTAAACAAAGTCTTTCATACATGTACTCTTTTCATATTTACATTAACATATTTTTCAGGAATGTAGTAACTGCTCTCTTGGGTACCACCATGTTTGGTCTTCTTATGTGAAATATGTATAAGTATGTGCTAATAATATTATGGGCTTTTAAATGATAGCGAAATTCACTGCGTGTGCTATGATTTATGATGGCTACACTGATCTGTATCACAAAAAGCTTGTAGTACATGATAAAGTACTACCAGTGCTATACATCAGACATAATTAACTAAAAAGAAGCCATTTCTATGGATCAGTCCATCAATGAAACCATGATGGTATGTTAATTAAACTATGTACAAGACATGCAGGTAAGAATGAGCATGTTGACAATGGTATATAGCTGACTCACCATTTGCTAATCTTTACTACCCTTCACAGTTTTTATAATTTTGTCTCATTTAATGATACAATAGGATAATGTTTCACGACTTATTGAACACTATGTATGCTGTTAACACATGTTTGCTCACATGCTCACAAACTACTACAAAAACAGGAAAGCTTGACAACTTGGCTAAACTGTTGATCTGTCTCATATGGTCTTATACTGTCAGTATTAGTACTAGTCAGTATAAAAGTATCTGTTGGTTTCCATAAATTTAATTATCAAAAGAGTGGCATGTTCTACACATGGCAACATATGTACAGAACAAGTTATGTCTTTAGTCAGTGGGAAAGTCCAAGGTTGAATTGTGCCCTATGCACAAAGTTACTAAAGTATTTTGTCAATGAGACACTTGTGTATCATACATAACTATAAGTCATATGGGATATTATCAAGAATTTTAATAGTCAAAACATGACTATACTTGTAATATTGTTTAAAGGCATTTCTAGGTTTACAATGCCTAACACAATAGATGTTAACTTTCACTTGTAAATGTATTGGCTTAGGGAGAGTATTAAACTTAACCATGTATAACCCCATTCATTCTGTACTTTTCCTTGTTAGTCTGGACAGACAGAATTATGCTGAATAATCGACGATGAACATGTCAACACATTAACACATGATTAAGTTGCTCTCCCTAAGCCAATACAGTCGCAAGTGAAAGTTTAACATCTATTGTTAGGCATCATTGTAAAAACAGCTTGAACAAAAAAAGTGAAATACCCAGTCATGTTTTGATTATCAACAAAATCATGTGTGTGTCAGTGCAGGAGCTCATCGAGTCCGTAGGACGAGGGAGCATGTAACTCCGCATACTCACAACGTAAACAGCAAAATTCAAACATGGCGGACTTTTCTTAACATAGTATATTCCTTATATAGTAAAGGTTGTATCGTAGGGTAAAGAATTACGTAATAACCATGCCACAAATATGCAGCGCCTGGATTAATTCGTGAAAGAAAGGAATGGCAAGGAAGGAAACGTCGAGGAAAAGGCTTAACTAACGGAGTGAAATAGTGACAAGATGTTTTGGAGACTGCTAGGAAACATTCTTGCTTACCGCGTAATGTAAGTGGGCCGGCTATCAGTCCACGGCGGCAGCACAGATTATCTGCAGTAAACACTGACGGAATCAAGTTTCATCGCTCACTGCTGGAGCAAGAAGACTACAGTATAACTATTGTGCCAGTAGTAATAGGTTTAGCGAGCATGCGCGGTATGTGTTTATCCTTATACGGTTATTGTTTAAATTACTATTAATAAATTGCGACGCCATGTTTGAATTTCGCCGTTTACGGAGTTACATGCTCCCTCGTCCTACGGACTCGATGAGCTCCTGGTCAGTGGGTATGGAGAACAATCTTAAAAACTATCCACAGATTTTATTCTATCACTGTAAAAGGAATAAACAAGCAGCTGGGGAGTAATTGACACTGCACAGGTGGATTACAACAGCAGTGTTATTGTATAAAGCAAAGTGTTTCATCTCTGAACAAGATAGTCACCCCATCTACTATCATGCATCACCTTTGTGCTACAATGTTATACAGCCCAGGGGCCATTCTAAGCTAGCTCACCTGGCTTACAATCATCGTACAAGGACAGATATACAAAGACTGTCACTTTAATGACACAGGTACTCCTTTAACAATGATGTGGTTCGTTTATGATTACATTGTAAACTTGAACGACTTCACATATAAACAATTCACCATTTTAAAATTTCATGGATAGTCAAAACATTTTCATTTTCATGGCTTAAAGATCTAAAGAAAGGAGGGTCTATCTCTGGTCTAGCTACCCGTTTGCAGCCAATTTACCTGAGTTTAGAGTACATGCTGGTAATGGCTAACTATTTACACTTTTGGGTGAAAACTTTAATCTCTGCATATTTGGACTGCTATCTGGACCTTGACCTACTGTAGTTTCAACTCTTGAACTTCACTTATCTCATACACAAGACCTTGATGAAAATGTTTATATGTGGTACAGGTAGAAATTTTCAAAGGAATGAACAGTGTTTTATTTACAAAATTCAAGAGAACAAACATTTTTACTGCTACCACTCACACAAAAGTGATACACAAAACATCAAACATATCATGAAGCTATCATCACTTTTCAGAAAAAAAACTCTCCATTGATTTCTACCTAAATGGTACCTACACGGTACAAATTTCATGGCAATTAAACTACTGAGAAATGCTTTTAGGCCATGTAGGTATTCATGGTGGCTATATATAAGCATATTGTAAAACTGGCAACCACTACCATGACCACATACCCTTAAAAGGTATCTCAATATGCAGTTGACACATTTACCAGATCCTTAGAGTGATTAAATGGAAGCAGACAAAAAGGAGAAACAAAGCCATTACAGTGTCAAAATAATCCTAAAAACTTTAAACGAAGACACACACATGTAAGTACATAAAGATGACTCAGCTTGAGATGGCACCTATAAATAAGTCCCTTCTTTATAAAGCTGGTTAGAATTAACAAGATATTACATCTGAAATTGCTGACTCTAACTGTCCTGAAATATAATACCCTCATAATATGTATACTTCTAAGTCCCTTAATTCATAGCTAGCTATGGGTATGTACAGTGCACATGTACATGTGCACACACGCAAGCACACACAGTCTTACACACCAGTACAGTGACATATAAACATGCATGCGCGCGTACACACACACACACACATACCAAGAGTATATTATAATAGAAACTGTAGTTACTATTATATACTCTTGCACATACTTACAGCACAGGAAGAGCTGTTTCTGTAATTGTACTATCACTTGAGGGGTTTGTGTAGAAAAATTTTCAATGGATTTTTGTGTCAGGCGACTGGCCTGTATCAATACTGAAACCAATGGCCAATGACGATGATGAGTCAACAATGTTGTACACAAAGCCTTGGTAAATATACTATGATTCTTAGCAAAAGGATCATCAGAAATGAAGGCCTCCTCTCCACTACTACAGGCGTACCCTATAACACAGTCTCGGTATGCTTCAGTTTTACAACACTTATCACGTTTGATGGCATCATCAGTGTAAACCCTACAACAATCAAACAAGAACACCTTCGGTTTTCCTAGCAAACCAGAAATAGACATGATAAAGTCCACAATTCTCTTAAATCTGAACGTGTGTCCTCCATCAAGGTGAATTCCGCAATTTTTTCCGTGTCCCGTGTAGTAAAAGATAAAGCATGAATACTGGTCCAAATTTTTCAGCCGGTTCAAAATAGAGATAACGTCTTCAGTTCTCATTTCTAAAAAATGTTCTCGTACAAGAACTTTCACTCCCACATGCTCAAAAACAGCGGCGAGATCATCTACATCATTTCTTGTCGAGTACAGCGGCTGTTCAGTGTTGACACCTTTATTACCGATCAGGCAACAAGCGCCAATTGGCCATTTGTAGCCAAGTGAGTACATTAACTGGTTATCTTTGGTCACTTTTTCAGAATCTAAGGCAGAGTCCATCCCAGCGAATGTACGAAACACAACACTTGTTACAACTCCAGTAATTCTACACCTGTAAACTTCCGGTATCTTAGTAATAGTTAGACACTCGCAATAGGAACCTGAGGTGACGTCAATAATTACCGAGGCGCAGCCGAGGTAATTATTGACGTCACCGATGGTTTTTAAATCCTCGAAGACGCCTATTGTGAGTGTCTAAGTGTTTTAGACAATGGCGTAGAAGCAGTGAGTTAGTATAGAGAGTTCCCATTGTAAACACCTAGGGTATTTCAGCGAGCAAAAGATGTGAGGTCGCGCAAGCCATGAAGCCCGAATAACTGAAGGTTTGTAAAGTCGATAAAAAGTATGTTTGAGGCATTATAGATACGTGTGAATGGCAGCAAATGGGAATAGCCAGTGCCAACATGGCTGTCTTGGTCTACAGAGCGTGCTTTAATATGGCGAAGGCCACAAACTGAATCAATGGCTTGTACCACGATGGTCTATAAATCCACTGAGCTACCCACGATAACAGCGTGCCTGAGTGTAATTTCTTTGTAATAAGCTGCTCGCAATCGCTTGGTGTTTACTGATCTGCGAAATACTAATTGTCCACTTAAGGCTAATTGCATTACTGTGGGCCACGTTGTGGTTGTAAACAACTGTCGGGTGTCTTACCAGTGAGACACCTGATACCAGGTTTCTTCGCAAATAAGAGACCTCCACACATCAAACGAAACGCTGCATACCATTGTCTAACACCAGTTACAGTGATGCCATATGGTGATGTGCCCGCTACGTTACCACTTCCCTCAATCAATACTCGCGAAATAAATTTAATTTATGAGATAACACCAACCCATTCTCCAAGATACTCTTTTCCGGACTCTCGATAATACGGATAATATACGGTACGATTGTTTGTCTGCAATTGCCAAGGCACTTCCTAAAGTAAATCGTGTAATGTTTCCTCGCGTCACCAAGTGAGTAAAAAAAAAAACGAGATCATGTGTCTTACTGTGTGTTTTTCATAACTGTTTTGTTTTTCATATATATCGATGTCAGGCAAGAGCAAGTTGTTCGTTGCCTGGGTGTGGCTGATTTCGTCTCTGTTACATTATAACTAACTTAGCCTTAGAGTTTCCAATTCAGAATAAGAAGGTGCTTCATTTCTGGTGATTTTCACACAAACTGACCTTTATTGGATTGCTTGTCAGTAGCATTGGGTTAGTCTCGCGGGGCCAGACCACTTTTTCTCCGTCACGGCGCTTATTGATTAGAGATTACTGTACCGGTATAAGCGTCTAATCGATAAGCGCCGTGTGTGGGAAAAAGTGGTCTGGCCACGCGAGACTAGCATTGGGTATCTATCTATCTATATATATAGAGCTGAAAAGCCGTCCGTCCGTCACGCCGATTACTCGCCTGGGACTGTCCATATCAACACATCATGTGCCCAACACGAAGCGCTCATCATCCGCCTACGTACTTCAAGTTTGTTACTGCAAATTCACGCGTGCCAGGTTTCCATTCGTTCTCTACAGCGCGTAGAAGGCCAAGGTGTAGAGAAAACTTGAGCAACATTCCTTTGAAAACCACAGCACATACTGTTCTAGTGATAGGGCAGGCAAATTGCCAACACATTTGTCCATCTATGTGTTGGTCCAGTGTGTTGTATTAGAGTAGGTAAAAGCTTCTTTCACCAGTATCCAGAATATCTACATCTTTGTTTTAAGCACATAGGTGTGTACTGACATGCAAAACTGTTTGTTCAGACTTACCTCATTACTGCTGTAGTAAATAGGCAGCTTGCATGATTGGACAAACTTGATACTACTGTGCATCTGAAAAACGATAATACTGGAACCATGCAGATCCATAGTTTACACCGAGGAACTGCATCTGACCTGGCACAACTGTTTCACTATACTCCTGCTTACATGCTTTCACTCTAAAGATTCGTACATTAATTACCTTAATGGTCAATTACACTGCAGGTGTTTCAAAACTGGGGTTTTGTATGGCAAGAGGTATAGCTATGTGTCACTGCAACATCAGAGCTGAATGTACATAGCATAGAACAAGTTCTGAACCTTTGCTTGCCATGCAGTAACTATAACTACAAATTGTGTTGGCTTTAATTAGCTATGCCCAAGTTCATTTTTCTTTGTGACAGTCGGCAAGGTAAACATCATAGTGTAGAAACTGAAACTGTACCATGTGTACACAACCTGTATGTAATGTAGGGTATACTGTATACAATAGACAAATTCCATAATAAGGCTTTAAAGCGTATAATAATAACCATTTTCCCTAGCATGAAACCTGAATTTCCCATGATTTTTAGGTGATAATGTCTAACATAACTTCTCCAAATTTTGAAAGGATAGCATATATATGTCATAAGATATGACATTTTGAAATTTGTGGTTTTCCCATACATATCTATGTGAGAGGGCTACAGTTGCCCCTTCTGGGCAATCACAAAAATGAGGTATTTCAACGTATGCAAAAACCAAAATTTCAAAAGTGTATATATTTTACATTTACATAATTTGTAGGTGTGAATGTCAACAATAATCTCTCCAAGTTTTAAATGGATAGTGTACATAGATCATAAGATATCACATTCTTTGGATCCCATGATTTGTGTGATTTCTGAGAACTCAAGGGGCAACTGTTGCCCCTCTCATTGACAATGTATGGAAAAATTGCAACTTCAAAATGTCATATCTCATGACTTATATACGCTATCCTTTTAAAACTTGGAGAGGTGACTTAAGACATTGACACCTACAAATAATGTAAATTTTAGGTTGCTAGGGGCAACGGTTGATTTTTTTTGTTGTTATTATGAAATTTGTCTATTACCTTAGCTCACATGCAGTTTAACTAATTAGCCTTGCATGCTCATTATTTCACAACAAAATTAATTATTATGTACTGCATAAGGATCGTGTACTTTAAAGCACTATCGACATGCATGCTACACAGCAAATATAGGACACTAATATTTATGCTTGGTTCCCAATATATTAATTATTGTTGCATTAGTTGTCATGTAAAGCAGCAAAGGTTTCGTTTGTTCTACACAGCATGCTGAAGTCACTGGTAGGGAAGACGCATTGAATAATTAAACTGCATTCCTGTCAAAACCACAAACAATAAACTTTAGTGTTTTGCATCATTAATGACATAAGGAAACCTCATGATCTTTAAAAAATGTGACATCACCATGCATGTCCCTACATAGCTACATTAGCAGTGCTGGTGTTTAATGCTTGGTCCCTCTTCCTGGCATTAAATGTTTAATGTGGAGATGGTCCTGCACGTAGGGCAGGTACCAACCAATGCTAGTATAATACATATCTAACATACAAAAAGTGGTCATGTGACAAAAATTCCATAATAGTTACATTGGACAGCTTATACATTGTACTTTAGGGTGATCTAAATCACAATTAGTATATTTTTTACCTCAATGAAGACTTCTACATCTTGTAGTGCTATATATAGCTACTGCACATCCTGCCAGTATAGCTGTAATGGGATTGTTGGCCACTTGACCACTTTTTGGATATTTACAGTTGAACCAGCACTGATATTAAAAGCAGTAGACAGTTTAATAGTATATTAGCACTTGTTTGTTTTATCTTAAGGTCAATCTGTGAAAAGAGCTGAGGCATTGTCCTATTTTGCAGTGGAAATCCTATATGAAGGGATTTTGTCACATAACCACTTTTTTGATATTTACATGTGCTAAAATTATGCTGATATTGAATGCTACCCATAACAAATTAGCACTCATTTACTTTATCTTAAAGGTAAATCTGTGTGAAAATCTCCAGACTGAAACAACAAAATGAAGCACCTTACTATTTTGAGTGGAAACCTAAGGTCTAACTGTGAACATTATAGCAGGTATCTCATGGTTGCATAGCACATGCCATTTATTTGCAAGATATCAAACAGCACAGTATTACCTCGGGTAGTACAGTGATGCGCTCCGCTAAAATGCTGCATTTTAAAAAACCATCTTAGAGAAATCATTCGCTATGAATATCACCTTTACGGAATAGTCTTACCCAAGTCAATATCAAATACATTGTTAAAAACAAGAACACGCCCTTAAGACACCTCGCTGAGGCCATGCCCCTCAATGATCTAGTTTCATAGAAAACAAGGTATTGTACTATGCTCCCCACTGAGTAACGAGATCGAGATACTCTAATACAGCAGTCACAGTAACACATGCATTTTATACCTATGCACTAACAAGTTGACAAACTAGTGCATTTTTTTAAAAGTAAGTAGGGTTCCAGAAAGTACTGAAACAAGAGATGATGGTATAGCTATGAGGGAAATCCCTACTTGACATTGTAGCAATGTGGAAAAATCCCAACTTTATGCCAATTCTCTTTCTACAAAATGTTCTCATACAAGAACTTTCACTCCCACATGCTCAAAAACAGCGGCAAGGTTATCTACATCATTTCTTGTCGAGTACAGTGGTTGTTCAATTGTAGCCAAGTGAGTACATTAAGTATAAATCAAAATGAAGGTGAGGTATGATGTATCCCCATAATATTCACACCCAATCAACCATTTCTTAAAGGCTTCATGATATGAATTCAATTGTAAAGCACTACTTCAGTAGTGTGAGTATCCAGCCCTGCTAGACAACTTTATCAGCATTGAAACTGGGTCAGATCAACCGGGTTACATTTTGTCTGGGTCATACAGGTCTGATCCACTTTAAAAATTATCCAGGTTGGAACACAGTGTGAAAGAATTGCACTTTGGAAGTGTATTAATGCATCATAGTCTAGTCCTGCTACAACCTAGCTGCTTTTGTGACCCACGCCCACTGATTGGGATTAAATTTACTCTTTGTAGCTATGCATGCAGCCATGCCCATGTATTGATAGCATTGCAGTCTGTAGGCATGCACAAATGCATGTCCATTGCTGCCTGTCACGTGGAGCCACACCCACTAATTGATTGTTATTGTACAAGACATGTCTTGCAGCAGGCCAACTTCTTTCACGAATCATGCCCACTTTAATATCAGGAATGTATAATACTGTTTGTAAGCCTACATGGATCCATGCTAATTATAGTGCATTGAAGTTACACTATGCTACACTACTTACAAGAGTGTCTTTCAAACTTACGTGAAACAATGCCCATTGACCAATCAGTAATTATGAAGCTTTACCTGTTTAATTTTCAGCTTAACTTAACACGTTAGTCAAGCACCCAAAACATACGTATAGTTCTTGGCGCATGCCTCATTTTAAATTATTCTGGGCCACCTCCAGGTCAGCAGGTTATCCAAGTCAGCAATAGTGACCCGGTTTCTATGCTAAATCCACCCATTATGGTGAAAGTGTTTGACAAACCTATAATAGCCTATCTAATGATACTATCATTTTTATACACAGTTGGCCTTCTCCTTGTTGAAAAAAAACTGGAGGGGCTCCTGAATCTTAACCCCTACTTATACCCTTGTGTTATTTCCTTTACACTCAGTCATTCAATGCCTAATGTGTATAATCTAAAATGATATGGGTGTGTGGTGATGGGAAATAAGAAATAAAAAATAATAATGGCCTAAGTACTCCTGATAAGGTTCAGAAATAGTTTTTGCAATTTTTGTCTTGTCCAGGCAAAGCCTTTTCAGCTGTGACTAACATTTGCTGCCATATGGTACTGCTCAAATGCAACGTCATCTCGCACAAGTGTGAGCAATTGCGCAAAATGGGTGTCACACCCTTTAAATAGTGAGTTTTTTAATCACTCACCTTCATGCGAGACGACGTTGTATTTGAGCGGTACCATAATAAGTTATGATAATACTTCCATACAAACAATGGTAGTGCCATTAGAGCTCATTAGTGCCACAAAGCAATACCATGCAGTCAGCTGGTCTAACAAGACTACATACATATAGGTCTCCTATAGTAGTGCAGATGATCAGTGTACAAAGCAATGGTCTCTCTACATGAAAGCACAGATGATACCTTTACATCAAGATTCACCATGTGCACATGCTTGCATTCTCCTGATGTGCATCAGCTTTCCTAGTCTACCTTTCTCAGTAATCACAATTAAGTCTAGCACTCATCTGTAATCAATGCACTTACAATCTGGCCATGTAAGACCACCACGTGTCCCCATTCATACCAAAAGTTATTATGAATTCTTTCTGATACATATAAATAATTATTCTTGTGTACTAAATTGAAATACAGCAAAGGATGTCCTATTTTTAAGTATTAAATGGGTTAACATTGTGTAAATATGCTGTCTTGTGTAGTCGACATAGTGTTTCATCAAAGCCAATCCCAGAAAATGGCTTGTTAGAAACAGATAGCGACATCAGTTCAGAATGCGATGAACTCAATCTAACTCAAGACTATTTGGGGTTATCCTGGAGAAGTGGCATCACCTCTGGTAACTCATCCCGTCGTGTGGTCATCAACGAAACACCTCAACCATTAGGGCCAGCACACCGAGTACTATACTCTTCAGGTCACCATTCTCCACCAAGGAGTATCTTAAGAACTCCCAGTGTTAAAACATCTAGACGTGTACACCATAGTGAAGCTGCAACTCAACAAGGGAAAGCTAAACAAGTCGATATCTTAAGAATAGAGTCAAAATTATCAAACATAAGACCTGACTATCCCACTAGAAAGCCAGTACAAAACCCATTCCCTAAGTACTACCAATCCACCATGGAGACTGTTCCACAGCAGACTAAGCCTTCTTCATATCTGCAACAATTGCTTAGAGAATTACAGAACTTGTTAGAGAGTTTGACATCAGCAGAGAATGATTTAAGTCAAATTAATATTGACCATACACCAATCTCATCTCTACATGAGTCATTGTCTACATCCCTTCAAGAACTAGAACAAGTACTAGGACAAAAGTCTGATGACCAAGATATGGAGTACTCGACTATTGGGGAAACTCTTAAGCTTATAATCAGCTATCTCATAATGACAATTCAAGGATTATCAGACCAGTGCTGGAAAGTACAGGAGGAAGTCCATGACTTGAAAAAACAAAAGAAGTTGCTACAGAAAGGGAAGGAGTCATTACTAAAGGAGCAACAAGAACTTCATCATGTGTTTGAGATCTCTAAGGCACAAATGACATCTGAAAAAGTAAGTGGCAAGATATTAGGATATTATTAATGACTTAAGTTAACACAAAGTAACCACTCTACAAGCACGGTTACCCATCTAGGCATTTAGTAAACTCTGTAATTATGCCATAAATAATAACACTGATTAAAAATTAATTTTGAATAACTGAAACTGTATAATATTGATATCTCTAGAATTTCAGTGGTTGTACTTGTATTGGCTTGGGTGATTCATTACCCGACAATGGATCAGAAGTGTTACATATTAGCTGGGAATAGGGCTTTTGCCTGATATGTATGCCCTCAGCCCTCAGACTGTCAGGCATACATATCAGGCAAAGCCCTCATGCCTATTACATGTACATCCTTATTGTACCAGGAGGTTGTGCATATAATGATAAGTACTACTAAATGTATGAGGGATATGGTACCTCTCAAATGCAATGTCATCTTGTACAAGTGCGAGTAATAGAAACTCACTAATTAAAAGAGCGTGGCACCCATTTCACTTGTAAGTATTCATCCCGTTTCGTTTGGGATAAATACTCATGAGCAAAATGGATGCAATTGTTGAGTCATGCAAGACAACATTTTTATTTATTTAGGCTTTTACAGCGCAAGTGCTGAAGGTCTGCTGTTTAAAGTTGTTACATAAAGTTTGTTTGGAAAGGAGAAAGACCTTGATCCATGACTGGGCCTGGGCAGCCTTGAACCTGCAGCCATTTGATTAACACTCAAACACTTACAGGAGTCTTCCAGGCAGTCAGGACATTTTTCCCTTGTCAATTTCATGTATCATGAACCACGATAGTGGGTTCATAATAGGGATCGCAGTGGAATTTTTGATAATCCTAATAGAGCAGTCACCTAAAACCAGCCTTAGAAAGCAGACTCGAGCACAAAACAACATTCAGATGGCTTATTATCAAACACTGAACTCAGACAAATGGTGATATAGCAGTAAAAATGGTTTAGACGAAATTTAGAAACATTCAAAAATTGCGAATTTTACGCGAATTGTTCATATTATTCATATTATTATTATTTTGTTTCACTCGTGTACAGCCCAAGGCTTCCATTTTTCGCGATAAAAACTACACAGCCTTACTCACTGAGTCCTTCCACGTGTCCATGACCCATTAATTAACCCGTACTCCACAGATCGCTAACCGGCCTCCACCTCGATAAATTTCTAAGTTCTTCTTAGCCATTGCCTGCTGTTCCGTATACGGAAGAAGCCGTAGAAGAACAAAATTATGGGATCTTGTGTGCTCAGGGCGAGCCGGCTCAGGGATGCTTATTGTTCGACCAGGGCCGGAGGAGGGAAAATTGAGTTGGTCAGGCCATTGACTATAATGTTGAAATTGCTACTATATACATGCCAATGAGAGAGGAGCTGTTGCGCAGTGTGCGAAGTATGAGCATCCTAAGGGGGTCTGGGGGCATGCTTCCACAGGAAATTTTGAAAATTAGACACTCAGATATGCAATTTTAGTGATATTTCACTGCTAGCTAGCTATATAAATATGCTCAAGCCTATCTGTTGTTCTTCAGACTTTCTATAATTGTAGACCTGACATACAGGGGACACAGCATGAAACTTGCTGTATGGTTCATTTAGTTATAGCTAGCAATTAGAAGTTCAAGGGGGGTCTGGGGGTGCAACCCCCAGGAGCTGCAGAATTTTTGCAATTTAAAGGCTTGAAAATGCCTTAAAATTTAAAATTGATGCTAAATTTTAAAGTAAAACTAGCTGGCAACTTGCAACTTTCCCCCAAAATTTCACAGCAGCATGGCTCCCTTTAGCTAGGATATAATTATACAGTGAATTCACACAGCTACAATAAAAAGCTACACAGCTACAATAATACAGTATACTACTATACTGGTTTGTATGAAGTGAACGGATCATCACGTATAGTAAATTAAATATACTGGTGGACAGTCACGAGACCAATCAGTATTCGAAAATGGCGCAATGTGGGTGAGATTGAGTTTGCTCAGTATCTCGACAGGACGAGTGGGTAGTTGAAGAGGAGTGATTTCTACTCAACATCTCATCCAGATGGCCACCATGTAATGTATGGGTGTACAGCTTCTTGCCACGGAATGAGTCATCTGGTTTGTCACTGCCAGCCCTTCGCCCAGTAAAAGAAGCCAAGAGACTGACAAGCCAAGGAATGCTAATGATTATTTTATGAATATTGAATTGTGATATAAGTGTGCTGGTTTAGAATCAAAGAAGGCACCTGCCTTACACGTGATAAATGCCAACTGTCAGCACACGTGATACTGTACGTAGAACCCACAATCATTTCTGTGCAAAACGATACGAATGCTATGCTGTACTGTAAGGTTATTGGAGGTACTATACGTGTAGTTCTGTGCTTTAGTTAGGCTGAGAAACTAGGTAACTACTCGTGGCATGCTTTTCAATTACATCTGTAAAATGTACGTAGGTGCATGTAGATGTGATCGTCCAAAGATTGCATGAGAGTAATGTAGTTCGAGCTGGTCAGTTAGTTGGTTCAACTCCAGATTATTGGTCCGGCTCAGGCCTGACCAACCGGACCGTCTCCTCCGGCCTTGTCGACTATAGTCTTTATAACGTTAATAGATGGCAGATTGAAGTTGTGCAGCACTCTTTTATCTTACAAGATCGCCATAATAGGGTCTCTAGTGAGCTGCCCGTCTTCGCTACGAGAAGTCGTTCAAGCGCGCATGCAAGGCATCCAGTTTATTCTTCTTCCTAGCCATCACAGTGAGTGCTTTGTTTAGATGGAAGATAAATGGTAGTGCTGATATCATGGCTGCTTTTCACACGCAAAAAAGGTTGGGTGGGGTGTTTATTACATCCCTACCATTTAAAAATATTTTGTGGTCTAACCACATATCATCAACAACCCTCCCATATGGTATCCATGTCATAAACAACTTACAGAGTGTGAAGCCTGACAGTCTTATATGGGAGGATTGTGTGCTACCGTGCTTATGTCCCTGTAACTAGCTACTGTGTACATATTCTAGCACACTCTCCGAACAGCTAGTGACATTGACAGTTGCAAACATTTAGCCATGACCACATGCATGCTAACCAGACTTTGCTGACTATACCTATGGTGTTCCACTTTGTGACACTGTTGCTAGCAGGCTACACCTAGGCTTTCCAGGGCTAGAGCCCAGTCTAAGTCCTGGCAATTGGAACTCAATATGCCAGTTTAAAGTACTCTTGCATGTATGGGTAATGACTGCCAAATCCCTGGTAATCATGTAAGACTGGCTACACCACTGGCCACTGGTAGTGTGACATTGTGATTTGTACATGCAGACACCAGCATAGGAAGACTTTTCGGCCAAGCCTAGCCATCTCTCATTTAGCTTGATTAATACCAACTCACAATGTTGCTGCTGTATTCAGCCCTGTTCATACGTGCATTTATACAAAGGTGTTGTAAAGCGTCATCGCTACAATAATAGCACTACAGCTACAATATATAGCTATCTCTTCACTACCTATTCTGCTAGACAACTCTACACCTATAATGTACGTGCTTGATGTATGCATCGTTATATCACGTGAAAATTTATGAAAAAAAATTGGACTCTATACTGGAATTATAACACTAACAGTTACCATTCTTATAACTTGTATCATAGAGTTTCATTCTTGTCCTTCTGTTAGAATAAACACCTAAGACATCTTGTTCTTCTTCAAGTCTCCTGTGCTGCCATCAACACTGTCTCCTGTATGATAGGTGCACAATCAGTAATTCTTCTGACAGGTAGGTACATGTAGCTCATATAGCAGTGTGTTTTCAGCGATGGCACAAAGTGTGACGATGATGGCTCAAACACTGAGTATAGACTAGGAATTAATGTATCCTGCCTTATATTTTGTGTGTACAAATGAATCAGGATGAAAATACAGTCTTTATCATAGATTACAAAATTAATATTGCATTAACATATCTAATGAGTTAGCCTTTTAAACCAAGGAGTCTCTGTTAGCTTACTACACTAATGTGCCAATTAACTTGTAATCCATAAATGGATTTGGAAAAAAGTACACAAACTAGACATCTTAAAAATTTAAAATAAGAAATAGGGATCGCTGAAAAAAGCCACAAAACAAGAAGGGATCACTGGGGTGGTAATGTAAACCACAAATCCCTATTTTGACTCTCTATAAATGCTCCATTTGAGTATAAAAGGTCAAAATAGGGATTTGTGGTTTACATTACCACCCCAGCGATCCCTTCTTGTTTTGTGGCTTTTTTCAGCGATCCCTATTTCTTATTTTAAATTTTTAATTTTTTATATGTCTAGTATGTATCCATAGGAACTCTAGTTAATTGTATTTGAGCAGTACAGGCCAGGTCTCACCGTGTGGCAATAATAGCAAGAAATTCTGTATATTTTAATTCTTGATCCAATTCATCAGTTCTGCTGTCCATGACAATGTAGTCAGACCCCATAGCTGTGGTTTTATTGTTATTATTGCTAATATTGTGAGGTTAATTGTGAAGTTAATTGTGTTTCAAAAGTAGTGAATACCTGTCATGTGATATTGTGGTATAGTGAAATCAGCAAACTCAACATCTTATGATACATTGTGTTTATCTTTTAGTAAAACATGTCAATCAAGGTTTAAGGATGCAGGGGAAATTGATTATGTAAAGGGAATGCCATCCTGTTTATTCAATATAGCTACGTATACCATGTGAAATCATTGATTGTGAAACAGTATGCTATGCTTGAAACCTTTAATACTTATCATGTAGGTGTGCCATTGCCAGCATATTTGTGTAGAAGCCATATCATAAACATTATAATATTATTTGTTTATGAGAGAGGTTTATAAGAATGCGATACAAGGGTGGATCCAGGAGGGTCCATTGGGTTCCATGGAATCCCCTGTTTGAAGAACCTTAACATTACTTGATGAGCTGCTGCCAAGTTCTTTGCAAATTCAGTAGACCAAAATCAGTTTATCAGTCAAAGACCTCATTATTGCAAGCACTTATAGTGGCAAAATACCCTCTTCACTGATTTCAGCATCTTCCCTGAGCCTCTAAAAATAGGTATCATTTTGTTTTTAAAGCTATTGCAATTACTTTTAAAAACTTCAGTTAAATGCCTAAATGGTGTAGATTTTTAACAGTGAAGAATTGCTGGAAACAAGATGACATACATTCAGTGCCATTTATATTCCTATTCTTTCATGCACCATTAATAAACAAGATCCTTATATGGAAATTTATATTTCTAGCTTTGCTAAGAAGTTACCAAACTGGTGGTTTCGACAAAGCGCTTTCCTGGCATCCATCTACAAAAAATGTTGCAATTAGATCCAAAAAATGGATGGAAAATGGATGCTGGGAGATTAAGGGTTAATCTACATGTCCTTCCTATGCCCCTCTGTTTATGGATCTGCCACTGGTGTGCCACATAAACAAATCAATTAATTAGTTAAATCACATATTTAGCTCCATGTCTATTGTGGACAATAACCAGGAAATGGGAAAGTTTTACAATTAATTTTCGTAAATTGATATTTCATTTGTTGATATATTTTCACCCTCAAATCATTAAAGCTTTTCCCTCAATACAAAGTAACCTGCTATACAGTTCGACATGTGTTGCAATTGTTTGTTTCTCAAAGGAACTGTTAATATTGTATTTTGTGACATAACACATTAGGTTACCTTGACAGGAACTACAAAATGTGATATCAGCTATAGTGGCTAGCTGTTATAAAAGCATGTTGACACCTTGGTATATGTGTTTGTACATACAGACAGATTCCTGTAAGCGTTCGAGCACTGCAGGTTCGAGGGTTCCTAGGTCTAGTCATGGATTTCTTCTCCTTTCTCCACCTTTTCAAACATACTTTACATAACAACTTTAAACAGGCTGTAGGACCAGGTGTCCTACAGACCTTCAACACTTCTGCTGTGTAGGGAACGGATCTGCCACGAGGTACTCAGTTATCTCTCACGTGATAGTGTGCAATAATCAAGATACAATCATACATATATACTGTGTCCTAATGTTACAATTGTGAGTGTAATAGTGCATGTGTAGTGCTATAGAATAGTTCATAGTTTATGTTCTTACATCCCCCCACCAAGCATGGTTTAGTCCACAGGATAACCATGCTGATATCATGGCCATTGGGGATCCTCTATCAGGCGTTGTGGTGGTCTACAGGTACGCTCTGATCTACGAAGTTCTTGTGGTGGGGTCTGTGGGTGCTGTGTTGGCGTCTGAGGATCTTGTGACAGTGGTGGTAGAGTTTGGAGGTCTTGGTTGTCATTCGGATATCTTGTTATCTCTTCTGGACGGGGTGGAGTATCTGGATGTGGGTTATTTCTACCAGATGTGCACAGTGAGGCTGGTGTACGATGTCGTAAAAATCTTCTATTACGTACCAGGACTCGTCCACTCTGAGTCTTCACTGAATATCTGCGGTGGGGACTAACATTGACCACTGTGCCATATATGTCCCAGAGCTTTGTCCGAGGGTTCTGTAGAGCCACAGTGGATCCCAGTTGAATATCTTGGAGTTCTTGGGCATGGCTGTTGTAATATAACTCTGCCTGTGCTAAAGTATGTTCTGCTAACTGTTCAGTTTCAAGGGTGCTGTGTTGCCACTCCAGTGAAAATGAGCGTCGGTGTGCTGGTAGTGTATCCTGTATAGGTCTACCGTACAGCTTCTGTGCAGGAGACTGTCCATCTTTGCGTGATGGTGTGTTTCGGTATTGCAGCAGTGCCCGACACATAACATTTAGTTTCACTGATCTGTTACCCCAGGACGATGCAATGATCTTTTTCATAGACTTTACAGTGGCCTCAATCTTACCATTACTCTGAGGGTAATGTGGTGACGATGTCTTGTGCTCAAATCCCCACTGACTGGCAAAATCATTAAAACACTTAGAAGTGAATTGTGGCCCACCATCTGACCACACTATGTCTGGAACTGCGGTGCGGCAGAATGACTGGGTCAATGATTGTACCAAGTGCTGTGTGGAGGTGTTGTTTCGTATGGGGATAATGTCTGGCCAGTCTGTGAGGCAGTCAACCATGATGAGGAATTGCTGTCCACCATAGCTGCCGAAGTCTACAGCAATCTCTTGAAATGGTCGGGATGGTTTTGGTTTAGACATGATGGGCTCTTTGCAGTTGGATGGGAGGTGATCCTGACATTTCTTACACGACAAGATTGCATTGTCAATATCGTTGTCGATTCCCGGCCAATACAGTGATAATCTGGCTCTTTCTTTTGTTCGCACAGCTCCCTGGTGTGACTCGTGGAGGTTGGCTAGCACCTTTTGTCGCATAGATGCTGGTATCAACAAGCGACATCCGTAAACAATGAACCCATCATCTATGGTTAGATGCTCTCTAATGTTCCATTAGCGTCTACAAGTCTCTGGCAGCTGATTGCGATGGTCAAGGAAGCCCCGGGTTATTGTGTGGTGCAACTGTTGGTACTCTGGATCCTTGGTGGCTTCTTCACGTAGGTTATGCAGCCGATTGCTGTCGTGTTTATCACATTGAAGGATTCTGATCTCTGTAATTGAGGGCTCTGGGTGGTGTTGGCAGTCATATTCACAAAGGGAGTCATCCCTTTGAGGATCCGAAACTGGGTTGCGTGACAGGGCATCAGGTGCGTTATTGCATTTTCCCTTGATCCACTGAGCGGTAAAGTTGTATGCCATTAGGCGAGACTTGAGTCGTTGAAGCCTGGGATTTTTGATTTCATCTAATCTCCGATTGTTAAGGATGGGGATCAATGGATTGTGGTCAGTTACCACAGAGAAGTGCTGAAGGCCTGCTAGAAATATCTTATACTTTGTGGCTGCCCAAGCAACTGCGAGTAACTCTAGCTCAATTATAGCATACCGAGACTCAGCGTCTGAAAGAAATCGGGATCCTGCTTGGACTAAGGACCACGTGTCTCCATGTCGTTGCTGAAGGACATAGCCCTTGTCGACTGGTGTCGGTGCTGAGCCTAGTGGGTTTGGTAAGGTCTAAGAAAGCCAAGGTGGGCTGAGTGGTGAGGGACTTCTTAGCATGTATGAAGGCTGTATCGTGACAAGGTGACCATATGAATTCATTCTTGCTGCTTAACAGAGGTCTGAATGGTGTCAAGAGGGTTGCAACTGCGCTCGTGCTGGAGGACAACTGGTTCATTAGTCCGATGAAGGAGCGAAGTTCTGTTCGGTTGGTTGGTACAGGGTACTTTGAGATGGCTTCTGTGATGGATGGGTCTATCTGGTAGCCTTGGTCGGAGAGCAAGAAACCAGCAAAAGTTGTCTTGGTTTGGAAGGATCTACATTTCTCAGCATTGAGCGCGATGTGTTGATCCGCACAGCGCTGAAGAAACTGTTTCACATGTGCAATGTGATCTGTGATGTTGCCATCATAAATGACAAAGTCATCCACCACGCGTCTAAAGCCTGACAATCCCTTGAAAGCTTCAGTCATCCAGCAGTTATAGTGCTCTGATATTGAGGAGATTCCGTAGGGGGCACGAAGGTATTTGAATCTCCCAAATGGTGTGACGAATGTTGTCAGCGGCTGGCTGTGTTGGCCTAGGGGGCATTGGTGGTATCCCTTTAGGGCATCAATGACAGTAAAATATTTTGCATCACTAGCTGCGATATCAGCTACAGCTTGAGCTGGTGTTAGAGACTGATACCTCTCTTGGACCACAAAACGATTAAGGTGGGAGAGATCTACACACATACGAATCTTATCAGAATTCTTCTTGGGAGTAACCACTATGGGAGCACACCACTCTGTGGCCTCCGTAACTGGTGTAATAATGCTTTGTGTTTGTAGTAAGTCTAACTCTGCCTGAAGTTTGTCACAGTAGGCGAATGGAACTAACCGAGGAGTGTTGACACAGAAAGGCTTGGCATCTGCAGTCAGAGATATATGGAATTCTTCTCCTTCCATTGTCCTAATCCTGTCATCAAATACTGTGGGGTATTCTTGCTTCAAGTCATCCATATTTGGCAGGGTGTGGGTGGCTGTTGTGGATCTGACACTGGGTTCCACAGGGGCAGCTTTGGGGGGTGGTAGGGGATAATGTGGTGGCAGGATTTTCAAGGCCTTGGCTGCCCTCCAAGAAACTATGAATCCACTCAAGTGTGGGAAGATGTATACATCTTCTTCATGTTCATTACCAGCTAGCTGAAAGCGAACACTCAACTTCCCAATAGCATGCATCCTCTGTCCATTAGCTGCGCGTGGTGTGAATTCTGATGGTAAAAGGTTGTCCCTGTATTCATTGAGTCGTGGCAGAACATGCTCACCAGCAGCAGATATGTCTGCCCCTGAATCCGGAAGTACTTGGGTGCAATAGGACCCATGGTGTGTATGCAGGTGCACTGTCACGGTTGGTGCCGGGTCTATTGTGGCCACTTGCTTTAGGCTGATGGTGGATAGCCCTGGTGATATCTCATTAAACTCCTGGTCTGGGTCTTCTGCAGTTGCGATGGCTCTAGCAACTGGTGGTTTCTTGTGCTGTTGACGACCATGGCAAACCCTAGCAAAATGGCCAACTTTGAGGCAATAACGGCATGTCTGCTTGAAAGCTGGGCACTGTGCTCTACCCCCTTGATGTGCTTGTAACCCACATCCTGGGCAATGTTTTGGAATCATCTGGCTAGTGTGCGGTGGAACCTGCCGTACTTGTGGTTTTGCAGATTGCCTGATGGCTAGGACAGAGTGGTCAGTTATGTCTTTACGTTGGGTTTTCGCTGCTTCTTGTGCACGACACATTGTAATGGTTGTGTCAAGGGTTAGGTTTTGTTGCCTCAGCAGTTGTTCAATAGTGTCACCATCCACAAGCCCTTCGATGATCTGGTCACGGATACTCTTTTGGGAGCATGCAGTGGAACAGAAGTTGCAAGTTTTAACAAGCTCTCTCAGTGACACTAGATAGTCATCAAAGCTCTCGCCCGGTTGCTGCACTCTGCGCCGGAGCTGACGACGCTCCATAGACTCATTAATATGCCCATCAACATGGTGTTTGATTGCTGCAATAACTGCTTCAGCATTATTCCTGTCTTCCTCACTAAGACCGGGGTTATTAACTACTGTGAGTGTTTCACGTGAAAAACATAGAGTTAATGCTTGTACCTGGGTAGCAGCTGACTCACCACTGAGACCTGACAGGACGTCCACTGGGCTTTCCACGCCTCGAAGTCTGTGCCACGGTCTACTTGGAGGTCCAGCTTGGGTAGGTCACTTAGCCGGAACACGTAGGGCATCTTCGCTGCCGCTAGAGGGGAGTAACGGAAAGAGAATGAACACTAAGGCTGCTATGATGTCACCTTCATGGGTGCCTCTCGCCGGCACCAGGGATTAACTCCAGAGGTTAAAAGACAGGCGGTGACTGTTCCCCTTGTTGTACTGGTTCAATTAGCCATGCTAGAATGTAACTGCTTGCAACGCCATGTAGGGAATGGATCTGCCATGAGATACTCAGTTATCTCTCACGTGATAGTGTGCAATAATCAAGATACAATCATACATGTATACTGTGTCCTAGTGTTACAATTGTGAGTGTATTAGTGCATGTGTAGTGCTATAGAATAGTTCATAGTTTATGTTCTTACATGCTGTAAAGCCTTAATAAACAAATGAAATAAATAAATAAATCATGTCATTACAGCAGTATGCTCAAATCCAAAGCTACTGCTATGTTGTGTAACATACAGCTATGTTTATGTACATTAGAATGAGCTCAGGTTGCAACAAGATTCAATCACTGCTGCCAAGCTAGAGTTACTGAAGCAGTGTAATGTTCTGGATCATAGTAAAGGATCAACTGTAAGGAACAGGAGAACAGTTCATGTGATTGATAAGGACACAATTTACAATCCAACAAGAGAAGAACAAGTTGCAAATTCACTTCAGTTAAAAAACCTCAGAAAAGCTAATGTAGTTGCAAAGCAAGGTAATTATATCTTTATTGTGCATATAGTCAATCTATGGTACCAGTATGACCTAAGTAATGACATGGGCATATAATACTATTATAGTCAGTACACATTCACCTGAGCCGTTCACCTGAGCCCCGCCAAATATAGTAATATCAAAGAGGTGAACATGTGTTCACTTGTACTGGAACAAGCATGTTTTCATGTTGTAAACATGTCTGCGTACCGTATGGTAGTACTGTATATTAGGAGGTGTAGGTTTTCTTGGCCAAAAATATCACCCAAAAACTGGCTTCATAATACCACCCTGGTGCCTTAGCAGTATCGGTTAGATATAACCACACCCAAAAGCGCCTTCAGTACGATCCTAAATGCTTCCAATAGATTGTTACAATTTTTTTAAAACTTTAATGGGATTTTCTGCTAACTGCCTGCCTGCCTGCCTGCCTGCCTGCCTGCCTGCCTGCCTGCCTGCCTGCCTGCCTGCCTGCCTGCCTGCCTGCCTGCCTGCCTGCCTGCCTGCCTGCCTGCCTGCCTGCCTGCCTGCCTGCCTGCCTGCCTGCCTGCCTGCCTGCCTGCCTGCCTGCCTGCCTGCCTGCCTGCCTGCCTGCCTGCCTGCCTGCCTGCCTGCCTGCCTGCCTGCCTGCCTGCCTGCCTGCCTGCCTGCCTGCCTGCCTGCCTGCCTGCCTGCCTGCCTGCCTGCCTGCCTGCCTGCCTGCCTGCCTGCCTGCCTGCCTGCCTGCCTGCCTGCCTGCCTGCCTGCCTGCCTGCCTGCCTGCCTGCCTGCCTTTCAGAGGCACTTCTCCTACTGTTCTTTGTAGTGCTGTACAACGGGCTGAACACAGCTGAAAGTGAAGCGTAATGGCCACTTCACTTTCAAGTCAGTATTTGATAGCTGGGGTGCACATTCAGACAAAAACATTACTCTGGCGCCACTTTTGATGCGATATTCATGGGTTCACCTGTTATAATAATGTTACAAAAAAGTAAACAAACAAGTATAATTATGAATTTTAAGTTAAATTAGGGATCATAGTAAAAAAATAGGGAAACAAGGGAGGTCGCCTACACCTGCAAATATGCTATTGGACATTTAATTCCTAATTCAGTCATGGTATAGACTGAATCAAGAATTATATAGTATATCTGCACGTGTAGGCGACCCTTGTTTCCTTATTTTTTTCTATGATCCCTAATCTAACTTAAAATTCCTAATTTTTCCTTAGACTTGTCCTCTTATATCCATGCTTCAAAGAGTTTACTGGGACAATGTGGCAGTTGCAATAACTACTGTATTGTCTAGTAAGGTGATGTACAATGTTGGCAATCAAAATACAGTGTCAGCATGAGTGTTTATGCAATTTGAATATGAATCCATATACATCAAAGTGCCCACTGTACATTTTAGTTATTGACACTCTCCTCGGCTTCACCTTTCACCTCTGACTCATGCAGATAGTATACTGATAGCTGTTGGTGAAATGTCAATAAAAAGTATGTTGGTAACTATGGCCCCTACGTTGTAGACTATGCAACTTTCTCATAAACAGTTCATTGCAAGGTTAATACAACAGATGGTCCCTAACTTTAGGAAAATTACTTGACATGTCACCCAAATATTCATATAAAAGGGAATTATTAAGTAATCTAATATGTAAGGTATCATGTTTTCATTGATTGAAAGAGATTGTTGTTGCACATGTATGGAAAGGGGGTGTGTATATAAAAACGTTCTCACACATAGCAATTATGTGTTGGATAAAATATTTGGGTGAAAAGGGACATGTAGACAAAATATTTATATCATACAGTACGATAGTACTGTATAGTAGGGGTTGGTAAGAAATCATATGGTTTTGTGGATTTTCGCACCTTAAAAAGTGGCCTTGCAATAAGTTTTATCCAAAAAAACCACCTGGAATGCATTAGTACTGTTATAATGATGCTGTACTTAGGGTAAACGAAGTGAAACTTGAAGTCTATGTTTCAATGTACAGTGAGTTTTAAAAATTTTGAAATTCACCTACATTTCGTCTGCCTGCCTACCTGCTGTAAGACCCGGTAGCGCTAGGTAGCGATTACGTTCTGTCCACTGCACCATACTGTTTGCTTTCCTCATTCATTCGCTTCTTTGTTCTTCTTGAAGGATAATTAATAGTTGAGGCACTTAATAGTTGCAGCGTGCACCACAACCCAAACACGTGATTTAACAAAGTGTGAATACATGTGTGTAAAGTGAGGGTGAATGGGTGTATAGTACCCAAGGAGTTGTCTCTAGCATTTATTAATGCTGGGTAGTCGGTTATATGGTCTTAATTACCAGTTTAGCTTTTTTGTGAGGTAGCTAGCTAATAATGTCTTTGAAGGGCAGATCCACCTCGAGATCCAGACTTCTAGAAGCAAAGGTTCCACTCTTATAATGGTGGACTCTCTAGTGATGTTTTACTGTAAAATCATCAATATTTAGACCATTAGAAATGCAGCTGAAGCCTTTAACAGTTGCTGTAATAGCTTTAAAAGACAAAACGATAATTATTTTTAGAGGTGCTTATTGCATATGAAAGTAAAAGATAACTGCTTCAATCAATTGTTTTTGCTTCCCAACAATACTTCTAACTAAACCAACATGTTTAACTCAAATCCACAATGCAAAACTTTAAGCAGCTCTGATTCAAACCCACAATGCAAAACTTTAAGCAGGTCTATATAAATACTCAAAGGGACTGATGCTTTGTAACTGCCTCAGCATCAAAGACAACTGTCGCCCTGTGATTGCCATGGTTTCCTTTGATCTGAAGTGTCAAAGTGGTATATTATAGTTATATCACAGCAAGAGTAAAATATAGTATACATATAAGGTGATTTTGTTTAATATACCACTTTGACACCTCAGATCAAAGGAAACTACAAGATTATATATCACATATTGCCCTGACCACAGGGCGATATCATGATATAGCCCTGACCACAACTGCCTTTGATGCTGAGGCAGCTACAAAGCATCAGTGCCCTTTGATTATTTATATAGTACATTTCATCTTCATGAAAAGATGCCTCAAACATTCCCAACCTATATGTCTAAGTGTTTATTTTAGCACCTTAGGTTACTTTATTCATCCACAAAGTGGTTGTTTGGTTTAAATAGTATCACTACAACCAGTGAAATCCACAATCATTTCTTTTTTGTGTGCACACAATTTAAACCCACAATCGATGTTTGCAAACCTCTGTATAAAAGTAATGTGGTGAATGTAGGTTTGTCTTCCTTCACCTATTAGGTGAGCATACCAGAGTGCTTGGGCCTGCGACCCTCGGGCCTGGGCATATTATTATTATTATTATTATTATTAGTGCTTTACAGTGACCAGCACTGAAGGTCTAACAGCAACATGTGCTGCAGCCTTAGGTTTACCTAACCTACAAGGACTTAGACCTAGTGACTTGACTTAGTGACTTAACTTACTGACTGAATAAGGTGTAACAGAAAAGGGGCCAAAGTAAGGAAAAAAATCCCTCCAATCCCAGGATTTGAACTGCAGGTCACCCAATGTCTAGTCGGGGCCACACTCAGTCTTCCTCCAGGAGGGATGGATTTTCTTCCTTAAACTTAAAGTATTTATTATTAGATAATCAGGCAAATCCCTTGTGGCCATGGTATAACTATTAATTAATGTTTAAACATATTACATCTATTGAAATCCTTCATGTGCTTTATATTTTACTAAATGTGTATGTTTTAGAAGAAATTATTACATGGTTGTACCTATCAAGTATAGTGTGTGTACACTACAAATATTTACTACTATACACAGAATTGGCAGTAGCTCGGGGTACAGTTCTGCAACTACAACAACAGATGGAGAAGCAACAAAGAGAATGTGCGTACATATAATTATGTTCTAAAATGTTAATAAGCTGTACTTTTCATTAGCTTCGTACTCTTTTCTTGTATAGCTCAGAGAAAGATGTCAGATTTGACAAGAAGACTACAAGAGTCTGAGGACACCATAAAGTTAGCTGCTGGAGCTTTAAGGAATGAAAAAGAGAAACAGCTTGAGGTTTTTAAGTATAATAAATAAGCCATGACATAGTATATACATTTTTGCACCCATACTGATGTGGGCTATCATGCGAGATAGTGTAAATACACAGTACTAATTGTTAACTAGTTCTCGTTTGATTTATAGCTTGATGGTTTTAACACTTTACTATAAGGCAACATGCAGCAGGTATATGTAGTGTATGTATAGTCAGTACTTCTAACATCAGCCATACTTCAAGCTTGTTGAGTTTCAATTTCCCCAGGAAAATAAATTAGAGTGATAAAACTATCAATTTGCTACCAACTTGAAAATCATTTTGTAAATTATTATACATTCCTTTTACAAATTTTGAACAAAGTATACACCACTCTGCTACTCTTTAGGGAAGATCTTGAAGATAAGTATCAGCTTAATGAGAATATATTTTGTTCCAAAACACTTACCACGAACTAGTTTCAAATTGACATGGTGTGATTAGTTGTACACAATCAAGCCTATTTCACCTAATCTTACTCTGAAACCATATCCATAACGGGTTAAAATGGTTTGGGTAAGCCCCTCATTTGTAGTCCCTCACTGTCTAGTTGAATGGATAGCTAGTGGAGCCAACTCAGTAATGCCAAAAGCAGGCTCTCACATTCACTGTGTAAATCTTTAAATCATAAGTGTGTTTAATTTGCTGGGATATAAAGATATTGAAGAAAATAGATGTCAGTAAACAGCACAATGGTTAGTAAGTAATGAAGTGCACAGCTGCTATACCATGGACTCATGACCAAACTGATCATGCGTCCATGGTATAGCAGCCATACCCATTCTTTGTCTGTTGTTATACATACTGTGTTCTACCGAGTGGTGATGTTATATAAATCATGGCTGTGAACTATTATTATTTTATTTTCTTATGAAAACTAGGTGTAGGTTTCATTTGTGTGCTGAAGCTGACTCTTATTTTATTAGCCACTGGGTAGATTGCAAGTAATTTAACTTTAGCGTGGGCATTCAAAGACGCTGCTTGGGTTTAACCTGCAGGGAGTATGCCTCAGACCCCACTAGTTAGTCTGAATCCACTACAACTTTCTTCTTTACTAGCACTTTGTCACACAAGCCCTCTCTTTACTTTAACTGTTTGGATAACCATGGCAATATAGCACTAAAAGTATTTACACTATGTGTACCCTCCCGGTCTCAGATTAGGGCCCACTATTGTTTAATTCTCTCTCATGACAATCTTGAATAACTGGCACTTGTAAAAAAAAAACACATCAGCCCAGTGCAACAGCAGCTATATTAATTTATTTATCGGCAATGTTAATGTTGTATTCATCAAGTTGCTTTAGCACTCCATGATCTTCATCTATGTCTCAATTTAGCTATAGCTGTCTTGATAAATAACTGATTTTGGGCCAGGGGAGAAGCTTTGTGTAATTCGTGCATGTCATAAATACTTAAGTGAGCTGATATTTAAATAATATGTCGATGCCCCCATACTCCCACTTATTTGATCACTTGCTTTCTCAAAATAGTTATCCCTGTTAAGGCCACAAAAGTGTTTATCCCACTCATTGCCATAACTGCAATAAGATGGAATTTTGACTATAAATGCCCATAGCATCCCTTTGTAAACACTCTTTTGTACATCTCAAATCAGTGACCTCGTGCGTACATATTCATATACAAACATCTGAAAACCAGACAACAGGTTAGCAGTGTTTATTGTGTTATTATAAAAGTACTTGACTTGAGATTTTATGTGTGTTCTCACTTTAGAATTATATAATCACTTTGTGATTAATGCCTACCTGCCTGGCAGCCTCCAGCCAGCATGCTTGCAAGGCTAGAGGCCAAATGAAGCTACCATCTCATGCCACAATAACAAACTCACACATGGTATGTACTTTTTCTGAACAAATATCTGCATTCTGCGCTTTGCCTTCCTTTTTTTTCAACTACATATATGGTTGTCTTACAAACCATACTTAGGCATTAATATTCTGTATCAACACTTTCTTAGAGGAAAGTATTTAGACACCACAAAAACTATTTGAAGTGCATAAACTACATAAAGAGGGAGTTAATACCTGTAGCTGCATTTGCTACTTGTTTTGCTGGGGTAAGTAAATAATCATATTGCAGTCACATCCTTAAACGATCAGAACACGCTGCCATTCCCTCAGAGCACAGAGACCATGCCCCTGAATAGTCTAGCTGCAGTTTTGCTGTAGAAAGCAAGTCATGACACTATTGCATAGCTCACTTGAGATCTAGATAAGCAGTGAGATCAAGATACTAGATTTAATAAAACTAGCTATCACATCCACATATGTATAGTTAAGAGCTATACTATATTACAAAGAAAATGTTAACAAACTATTTAAAAATGAAGTAACGGCTCCACAATAAACGGTAGTAAAACTAGATATATGAATGATGGTAGCATATAGCTATGAGCGAAAATCCCTACTTTGGCATTGCAAATGAGTGGTAACATGCCCATGTAGGGCTTTTCCCACAAAGCTACATTTTATCCAATTTCCTTTTCATTTTTTATTGCACCAATTTGATACATAGTTAAATAAGTATGGTTTGTAAGTTGTAACAGTTTAGAAGCAGTAGAGTGAAGTCTCTACAAATTTGGCAATGAGCGAGTTTTATATATTAATTTGATGTCATGAAATAGTCTTAAATGTAGTAATTTCCCAAATACAAAAATGCATAATAAATGGCTAATACATTGTCACCAATCTCTTTTGACATAAATCCATGCAGCAGGGATGTATAGAATGATTCTGACATAGCTCTGTAGTGTGTCAGTAGGAATGATTCTTGGAGTGTGGGAGATAAAGCTAGCCATTACTAATCAACCACAAACTGATCAGTACTGATGCAGACACAATTATTAATAAGGTTCCTGCAGCTCAGTTTACGTGTCTTGATAAAAAGATGTTTTAAAGTTGGCTGATAACCCTACAGCTACACTACAGAGCTATGTCAGATACTAACTCACCAATATTAATACAATTTCATGCCCAACATGAAGCACTATATCATTAGTCAGGGAATATTAGCCGATATTTGGCAAATCTGAGAATAAACTCCTTACCAAGAAATTTTTTACCAATGTATTTGTAAAGGTGTCCACTAACACTCTTCAAAAGATTTATACACTATTCTCCTAGGAGAACCCGTGACAGCTGCTGGAAGCTGGACTACCCATGACCTTATTTGGGAATGATTAATTTGCTGTAAGTACAGCAAATCATGTGGTGTGTGAGGTCAACTTTGTGTAAATTGCAAGCATCAAACCACTCCTTGATAAAATTGATGAAAAGACCACACCCACTCATTATTATTATTATTATTTTTAAAACTGAAGTATTTCTTAAGTACTAGTTTATCAATGTCTGAGTCAAAGTCTGTATCTTCTCCGAACTCTCCATCATCAATGCAATTCTTGCATGCAATACCTTTGCAATATCCACATGCTGAGATGCATTTGACATCATTCTTCTTGCAGCTGCACTGTTGAATGCTACAATCCCTTTTACAATTACAGCTCGTGAACTTTAAAAGTTCCTCAGGTACCACAGGGTCTAACATTGGAACTGGCTCATGACCATTACTCCCTGCCGTCCATCCATAGCCACTGGGATCCAAAGACATGCTCTGCAACAGCATCCAGTCTCGAGTTTGTAGATAGGCATGAAGAGAATGCTGTGCAGCCACACCCTCAATTGGAGGTAGAGTTTCTAGTATAGCCTTCATGAGAACATACTGTATCAAATGCAGCTAAATATCACTCCTGATCACCACATCCTTACTAGCCTGTACATCAAGGAAGATGTCTATCTGTTCATCAATGTCCCCAGCACAAAAGCTGTTGAATAGAGTGGTTTTCCTATGGTCAGCAATGGAAGAAACAGTATCACAACCAGTGAAAACATGACAAAAGAGCAGGTAGCACCTCTGTAGATTCTTGGATCCTCCTGACATCGTAACAACCCTTTGATGTGGTTCAGAAGAGTGGATGATTGGTGCATGAGCTACGGTGTATCAGCATTATCAGTACATCAGCATCTTCTGCTGTAACCTGAAAATAATAAGAAATAGTGACTAATGTTGGAGAATAAAAACACAGCAACCATCCATGGGTTCACTGACCTCATCAGAGACATCCTTAGCAACAGCCAGTGTGGCATTCACAATTAAATTGCCTGGTTGAGGTTACTGACTACATTCTTCTGCATTTCCCTCCCTACTTCAGCCACTCTCTCAGCCCATCATTTGCAGTGTTTGTGAATCCTGTTGAGAACGACACAAGCACTGCCTGTCTTAATCACAGTCATTCTCCTCAAGCCATATGAGAGTGCTTCAGCATCTTGCTTTATTTGTGTTTTGGCCAGGTGGACAATGTTTCTTGACACCTTCCTCCATGCACTTGTTGACAATTGGAAAAATGGTTTAGTGTTTGCATCCAGTGCTCCAACAGAGGGTGCAACTGCACAGCATTTTTTCTGTGCTTATCTACAAACCCAGGACAGGATGCTGTTGTCTTTGGATCCCAGTGGCTATGGATGGACAGTAGGGAGTAATGGTTATGAGTCAGTTCCAATGTTAGACCCTGTGGCACCTGAGGAGTTTCTAAAGTTTATAAGCTGTAATTGTAAAGGAGTTACAATCATGGTGCAGCTGATGTCAAGTGTATCTCAGCATGTGAAAATAGCAAAGGCATTACATGAAAGAATTTCATTGATGATGGAGGGTCCGGAGAAGATACAGACCTTCACTCCTGAAGCATTATATAGACATTGTTAAACTAGTCCTTAAGAAGTATTATACATGAGTTATAAAAATAATTTAGCACCAATTATTTGTTTGATGGGTGTGGTCTCTTCATCAATTTCATCGAGGAGTGGTTTGATACTTGCAATGTATACAAAGTATGACCTCACAAACCACATGATTTGCTGTACTGTATAGCCTAAATATTGCAAGAGGGAAATTTTATTGCTGATTTTGCGGTTTTGAGGGTTACCAGCAAAAATTTTATCCTTGAAATATTTAGACCTCCATATAGTCTAGTACATTTTGGGGGTGTTTGCAAATCCATGAAAAATTTATTTTTAGCGGCATTGCTCAACCTCGAAAAATTTGCTCCTCGGCTATATGGTACTTACAGCAAATTAACCATTCCCAAATAAGGTCATGGATAGTCCAAATTCCAGCAGCTGTCATGGATTCTCCTATGAGAGTTGTGCTTAAATAGTGTTAGTGGACACCTTTACAAACACACTAGTGAAAAATTTTCTCGGTAAGGAATTTATTCCCAAAATTCCCTGACTACATCTAGTTTTAGAATTTCTTTACAGCTTTTAGTTTGTCTGCCAACTGCAGTGAGCTGAAGACCATAGTGTAGAAAAAACTTAAGCTGCATTACACTGCAAATTGCAGTACAAACTGTTCAGCTGGTACCTGCCTTCCATGCATTAGGTTGATTTCTGCTTTCATTTGTTTTAGCACACCTTTTGGTGTGTACACTTTTCAAGCTAATATAAAATAGCTTAGGAAACTTTACCCTGTGGTCAGCTTTATTTTGCATTTCAAAGCATTAAATTTGCTGCAATTATAAAGATTTCTCAATTTAAAGCAATGAATTTACTGTAAAGTAAATTCATTGCTTTATGGGGATAATATTGTAAAGGAATTAAAAGGGATTATTATTATTTATTATTAGCACTTTACAGTGACCAGCACTATGAATCTAATCTCAAATCTTTATTTTAGACATCAAACTCTGTTTCATTCCTTTGCTATCTACTGAATAACACTTTCAGTAGCCACTTTTAATAACCCTTGTCAACTGATAAGGCTCACGCGACATCTACATAGTCGTGCAATGCTTATGCTTGGCTCCTAGTTGATTACGTATGCTTGAGGTTGATAATGAATCTGCACGTATGAGAAAAACCAATGCTAGATAGTTGTGATAGCGTGCATAGCTCCATTGTTTAAAAATGAATGTTGGTGGTTTCATGGTTTACCTTTTGTTTTCCCCTAACAATAGCAATTATCATCCAACCACAGTGTTACAGAGACATTTCACACTAAATATACATATGCCGTGCTGTATTACTAGCTTTGATGCACAGTGGTGTACCCACACCAGGACTGCATAGAGCCCTGGATATCACAGCTTAAGCCTTGTATTCCTGAAGGGCTGGTTATACCACTCTTGATGTAGTGTGTGCTGCTTCGCCAATCATAAATCATGTTACAAAAAAGTAAAAACACAGAGGTATAAGGAATTTTTGAATAGAAATAATAGCAATGAACAAGGGAGGTCATCTATACCTGCAGTTATACAAGTAGACATTTAATCCCTAATTCAGTCATGGCTACACTTTTGACTGGCTATATATGACAGAAGTAGGTATTAAATGGTCGTTAGTATAGCTGCAGGTGTAGATGCATGCACCCTTGTTTCATTGCTTTTTATTTCTATGATCCCTGGCCTACTGAAAATTTCTGATTTGGTATAAATTAAGCCCACTGAAGTCTAGTATTATGTATGATTTTATGTACAGCCATGTGGTCAGCCACATATTTTTCACATAATATGTGTTCTGTACAGGGAATTTTTTCAAAACCTTATCACATATGTGTATACCAAAAAAATTGTTTGTAAAAGTGGAAAACATATCAATTATCTGATATGCGTCTATATAATTATTTGTATTATATTTCATTCTGTTCCACCATAGAAATGTGGTACACAACAGATAAAATTACAAAACTCTGAATGTGGGAATGGTCACAGAAAGCATAAACAATGCCAAAGCAGACGTGATACTGAACAACTTTGGGAAACAGCCAGCAAATTTGTTCAACAGACTAAACAACTCAACAAGAACAAACTGTACAGGTGGTCTGAATCAATATCATACCCATCAAGACTGAGTGATAACCACACAACAGTTAAGATAAGATCAAAGAGGAAAACTACCAGATATTACTGATTAATAGAAATCATTCTCAAGCTGTTAATACATATAATCCAATGACTAATTTAATGTTTATGTGCACAGATGTTGCTATATTATGTCATATTCTGTCATTTCTCTTGTGGGATGGAATCTACATCAGGGGCAGATCTAGAAATTTTCAGAGGGGGTTTCTGGTTCTCTGGAATTGCAACTTCAGCCTAGCTGCAAGTTGAAGACCAAAAGAAAAAGAAAAAAAGGTCACTACATGCTTCTCAACACTGTGAAGGTAATTTCAAAGGTAAAAGTACGAAATTTAGCCAATAGAAAGAGCCATAAAATGTATAACTCTTTTACAATTTTTATCACCCAGACGCATGAGCTAGTTCAGAGGGGGTTTCTCCAGAAACCCCCCTAAAACTGCCCCTGTACATGGTTGACTTGGCACACAAACGAGATGTTTTGTGTTGTGTAATTGTGTAAGGTAGCTATCCATTCCCCATACACACAGTATGCAATGAATCGTATATCATCACATATACAAAGAGTATGAGTAATGTACCTTGTCATACCACAGATGGGCTCAAAATATGTTAGTTACCACATAATTATGTAGTTATTGTGTTAGTGGTTGACATCCATTTGCCCCATTTAATATATATATATGTAAAGGTATACATTAGTTGTTATAGAGTGTTAAAGAATGCTGAGATGGCAAAAGTACAACTTGCTAGCAATGGTAAGTGAAGTAGTTTTACTACTTAGGTACTAAGCTGTTGCTGGAAAGTTTTACTACTCGGGTACTGAGCTGTTGTTGAGAAGTTGGTCTAAATATCTTTTTATGCCTTGAATGAAAGATTATGTTTTAGTAATGTGTCACTGTACGTCACGCAAAGTTTAAAATGTGTAGTATTCCAAAAGTATTTTATTATGTAGTGTGAGTGATACAAGCATGAAAGACATGCACCCCATAATAGTAGATAATTCTTGGTCCAACATTTACTATTGTGAAATCATGCCATGTGCATAAGATTGATTGTTTACCAGCAGTAACACATGTATAGATAAAAATGCTTTAAGTGTTTACTGTATTTCCATTCATACATGTTGACAACTGTTCGTACATGTGGTTATGCAGGATGTTATTGTGGTTGTGGTGGTTGTATGAAATTATGAATATCATTTTCATTTTTATTATGAAAGTGTAATGGGAAATTCCAAGGGAAATAACCATTACCACATGCCGAGTCTATGTGTCCATGAAATTTATCTTCATGTGCATAAAGCTCTATTTTACTTCCAGTGCTATTAATTTGTCACTATGATACAAGAATAGATGTAATACTCAGTCATCACAGTGCATGAAAGCATGCTATGAGTAAGCACCTGTGATTTTTGTTCAGCATTGTGTAAGTCATTATAATGGTATGTGTGTGTGGTCATTTCTAAGGTTTATGTAGGGACCTGTGAGCTGTTATACAGACAGTCTTGGCATCAAACCTCTGTCAAATAGTAAACCCAGTGGTGATTCTCCAACAACATGCATGTGCCAATGGATCAAGCCACAAAAACATAGATCTGGAACCTATTTGCACACTAAAAATTAATCAAAAAACATTGACTTCTCATCATTAAAGGTATTTGAAATGTGCTATTCCACTCTAGTTTAACAGCAAGTGAGTTTGATGTATAGCATCTATGGTTATAGATGCTACTATTGTGTCAGCATGCAGTCCTAGTACTGTGTCTGGTACTTTTGTGCCTCTATACACCTCCATGAAATTATATTACTACCATAGCACTATGTGCTGTTTAAACAGTAGGTAGCTAGTTTGATAAGTTACAGCATCTGTGTAGTTTTACATCAAAGGAAGGTAGCCAGGTGATCTAGGAACTTGATAAGTGATATCAACTTCAATCACCCACAACTGTTTGTTGTTATTACATAGCAAGTATATAATAGATACATACCTTCATCATGCTATTGTATATTCTACCAAGATAAATGAATAACTGGAAAGTACCCTAATATGTGACCGGATTTGCGAAAAGGGGTCTTCCACACACATCCAATTTATCAACTTTGAAAACTCATAACTTCTGATTGGAAAAGGCTATTCACCTGAAATTTATTCACAAGTGAGCATCAACATAGCTTAGTAGAAGGGAAAAGTTTCAGGTTAATGTGTTTCTTGAGTACTGAGTTATGGTCTTCTGAGTTCATAGAATTGGATGTGTGTGGAAGACCCTTTTTGCAAATCCGGTCACATATAGTGACCACTAAGTCTAAGGAAAGAAACATCTGGTTCACATTTTCCATGAATTACAAGAAGTCATGATTTACATGCATTGTGGTGTGGTGGATAACAATGGATATACTATAAGAATGGTATACCTACCATTTTTCACTATCATTTCTTATTTGGTATGGATGTTTATATGTATATTATACTATACTGAAATGTTAAAATGTCACTTACTATATAATACTGAAGCTATTACCAGTTTCAGTGTGAGAAACATGTTGTCATGTAGGTTTTCACTGTGGTGTTTTTAAGGGTATTTTTAAATTAAATTGTGGATTCATTTTTAATATGATACACCATTTTTAAATTCCAAGGGGAAAACTTCACCACTTTTTATTTTCCCTGCAGTTATTATATGAGACTATTATATGAGACAGCACGATTTTGACATTCATAGTTCTGAATAACTATATATAAAATTATATACTAGAGCTGGAATATGAATTCAAATACACCCTCCGAAGCTCCTTTTGGAAATGTTACCAAAGCTTCGAAGCTTTGTTATTAAAGTTGTGTGAACATAATTGAAATATTGTTTTTGCTGCAGCAAAATAAATTGTAGAGATTTAGTAAAGCTTCACTTACATACCAGTACGAATTGTCTACTCATGGTCCATGAACAAAGTTTCTGGCCTGGAGAAGAAAGTTCTCAATAATGCACATTCTAAATTCTTTCAGTACACATAGCCTTGTAAATAATGCTAGTGAACTTTAAAAGGCTGTTAATAATGGTACCCAATGCAAAGTCCCACCAGACATACACAGTTGACATTTTTTGCATGTATAATGTAAAACTAAGTTCATTCAGTTGTGAGGTACCTACATCCAGTAACTAAATGGTAAAGCAGATTTTTTTTAAAAAGAGTTTCTTAGTTTATCAGACTTTGTCTTGGGAGGTTTAAGAAAACCGGAGGAAGGGGTATGAAGGTGATTACAATTACTTACTGGAGTTTCGGAAGTTATGATGGAGTGGTTGGTTTCTATTAAATTCAGAGTTTCAGAAGTTGTGTTGGTCTTGATAGAGTTGTTGGATTCTAAGCTAGAAATTTTTTCCGTCAAAGACTCAACAAGTTGTTTTAGAATGTTAATTTCATCCCTTTGATGTGTAAACATGCAGTGACAGCAGCGGAAAGGTTTTTTCAATTCATTACTAAGGATATCAAATAAGGTTACAGATAGTCCACTGCATTTGATGTTCAGTAGTCAATTCTCTTTCAAAAACAACTTGATATTTCACAAGAGTACTATTACTTATACAAACCAACAATTAATATTATTTTCATTTTAGTTAAGAATGCAATAATGAGCCCATACCACTATATAAATGATTATTACCATGCACATCTCGTTAAATATCATGTGTTATACCTTATGTGTACATCAAGACACTCGGTAGTGTGTCATGTAGATCAAGAATACTTATTTGTTACAATTCAGTCTGAACAAACACATTCATTAGTTAGATTGCAACTTGAATATGCAGCAATGGTCTGGTCACCATGGCAGTCCTATTTGATACAAAATATTGAGAAAGTCCAACACCATGCAGCCAGATATGTAACAAATAATTATAGTCCATATATCAGTGTCTCACACCTCCTGCAATCACTTGGCTGGGAAACCTTAGAATCCTGCCGTACCAATGAAAGACTGTCAATGCTCTATAAAATGATAATCAACAAATTGTAATATCAGTTTTACCTGAGGAACTAACAGTTACAACTTTATTCCATTTCATTGCCACAAAAACACATTTTAGAACTGCTCTATTGGAGTAGTTCGATCTTATGTAAAAATATTTGTGTAAGAAAATTTCATACAAGTTTTGCATACAAAAATTATTTTACAACAAAAAAAAGCTAATTATGGTAATATACCAGAGAAGTACAGTATGTCATGAAATGTCTATGTTTTTTGTATAAACATTCAAGATGTACTTTGTTGCTTGCCGTTGGATGCGTTCTAGTAGTTGAATATGCTTGATGAGGTAAGGTTTCCATAAAATGGGAAGTCAATGTAACTGTTCACTTAGGAGGTTGAATTAACCTATTTTGATAATTTTAGTGTGTTTTGTCAAGTGTACCATGGTAAAGTTACATGACCAGCTACATGGTTAAATTTTCATTGGTACCATTTGTGAATAATACTGTTAGCTATATAACTTTACATCCCACAATCAAAAGTGAACATGGAGAACATAGGTTTTATACCAGTATTCTGTACTGGTGCCGGACCAAGTTAACTAATAAAGAAATAATTATTATTGATTAGCTAAACTACAAATTATCAAAATTTGGTACATTGGGTGATTTGTTACATCTACTACAGGGACATAGGAAAGAACATGCACATGGATTATTAGATACAAAATTTTGCTCAAAGTGGTTATAAAAATAATTCTGAAGTTTATATTTTGATTATAGCAGGGCGTAACAGTTCATGGGATATAATTGGTAATGCATTCCAGAGGCGTGGTAATCTATAAAAATAAAATTGCGGCTGTGATTATCTGATTTTCTTATATGCTGTAATTTATTGTTAGATGCTTGACGGGTGGATCTGATTGTGAAGTGTACATAGTCTTTAATATTGAAAGAGCTGGTAGGAAATTTCAAGCTGGTAATAAAAAACATGATATCATTAATGTCAAGGATGTACATGAAGGGAAGTAACTTTAATTTCATTAGACAGGTTATGTAGTCACTAGTCAGAATGACATACAACTCATACAGGAGAGCTGCTCAGAGGCTAGGTTTACTATTTAAAATTCCAGAGCATTTATAAGACAATAATTATATAGCTAGTTGTGAACTAACATAATACCACAACTATATAATTATGTTCTCACTTCTATGATCTCATTATTAATTTTTTTGTCTGTTAAAGTGCTTCATATAATAGCTTAGCAGAAAATATTAAAATGTTAGGATAAGATACTTTTCCATACTAGATGGATGTATACAATTACTGTGAAAATTTTGGCCAGCAACTGTACTGGGCATGTAAATATGTAGATGCACTCAACGGTTAATTGTATGTAAATAATAGTTGTCTATACAGCCTCTGCATGTAAATACCCAAGTGTACTGTATAGTGGCTTATATATAAATTGCATGCCCACTTTGGTTTGTGTTATATGCCTATATAAAGCTAAACTTTATAGTGTCTATATATAGCTAAACTCTATAGTGCCTATATTATGTAGCTAAACTCTATAGTGTTGATTTACAAGAAATGCACTCTATATAATTGTGGTTGTGGTAAGCCCCATTTGTGGTAAGGTCATTCCCTGGATGTGGGTTATAAAAGAATACCTTTGCAATTCCTGGAATTGTGAAACCACAACACACCAAAACAAATTTTCCAAGAACCATTAAATACCACAAAAATGTACAAAAGGTACAATATGTAGTTAAATTGTTGTTACACACACTTTCGCTTGAGCATAAGTTTTTTTGCATGTCACATCCATTTAAGGGATAAAAACTGACATAAATCAGTGGATCCTCAGGTTAACTAAATACCCTGATTAACCTGAATGTAACATCACATCTTAATTAGATTGTATTAGTGCCAATGTGTTTTAGTAGTGTGTGTGTTCTATTAGAGTATATTAGCATACATCTGGGTGGAGACTTTGAGCAAATTAGAGCTTTGCAATTCAATTGTCAGGGAACTTAGGATGATTTATGCATATAACTATTGAATATTCACTGTATTTGTATGGTGCAATGCGATCAGCTTTTGATAACATTATTATCGAAGACTTCATGTACTATCATCAATGAAGTGATAGTACATGAATGAATTTATTACTAGTTACAATGGATGTATTCCTAAGTAGTTATAATACTAAAGTAGTCTATTACATAACTTAGTTACCCCAACTCTGGTGCCCATACGGCCAATAGTCAGTCACAAATATCCATGTTTAGGTATAATTATCATTCAACACTTCCCTTCTCAGAAACCTGATGCAAACAATATAAAGTTACAGGAAATTCAAGAACGTGGGAATGTTCAGAAGAGGCATGCCAAAAAACTCTGGGAGACGGCTAACAAGTTTGTCCAACAAACTGAAATCGACAAGACCCAACTGTACAAGTGGTCTGACATGTCGATACCCATCAAGACAGGGTGCTGGTCGCTCAGTGTTGAAAGCTAAATCAAAGCTAACAAGTACAAAGTACCACTGACTGCACAAATTTTATGACGTTCATTACAATCTATTTGTATAAGTATTATAATGTGCTACACATTGAAAATTGAAAGTGTGTACTAAGCCCAGCAGTGTAGATAATAATTAATTCACCATTTTATTGACTATAACGTGTTACTTCTCTTTGCTGTTTGTGACATAATTATATTAAATGTATGATCACATGTGATGTTAATGAATAGCTCATTAGATGGCTAAATATGTCTTTTCATCTTTCATGAGGGATTCTTAAAAACGTCCTGTGTTTCATCATCACAAAAGTACATTGGGTATTTAATACTGCACAGTGGGGATTAAATAATGTCATGGGGACTAAATTTGTGGTTTCTATACCAAAACCAGTACACATCCTGTATTTATATTACAATCTTTCACTAGTATTACGGTAATGCAGTACAAGGCTGCAGATCAACTAGCTATCTGAGTGGGGTAGAAAAATACCTGGATAGGCAAATCCAAGTATCTTTTTTTTAAGATAACAATTTGCACCAGTAACTATATATATAGTATTGTTCATTAGGAGAGATGTGGTATATATCAAACATGAATGTGAGTACTTTCCCTTGTATACGACATTCACTTTCATAATGAAAACCACAACCTTCACCACAACAACACCTCAATCCACAACAAAGGCAATGGTTCATTGTTCACCCAAACAACACTATAGAGTACAGCAGAATGTGGATCCACTCAAATGACTATATAAAAGTTTTAGACTTCTCTTACATAATAAAGGATTACCACAAGATTGTAACCATAACAAAGTGTGACTGCTGTTATGCAGCTACAGGTGTCTTCTTTGGTTTTGCTGTAAATGCAATTGTTACAATACTGGTTAGATAACAAAATTAAACACTAATGGTTAACTTAATTAAGATTACACTGCAACCCACAATATTATAACATTAGTGACAAATAAATTAGGTAAATTATTAACCTGTGATTTTTAGGCATACAATAGGGTACCAAGTGATAGAGAATTCATGCTGAATATATCAATTTAAGATCTGTTGAAGGAAGTGATAGAGTTAAATCACTGTGATTGAACTTACAGTATACAGAATTCTTTATGCACCGCTAAATTTTGTTGTTAAGTTATACATGCAAAAGTAAGCAAAGAGATAGTTAAGTCAGTTAATGGGTTTTTGTGGTTTAGCTGTGGTCTTCATCAATGTCCACTACATGTGTTCCTCCAAAACTAAAGTGATGCTTCAATAGCATACTTGCTGCAGGGTCATGATTTTATAAACATTAAAACATGTGAAGCACTGTGATTCATCTTATTATTATAATAATGATCATTGGTTGCTGTGATATAATGACTGCTTTATTAGAGCATTTAGGCATGCTGTGTGACTATTAGCAAATACACACACTTCACATTGTTAGAGTGGCTATATATAACTGTTACTTCCTTTAAGGCCACATAAACTTAATTATTAGTTCCTCATCCCTGCCCGCATTGCTGTTTTTCTTACCTCATCAAGGATTTTTTGTACCACTAGTGGCTAAGGGAGGTCAATTAGCACCTTTTATAGTTGCTACCTTGCTAGAGCAGTCTAAGAAAACTACATTCTGAGTCATTTTAGCTAGCTAATTCAGCTATCTAGTTAGTAAAAAATAAAATAAAAATCCGCCTTCCCACACTGCTATTTGAGCACAGGAGGATGAGAAACTAATAATTAAGTTTATGTGGCCTAATACTGTAGATTTTATGCAACACAAGACAATGTAAATTCCAGGCTGAAAATTACACCTATCTGCATGCTGTGTATTTCAAAGAACGGATTCCACCACTGAGTTAAACTGTTTCAAAATAATGTATATGTAGCTAGTACCATAAACTGAGTACACAAATTCATAACTTTAAAAAATTCTTGAGTTAACTTTCATGTGTATGAGTAGATTTAAACTATATCACAGTTAATGACTGTTGATAATACACCATAATTATATGGCTTACACATGCATTAGACCATTTGGTCTATGGAAACTATTGTCCAGTCATCACAAATATTACTAGCATGACCAACTTTTCTTGTAGCTTGATTAAATTTAATGATATACAGCAGTAGACTCCTTAAAGTATTGGTAATACAACTAACAAATTCGGATATGAAAAGCAGTAAGCAACCAGATCAGATCATAGTGACGGTGATCAAATGGTAGACACTATTATAGACAAATGATAACACAGATCTAGACTCTTAAATGATGGCTGGTATGGCCACCCATACACACTTAGCAGCATCAATATCCAGTTATGCATGTTAGTCATTGTGGTACATTGTATATTCTTATATAGTAACCCAAACCAAAATAAAGCAGCTAACTTTAACGACCACTCTCTTATAATTATCTTAGAATGTGGGTAACTGTAGTAATTCACATGTAGGTATGCATCTGTTAATGAACACATACAGCTGTAACTATATATATCTGGTGGTTGTGGTTATCTAAAACATGTGTGGTGGTTTTCAAATTGAATCTGAAACTATTTTGAATTGAGGGGAATTCCAAGAAAAATACCCTACAATACCCACACACATTCACATTATTTTGTGTTTTACGCCTACTTGCATGCAACTGTATGTATGAGATGCTCTTATAGTTACTGTTTTTCATTTGTACTGCTTTGTAACAGAACATAGCTGAAATACTATTCAGTAAATGTGACCAAATTTTGGAAAATCACCCTTATGGCTGCACCTGAAATAATTAGAATTTCTGAAACTAGCATAGTGCTGTTACTAGCAGAAAACACTTTTCAAATATTTCAAAATTTTTTCTTGTAATTCAATGTATCTATAATTTATTCTATCCTTACATGGGTAGGAGGACTTTAACTTATAATGCTGTGTTTCAGAACTAAATATTTAATGTGTCAAATGCATCCATAAGGGTGATTTTCCAAAATTCGGTCACAAATGATAATTGTGGTGCATGCACATTCGACAGTGAAATTAGTTTTATTGTCTACCTGTATTAAACTATATAGAAATGTCTTTATAAAACTGTAGTTAATTGTGTGTGTCATTTGTTGAACTCCTGTTTTTCATGCATTATATGCTGTTTTAAGATTATGAATGTAGACATATCAACAATTGCAAGTAAGTAAGTAAACCACACAATTGTGAATGCGTGTGGGTATTGTAGGGTATTTTTCTTGGAATTCCCCTCAATTTAAAATAGTTTCAGATTCAATTTGAATACCAATACATGCACATGTTTTAGAATACCACAACCACATGAATTACTTCAGTTATCCACATATTCAACACAATTGGTCATTAATAAACCTAGCTGCTTTTGGTTTTGGTTTACTATAAGAATGTACACATCAGTATATACAATGTACTAACATAACAGTAGTGGATGTTGATGCTACTAAGCGTATGGGTAGCCATACAGCCATCATTGAAGAGTCTGTGTTTTAATTTGTCTATAATATTGTAGTGCCTACCATTTGATCACCATCACTATGATCTTATTTCCGATCATTCTTAGTTTGCCTATGAAGATGAAAAATTTTAGTATGGTCATTACTGAAAGGCTTCCACATACATTTTCTATTGGTTTTATTTGTCAGGTTCTCTGTGTGGGATGTTGACTGGTAATTTTAATGGCATCTACGTATGAATCAAGGATCAATAAATGCTGTGCCAAGTTTGGTACTTTTGTCAAAAAGTGAACATTTTTAGCTTAACTATGCACTTCACAAAAAAATTACTAACTTCCATGATCTCTACTATACAGCATACTATACTGTATGTAATATAATATTAATGTTAAAATCAGTTTATCCCATAACGTGTATATTATAAGTATGTAGCTCATGATCAAATATACTGTCACAAGCTGTCAGAATACCTGTAGATCCATAGCAGTGAGTACTGATTTATTTTAGTCAACAAACTTCATCAGTGGTCTGAACATCCTTCTGTTGGATGTGAACAATTATTATTAAGCTTGCTTTCTGGCAAATTTACGCCAAAAGCTGCAGTAGTTAACGACCAATGAGGAGCCAATTATTATTGCTGTCTAGGTTTTATTATTATCAGCACAAACAGTATGCCATGTGTGATGGTCATTGATTCACTCTCCAAGTATGCTGGTAGCTAATGTGAAAACCAGAATTAAGTTTAGATTTGAAAATCTCATGTAGAATGTGTCCATAATGCTCCGTTACTAATTACTATATCTGTTATTAGCACTGAAAAGTTTAGCATTAAGGCCGCATGCATGATTGCCAGGTAGCACATGATGGTCATGTGAATGTGACATTATTACTTGGTAGTCACATGATCATGACATGTAATAGATTTGAGTGCATTCCTTTGTGTTGAGTAATGAATATCTACTTTACTTATCGTGCGGTTACTCTTAACTCTCAAATGGCTGATACTTACATAAACCTAACTCATGTAACATTCTACAATAATATATGCAATCCTTGCCATGGCAAGATAAAGAGGTTTAGAATGTGTGATATGGTTACAATACTGTTTTAGGTTAGGTAATCCTAAGGCTGCAGCACATGTTGCTGTTAGACCTTCAGTGCTGGTCACTGTAAAGTGCTAATAATAAATACTTTAGGTTAAGGAAGAAAATCCATCCCTCCTGGAGGAAGACTGAGTGTGGCCCCGACTAGACATTGGGTGACCTGCAGTTCGAATCCTGGGGTTGGAGGGATTTTTTTCCTTACTTTGGCCCTTTCTGTTACACCTTATCAGTCAGTAAGTCAAGTCATTAGGTAATCCTAAGGCTGCAGCACATGTTGCTGTTAGACATTCAGTGCTGGTCACTGTAAAGTGCTAATAATAAAAATAATAATAATATAGCTGTATTATACTAACTATATACTATTTTCCACCACCTGTATCCTTGTAATATTAAATAGAATGGACTTGTATAGTCACACCCTGACCTCATTTTGTTGTTGTTGCATGTCACATCCATTTAAGGGATAAAAACAGACATAAATCAGTAGATCCTCAGTTCAACCAAATACCATGATTGCCTGAATGTAACATCACATCTTAGTTTTGGTGCCAATGTGTTTTAGTAGAGTTGGTGTGTGTTCTATTAGAGTATATTCACATAGATATGGGTGAACTTTGAGCTTTGCAATTCAATAACAGGGAACTTGTGATAGTTTACACATAATATTCACCATATTTGTATGGTGCAACTCAGCGTTATTATTGACGACTCCATGTGCTATCAATGAAGTAGTATATATAAAATATCATATGATCACCATTAATCTTAATCAAACGCTTCCAGGAAAACACCATACCAGTAAAGGGCTGAACTTTACAGTCATGTGTGAAAATGAAGGGCAAAGGTGCTAGAAAGCCAACAGAACTACAATCTACAATATTATTAAGTGCTTTTATAGCATTAGGCTCTTCTTGACTTCAAGTGCCAACTAATTTCTTTTAATTATTATTATTATTAACCTTTATACAACAATTTATGAATAAAAGTGATGCATGTAGCTACATATATAGGTAGACACATGCATGCACAAAACTCTTTGGAGTCTGATTTCACCGTGCAGTGTTGCTCAGGCTACTATGAGATACAGACAAGGACAGACAGACACAACAGGGTTGTAGCCAGAATTTTTCAATGGTAGTTTCCCGATTTGGTAGTGGGTCACAGATGTGGAAATAGTCCCCAGCTGCTGACAGACTCTGAACATTTAAAATGCACTATATTGATTCATGATTCTACAAATTGGAGTCCTTAAGCTATATGAGATATACATGTGTATCTCATATAACTTGGTTTGAGATATACATGTAGCTTAGTTTGAGATATACATGTGTATCTCTTATAGCTTGGCATTAGTGGAATTTTTTAGATATTTTGTCCTACATTCGTACTGTTCTTTATAAAACCATATGACTGTTTTATTAGAGTAATTTGACCACATAAATTTGACTGCTCTATTATAAAATTTCCTACTTTGCAAAGATTTTTTTTGAATACATGAAGAATACGCTTGTTCTTCTTTATCTATACACTACACTTGTGTCTCTTCCATTCTGATAGTTAGGTGTTGGCTGCCACAAACCTACACAGCAAAAATAGTGTTCCAATACTACCTATTCCAACCCCGTCTTTATTTAGTATTGGAACAACTATTTTTAAAAACTCCCTGTAACAAGACAAAATGAACCTCAAATCTATAAATGACTCTAATGTTATTCACTATTGGGGGCTGTGGTCTGTTTTTGTTTGAGCCAAGGTAGAATATTTGGACTATTAGTTCCAACACCTAAACATAGACGGAATAAATACAGTCTGTATTGTGTATGAATTATGCTGTGCTATAAATTGAAACTACATTGTTTAAGAGAGTGTACCTGGAACTCCAGAAACCTGTCCTCCCTATATGCATCTGCTGGAGAGAGATTAGTCAAAATGAGATGGCAATGCGTTCCTAAACTCTATAGATGACTGTCCACATGTGCAAATCTGTATTGTAATTCTTCCCTCAACAGCTTTGTTTTGGCCAGTAGCTATTATTGTGTCCTCTCCATGGCTTTTTAAAAAGTATATAGGTCTCTAATATCATACATAAGGTAGCAAAAATGTTAATCTTATTCTTGTGTACGTAGCTACGTGAAGTGTGTTTGCATGATGTTACATGCTCTATTGAACACAGTAAAAACAAACTATAATGAAGGTCACTGCCACAATACTGACTATTTTTGTGTAGTGACATTATACTTTTTTGTAGTGACCCTCACTACATAGTAGTGAACGTCACTAGACGGTAGTGATGTTCACTACAAAACTAGTAGTGAACTTCACTACACAAAAATAGTGAGTATTGTGGCAGACATTAGTAGTGACCTTCACTAGTTTGTTTTACTGTGTAGAATATGATATGGCTGATAGTCCATCTAGCCATTCCTATACATTTTATGTATTGTCTCATCACATTGCTGAAAACTTGTCACTAAATGTTTAAGACCTGATTGCCACAGCAACTTATAGTGACAATAAAGCTAAACATTATCTGAATGCTAAAAATAATGAAAATGTGTTTCGGGTCTCTCAACCCAGTTATCCAACAATGACCATGTTTTTACCATAATCAGAAATCAGTTGTAATGGGCTGTGGCCAGCAGATTATTAGGCTATTCAGCTTCAGCAGCTGCAGTACCACTGGAGGGCTGGTGTCAAAGGCTCTGGCATGTACTTAGGTAATTTGTTTATGTTTTGTGGTAACCACAAAGATGGTTCAAGGCCCTAGCCCACTTGTCTGACTAGCAACTTTTGAGTTGAGGTAAGTATACAATCTCACAGCATTGGCTTTACTAGCTCTACTTCCCAGCGCCTAAGCCAAATATTCATTCACTTTTTGATAAAAGCACCAATTTTTTTACAGAGTATATGGAGCGTGCACTAAGAGTTTTAAGAAGGGGAGGCACGTAAAAAGTCCTCAGGAACACCCCTTTTTGCACCCTGACAAGAAAACTATTTGTTACTATTAAAATTCAATCATGTTTCTATCAAGTTAACTGCTGGGCCTAGTATCATAGTAGTACAAAGCATACAGCTGAAACATAATAGCCTATTAGTAATCTATAAAAAATACAAATAGTTTTCTCACCTAAGCAGTAAACGAAATCACTAAAATTTCCATTTGCAGGGATTTTGTTAAAGTTTTGGACCTTCAATGCTGACGATTGTGTAGTACTATGTACAAGGATCATCCTGATGTGTATCGTTTCTTATTAAAAGGGTATAACAAAAGTTATTTAATGCTAAAATTTTAATAGGTCACAGGTGGATATCTCAACAGAAAACCATGAACTACAGCAGTTCAATTATCAAGCACAGAGCTTGAACAAAAGGTCCCTTGTCCTGATACTGGGCACCATATGAAAGGTAATTAAATTTCTAGTTTAATGAAGGCAGTTGCAAGTTGTTTCAACATCTTGTTCTCAAGTTACAGTGCTTTCAATTCAGTGTAATATAGCATAAGCAAGAAAAGTACAAGGATGTGTCATAAGGTACTTCTTAGTGCTCAAAATCTCACTTCATTGGAACCCAGCTCCTTTATGCTTATTTTGAGCATTATCACAGCACTAAGAAATTCCTTAATACTCATCTGTGTGCTCAAGACTCACTACCGTGAGTCTTGATTTATTGTTTTGTGGGCGCACGCTTTGTGCTTCTTGGCCTCACGACTCACTACCGTGAGTCTTGATATGCGCAAGCTTTGTATTACGAGTACGAGTACGAGTCTGGGACTGTGACAGCGCTGGGCGCTCACTTTTATGCCTGCCGCATGGTCAATACTTTACGCATAGAACCACGCCTCGAGCATATTTACCTCTAATCATGGGCGCACTCTTATCGACGTGTACAGTCGAGGATAACACTGAATATGGCATTTGGATAACAATTGTACCGAATGTACCAACGGCAATTGGTGGAGGTAAAGCTAAAGCAATGATACATCTTGATAAAAATTGTCTGGATTTCTCAGCTCGCATCATTTCATCAATTATGGTGGGAGGTGATCTAAGCGGAGGAGGAGCATTTGTTATGGCAGGCAATGATGGAATCAAACTCACAGCAGTTAGAGAAACAGCCGGTATGCAAAAGAAGCAATTGACTTGGATTGAACTACTCAAGAATTTACAGACTGATAGCTTAGCTGAAACTTTAAAAACCTCAAAGGAGGAAGCTACTGAATATCAGACAACTGTGAAAGAATTCTGTGTTAATACTGAATTTATTGAAGCAGGAAAAAAGTTTACATGGTGTAACACATCATCCATGCACATGTGTGTGTATGTCATAAATGATAAATTATTACAGATCAATCAGAGAAATTGTTACACAAATCCAAAGCCTGGAGGTGATTGGGTTTACCCAATAACAGACTACTTCAATAAACTAGATCATGAGAAAAAATCTGATGACAGTGATACTGTTGCTATGTATGTACGACGTCAATAGCAATTTATGTATGTTACAAGCTAAATTTCACATGAGCAATGGCATGCAGAGGAAGAGATTATGTTATACAGTGAAACCTGTGTATTAAGGACACCTTGGGACCAACCAAATTTGTCCTGTTTTTCAAGGTGTTCTGATTTCCAAGTTACATGTTAAGGGGATACTCTTTGGCAGTGTTGGGATAGTTACTTTTTATATAGTTACATATTACATATTACTTGCAACAGAACTATTTAGTTACAGTTACATATTACCCAAAAAATAAAGTAACTATAATAATATTACATATTATATTACTTTGTGTCCACAGCCTTAAGCTGTCACGTGTGCAACTACCACCCTATCATGTGACATGATTGTGTTGTTGGGCAATGTACAAATCTTGGTTATAAGTAAGAAGCTGGTGAATAAGCTTCATTCAGTAGGCTTCATTACTTCGTTTTGGCTAGGCGTTACACAGTGGATTACTAACGAGATTAGTAACTTCGTTACTTGTAATAATAATATTATGTAATATTAGACTCTATATTACTTAGGTAACGCGTTACATTAGTAAGCAAAGTAACTTGAGTTATATTACCTGTTTTTATAGTGTATTTCATTATATTACTTAGTTGCCACAAAAGCAATAATATTACGTAACACGTTACTCCCAACACTGCTTTTTGGGACTATTATCAAGTGTCGTCACAGTAGGTGTCCTAATTGTCATGTTCCATTGTAGAAACTCTGGCAGCAAGGGGTCTAAAGCACACAATCTCTCATAAAATAGGATGTGGCACTCTATAAAATCACATATGCACAATAAGACACCATTTTTGAGGGCAAAGAACACATGTGCTTTGGTGAATTGACAATTGCTTCTGTGATTAGGCATGTTCAAAATTTTGCCCACAATCAAATGATGCTCTCAGGAATTTCCCAAAATTTTCACCTAGTTATTATGCTCTTCAGTTTCCATTGTGCTCCTAGGTTAGCAACAATTCTTACAATAATTTTAATTAGTAAATGCTCTATTAGAGCATTTCACTACAAAGTGACTGTTCTATTAGAGAGTATCTATCTTAGGAGCTATGTACAATTTTAAGTTCCACTGACTGCTCTATTAGGTAGTATCAATTTATTTTCATGGAGTTAAGCTGAAATGTCCACCTAATATGCTAGCATTATGCTGGAGTAGCACTCCAGCCTATTGTGCTTTTATATTATGCTGGCATACACTGTGAAAAAAGAGGGATATAAGATGGTATTTCCAGTGGCTTATTGAATACAAAAAAGGTTGGTATAACCTGTATTATACTAGCAATCCTACATAAGGCTTTAGTTAATGTGTTAAACATACTGAAACCATACATGTGATGGTATAGCTTGGGCATTATATCAGATATAAGCTATTTCAAGTATTGTGGTAATTAAACTGAAACCATACATGCAATAGTATAGTATGCATTATACTAAAGTATAAGATGAGTATAATACAGGATTTATATTAAGGCTTATTTGTATTCAATAAGCCACTGGAAATACCATCTTATATCCCACCTTTTTCACAGTGATATTTGATGCAGGCCTATCCAGTGTTTATTCTAGGATTTCTCCTTTGGGGGGGGGGGGGGGGGGGGGTCAGGAATTTGGGGAGTGACTAGGTGAAAGTTTGTTACATAGTTTTCCAAGTTCACAACTATGTAAAACAGTTGAGGTAGTTTGCTAAATACTGGTTAGTCATGTAAGGCTAGCTGTGTCATGCATGAATGTTGATTTTGATTGATTTTTGTGATTGTGTGTATGAAGACTGATCACACACAAATTGTAAAGATATTCAACATTTAATATGCAGTGTACTAGTGTATCACATTGTTATGTCATACTATACACTCATACATTAATCTCTACCAATCATACCATCTGGCGAGTATTAACTGTCATTGTACATATGATACCACAAAACACTATATAATGAATTACAAGATCTGCATGGGTGGATGTCTTCCAAGAAATAAACAAAGTGTTTGAAATTAAATACTAGGGCATTTTCATGTGGGTTATTGCAATACAGGAAGTTTTTCAAAACTATGATCAGGCTTTCTGAGATTAAATCTGGGGGTATTTGCGCTGGCTGTGCATGCCATTTTGAAAGTAGAAAATTTTTACAAATCACACCTTCTGAGATTGAATGTAAGGAGAGTTATTTTTTCTATATTGGGTAAACTTGGGCTCTCAGATATTGATATGCATGAATTTATTAATGTAGATCTGATACTGAATCTGAGGGGCAACATTTTAAGGTTGTATTTGCATTTGTTAACCTGGGAAAATTTTACATATTAACCACTCTGAGATTGAATCTGAGATCATTTTTGATAAGTTTAGTGTGTCATTTAAAAAAAAAAAACAAGCTTAACCAAATATTAGTTACTCACAATTTTAGGGGGGTGAGTCTGAGATTTTAGGGGGGGAAAGTTCCCCCACTAACAGCCCTAGAATAAACACTGGGCCTATCTGTGATAATGTTATAATGATGACCCACATCCAGAGAACAGATAGATTCAATACGTTATCCTTTAAGTACCATGAATGGGAATAGCACTCTGCACTGGGTGTCTGTGTAAGTACATACACAGGGCTTGGGGTGAGACTGACACAATGCCACCTTAGACTCCAAAAGACATTGATCTAGAGTGGTGTAGCTTTGCACTAGTCATAAGTTTGGAAACGTGCATTATCATTGTAGTCTTTCTTGTGTTTATGCCAAATGGTTTATGTCTTAAAATATAATTCCATTGCTAAACGACCAGCATAATAATAATAATTATATTATACACCTAATAATCATTTAGCTATGTCAAAGTTCACCCAAATAAATTATTTATACATTGTGTGCACAGCAAAAGTTCTGGAATATATGATATGCTCGCAATTTAATAGAGTAAATTGCATGGTTTGTTTTTGTAATTGCACTGTCAGTCTGACAGTATGGAGTGATTCTATCAACAGCTGATGTTACCATAGTGATATATCTCCAACAATGTAGTTGCTTAACATAGTTGTAGGCCTTTGCTAAGGTCATAGATAATAGAGTACATGGTAAAGTCACTTTGGTGCCATAGCAATGGTTGCTAAGTGAGATTAGCCTTGAATTTCTGTTGCTTAGTAACAGTTGCTATAGTTGTCAGATTAATGATAGTCACTATGTGATTAGTAGGCAATCACACAAATTTTTGTGCAATTAGGAAATAATTGTAATCGTAACAGTCAAAATTGTGAATACCCATACAAACTATGAAGCAAACACAAGTGAATGCTTAGATAATTTCTACCATTCCATTCCGGTTAACCATTGTATTTTCCAGTGATTATAGTGGCTATGCTACGACACTGAATAGTAGCTAGCTGTATAATAGAAGGTAGACAGATGCTGTTATTCATGAACACAACAATATTTATGTTGCACCACATTACATAATGATTAGTTATGAGGTGACCAGGTTTAGAATAGTGGTGGCTACAAAGTTGTGTACGTAGGATTAAATTTTTGGGACCTCAACTTGTGTAAGCCAGAGCTGAATCTGTAAGATGGTGGCTATTTATTGCTGTTTGGTGCCGACCACTACTGTGCATATATTCCTGAAATGTGATTTAGTCATGATGATAAATTTCAATATGATCCTGGACTAGTTCTATACTTTTATGAAACTGTTCTATAATAGAGTAGTTATCAATTTTTTTTGCAGTTCACTCCAAGAAATTTCAACCAGACTGGAAATATATATTCATCAGATCTCAAAGACCCACATTAGTCAGTGGAAGTGATGTATGCACATGGTGGTGGAGCAGGTCAAAGAGTAGTGGGGAAAACTTTGATAATGAAATTTACATAGGAGTTTACATAGGAGTTCTGCACCCAAAAACTGCACTTTTCTTAGTGATATCACTCCAGTGTTACTGCAGACACTTTTATTATACTGTCTAGCTTAGGTGAGAGTGTTATTAGTCGCTGGATTGGCCCAATGGAGATTTTCACTTTGTGCGACTCTAACTACACGTGCTGCAGTAGTGCATAATATATTTGCGCCACCAATATAATACCATATGCATAGGATTCGATGCACTCCTGTTCATATGCACTATAGTATCACATATGAAACACATTTAGTGTGCTGCACATATGGTGTGGTGTGCAACAAGATGATTGTACCTTTTGGGGCTTTTATCCCCCTGGGCAAACCAGCTGAGCTGACTGCTCAGTATTTAATCTTAAATCTTAAGGGAACATGTAACTCTGTCAACACTGAAATTCAAACATGGCTGCCGTACATTATAAATAGTGACTTTTAAAATTCCTTATTAGGACATTTTATGGAAGTGCATGCTCACAAACATCACCTATGGAAACAAAGTCGAATGGAACAACGGAAGATTAGTAGCACAAACACAATAGGATAGGCATTCTATATTCGCTATCAATTCAAAATTACTTTAGTTGACTTTGGCAAGATTATCCGTCGACTGGATGGGGTTCAGCTTTGCTGCCTATGCACAAAACAATGAAACAGCTGCCCACTCTGTGTATCCCTGTTGTGCGTAAGGATGATGTAACCAATGATATACATCATTAAAATTGGACGCCATGTTTGAATTTTGCCTGTAACGTTGGTAGTGTATGGAATGTCCATAGGATTTGATGTGTTCCTGATATGAACAAATCCAATTTATTTTGCAGTGTACATTACTAATTTGTACATGACCAATTGCATTGCAAACTATCGAGTATTAAAAGTCAGCATGCACCATTCACACAGCATGCAATAATGTGAGCAGGATTAGTTGAACAATAGAACTACAAACCAATTGTACACACCTATGCTTAACACACTTTTTTGTACCTTGGTTTATCTTCTTTGTAATGTAGGCAAGTAGAAATAAAGTTTAAAAATGAAGTTCAGAAAGGAAATTCACTTACTCTAATAAAACACACAGGAGAATTAATATCCAATTAGCCTGCCCATGCCTGCCCTATACCTATGAATGTGCTACATCCTTTCCTAAGGGTCCTTATACTGTTTAAGAAAGGAAAAACATGCTGCCGGTGATCACTGAAGTGACGTATGTACTTCCCTTACATGCCAATACACATCAACACTATGCACGACATCTAGTATTATTACCCAACACTTTATTTAATTAGTTACCATGCATACCAGCAGATGTGCTTGACCAATGTCAACCACAAATGAAGTACATGACACAAATGAATGAAGTACATAACACAATTAAAAATAAAGTTGGTGGGTACTGGGTAATGTGAATCTGAAAGATTAAGTTTGTCCATCCACATCAAATGTAAAACATTAATTGCATCAATGCCTTGGGCTGTCAACACCCAAGTTATACTGTGCTACTTTAACCAAAGCAACACACAGGCCATGCCTAAAGCTGGATCATAGGTATGAGTTAAAATTTGGCCAATTATTAAATCTATAGTAACATACACACTTGCACCTTTCTAGCAGCACAAAATGAGGCTGGCAGCACAAGATATTGCTGGACTGTCAGCATACGTATTTTACCTCTGTACTTCATAATATTGTTTGACTACACCTTTGTACAATGTGCTGTAATAATAATGTGCATGTGTGTGTTGAAAAGGACCGCTACAGTCAGCGTTGGATGGGTATACCATAGAGCACATAACAGTAAAATTAATGTTTTTTTGTGTGAACAGCTGAGGCATGACACACGTGGCCAACGATGTTGCCAGATTTGATAATTGCTACCGTGTACGGATCCAAGATGTTCGTCCTCTATTATACAGCTTAGCTCTCTCCCATGCATCCACAATCTTTATACATGATGTAGCTGACCATTTCGAATGACTGAATCCATTTGTGTGTGTTCAATAAATATATAACGGGTGGTTTAGCCTATGTACATAGCTTTCCCTAAAATTAAAAATCCAATTAGCATAATATGGCTACAAGGTAAAATTTAATTACCATCAAAGCTTCATGCTAAATGGTATCAGCAACCACAACATTTAGTGTTATTACCCAACACTATTCAATTAGTTACCATGCACACCAGCCAATGTGCTTCACCATTGTATTGTTTTTTAATTGTGTCATGTAACTTCATTCATTTGTGGTTCACAATGGTGAAGCACATTGGCTGGTGTGCATGGTAACTAATTGAATAAAGTGTTGGGTAATAACACTAAATGTTGTGGTTGCTGGTATCATTTAGCATGAAGCTTTGATGGTAATTAAATTTTACCTTGTAGCCATATTATGCTAATTGGATTTTTAATTTTAGGGAAAACTATGTACATAGGCTAAACCACCCCTACTAATAGTTATATATTCATTGAACACACACAAATGGATCCAGTCATTCGAAATGGACAGCTATATACATCATGTATAAAGATTGTTGATGCATGGGAGAGCTAAGCTGTATAATAGAGGACGAACATCTTGGATCCGTACACGGTAGCAATTATCAAATCTGGCAACATCGTTGGCCACGTGCATCATGCCTTAGCTATACACAAAAACATTAACCCCAAAATAGCCTTTCTTCGGTATAAGATCTAGATCTGATCAGTACACCTAAATATTATCTTTTTGCAATAGAGTATTATATAAGGAATGCTTAGATTTATGTCAGTACAATGTTAACATGATGGTCTTACAGTCATTAAAAATAATGACATTAGTATGCTGTATACATACATAATATATTTTGGAAATAATTCAAATACAGTGAAGCCTGTCTAATCAGGCCACTGTATAATAGGTCACCTGTCTAAACCGGCCATTGAAAAATCCCCAAATATGTCATTTGTGTACAAATGACCTAAAGTCAGGAAATTTTGGCCCAAAGGTGACTGGAATAGACAGGTTTTACTGTACAATATAATCAGGTTGATTATTATTGATTATAAAGATAGTGAACATTTATGAAAATAATAGTGCATATAGTGCATAAAGAAAGTCTCACTAGGAATTCCTAGGCCTGTCCTCCAGTATTATATTCACTATGTATACATATGTACATTAAATTGGTAATAGGTCTAAGTCCTTGAAACTATAAGTTAGGTAATCCTAAGGCTGCGGCACATGTTGCTGTCAGACCTTCAGTGCTGGTCACTGTAAAGTGCTAACAATAATAATAAAAATGGTCCGGCCAGACTAAACTTGGTCAACCAAATTTGGTCCAGCCGTACCAGTGTTGGTATCCAAAATCGGTCCGGCCGGACCGATATTTCTGTGACAGGCCACGCGAGACTAGTACAAAACTACATTGATTGAGACCATTATTAATAAATAATGAGAAGACATACAAATCCACAACAAAACCTCGGTCTCATGCGACCACAAAATACTGGTTTGCAAATGAACCCAGTGTGGGCATGGCAAGGGTGGAAAAAAAAAATGACCTACAGATATATAAGGCTATACAGTAACTACATGTATAACATACAAGTAAAAAATTAGACTACAATAATTACGCAAGTACTAGGTTGGACACAGCCACTCCCTGTAATTTCTAGCCATAAAAATTCTCTGGGATGCTGCAACACACACCTTTGAGGCATCATCTAGTAGTTGTCTCACTGAGGATTTGGTAATAGACAAATCCTGGTCAACAAAACGGAGTGCATTGTAAGTGTTGGTAACAGAATATTGATGGTAGTGCCCTAGAACACTGATCTCAAGGGTCTCATAATAGTTGGTAATATCTAGCCGATCTAGTTCCGATAGTATTTGGTGGTACTCAATTTTATCTTGCTTACGAGATCTAGCTTCTCTAAGATGGTGGGCACTGTCTAATGGACACGTCAGTTCAAATAACAACAAACTGGAAGCGATGGTATTGTGTATAACAACGTCCGGTCTAAAAGGGGTCACCATCACCCCTGTTGGAATAGTAGACAAAGGTAACTCACTGGCTCGCAAATTGGGAAGGTCAGCATAGTATTATTAGTGAGTACAGCAGCTGGTGTACTGATAAGTACTGTCATTACCACAAAAAAGCCTTACACCGTTGTCCGCTACATCATTCGTTGTTGTCCTCTGCTGCTTGCTGTCATCCTCTACATGGTTCGCCTAGTCCTTTGTTCTTACCCACTATTAGCGCCGGTGTAATCATTCTTGTAATTACATAGAATTTAATACAGGGAATTTAACACTTCTTGCAATTTCGTGTAGTGAGTGTGGTTGCGTACGCATGCATACTTTTATTTATGTTTCTTGGAGTGAAATAAATGATTGACCTCCCCTACAAACGATATACGCTTGTGCAGCCACCTGGACTGGGCTTTAATTAATACAGCCACCTCTGTTAATTCAAGCACTGCCTATAAAAACACACTTGTGTAAGCATCTATGTAGAAGCATGCATGCATATTAACTGAGTGAGTCCCCTGTACTGTTTATAATACCATAAACGTACTATAATAATAATAATATCCCTAATAATACACCCAGATGTCCAAAAAATGTATTACAATGGTGCATTTCATCATTACACACGTTTGAATGGTCTCATAAAATGCCCCAACACACTGACCAACTACAATATCTCAGTATCGTTCATCATGTGTAAACATGGGAGAGGATAATAATGGAAATTTTCAAGAAAGTACTCCACTCGACTCCATCATAATACATAATAATGTCATAACCAATTTAACATCCAATTAACAATCCATGGCTTCTGGTAAAGTGACCACTTTACCAGAAGCCATGAAATGTACAAGGATGGTCTGGGTTTCCTTGTTTATTCTTGGGTTACACATGTACATGTAGGCAGTGCCTTATCCTTTTCTATAAATTGTCATATATAACTGCGATGCTTACAGCACTTGAATCGACCTGTAAAGCTGCCTATTCCAGCAGGTGTTAACCATGTCAGCTGAGTTGGTGATTTATGGTGCTACATATGGCCCTAGAGATGTGACTGGCATAGCGAGAAACTTGAGAAAAGATCAAAGTCTTTCTTTCGTGGTAAGCAATGATACATTTGGTGGAGACCCTTGGCATGGCATTGTAAAAAGTTTCGTGCTTGTATACAAGTATGACACTACTAATTCTCAAGTGCAGACTCTCATACTTTCAGAAAACCAACAATGTGTGCTTAAGCCACCTCCTCAGTCAAAAGCAGTTCCTAAAGATCGATTGGATACAACTCATCTCAAAGCAATTCAGCAAGCGTCGACCCAGCTGGTCACAATCGTTCCTCAGCCATTAGTCATTCTTGGCGCTGCATTTGGTCTGAAAGATGTAACAGTGAAGGCAAATCAACTCATCTCAACAAGTACTGGTAAATTCAATCAACTCGCAAGCAATGATGTTTGGGGAGATGGCTGGCCAGGGTATAGGAAGACCTTAGTTGTCGTGTACGAGTATGATGACTTACAAATGCTTGATGTTGTCGAGGAAAACCAGCGCATGTATTTTATTGCTTCACCTCCTATAACAATTTTTCGTGCTGCTTATGGGCTGCATGATGTGACAAATAAAGTGTCTGCATTAGTAAGGAATCGCTCTCTCACCGTTACAGCAAATAATCAAACCTTTGATGATGGCTGGCCAGGCCATCGCAAGATACTTGCTGTTATGTATCAATACGGAGAAGAAATTCCAAAGGTTGCAACTGCAGAAGAGGATAATACATTGAAAATCCTCTATGCTAAAGCGGACAACTACGTAGTAACAGGTAATCCCAATAACCTCACAATCCTTGGAGCAGCATATGGGCCAGCCAATGTTACAGAGAAAGTTCAAAGTCTTGTTAAAACCAACAAATTGCAGATTACAGTTGGAAATGCTTTGTTTGGTTTTGATCCATGGCCTGGTGTTGTAAAATCTTTGGAAGTGGTATATCAATATGGTCGCAACCCACCACTGATGAAGATTGAACCTGAGAACAACCAAATGATGATAGATAAAGTGGTGCTACCTCCAACTGTTCAACAAATAGAAACCAACAATTTGTTGAGTAACGGTGATGTCATAGCATTGAGTGTTGTCAGTGGTAATTATATTTCATGTGACAGTAACAATAAGCTTGTTGCTACTCAGGCTTTTCCTTGTGATGAGTGTAGTATGATAATTGAAAAAAGTGCCGGGAGTAATGCCTTTAAAATTCAATTCAATGGGCAGTATGTTGTTGTCCAAGGTGCCAGTTCAGCTCTTTATGCAACTGGTAGTGAGCAAAATGCTACATTGTTTTCCATCTCCATTTCTACGAAGGGTGGTCTGCGACTGGTTGCTGATACTGGAATGTATGTCACCTACGATTCCAGTGACAACAGCCTGAGAGCTACTGCTGTCGATCAAAATGGTGCTGGTACTATTTTTGGCATTGCTTTCAAGCAAACTGCTGATGGATTATCCCTGTATATGCTGAATGCAGATTCTCTGAGTGAGTGTGAACTTGCCATGGCCTCGTTTATATGGCAACTGACTGGTGGCTTTTTCCTTGCAATTGGTTTAGGTCCTTTCATTTCTACAGGAAAAGTCGCGCCTGGTATCTTAGGGCTCATAAAAAGTAATCCAACTGCTTGGAAAGCTATACAAGGTTTAATGAATGCCATTATATCTGGAGTTGCTCGCACTGGAACTCTTGTCGCTTCATTGCTTGGTGCTATTGGTGTGCTCTATCACGAAGGTCTCCTTTGGAAAATCTTCAAAATAATGCTGAAAATTTCTATATGGATTGCTGCAACATGGGCCCTGGCTAAAATTATTGAATTCGTTTTCCTTCCTGAAGTCGAAGCAGCTGAGCTTTTAGCAAGTTTTACTATATGGAGTGTGCAAACAACCATAGCTGGACTTGATGTTGGTCAAGCTTGTAATTAATTAGCACAGGCTGTTTTTACAATGTAATTTGTGAACTCTGTTACATTTCCATATACACAAAGCCCTTTTTTGTAATATTTTCAAGTTATAGATAGTGTGCACTGCTGCATTTTTGTACCAGTTAGTTACTATATTATTATGCATCCCTCTTCTGTAATATTTTAAAGTTATAGATATAGTGTGCACTGCTGCATTTCTGTACCAGTTAGTTACTATCTATTTCACAAGACTATTTTGATCAATTTATATACATCATTAAGTACGGTAGTAATTAATAGTAGGGATCAGTACTTAATAGTAGAGATCACAAAGGTTTGCATTTTTATTAATGCATACTTCATAGATATTGATAGCAACAAACTATTATATATACACTGACAAAGAAAAGCAAACAGTGTATAGTGATACAAACAAGAATTTATATAATTTCAGTGCTCAAAAATAACATTCGGAAACCAATTGGGCAAATTGCAACATATAATTATATGAAAAAAATAGTAAATCCCAGTAATTTATTGTCAGCTCGAATTCATCCTGAATCAGAGAGCTGCAATATATACCCATCTCAGAATTCTGGCAGTTCCTAATAGCACGGATTTCTACAAAACAATAAACATATTATGTGTTCAGGGACATCATACCAGCATACTTGCAGAATGACATAAAGCATTTTGAGACACCACTAAGGGAGCTAATTACAATTGGAATGTCTTCATATATTATTAGTATAAGTACTGTAGCCAGGGGTGGATCTAGGAGCTGGCAAGGGGAGGGGTACAAACAGGGTAAGTCCCCGGGGTAAGTTGTAGGTGGTTGGCCAAACCAGATTCCCTAGTTCAGTGCTGCAGTTTTGAAGCAGCAAATAATCACCTCTTAGTAGTGTCTCACACTGTGCAAAAAGTTTGATATACTCAGGTGCACATTAGTAAGCATAACTCAATTATACATTCAATTTACACAGGTATGTATGAATATGATATACTATAATTGTATATCCTGTGTATTACAAATTGGCTGCTATACACTGGTGTGTATACATCATGTGTACATATGTAATAGATATACACAATGTAGTATAGCTTACCACAGCTTGTTGGCATGGTTACGTGGGCACAGTACATACAGCTAACTTATTATTAAATTCTTATGTATTCTGTGCTATTTCTAAAGAATTTATGTATAAAAATGTAATTCAATAAACTGTAACACACACAACAACAGCTCCATTGTCATCCCAAGTGGCATTAATCTAAGCTTGCCTTTATGTAGAATTACATTTGTATAGAAAAAAAAAACATTAAGATGTTCCCTGTCACGGTGGCTTTTCTTCATCTACACCAGGCCTGACCCAGTTGGTGGTTGCTGTACATCAATTCAAGCCATACATGTAGTACTACTTTCACCAGGCTGCATCTGCCAAGACATAGTTATTTTAAAGAGCACATAGGCTACAATTACCAGTATAAAATTTATGGTACAACTTTATAACTGACTGAAAGAAACTGCAAAAGAACAGTTGTAAAGTTGTAAATGCTCAGAACAGTTGTAAAGTTGTAAATACTCAGACATACAGTACTTACCAGTTGTATGTCGTACAGCTTCAATTCTCTTCGCTGACTGAATCTGCAAAGGATATCAGTTGTTAGTGAACAAATGCTAGTGAAAACTTACCAGCTGTCCATCGTACACATGGGTACTCTCTGTTGAGTGAATCTGCCAAGGATATCGGTCATTATTATACAAAGGCCGTGGTCATACTTAGCAGCTGTCTGCCGTAAACTTGGGTACTCCTTGATGGCCGAATGATATTGATTGTTAGTGCACAAAAGGCTATTGCAAGTTGTCCACCATACAAAGACCATGGTCATTATTGTCCATTGAACAACTTGAGTATACTTTGCTGACTGAATCTGTCAAGAATATAAGCTGTTATTAGTATACAAAGGCCATGATCATACTTACCGATTGTCAGTCATTATAACTTCAGTACTCTTTGCTGACTGAATCTGCCAAGGATATCGGTTGTTAGTGCACAAAGGTCATCGTACAACTTGAGTACTCCCTACTGAGTGAATCTGGCACACTTTACTGGTTGAATCTACCATACCAAGAATATCAGTAGTAAGTGCACACAGGCTATAAGTTATGAGGGACAAAACTTTGCAAAACTGTGTAAAACATGACTTTAAATTCATAAAAATCTAGAGAGCATCATTATACATTACTGCACTAAGGTAATCACTATAATAACCTCAATGATTTCATCAATATAATATTATATAGAAAACTGTCAATATTCACAAATTTGCAAGAATTTCATCCCTCAAAAATTTCTAGCATTTGTTGTCATTTCATCGATGCTTTTTTAATTATACAGTATTTAGGCATACTTAACAGTTGTTGGTGGAACATGACTGTTGGAGTACATGACATCTATGCTTTTGGGTAATGTTGTACACCACATTTATAGCGCTACAGTACCGGGAACATTGGCTTCATCGTCATATCATACACAAAGTATTAGGAGGATCTGTACTTGAAAATTATTACTATATAAGGTAGGTAGTCAATTTAACTTTTAGGAACAGTATGTAAGCCACAGTGGTAGCTAGCAACATGCATACATACATTTGGCCAAGACTGTGATATTAATATAGTCACCTGTAGTAACACTAGTCACCTGGCTACTTGTTCTTCCTTAATAAATTTTGTTACAAAGGCCAGCTACCCAAACGTTTGATAGCACACACTGAAAGAACAAGTAGGCCTTACATCATATACATTTAGTACGGACTATTCAGGCATAGAGAAACGTGTAAAACCACTTGAAGCGAACATATGCTCACCTCTTTGATATGATTGGTTATAGTACCTATCTCTAATGAAAATTTTAATGAGCTGGACACATGCAAGTGCTGTTGTTTTCCATGAGTAATGGTGCACCGCAGTGCTGATTCACTGGGTAGGTGCGACCACATGTCTGCACATCCCAGACCAAACTCGTTTCTATGGAATTTTCTATTTAGCCAAATTTTCTGCTGACGCCTTCATAACTCTATAATGTTTAGCACTATGGGTATGATTTCAGTTAAGTCATACAAGAGACCAAAAAGTAAGCTGCATACTTTCGTATAGTGTGATGGAGACTTTAGTCTATAATAAAAATAATTCATTGTAGATTGGTCACTTACTACACACAGTGTAGAATTATTCACAGATTCTTTAACTATATGTATGTGATTACACCCAACATTCTTTGTTTGTGTACAGTCATGAACATCCATTGTAATGCCAGTTTACAGCAATGATTGCCATTTTACCAGACCACCACTGGAACGTGAAGCATGACAAAGTGAAACTTGACAATCTATGAGGTACATACAGGCTACTGTTGCTTCCTCCAAGAAAATTTTGTAGATCCTCTGAGGATGAATTATAGAGAAATTTCAGTAATTTATCATAATTGTCTCAAATGTTGATTCACTGGGTAGGTGCGACCACATGTCTGCACATCCCAGACCAAGCTCGTTTCTATGGAATTTTCTATTTAGCCAAATTTTCTGCTGACGCCTTCATAACTCTATAATGTTTAGCACTATGGGTATGATTTCAGTTAAGTCATACAAGAGACCAAAAAGTAAGCTGCATACTTTCGTATAGTGTGATGGAGACTTTAGTCTATAATAAAAATAATTCATTGTAGATTGGTCACTTACTACACACAGTGTAGAATTATTCACAGATTCTTTAACTATATGTATGTGATTACACCCAACATTCTTTGTTTGTGTACAGTCATGAACATCCATTGTAATGCCAGTTTACAGCAATGATTGCCATTTTACCAGACCACCACTGGAACGTGAAGCATGACAAAGTGAAACTTGACAATCTATGAGGTACATACAGGCTACTGTTGCTTCCTCCAAGAAAATTTCGTAGATCCTCTGAGGATGAATTATAGAGAAATTTCAGTAATTTATCATAATTGTCTCAAATGCTGATTCACTGGGTAGGTGCGACCACATGTCTGCACATCCCAGACCAAACTCGTTTCTATGGAATTTTCTATTTAGCCAAATTTTCTGCTGACGCCTTCATAACTCTATAATGTTTAGCACTATGGGTATGATTTCAGTTAAGTCATACAAGAGACCAAAAAGTAAGCAGCATACTTTCGTATAGTGTGATGGAGACTTTAGTCTATAATAAAAATGATTCATTGTAGATTGGTCACTTACTACGCACAGTGTAGAATTATTCACAGATTCTTTAACTATATGTATGTGATTACACCCAACATTCTTTGTTTGTGTACAGTCATGAACATCCATTGTAATGCCAGTTTACAGCAATGATTGCCATTTTACCAGACCACCAATGGAACGTGAAGCGTGACAAAGTGAAACTTGACAATCTATGAGGTACATACAGGCTGCTGTTGCTTCCTCCAAGAAAATTTCGTAGATCCTCTGAGGATGAATTATAGAGGAATTTCAGTAATTTATCATAATTGTCTCAAATTATGGCTGATCTCATATCACTCACTGGTCTGGTTTCATTTAGCCACCAGGGTATAACCAGAAAATGCCAAATTCAAGTATTTTAGTCATCATAGTGTAAAAACAGTGTGTGTGTGTCCGTGTGTCCGTGTGTCTGTGTGTGTGTGTGTGTGTGTGTGTGTGTGTGTGTGTGTGTGTGTGTGTGTGTGTGTGTGTGTGTGTGTGTGTGTGTGTGTGTGTGTACTGTGTAGCATTAATATTTATTATGCATATGTGTGTGTGCATTTGCATGTGTGTACTGTGTAGCATTAATATTTATTATTAGGGACCCGCCGATTATGCTAGCATAATTTTGAGCATGATAGGTACCTAAAAGCATTGAGCATAATGCCAGCATAATAGGTTAAATATTTGTACGATAGTGTAAACTCTTGCTGGGAAAATGACAATTGCAAAATAAGATCAATATACTCTAATAGAGCAGTCAGTAACTCTAATAGAACAATCATCAAACTGATTGTTCTATTAGAATATATCGATCTTGTCTCTTACATGCAGGCATGCAGCAAGAATTTATTATTTGTGTTCCAGCCACTCATTTTTTTCTTTCTATATAGTGTTAAACTAGTAGCAAAGCATATGAACTAAGGCATGAACATTGAGCATAATCGAGCACAATAAGTAAATATTGAGCATTAATTTAAGCATAATAGGTGAATTTTTGAGCAGTGCAGCATAGCATAATAGGTAAAATTATGAGCATAATCGGCGGGTCCCTATTTATTATGCATATGTGTGTGTGCATGTGTAATGTACTGTAGCCTACCTATACACACATGTAGGCTCACTTATCTCGTTCATAAAAAGGATAAGCTTGATCACTGATGTAAGTTCCAGGGGAGACCACAGTTTTCTCCTGCAGTGTAGCCTTCTCCATCACATCGTGTAGGTACCGTAGAAACAGGAGTACACACCATAAAACTTTCAGTAGCCACCCACACTATGAATAGGAATACATATATACATGGAATCCTTGCAGCACACTAATCCCTATAAACACTGTAATCAACTAGGATGACCTTCACACATACCCATACAAACATATGACACTCAGTTACTGTAGTAGCCCTACGTGGAATTTAAAAAATCGATGCACTAAAATTTTCTCCAATTTCCTTCTTCTATAGCTCATTTAAATTGCCATGCACTACTTTTCCAACAAAATCTGAGGTATCTATCATGCATCATGAGATATGTCTTTTATTGCATTTCACAATACAAAATTTTGTTACACCAGGTTGGTTGGGTCATTGTGGTGCCAAAATTTCCATGAATTAGATCATTGTGCTCATAGAGGGTTGCTCTACACATATCACACCTGAAAAGTTACCAGACACAAAGTAGGCTGTACACAATAATTAATTTTACAGAAACATATTGCACATACTTGTTAGCTGTCATTTTAGCCAAGAGCAAACAGTTTGTACAATGATTGTTTTACAGTATACAGTCAAACCTCTCTAATGCGACGCTCAATGGGAGCCATAGATTTTACTGAATAAATGAGGTTGTTGGATTATCAAGTCACCTCTGTAATCCGACATTATACAATATGTCAGATTATGCAATAAATAACAGGTAAAACAGATCACACAATGTTTTTAACATGAATTAATTTCAGAATTTGTATGTATTACAGCTTTTTTCTATTACTGTCAACCAATTAAATACTTTGGTTGCTTAAAAATTATTTTCTGTGATTATTCTAATGCCGCTATTATTCTCTGTCAGATTACAAAGGTCAAAAACAATGCATTTCCAAGTCTAGAGAATCAAAGTTTGTGCCGGATTATGGGGTACAGAGTTGTCAGATTACAGAGGTTGTTTTCTATACAAAAATGTTGGTAAATGACATTTCGGTCGGATTAGAGAGGATTCTGGATTATGCAGGTGTTGGATTAGAGAGGTTCGACTGAATATACAATTACTGTTTTACAGAGGACACCTGCATAACCTGGACACTTAGTTGAGGCCCCAAAGTACCAGCTTTTACATGTAAACTGACCTGGAAAATCAGGACATCTTAATAATCAGGACATTTTTGGTTGATCCCAAGGTGTCTTTAATACACAGGCTCCACTGTAATGAATTTATATTCCATTTTGAATATCAGGACACCCTCCTATCTCACATAGCTTGACCAACTTTTTCAGGGGAAGTTCCACTGCTTGGTGCAAATTGGCAAAACCATTCTCTTCTTACTGTTTAGGTTCTGAGACTATTATACTTTAAAATGTGGCACAGTGTTTGCTTGAACACAACAGGATACAAAACAAGCATGTTGCTCAATAGCGAAAGGCTTAGTCAGTCTGGCTATGCAAGATTTGTTGGACTCCTGAACATACATACAAACTAAATCATCTGTACATAATACTTGATACATCACTCTTAACCTACACTTCGATGGTGGTGGTCTATCAAAGCGTCGTACCAATGATGGTGACTGGCTATACAATATGACACAGTGGGACATACAAAATGACACAGCGAGACATACATTATGACACAGTGAGACACATAATATGACACAGTGGGGCTAACATGTGCAAAAGCAGTGATGTCATGCTTAGAGGTGTGTCCAGAATGAGTGCGACTATTCAAACTGGACCACACCCATTTTTCTCCCTACAAAGATAAAGTGGTCTAGCCAGGTGAGACTAGTACATAAAGTATAACATGCTTAAGTAATCTGTAAAGGACAATACAAACATATCATAGATCCTTTACACTCTAAGGATCTATGAACATATCCACTCACCAAGAGGAATGTAGTAGTGAATGTAGTATTCACAGCGGAATCAACACTAATAACTAACTAGTTACTGTCTGTCCAGTTTGCCACATAACTGTAGGAATTTGCGCGGTGGTCTAGGACGATGAGCTCTTCCAGAGTATCAAATCACGTGATTCGTAAGTGTTCGAATTTATAAGCAACACTAGTTTTACAACCGGATACGGTTAGACCTCTTTTGCCGAGAGCTCAGACTAGCAGTGTGTGAAGTCTAGCGCAGTTCTTTTCATCCGAGTTTTTATCGATGATACTTTGTTTCATTGCGCACTGTTCTATCGGGTCGGAGGCACTTTTATGTGAGCACCGCCTCCAGAGGTGAGTCAGTGTAGCATTAATGTTCACTTCTTATTGCCGTGGTGTACTAAATATTAATCTTTTAGGTGTTAGCTAGACGCGCGTAGTTGTATCGCTCTCAAGACTAGGTCAAGGCGTCGTGCGCCACTAGTATCACGGTAAGCGTACATGAATTGTGCGTGTGGTTCATTAAAGTTTCTGTTTATGTAGTTTTGTCTTTAGGTACAAAATCACATTTAAAAGGTTTGTTAGTTTACTTGTTGTCTATACTGTTTTACGGGCTGATGATTCAATGCAGGTATTGTATGGAAGTTGCTTTGGCGGCATAGTTTGCTGCATCATGCACTGACATAATAATAGCTTGGTAAGGTCACTCCATTTTGTTTTTATGTTTCTAGTCATCTGAAGTTTAATTTTAGATGCGGGCGGGCGGAATTCAGCAACAAAGCAATACTGAAGTGACTGCTCAATTAGAGTATTTTTGCGATTTTCTGACTGTTTTATTAGAGTATATCGATCCGTACTATGCACTATGCTCATTTCTTGTAGGTTTTCACTGATAAAAGACGTATAGTAAGACGTAAGCAGTTAGATTTAGCATGTTAATAGCAGCCCAATATTTGTTTCTGAAATCCAGCTTTGTCGAAAATCTGATGCGGGCATATTCCCCATGCATTTCTGAAATTTCACTTTCTGTAAAAAAGGATGCGGGCGGTGGACCAGAAACATAATTACCAATTGGAGTGGCCTAAGCAGTAGTGCTTCTTTCTTGCCAGCTTTAATTTTTCTTTTCAATGATTGTGGCAATGGAACTGCTGCTGCTTATTATGATTGCACAGCATTTCAATAGTTACAGGTATGTCTGTTGTCGTATTACTGACTAACTATTTTAAAGTATTCATTTTGTAGGGCTGAATTGTAGAATCACATGCTACTGATACTTCATTGTGTAGATGCCAGGCACATGATCATGATTGAGTTAACTGTGTTTACGCAGTGAACAGGTATAATAGCTTTTCATAATTGTCTATTGGAGAATACACCTTTTCTATTGTAGAACAGTGTGTGGAGTTTAGGAGATGTGAACTAGGAAGAAGAATTATGTCCACACATGTACATCTGGTGAATTTATCAGCTTCGTTTCATTGGTAAGGCCACAAAAGAGCATTTGAATCATTGTTAAGTGATTTCTTTTGTCTGTAGACGTCGTTTGATGATGAGACCTATATAGAAGAAGAATGATGTACCTGCTACTTTTATCAAAGTGAACACTACTGGACACATTTCATGTTGTTTACTCAATGTTGTACAATTTTAAATTTTTTAATATGAAACCTCTAATCTTATAATAGTAAAGATATTCACATCAGATATACTACATTGAGTTACACCACAATTATACATTGGTGAGTATATCAAATATGTATTTCTTACATATGCACATATTATACTTATGTAAACAGAGGTTATACACGTGGTTAACCAGTAGTGTATAAGTCAATTATACTCATATATTATACATAGCAGTGTAAATGGTATCTATACACAGGTACAACCATGGTGTATAACAGATGTGCCACACATGTGTATCCTTGGTGTATATCATAATAATACATCAGTTATACACCTATGTATTTCAAATGTTTTGCATGGTGTCACTGTTGATTTTTGCCATTTTGGCCTTTTCAGATGGTTGTGAAGTCTTAAAAAGCTGTTTATAAGGCTCTGAATGTCTTAAACAACAGCAATACAATAATTATTTTAGAGGCACTTAGTAAGGACGAAGGTGCTGGGTGACAATCTTACAGGTAGTTTAACTTTTGTTTGTATTGATTTCAGATGAATTTGTAGTAAAATGTGCATATTTTCATGAGTTGGTGAACTGATCTTGGTAATTATTTGGAGAAGACAAAATTTGATTCAAGGAGGGATCAGCACCACAATGGCATCACTTTGTACTAGGCCCGCATCAAATATTCCAGCATAATAAAAAGCACAATAGGATAGAGTACTATGCCAGCATAATGCTAGGTAGATATTTCAAACTATAGAGTTTAATTCCTTTAAAATAAATTTATACTCCCTAATAGAACGGTTGGTGAAACATGAAAACTGCAATAGAGGCACTCAAATCAAATGTACATGGCTCTATACTCTCTAATAGAACAGTCATTTTGTAGTAAATACTTTAATAGAGCATTCACTGACTACAATGTTCCAATATTACTGTAAGAAATGTTGTTAACCTAGAAGCATAATGCAAGAATAATGGGAACACTAAAAGAGCATAATATAGGTAAAAAATTTGGGAAATTCCTGAAAGTGTTTTGGGCAAAATTTTGAGCATATTTGACTCAGGCCTACTTCGTACACTATTTATCCATCAGTAGGATCACCAGTCCCCTTCACTTTACTATGTATAATTGATACACCAGATGCTAGAAGAATTGAACAAGGCAAACTGATCTTCCAACAAATAAAGACATATACTTTTCTATTAACAAGGATAGTGATGGTGAAGGTCATATCGATTGTACTGCCTTTGTTATTGAAGCATCTCTAGGTCAACCTTAACACACAGGTACAGTACATCTTTAGTTCAATCTTTATCATGTGCTGGTATAGCTATTGTTGATATGATGCTAATTTTTGCTGACGCTTAACATCCACCAGTGATCAATACCATTAAAGAGCTAAATTCCCTTACGCAGCATTTTTACAAGTTCAATGAAAATTGATAAAAGACATGAAGTTTTGGAAAACAAGCATTAAGTTATTCCATAAGTTTTTGCCGGAAATGCTTGCTAGGACAGAAGCTGCTAATCTTTACTCCTGCATGGAGTGTTAAGACATTATAAGCAACTAGAGGTCATTTCTCAAACATGTAATCACAAGAGTCATCAAGCTGAAGAAACTACAGCATTAACAAGAAGTACAGAATCGGACATCAGAATTTTACCTATAGTAGGCATTCCAGTATCCGAGATTTTTTAATAAAAGAATTCTCCGTATATTGAACTCTGGCACAAAATAACAACTCGTGTTTAACGTGGGATTGCTCCGTCGTCCGAGCTCCGATGAGGATGAAAATAGCTGTGGGGTTTATACACACGCTGATAATCATGAGAATCTTAGTTTTATCGTGCGCGTTACATGTAAGTAAGTTTTGTGTTGTTTTGTAATCTTTTCTAGCCTTGTAGCTAATGTAGCTATGTAGAATACTTTAAAACTTTAAAAAACGTACTGTCGGGTGGAAGGTAGTCGTCACTGGTGCTTACTTTAAAGTTTAGCGATTTTCAGCTCCAGAGCAATTTTCTGATGGCTGTGTCGTCAGCTCAAAAGTATAAACCACTTCAAAGTCGGCATAACAATGCCATAATTAAAACCACAACTCCACCTTAGGCATTGTTGCATCATTGTGGCACCTCCACTTTAGTTGTTTACCTTAATAAGTTGTTAACTTGATGTTTTTACTTACTTGAGATAGCCACTTGCCTATGAGTATACACCATTGTATTGAGAAGTGTATAGTAGGTGAAACATATTTGCTCACCATACCACAAAGCATACAAAGATTGCTGAGATCCGATAAGACCTGAAGTTACTCTTGTTACATGCACAAGCTAGAAGCAACTGCAATTTCAAGATAGTCCAGATTGCTAGGTGGCTTCCTGATTCAATTGTGCCATTTTTCCCTTCAAAATGTATGGGAGCCCCGGAGATGTATCTTTTTTCAGTTTTTAAGCGCTATGTATGCCAAAGTAGCTAATTCCAATCCAACAAACTATATATTTCTGAGATTGGCAATCAATACTCTATCTATTGAGCATATAAAAAGCCCATTTTTCCAAAATATAAAAATCAGGCTGGAATGCCTACCTAGTGTGATGGTAACAAAGCAAAGAAAGGTTGATCTACCAGTACTTCATTGTCTTTCCTGTAATTACACTTGTGAGGAAAATTTCCATGGCACTAAAATGAGTGATGACAGCTGGTAGATGTCAGAGATGTCCTCTTGGACAATGCAACGTAGTGAAGATACAAAGCACATGATTGAGAACATAAACCTTTCTCTTCATCAAGTTGAAAATGGACATCGCCGAGTGAATGAGAAGATACGTAGTAAAAATTGCAGCCAAATCCTTTATTACAATTGCATGTCCTGTCTCAACGCATTGATAGAATCTGAGAAGCAATAAGCAAGACCTCAGTGGCTTTACACAGAGAATATAGTCATGAGCAAGCAAAGCAACGTATATCTATTGTAGAAAATGCCGAATGAAAGAAGTGGCTACTACATGTAGCCATCTACCATGATTCTCCCACTAGAGAATCAAGTCCAGATGATGTGGATAACAAGCTTCTCTCATATAAAAGGTTACAATTTTGGTATAACTGACTGAACTACTAATTATATCAGTGGAAGTGTATATGCAAGTGCAACCGAAACTATTAGTGCTTTCACAAGTTTGAAGATTTAGCAATACTTGTGCCAATTTGTATTTAGCTTACACTGTATACAAGACACAAAAGAGTGAAAGAGGTAGCAGACAGCATAATATATTTATTTTCTGTGGCTTTATAATACAAGCAAAGCCAAGCTATACATGCATTAAATTTGGTGGGTATAAATATAACTCTATATAGTCAGAGATATGGTACGATACAGGGGCTGCATGGACAAAGCTAGTGAAATTTGTGAGTTGAGAAGTTTGTGGTCAGTATAGGTGAGATTTGATTCGAAGTAACATAATTATGGTTGACTTTATATAACTGTTCTAATAGAAAATAGGTTGTCAGTGGCAGGGCCGCCCAGAGAAATTAAGGGGCCCAGGGCAAAGAGTTAAAGTGGGGCCCTTGACCCAAGTTGTAAGGTGAAGACCAAAAAAAAGAAGAAAAAAAAAAGGTTACAACCTACTGGCAATGACAATAACTACCCATCACCAACCATATCTCCTTATCTATAAGCTTGCTACACTGCTCCTCTGAAGAATACTGTGACTGCTCTATTAGAGTATTTAGATCTGACTGCTCTATTAGAGTATATCGATCTTTTAAATAGGTATTCAGTGGGCCCTTCATGGGGCCTCCTGGGGCCCCTTTCAGGCTGGGGCCCGGGGCAAAATGCCCCAGTTGCCCCCCCCTGTGGGCGGCCTTGGTCAGTAGTAACTAGAAACTAGCAATCTGTTGCATTCGATGCATCTTATACCAGCTTGCACATTTCACCCTATGTAGCACAGCTATTATGTACAATAAAAGTGAAGTATATGCGAATTTCTGCTTGTTGTGTATATTTAGGTAGTAACCTTCAGGAAACCTTATTACTTCTGACCTTATTCCTTATTTGCTGCACCAATGGCTACAAATTTTTATAGCTAGCTATGTACTGACTTATGACATCCTTGTGATCTGCACTTAGCATTGGATTATAGAAGTTTCAGTGTATTGCAGTAGGACAAGTGAAACTCACAGTTTATTTTTCCTGTCTGCTGTATGCACATAGCTATAGCATAGGCTGCAGACTTATTACTGACAGCTATGAAACATTATGGTTCAATTTCTTTAACTATACTGATATGGTGCTTCCATGATAGCAGATTATGACCCATACACTTGTAGGTGTACCATAATTCACTGACATACCCCTTCATCTTAGCTGGTGGCGGTATTTTGCTGACAATAAGACAAGTTGCAACCAAAATAATAGCTATACTAGCTATATACGTAGCTTAGCTGAATGACTATCATAAGGCTCACATATCTGCAGAATTATAAACTACACTTATGTCTGGTGCTGAGTGGTGCATGTTACAGCGTGTATGCTAACAGTTACTGTTGAAGGACCATCCCCATGCAGCTTGCTGATAGCGATGCAATACTTGAGGTGTATAACACATGACATTAGCATATTGCTCCTGGTGGGCTTTATATTATATATATCAGAATAAAGCTGAAATACTGTCTGTCTATTCGTCTATCCATCTGTATTCTTTCTTTATCAGGTCATGATCACTACAGGGCTGCACATATGTCAGGCTTAATACACTCAGTAATAGGTGCAATGTTGTTCTGCCTGGAGTACAGGTGTGCTTGCAGTAAACTTTATACAGGTGCCAGTCACAATTTTACTTGAATATGTGACAGAGAACACAACATTTCATTGCAGGCTCATGTACCGTTAAAAGTGATATCACCATGGTATGCTGTGTGGATGCATGGTGCTTGCTTATGACGCTTAGCTAGTTAGTGTGGACATGGTCCTGCATGTAGGGTAGATTTAGTATACTAATGAGTCACAGCTGTGATAGCCATAGTGTAGGTTTTACAAATGCTCACGTGAGACCATGGGTGCTCATTAATTAAAACTGAAGTAAGTGCGCGTTAATTAAAACTGAAGAGTGGACAGAGGTATGGTCATCGTGTATTCTTGCTAACATGGATCGTTTCACGCATTTTATTCAGGTACATGTCGCCTAGAGAGAAAAGTTACGAAGCCGGCTGTGGTCTACAGTGAAGCAATAATTAGGTCCAATGCTGCAGTAATCGATTATGTTAGGACGTCATTCTCCACTGTCAGCGGCACTACAGCAGGTACCTTGGGACTAACAGGCATCAAGGGATTTGTATTCTACTTCGTCATGTCTGTGTTACTGTCGGTAATGTTGTACATGAAGGCGGGCACTAGTTGGAATAAGTACTTCTTGTCGAGAAGAGCAGTATGGACTGATGGAGTTATTAGTGGACTATTCACTTATGTGTTGTTCTGGACGTTTCTGTATGGCCTAGTACATGTGTATTGAATATTAGTGATTTGTTATAATTCAGTTGGTATCGATCATCTTCAAGAGGGTGTGAATTCACATATACCATATAGATCGTATATTCTGTACAAAGAATATACAATCTATGCATATACACCACTATCAAGTTTTGACAAGGACTAAGTGCAGTGTTCATATACATGCACTCCTGAGAACGAGCAAGTTAGGAGGTAGTGGTAATAGTAATGCTTAATTATATTAAGAAACCAGATTCAGCTGTCATGTGTACATTATATTAGAATGGTTGGGAAATACATTCCTTTTGGTCCCAGTTAGCAACCCAATGATCCCAGTAAAGATTTGATATAACCAAATTCATATTAATACAAAATCTTTCTATAATAAACATGAGATAAAACGGCATATGTAGCAAGACACCTCAGGCAATAACATGAGGTGTATATGAAGGATTACCATATAATACAACAGTATACATACACAACATGTACAATACAAATGTATATACGTAGAATACAACATTAAAACAAAAAATAACATTATTCCATCTACTTCATTGTCTGGAGGTTTCACGTATAAACTTTTGACATTTAATTCATTTTATTTACTTGTAGCTGGCGTAGAGTTTGCCTCTTGTTCTGAGTCAGGCACAGTTGAGAAGAGACTCAGGGCAATTGCATTAGGGCAAAAAAAGTCTGTAGCATTTGATGGTACCGCTTGAGCCTTATCGTGATGACCATCAAGATTAGATTGATGATTGTCACTTGACAGTGGTTCTAACAGTTTTGACAGCTCGCTGATGTCATGTGTCGCTGAAACAAGGTGGTCTTCGTTATCAGCAGTTGTCGTGTTCATAAGATCGGTGGCAGGAGAATTAGAGTGTGAACGATCCATGATATGTGTTATGTTGCTTCTTGTGGGTAGAGGACCTGTTGTTGACGTTAGGGAGATTAAGAACATTGGAGTGGTGAAATTCCCTGAACTACTGCTGTCTGTTACCAAGGCTGGCATTAGGACACTGAGAAAATCAGTACTTGCTTGACTGTTGATGGTCGTTGATTCTGGTTGATCCTTTCTTGAATCATAATCATCACTAGTTCTTGGTTTCTTTGATTTTGGTTTTTCAAGTTTTGTAACTTTCTGTGCCTTCTTAGCAGCTTTCGTAACAGGAGCATTAGCAGGCAACTTTGATGGTGTCTCACTATCAGCTGACTTGGCTGCAGTCAACACCAACACCTCATCTTCAGGTGGCCGGGATATACTAATGGGTACCAGTTTAGATGATGAACTACTTCCCTGTCCTAAGGTGATTCTTAGTGGAGCTGATAACAGTTCATTGTCTTCATTAGACTCGAGCTGCAAGCTAACTGGTTCCATCTTATCATCTGGTGTTGTGTTGGACTCTGTGACAATGACAGGTTTGGGACTATCAACTGAATGGCTACTACCTCCATCACTTAGCCTTTCAACTAGCTGATCTTTTTTCTCATCTACTGGTGTACTCTCTGCAGGTTTTGCTGGTACTTCAATCCTAGGAGGGATACCCTTTACCAACAATGATGCCTTAGTTGATGGTGGCTTTAGTCATCTTACACTCTCTCTGCTGATCAAAGGAAACAACACACTGCATGACACACATTAAGTTCAACTTGAATATAAAAATACTTATAAACCCATCCTTATCAAAGAGGTATCATCTACAATCTACTTACCATAATGATATTTGGGTCCACATACAGGTACATAGTGGTGTAGTGTGTGTAGCACACTGTATATGTGTAGTGTGTGTAGTATGTGCATTGCATGTGAGTAGTGAGGCAGCATGGCCAAGTGGCTGGTGTATCGGCCTGGTAATCGAAAGGTTCATAACTCAATGCCCGCTTATGCCTAGTTGGTGCTGTTAACTAGGGAAGCAATTAACCCACCCAGCTGTAACATCAATGGATACCTGGTATTACAGGGAAACATGCCCAACTGTACCTTAGTGGGGTCATTGTAGAACTACAGGTTTTGCGACCTCTCTGTGAGACATGGACAGTAGTTTAGCCCCAGGAGGATTTGTCTGTGTAAGATGCAAGTACCTGAGAGGTGCACAGCATCCCAGTACTAATTCACTGGGTGTAAATAGGTGTACTTGGGAGGCTTTGCTTTGTAGTGTGCTGTAAATAGGACACATTCTGTATATCCTATCTGTAAATAGGACACGTTCATAATGTTGAGGTATCCTAGTTCATAAAGTGGCCCAAAAGACACTATTGGTGGTTGGTCCTAAGGTGTCTATGTTACACTGGATACTAGCAAAGGTTCTTAATCACACTCACCATCCATACAAGGTGGTTGAAAACCTTGTCTGCTCTTCTCTCTGCAAAGGAGTCCAGTGTGGATTGTACAGTGGTGAACTAATATCGGTAAGTGGGCCATTGTCAGGCCTCTTTGCTGCACGGTGAAACCTGTTGGATTAAAACTTGTAACTTAGAAGTGTGTGAGCTGTGCATCATGGTATGAGTAGTGTATATGTAGTATTGTATACAAACATATAGCTAATTAACCTTGGAGGGACTAAAGGTATTTATGACCTAGTGGGTAGATAGCAATACCCACACAGCCTTGCACAGTGACACCATACTAAACAAGTCAACCAGCTATAATATCAAACAGACACACAGATCAGTGGGACGAGGCCATAGTGTGTGTTTTATTGTAATCTGGTCCAAGTTAAACCTAAAATTAATGTTCTATAAGTCCAGATGACCCAACCTGGTTTCAACCCTGGCATGGACCCACATATACATAGCAGTCACCCCGAACTTTAATACACACGCACTATTAACTAGACAGATGCTAAACAGTGTCATGAAAGTGTGAGGCTTCCATGTTGGATATGTAAACTTTGTGGAACAGTTAGACGGTCATAACGACAGTTGAAGGGAGAAAGCTTGTACACACATACAATCATGTGAATCAAGAAATTTTTTAAAAGGTGATACCAGGATATAGAGGCACTGCATGTAAGCAGATTTCTAGGTAGAGGATTTGTAGAGTGAAGTTGTGAAGAATTGTCTAATAACTATTGCAATTCCCCACCACTGCCTGACCTGGGTGGGTTGATTGTGGCACTAAATGGGTGCATTGCTTAGGACATTATTTTACTCTTGCTTAGGGGACAGAATTGCTGCTAAAACTATACTGGAGTTAAACAACTCAGAAAGTGATTACCTCAGCCCTACACTGACATACATGAGGGTATGCTTGGTGCACACATATACTGTGCCAGTGACATAAACTGACCTTCGCATCAACCAGTTAATATGTACCTATCGGTGTATTGCCCCACCACCCCCCCCTCGGGCGTAAGTGGGGCTTTACAGGGGGGATTGACACGAAACTGCTGCCCCACTATGGGGCATTTGACGATCGTTCAGTAAGCACCCAAATATTTTTTTGTTGTAACTTCCTTCGCTATGTCAAATCCCGAGTAAATCCCGCGTTGCAACTGGGGCCAACGGTGGGGATTTGACACGATAGATTTGCCCTGCTATGGGGCATTTGACATTCGGCTGTGTCAAATCCCCACTATAGCCCCATATATGCCCGAGGGGGGGGGCTGTGGGGCAATACGTTGATAGGTGCACAATATGTACCTTCCATATTGAAGCTGCTATCTGGTAACTTTGCTGATCTCATATCATCTCTTGCTGCTAGACTATATGCCCGCCCTGGCAATGGTTAAAACATAGCCACTCGTAATGTTTTGTTACGCGGAGAAACACGGTTGACCATGAAGAAATAGATATATAAGCGCCTGTACAATAAAATTAATCACGTGCTGACATCAGGTTGGGTGAATAAATCAATCCCCGTTTATTATGTCCGCCATACCAAGGGGGTGTCACTCCAATTAGCACTGTACTACGATCTGCGACCGCGGTCAAAGCCGGTCAAGATCGATTGTAGATTTTGACCGTTGACTTTTATCGAAATTTTGTCTTGACCACTGACCTGTTTCCGTTTATTTTCGCTATATTTTCGTGCACTACGTACAACCCGAGCATATTGACCTCTAATCTCGCCTCTAATCATGGGCAAACTCTTGTCGAGGTGTATAGTCGTGAATAACACTGAATATGGCGTTTGGATAACAAAAGTACCGAATTTACCAACGAAAATCGGTGGAGGTAAAGCTAAAGCAATGATACGTCTTGATAAGATTTGTCCGGATTTCTCGGCTCGCATCATTTCATCAATTAAAGTGGGAGGTGATCTAAGCGGAGAAGGAGCATTTGTCATGGCAGGCAATGGTGGAATCAAACTCACAACGGTTAGAGAAACACGAGGGGTCCGTCACTAGCGAAATCATCGACGATATTTGGAATATGGGCATTGTATTCCATGATATTCCATATTCCTGCTTATTTCAGATTATATTTCAAATATTCGTGATATTCTTGCATATTCCATATTTCAATTGGATTCCTCGATATTCCTGAATATTCCTCTACATTCCATCCATGTATTATTTATTTAGGCTACTGGTTCATACGGGGGGTCAGCAACAAAGTAAAATCGCCCACGAGATTTTAAAATCTTGAGATTTTTAAAGATTTTGAGATTCTAAGGAGATTTTGAGATTTTAAGGAGATTTTGAGATTTTGATAGATTCCGAGATTTTGTGGAGATTTTCTAAGATTTTCTCTCGAGATTTTTTCGTTGTTTCAGCGTGAGGCGATGTTCAGTAAGTCTCCTTGTATGTAAGATCTCGTTCAATATTGTTAAATATTTGTTTAATGTCACAGGGCGAGGTCCAGGAGGCGAGAGAAGCTATTCAGTATACTCAGCCTAGTGATCAACGGTTAGGCCACACCAAGTCAAACCTTAGTTTCTGGTCACCCGCCCGCATGGAAAACTGGAACCCCAGTTTATGAGGACTATTATTAATATTACAGGCGTTTAAGTGTACGTGACCAAGGACAGTGATTTTTAAACACTGCAAAAGATCGAGATACTCTAATAGAGCAGTCACACTACCCTTAACTTTAATACTAGATACTACTATAACGTTTTTGACTTCTCCTTGATTAGCTATATAGCTATTAGTAATGCTTCTGTTGCCAGTAAGTAACTTCAGTACAATATGTATGTAGCATTGATCACTACACTGTTAAAAATGAAGTGCTATGGTAGCACCTCTAGGTGCTATTTTTTGACCGGAGCAGTCAAAATTTAGCACTTTTGGTGCTACCATAGCATTTTTAGGTGCTATCATAGCACTTCATTTTTAACAGTGTAGCCTAATGATCAGATATACTATAGCTTAAACTTTCCTAACAATTCAGATGTGGTCCTCTAATGATTAATCTAGTAACTCTTCTAGTGGATCTAAACTTGGACTTCCTTATCACTGATCACTGATATACTGACTAGAAATCTGGTAACATTTGGTGAGCTCAAACTTCAACTTTTCCATGATTAAATAATTGCAAGTATGGTCCTAAATTAACAAGTGCATGGCATCCCTTAGTTAAAACATTAACTTAGCTTTCCCACATGATCACTGAAAAACACTAGCCTGGAGCACTCAACAACTCAACTCAAAACTTTGACAGCTACTTTACTGAAGGTTTACTGTATAGAAGGCTGGAAACACATGCATATATAGTTGACTAAGACTTCACATTTGAAAGAGTTTCTGGTGTGTTAATATAGTTTTGGATTATTATTAGTTAGCTAATAAATAATAATTTCCTGACATAGCTAATGAAACATTTCATTTGTAAAGCAAAAGTAGCTACATGAGCAGACCTTTCCTTAGTGTTAGCTACACATTGTTGTGCTCAGCAGTGTAGCTAGCCATCAACAATCTTCCTGGTGCACTTTGCAGAAGCATAATTAACTATACTTATGCTATAAGAATGTTGGTTAAGCTTGGTTGTAAACTCAATATGAAATGGGTAAATTGAGCAAAATTAATAACATTACAGTATTACTGGTGTATATGTAAGAGTCTATAATAGTCCTGAAGTCCTGATCATCCGCCCGCCCGCATCCTTTTGTTGGCTAGGGAGTGACCAGAAACTAAGGTATGACTTGGAGTGGCCTTATGATGAAAACTGAAGCTGAGCTGTACAGCTGGTTGTAGCTCACCGACGCTAACTACAAAGCCAGCTAGTGAACTATGATGCTTGGAATGATCATTAACTATCTACTGTAGCTATATACATCCAAAGCCGCGAGAAAAGCCATGGAGGACCGCGACTGTGTCCGCGGACCCGGCGAGACCGAGACTGCTTCGATGGTTTGGTGCCGACTATTACTGCTTGTGAAGTGCCAAAGAAAACCGTAAGATCCTTGTTTGAGCAGGCAGCTCGCATTGCTGTGTCCTGTTCTTACAGAATTTTTAATTCTAGAGCCTCCCCGGGCTGGGATCTTTTAGACCACCTTAGGTAAATTTTAAGTATTACGTATAAGTAGATATAGATTTTTTTTTTGGTGTATTGTAATTTAATTTACTTTTAGTTAATGTAAGTCTTGCCAGGGCTCCTGTACTGATCCATCAACACATGGTACCCCTGTGTCTAGGCCCCTGTATGCTTGTAATGTATATTTTGTCTTAATCATTAAGACGTTTATTCTCTCTTTAAGTAATAATTAAATCTTCGTGCTTATTCTGTGCTATTGAGTTGTATAATTATTATAGCTATTTGCATGCCACTGTATAAATATTAACTCTAAGTAGAGCTATGTATAGAGCTAGAGGTGATTGTAGCTAGCTATTCAGCACAATTTTTAACTTGTGCATGGATTAACATTAATGCATAATAGCTGTTTTAATAACATTACTACTCCGATAAGAACGGCTATGCCGATTACTGTGACCATGAGGTTAAATAAAATAACAAATGAATAAGTGATGTGATCATTAATAAAACTTGAGGCTACATAGCCTCTGCATATAGTTCAAAAATACAGTCTTGTTGATAGAAATTAGTGTACATAGCTATATAAATACCCCATCGATCAATTTTGACAACTCTTACAGTACCACTTCTTCCCTTTCTGAACTTGAGTATTGATACAGTTAAAATGAAACCACTCTTTACATTCTTCATTGTCACAGCGTACCATAGGAGCTCCATCATCTACACATCTGCAATAACAATAAACACTGATGTTGATGAGACTATAGAACTTCCAGCTCTTCTTGCTCTAATAACTGGAAAGGGTTGAACCATTCGTTCGTCAAAGCATTTGATTAGGTGTTTTCTCATCACTCCTTGGTTATAAACATAGCAGCTTGGATCCTGCCCATAAACCAGAGATGTGGAGTAAGCAGCTGCAAATAATCCGCAGTCATCAGTACCAGCCTGCTTGTTTGTACTAGCAAATTTGACAGTGATGGTTTTCTTTTGTGATTTCAGCAGTTTGGCTAGCTGAGCTTTAGTGTCCTCAGAGATGGTGAAATGTAGGGAATCATAAATGGTGACATCAACACTGGAGTCAAGTGTGGAAACCGTAACCCAATGGTTGCCATTCACATGTAAGACCTGAACACTTCCTGGTAAAATTTTATTGCTTTTTTTCAAGACTAAAGCAGTGTCCTCTAATCCATTGACTAGCGGAAACTGCTCTTTCAGAAAAAACTGCATTGCACTTAATTGTGTTCCATAGAGCCATTTGCCATCTGCAAGTATTCTTCTGTCAGAATTGTACAGACACATTCCTTTGATTTTGAGCCACGCATTTGAGACATTGCTATCTTCATCTTCACCTTCATGGTCTATGACAACTACATCCAGAGTTTTGGTAACATCATTATCACCTATAACAAAAGGCTCAACCATTTTAGTTCCAGGTAAACTCTCTGAATAAGGTTGCTTACTTCTAACTCTGAATATTCTATCAGGGGATAGTCGCTCCCCTTCTTGGAGCAACCAAAGGGCAGTAGTTTTTCGAATTAAAACAGATTTGTGATTATGAGTCAGTACTTCAACAAAAGGATTAAACTTGCTCTGACCTGCATGCACAGATTTCTTTTGATTGTCATTCTGTACTTCAACACATTGATACATTGGTATTGTTGAAGAAGGCAGGCGCTGAAATGCTAATCTTTTCTTCTTCTGCTCAAGCCTTTCCTGAAGGGTGCTATCAATACACCCACTTTCAATACATGCTCCTATATCATCTGATATGTGTATAGACTCCTCACTAGTAGAGTCATCAACAGTCTCCTCTTCTGCTCTGTTGTCATTAACATCGTCATTTTCAGTATCGCTATCATCACCATCATCATCAACACTGCACAAAAAATTTTCCTTGCCACCATCTATTCCAACAATAGTTTTATCGGACCCCCACAAAGTATGCTTCTCAAACAGCTCAGCCATGCCCAGCTTTTCAACCATTAATTTTGCTTTGTCCTTGGCCTTGCCGATTGCTTTATCTATTTCATCATTGGTGAAATCAAGACTATGAGAGAGCCTTTGAGCTTTACGTTGTTGCTTAATCACTCTTGGGAAGATTATTTCTTTATCTGAATTAGCCTGAAGGGCTAACTGAATATGCAAACGATGTAACCTTCGTAGCAATCCGAGCATACCGAAATTGATCATCGTTGAAAATATGCTACTCATACTTCTTGCAGCTCTGAAAGTAGCTTCACAGGATTGTGATCCAAGAAGCCAAGGTAAAAAACATTTGCTGTTATTGACATGATCTCGAATGGTAATCAGGAACACAATCAATGCATGAGCATTCAGCTCGATGCACATATATGCATTTGATGTAATAAAATTATCTCGAAGAGTAAATGATTTATTTAATATCAACCACTTTCGCCAATATCTCATAAAAAATACAACATACCACAGATCTTCGATTCGTTCAAGTGGGCCCAGCTGCTGATCTAAAAAGCTATTTGTGGCACATCTCATAAGCTCAATGTAGCATTTTGTGGCATCACTCTGTGGTACCTCAGACAACAAATGTCAAGCTGTTGTAATGTTTATAACAGCCTGAAAGTTCTGCTTATCTTTATGATTAATGTCTCTCAATCGCAATCCATGCTGATCTTTCTGGAATTTTCTTGTCAAGGCTTGTAGGTGACTTCCCGTTGCTGTATAATCTCCCATCCGTAAAGCAATATTTGGCTTCAGTAAACGGCTCTTCAACTTGACAGCAAGGTGGACAGTGTCTTGAACGAATGCTATATTTATTGGCTGAATATGAAACCAATTCTCCCAGGCGGTGGGTATAGTTGAAGATAAGTTATTGGTTGGCAGTGAATGAGATGATGGTACAAACGAGGAGGATATCTTCATACATTTCATTAACCTGCTATCACCATCAGCCCCAAAGCTTAATACCGTAATGCCACGCTTGGAACATTCATTTGTGATGTATGTCCACCTTGGCAGCAGATCTTCTGCACAAAACTTATTATCAGTACCAAAGCACACTAGGCAAAATGGTGGCACATTTTGCCACAATGGTTGTGCCATATAGACATAAGCATATTTTGCCACTGAAACTTTGCGAAACATGTTTTCCATAGCAGGAAATGACACTGCCACAAAAGCATCTATTACTGGCAAACCATCACTATTCAGTGGTAGCACAAATCCTACACATCTGTCAGTTGCGCAGTCATATTCCACTCGTCCTACCACTCTTGTTGCATCTTCACCTATTGAAACAAATAGGGGTGCTTTGTAGCGGTCAATGTGCTCCTTCAGTTGATCAAATCTAAATAAGCCTTCATCAATAACTTGGTACTCAGAATAAATGGCAGTTTGAATAGTTCGAACACATGGTAATGCCTGTGGAATGTTTTGATGAATAAATTCATATGACAAAGGTCCAGCAAAAAGAAACAGTGCAGTTGCAATCTTTCTCATAATTTCTGAATGCCTTCGATGTGTGGGATATTTATAATGATTGCGCTCTGCATTCTTTATCAATTCTTGTAAGATATTGGAAAATGATATTGTGTTAGCTGAATTCACATAAAGAGTTGTCTCCGAAGATCGTACCTGTTGTAGCAATGCAGTCAGTGTGTCATTTTTGTGCTCTAATTGCTCTATGGTACTCATGATTTTCCAGTAACCTGTTATAAGAGATTGTGATGGATCAGAAGCAGCTGCTTCAAGATGCCTTTTCTTTCTAGAAGACCATGACCATTCTGGGGGGCGTGGTTTTTTTTCAGCCCCTCTTTCCGTATGGAAAGAGGGGCTACCTAAAAAACCTGGTTCTCTGATTGATCACTGCTGGCTAAAGCTTGAGAATAATTATTTTTCAAGGCACTTACAGCTGTCAAATCAATTAAGCTATTATCAGCATTACTTGAATGTGTGCTTACTCTACTGCTAGAAGAACCATTGCCATCGCTAGCTGAAGACTCTGTAAAATAGCCCCCTAAGGAAGTTTGACTGAACTTTTTCTTATCCTTTTTCTCGCTTTCGTCTTTATTTTTATCCATGCACGAATCGACATGCCGGTAAAAATTGGAATTGGAAAATGACTGATAGGTTTTTTGCAGCAAAATGGAATTTCCACAATTGAGACACCTAATAGATACTTCAAAATCTCCAGGGCAACCTTTTGGTACAATATGCAGTGAATAATGTTCACCTTCTTGCATTTCCCACAAGTAGCTCTTTTCTTGTCTTTTTGTCCATGTGCATAAATTATGCCTCACCTGCTTAGAAACATCAACAAGTGTAGGAACTGTAACAGTTGAGTCATCAGAAGTAGTCTGCTTTTCTGTTATTTTCCTTTTCTTGTTTACCTTAGCAAACTGGGAATCCATTTTTCTTTTTGAGTAAACGTTGACATCACTCTTATTTCGGCATAATGTTTTCACTTCTCTGATAAAATGGCAAAGCCTGATTCTGTGCCCAGGTGAAAATTCAAATGGACTAGAAGAATATGGATTATGGTTTGGAGAGGAAGCAAATTTTCGCTCTATGTATTTCTCAATCTTCTCAATAGAATTACCTGGGTTTTCACTAGTATCCATTGAAGAGAGAACTTCTATTTCATCAAACCCTGCTGACACAACACAGTTTACGATGTATGGTGGAAGCTTCTGTTTCATTAGTCTCATCACTCTTAAATTCATTTTATTTCTCTGCACCTCATCTGACGAGTCGGAGGACGAGTCATCAAGTGTATCATAATCAGGTACTTCACTTTGCGAGTCACTTGGTCTTTGATGAGAAATCTTGGAGGAAATGGAGTTCGTTGAAAGCTTACTAGTTTGTTGATGTCTAACCAACAAAAAATGTAATTATTACAGCTTGAAATTAGCTATTGTGCTCTTACTTTTGAGATAAAGATTCATTAGCTTCCGAATTTAATTCAGCTTCACATGGGGCTTCATGGGGTTCCAAGTGATCTCTATTCGAACTTGCAGTACATTTTTGAGTCAGGACTTGATTCAACCTCGGATTCAACTGAATAATTGATGAGCTACAAACAGATAATTCCGCGGATAATTGAGTTGCAACCTCGCAGTCAAGACAGCGGCATGCTCGACTCAGTGATGGCATGCGTACTCACCTTTGTTCAGTTACTAGTCCTGATTGGATTGTTGCTTCATTCGGCCCGGCTTCACTGACTGCAGCTCCACGCTGAGTAGTAGTGGGTCCTGGGGTGCTAATCGAGGTGCTAATTGGCTTACTGCTGATATCACGCTCCTCCTCGTGTTCAGAAGGGAAGCTTGACGATGTTGAATTTATATCCATCTTAACCCCGATCTTAAGGGAAATTGATAGCCCCGTTGATAGCTAATGAACTCCGGAATGAACTCCGGAATGAACTCGATAACGAGATCAGCATGAGGTGAAACACGTGGTCCCGCACATGTCACCACGATTAAACATCACGTGATACATAGTAAACAAACATTTACGGATAAAATACGGAAAAAATAGGTGAAGATTTTAAGATTTTCGTTCAGATTTTCGGCAGCTCCTACGAGATTTTCAGCTTGTTGCTGACCCCTCGGGTTCATATCAAATGAAGTGCTTTTCACACAGTTGGGACAATTACGCTGAGGATTACGCAGTACGAGCTATGATGGTTAGCTGGCATGTTGCAATGGAGCGGGCCATTTTATATAGACTCAATCAGTAACTGAGCTGGTCAAGACGAATGTAAGTATAACCCCTCCAGCCATAACAACTGCTTACCAACAGAGCTACAGCTACTTTCCACGAACCATCAAGCAGTGGAATAACCTTGAGAATAAGCGAGGAGAACAAGTTTGATATAATTGACGCCCGCCGCAGATAATTAAATGACGTAATCTTATATCATGTGATAAGAACAATATACGAAAATACACGTACATATACGGAAATATGATTTGAATATATTCCATATTCCATATTTCAGTTCTGATGTTCGACGATATTCCTGCCAGTGACGGACCCCTCGGAGAAACAGCTGGTATGCAAAAGAAGCAATAGACAATATGCATACCGAAAACATTCTAATAAGCACGTGATCTTTTGACGGTGAATTAAGTGCGAATTGATTCATAGCGTGGCAGTATCAGCGATTCTTACAGAGCGGTGACTTCTTCTACCCAGGAGATAGTATAACTGGCGAGCGAAAGGTTTCCCGTAGCATTAGTGGTGAGTTATAGTCCTAGCGAAGTTATCAGCGTTTCTTACGGAGAGGTGATTTCTTCTATCTAGGAGGTAACACACCTGGCGAGAGAAAGCCTGCCTGTAGCATTAGTGGTGAGTTATAGTCTGAGCCGCATTAGCTACCCATACTTATGTATGGGATTTTCACAAAATTTCGGTAGTCGTTCACCGTCAACTTTTTTTGGAAAGCGTCGCCGCACTACTGTAATTGATCATTTTTCTTTCGAATAATATAGCATGCATATTGTCTATTAACTTGGATTGAACTACTCAAGAATTTACAGACTGATAGCTTAGCTGAAGTTTTAAAAACCTCAATGGAGGAAGCCGCTGAATATCAGACAACTGTGAAAGAATTCTGTGACAATACTCAATTTATCGAAGCTGGAAAAGAGTTTCCATGGTATAACACAGCATCCATGCACATGTGTGTGTATGTCATAAATGATAAATTACAGATCGATTGGAGAAAATGTTACACAAATCCAAAGCCTGGAGGTGATTGGGTTTACCCATTAACAGACTACTTTAATAAACTAGATCATGAGAAAAAATCTGATGACAGTGATACTGTTCCTGTGTATGTACAACATCAATAGCAATTTATGTATGTCACGAGGCTGCAGCTAATTTCACATGAGCAATGGCTATTGTGGCATGCAGACTATGTTATACAGTGAAACCTGTTATTAAGGACACCTTGGGACCAACCAAATTTGTCCTGTTTTTCAAGGTGTTCTGATTTTCCAAGTTACATGTTAATGGGGATACTTTTTGGGACTGTTATCGAGTGTTGCAGGTGTCCTTATTGTAAAATTGTCATGTTCAGCAAGGGGTCTAAGACACCCAATCTCTCATAAAATAGTGTGATCTAAGATGTGCATGGCACTCTAAAGTCACGTATGCACAACAAGATGCCATTTTTGAGGGCAAAAAATACTTGTGCTTTATGCTATGAAAAATTTTAACTGCCAAAAATGTGAATTAAGGAATCGTACTGGGAGATGGAGTACCATTATAGTAATTTACTAGCACCTACATATGATGATATATAGAGACAGTTTTTGCAAAAGAACACTACACAGTAAGTTCAAATGGGTCAATTCAACCTCCATGAGTAAATTTAAACTACAGAAATTTGGTCAAAATGACCATCTAAAGGTGGTTGTAACTATAGGGAACTAAATCAGTCAAAAAAACTAGGGAAGGTCAAAATAACTGTTCACTTAGGATGATGAAATAACATATTTTGGTAATTTCAGTGTGTATATATGGTCAAGTCAACTGTAGTAAAGTTTAGATGACCAGCTACATGGTTAAATGTACAGTACACTGGTCGTTATAACATTTGTGTTACATCCCACAATCAAAAGTGAACATGGAGATCATAGGTTTTATATATACAATTTGAAAACTCTATAATGTTTAAAGTATTAAGATGTAGTATGTAACAATATTATTGAATCTGTGTCAAAGATAGATTAATGCATGTTATTACTAATGATGACTAACTTGTTAATTAATGTAAACAAACAAACAAATATTTTGTGACACGAGTTGATTTTACCAACAGATGGTTAAAATGACCATGATGACAAGGTTATTTCAACCCGGGCACTTGGTTAGAGTTGAAGTGACTATGGGCATCTGGTTAATATGACTATATGTTACAAAGTTAAAATAAACAAGTACATCCTTAGGTCATTGCTGCCAAAAATCAGTAATTTGAATTGCAGGTAAAGCAACCCAAAAATTTGGGTCATTTGTACCCATTTGAATTTACAGTGTAAATATTTTTTGCCCATACTTTTCTTGTAAACAATGAAATCCAAAGCTGTAGCAACTTTTTGTGACTGACAATTCCCTAGATCCCATATGGTCTATAGTGGTTCACTAGAATAGTTATAGCCATATAATTGTGGAATCATTTCAACCTGTATATATAGTAATTAATAAGTTAAAAAAAGGTTGTTTAAGCTGTATTCTGTTTACATTACAAAACAATACAAAATATATGTAAACATGCAGACACTGGGTAAAGAGTTGACACAGTGGTGGGGATATATGTCCAATAACAAAACTTTACAAGCTCAACCAAAGACAATGTCAATTTCAGTAAGAGGTATAAGTCATGGTCATTGTGTGCAGAAGTAAAGCTCATGCTGGTCCTATATCACAGCAGGAGGCCAAAGCACTGCTTGCACCTTGCAGCTCTTAGCTATGTGCTCCTGCATGATCCTAGTGCAGCTATATACAAAATTAACTGTACCTTTCTGCTGAACCACAGCTGTGAGTGTACTAATAGTACAATGTCATGGCATGGTGCTCTATCATGATACCATATCAACTGGTTAAATGCCACACCTTTAAAAGGAGCTGATCTTGAGCATTGCCACAATCAATTTTAAAATTAAAACATTGGTAATAGACTACACTCTACTGGAATGCTATATACGATGTACCAACAGCAAGCCAAGAAATGACACCGATATCTAGATCTCAGGAATACAGCTATCATGCAGAAACACCTCTGTGATTAATGATTAATGTAACAATTCCTGCTATGCCCATAGTGAATTGACAATTGCTTCTGTGATTATAATTAGGCATGCTCAAAATTTTGCCCTAAATGCTCCCAGGAATTTCCCAAAATTTTTTCCATATTTCTTACAATAATCTTGGAACGTTTTAATCAGTGAATACTCTATTAGAGCATTCCACTACAAAGTGACTGTTCAGTTTCAAGTTCCACTGACTGCTCTATTAGGTAGTATCAATCTATTTTCACGGAATTAAGCTGAAATGTCCATCTAATATGCTCCTGGAATAGCACTCCAGCCTATTGTACTTTTAATATGCTGGCATATTGACACAGGCCTATCTGTGATAATTTTGTAATGATGACCCACATCCAGAGAACAGAACTTCAGTCCCTGCAATCTTTCAAATGACATTCCTAGTACAAACACTAGTACATCAAATGTTTAGATTCAACAAGTTATCTAAGTATCATGAATGCCATTGAATGGGAATAGCACTCTGCACTGCATGGGTGTCTATGTAAGTACATACACAGGGCTTGGTGTGAGACTAACACAATGCCACCTTAAGACATTGATCTACATTATCGTTGTAGTCTTTCTTGTGTTTGTGCCAAATGGTTTATGTTTTAAAATACATCAAGAAATAATTCCATTGCTAAATGACCAGCTACATATAATGATTATATATTATACACTTGAAGAAGTTATTTATACAGTGTGAACACAGCAAGTCCTGGAATATATGATATACTTGCAGTTTAATAGTGTAAATTGCATGGTTTGCTTTTGTAATTGCACGTACTGTCAGTCTGACAGTAGGAGTAATTCTATCAACAAAATGATGTTACTATAGTGATATATCTCCAACAATGTGGTTGCTTAACATAGTTGTAGGCCTTTGCTAAGGTCATAGAGTACATGGTAAAGTCACCTTGGTGTCATAGCAATGGTTGCTAAGTGAGATTAGCCTTATGCAGTAGTTATTTTTGAATTTTTGTTGCTTAGTAACAATTGCTATGGTTGTTGGATTAATGATGGTCACTATGTGATTAGTAGGCGATCACACACATTTTTGTGCAAATAGGGATAATTGTAACAGTCAAAATTGTGAATACCCATACAAACTATGAAGCAAACACATGTGATAATTTCTACCATTCCAGTTAACCATTCTATCTTCCAGTGAATATAGTGGCTATGCAGCTACGACACTGAATAGTAGCTAGCTGTATAATAGAAGGTAGACAGATGCTGTTATTCATGAACACAACAATATTTATGTTGCACCACACAGAATCATCCTTGTGTCTTACATAATGATTAGTTACGATGTGACCAGATTTAAAATAATGGTGGCTACAAAGTTGTGTACCTAGGATTAAATTTTTGGTACCTCAATTTGTGTATGCCAGAGCTGAATCTGTAAGATGGTGGCTATAAATTTATTGCTGTTTGGTGCTGACCACTACTGTGCATATACTCCTAAAAAGTGATTTAGTCATGATGATAAATTTCCTGGACTATAATTCTATACTTTTATGAAACTGTTCTATATATAGGGTAGCTGTCAATTTTTTTTTGCAGTTCACAGCTACACCCCAAGACTAAATTTCAACCAGAAGTATATATTCACCAGATCTCAAAGACCCACATTAGTCAATGGAAGTGATTCAGCTTAGTATACACATGGTGGTGGAGCAGGTCAAAAGGTATGGGGCAAACTTTGATAATGAAATTTACATATATAGGAGTTTGAAGCATACGACAGATATGGATATTATTAATGGGCAAGTCGTCCCCAAGGAATATTTCATGCTCTGAGATAGTACTTTGGATGAATTAACTATGCTTTTGAAAAGATTACAAAAATAATAACAAGTGACTGTTTTATTAGAGTATTTTGATCTTTTCTTACAAACATCCCCCCCATTTTCACTGCCTATGTATGACGTGTATATATGAGTACTTTGTTAAGCACCAAAATTTATTGTTCTCATAATATAATACCAGCAACATTGAAAAGAAGTTAAGTTTTGAAAAACACTCTAATAGTGCACACAAACAATCAAATATGTGCTGGATTTCCCTGTCCATGCTTATCATTGTGCAATGTGCTTTCCTAAGAGAAAGCAAGTGGTATAAAAGAATGCAAGAATGTCCTCATTTAAGTAGGTATAGGATCAGGATTCAAACCAGTAACCTCATCAAAGAACCTCATACTTGCAAGTCACATGCTATACCACTTGTAATGCATGTATGCCCTGCAGCTCAATAATCATATCAAGCATATAAGTTGCAATGACTTTTTTTTCTGTATTAATTTTAGATACATGTTTTTGACTCCCTGTATTCACAGGTTGTAGCCTTCTCATAGGTCTCTATTGGGATAGCATTCACAGAACAGAATAATTACATGTGCAGTTTTACATAAAGAATTCCAGCAAGTTTTTCACTACATCCTTGTGTTCAACACAACAAATGATGACTTCATTAAAAACACCACTTAGATGGTGAGTGATTTGTTTAACAGTAATATGTGCAGCGGTTGGCAAGATAATAGTTGAATCCCAAAGGAATGCCTGACAGTCAGACGGACAACTTTTCAGCTTTTTTACATTCAACAAAGTGCAGTTCATTTTGATTTCAAACAGTATTTCATTAAATAATCACTATAGGGACGTGCAAGCATAAACACAATTTTCAGTAGATAGTTGTCATTATAGCTTCCTATAGCTACATAACTTATTCCTACAACTGCATTCATTGTGCTTTATGCATGCATGTGACTCAAGCAATATTATTAAATTTTCTATACTGCACTTTGGGTGAAAAGATCAAAGTGAAACTGAAGTGTACTTTTATTGTACACCTGGCTGCACACTTCAAAGCTGGCAGGGTGCTGTACTTGTTTCAACTGTGCTGTATTTGCCCAAGTGTGCTGTATTTTCCCTTTGATCCCAACACAGCACTGTTGAAACAGTAAACAAGTTGTGTATTTTCCCTTTGATCCCAACACAGCACTGTTGAAACAGTAAACAAGTTCTAGACACATTATCGCATTCCTTTCCGCACCAAACCACTGCAATGTTATGAAGCCATTCAACAATTATGACGTATCATAAATACATAGACCAATGCCATGACCTAAACAGAAGTGGGCGAATTACCCTGAAAGCCATTCTTAGTTAGCGAAGGAACAGAGCACATGGCGTTATCAACACTACAAAATGACTCCTGTCCACGTTGTAAATGCCAGGTGGAACACCATAAGTAATTTAGTCTCACGTAGCCAGACCCTTTTCTTTCTTTTGTGCGGGGAAAGAAAAGGGTCTGGTGAACTATAGCATCGTCGTTGGGCTATCCCGAGATTGTGGGGATTCTACTGCGCAACTTTCGGATTGTTGATTGGCAACAAATGACGCGATTTGCTAATATTTGTATCCTGTTACCATAGCTACTACTGAAATATCTATGGTAACAGGACGCAAATGCAGCAGATCATGTCATTTGCACCAAACAACAATCTGGAAGCTGCGCAGTAGAATCCCCACAATCTCGGGATAACCCAACAACGATGCTACACTACTATGTTCACTAGACCCTTTTCTTTCCCGGCCCTATTGGCACTCCCTTCCTCCCACACATCTCTATAGAATGCTAACAAAATATTTGAAAATTAATTATAACCTACAGCATGCCCAGGGTTCAATGGGCAGGCAGGTGCCCCTCACCTACTTGGCGTCACCCCCACTCTTCGCCTCGTGCTGTATTAATCTCTCGCCCACGCCCTCGTGCTATTTTTTCCCATATTGCACTCGCGGTGGTGCTCTGACCACTACTAGTATATAAAGAATCCTATAGGGAATATTTTGATGTAGGTATACTAAGGGTGGTATCACCATACTGCACTATTTCAATGGCCCTATCCTGAATTATAGTATGTGGAACAAGGATAATGCACTTGTCAATTTCATGCCCCACTCTCCCACGGTTGGGGGGGGGGGGGGGATACAGGAGATTTGACAAATCTTGGTGTCAAATTCCCCACTACTGGGGCAAAATCAGCTGTCAGATCCCCACTATGTCCCCACCCCCTAGTAGGGATACAAATAAAGCTAGTGGTCCAGACCGTATATCCCCTTACATCTTGAAGCATTGCGCAGATGAAATAACACCAATATTACACATAATTTTCAATCATTCTCTGTCAACTAACTCATTGTCATCTGATTGGTTAAAAGCCAATATATGTCCAGTATTCAAGAAAGGTAACCACAGTAGTGTTAGTAATTATCGCCCCATATCTTTGACCTCCATTTGTGCAAAGGTTATGGAACACATTATATATCATTCCATCATCAACCATCTAAACGAAAACAACATATTAATTGAAAATCAACATGGGTTCAGATCTAATCATTCATGCATAACTCAACTAATTACTCTTACAGAAGACATATCCTTTGCTCTAGACCATCAGAAACAAATAGATATCATCCTATTGGATTTTTCTAAAGCATTCGATACAGTACCACACCAACGCTTAATGACCAAACTAAGATATTATGGAATTAATGGCAGTACTTATAACTGGATCCAAACTTGGCTTACCCAACGTACTCATTGTGTTGTTTTAAATAGTGAATCCTCTAGTCCAGTGTCGGTAATGTCTGGGGTACCACAAGGCACAGTTCTTGGACCTCTAATGTTCCTATTGTATATAAATGACATAACTAAAGACATCAACTCACCACTCCGCCTGTTCGCTGATGATTGCTTGCTTTATAGAGTTATCAATAGTGTAGAAGACATCAACAGACTTCAAGAAGATTTAAATAAACTGTCAGAATGGGCCGATACTTGGCAACTTAAGTTCAATATTAGTAAATGTACAGTTATACGTTGCACGAGATCCTTATCACCACTCACTTACGACTACACACTTCACAGTCACATACTAGATATATCTGATCAACATATGTACCTAGGAGTCTTATTCATAAATCACTGTCTTGGTCACCTCACATATCAAATGTTGTCAATAAAGCATCTAGAACACTCAATTTCTTAAAACGCAATCTAAACAAATGTTCAAAACAGGTTAAAGAATCAGCTTACCTAACAATGGTGAGACCACAACTAGAGTATGCATCTGCTGTCTGGGATCCCTACCACGTTGGAGATATTTCAGAGTTAGAGAAAGTACAACGAAGAGCAGCGCGCTGGGTGTTGAATGACTATGGCAGATTCAGTTCAGTTTGTCTAATGTCGGATCAGCTGAAATGGCCTACATTACAAATTCGTCGGAAATTATCTAGGTTACAAATATTACATAAGATACACTACCAACAGTTATCACTCCAAATTCCTCATTATTACTTACCAAAAACACGACCAACAAGACAATACCACCATCTTCACTATACCTCATCCACCACGGCATACCAAAACAGCTATTTCTCAAGAACAATAAACGAGTGGAACATACTACCAACTGATACAATTGAAATTGCAGATACTGATCTATTTACAGCTAGACTCCAATCATATTATTGTACCTAATGTATTTGTTTATGTGATTCCTGAGCACACCAGCAGGGCTGACTGCTCAGTAAGTAAACAATAATAATAATAATAGGGGATTTGACACCTCAAGGATGACTAAACATTACCTGGTAATACACCTGTAGCTAGTAAAAGTACAGCGAGTACGACTTTATTGTTTATAAATGCAACTAGCAAAAATCGGTCAGTGAATTGGACAACTGTCAATTGCCCCAGGGGTGGGGACAAGAAGCAATGTCAAATCCCCACTTTGGGTGGGGGGATAGGGCATGAAATTAACAAGTGCATAAGTGATCCTAATTACAGCATTGTCACAGTAATAGTGTCTATAAAGACGTAGTCTTTAGATAGAAATATATGCAGTACTAAGCTTTTTAAATGTTGAAATCTACTTGTATAAAGATATTGTCATCTTTGATATATCGACAGGTTTTCGTGCTTGTACCAAGGTCTTCATTTTTAATATAACAGTGACTGTACCACATAACAAGACTACTTCTCTCTCTATCAACAACTTTCTTACAGCCATCTTCATAATCCACTCCTTTCTCTATGTAATGCTCACTGTCACTGAGCTGGTTCAATAATTTCACTTCACTGTGTCCACTTAGTGGCCAATGCAGTCGATCATCATTTGGACCTTTCATGAGATACAGATACACTGACAAATGTGTGTTGTTGCCATGCAAGTGTCCACAAGCAACAACGTTCAGGCACAACTTATGACCTTCACGGGTATCAAATGGCGTACTGTACCAGCTGGCTTTACTTTCCTTCATCCTGGTGTACTCTGGTATTCTAACAACTGTTGGAACAACCATGACTTGATCACCTAACAATAGCTTCTTCCCTAAAGAGTTGATTTTTGCAAGCCAGACTAATTCAGGGTGAAATATTAACTCGTGCAATTCCTTGTCCAGATTATCAATTTTTGTTTGAAACTTGATCAACTGTTCATCAAATTTGGTAGCCAATGTGTTACAATCGTTTGCAGTAGTTGTAGTCATGGCTTGAATTTGGTTGAGCTTAGTTTTAGTGTAGCGTAAATGTATTTCTATCTCCTTTTTGTTGTGTTCTTCCTGGTCCTTACGATTCATTGTTTCGATACAACCCACCACATGAAACTCACATTTCACCTCTTCCAGTGGGCATGTCCTGAGGTGCTCTTTTACATTGTTTCTAGGCATTGGGTCAACTCCACAATTGTTCGGACAAATATCAAGATGGCGATTTTTACGATCATTTGGGCCATCATTTGCTTTACTTGAAATCTCCGCATGGTATACCGGATCTTTACGAGCTGGAGGTATTGCCATTAGCTAGCAGGCTGAGTAGCAAATATAGAATTGCAAGTGACTCTGAGACTAGCTGCACACAAAAATGAATATCCTCAATTGGGTGCATGTACTAAGAACAGTAAGTTATTTTGGTGGGGTCTATTCTATGGAACGGAACGGAATGATGGACTAAACTACGGAACGGAATGCTTTCTCAAATTGAAGCTTGCAGCTTACTATTGCTGTACAAGTTATCGGTGGCACTTCCAGCTGGTAAACAAACGTACCCCAAGAAAGATAAAACGAACTTAAGGATCGATTGTGAGTTCTTGCTGTTTATCTTCGGATGTATCAAGTAGGGAACTTAATGCATGACTAATATGTGAGTTGTTTTTGCTTACTTTGACTTTAGAATGTACAATCTGGGGCTCAGCCTTTTAATAGGCATAAATCCGGCAGTATGTAGCTACACTACAAAGGAAACAAGTATGGTGAACAAGCTGAATCAACTCTGTCAGGCTATAGTCTGACGGCGCCCGCCCCTTCGCATAGAGTAAGGGTCCGGTATGCTTAGTATAGTGGAGTTGTACCGTATTACCAAAAACTGGTGCAACCAATCAGAACGCTCCACGTTTAATCAGCGCATTTTTGTGTATGCTACGTCAAAAGAATGAATCAAATGCCCTAACAGTACTGAAGAAACAAAAGGAGTTAGCTAATAGAGAAGAAAGTGTTATTTCGGGAAGAGCTTTTCGCCTTGTTTGATACGCGAAAAACCCATGTTACGCTCTGATTTCCTAGGTAGGGAGACGTGTATTTTATAAAAGTAGACCAATCCACTTTCGCCTGTGTAAACAGGGGCGTAGCAAGGCAAAAAATATGAGGGGGGCCCATGCATGCATGTACTGGTATAAGAGGGGAGGGTGAAGTTATGTACTTGTGGGAACATGCATAGTGCGCGAAGCGCACTCAGAGCATGCAAAGCATGCTCTCCTTCTAGGGGGGTCTGGGGGCATGCCCCCCCAGGAAATTTTTGAAAAATAAGTGTTATAAGACTGAATCTGGAAGCAAATTTAACCATTATTTCGGATTACAGGCATGGTTAAATAAAGAGTCTGATAGCAATGATGTATACCATGCATGTGAACATGCATGTTTTTGAATTAATTTCCTATATTAGAAAAGTACATAAATAAGATGTACATATATAGCTATAGCTATAAAAATACTTAGCTATATAATCACAACGCAATATTATTAAAACCTTCCAAAATAATACATTCTACGTTTGTTTGCAGATGCAAAGTCCTTAGCTAAGTTACACAAGTCAAGTGAATCTGTAATGTCTCTGTGGATATATAATAGGAACAAATTATTTAATCTGGAACTTGTCATAGTACTTCTGAGATAAGTTTTCACATGTCTGAGGGAAGAAAAGGAGCGTTCAGCAGTAGAAGTTGTCACTGGAAATGTTAGATACAATTTTAAAAGTTTATCAACCTCTCGTAGCATGCCCTTGTATATTGAACTCTCGTTCATTACACTTGCTATTGTTCTCACATTGGTTACCTTTTTTATGCCTAAACAACTTGTTTTAATTGCATCTGGTAGCATTGACAGTTGGGTCTTCAAGTTTTCAAATGCAAAATCATTCTTCAAATACATCTCTAAATCTGGAGAGATACTCTTTTCTGCATTACCATTAGAAAATTCAATAAGAATCGATTCAATTTCATTTACAATTCCTAGATCCTTTTGAATAAACCTTCTTTCAACTTCACCAGCAGTTGCTTCAGCTACTTCAAAATACATGCGACGGTGTCTGTCTTTTGGAGTTTCATAAATGTGGGAACTTGCACCATCATCAATTCTTCTAGGCCTTTTTCTTTGACGTGGAAGGGTCGGTTCTGCTGTTAAATTGACACTTTCACGCATCACTTCACTGTAAAAACTATTAAACCTTGCTTCATTTCTCATGGAATTTAAATGCGTTATGAGAAGTTGAGCACCACGAACTGCCTCTTGTACAGTGACATCCTTTGCTTGAATATTTATTGATACCTGTTCTGCAGCAGAAAATATGAGATATGCAAGTTTTAGACCAAAAAAAGTATCAAAATTGTCCATCTTTGATGCCATTCCATTAGCTTTTGCAGCATACTCATCATGACCTTTACTAATCTCATCTAAAGCACTCTGGATAGTGCTGTAATTTTTCAATATACTGGAAATCGATGAGTGTCTTACAGTCCATCTAGTTGGACACAACATTCGAAGATGTGGTGTCAGTTCACCAGTATTAACAGTTACTTCCTTTCTTAGACTTTCAAACTATGTTAATCTTTTAGGAGACATTTTGATCAGTTGTGTTAACTCATAAATAAAGTTTAAAACATCTCTTATCATGTCACAAGTCTTTGTTACATCCTTTAAGCAAAGATTCAAACTGTGAGCAAGGCAATGAACGTACAACGCTTGCTCAACTTCTGCTTTAAATAGAGCTTGCACTCCATTATTGATGCCACTCATATTGGATGCACCATCATAAGCCTGACCTCGGCATTGATTGATTGAAAGCGAACATGTAGAGATTAAAGTATCTTTTACTGCTGAAAAGATTGTTTGGGCTTTAGTATCAGGTAACTGAACAAGGCCAACAGTACTTTCATGTGTTTCATAATTGTCATCTGTCCACCTAAGGGACATTGACATTTGCTCATTGTGAGAAACGTCTGTGGCCTCATCTACAATTACAGAGTACCATAATGATTTGCTAACATCAGCTAAAATGTTCCTCAGAACAGATTTGCTCATTAATGTGATAATCTCGTTAACAATTTCTGGTGATATGTACTCCCTCCGATTGAGCCAAGAGATCATTTCTGGACAATCTTTTGCCTGTAATAGTCAGACATGGGGCCAAGTACATTTAAAAGTACTTAAGTAAAGTACAAGTACATGCTGGAAGTACTTAAGTAAAGTACAAGTACATTTTGCTGTAGTAAAATATATGCTGTATTCAGTGTATTGTAGTATGTAAGTGCACTTAGGGGGTTGGGTTTTGTCAACCATTCTCTCTCTTAACTCTTAAAATTCACTGACTTGAATAGCAGCATTGTTTTTGTTTGCCAGAATGCTATGACATCATTAATTGTGGCAACATGGTACATAGTAAGGTTGGGGAAGGCAGTAGAAGAATCGCAAAAAGTTGTAAACTGCACCTTCACCCACTGTGTACAAACTACATACAATGTTTGCAGTACTTACAAGTACTTAAAAGTACTTTAAGTACTCAAGTACATACAAGTACTTAGCAAAGTACTTGAGTATAAGTACAAGTACATTGGGGAAATTAAGAAAGTATTTAAGTAAAGTACAAGTACTTTCAAATCTGTACTTAAGTGTACTTAAGTATAAGTACTCATGTACTTGGCCCCATGTCTGGTAGTAGTAGTAATTGATAGAGGTTACCACTAAATGATTCTGCATCCTCTCTGTGACCACGTAAGGGCAGTCCTTGACGTGAAAGGTATTGGATTGCTTGCAGTAGCTTCATAAACATTTTTCTATGGTACTCTTGATCTTTCCTTAGCTGAGTATCACATAGGGCATCAATTCTAACTCCTTTGGCCTTGGCTGTAAGCTTTTCAACAGCCTCCCTATGCATGTTACTGCATTCATGCTCACGAAACTTTTCGAGAGCTTTCTTCCAATTGTTAAAACCTTGATGAATAAAAGTTGACTTTGCATGTATGGAGTTCAGCAAGCACTGCTCATTAGCTGCTCTACAAGTTGCACAATATACCTTATATTCAGATGTACACACAGTGATCCAAGGATGTGCTTCATACCAACTACTTTGAATCGTTCTTGAATGAGATTTCTGCTTGCCATGTTCTTTGATAGAGTATAACTGTTGTCTTTTAGAGCTATCAACTGCTGAAGGATGGTAAGGAATGTTAAAGTTAGTACAGCACTGACACTCGCATGGACTAGCAATGGATGACGATGATGGACTACTAGTGGTAGCAGTAAGTGATGGCATATCCCTAACTTGATCAAGTTGATGGTAATTCAACAATACAGCTTCACTCAAACTTTGACTTGAGGTATCTGGTTCAAACGAGTGAGGTTGCTCTGATTCAGCTACCTCCATCAGATTCACGCTCACAGATCCATCATTACGCACACTGTTATGGCTAAAACAAGGTGGATTTTCAGATCCACCTCCGCTAGTACCGCTTGAGGAGCCTCCTTTAGAAGCTCCTTCACTAACAACCGAATTCTGTGAGCCTCTACTAGTGGTACAAAACAATTCGTTTAAAGTTTTCTGCCGAGACATAAAACAGCTCTTCGATAATTATCTAACACATGTCACCATGTGCTAGCACCACATGAGTTTTAACATATTTCACAGCATTTTAGCGCCTCTACAATTATTTCAAATAAACTGGGTATGCTTTCACTCAGTGTCTCCCTCGGTGTCTCCAATCAATATCGTCAGTCAGGGAAGACAATACATCAGCGAAAGTAGGTATGGTTATATCACGTGATGTATTACTGTAAAATGGTTCCTGCTGGCAACTGAATAAGACCTGGCCTGTTCTCTATATGCATGGCCACAGACTAGGGGGGCCCTGGCCCCTGTGGCCCCCCCTGTTCCTACGCCCCTGGTAAAGGCGAGGAAAGTTCAATATCTCTGCCACAGTTTTGGGTGAGGCACTTCCGTTAAGACCATTTTCGTTACGTCATTACATTCAAATTAAATTCCTCCAGAACAACTCGGTGCTACTAAGCATACCAGACCCTTACTCTATGCGAAGGGGCGGACGCTGCCAGACTAGTCAGGCTATAAACAGAATCTAAAGGAATTTTGTGCAGTGTGTGAGGAGCAAACATTCAGATACCTCAAGGAGGCTATATTGTGTGAACATCAATGATGCAGAATAGTTGTCAGATATCTTAGCCTGAGTAGTGAGTTGAATCCAGGATGGGGTCTATTTTACAGAATGGAATGTTTTCTGAATCAAAACTTACAGCTTGTCTAGCCACTATCATTGCTGAAGTTGCATTCATCAGTGGAACTTCCAGGAAATGGAATAGGATAATAATAAAATATTAATAGCTGTTTCATGCAGTGCATTGTTCTATTACCTGATATATCAAGCAGGTCTCTTCAATTCATTTATTGCATGACCAAAGCAAGTTTTGTTACTATATATACAGTACAGTAGCTGGTTGGATGTCAGTTGCTTCTGGTGATCTTGACAAGATAAATAGTTTAGAAGACCACTCAATTTCTTCAGTTTCAGAGCGTAATATCCACAGAGAAATTAACTAGAAAGTTACTGGTGACAGGAAAAGTCTAGGTGATCATGACTTTATTCAGTCTAATAAACAGAATATATGGTTGATTGAGTGAGGTATCACTTGCAGAATGTTCAGACAACCAGCGATGAGATGCATGCATGGATTCATTGAATTTTTGTTACAGTTGGAGACATTAAATATCCAAAAGCAAACTGACTGTATAATATTAATTCACTTGCTTTATATTTTCTCAATTTTGAGCCTGTATACAAATAATTAAATTTTTCTCAGTCCTAGAATAAGATGGGAGAGAAAATTTATCTTTGTTTACCTATACTGTACAACCTCAAAGGAAATGAAGAATAAAATTAGTAAAACCGCAACAAGGTGAATTACAGATTGAAATACTAAATATGAATTAGAGCCTTTAGATAAATATTGTTCCAAAGCAAAATTGTAGATGGAAAAAACAAAGACTGGTGAGATCTTGGATATTTAATGACAGCGGTTGGAGATTAAAAGAGTGGTAACTTCTTGTTCTTGAATATGTTGCAAAGTGGAGGTACAAATCAAAATGGGATATCAATTTCATTATGAAAAATTTGTATACTTAAATAATCTAGCATTACTAAATTCATTTGTCCTCCACTTAAATATGCTACAACAGTGTCGGTACATTGGCAGTCTACCTTGAAATCTCAACTCTAGAGTAGATTCAACACAGAGCAGCCCACACTGTAACAAATACATGTGATCCCACTGTAATTTCATGGACCATGCAGCTGGACTGGGAATCACTTGAAAATAGATGAACAAATTTAACCTGTTTTGTTTGAAGTGAAGCATGTGAAATGTTACACTTAAGAAATCCTAGGATTCTTAAGTGGTATGTAATTAATGTGAGTGTTCCATTTCAGGTCTGACTAGATACATTGAAATTACACACACATCTTGGTCCAAATCACATTTGCCTGGTGGCTATGGGCATGGTTTCACATGCATAGCTAGGCTTATAATTGAGATTTGGTTGATCTTGGAGTTTTGGCATTTGGCCTGATTCAAGGCTAGCAGTCAGACACATCCTTGAATTTGTGCAACAGAAAAAATCAGTTCACTATTGAATACAGCATTAGTCCACTGCACCATCTATTAACTCCATGCATACAATTCAGTGTTCGCAGAATATAGCCCCTTTGCGATCTGCCAAAATATTTGCTCTTCTCACACTGCACAAAATTCTTCAAGTTTTAATTCAGCAGGCTCTTTCCTGTTACCAGTGTCTTCCTGCTTGCTTTATTTGTACACTGACATATGACTTGAAAAGCCGGCCCAGACTGTTTTCTAAAGTCAAAATGAGCAAACCAGCTCACATAAAGTGCCCTTCTTGGTATATCCGTAGATGAACCAAGGATGAACATCACTGATACAGCTCATCCCACAATTAATACTTCGTTACTAATGACAACCAACAAGAACCCACAATCGATCCTTTAATTCTTTTTATCTTATGTTTAATCACCCACTGGAGGTGCCACTGATAACTCGTAAGGGCAGTGTCAGCAATGGTAAGTTGCAAGCTTCAATTTGAGAAAGCGTTCCGTTCCCTAGTTTAGTCCATCATTCCGTTCCGTTCCGTTCCATTCCGTAGAATAGTCCCCACCAGTTATTTTAGCTATACCCACTGCCGGAATGTCACGAGAGCAAATCGGATCCGAGCCAAGGTAGCTACCACTGCCAAGGAACGGTTATGATCTGCATAGAAGAATTTACGCGGTAATATCGTCACACGAGAAGTTTACATGGTCTCTGTCTTCCCCGGCTCTCCTATTGTTTTATTGAAACCACATAAGTGTGTGGGCACACCAAATACGTAGTTTGCACCGCGAAACCAGATGACCGACTACTGATTTACTAGATCTCAAAACTACTAATGTGCATTCACTAACAGCACATATTCATAAATACACATTCCAATGGTATACTTGACCACCATGACATTCATAGCCTAGCTCATAACCGATCCGGCTGCCGTCCACAATAAAGTAAGTAGCATCTTAACTTCTAGCTACAACATGTTGTGCGGTATGAAAGAAGGGAGTGCTTGTAGCTACGCCTTCGAGACAACACTAGTCCATGATCCAGTAGATAATGCCACGGTACTATACTTATACAGTGATCAAATTTGTGGCTCTGATGGTAGGACATACAAGAGTGTTTGCAGAATGATCCTCGGAATGATCCTTGAAACTGATGGAGTAAATGTGATGCAGGTGGTCCCTATGACAATACTTTCAAGTTGGAGTATTACCTACTGACCAGTGGCCCACGCGTTTAATCACAATCGGGTGTGTGGGTGGCTGGGGACAAGACAGGATGTGAATGTCTTGACAGTTTTGCAAAGACCTCCACCACAGTGTTCATTTGATCTCTCCTCATTTATTATGTGATATCTTGAATTGTTTGATATTGTACCAAATTAGGCTTTACGGCATGAGTACAATACAATTAAATAGTACAATTACAACCACCAAAAAAAGAAAAATTAGTCCATGCTGAGGGTCATATAGCTAGCTTATAAATTTCATCACAATGTGTAGGCTAAAGTTCTCTGTATTTTGGACTCTCAACTCTCACTTCATATGATACAACAGTCAAGTACTCTAATAAAACAGTCAGTGCATGAGTCAGTCTGCTACATGCATTACAACTTGAATTATATAGCTAGCTTATGACTATAGCTAGTTGTAAGTAAGCTTTGGGGCCTTAAAACTTTTCTCTTCTTGCATGGGTCTTGCAGGAATGATGGACAAGACTAAGAATTTTGACGTATTTGTGTGTACAGTCATGCTATTACTGGCAGTAGCAGGACCATAAACTTTATATGGGTAAATCTAGCTGGAATAGTTTAGTCCATTTACTGCAGCTATACCTTAAATAATTTGAGGGAGAAAAATGTGTGTTGATTGAGGTTTTGGGGTAAGCTTACACAGAAAAATTTTATCCTGGATAATTTACATTTCAGAATGCTGGCAAATCTGAAAAAAATAAATAGTCCCCCCTCAAAATATTTAGGCTTTATCCATACACAGTATGTAATTTCAATAGTGAGGCCTACCCACCACAAATTGCATAGCAAAAAGAATTTTTCTTCACAAATGCACCCCAAATGTATGTACCCTTATGAACTTGGATGTGCCAAATTGATGACTGTTCTATTAAAGTATTTTGTAGTTTCTTTTTAAACATCTCTACGATGTTTTCTTTGTGTGGAGTGGGTTGTAAAAGTCATTCTGATTAAAAAATCCCCAAAGCCAGCCATAGGCCGGCTTTGGGGTATACAAATGCAAAAAGAAGTGAAATCTAATCCAAAACAGCCAAGCTGTAAAAAGAGTGCGGCCCTCAAAATGGCTATGGTGAAAAAAGGTGTTACTCTGTAACCATGACAAGAGCTGAATTTATGTTAGAATATATCGTAATTGTCCATAACTCTGATCTAATCCAACACTTCTGTAATCTGACATTGTTTTGTATACCAAAAAGACCTTTTCTATATGCAATAATACTACCTCAATAATCTGACGTCCAACAAAACTCATTTTTTACCCCAATGAGTGTCGGATTATAGAGGTTTCACTGTAACTGTATATATAATTATGTTTAATGTCAGTAGTAATCACTAAAGTGCATAAGTGTCACAGTATTAATTTTCTGCTAGCTACCTGCCTAGGATGAAATAAATTAGATAGTAGTTATATGTATAAGTTCAACAATGGGACTAGTATAGCCTGTTCAGTCACAGAAAGTAGTTATGTATTTCTATACTATACAGTCAAGAGGTCAACTCTATACTAATTTTAGGATTGTAGTAGCTATGTACTTAACTGAATACTTGAAGGCATTGAAACACTGTTAGCTACATTTTTTTGAGGTGGACTACTATGGTACTTCATGTGCTGCCAAACAAGTCCATTCTGCACTGGTAGCTATTGAAATTTCAAGACCTTCAACATACTGCTCTATCTATTGATGACTGAAGTGGGATGTTTATGCCAATTTAAAAAGCTATTTGCTCAATCTTTTAACAAGCAGCTAAAGTTGGAGTCTCCTGTTCGTACAGGAGTTTAAATGCCAGCTGCAGATTGTTGGAATAGTTGAATTGCATTTTTTGTTGCATGTATGTATCTATGTATGTATGTATGTATGTATGTATGTATGTATGTATGTACGTACGTATGTATGTATGTATGTATGTATGTATGTGTGTATGTATGTATGTATGCATTTTTTGTAAACTTCATGCCTGCCAGGGCTCCAGATATAACTTGGTACCCCTGAGTCTAGACTCTCCTATCTGCTGCAACTTTTGCACAGTATATTAAAAAATCTTATGACATTATTGTTCATTTTATTCTTTGAGCTATTGAGAGTAGCAGAAAATTGGAGGGGTGAGTGACCCCTCCCTTTCCCTCAAGCTGAAGCAGTGCAAAATAATTTCATACAGGGCCAAGATACTCTAATAGAACAGTCAAATACTTCTATACATGCACTACTTGTGATAATGTAAAAGTCTTCCAAGAACATTCCATTTACTCCACAACAAAGTCATAGTGAGTATGCTCATAGCATGTTGCTACGTATAGTGTATGTTGACTTTATACTGTGTTATGACTATCCTGTGCCACAATTTATATTTTGGGTCATAAACCACTCATCATGTCAACATGTTCAATGAAAGCACCACTCAAAAAGTATGATTTAGGTTTTCTAAACCAAATCTTTGAAAAACAATACTCATTACTTTAGGGAGGCTGTACCCCAGATCCACTATTGCTATACTACATCCTGGATCCACTCCTGACACACTTGGTATGCCTACAATGTAGAACATGTTTCATGAGAGGGAGTATGTGTCAACTGTTTAGTGTCTGGTATTGGACTAGTGTCAATACTGGCCATATTTGCATGATGAACATTGTGTGGTATGTATATGAACATTGTATATGGTTTAGGCTACTAATGTGTATGTACACTTTATATGTAGATCAATAAAGTGAAGACTCATCTTGAAATTCTACTGGCTCAAACTCTTGCTTCAACACAAACAATGCCATTGCCAACTGCAAACCACCACTGTGACTAGAAAATTGTGACAAAGAGAATGTAATTCAACTGGTGCTTGCTAGGGAAACCAACACATTGTTAGCCAGTTAATGAGAAAGTTTTGTTTCTAGTCGGAGCTTAATGGCACTGATAAAACCACTCTCGTAAATGTAAGGTGATTATTTGGAGAAGAAAAAATTTGGTTCAAGGAGGGATCAACACCACAATGACATCACTTTGTACTAGGCCTGCATCAAATATGCCAGCATAATAAAAAGCATGATAGGCTAGAGTACTATGCCAGCATAATGCTAGATAGATATTTCAAATTATAGAGTTTATAAAATAAATTTATACTCCCTAATAGAACAGTCGGTGAAACATGAAAACTGCAGTAGAGGCACTCAAATCAAATGTAAGTAGCTCAATACTACTCTCTAATAGAACAGTCATTTTGTAGTAAATACTCTAATAGAACATTCACAGACTACAATGTTCCAAGATTACTGTTGTTAACCTTGGAGCATAATGCAAGAATAATGGGAACACTAAAAGAGCATAATAGGTAAATAAATTCAGGAAATTCCTGAAAGCATTTTGGGAAAAATTTTGAGCATATTTGACTCAGGCCTACTTCGTACACCATTTATCCATCAGTAGGATCACCAGTCAGCTTCACTTTTACTATGCATAATTGATACACCAGATGCTAGAAGAATTCAACAAGACAAACTGGTTTTCCAACAAATAAAGACATATATACTTTTCTATTAACAAGGATGGTGATGATGAAGGTCATATCAATTGTATTGCCTTTGTTACTGAAGTGTCTCTAGGTTAACCTTAACACACAGGTACAGTACATCTTTAGTTCAATCTTTTCCATGCTGGTATAGTTGTTGTTGATCATGATATGATGCTAATTTTTGCTGACACTTAACATCCACCAGTGATCAATACCAGTAAAGAGCTAAATTCTCTTATGCAACATTTTGACAAGTTCAATGACAATTGATACTTCTGACATGAAGTTTTGGAAAATGAGCATTGAGTTATTCCATAAGTTTTTGGAATGTTTGTTAGGACAGAAGCTGCTAATTTTTACTCAACCAGAGAAGTGTTAAGACATCGTAAGCAACTGGAGGTTATTTCTCAAACACTGCAATCACAAGAGTCATCAAGCTGAAGGAACTACAGCATTAACAAGAAGTACAGAATCTGACATCGGAATTTTACCTATAGTGTGATGGTAACAAAGCAAAGAAAGGTTGATCTACTGGTACTTCATTGTCTTTCCTGTAATTACTCTTGTGAGGAAAATTTCCATGGCACTAAAATGAGTGATGACAGCTGGTTTATGTCAGAGAAGTCCTCTTGGACAATACAATATAGCGAAGATACAAAGCACATGAGTGAGAACATAAACCTTTCTCTTCATCAAGTTGAAATGAACATCAACTTAGTGAATGAGAAGATACGTAGTAAAAATTACAGTCAAATCCTTTACTACAATTGCATGTTGTCCTGTCTCAACACATTAATAGAATCTGAGAAGCAACAAGCAAGACCTCAGTGGCTTTACACAGAGAATAAAGTCATATGAGCAAGCAAAGCAACAGATGTCTATTGTAGAAAATGCCAAATTAAAGAAGTACTACATGTAGTCATCTGATTCTCCTGCTAGGGGATCAAGTCTAGATGATGTGGACAACAAGCTTCTCTCATATAAAAGGTTACAGTTTTGGTATAACATCATAAGTGTAACCAATACTATTAGTGCTTTCACAAGTTTGAAGATTTAGCAATACTTGTGCCAATTTGTATTTAGCTAACACTGTATACAAGATGCAAAAGAGTGAAGGAGGTAGCAGATAGCATAATATATTTATTTTCTGTGGCTTTATAATACAAGCAAAGCCTAGCTATGTGCATTAAATCTGGTGGGTAAATATAACTCTATAGTTCAGAGATATGGTAGGATACAGGGGCTGCATGGACAAGCTAGTGAGGTTTGTGAGTTGAAAAGTTTGTGGTCAGTAAGGTAAGACTTGATTTGAGGTAATATATAGCATTGACTTTATATAACTGTTAATAGAATATAAGTTGTGTTTGTCAGTAGCAACTGGAAACTAGCAATCTGTTGCATTTGATGCGTATACCAGTGAGTGCACATTTCACTCTTTGCAGCACAGCTATATGTACAATAAAAGTGAAGTATATGTGAATTTCTGCTTGTTGTGTATATTTAGGTAGTAACCATCAGTGAAACCTGATTACTACTGACTTTATTTGCTGCACCAATGGCTGCAAATTTTTATAACTAGCTATGTACTGGCTTATGATATCCAGATTCCTTGTGATCTGCACTTACCATTGGATTACAGAAGTTTCAGTGTATTGCAGTAGGACAAGTTAAACTCACAGTTTATTTTTCCTGTCTGCTGTAGCTATGCCCATAGCTATAGCATAGGCTGCAGACTTATACTGACAGCTATGAAACTTTATGGTCCAACTTTCTTTAGCTACCTTTAACTATATAATATTATGGCACTTCCATGATTGTAGATTACGACCCATACACTTGTACGAGGCGTACCATAATTCACTGACATACCCCTTCATCTTAACCGGTGGCAGTATTTCGCTGACAATGAGACAAGTTGCAACCAAAATAATATTATGGCTATACTAGCTATATAGCTTAGTTGAATGACTATCATAAGGCTCACATATCTGAAGAATTATAATTATACACTTATGTCTGGTGCTGAGTGGTGCATGTTGCAGCATGTATGCTAACAGTTACTGTTGAAGGTCCATCCCCATGCAGCTAACTGATAGTGATGCAATACTTGAACACATGACATTCAGCATATTGCTCCTGGCGGGCTTTATATAATAAAGCTGAAATACTGTCTGTCTATCCATCTGTACCAGGGGCTGCACACTATATATAGCTAGCTGAGGCATGCAGGCTTAATACACTGATAGGTGCAATGTCAGTGTTTTGCTTAGTAAATTACACAGATGCCAGTCACAATTTTACTGGAATATGTGACAGAGAACACATTTCATTGCAGGTACTTTAAAAGTGATATCACCATGGTATGCTGTGTGGATGCATGGCGATTGCTTATGATGCTTAGTTAGTGTGGACATGGTCCTGCATGTAGGGTAGGTTACTAGTATACTAATGAGTCACAGCTGTGATAGCCAGCTAGCCATAGTGTAGGTTTTACAAATGCTCACGTGAGACCGTGGGTGCTCATTAATTAAAACTAAAGTTAGTGCGGGTTAATTAAAAGTGAAACAGAGGTATGGTTATCGTGTACTCTTACTAATATAGATCGTTTCACGCGTTTTATTCAGGTACATGTCGCCTAGAGAGAAAGTTACGAAGCCGGCTGTGGTCTACAGTGAAACAATAATTAGGTCCAATGCTGCAGTAATCGATTATGTTAGGACGTCATTCTCCACTGTCAGCGGCGCTACAGCAGGTACCTTGGGACTAACAGGCATCAAGGGATTTGTATTCTACTTCGTCATGTCTGTGTTACTGTCGGTAATGTTGTACATGAAGGCGGGCACTAGTTGGAATAAGTACTTCTTGTCGAGAAGAGCAGTATGGACTGATGGAGTTTTTAGTGGACTATTCACTTATGTGTTGTTCTGGACGTTTCTGTATGGCCTAGTACATGTGTATTGAATATTAATGATTGTTATAATTCAGTTGGTATTGATCATCTTCAAGGTGTGAACTCACAGATACCATAGATTGTATATTCTGTACGAAGAATATACGATCTATGCATATACACCACTATCAAGTTTTGACAAGAACTAGGTGCAGTGTTCATATACATGCACTCCTGAGAACAAGCAAGTTAGGTGTTAGTGGTAAAAGTAATGTTGCAGTCATGTGTACATTATATTAGAATGGTTGGGAAATATATTCCTTTTGCTCCCAATCAGCAACCCAATGATCCCAGTAAAGATGTCATATAACCAAATTCATATTAATACAAAATCTTTTTATAATAAACATGAGATAAAACGGCATATGTAGCAAGACACCTCAGGCAATAACATGAGGTGTATATGAAGGATTACCATATAATACAACAGTATACATACACAACATACAATACAAATGTATATACGTAGAATACAGCATTAAAACAAAAAAGAACATTATTCCATCTACTTCATTGTCTGGAGGTTTCACGTATAAACTTTTGACATTTAATTCATTTTATTTACTTGTAGCTGGCGTAGAGTTTGCCTCTTGTTCTGAGTCAGGCACAGTTGAGAAGAGACTCAAGGCGATTGCATTAGGGCAAAAGAAGTCTGTAGCGTTTGATGGTACTGCTTGTGCCTTATCGTGATGACCATCAAGATTAGATTGATGATTGTCACTTGACAGTGGTTCTAACAGTTTAGACAGCTCACTGATGTCATGTGTCGCTGAAACAAGGTGGTCTTCATTATCAGCAGTTGTCGTGTTCATAAGATCAGTGGCAGGAGAATTAGAGTGTGAACGATCCATGATATGTGTTATGTTGCTTCTTGTGGGTAGAGGACCTGTTGTTGACGTTAGGGAGTTTAAGAACATTGGAGTGGTGAAATTCCCTGAACTACTGCTGTCTGTTACCAAGGCTGGCATTAGGACACTGAGAAAATCAGTACTTGCTTGACTATTGATGGTTGTTGATTCTGGTTGATCCTTTCTTGAATCATAATCATCACTAGTTCTTGGTTTCTTTGATTTTGGTTTTTCAAGTTTTGTAACTTTCTGTGCCTTCTTAGCAGCTTTCGTAACAGGAGCATTAGCAGGCAACTTTGGTGGTGCTTCACTATCAGCTGACTTGGCTGCAGTCAACACCAACACTTCATCTTCAGGTGGCCGGGATATACTAATGGGTACCAGTTTAGATGATGAACTACTTCCCTGTCCTAAGGTGATTCTTAGTGGAGCTGATAACAGTTCATTGTCTTCATTAGACTCGAGCTGCAAGTTAACTGGTTCCATCTTATCATCTGGTGTTGTGTTGGACTCTGTGACAATGACAGGTTTGGGACTATCAACTGAATGGCTACTACCTCCATCACTTAGCCTTTCAACTAACTGATCTTTTTTCTCATCTACTGGTGTACTCTCTGCAGGTTTTGCTGGTACTTCAATCCTAGGAGGGATACCCTTTACCAACAATGATGCTTTAGTTGATGGTGGCTTTGCAACAGCCAGTGATTTACCATAAGATGATGATGTTGTTTCTGTAACTGTTTTGTTTGTTGTTGTAAAGATAGGATGCTGCCCACTTGTGGGTGTGGACTTCCTGATCACCAAACTACTAGAGGACACTATAGTTCCAACAGATTGACCTTGTGCTTGTTGTGCAGCTAAAAGTGGTGCATACACTGTTAACGTTCTCACAGGTGAGTCAATCTTTCCAACGGTTGACTTGTGTTCACTAGTAAACAATGACTTGGATGAATCCAGTGAACTATGAGGAGGGAATAATTTCTGTGGCAAGGAGCGTACTGGTTTACTAGCTGTTGACATTACAACTGTGGTCTGTTTAGAAGATACAGAATGAACTGGTAGTCTGAGTGTACTCTGTATGGGAAGGTGAACGGTTGGAGTAAGGGATGAGGTGGTCCCAACTGTGGGTGTAGAGTTTGTCAGTACTGACACCAAATCAACCACAAGTTTGTCTGATGGACCATCTTTCTTTGACTGCTGGGCATTCACTGTATGTGAGGGGTGGTTAACATTGGAACTCCTTGGTGGAGGTAATTCCGCTGGTTTAGCAGCAGCTGCAACATTCACTAAAGCTTCAAATGCTGCTAGTGTTGATGACTGTGTTACAGTATGGGAAAGAGATGATGATTTGTTTGAACCTGTAGAAAATGGTGGGAACTTTGATGGCCCAGTAGTAGGTGACATCACACTTGCTTTTCCAACCCGATTAGCAGGTATCGTTAACTTGGTAGTGATCCCACTGTTCTTGCTCGCATGAGGAATAGTCTTTGTTAAAGGAATAGTTGTACCCCTTCCTCTGCCTCGATAAGACTTGGTCTCTGTCAATGATATGTGCATACTGGGGCCGGCTGGGCTAAGGAATGTTGGTCCCAACTTTGCTCCAACTGTGTTGCTTCGTTTTTGACTACTTGGGGGTCGTCCCCTTGGGGCCTTTACCGGAGACGGGAGTGGGGATTTCCCTGTTGGACTTGATGAAAGAGTTGGTGATACAACAGCAGCTGCTGCAGCAATCAGGGAAAGTCCCGAGCTTCCCTGGAACTCACTGCTGTTCATAAGTGATCCCGTGGGTTTAGAATACGTATGGTCATGTAGAGCTACTTTAGTGGATACTCCGAAGATACCATTACTGCTGTCTACACTGGCTAGAGCTTCAGCAGCAGAAAACAACATGTCAATATTATCCTCAGAAGTTCTAACAGATGGTAGCCTGTTGGGTCTAGTTCTTTGTGAAGCAGTGTGATCAATAACTTCATCTGCTTCTTCTGTGCTTGATTCTGAATCTGTATGTGAAGACAATGTTTCTCCTTCAGTAGTGATTTCACTAAATGTCTTTTCTTCTGATACAACAGAACTGTTGATAATGGAGTCTCTGTCTGATTCTATATCATCCGTGGCATCATCACTGCTCTCCTGGATAATCACTTCTTTTTGTTTTCTTCTCTTCTTCTCTAACTCATACAAACTTGACGCTGACTGCTTGCGTGCCTCAGCCTTCCTCTTGGCCTTCTGGGCATTCTGTAGTGACCAGTCAAACAGGTAATATATAAGAGTTAAAATAGATCAAAGGGGACATTAAAAGTCAGTAAAATGAAAACACAGTTATGGGTGATATGCAACATCTGTATAATGTTTACAGTTTGAGCACCTTATCAATTCTGAAACACACAACTGCAACAACAATTTCAGGTTTAATGCAAACTGGGTAAGTCCTGTTCACATTGATTACAAAACACTGCAATAGAACACTCAACTATGTACCACAACATAACACATCTCAAGAACCTAACACACATGCACAATGGTATTACAACAATGAACAAATTACAGACCACAGTAAGAGCATCAATATATGTGCCTAAGCCACTCACACTGTTGGAAGGGAAAAAAGAAACACTTACCTCATTAAACTAAAGATGCTACTGTATAATCACAATTTAGGGCAATGACATTTTTTTACAGTGTCAACTGTTAACATCCACAATGTTAACGTGTTAACATCCACAATGTTAACGCATAGTAAACAATAACAGCACACAGACACACACCTTAATGATGTTGTGCTCAGAGAGAGCTTTGTGTAGCTGTAGATGGGGATCATCTCGGTAATCATCAAAGAAACTTTTACATTGAGTAGCAGTCTTCACTGGACCAACCATACGATAGATCTTACCCCATGCTCGGCCATACAACCGTAAACCTGTAGCAGAAACAATATATACATGAAACAAGACTGTTGTACTACAGTATAATCTACCAGCAATACATACAAAACAGTTATTGGCTCTTTCACTCCATTGAGTGCTTGCCAAAAGTATGCATAATTTAGAAACCACAATCACTTCTTTCACACACATGGTTTTCATTAATGACGGCTAATGTGTGCTACATTGAGGAATAGTGTACCACTCTGTTGTAAAGGTTAATCCAAGAGTACACCCAACAAGGTAAAAGTGATACGTAATACAGGAATAACAGGATGTAATACGTAAGCTGAATTTGGTAATTTCAGAGGAAAATGTTTTAATTATGACACAAAACTGTACTGCTGTACTGTGATCTAAAGACATCCAAGTTTCCTTCCTAATGAATTACCTAGGAAATGGCCTTCCAAATACTTTGAAGAACTATTTGTGACAAAACAAACACCACCTTTATAATGCCGTAGGGAATGATAAATGTTCATGGTTACTACTAATAATCATGGCTAAAGCCTACAAGAAATACACAGCCTACTGTAGACGTCAAACAAACACAATACATGGACTTAGAAGAATTGGTTAGTGGATCAAAGCAGTGAAGGACAGGGAGATTTCCCAGTATCAGTTCAATCTCCTAGACATGAACAGCTAAAAAGCTGCCTCCCTCAAAGAGTCATAACTCCTGTCCAACATTACCTTCTCTTAGTCTCTGTATCTCATCAGGTGTCCAGCCAGTGTATGTTGGTACCCTGGTCTCATTTAGCAGTCTCAACTTTCCTTTAGATTTCCTACACCAATAAAGTGTTGCTATATGTTATAGGATATGATCACTCTTACCCTTCCTCTGATAGTTTACGCATCTGGCTGGCACATGGACTACTGTTACCATAGGAACTGGCAGCGTCGGCAGCCTGCAAGTTATGCGATGTGAAATAAATTTTACATATAAACCCTAGCAAAGAGAATAACAGAAATCATAATGGAGTGAGATAAAGTGTTACACCTACCATCTAACTGTGGCCTTGTCAACAAGTCTACACACTGGTGACATATTACTGTACACACACTGAATACGTCATATGATTAGTAACTGATGACACTATCAAGTATCAACCACAAGTAGTTACGCAGATGAAACATGTAATCATATCACTAGAATTTAAAGTGATGACTGTATTCACATCACAAGCAACAATATGGCTGTGTGGTATGTGTAGTAGTAGTAGTATTGTAATGGTGATGACATAATCATGCAGAGACTAGGGTTACAAGCGTGTGTATGAACTACCACAGAAAATTTTAATGTTAGCCACACTACACACACTTCACATTCTTTGTTGCCTGCGAGAGACTAAATTCCAGCCCTCCATGGGAGGTATCCTCCCACTTAGCCAAGGAACGCTGAGTAACCTAATTTATAAGGCCTAAGATTTAGGCCACAGGTGAGAAGAACAGTGGATAGGCCAAGGACAACAGCAGGAACTAAAGTCAGCAGCTTGGTCCCGAAGCAAAATAATTCTGCATTAGCATGATATGTATAAGTGATAATGGAACCTGTTAATCAGGACACTTGAAAATGAGGACACCTGTGTATGGACACTTGGTAATGGTCCAAAAGTATCCCTTAGCATGTAAATTATCTGGAAAATCAGGACACCATGATAATTAGGACACTTTTGGTCAGTCCCAAGGTGTCCTTAATACACAGGTTTTACTGTAATCCCTATCGGATTAACAAGGCCAACACAAGGGAGCCTTGTGACCCTGACTGGTCCCTACCACATACCGTATAGTGGGTTTTTATCACGAGGACTTTAATCTTGCGTTTTGGGCACTTCGCGCAATATTAAAATTCGTGAATACTTTATCACGTGGAGTTTTCAGTTACTCATTCCCCTACACAACACGTGTTTCTTCACCAAACATCGCTTACCAACGGCTGCCCTACCTGTTTCCTGGCAAACTTCAGGCCCCTGCATCAATTTATCACAGATACAAGCATAGATACAGAATTTAATGTTGCAAATTTGTCACCTCACGAGATTAAGTGTTGTATGATTTTATTTTCGAAAGTAAATTTGTTTGCAAGAAAAACCCGCCATACAGTACATACCATAGAGACAGACAGACAGACATACATTCACACACCATACACAGGTTAAATACATATACTAGACACATACCAGTTGTTGACGAGCCAATAAGGCAGCTTTTCTCTTCTGCTCCTTTGCCTTAGTAGCATGTTCTTTATAGTTCTCCTTTTTCTTTGACAAGTAGTAGAATTGTACACAGTCAGCAGTAGTCTGTGAGTACCAATCAGATCATCATACTGACACAATACATAACTATAGTGCACCACACGTGTGCATGCATGTACGCACACACACACACACAACCTAGACATATACACACCTTGTTTGGAATGAACTGAGATATCTTATCAAAGCTCTTGGGATACAAGGCATACCTATAATACATTATTACCAGTCAAAGAAGCACTGTAAAACTGCCATGTGTATATATACATACACACATTACTACAGAATTACTAACTTTTCACAAAATGTTTGCTTCTCCTCATCGGTCCAAGTTGAGGTCACCCTCTTTTCTTTGTAGACCATCAGTGGGTCCCTCACCAAACCTGTTAGGTGAGTATGCGATTATCAAATGAGGCTTCATCATAACCTCCCAATCATTAACATATACACATACACTATAGCTAGTCTAGCTAAAAAGGTTTGTGTGTGTGTGTGTGTGTGTGTGTGTGTGTGTGTGTGTGTGTGTGTGTGTGTGTGTGTGTGTGTGTGTGTGCGTGTGTGTTTGCAGTGAACCTAAAATGATACCAGATGGCTTTAACTAGATAGTAGATACTGTACATCGTAGCTACAATAATTGAAGAAACTACTCCTCAACCTAATAAATAATTCTTTATATCCATGGGACAATGGGACACATAAGACTAATTCTTTACAGTAAAGTTTACAAATATTTAGATCCCCCACAAACAAACTATATACACAGATCACATTGATTATCCACTACATGTTATTCAGGGCATCATTACAAGGCTTGATAACTCTCACATGAAGAGTATGATATCAAATCTATCCCATTAGTTCCTTGACAGTTCTCACTCACAGAAAATCCATACAAATAACATCATGCATGTAAAAATGGTATATATTACTGCCTATTCATATATAAAATTGATCCCATGATAAAATTACACAGATCAGAACACATACACACACAGAGATAATATTAATAGTTTAACAGTACAGCTAGCCCTACCAATTACTCGATGGTACACACACAAAGTCACACCCACTAAATAGAGGCAGTAGGGAAGGGTATCATTGAATCAACAGTGTTTAATGTAACAAACACTACACACACATATACACATAGCCAGCTATATGAAGACAAGCCAGTGAGGTAGTTACTAGGAAGAAGTGATATGAAGATCACCTTGATCAATATGGTAATAGTAGTGCTAATATGGTATAGGGGTAGAATGAGAACTGTAGTGTGATGATTAGATGTGTTGGAATGCTTATTTCACTTGTGATAAGTTGTGACAAGAGTTCATAATACGTAATTTACTTGTGATGAAACCTGTCAATATTAATGTAGTCATGCACACAAACATATGTATCAAAACACAGTGTATTTTTGTAACTATAACACACCAACACACTAAAACGCATGCTTACACAAAAAATACAGCTTCTGTGTAAATGGTCACACCTACCCAGACAACATACACTTACCCAGTCAACGTACACCTACCCAGACAACATACACTTACCCAGTCAACGCACATCTACCAACTCAGTGTTGACTGGGCAGCCTGTGCACACTACTCAGGTGCCTAATAGCCAGTTCTGGCAAATCCCAATACCCCACAGGTGACAGGAGGCTATACTGTGTCTCTAACAGGTGAAGGTGTGGGCACTACTTGTTCTAACAGGCGAAGGCGTGGGCACTACCTGTTATGCTAGACATGTTGACATTAGCTTCACCAGTCCATCTGGGTAGACTGGAGCAATGTGAGTAAAGTTTCTTAATCAAGGAAACAACAATAATAGCAACTGGGCATTACAAGCATCAAACCTCAATTACTAGGCATGTACTCTAACCACTTTACTATGCTTCCTCACCCAAAGCAGGGAGGTTTAGAATAATGGTGGCTATGGCCAAGTCCAGAACTGTACAATAAAATGTGTGGGCCTTAACTTGTGTAAGTCAGAGGTGAATCTGTAGTGGCTGGTGAGTGATAGTAGTGGCTATTGTATTTGAGTGGTGGCTAGTCCCAACCACTGCGGGCACATCCCTGCCAGAGTCACATATTCACACATGCATGTATGCATGCATATACAATACACAACACACACCATTATTGCTAATAAACTTGTGATCATCCTTGGAGTTGAAGATCATCGGAGGGATGGGAGCATGAGCCTTCTGATATCTCTCCAATGCCTAGCAAGTAAACTCTAATTAATGCACACCTCCACCCAGGATAATGATACAATAATGACTTAAGAATTTTAAGTTCAAACCATTAACATGAAAGGCACAGCCAATATTCCTTGAAACTGTTACAACCAAATATACACAGATAGATCAATAGCTATTGCATAGAGCACCCATAGGAATCAATACATGTACCCATAACAATAACTACAGCAATGGTATTGCTTAAATAAACTTCTGTGAAGTGGAACTCTTAACCTTTAGCCCAGCATGTACTGATAAGGGAACTATGAGTAGTGTTAGTGGGTCGGAAATTCTCATTAGCTTAGTCACTGGAAATTTAAAGGGAAATTGTGTAAAATTTGTTTACTAGCAATTCACTAGTACAACATGTACAGCAAATGAGTACAGTGGAACCTCTCTATAACAGATACTTTGGGACCAGAATTTAAATCTGTTTCCAATTAGACCTGTCGAGACCAAAATAGTTGCACTTATCATGGAGGTTTTGCCTATTGTATCCTTAAATTGGGGAGTTTGTTAATAAGGAAGGTTTCACTGTATACCCATCAATAAGGACACCTTTAGAGATAATTGTAGCTAGTCCAATAAGTCTGTGATAACATGAACATTTCACACACATGTTACACTACCTCTTCTTGTTCATAGAGTTCATCAAGGATTTCATTCAGCTCAGCTTCACTTCTTACCACACTAAACCCCTTGGGGCCTAGTCTCAGTGTATGCCTCTTGATCTCTGGGAAGTGCTTCTCAAAGAACTCCTTATTCCTCACATCCTTAGCTCTGTAACACAGCACAGATACAGCTTGAATATTACTTGGTGTTTGTATGTGAAGATGAATAAATAGCACTACATCTACTATATAGTCAATCTTCCTCACTTCCTCTTTGTATTGTTCTCAGTCTTCTCCACCTTCTTCTCCCACTCATTCAGTAGTGTCTCATAGTGTTCACACAACTTGGTGTCTCGTCGGTGTAGCTCTAGCTTCCTCCTTCTGATAACCTGTACTAGCTGGGGCCTCAGACGCTTGTGTCTGTATGGGCAACATTTATGTACTACAGTATTAAACACACACCACTCACCTCTCAATACGTTCATGATATCCAGGTGCCTCACATGGCTGCCAGTACAATGGCTACACAAAACACACAATAGTTGTCATACAACTAGTAGAAATACAAATCAGAAATCTTTCATCTACTATAGAAGCAAGAATTCATTTTAAAGTAGGGATTCTTTATTCTAAATTTAATAAGCTTTGACACAACACATTATGTGAATGTAGAAAGATGCTTGTAAGTATTCTACTTGCTATATATCACTGTATATCCCACTATAGTGTGGGCGTTCAAAGGCATTGCCTGGGATTGACTGGGCAATATTGTCTTGATATTACCCAGGAAATATCATGGGAATGCGGTTTGCTTATGGCTTTTATGCCCAACCAGTTCAAAGAGATATGATACACTATGACTCGTTATATTGAGCAACATGGAAAGTTTAATTATGGGTTTCGGTTTACAAGTTAGGTTAGGCTCAGTGTAGTTGCCAAGTCTCAATTATTTGACAGTTACTAAGCAATGATCAATAAAACAATCGTTCGTGGATGCGTATTTCTACCCACCACATGTCAGCCATTGAGCAGACCACGGAACAACACAAAGAGGTCAACTAGATTTAAACAGGTGAGTAACTTATAACGTAGTACAAAATGTTAACTCTAAAAAATCAGATCCCACAATTGCAATTTTTTCTGGCAGAGTGAGTACTTTCACTCATGCGAGTGTGTCGAGAGTGATATATCACTTATACCACGACTGTGCTGATATACACACACTTAGTCCTTAGCCGTCGTGCTTCGGGTGTATATATATCAGCAAAATTCCTTGCAGCCGTGGTATAAATATTACATATATACCTGTAGCCTCCTGGTCATCCATGCAGCATGACTCAGTGTGCTTAGTAATGTCCCTGCTATACTTTCAGCTCTTCTCTGTAAAGTATGTAGTGAGACAAATGATCATATTCATAAATAAACATAGATTATACTACTATAGCACACAAATACGGCCATTTCTTTTGATTTTCTAAAGCTACAGTATTTGGCTATATTATGATATAGAGAACCTGCATGGCATGCAGAATGTGTGAAAAGGTACCTTTACATAAACCCAGTTACATTAATAATACATTTACAACCAGTGCAATCACCTTGTTCTCAGCTAGGATGGTCTCCACCATGGATGGTTGGACAGGCGACGGCAGGCGTGGTGTTGATATGAGATCATGTGATGTGTCCAGTGAAGGCAAGGTCACTTCCTTAACTAGGTCATGTGATGATGTTGTCGGAGAGGGTAGTGGTGGCGGTTGAGGTTGAGATACCCGCACCTCTGCATCAGCTAACTCAGCCTACAGTGTGGGATAATATGATGTGTCGCACCATCAAATAGTTGTAAGAACAAGGCTTATTATAAAGATGGCATTCAGTGAATCTCTCTGAATCACAGACACAACAAAAAAACTTCCAAAAATATTGGTCCCAGGTCTAACTCTAAGTATTTTTTTTCCTTAGGAAAACCTCCATCATATTGTAGCAATAAAGGGCAAAAAATTGCATACTTGTCTACTACTGCCACATCATGCACATCCCAAGTTATCCCGTGTCACTGTAATAATTAGTATCTTGAGATACTCTGGTGTTGTACATCACAGGATACTAAAAATTGAGTCCCAAAATTTCTGTCATAGATAGGTTTCACCATACAACATAATAGACCTTCAGTGCTGGTCACAGTAAAGTGCTAATAATAATAATAAAATATGGTATCCATTTACTAGGCACAATAAGATGTAGTACCATAGATCCACTGGTGTGCAGTCAAGTGAAGTGACATGAAATGGAATGGCCATACATACACTAAATACTATCAACAGAACCCTGTATAATGATGACCTATATGCATGTGAATAAATTGTTGGAGCATTCTCAAGACACTTCCAATCCTCAAATTTGCATTACTATACATGCAACAGGTTTTTATTTCACCAAATTCTTGGTAGCTAAAACCATCAGCTGCGTTATGTTAGTATATCACCATGACGAAAAGCCAATACACAGAAACTTAAATTTGGAGCCATACATGATACTTCTATTCAAGATTAAACTTCCAACACACTTTTACTACAGATATTTATCACTACAAAGTACCTCTTTCTTCTTGAGGACATTCACTTGTAGCTCCACCTTGGCGATATCATGATCAACCCTCTCCATTAACAATAACAACTCTTCCTTGGTCATCTTACACACCACTGCAGGTGGCTGTGGTTCCTCCTTCTTCTCCACAACCACATCATCATCCATTAACTTCTTTATTTCCTTTTCTGTGCCAGCTTGAGACTGTTGCTGTTGTTGTTGTTGTTCAGGCTGCTCCCTGTCTAGTTGTGCTACAACATCAACATCATCTTCACTCTCAATGTCTGACAAGTACTGCTGCAGGCTGCCATATTGAGGAAAAGTGTCTTCAGTAAATTGTTCAGAGTTTGTTGCAGGTGCGTTGGTGGCATTAGCAATACCGGGAGCATCCATGAGAGGGATAATATTACTATTAGTGATACTACTGCCTGAGAACCCCTTTCCTGAATCCATCATCATTTTGTCTGGTCTATTAGTGTCAATTAGTTTAGGACGTTTAGCAAAATGTTGTTGTTGTACATCATTGTCAACAAAGTTACTACCAAACATCACTTCATTGTTTGATCTGGATTGAGGGAAATGGTGATAGCTACGATGTCTTGGGTCATTGTAGTTCGGTCGATGATAGCCACCACTTGGTCCACCATACTTCCCACCACCACCACCCTGATTGGAGGTCATGTGAGCCTTGTTACGATGTGAACCACCATGGTAGTAGTCATGAGACCTGCTAGTGTAAGTGTTGTCTGCTGAATACATCCTGCAATGATGGATTACATAATGGATCAGTATAGTGATACGTACTGTGCTCAGTTTGAACCATGTCAATAGAGTCATAATTACTTCAATAGTATGCATGCTACTTGTTACTGGGATCATAGAAAGTAGGACTGAAACAAACACTTGAGTACTCGTTTAGAATTTTGGTACTTGGATAGCAAAATTGGTACTTGTTAAGATCATGTGACCTATGGTAGTCCACATGATGAATTTTTGTTATCATGACATGAAGACTGTTGGGTTTGATTAAGACATATTGCTTGTCAGGAACACTAACATCAGTACTTTAATACAGTGTGTATATCATTGTTGTTACTTGAAAAGGTTATAAACTTCTTAAGGTCAAACATGTCATATGAGTATGACTGAGTAGCTAGTGTTTGTGAGTACTCACTTGTTAACAGTACAGAGTACTCAAATAGCACAAATCCATGCTTGTTTCAGCCTAACAGAAACGTGCCTGATTATCAAGATACATATATTCCAGGACAATATACTGGGTTGCTCATGGGGTTGCTCATGGCTTACCCAGCCAGATCACAATAGAAAGTTTAATGATATAACAAATCAAAGCGTACTGTATCTGTAAGATACGGTACACTTTGAAACTTTATTTGTGGGATTTTTGAGTGCTTGGTTGCTGGAAATGGACTATAACAATCATTTGGCGATGTATGGACATGTCCTACTGTGTACTATGTGTCAGCCATTCACAGAACAAGATCGCTACATCAACACAAGGCTTATTTTGTAAGTTTGTAAAGTCAACAATAACTTTCTGCCCTAGTAATAAAGTTAGCAGGTTACAAAATTAACTACAAATTAAAAGTTTAAGTTCGTATACTAGTATTGCAATGTAATAATGTACCAACAAAATTATGAGGGTCCACGCTTTTAAAACCACCATCGATCACTGGATAAAGCAAACAGGGTGAGTTCTCGTTAGTTATCTCACTTATTGGGGGAGTACACTTGAGTGGTATATAACACACCACAACTGCTCAGGATTTGCTAATATACAAACCCTCAGTATATCCTTGCAGCCATGGTATAACTGTAAACTATTACATAGGAAAAATCAGGAATTTTAAGCTCAATCAGGGATCGTAGAAATAAAAGTAGGGAAACAAGGAAGGTCGCATATACCTGCAGATATACTAGCGGACATTTAATTCATAGGTAAAGGTTGAATTAGGGATTAACAATGTCCACTAGTATATCTACAGGTGTAGGTGACCTCTCTTGTTTCCTTACTTTATTTCTATTACCCCTAATCGAACTTAAAATTCCTAATTTTTCCTTATACTTGTTTATTTACTTTTTATTGTAACATCATTAGGACTGGTGAACCCACGCATACTGCACCAAAAGAAAGGATGGCACCAGAGTGGATGTTCTTGTCTGAATGTGCACCCCAGGTATCAATTACTGACTCGAAAAGTAAAGTAGTTATTACTTACGCTTTGATATCATCTATCAACCCGTTATACAGCGCTATAAACGAAGAACAGTAGAAAGCACCTCAGCAATTGATCCAGTCACAATGGAAAAATACCAACATAGCCACAGGGAAGCCGCATCACGCTATCACGAATTGACACCTTGCGTTGTAGCAAAAAGAACTGGAACACAAATGAAAGTCCATGATACGTGTATTGTACATACTGCGGTTGGCGAAAATATTAAGGCAAATCTCGGCAACGTCAAACAGTGAAGAAATAAAGCCCATAGTCATATCCATTGTCAAGTTATGCTTGGCCGAAGGAATCAGTTAGTTAGCCAGAATAAAATTCAGTAAAATAGAAAAAATTTAAAATTCCATAGAAACTTTATGAAAGGGTTTGGGATTGGTCTGAAGACATTTTTTGGCTTGGCTGTGCCTAACCAATACTGCCAAGTTGGGAAATTCAGGTTAGTTTTAGGGTGATATTTTGGCTGGAAAATCCCATTTCTGCATGATCCCTAATATACAGTACTACCGTATTGTATGATATGCTGAGGTGGTTCCATCAAACACGTATACTAGCAAAGATGTAGTGTAAGAACACAATACCATATGCATGTACACAACACACACTATACTAACCTAGACCGATCCCTATCACCATACACATGTTTCCCTTGAAACTCAGACAACATTGACGGTCTCTTTCTGCTCATCCCAGCTGGTGAGGAATCCCTCTCTCTATAAAGAAACGATATATCTATCAGTCCATACAACAGCTACTATGTTATTAATTAGCAGACAAGCAAAAGCAACAGCAGAATACAGTGCAAACTCAAGCATGCAATAGAACGTCTAAATAAAACAATGTTTGTGATTTTTATACACAAATTTACATTTGTAAACATAAACTCCAAGAAACATGTACAAAATTGCAACAATACACACATACCATACAAATGTACAGTGAATATTTGGGACACTAAATTAATATCAAACATCACAACAGGAGCCAGTAAACGGTGCTTATATGCATGGACTCCTGACGACTATCAAATTTTATATTTTCAACAAATTAATGAAAACACACACTCATACATGACCATCATTTTATATTACGCTGATGCTTGGATTACTCGATATAAATCAAAATTTTACAAGAATATCTTATTTCATCAGGTGTAAGACGTGTCAGTTGTAAAAGTAGTAGTTTTAATAACTAATGTGATTCTCATCTGGGTACATTTATTAAATTTCTACTACATACAAACACAGCACTATAAGCCATATAAATACACAAGGTAAAGAAATAGTAGCTGAATTACACCGATTTGAAATCTGACATTTTTGAATAACGTTTATATGTGTATAAAATTCAAATGATCATAATGAAGTATCTATCACTGATTTATTGATAAAATGATCTTGGCATTATATGCATAATTTGTTTACTTTATTGCAAGGGAAGATCTTTTCTTCTACTTCAATATCAATACCAATACACATGTCTTGTCTCATTGATTCTTAACTAGTAGCATTACTACATCCATACTCTAATACTTTCACAAATAACAATCTACATTGTATACATCAACTTATTACAAATGTCATTTGCAACAATTACCAACAATCACTCCGTTAATAATACTTTTAAACAAGCAAACTTGGCACCTTTCACAACATGGTAGGCACTATTTAGAACACTTGTTATGTACTGTTTTAACACACTGAAACATTCAACACGCTTACGACAAGGCGAGTAACACACGTTAATTTAAAAACCACCCTTGACGTGTGAGACAGGCTTGGAAACTAACGTAGCAAGGAGCGCCAAGCACGAAACAGTTAGAGTAATACCTGGGGTCTCGACGGGAGTGCTCCAGTTCGCTCCGTCTATTATGCATCATATTCGAGCGCTGCACCATAAACTAGCGCCAGCTACAGTAGCCCTTCAGCAAATTCTTCGCCATTTTAGAGGTGGGTATTAAAAAGGAACAAAACAATTCTTAGTCTCGTGATGCAATTTGGCGGGGCCTGTACGTAACCTCACGATTTACAGCGTTAAAACAGAAGTCACGTGCAGTAAATATAGTTCAAAGTTCAGAAAGGAGGAACAATTTCAAGTTGTTTAGTGCCGTCTGTGTGACTGTGGTGCAATATACTGTAAAGTCCCATGAATAAAATTTTTGCCAATCACATTGCTTCTTTCTTGAACTTCAAACAATAGCACTAATTGCCACACGTAACTTCCGATTAATTTGTTGACGTCAGCACGATAATTAGAATCTCTACTCTGCCCTGTTCTGTTGCACGAAGATCGTTTTTGGAGGAAAATGGTAAGTTGAGTACAACACAAACGCTATTATATGTCATGTATAACCCGTAATAATACTTGTCTCTGTTCTTTATCAGTCTAGCTACTATGATAAAGGTGAAAAAGTGAGTGCCCCACGTGATAATAGAGGGTGTGCAAGGGGTGGAACACCAGTATATCCTGTGCTCCGATCTCTTTGTGAATTCGGTCGGTTAAGAGTTAAGAAGTTAAATGGTCAAGGCTTATTTTTCGAGTTGGACCACCTTTACTGAAGATAAAGATCAGAGTGCAGAATATAATGGTGCCACCCTCTTGGTGTGAAGCTAGCCTTTCCTTCCATGTAGCCAAAAGGACCTGGACGATATTTGGCATTTGACCACATAAAATTCTGGGTGGGAAACGCCAAACAGGTAAGAATACAGATGCTCTAGCCATAAATTTAACACATGCAAGTTTGTACGTTTGTGTGATGTGCACAGACACCATAACTATCACACGTCAAGACACACATTTGGTGGTTATCTCGCGTATAGTTTTCCTGCACATTGCAATTCATCGGAAAGCTAGTTTCTCACATGTACCTGTAATATAAAGTGATCGGGAAGATACTCTAATTTATAGCTAGAAACCAAACTATAAGAATGATCACGAAAAGTTGCAGAATTTTGCAGCAAAAGTACAGTGATATTCCTATGAGAATTAAGTAAAGCTCACTGCATTTTAGGGCTGAAGAAAAGAAAACTATGATATGCCTTCTGTGAAAAATATCAAGAGTTGTTTACCCTTGTCAGGTGCAAATTATACTACAAACAAGCTTGTTTATAAAGTGGCCAGCTGTCGACATCACCACCTGCCTACATCACCACCTGCCTAGAAACAGTTCATCACATGTCTGGTTACCCACTAAATATATGTGGCCATGATGTCTAGACCAAGAGTTGCCTAGACAGTATGGCGTTATTGAAAAGGGTGTTATTTGTTGTGGTTTGCTAATAAGTACTGATAAACAGCCCTCAGGGGATGATGTAATAATCACCAATGCCAAGATGTGAAGAGTTCAGCTACAAAGAAACCATATTGTAGAGAGTTCAGCTGCAAACAAATCACCTATAGAGAGTTCAGCTGATCATTTCATTACTTTATCCATTGGAAACGCATGTCTTGAGACAATAGCCTGTGTAACTGGCATCAAGATCTTATATAGTGTGCAATAGTTTGTGACCCAGTACCCAGTAAGACAATACTAAAATCACTAGTGCTAATATACTGGTATTACACAATGGCACTTGGAAAATACTTTGATATTTACAAAGTATGCAGATTTTAATCCTGGTAAGAGACCTGTATAGGTAACTACACACATTTGAGTGCAATTAGGGAATGATTGTATGTATGAGTAACAGTCAAAATTGCACAAGGTGAAACTAAGTGTGTAATTTTGACTGTTGCTCTTGTGCACACAACAATGTGTGCGATTGCCTACTTAGCACATAGTGACAACCCTTCATGCTTTGTAGTGCACACATTATTCAATGTACTATTATACACTTGCTGTACAGTTTTGCCTATTATGTGTGTACTTGTTGTGTTTAATAGGCAGCATCATATTACACCAGCAAATTTGGTTTTGAGGAATTTGCCTACAAAGGTCTGGAGACTGGTGACCGCAATGTTGTGGCTCATGCTATTCGTCAGAACAGGATCGTCTTTGTGTTTGAATCCCCATTAAACCCTGGAAACAAAGGTACGCTACTTTAATACTAAAATATTTAGTGAGGTATAAATGATTACACATTGTTGTTAGCTATCATGTTTTTACACACTGTTTTTCACTACAAATTATTTTATGTAAAATCTTCATGAAATACTTCCAAGGATGAGAACAAAAGTTGTAATACCAAGTAGTTCTACCTGTGTACATACATATACTTAAGGACACTAGATGTAGGGTATCAATTGGTTGTGTAATTCCTATTGCCACTCACTTTTGTCCAATTGTTTTGTGTGCTCACAGAGATGGGAGCCTACCTGATCAAACATGGAGATGCTGTTAAAGATATTGCTTTTAATGTTGAGGACTGTCGGACATTATTTAAGGTATTAGTCAATTTGGAGAAGTTGGTGTTTGTATAGTACACATAAGATATGCCATCCACTATGTATACATGCTGAGGGTGCTTATTTTTTGAATGTCACAATAGCACAGCAAGGCATGTTTTTACAGCTGGGCCAGTATCTGTATAATTATTATGTTGATGTTAGGTAAAACTTAGCTGTTAGGTTTTGTTCAAAGCATGTTACAGTTATAAGTACCAACTACCCTTTACCATGTCTAATGAGTATATGATTGAATCTGCAAAAATCCAATATAGGTATAGTACAAGCCTAAATTTATAAGATGGCATGGGTACACTGATAATATTCTGCAAGTGTTTTAAACACCTGTTTCATGCTTCTTAATAACAGAGGCTCCAATGACCAAAAGCCAAGTACTATTAAGGTTGCCAATCCAAGCGGAGTTTCAATAATCTTGTTTTCGGAACAAAAGGAAATTGGGGATACAGTATTTCATGGAATGCCATCGATCTCTCTTTGAATTTGTGGTAAAGAAGAGATGTACATGTACAAAATATCATGACTATTGTATCATCGTTATAGGCTGAAAAACCAAATAATCTTCAATTATCCATTTGCCATTCATAATCCGAAATTACATTCTATTCTTGGCTGGAATTTTGGATTCAAGTACAATAATCCAATAAGGAAACCGATTCAGCAACAATAGGCATAAAAGAATGATTACCCCCAGAAATTTCAGAACATTGACCATAAAAAACACCCGGCCTATTTATCATAAGATAAACTTGATTTAATCGACCAGGTACTGCATCCATTTTAACAGCAAGGGCCGGTACTGCAAAAGAATGTAATACATCGGCTCAACAAAAGTCCCCATAGGAACAATTAATTTATTATCTGCTTCTAACAATCTTTGCTCTCCCGGATTTAAATCCCCGTATTCACCATGTAAGACTCCGCCTCTATCACCTCTCCATTAAGGGTGCTCTGTACAGTCCGCTTATATGGCTTCCCATGAAATTTAATTTGTTCTATAACTTACAAATGGTTTTAGCAAATGCTCTGTACTTTTTTACTGGATATAAGCTAACACTAGTACACAGTTTAGTCCAAACCAACTGCTAAATTTGCTTTAGAACATGAGTTACAGTTTTTTCCTTTATACTAGAACTAGACCTACAGTTTCGCACAAGAGCCTTGATACTTTTATGATACACTATGCTAAACAGCACAAACCATTGTGCGTTTTAATTTTTGGCTTTTAGCTTCTCATTCATCACATATTTATCTTTTGGGTTGACACTCCCAGAAATCCTTTTCTTTACTTCCATGTTATTCATCATCTGAACTTGCTATTTAAAAATGGCAAACGCTCTTCTTTGGCAAAATTACTAAAGTAGCTTGTGTGAAAATTTCATGTCCATTGGATTAAAAATGATGGAGTAGTTCTAATTTAAGTGAGAGGGTGTAGAATAGCAAGATGCGTGCACTTGTTGCTATGGGATACCTAATTTATGGGTACTAAAATGTGTCAACATGTCACAGACGAATTAAGTGACCATAATATTTCTTTTAGTGCAAAACAGACTATGTCTTGGGAAGCCTTGTACGAAAATTCGTGTGTTTGTAACTTCAATATCATTGATGCCCTACTGCCTTAACAGTGACATCAATCCCTAACTCTTGCAAATGTTTACCACACCTCAAGGTTGTCAAGTAATGAAAGTTATAAGCTTATAATAATAGAGCTTGAGGCAACCTGTACGCCTGTGTGTATCCATTAGAAGATTTCAAGCACACGTGAGAACAAGTACTATTTTACCAATGATTAGTGTTAGTTGTTGACTGATGTAATAATGGTTTTGAGCTTTCTTAGAAAAATAGTACTTGTACAGTATTTACATACTGTAGTCAGGGCTCAACCCAGAATATTAACCTAGAGGGGGCGAAGTAAGTCGCTTCGGATTCTAGGGGGGTCTGGGGGCATGCTCCCCCAGGAAAATTTTGAAAATTTAGGTGTAAATATACTCAATTTTGGTGAAATTTTACTGTGATGCCATTGAATATTGACCATTGGATTATACAACTTTGGGATCAATTAAACCTTTCCATTTCTCAAGGCTTTAGGTATAAACCTAGGGGGGGCAATAGCTAACCCAGAGGGGGCCTGTGCCCCCCCCGCCCCCCCCTAGATTAACCCCTGGTAGTGAAAGAATAGTTTATCTGTGTTATGATAGGTTGAACCATATTACTTTTCATTTGCTTCTCCGTTGTTTGTTAGCTATCTGTATTACTGTTGAATGCCCAAGTCTTGAATTGTATGGTTAATAGTCCACAAGAGGCATCTACATTGTACACTGTACATTCAGTTGTGCAATTGCAAGCAGTTAAAATTGTATAGGTGTATAATTTTCACTCTTCAAAGCACCAAATGACATGTGGTTTTGGTCCTCCTTACATAATACCAGGAGCTTATAAGTGCTGAAGGTGCACCTCAAGTCCATATAGGGAATTCATCCGATATTCACTGCTGCTCAGTGGTTTATTGCATCATCACCTTCAAGATACTGGTTTTTCAAAGGAAGCCATGATGAGTCTAAGCTATTTGCAAACTAAAGAGCCTGATCAACCCTTAACAATGAACTAAGTAACCATTTTGTGAGCTCTCTGTGCTGTAGAGGAGCAGAAACAACTGAAATGATTCTTTTAACTACCCTACCAGTATTACTGACACTCTATGGCTGCATATTAACTACTAGCACCTGTTAACATAACCAATTGGCTACAAAGGCATTTCATAAAAGATAGAACACAGCTATATCCTGAGTGTTATGCTCCTTTGCGCCTTGCGGCACTTATGAGCCCCTAGTAATACGTATATTGTATTTATATGTGTGGATTGTTGACAGAAAGCTGTTGAGAGAGGTGCAAAGCCAGTCCGTGAGCCATGGGAAGAGAGTGATGACCTTGGCACAGTTGTCTTTGCTGTAGTCCAAACGGTAATATTTTGAATGTAATCATTATCGTATTATCCAATAGTACTACAGTATGGTGACACTACGCACACGCTTATCGAGAGGTCAAAATATCATGGCAGATTCCTCCCAGGCTTTGGTGAGCCATTGTTCTGGGATCCACTATTAAAGACACTGTAAGGTTGGCATTTATAGTATAGCGTTATTAATAAAGTGTTCTAATTGTAGACCACCATGTAAGTTGGACTTTATCGATCATGTGGTTGGTAACCAAGGTGATAGTGAGATGGTGCCAGTTGCTGAGTGGTATGAAAAAAACCTGCAATTTCACCGCTTCTGGTCTATTGATGATAGCTTGGTAAGGACAGTTACTAGATGTAATTGCTACTGTGATGGTAGAAGAAATGTGCCAAATTTGGTATGGTCTGCAATGTATAACAATCTTTTAGATGCACACCGAGTTTAGTGCTCTACGCTCCATTGTGGTCACAAACTATGAAGAGACGATAAAGATGCCCATCAATGAGCCAGCAGCAGGGAAGAGGAAGAGCCAAATACAGGTGTGTATCCTGTGAAAGTTTCACAGATGTTATGGTTTAACCACCACAAGTGTTACTTATTTCATAGCAGTGTAATTTCCCCGACTGGAAATAATAGGTTTAGCTGACTTTGAGGATTAGTTGTCATTTGGATTCAATAATTCTAGCTGCATGACTTAATTTCATTGTACTAATAATGAGTTCTTTCAATGAATTCCTGGTCTATATATCCAACTAGTTATGCACGTCGTCATCTTGAAAACACAGCTTCCACAGTATCAATTAGTATTGGACATTTATAGTTCTACCTATACAAGTCCAATGCTGAGGACTGATACCAGTACTATGGTATTGCTACATCACTAAAGTAAACAGTAAAAGATTTGTGTTTGTGTATGATAGGTTGTGTGTGTGTGTGTGTGTGTATAGTCAATCAATCAAGGTGTATAATATAGTTATAATGTGGTAACTATGTGTCTCATTTGTACATCCTTTGTTAATACAATTAACACATCTATTCTTGTGGTATAATCACCTAGTATGTCATGACCCACGTGTTATATCATTACCATATTAGGAATACTGTGACTACAATGATGGACCAGGGGTACAACACATTGCTCTAAACACCTCAGATATCATCTCTGCTGTAAGTACAGTTGTGTACTGATGTATTCAACTGAGTTGTGTAAGCATTTACTCAATACCTGCCATCAGATTTTCCCTGTTGAATAGTTTACAAAACGTGATCTGTACAGTTTTAGAGTATTGATGTTTGTTTTCATGTGTACACAGGGAATCAACTCGCTAGTGTTTATACTATAGTGTCCTACTGATGTGTCCTACTGATGTGTTCTGTTCTTACTATAATCATGACCATATGTTATGTGAATGTGCACACTTAGCTACGTTTTTGCTTTGTGCAGCAGAAATTTTTTTTGTGATCTTCCTGTTCATGATATACATTGTGGATTTGTGCAAGCTGTTCGATTACTGTAGTGCATTTCTGATGAGCCTTTTAATGGTGTACAATTCTGTTGTGATGATTCTACAACAAAGATCTTCAGGCCTGCAGTCATACGTATGCGTAGTAAAAATGTCAAGATTACAAAAATCTGCTACCCGTTTGGTTTGTATAAACTTTTCTCTTTGGGCCTGTGGCCTTCAGGTGTCAAGTGTTTGTACAAATCTCATTGGTATGTTACAACTATTACTTGTATGTGCAGGCTTCTGAGTAGAACCTGTTTGAAAACTTCTGATGATGTAAAATAGGTGACGTACTTGGCTGGCCTTCAGAAGTTCTCTTCCTGTTGCTTGTGTGCATGCACACGTGATGACTGTTATCCACTGAGTACGTGTTTTCTGAAATATAACATACAAGACAATCACTTATTCCATATTTATGTTGAATATCCTCACTTAATACAGATAGTGAGCAAGATAATGCCCGAGAACTATTGCTATATATGTACATCTCTCCTGTAAATATACCACTTAGGTAAAGCTTAAAGTTTGGCTCCATCCATCTGAGCACAGGTTAAAAACATTCATCAAATATTCCAATATTAGTGAATTGAATGTATAGTCATGCTGAATATCTGAATAATCCTTTCAATGTTACTTTCAAAGTATTAATTTGGAGTATAGGTATGGACAACAAAGGTTTTGTATCAGTATAGAGGTTACATGATTATCATATGGTTGCTGTTCTCAAGTTGCTATATACATGTAACCCCTGTGGCATTATACCTGTGAAGAAACCTCAGGGATACAAAACCTTTTGGTAAGCTACTGTAGTTCCAATGTAAGATGTGTGTACAGCTTCACACCCACACTAGTACATACACACAGTGTTTATATGGTACAGTATACTTCAGCTAGAAAGTGTACTGTGATAATCACCCTGAGGCTTACTTGCAGCTCCCGTCTCATGACAGTCAGTGCGGCAACCAGTCACCCTAGCCAACACGTATTCAACCACTCTGTTCATTTTATAAGCATAGGTAAAGAGATTTGATTCTAGGAGGTTTAATGTTGTAGTTACATTTGTTTCAATGAACAGAGATATGAAAAATTCTGCTTATCATGCATCTGTTTTCTAAGTTTAAGCCTCTTGTTTTATATTAAACTATGGTAGGACCTAAAATGGGTAAGCTTCCTGTTATTTTGTGCTATCTGTATTGTGGGTGTGGTGAAATTTGTACCTGGCATTCATACTGTTGTGGCACCATAAGCAGCAACTAGCTCATCTCCATAATTAGGTACCAGCAATTTCCTTGTGGCCATTGTCTGCACTATCACTCCTTTCCCACTGTGATCCAAGTCTCTCTTGAGGAAGCAGTGATAAGTTGTGAGCTTCAATTTCTTCAGCTCCCTTCAACAAATCATGTTTGATCTTCTGCACTTTGTTGCTGTGACAATTTAAAATTACACATCTAATCCCACAACGACTCCATCTACATTATAAAACATTATCTGAGTTAGTTATAGACCATGCCCTTGGATTTTCATGCTATAAAAACCTTGGTTTCAGCTTGGTTTTCAACAGACCTACACATGTAACACTTTCACACCTGAGGTCAAAGAAGCCGCCCGAGCTACATTCGCAATGTAGCCTCCTGGTTGGTGACTTGTCTGGGCTACATCTGAATGTAGCCCAGGCTACATATGTGCACCGATTATATAGACACTAAAGATTAACTAAAAGCAATTGTGTGATCAATTAATACTCACGTGATTAGTATGCACAACTTGGATTTTGCCTTGAAATTCATGCAGACGGGAAGGATTTTGTTATCCTTGCTATCCTATGAGTTGGAAAACATCCTAAGGTGAGAGCTAGTGCTAAAGCAAGTGTTTCCGCACATCTCAATTATGGACCAGTCCCACATTATTACTGATAACACAAAATTACCACTCAACACAATATAGTAGTAAACTTCATAATTATGCCATAAACAATTCAACAGCACTGATTAAAACATTAAACTCGTGTAACCAAAATTCTCTGTGGATTTGTCTGTTCATCACAGCTGAACATAGCCAGAACGTACTAGCTGCTGACCCATAAGTAGCTATGTTTGTTAAGAAGTGCAATAATGTCAGAAAATTCTGGTTAGTGCCCAATTGTTTTCTAGAGTGTGTGTTTCATCTTCAAATAAGCAATTACCTATAATACTTCCTGGAATGATTATTTGTGTAATGTGGGTGTGGTCTGTACACAAAACTGTGCCTGGTCATTATACTACTGTTGCACCATAAACAACTTGTGACAACTCATCACCATTGTAATCATCATGTCTTTAAACTGTTTTATTAATTCACCTGTTCTTCATGCTGCTGTGATGCCATGACATGTACAGTGGCAGCAACTGGTCAGTTTCCTTGTCGGCGTGGTTATCTTCACTAGCATCCAACTTTGGGAAGCAGCAGCAATAAGGTGCAAGTTTAGATTTCCTCAGCTACAGTAGTCAACTAAAACATGTTCAGTCTTCCATGCTCGCGTGATGATTTATTTACTTGGTTAAATGCCATGACATTTTAGTTACAAAAATTTATGCGGCGACTTCAAACTTGACTACCACTCATTGCTTGAAAACAATGTTTGATTTCAAAATCAATTGTGGCATCATTGAAGTGCAGTGTTTAACCAAGGAAATATGGTAATTGAATGGTTCCACATATAAAACGCCCCTATTTTCTGAGTTGATTAGAGACCACACCCTCAGATCTATGTATTTTAAGAACCTTGGCTTTGCCTTGGGTTTTTAATCCACAAAGATCTAGGTCTCTAACCTAAATACTCTTCATTATTGTATGGCTAACATAAATATATCTTGCTGTCCACCCAGCTATTTACTAAGGCTGTTCTACACACAGATTACAAACATGAAGGCTAGGGGTCTGCAGTTCATGTCCATACCATCCACCTACTATGACCAGCTAAGAGAAAAGTTGAAGACAGCAAAAATCACAGTAAAAGAGGACATTGATGTGGTATGTTGTCATTTTTAAAAGTCTATAATTTGAGTGTATGTCTATTATACGAATACAACTATTAAATATTTAGGAAAGTGTGATCTTGCATAATGTCTATTTTATTGAAGATGCTAACATGTAATCTTGTGTATTTATAAGTTTACTGTACATGTGTGGTTTCTAGTACATTTGTTACTAGTACAACATGTCGCCTTGTCTACAGCTACAGAAGCTAAACATACTAGTGGATTTTGATGATAACGGATACTTGTTGCAAATATTTACCAAACCTGTACAAGATCGACCAACCTTGTTCCTTGAAGTTATTGAACGACATAACCATTGTGTAAGTTGTGTAGTGTGTGTGGTGTATATGTGTTATGTGTGAGAGTGTGTGTGGTGTATTGTCAGTGTTTGGGGGTAACACTATAGGTTATTAGTCTTATTATAGAATCAAGAGTTGAAGGCTAAACATGGCTATCATGAGTAGGACACAAGTTATTAATGCTCTCTCACCACATAGAGGCTTCAATCTACTGTTTCTAAATTCACCACCTGTACCTTAAAACTATATATACCAGACCTGTGGTTGAGATCAAAAGTAACGCGCTGTGGTGTATAACTGATATACTGTACCACAGCAAACTGTGTGCTATATAAGTGATATACCACGCTTTGTGGCTACACTTACCATATATGGTGTAACTTCACACATTCCACTAAATCCTTATTTAAATGGTAAACAAGTCTCTAATAACAAGCACCTAAATCAACCAACAATTATTCACCTGAGCAATTTTTGATGAACTCTTGTCTCCTTCACTAACTCCTGTCTCCTTCACTAACTCCTGTCTCCTTCAATAATCATGAGTAGATGGGCGTGGCACCGCTATAGAGTCTAAAATGCCTGATCCATCAAGGATTTCAAGTCTCTAATACTGACAAGAGCCTAGAATCATTCACCTGAGCAAGGAGGATTGTCGATGAACTCTTGTCTCCTTCACTAATCGCGAGTAGATGGGCGTGACACCGCTAAAGAATCTAAAACGTCTGATCCATCAAGGATGTCTACTCAACCGGTGCTATTTCACTACAACTTGCTATCTATAATCGTTTCATCTACAAATATTGTACTTTGTGTGGGAGGATCAAAGCGATGCCGCGTATCGTATTGTCCATACAATACTAATCAACTGCATAACCGTACTGTATTAGTCATACAGTACAGTTATGTGCTTAATTGGGCAAATACAGTACATTTATGCGGAATTTATTTATGGAATGTTACCTAAACAACACCGTAAAGTGCTAGAATCAGCCAACCTAAGGGAAGCAATAAAACCCGGAATAACGGAACAGCGGAATAACGGAATAAGCGAAAATTACATTCTTAATATTTTACTACTATATATACAGTCTATAGCATTTATACAATACTCACCTCGTAACAATTCCACAGAGAATCACTAAGGCGATCCTCAGGGCGATCTTTACATAGAACTAGCACAAAACTAACCACTCTAGAATAATCTAGCTAAGCTAAAATACTTTCTAATACACTTTACTACAAAATCGCTACAACACTATAAGTTCTTTCTACTATAGCTACTTATACCAGCCATCACACACGAGTAACTGCCCGAATTTATTAGAATCAAGCTGCACAAAGTGATGTCAGCTAAATACAGCACTTAACCTTTTGAATTTACATTAAGTTTGTTTGGCGATGGATAACTAACAGGTTAGCCAAAGTAGATTATTTCAGAGAAGACTTCTTAGGATGGAATGTTGTCACTAATAAATTCGGGCAGTTACTCGTGTGTGATGGCTGGTTTAAGTAGCTGTAGCAGAAAGAACTTATAGTGTTGTAGCGATTTTGTAGTAAAGTGTATTAGAAAGTATTTTAGCTTAGTTAGATTATTCTAGAGTGGTTAGTTTTGTGCTAGTTCTATTTAAAGATCGCCCTGAGGATCGCCTTAGTGATTCTCTGTGGAATTGCTACGAGGTGAGTATTGTATAAATGCTATAGACTGTATATATAGTAGTAAAATATTAAGAATGTAATTTTCGCTTATTCCGCTGTTCTGTTATTCCGTATTCCGGGTTTTATTGCTTCCCGCCAACCTAATCCTACAAGTTTGTTCTACAGCTAGGAATAGTTTGTATAAACATGTACTGATCGCCTGATCACGAAGCTTTTTAAACACGACTCCACTAAGACAGCACGATTGATCACATGCGTGACATTGTAAATCACTAAAACTAGCCAAACTAATCCTATTAGTTCGTTCTACCACTAGAAATAGATTAGACACTTACTGATATCCTGATCAAAAATTGCAGCGGTTTGAGTAATAGAGAAAATCGCTCTGAGCCAGATGACCAGGAAGTACAATATAACACTTAAAGCACCGCCTTGCTTGTGTGTACGAAAAATACAGCACTCGGGGGTGTCTCGAGGCAAATACAACACTCGGCTTTGCCTCGTGCCTCGACACACGCCCTCGTACTGTATTTTCCGTACACACGTGCAGTGGTGTTTTAACTATAACATATGCAACCGGGCCTGCAAAATCAGGGTGATGTGGGTACAAACTACACCCCATCACACTACGGGTCATATCTCAGTACTGAAACAGAATATTTGCATTCTGTAACTTGCATCATAAAGCCAATTAAATGTTTACTAAGGGCTTAGCATTTCATTGCCATAACATAATGGTATGAAAATTATAAGTCAAGGAAGTTTGAAAAATCATGTGCCCACATGCCCTGTTTTTGCCGGCCCAATCACATATATCAAATTACTCAAGGAATTTAATTATTGAGTTGTTGTTTACATAACAGTGATAACCACAAAGCCTTACTCTTAAACCCGCATAGGCCAGAAAACTGGCCTAAATACACATGCCTTGCACAAAGTGCTGTAACTTTCGAAGCATCCATCCTATGGCTACGCAATTTATATCATTCTACTTGTAATGTAACAAGGATTAAACTAGGGTTTTCCCCTAATGCTAAATGGTGAGTCCAAAACTAACTGAAACTAACTTTTCAGTAAGGAGACACGCAAGTCCTTTACATACCTTTTATAAAATGGTTGATAACTCAATGATGGTTGCTCCTACATCACCTTGCAACAACTTCCATTCAATTTCCATTAAATTTTCTATCAGGCCACATAAGGCTCACGTGAGTAAACCCACAATCGAAATTAAACACATGGCAAGAATTTTGTAGCACGGAGACATGACTCGTTGCTGTTCATCGCATCATGATAATATTAAGTAAGCCACTGTAATTACAGTGTAGCCCAGTACGCAAGTATTTCACTGTAATTACAGTGTAATTACACTGTAATTACAGTGCTACACTGTAATTACAGTGTAGCACATAATACGCAAGTATTTCACCCATTGATTGATGTATATTTGTGACTGGATCTGCGAAAACTTCGACAAATCATGCAAGCCTCAGTTTACAGTATAAAACAGTCAATGCAATGGGTGAAATACTTGCGTATTATTGGGAAAAGGCATAAATTTTTTGATCGCCTCTTTCTTAGTGAAGGAAGGAACTAACAATAAAAACCTGGATGTCATCTTATTCGCCTGCTCAAGAGGATATGGAAAATCTTTGTTTTGTTGCAGTAGACAAGCTTTTGTTTACGTCACGTTGAAGTGATCGTACGCGATTGTTGTTTCTTCACGAATTTCGTCTTTGTATGTGGTGAAGAAAGGTGAGTAAATGACAAACTTACCCAGTAATTGATTCCCCTGTTCATAGCGAACACGATGCTGAAAATTTCAGCTCCTTACCTCAATCCGTTGGTAAGTTACACCCATTTTTGTAAGCGCCTGTAATTTATTTCTCTATACTTGCTGTACAAGTGGATTTTTCTGTTGTTGCTACTTTGTAGGGCTGTAACTCTGGAAGTTATTGGCATATGAAGCTGAAACTTTGCCAGAGGGTACATTATAAGTATTTGAATTCAAAAAAATGCGCAATTGTGTCGGGTTTTTGCAGATCCGGTCACATTTGTAGGTTGTAAGAATTACCTATTGTCGCCATGCGTGCCCATATTGTGTAAACGCAAAAGTTCTCTGCAGGTTTAAGGGTAAATCAGCTTTTAAGTTATACCACATGTAAAATCTCTGATACTGTTCGTAATAACACAGTAAACATTGCTAACCTACAGTTGACGCGATTATCTCCAAGACTGGTTTTCAGACATTAGAGCAAGTGTGTATGTGCAAATGCACGAGGCCACTGATTCAAGATGTACAAAATTGCAACCCGGCGCTACAGTAAAACCTGTCTATTACAGTCATCATAGGACTAAATTTTCTGACCCGTTTAAAGAGGTGGCTGGTTACTTTGTGCACGGTTGGCACATGTGGAGATTTTTATAATGGCCAGTTTAGACAGGTGACCTCTTTATGCAGTGACCTGATTAGACAGGTTTCACTGTATTGTACCATATATAATCCATCTCCTTACTGTTTCTCATTGTTATTAGTGTCATTATCACTTTGAGAACCCATAGCAGGCATGAACAAAGCACCAACTGAACAAGCTGCCAGAAGTTAGAGGGCATCTCCAAACTGATTTTGGTACACTATAATGACACTAACTTCAGATCCACCTCCCCCCTCCTTAGCGTCATACTATGAAATATGAAAACAATGCATCAGCAATAGAAGCACAAAACATTATATTCTTTACCTGAAAATTAACTCAAACGAATAGTAGTTTCCTGTATTCCCTTTCTGAAAGGATTATGATAAAAAGTGTTTATAACCAAATAGAAGTACCTGGAGTAAGCCATAAATCCATACGAAGTCTTGCGCTTATGGCGATTCACCACCACATTGGTACATCTTCATCAATTAGTGGCTGCCAAATGCTTTAATAAAAATTAACAACGTCATGGGCTGAACCCCCATCCTCCCTTAACATCATTATGATATTAAGCGTGCCAAAATCAGTTTAGAGATGCCCCCTTACAGGTACAACGGATTACTAGCTGATTGAGCTACAGTAGCTACTAACATAAACGGTAGTTTATACTGTACAACTGACCATAAACACAGTGAACTGGTAACTACACAATTGTAAATCTGCAAAGCACATCGTGGGCTTTAATTAGAGTCATGTGCTGAGGCAAAGCCATGGAGTGACTAATACCATATATGTACAGAAGACAATTGTGAGTATTAAGCTATTCTTTGTGTTATAGAAATGTGGAATAGTGTAGCTAATTTACTCACCTTCATGGCTGTTGCTGGAGGCTTTGTGAGAGGTCTTGTGCTGTTTGGGACTGCAAATGTTGGCTGTTGTACATGTTGTAGAGATGTAACTACTCAGAACATATCACAAGTCCAACTGAACCCACAAGGAAATACAAGGGTATACACATAGGCAGTTACGACAATAGAACAATACTTAATTAAGATATAGCAAAGTGTACTTAATGAGTATACATTAACTAAGCCAACATTAAGTGCAACTAAAAGCAATACATTAGTGTCCATTACAGAAAGGTTAATTAGGTCACTACAAAATGTGTACCTCTATTATACTGGTCTGCATAACATATTTAGACTCTGTCAGTTCACACAAACACAATACACACACTGAGATAACTGTCAGCTGACATGCCATCTTTATCATGATGAAGGATAAATTATGGTGATAATGTGTAGATGATACACTAGTAGTTCAGGATGTGATCTAATCACTTCCAAGTTTCCATTTGTTATTCTGTAATTATGTAGTATTGTGTGTTTGCATATGTGTCTGTCCGTTTGTGTGATCAGATGCATGGGTAGTATTCCATACTGTGAGGCCTATTGATTATTACAAAAACAACATGTCACAGTGTACGTTAGTAGTCCAAAAACCAACAACTAAGAGCATTGTAACACTGACAAAACAGAAGGTATGGCTTGGAATAAACTGGATTGTGAACCAACAAACTATACTATGGTGGTGGCACCATAATGACAAGTAAACTGACTAGGTTGGCCCATACTCTGTGACACTCAATTCTGACTATCAGACATGATTAAGTATCTGCCAACAGCTAATTTTCAGGGCCAGAGAGGGTGAGAGCCCCGTGTGTAAGGACACTGTGGAAGATAAGATTTGTGGTGAAAGAATCGGGTTGTTCATTTTTAACTCAAGTTTGGCTCCAAGGGGTGGTGGGCAGGAAGTGGAGAGGAGGCAAAAGGTTGTTTACAAAATTGCAAGTGGAACAAAGTCTCAAAACTGGCTGAAATGCAAGAAAAATTATAGCACGGGCCTTTATTCAACACCATGGAGTTGTATGGCCACATACTGTCATCCCCTGGTTCCGTTAAGGCCCCAGACTGCTCATACACATACAGCTTGTCAAAAAACATACCACTCAAACCTGGCTGATTTGACAGTTATGTATTCATGTACAGCTGTAGCTTTGTATTCGTGGTGAAAAATAAAACTTGCTGTCATGGGCAATAAGACCAGTTTTCTCAGGCTCTGTCGCATTTGTAAGATACATATAACTGTGTATTTCAGTGAACTCTCAATTGTTTGCTCATTTACACAGGCAGCTCTGCTGGGCTTACAGTATATAGTCAGTATCTTAATGTGGTGTCACAGTCTACATATATGCATGATCACAGACACCACATACTGTAGCTATAGCCCAGCAGTCTTCTTAGACTTTATCTAATGGTATGGTAGTACTGTTTAAGTAGAGATCGCCTCAAAAATTTTGTGCGCCACCCAAAATCCCATCTTCAAAAATCATCATGTGCATGGTCACCATTTTATGCCATAATAGCAAACTCACCTGTGGGATGTGCCTTTTGGGGTTCTGACGAGTGTAGCCCTCTGCACCTTCTATTATTTTCTTTTATCTTCAATCAGGCTGTTTGTCTTCTTCATCCAACAAAACCATATCGAGGCGTTAATTTTCCATATCAACACCTTTCAGCAGCATATTTAGACACCACAGAATTATTTCTGATAGTACTCTGCGATATATCTATCGGTAATACCGTTTATCATGATAAAATATCATAACCGATTATCATTATCGTTTGACAGCATTTGATAACCGATATATCAAAATACTGGTATATCAATGAATACCAGTATAGGATTGCTTTTAACCCAGCCTTTGGTGTTTAATTATCCAATTTGTTGATGGTTTAGCAGACACGCCCTAAACAAAAACTTGAAGTTGTCACATTACAACACATGCTTACTTGTACTGAACTATATTTTTTGGTTTTTGGAATGATACTGCTTCATACTAGGCCCAAGAAATGATGCAATAGTTACAATAACAAGCTAACTATATACTGATATACCACAATATTTTCCTATTACTAATACCGTGTATTCAAATTTCAATACCGCCGAGCTCTAATTTCAGAGCTGGATTTCAGAAGCACTTTAGTCCCTGCGCTACTATAAGAGGTACAAGTAGCGATATAGAGTACGGAGACCCCTTATCAATCTAGCTATAACAGTAAGCAAGATCGCCTCACTCCTTATCTAGCTAGCTGCACATCCCTTGGCTGACTCGAGATATACTCTAATACAACAGTCATGTACCTGTATGATAGAACAGTTATCAAGAGTACATAATAAAAATAGTGAGGCCTCACTATTTTTATTATGTACTCTTGTTACATTGTTCTGGTAGACATAAATTATGTTATAAGAAAAAGAACACAAATCAATTGTTACATTATTGTTCTAAAGGAGACAAGTGCCCCTCAGCAACAGCAAGGTTGACAGCTGGAGGCACACAGGGATGCTTGGATCTAGAACGCAATCCCCTGATACACATTATTGAAGAGCGCAGCAAGGAGAACTGCAAGCTACAGCGAAGCCTGCCCATAACCATAGAATACGGGGGACTCCATTTTTCACTGAGCAAATGGGCAAGATGTTCATAAGTGATGGTATCTGCCTTCCCTTACCTGCAGATGTGGAATATACAAATGGACTAATACAAGTTACATTGTAGCTAGCTGCATGTGCCAAAACAAAAACTAAACAAACTAGCATTTTAAAAATTGTTAATTTAAAAATGAAGTAGGGATCTATGCAACAAGAAACAAGAGATGAATGATGGTGTTACAGCATAGCTCAGTGGAAAAGTCCTACTTTGGCACATTAGCTATTAGTATTCTGTTCAATGCCAAAGTAGGGACTTCCCACTGAGCTATGCTGTAACACCATCATTCATCTCTCTTGTTTCACTACTTTTTATTGCATAGATCCCTACTTCATTTTTAAATTAGCAATACTAGTGAAGAATTGGCAACACCAAGGACAGTGACACTTGCCACATGACCACTGGTAGACTTGTATCACCTGACCTTCCCCACACATTAGTTCTGATGTGTTTACCTGATTCAGGATGTAACCCAAAATGGATAGAGTACATCTTAGCAAGAGTTCATAATATATATACTAAGGAGAGTATCCTACTCTCATATACCCCTGTAGAAAGGCGTATCGTGAAGTTATGATGTAACACTTCTGAGTTCGCCCGTTTTTCTTTGTATAATTAATGATGTCATTAGTTGAACATGGTATCGATTGAACGCGTGCCTACCAACGTCGCTAGCAACCAAATTAACTCCAGCTCTAAGCGTTTCTCACCCAACTACAATCGTTCCTTCATGGGTTAAGACCGCTTCGTAGGCATTTCTTACTAGGCCATTCGCAAATACGGCTATCCTGAGCGTCGCAAGTGTGAAACAGCGCTAACGATTCTTGCACGTTTACGGCTTCCTGTACGTCACAAACCACAACATCTTGACGTTACATCATAACTTCACGATACGCCTTTCTACAGGGGTATATGAGAGTAGGATACTCTCCTTAGTATATATATTATGAACTCTTGATCTTAGTGATTACTTCCAATTCAATAATCTGATATGATTGGAATGTCATGTGTTATTATCACCGGGAAGTGAACTGGTTGTTATAGCAATGATTATACATTTGTATATTGGCAGCCATTAGTGTGTTACCATGGAAACCTGTTTATCATTGTTGTAGGGATTTGGAGCTGGTAATTTCAAGTCATTATTTGAGGCAATTGAAGTGGACCAAGCTAGAAGAGGCAACCTGGTATAAACTGAACAACATATTTTTGCTATCATGTACGAGTTACACTCTTCATAATACATTTTTTGAACTAGAACACTGCATGATAGTAGTATAAGGGCGTGCGCGGAATGCATGTGATGAAATGAAAAATGGCCGTCTAGAAGGGCGTAAGAATGAAGTTAAATGACAGAAATGTTGCTAGTTTTGCCGTGTGTTCATCACCTATCGACAAAGAGGGATACTTGTCTAAACGTGGTAGCCTAAATCAAAGTTACCAGAGACGATGGTTCATATTGAAAGGCAACCTTTTGTTTTACTTTGAAAAGAAGAGAGATAAGGAACCAGTAGGCGTCATAATCTTGGAACATTGTAGTGTACAAGCGTCAGAACATGAGAAACACGCCCTGGAAATATCGTTCGATGGCTCAGGCACTCGTACATACGTCTTGCTAGCTGACAACGAAACTGACATGCAGGCATGGATACGAGCCATATCACACGCCAGTTACGAATACTTAAAGAGCATTGTACGAGAACTACAGGAGCGACTGGATGGCCTGGTGTCGCGTAAATCATCTACCGTAGAACAGGTTGGTGCTGGGGTGAAAAGACTGCAAGTGAAGGAACAAACCCAGGCAGTAGTGAATGGTCATTTAATAGATTTAGATGAGGAGGAACCTCCACTGATGCAGTCTCACCCACTTCAACAACGCCACACTTATTATGGTGGTAAGGGGACCGTGGAGGCTGAGGATGTTCCCAAGATACCAGTAAAGAAGAAGCGTTCCAATACTTCAAACTTGGACGTCACACCAATAAACTTTCAACACCCTCATGCATCACCGGTAGAACAGCCGTACCATTATGGTAGTGCTGTTACATTGTCGCCTAAATCAAGTTTTGATCATACAGCTTGTTTGATACCAGAGGCGTGTACTTTACCAATGAGATCAGAGCCTTCTTTGATTGACTTTGATAATCCACCATTGATGCCCCAACGATCATTAACACCGCCAGCAACATCTGAATCGAAACAGAAAACATTTGAAGAATTACATGATGAATTCACTGATGTTATGAGGACTTTAAGACATGACCAGCCTGGCTCTTAAAATGTGCGTGACACTGTATGTAAATATATAATCTTGTTTGTGAGAGAGAGCTGTAATTATACCAATTGATATGTTGTACAGAATTGTCTTCTGAGATATTTTTTAACATTAAAATTGCAAACGGTCACAAGTGTGTTATTTCTTTTTCTTCCCCTTTTTCCCTTTCCCTTTGCCTTTACCTTTCTTCCCTTTACCCTTTTGATCTTTCTTTAACATCTTTCTGCATTTGTATGATCTCCAGAATGCCTAGATTTGACATGTATATGTATTATGGTTCAAACGTAAGTGGGACATTTCACCTGTATTACAGTGGCTGCTCTTGCAGCTTTCTGAATTTCATTTGCCAACTTCTCTGCTTTTTCTTTGGCAATCCTCTTTTCCTCCATAATAATATTATATTCCTCTTCTAACACTTTGAAACGTTCTTCTAATTCCTTCAACTGTGTTTGCTCTTGTTCATAATGTTTGCTAACATCTTCAAACTCATCCTTTTCAATATAAAATTGAGCAAAGTTTTAATGAAGTGACAAACCTGTTTCTCTCCCATTTCTGTGTCGTAGCGTTGCACCCAGTTTTCTACTTCTGTTTCTCTCTTGAAAGCTTTCTATTGTAAAAGAGAAAAGAAAAAACTATAGCAATCACTGGGCATCGCTATACTACAGATGTACCTTTCTGAGTTGTAGTTCACTTTCTCGGTTTGTAGCTACCGTGGTATCCAGGGTTTTCTTCAACTGGGTAATCTCTGCCATTAACTTATCTTTTCTGTTTTGATAATCAGCCCCATCTTGTGCCTGCTGTTTAGTGCAATCACTCTGGACTCTACGATTAGCCTCCTTGGAGAGCTTATCAACAGTGCTTATGTCAGACTTCAGGGAGTCTATCTGACTGTTCTTCTTACCAATCTTAAGAAGAACAACCAAACAGATTATTGATGACCAAAAGTTACCACACACCACATGTACCAAGAACACTACTGTGCATATTTGTGTATATATCTACAGAATAGGAAGCTATATTGTTTATTGTTGAGACAATGGATATGGCTATATGCCAACAACCATGTCATGGCTTCAGAACTCTGGACTCAACAAATACTATACCACTGCAGGCTCTGTGTGTGTGCGTGTGCGTTTGTGTGCCGTGCATGCATACATTTAGTTCGTGATACCTCTTTGTCTCTCTGTTCTCTAGCATTGTTCAGCTCCTCTTCCAATTGACCTATGTCTTTTTGTAACTCTCTTTCTCTTTTACTCATACTATCAACATGGTTACTCCTAGTCTCTTCTTCTTGTTTAGTTGTTAACAACCTCTCCTGTATGACACCTCTCAGCTCCCCCATGGATGATTTGAAGGATTTCGCTCCATACGTAATTTCAGAACTAATTGTCCTCATGACACTAAAAGCAGCAGGATTGTTGGAGAAAGCTCTCAATATTGACTTTGTGTTGTGTTTGATCTTGCCTGTGAGTAGTGCTAGTTTCTCATCGAGGGCTTCGTCACTTATCTGACTCACAATTGGCTCCAGCTTTGTCCTTGACGTTGTGCCAAGGCTTTTCTCACTTGAAATACTAGTCATACTGGCAGTCTGCGGTAAATCACTAGACATCCTCCGTATGTCACCATACGAGTCTTTACCGAGTGCTACTACTATCTGGCTGAACTCTTCAGTCAATCCTTTGTACTTGGTTAATAAGGCAGTAATATCAGCTCCAAGCGAAACTGAGTGTCTATCTAATGAATTAACAAGGTAGGGAAGAGCTGAAACGATCTCTATTCTCTTAATAGACTCGTCCAAGACAGATAGAACTCGCTGTGACTCCACATTACTCACTTTCTTCTGTGCAGGCTGTAAAATGCGCAGTGGATCATCGCTAATGGACGAATCTGTGCTCAACACGGAGTCGTCTCGAAGTTGTCCCTTCTTTCTTTCACTAGCGACATATCTAGACGTCGCCTTTACTGCAAATTGTGTTGGACGGGTAGGCGACACAGCGGCCATTTTATCTGTTACCAAGCTGTTGCTATGATTACGTACCCTATTAGAAACATTTTGCGGGTTTCCCTGATCGGTATAAAACAAAGCGGTTTGCAAGTGGAGTTAGCTAAGATCAATTTCTACGCTAACCACTACTTACAATTTGCAATTAAAAATGCCGCTGGGTGGAACGTCTTCCTCCAATGCTGTTAAGCGAGATATTGAGAACGTTTTCGTGACCGGATTTGAGAAGCGCAGAAAGCCAAGGAAACATTATGTAAGACCTTTGATAACAGATGTGAGCTACTCGTTACCTGCTTGTTTCAACTGACAGGTTTACGTGATGGTAGTTTCGTGGACAGATCGCAGTAGATTTGAAATTTACAGGAGATACAGCGAGTTCTTTTCGTTTCAGGTATTGATTCAATAGCTAGGGTAAATGACCTTGTAATACAACTAGCTGAATATGCTGAACTGGCTCAATAACTGAACTGGCTGAATATTGAATAATAGAGCTAGCACTGGCGGAATATTGAATATAAATAGAGCTAGCTAGTCAACAAACACGTTGGCGTTGAATAAATGTAGGGATACATATTATCAGTGATTTATAAATGAAAGTAGCTAGTATGCTTTTCATATACAAGCATTGCAATAAACATGTATTTGTGTATTTCAGAGTACCCTGGTGCAGCTTTTCCCAGCTGAAGCTAAGGACAAGACGATCCCAAGTTTGCCAAGTAAGACCTCGGTACAGTTTATTTTGTGGTAACTATTGACAATCCACAGTATGCTGGTAGTTGTCACCCTGTAGGTCATCCTTTGTATATACTGTGATGGCTTCATCATTGATCAATTGCTAGCCTGATAGCTTTCCATTGTAGGCCTCCCATATAAGCACATAACTATATAATAGTAGTATAGCTGTATGATGTTTCCTATCTCTTAATAGAGAGGATTTTCATTGGACGCAGTCATGTATCAAGGGTGGCTGAGGCAAGGGTGGACGCCATTAATTCTTATTGCCAGGTAAATACCAAATATGTGTGAATTCTTTTTTTTTAAACTTTTTTACGTGTACGTGTTTGTTAGGAAGTATTGTATCACAATCATATGTTGTTCCACAGAAATTGGTGACACTGGATGAGAAAATATCTGGTAGCATTCACGTATTGACATTTTTCGGTCCTCTTCCTGGAGACAAGCCTCTTGAGAAGTAAGACTGCTTGTTATCTGTTATTGCCTTCTCTTGGTAGATAGAGCAGAACTTTAAGTGCAATTAGTTGAGATCCACTTGACATAATACATTGTCATAATAATATGTTTTTGTTTACAGGTTGGACTTAGGAAGACCTGCATCACTGCACCCACTCAAAATCCCTACCGGTAATTTGTGGGAGGAACACTGTGTAGTGGCTGATTTTGAACAGGACAGCAACCAACAGTTGTCGGTCACCGCAGGCAGTAAAGTGATTGTGATCAGTAAAGATGAGTCAGGTAAGATGGCATACAATGAAAGTGGCATGACCAAAGAAGTCGTATGGTTTTCTCAACAATAGTCACTTCTTAGTAGCTCCTTAGTTCATGGTATATGGGACATGAATGGGTTACCAATATGGTGTGGTCTATTCATATAGGTTGGTGGATGGCTCAACACAATGGCAAGTCAGGCTGGGTACCAGCAGCCTACCTGCAACCATGCACAATGATTGATGATGAAGATCATCATAGGGCTGATGATGACAAAAGCTACCTTGGGTTTGTGGTCGAAGGTAAGGGATGTGTATATATGTGGGAAATAAACAGGATATGTGTGGTTGCTATTGTAAACACTGCAATAAAACTTAATGTAGTAATATAATTTACAAAATATTTTATTCCCTTCCTGTATATGGTCAGCATTAATGGTTATATATTTTTATTGACAGACACTGGTAGCAGTTCAGACACAGGATCAACCATTACTCCATCACTAGATGCAGAGTTGTACAAAGCTGTAGCAAGCTATGAGGCCCAGGAGGATGGCCAAATCAGTTTTGATGAGGAACAACTGATTCATGTCATTGACAAAATGGAAGATGGTGAGTTGACCAAACTCACGACTATTCTTATCCATTCATATTACCTCTCTCCTGTTAAGGTTGGTGGTTTGTGAGTATTGACCAGAAAGAGGGTTGGGTACCATGCAGTTACCTGGAGCCAGTTCATTCACATAGTGAGGGAAGCACTGACTTACCAAACCTATTACGAGCTAGTCCACTCCTTCCTTCATCATCCTCTGGACACAGCTCACCAGAAGATCAAGGTTAGCTGTTTATGACATTACTAAATGGAATGCTATCACTTGATGTAATGAAGTTATAGTTATTGTTTACATGCAGAGGAAGTAATATATAGTGTATACCAGAATCCATAGATAATCAGGGAGGGTTAATATATGTGTTCATTGATAAGGCCAGCCCTGTGCAATATAGCCTTATATTTCTAGCATTGTTGATACAGTATTGTATCATTGTGTCTGCTACACATATAGGATCAGAAGGCCAGTATGCTGCCACAGAGTCATATATTGCACAAGAGTCAGATGAGATTACCCTACAACAAGGATGGGTCGTTGAGGTGGTGAAGAAGTCCATTGAAGGATGGTGGACAGTCAAGTATGTATACCATCCTACATCATATGATATGTTATGACTGTTTTCTCTTGGTGTAGTTACAAGGGTCAGATTGGTCTATTCCCTGCTGCATTCTTGCATAAACATGAATCTGAGTCTTATTTCTTGCAATTGAAGGTGAGAGAAGTACCTTTACCAATACATCATTGGTTCATTGCCTGTATCTTTCACTTTGCAGAAGCGGAAGTCCGATCATAGCTTTTACAATAAGGCTCCACCCCCCAGGAGGTAAAAATTGTTTTGTTAAAGCAAGTTTTGTTTGTAATGACTATCAGCACTAATCGTAGTGTACTTGCTATAGAAAATCATTTAACATACAATAAGGTTGAATATTTTTCTTCTTTAGGAGGACTGTTCGTAAGACAGCAGAGAGAGGAAGGAGAAAAGTCATTAAGAAAACAACATCACCTCGACCAGTACGGAAGTCAGACAAATCTGGCACAAGTAGCAGTTCAGATTCTGACTACTACAAACATGAAGTTACTGAGAAACACTCAACTGATGATGGTAACTATTGGGGAAGGAAGCCAGTGGCCTCAAGAGTGCGTAGTAGTAGTACAAACAGTGATAGTAGTAATGAAAGTAGTAGTCAAAAGGGTAGTCGTGAAAACTCTCCAGAAATGACTGATGCTAGAAAGAATGTTGACGAACTCAAAGAAATGTTTGCCAAGAGATTGTCAACAGAAGAGTTAACTACAGGTAGAAAATCTCCTAGGAACCAGAAGAAGGTTAGTCCAGAGGTTAAGCCGGGCATGAGAGCAAAGCCACTTGTTAATGTTTCTGACCATGACTCTCCCAATATTCCACTGAGACCACGACAGAGTGAAATATTCCGTGCACATTTTGCTAATGCGTTTACAAACAAAACCAACACAACATCAACATCTTCAATGTCTCCAGTGGAAGAGGAATTAGAAGAATCAACAGCTGTATCTAAAGGGAAGTCAAGAAAGACACCTCCCCCTACTCCTCCACGTAAAGATTCAAGTTCACCAGAAACTCAGCGAAAAGTGTTGAAACCAACCATGCCAGATGTACCACCAAAAGCTAATCGTCGTAGTAACAGTATTGATCCACACAGTACTACTGCACCTTCAGACCAACTACCAAGGTCACAATCACATGATGGCACTCAGTTACAAGATAAGGCAATGGAAGCCATCTTGAAGGTATTGATACAGAAGAACGGACCAGAGTTGCAGGATCTTGTTAAACAAGCTATAGCCAGTGATCCGGACTTGTTAAAACTAGCTCTAGCGAACAATAACTAACAATGTCACCCCATGTATGTGATGACTGCATTGCTTAGCAATTGTATCATCCTTACAGGTTGTATAGTTTGTAACTGCAGTATAATAACTTATTTATAATTCTGTACAGTTTTTAAATATCAATTTACTCTTATTGGACTGCACTGGTACTCGTATATAGTTATACGTGTTGTTTGGTGTCCTCTATTTCCCAGGGAGACATGGCTTGCAAGAAAAGGGCAAGACTTGTTTTAGTATTCATACAAGAACTGATCCCTAAAATTAAATGATCAGCTTGTTTATGCTACAGTAGGAATGCTGTATAGCTGGTCCATGATTTTGAAATACATTATTATTGTGCTGGCACAAAATAATGTGATCTGTTTATACAGAAAACTGGTTGTGCCATGAGCATAGTGTAAAGATGAACTCTTGGGAATGGTGTTACCAAATACCCTCTTTATTCATAGATCAATTTGGCATACCCACAAATGCTTGACCAATCAACCAACTAATACAAACTAACAAACCACACACTCTATAAAATGCTTTGTAGACACAACCATATATGGACTTCTTCTGACTGAAAACATTTGAAGGAGTTGATATTAGCAACTGGCATGGGTTAGCCAAATTGCTCACAAAATGTGAAATATATCAGGTAAAAGGAAGGTCACTTGCTGTGTCAATATTTAAGAGGCAAAACAACCCAAGAACTTGTCAGATACAAATATCACATACCATTAACCTGGAACTTACTCTTAGTGGTCACCTGTATAAAAAGACCACTCCTTTAAAAACTGCAAACTTAACAGTTGACTGATTTCTAGTAATGTTTGTATCTACTAGCACTTGCTCTCTCTATAACAAAACTGGTCAGAACAACTGTACTGCTATACTAACCCCCACAATAATTCCCACACACCTTATGATTTCTTCACATTAAAAGGCAGAATGATGATTACCAACTACAGGAGTTATGACTACTCAAAATGTCAAAAATATAATGTATTGCACACGTTGTATTCATTTACACACGTACACACAATCACTACTAGGAGTTTCTCAGTTCCATCTTGCCTACACTAGTGATGTGTACCTCATCAGGCCCATCAGCTAGTCTTAGTATCCTAGCCCAACTGAACATCTCTGCTAGCAGAGTGTCTCCTGATAAACCTTTAGCTCCATGAGCCTACAATACATGGAGGAGATACATGCTCTAATAATAATACAACTACTTCTAAACCAGTTATACACATAAGGACACAAATATGTTATAAACTACACAATACAAATACTTTGTTGAAGTACATCTCACAGCATGCCTTAATATGTTACAGCTTCAGTGCACATAGAGTCATTACACATTCACAACCAGACAAGATACTCTTAAATGTGGTGACCTGAGAGTGTTACTCTTAACAGTCACATGACACCAATAATTTAGAATAAGAAACGACATTGCGGTATGGTGTAAAGGTAGCCTGAAAAGTGACTATTCACTACCTATCAGGCCCTAACCCTTATTAGTGCTACCTCAGTGGTTCCGATAATATGACATCACTAACAGGAAGGATAAAACAATTAATCACTTTCCTTTCTCTGAATTAACTATTACTAGTAACTGAGAGATAGCAGCTGGTGACAGCATATGTGACTGGATCTACGAAAACCGTTCTTATCGCCCAAGACAGGAAGTTTGATTTATTCACACAAACACAAAGCTTAATGAATGCACTATCAAGTTTCACTGCCACAGTCCACCAGAGTAAAGTGGTCTGCTTTTGCTGGCTGCTTTTCTACACCACGGTGGCGAGCCGTACGAGTGGTCTGGGGTCTTGATGGAGCCCTGGCCAACCAGGAGATGGCTGTGTGTGGCTGTACAGCTCTGTGGTGTTGGACAATGACCTGTGCTGTAAATTTCCTTTCATTTTAGCCAGTTCTGAGCCCTGAATGGCCTATAACTTGGCCTAATTCATCCCAGCACGTCTCTTTTCAATTTTTGAACACCATCTTGCCCGCCTTCCAGGGCCCCCGCCTCCCACCCTTCTGGAGCTCACCTGATACAGACAACCTTGGTTTAAAAACTATCTAAAATGGCGGGAAACTTAGCTGTTCACTATGATCAGGAAGGTAAGAAATTGTTGTGAAACGTGTGAAAATTTGGTATGCGTAGCTACCACCATTGGCCAGCTACAACACACAGAATATTTAAAACCGACGTTTCTCGATACTTTTAAATGGGCGATAAGACCGGTTTTCCCAGAGACAGTCACATATGATGTTAACTACATGTAGTTTGTGTTGATGGTTAGATGACAACAATATGTGCACATTTACAAACCACTCTAATAAAGCAGTTGTGTATTTGAGGGTCAAATGTTCCATAGTTATATATTTTGAGGTGTTTCTTTAGGTGTCAAATGTTACTATGATGTGATTTGTAAATGTATTGAATAATGGTAAGGTGAATCACTGGAATTATGAAATAATAGGATTGAATGGGCACATTCTACTTTTCTCACAGAGTTGTCTGCACACCATCCACAATTATTCTACACATGTTCTACACTACCTGTATGGCTCGGTCTATAACTTGTTGGGCCATCATCGGAGCAACCACCTTAATCATGGCTATCTCCTTCCTAGCTGCCTACAACAGTAACAAGTAGTACACAATGATGATGATGATGATGATGAATATGTACATAATATTACTATACATACTTTGTTGCCAATTGTGTCCATTTGGTGTGCAGCCTTTAGAGTAAGTAACCTGAGAGAAGGAAGAATACAGGCCCTAAATGCATACATGCTGACAAACTTGCACATAGACGATCATGCCATTGAGTTGGTCATTGCAAATTAAATGGTATCAACACTAATTAATCACAAAAACTACTCATGAGAGAAAAGCTTCCTACAAGGCAAGCATGAAATGAATGTTTTGTAAACACTGTCTTTGCATATGTGACCGGATCTTGGAAAACCTACCTTATGGGCACAAACAAACTTTTTGGGAAAACTCAAATGAAAATTTCAATGATTTCTTTAAAATTGATATTTTACACATTCAGATAAAGCAACTATTAAACATCCTTGCTGTGAAGTTTCACACCCATAGCTTCTTTTTCCTAGGAGATATGGATGATTATATCAGACTATGTAGTAATTTTACATGTGTGGGACAACAAGTAACTTACAAATTAGATGATTTGTTCAGGTGTTGAAATGGCTAAAACTTAGTCTTAGACAATGATACATGGCATTTAATTGCACATAAGTACCAAGAATACTTCATTAAACTATCAGAAATGTTTTTAAAAGTATTTTATATGGTAAGAGTGGAATTATTGGTAAACAAAGTGATTTGTCACCATTTGTCACCCTTAATCACTCACAGAACTCAATACATCACCATAAAAGTTAGTTTGTAATGTACAGGACAGAAAATTGGTCATATCTCAGGAATGCTTAAAGATATTAAGCTGAAATTTTAATAAAAGATAGATGAGCACCCAGTACCTCATTTAAGCTATAAAACAGAAAATTGACCAATGTGCCAAAAAGGTAGGTTTTCCAAGATCAGGTCAAACCATAACATCATCAGTAACCATGGTAACAAACACACTAGATGTGACACCAAAATTACAAGGTAAATAATTTTCCTTGTTCTAAACATGTACAACTGAACTATACAACATATTCATCACTAACACATCTCCTGATTGTATTACTGATATCAGTCAGTGAAGGAAGTCACACATGATGTGATGGTGTCCAATTATATAAATTGTTTGTATCACATGCTTCATGCACTTGTGGTATAATAAGATATAGGAAACAGTAATTACACTTGCCATAAAATTTAAAACTCCTACTTAACTATATATCACACCTAGCTTGTTCAATCTCCATTCTGGATTGTGCAATGGATGCTACTATTGTGTCCTGCTCAGCTAACAGTTTACCAAATGCAACCCTCTCCTTCACCCTGCTCTTCATTGCCTCAAGGGCTCGTTCTGCCATACCAATCAGCCTCATACAATGATGAATACGTCCTGGACCAAGTCTGCCCTGGAAGGGTTGTAAATATGAATTGTGTATGTGTGCATGCTATGACAGCAAATACAACCTTATCCTTAAATTACATACATACCTAACGATACACCAGCACATGCACACAACCCTCACCTGAGCTATCTCAAATCCTCTACCTTCACCGAGTAACATGTTCTCCTGAGGTACTCGGACATTTTCAAACAACATTTCAGCATGACCATACGGGGCATCATCATAACCATATACTGTGAGAGGACGAACTATCTTTACACCTGGGGTATCCATGGGAACGAGGATCATTGACTACAAACAACAACATATTAGTGCTACATATTAGGAATAACATTGTGTATGAGTTTGGGTGTATTGGATGTGTAGAACTAAACTTTCAGTTGAAGTTTTGTCACAAATATCACTACCAAGGTATGGCCACAAGCAGCACTGATGGTATCCTAGTTGTACCACTAATAGCAAAATACTGTATTAACATGCTGCACCTTCAATGGTAGCCTCACTTGAGTGGTGCCATAATTGATTTAAAAAATAATAAATTAGGCTTGAACATTGTTGTAGAGTATCAAGTTGTGGCCGAATTTGAATAGTTGCCGCATCATTAATTTTAGGAACTAAGGTTATAAATGCTGTGGTGTTTAATCAAATAAATACAGTAAACCTCTGTGGGTAAGTCAATGTACTACCGGCACCAAGAGCTCATGATATAAAAAATAGTGAGGCCTGAATAAATGCTGGACAAATTTAAACACCATGTTTAAAATAATTTACAGGGAATAACACAGCAAAATTCGTGTACAAATATATACTGTTCTGACTATATTTCAGTAGTGGAACCACAAGTCCAAAAATTACCTCACAAAAACACCACACAGGCCCCAATACAAAATAACGTTAGAGTCACTATTAGAATAGTGGTCTGTTTTGCCTTGGTCTACGGATTACTTGAAGTAGTTGTTTCAATACTGACTAAAGACAGAGTATTAGTGGAACACTATTTTTGCCTATGTAAAAATCCAGTTTTTTAATAGGGACATGAGTTACTATATCATGTACAAACATGCAGACGTATAAATACACATGTGTGATTTAAAAGTACACTCTACACTACCTGTTGCTTGTGTCTGGCAGCAGAAGGATCAGTCTTGCCCATGAAGATACAGATATCACATTTAGGATGAACAGCTCCTGATATCCACCACTTGTGACCATTAAGCACATAGTGGTCCCCATCATGACATATCTCAGACTGGATGTTGGTAGCATCACTTGATGCCACGGCTGGTTCTGTCATGGCAAAACAAGATCTTATCTCTCCATTGAGGAGTGGAGTGAGCCATCGAGCCTGATGAGTAACAACGTGAACAGCACTAATTTCATGCAGCATTTATTAAATATATAATGCGCAGTATGTAGGGCAGTAAAATAGTCAAAATCAAACTTTCTTATAATTTCTCTCTCTACACTACAGTATAATCAAAAATTTCACATATTTAAAACACTACTAAACATTATAATTATTTTATTTGTGTAAATATAGTGGAACTTCACCTATCCAAATTACTGGAGACCTCAGATAACAAAAAATCCCATTATTGTGTGCTTTTAAAAAAACAATGTAGCTAACAAGATTGAAATTAACAAAATTTTCAATACACTGAATTTCAACTATTATAACAGAACAACACTCATAACTCTCATCCAATTAACCAGTTCCACTGTACAGTATACACTAAAAGTTACACACTACCTTCATGAACACTACAATACCTTCTGCTCATCACTCCCATACTTCACTAACACTTCCATGTTGCCAGTGTCTGGAGCATTACAGTTGAACACCTCAGGGGCTAAATTCGGGGACTTCCCCATCACTTCACACAAGTGAGCATACTCTAGATTAGTTAGTCCAGCACCATAGCAACCATCAGGATCTGTCTCCAAAGGAAGGAACAAATTCCATAATCCTTGACCATGAGCTTCTGACTGGAGTAGTAGAGGAATGATATAGTACCATGTATCATGTACATTAGCTCTGGTCTAGTATACTAGTAAACTTTTTCTTGCTACAGTATAAACATGTGGCTGTGACTGCTTTATTAGTGTGTCTACTGCGATTGTGCAGCTAATGCCTGTTAGATCATTAAGGATGGCATTCTCCCAGCTCTGGTCATTAAGGGCATGTGGTATGTTCAGATTGTTTAAGGCCATTGTCCCATACATGTATCTACTTCTTATGTGACATCTAAATATGCTCCTCTAAGGAAAGTGTCAGTACAGAAAATTAATGCTTAGTATGGTTTCCATGCATGAAGAAGATGACCATGTAATTGAATATAACAAAACACAGAATTAAGGCAGCAGGCACAGGAAAAGTACCTGAGGAATAGTATGTAGTGTTTTGCAGAGCATTTTTCTGTGCTATAAAACACTCAGTAGAATTATGCATAACATTTTACTGAAACAAACCACAGTAATATAGTGCAAACAATTTCACAGGACATTAAACAGTACTGGGGAATATAGTATAAAATACTACATGATATTTCATTGTGGAATTATGACAAAAGAATATTGCGAGTAATTCCACAATATATTCTCACTTTACAAATAGTGATATAATGACTATAAAATAGTGTACTTTATTTCACAGCAAATTTTAGTGCATTGTAAAATGCTTTGTAGAATTCTATTACCGCATGTATGTGTTCATCTGATCATGAGGCTTTGAATATTAATTATCTTTACAACATCAATACACACAGAGCTATAATTATATAATTATTTATTATAGTAGTTCATCCAACTTGCATGGACTGTGGTAGTATGCAAATCATCGTGGACTTGTGATTTCATCACTGATTAAAGACTGGGTGTATAGGGCTGTGATGAACCAACAGCAGCAAAGCACCTTTGTATAAGCTGCCATGCACAATCCAATCCAAAGTAAATGATCACTAAACAATGTGCATGCTACTGCATGTGGACAGTCACCAACCGAAAAGTGTTCTGAAACTTCACAAGATGGTAAATATTCAACCTTCCATTCAAATCCTAATATGAGTATATTCCAAAAAGCATCAGCTTTTATAGAAAGTAACATGATTCTAGCATATGTGCATGGCATTGCATTGAATGAACAACTGAATGCAATCATGAGAGTGTATAAGTATGCACACAAAACATGATTGTTTGATCAGGTACTATCACCATTAGCTACAATTGTTGGCTTTTGTCCACACCATAGTCAACTTCAGACATTGCTGTCAAGTATGGCCATGGATATTATATGCTACCTATGGTATGGCATACTGACTGGTTATGTTGCATGGTTGATTTCTTGGTTCTCCAAATCGTCAGTCTTAGAATGGTGATAAAGACTCGTGTAAAAGTACTTTCTATTGGTGTTAGTATTGTAGTGATGTGATCCCTACACACACCATGTCCACTTGCCTCATCTACAATAAATAATCAGGTCATAGACAGAGATGATCTGTACGCATGCGCACAGAGCATACATGTATTCCGAGATGTATTCTTGTGAAACTTCTTCCTGTTTTCATTTCTAAACACTCTGAAATGTCTCTGCACGGACTGAAAACATCTTGCTGTTTGCATAAACCATCACCAAAGGCTTCCAGAACGACGAACTTCCGAGAGTCGAGCAATTCACGTGATCGTCACCATGACAGTAACCACGTGATAGAAACGGCGGGAGCTCAGTTCAAACTGATGAAGACGTGGACGTCGTGCAGGATGTTTGAGAGAAGGCCTAAGCTTCACGAGGGTATTCTTTTAAGTCTGGGCGTTTTGATGGCATAAGTAAAGGAGATGCTATAGTTCTTCAGTGATGCCAGCCGGGATAAAACTGGCGGCACCAGAGAGGTAAGTTGCAATTGTGACTGAACGATGCGATTTAATCTAATTTTTATGCATACATGCACTTTCATTTGTATAACTGAAAATTTATTGTTAATGGTAGCCCTATAGAATGGCTGCCATTGAAGTAACACAACAGGTGAGGTGATAGCTAGCTAATGCCTAACTTGTATGGTTGTCGAATGTAAAAATTTCAGGTTGTAGTGTTGGCTAACCAACTTAAGGATCCACTTCATCTGGTAAGCAAGCACATCAGTTCCTATTATTGTGTATGCATAGTATGTCATTGTAGTGAGTCAAAATAAAATCTATTTGGTGTGGGTGTACAAAAACCAGAAGAATGCTTTGATCTGGAGTGTATTTGAAACTATTGAAGTGTGTAGATGTTCCATCGAAGGAGTCTCCGTCAATTAATTTGTTGATGTTCCATTGAAGGAGTCTCCGTCAATTAATTTGTTGATGTTCCATTGAAGGAGTCTCCGTCAAATAATAATTTATACCCAAATGAGTGTTCTGAATAAAAAATCTAGAACAAAGGAAGGATTTCAGTGCAAAAAATGGTTGTCTAAACTTTGTGAGTTATTATTTAATTATATGCACAGCTGATTATATTATTATACTGCAGGGAAGAGCTATATTTCTGAGGCTATGGCCAATTTGCTGAAGATTTTTTATTCGAGCCACGCATTTGTAACAATTGGGATTTGTATGTGGAGAATTCTTCGGATGATCCAGATGGAACATTGTTGACTACTAAACAGACGAAACATTTGTTGATGATTACTAAACAGACGGAATGCTTGTTGATTTCTTCACAGATGGAACATTTGTTGTTGATCTCTTCACAGATGGAACATTTGTTGTTGATCACTAAACAGACGGAACATAATTTTATGTTGATCACTAAATTTGTTGATCACTAAGCAGATAGAACATTTGTTGAACACTAAACAGACGGAACATTTGTTGATCACTAAACAGATGGAACATTTGTTGATCACTAAACAGATGGAACATTTGTTGATCACTAAACAGATGGAACATTTGTTGATCACTAAACAGATGGAACATTTGTTGATCACTAAACAGATGGAACATTTGTTGATCACTAAACAGATGGAACATTTGTTGATCACTAAACAGATGGAACATTTGTTGATCACTAAACAGATGGAACATTTGTTGATCACTAAACAGATGGAACATTTGTTGATCACTAAACAGACAGAACATTTGTTGAACACTAAATGGACAGAAATTTGTTGAACACTAAACAGACGGAACATTTGTTGAACACTAAACAGACAGAACATTTGTTGATCACTAAACAGATGGAACATTTGTTGATCACTAAACAGACAGAACATTTGTTGAACACTAAATGGACAGAAATTTGTTGAACACTAAACAGACGGAACATTTGTTGATCACTAAACAGACGGAACATTTGTTGATCACTAAACAGATGGAACATTTGTTGATCACTAAACAGACAGAACATTTGTTGAACACTAAATGGACAGAAATTTGTTGATCACTAAACAGACAGAACATTTGTTGAACACTAAACAGACGGAACATTTGTTGAACACTAAACAGACAGAACATTTGTTGAACACTAAACAGATGGAACATTTGTTGAACACTAAATGGACAGAAATTTGTTGATCACTAAACAGACAGAACATTTGTTGAACACTAAACAGACAGAACATTTGTTGAACACTAAACAGACAGAACATTTGTTGAACACTAAACAGACAGAACATTTGTTGATCACTAAACAGATGGAACATTTGTTGATCACTAAACAGACAGAACATTTGTTGAACACTAAACAGACAGAACATTTGTTGAACACTAAACAGACAGAACATTTGTTGAACACTAAACAGACAGAACATTTGTTGAACACTAAACAGACAGAACATTTGTTGAACACTAAACAGACAGAACATTTGTTGAACACTAAACAGACAGAACATTTGTTGATCACTAAACAGATGGAACATTTGTTGATCACTAAACAGACAGAACATTTGTTGATCACTAAACAGACAGAACATTTGTTGAACACTAAACAGACAGAACATTTGTTGAACACTAAATGGACAGAAATTTGTTGATCACTAAACAGACAGAACATTTGTTGAACACTAAACAGACAGAACATTTGTTGATCACTAAACAGACAGAACATTTGTTGATCACTAAATGGACAGAAATTTGTTGATCACTAAACAGACAGAACATTTGTTGAACACTAAATGGACAGAAATTTGTTGATCACTAAACAGACAGAACATTTGTTGAACACTAAACAGACAGAACATTTGTTGAACACTAAACAGACAGAACATTTGTTGATCACTAAACAGACAGAACATTTGTTGATCACTAAATGGACAGAAATTTGTTGATCACTAAACAGACAGAACATTTGTTGAACACTAAACAGACGGAACATTTGTTGAACACTAAACAGACAGAACATTTGTTGAACACTAAATGGACAGAAATTTGTTGAACACTATACAGACGGAACATTTGTTGAACACTAAACAGATGGAACATTTGTTGATCACTAAACAGACAGAACATTTGTTGAACACTAAATGGACAGAAATTTGTTGAACACTATACAGACGGAACATTTGTTGATCACTAAACAGATGGAAATTTGTTGATCACTAAACAGACAGAACATTTGCTAATCACTAAACAGACAGAACATTTGTTGATCACTAAACAGACAGAACATTTGTTGAACACTAAACAGATGGAATTTGTTGAACACTAAACAGATGGAACATTTGTTGAACACTAAACAGACAGAACATTTGTTGATCACTAAACAGATAGAACATTTGTTGATCACTTAACAGACAGAACATATGATTACTAAAGGACAGGACTATAGCTATGTACTGATGCAGGACATGTTGTATTACTGTATGCTTTTAGTTTTGGTTGTATTTTTGTAAGTTTTTTGTGTCATGAAAAATTATAACAAAATTAGTAGTAAAACTGCAATGGGGAATTCTTCAATGGTTTTATAGAAAATTTAACAAATGAAATACAATAAGTTTGTCAGATGATTTGTGATAAGATTCACAGAAAAATACATTGCAAATTCTATAAACAATTCTACAATAAGTATCACAATAGATTCCTTAGGTGATATTACTTGCTATAGTGTATTCAATTGGCCAACAATTCCATAGAGTATGTGGATAGTCATATTTGTTGTAAAATCTTGCATATTATTTATCAGTAACTTTTCCTGTGAGGTACTCAGCGGAACCAGAAAGGGCATGTGCCACCAGTGAGTATGTTATTGCGGCATGCAATGGTGGCTGTGTGCTGTTTTGTTTCCTTGTGACTGTGGTCAGGCTGGCAGGCAGGCGGACCAAAAATCAGGTTATGGCTATGTTAAAAAATTCTACATCTGGCAGTCTGTATAGGTGATTTCTTGTCATGCACCTAGGATGGTTATAACAACAGTGTTCATTTTATTCAACTACTGACACTGTGGCTGCAAACAAGAAGTTGCTGTTTCATTCCTCTTACCTGTACTTGCATTAGTACTCATTAAGTCCTGGTATGTGCCGACCTTATACTGTTGAGATTTTCACCCATGAAACAATTAATCTAAACAGTACTACTGTACTTTTTGATTAGGTTGGTATGAAGTCTCAAACTGATTCAACATGATCAAGGCTATACCCGGTAAGATTTACAGAGACAGTCATGTTTGTACACACAGTATATGCCATAATCAAAGCTACTACATCACACAATCACTTACTGTACATGGTAACAGGGAAACACTCACAATACAACACTTTCCCTTTAAATTGATGACAGAAGGAAATATTATGAGACACAACAACAGAGAGATGACTCAAACATTATCTTAACTGGTCCATGATTCATAAGCAGCATACTCCCTGGTATACAGATGTTTCCTGTTCCACTGAACAGTTCACAGGACAGCAAAGTTTACCCATAAAACAATAATGAATGGAACACTCTTTCCTTCAACAAATCATATTAGAACACACACACACACACACACACACACACACACACACACACACACACACACACACACACACACACACACACACACACTGGTACCTTTAGTTGTTCTATTTTAGGATTCACAGTCCACTTAGTGTCATGGTTGTCATAGTAATTACCTACTTCTTGTTCCAGTGGTATAATCTTGTTATCCACAAACTCCTTCAACTGATGATGTAACTGCTGGATCCTGGAGGGGAATTGAGTGATGTCTCCCATTAGTAGACCTGTCATACAGTAGAGGATGATGATGATACAGACACAAACACTGAATACGCAACAGAAGTCAGTAAAGGTGTAAGTACTTCATGACCTCATTAATAGGACCATAGTGACCAAGTTGAGTAGGTCCCAATCATAGGTTAAGATTACAGTAGTTTCAAGCCACGCATAGTGTGTGAGTGTGGAGAAAAACATCTGGATCATTCATTAGTACTTTGTTGGCAAGCGCAATGCAATTTCATGATGATTTCAACAAGAAGAATATAACAGTTGAGTGGTAGTACATCATTTTACATGCCAACTGTTTTGATTAGCTCTACCAGCAGTGTTGATCAAAAGTGGTGAATGCTACCAGAGGGGTATATTTGACGTCCATGCACACTAAGAAAAAACAGCTGGCTGGCTTGTGCAGTTGCTACTACTATGATGTATAAGTACACAATACACTTGCTACATACCTGTAGTAGGAGGGGCTGCTGTAGTGGAGTAGCTTCTTCTACCTCTAGGGTGTGTGGCTGCTGGTGCAGCAGACTGTGCAAAATGCCATGCCCTATTTGCCATCCCTTCTGCCATCAAACCAACTGCCTCAGCATTATCAGCACTAGACTGAGCTGTGTAATAACGACAGCAACTACATTATACTATAAGTACTGTACATGTTTTAAGTTAGCATACACATACACATATAATTTGTGATCATCAATAGGTGTCCCAGTCATCAAGAAGTCAAGGTTAACCTGATCAACAACATGGTCACTTCGTATTCAAGTAACATAGCAACAAGTCACTCAGTTGGCAAACACTCTAATAGAACATACACTAAATACCAAAACATTATGTAAGTTCATTTTGATTGTATCCCACTAGCAAAAAAATCCTGCCAATCAGGTCAGCCATAACAGTTCAATGATTTCTCTCTTTTTTTGTTATTGCTTTTCATGGATTGAAGACAGCTTAGTCAGCTACTCATCCATCTGTAATCACTTTTACTGTTGGCGTGAAAACCATGACTGCCATGCATAGTCATCACTATAAGCCCCATTTCACCATAACAGCTGCATTTTTTTGATTGAGAATCACACCGTTGCAAACAACACAAAGTAGAACTGAAACATGTATCGTGCTTTGTCACGCCTCTTCCTCTACTTTTGTACAGACGCTATTGGCTCATGTGAAATTCTTTCAGTGTTTGTGCAATACTATTGCGAATTCATGTGGGCTTGTCCTATCCCCCCTGCAATTCAATAATATGTCACAAAATCTCACCACAAAATGTATCCTTCTATGTTACTGCACATTGTACATGTATAGTTACAATGACTTACCTTGTAAAGATCTCTTGTAGACACCCTGCAGTATAGCTGCTATCCTGAAGAAGGTGAACGCCATGTAGGTTTTCCAGTTGGACACATCAGAGGTACCAGTCAGCTTGCAGTATCTCTGTAACAATTCATCTTCTGAAGGTAATCCCATGTCCTGTACATCACTTCCACTTAACCCCTTCAGTGCAGGATGATGAGGCTCCAGGTAATATGGCATACAACAGTAAGCCAGGTCACTAAGGGGATCACCAAGTGTGGATAGTTCCCAGTCTAGTATAGCAACAACCTCTGGTTGATTGTGGTCAAATAACAGATTGTCAATACGATAATCACCATGAACTACAGTAGTTCTAGTGTGGTCTGGTATATTGTTGGGTAACCATCTCATTATCTTGTCCATGGCTGGTATATCATGAGTCTTGCTGGCTTCATATTGCTTTGACCAACGTTCAGTTTGTCGTTGAATGTAATTCCCATGTTTCCCAAAGTCACTAAGATTAACTTTCTCAATGTCTACAGCATGTATTGCAGCTAGTACATCTATCATGGCAAAGTAGATATCTCTTCTCTTCTCCTTGTCTATTTCCTCAAGTGAAGGATTTTTAAACAACCTACCAGACACGTATTCCATGATATAAAATGGAGTCCCGAGCACACTGGGGTCCTCACACAATGAGCACAGAGGAGGAATAGGTACATGAGCACTCTTCATTGCCTGCATCACTCGATACTCTCTCTCCACTGCATGAGCTGATGGTAACAGTTTACCTGGTGGCTTCTTCCTCAAAACTAAATCTTTACCTGCATATGAGATGTAGTAAGTGGGGTTTGATTGTCCATGTTTGAACACCTTAACAACTGGATGATGTCTGCCTTTTAAATCATATCTCTCCTCAAGATAGGATTGTAATGAAGAGACCGACAGTTGTTGTTTCTCCTTGGGAGCAGTGGTGCCAGGGATTACTAGTTTCACACCTGTTTTCTCTTCTAATACTTTGAGAGCTGCTGTTACATCATTCTCATCCACTTTAATGGTCTCCATGTTAAACAAGTCAGTGGCTGGTTTTAGGTTACTACCAATATCATCTAGGAACACTGTCTCCTTCCCTTCAACCCCTAACTGGTCCAGGAGTATCTTGAATATCTCTGGGTCTGGCTTCTTTACACCAAGCTTAGCTGACTCCAATATCTGCAGCGTACAATATAATACACAAGTAAATACATCCTAGACGTTTATACACCCCAGGTACACTTTTCAAAATATAATACAACTACGTTCATTTTCTTTCTACAGCAATGAACACTTAAGAAATTATTCACTGTGCTATTACTATATGGGCTATGCAGTACTTACACTACTTTTTAGATACCACCCACGCAAAGTGTACAATACCAAACGCTGACTTGACAGAAAAATCTTAACAAAGATGTTAGGTCCCATCTTCATACATTTTATGTAGCAAAAACAGGTATAAATTCTAAGTGTCCCAGGTTTGACTGCATGCAAATAAACTTCCACAGCTTACAAAAATAACTAACTGGGGTTAGTACAAACAGTAGGCTCTAGGGACCAAGGACCTGGTACCCAACTTTTATTAGAATTTTATATCCTGTACAATGTTTATACATTCTATACTTGTACTATCCGTCATGGTGTTTAGTTTGCATGGCCAGACTACTTCTTCACTGTCACGGTGCCTCAAAGAAATTATAACTGGAAAAGGTCCAGATTGCTTAGCATAGATCACTCATTCTTCACACAGGGGTATTAACAAAATTATAAACGAATTCTAGCATGTCTTCACCCTTCGTGTGCCACTTGAAACACAAAGTCTGTCAAGCTGCTTGTGTAACCTGCAGCGATCACTAACCTGGAATAGTTGTTAACACAAGTTTCTGAACTTAGTAGCTGGCAACAAAAGAAACTAGCATGCTCATCATTGAGTGGCCTATGCTAACTGGTCAACTGCCAGACCAGACCTCCAGACCAGACCTCCAGGGGCACTTATAATTTGTGATGGAGAAAAAGAAGCAAGACTAACACTGTGACTTGTAGAGATATCTAGTACAAATACATAATTAAACATTGTGATTTGTGACATAAATAAATTTCAAGAAAAGTTGTGTCTCCACTGATCCCTAGATCCTCATTCCCTGCAGATCTCTATACCAACTACCCTGTCACAACAAACAGAATTGACAAACACTATAGTTACCTTATCAAATACTTCATTCAATTCAGATGGTAACCAGGTTGTCCCATCTTTCTCTTTGAAGTTGTTAGTTAAGATGGCAACCTTGATATCATGACCAGACAACACCCTAGCTGCATCCAACACTTCTCGATGTAGAGTAGTGACTGATTGTCTTAGACGACACATCAAGTCATCAACCACTGAAGGATTAAGGGGTATATCCCATTGTTGTTTATATTCTTCTGCAAATAATGATGGAAAATCTGCTACTGTGATTTCTCCTCTTTCCAGCTTTGAAAAGCTTCCATTAGAACCAGCTGCTTTAATGGTGTCTTGAATTGATCTCTCCTTGAGATTTTGCTCTTTTTCAACTTGTCTGAACAATGGAAACGGGCTGAGAGCTGCAACACCACCCAGATCAAACACAACAGCTTTGGGGGACCGTCTGTGGAGGTTGGTTGTGGTTGCTACACCTCTACTCCGCTCTAGCCAAAACCAATTTCTCCAGCTGCAAACAGTAGTATTAAATCGTCCACGTAATTGTCTTGCACATAACATGATCGGAACCCAGCTCAGATGAAGGTAAAGGTACACATCAGATTCTTAATTTGGATCACAGTAGGCAATGATACACTCGAGGATACACTGCACCTTGACTTAGTTCCCATATAATGCACAACGTTTTTTTTTCAGCCGCCCACGCACTTGTTACGCAAAAATCACGTGCTTTAGCGAGTGAGCCCGGTAGGGACCCGCCGATTATGCTGGCATAATCATGAGCATAATAGGTGCCTGAAAGCATTGAGCATAATGCTAGCATAATAGGAAGAATATTTGTGTAATAGTATGAATTCTTGCTTATCAAAATAGCTATCACAGAAAGATCGATATACTCTAATAGAACAGTCAGTAACTCTAATAGAACAATCACATAGCTGACTGTTCTATTAGAGTATATCGATCTTTTCTGTGATATACATTTTGACAAGTACGTTTGTGCTTCAGCCACTTATTGATTTATCCGTAAAATGGAAATTATTAGCAGAGCATGAGAACTGAGGCATAAATAATTGGGCATAATTTGAGCATAATGGGTAAGTATTGAGCATAACTTTAAGCATAATGGGTAAATTTTTGAGCAGTGCAGCATAGCATAATAGGTGAAATTATGAGCATAATCGGCGGGTCCCTAGAGCCCGGCTTGCATGTTGCCACCATCCTAAGTAAGGACCACCCCACATATTTATGTGTAATAGCTACTCACATTAATTTTTCTTGTACTATATACTGGAAACCAGTTCATGTTTATATTAGCTAATTGTTTGCTAACTTTGCCATAGCTCATGATGGTGTTGACTACACATACTGTCATGTCTTGTTAGGCTATGATAAGACTGCAACAGATTACAGCTAGGTCATTAATGCACATGGTTGTTGTGCTCTGATCAATTAAGGGCGTAGCTGTCATGCAATAATTTTGTAGTTCCTATAAAGTTACAGGTTTCTGACTCCCTGCTTCACAGGCTTACTGTTAGCCTCCTTGCCAGGTCCCTAGAGGGATAGTTGTCTAATAAATATAAAAGCAGCTACAACAGCTGGGTATCTTAAGGTTTCCATGCACTGCAAAAATAACCTTTCCATCAGTTGTTTCTGGAGATTATCACACAGATTGACCTTTAAGAAAAGCAAACAATTTTTAACATGCATAAATATCCAAAAGTGGTCATGCCAACAATCCCATAACAGTTATATGTCAGGATGTACTTGTTCATGTAGTAGAGGTACTACAAGGTCTTTACTGACATAAGAAATACAATAATTACACCTTAGATAGGCATGAGGCTATTATGCTCCAAATATTGAGCATTATGCTTTTGAGCAGTGCTCAAAAAATCACTTATTCATAGTATGCTTTTGAGAATTGCCAATTATTCCTGATAATTGGCCAACTTCATTGATGTTTAAGCTTCAAATTCTTTAGCTGGTTGTTACATTAGAGCATTTCATTTCCATGTGACTGCCTTATTAGAGTAAACAACCCCGTGACTGTTCTATTAGAGTTTCTGACTGCTCTATTAGAGTATCTCGATTTTTAAACAGAATTGTGCAATCTGCAGATTTTCCTACTTCTGTTTAATCTGCAGATTTTCCTACTTTATAATCACCTCAAAATGCTAGCATAATTCCTGATTCCCATTATGCCCGAAATTATGCTGGCATAATCGCCGCATCCTTGATCAAGGAATTCACTAACCCCGCTACATTGGACAGCTTATTGAAAAATCATTGCATTTTAGCAAGAGTTTATAATATACAATATTATGAACTCTTGATTTTAGGTTTTCATTAAATTCATTATTATGGTGTAGGGCTCACATATAATCAGCTGCAGTTTGTGGGGAAGAGGTGAAGCAGAAGGTTATTGGTTTAAATCATCCATTATTGGTATTTTTGGTCATATGATAACCTTAAGTGTGTGATGTTGAGGCTGCAAATATTTCAATTGTAAATTAGTACTTTCAGTCTGTGTGAAAATATTACCAGAAACAACAAAAAGAAACACCTTCCTATATTTTTACAATATTTCTCTCTATCTGCAGATAGTGACACTATAAAAAACTTTTGCCATGCTACTCATAATTTAGACTAGAAGCAAACATAGTGTTTGTATATGATTGGAAATTGTGGTATAACATTAATAACCGAATCAGTGTAGACTTTGTATCAAAGAAAATCATCATGAAACTGTGCAACTATCCTTATAGCTTCAAATTACTATTCTAATATTGAAGGATGTCTGGATAATACAGATATGTTTCAGCTTTATCCCTAATGGAAACCCTAATGGAAACCCTAATTAGTCTTACAGTAGTGTGTTTAAAAAATAGTTTGTGGCATCTTAATACCCTCCCCTATACGGAAAATGTTAAGTATACCAAACAGGTACAAAAAGAAAGCCATACTCAACAGCAGGCTGTACAATTATTTGTTACATGAAGTTATTGACACACAGTCTTATCCCACCATATGAAACATCTGTTGATATAAAATATTGTATACAAACATAGAAACTTTTCATCAAGGCTGTGCTGAACATCTTTAGCCCAACACGGACACATACTTGATCTCTCTTCAGGGTTAGGGAAGGATCACAGTGAAATGTATTGGTCAGTGAAGATGACACTTGCACAGAACTCAAAAGTACTTTTATATGAAGCTGGAGAAAACATGGAAAGAAGAGTGAAAAGGTAAATAAACTAACTACTTGAATGTTTCATGTGTCTAGTCACATTTAAATACTGCCACCTGTGTGAACAATACAGTACTACTGTATTACACTGCAGGTTAGTAGCTCCACTCCAGTTTCCTGTCCACCTCCCGCATCTGGTTACTGGCAGTTCTTATTCCGTACTCATCCATTATTTTCCAATTATTTTGCATTCTGTACAGGCTCAGTAAAAGCAGTCTTGAAACAGTGTCAGCTTACATGCCAGCAGTGCTATCAAGTTGGCACAAGTTTGTGTTATTTCTGCAACTTGCTTTTATGCAGCTTTTTATGGTTGTGCCAGGTAAATAATGGCTTGAAAAGCTGCTAATCTTATTGTGGAATGGACTGCCCGCCCGCATGAAAATATGCCTGGTTCTACGATGGGAAACAGACAATTTATTTGGAGTGGCATCCAGGCTCATCCTCGGCTGTGTCACTGAATTACTATAAATCATTTTATTATAATAAGTGATACAACAGTTAATGATTGTGATCATTATGGGATGAATTACAATAGGACTGATTCATTAAAAATAATATTGCTGATATAGCAGATAGCTGGCTGTGGTAGTAGGTACTATATATTATTATTATTGGACTTGTCTATTATGGCTGAATCTTGTACTGCAGAATCTGAGTTTAAATTAACTAACAGTTTTAATCTTGTACTGTGCTTCTGTCTGAATGTAGAATAAGGGATCATTCTTCGGTAGAAGATCAGTAGAGTGGCTAGAGCTACACTGATTATTCCAATACACATTATAAATGTAGTCCTTGGTCCTTTAGTGTAGTACACATTAGCCAGTAGTAATGGTCCTGCTGTACGACCTGCACTACCAGCTGCTGATATGAAACCCATCATCAAACCCTAGAAGTGACACCAGTAAATGAGTACATGAAGTAGTGACCAGTAAAGTATGTTGACACTACACTACACTACACACATACACACTACACACACATTACCTGTGGTCGGGGTCCCAATATCTTAGAGAACATGGTATAACAGATTAAGCTGCTGGCACAGTAGCCCGGTGTGAGGATGTACAGACCAACAACATATTGGAACAAGTAGATCTTTGGCTGGTCCAAACACCATGACTGTTTGTGATAATCACAACCCAGTTTACTAGTACTGTTATCTAGTGGATCACCAGTGTAGTTGCTTAGTACATCTATCAAGAGAAGAGGAACAATATAATAAAGTAACTAAATGATAAGATAAGCTTGTACTATATACAACGCAGAGACTATTACAGGTGCAGCGTTTAACCAAGGAAATACATTACTGTATGATTGGATAGACCACTACAAAAGTGAAAGTGTTTCCACTGATGTGACTATTGTATTATACTTGATCAAGCTACACATGAATATAAACTATGTGCATTATGACTGGAGGACTTCTAGTAGGATTTTTGCTAAGGATGATAGCAGTGCCTTTTGATAGTTTGAATAGCAATAGAGTTACAGCAAAAAGTTATAAAGCAAAAACCAAGCAAGTGTAAAATCATGGGATCAAGATACTCTAATAGAGCAGTCACCACTAGTACAAAAAATGTCGAAAACAAAACCTTACCAGAGTTCGAACCAGATACCTCCATACCTAACACCTGCATCCTTAACCACTGAACCACTGCTACCTTGGCTTACCACCTCACATAATTTCTGCTTTAATAAATGCAATTTTATAAATGCAATTTCTAGTTTCTAATCAAATGTTTGTAATTTCATAGATCTAGCAATAGATTGTTCTAGAACATTCTATGCATGTTCTATTAAAAGTTCTCAAAAAATGTGCACTCTATTATAGTATTACAATAATATTATCAAATTTTGAATTAAATCATGCAATGAAACACATTTATAAGTTTGTCTTCAATAATCATCATTGTATCTACAGAAATGTGAGTGAAAACAAACCTCAAACTCAGCCATGGGCTGCCTTATAAAGTACAAAAAGAAGTGAAATCCACACAAAAACAGCCAAGCTGTGAAAAATGGCGCTGTTTTAAAAAGCCTGGGTGAAAAAAGTTGTGAAATCAAAGGTGGTGGCCAAGAAATAGCTGCAATGATGTTATGCTAATAAATTTTAACAATGTACACTAGTGTTGCACCGATATCCAAATTAGCCGATTATTCCGATAACCGATGTTAAGCAACAGAATTAGCCAATACCGATAACCGATCCGATAGACACTAATAACACTAACACTCATCTCATCATTATTAAATGGCTCATATTAGTGACATAACCATTGATATACAGCTCATTCTAGGCTAAAATGTAAAGTTAGATGTATACCACAAGTAAAAGTTACTCATGGTAAACAGGTTTTAAGTACATTTTACTACTGCTATACAGTTGAGACAAGTGGCTGGTACTACATAGAAACCTAAAAACCTCAGTTTATTGTTGGGCATGGCCTAAACCCTGACAGTTTATTATGGGCATGGCTTGCTAAACCATTAACACATAACTTAATTAAAATGCCAAATAACTTATGTCTAGCCTCCCCCACATCATTATACTACACAGCGCAGTGGAGATTAACATCAGCCTTGATATTTAATCAAAACCGATTAATCGGCTAGTAGCCAATATCGGCCCGATACCGATTATTGAACCGATTATCGGTGCAACACTAATGTACACAGCCATTATTAAACTTTTTTAGCATTAACATCATTGCAGCCATTTCTTGGCCATCACCTTTGATTTCACAACTTTTTTCACCCAGGATTTTTAAAGCAGCACCATTTTTTCACAGCTTGGCTGTTTTTGTGTGGATAATTATCTACTGTGAAGCTCTTGATAGGAGGATGATAATTAAAGCAGCTATCAAACACACATACACCATTAAGGAACCAAACCTGTCATTTGGATGGGTGGTTTATCAGGCCCTAAGGGTAGCCATATCACCATGCCAACAATCATGAGGATCAATCCACCTATAAACACTACCCTCTCTGGAACACTGTGAGGAAAAGAGAATTACCTGTGTGAGCACCTAGATTGCTGCTTGCATGTCATGGGTGGTCTATGATATATCGCATACCCAGAAATTTCGTGGTACGTAATTTTCACGGTTTTCACAGTTAGTAAAATTGCCATGAAATTTTATCACATGAAAATTTATATGTGTCCTACAAACTTCAACTCACCTTACTAATAAATTAGTGTGGCTCCCTAGTATTGTAGGCATATGTGGACTCCACTTATACCTACAAACGTTATCACACATTCCCAATTTCAAAGTGGGCGTGGCTCACAAAAGAAGCTGGCCTACTACAAGAGTATAGACTACTAGTATGCCTCGTACAGAGATTGCTGGTACTGTGCTACTTGGTTCAGATTCGGTTTAGCAATCTGTATGATGATTGAAGTAAATATCAACTTATGAAAGCAGACCCTTCGTAGCTGTGTAATTGAGAACAATAGAATAGAACAACAGTAATCCATGAAATTTAAAACACGAAAGTTATGGCCCAATAGGCATCCGTGAAATTTAAAATGTGAAAATCCTGACTAAGGACATAACTGTGAAATATACATACCACAAAAATTTCTGGGTATGCAGTACCTACTATGTGTGTTATAAAGTTATCTGCGTACCATACTATATATAGATAGTGAGTGTATCCAAGGGGCTTACAATATTACAATGAACACTACTCTGTACACATGACCACAGTACAGGTGTATACTGTATTGGTCATATGTCACTTACCATTTGAGGATGAACCTGGTGCTCATGAAGGACAAAACAGACAAGACAGCATTGATGGCTGACAGAAGGTTCACTACAAAAGTTGCTTTCTCTCCACTCCAACCATACTCATCCTCAGCCATCGGTGTCAACAAGCTATACAGGAATAATGAGTACACCGATTGTTCTATTAGAGTGATTTAGTACTTTGATGAGTTACTGTGTTTAGCCTAACACACTACACACATAGAAGAGGACATTTTTCATTATTTACACTACCCTTATCACTGATGTATCACACACACCACACACACACACACAGACATACATACAACACTACAAAGGCACAATCTATTATTCACACATACTGGGTATCAACTCACGTGTCTATCACAGCAAACACAATTAGTACAAGGAAGAATATGATAATAGAAGACCAAGCAGCAATGTGGTCATAATGGTATAATGGTCCAGGATCATCCCTCCCTCCATCTTCACCTATAAGGATCAGGAAGTACTGTATGTATAAAATATTTTGACACAGAAATTTAGTGAATAAAGTCTAGTATCAACATGCTTATAATACATATACCACTTAACTACTACAACATTCATATCAACAGCCATGTGGCTATAACATGTGAGGGATGACAATGACAGCTATGAGATAATTTTGTACAAATTATCATGCATGATGCAAAATCTGACTTTCAAAGTATGAAGACTGTCCATACACAACTCACCATTAACTTCCCTGTCAATTAAAGGCCTGTGTTCTTCTCCCTTGTACACACAATAACAACACAGTCTACTGAGATGTAGCCTCCTCTTGATCCCTTGTAAGTTATATTCCTTGAACAAGAAGATGACCATTAAGATGTTGATGATGCTCAAGATGGCACCAAGAAATCCTGGACCAGTGTAGAGGTTGAAGTAGAGCTTAATACTGCTCCATTCTACCCCATCTTCACCCAGTGGCTGGAACAGTAAACCAATTGCTATTGCAAATACAACAGAGTAACATGACGAACAATACATTATGTATCCAAAAATGTTTATATGAAACAAATCTTTATGTTTCACAAACTGAAAAAATCATGAAAACTTCTGAGTGTCAAAAAATGTGAAAATTTATTTCAAATTTAAACCAGTCAATTTGTGAAGTTTGTTTATATAAATGTATGTTTCCACACTTGTGTAGGTGATATGCTCTCACCTACACAAGTGTACACTGTCTATGAAGGGTGTGAGTTCAGTATAATGTATACATGATCAACGACAACACAATAATGCATTTTTATGGAGAACATAGGAACCAGGCACTACAGCATACACACTACACTACACTAAAACACACACACACACTACACACCTGGTCCTAAGATGAAGCCAAGTGCTTGCATACTGGCCAACAAGGACATTGCTGTGTTCCTCTCTGCTTCCATGGTAGCAGCTGCCATATACGACCTTGCCAGAGCAATATTTCCTAGAACACACAAAAACAAAAATACAAATGATGCCCCGACCACATATAGGATAAAGAGAAAAAAAATGAGTAAGGCTTACTATTTATGTCCTCGCTATGTTTCGGACCTACTAAAGGTGGCCACTACAAGTAGGTGGTCTTTTTAAATAGATGGGCACCAATGAGTTTACAATGGTACACAATGGGAAATGCACAGTATATAGAGTACTACAGTACACATATTTACCTGCAGCTAGTCCCATAATAAACCTGCTAGTTATCAACACCCATTTGCCAGCATGTTCAAAGGCTCCAGCATAAGCGTACATGAGGTACCCTCCAGTGGAGATGAGCAGTGTTATAATCAGGGGCTCCTTGATCGGCCGATAATTTGACCACATCCCAATCAGTGGTGATGTTACCAACTGACCAAAACTAAACGATGCCACAATAAAACCAAGGAAGGACTTTGAAGCTGAATGGTCAATCTGTGTAGGAAGTAACATTTAAGCCTGCATGGCATAGTTTGGACTTCTAGAACAGCAACTGTAAATGCAAAAAGTAATAACATGTGACTGTTCTATTAGAGTATTTCCATATACTGTGCATGTACAAGTATGTGTATACATATGAGCAAATGTTTATATGATGGACATACAAATTTTGTCCTTCAAACTGATGTCAACAACTAACACATCCTACACACTCAATCAATCACTGACCTTTTGATAATAAGGCCAAACTGATCCAAATATGATGGAAAATCCTGTAAGATGTAACAGTACTGATAACTGTATAACTTTGTTGAAATAACAACACATTCCAATAATATCACATACACAAATCATCTACACAAATGCAGACCACTGTGACTGAGCACTATTTACTCTACACACACTACAAATACAACACGGTCCTCACACATGCACATACACTAACCAATAGAACATCCCAGCATGCTAAATATCATGATCCCCAAGGAGAGGTACCTCCTGCGCTGCTCCCTTCTAGCCTCCATCATCACACAAAGTGTATTGACAACAGCTCCTTGTTATAAGAAAGTGAGCATGTTTCTAGGGAGAACAAACATTATGGATAAAATTGTTTTTGTTCATTGCAAGCAGGGTATTTGATAAGGCAATATGGCGCTCCATTGGCCCAGTTTTAACACAAAATGACCCACACAACTCATGGCTTCTGCTCCAATTTTCTCAGTACTAGTCCAGCTTTGTGACTAATACACATCAAACATAAGCTGATTGGCCCAGTGGTATACTACTGGTGGAGCAGTAGATGTCTGGGTTGGGCCAGTTTGGCTCAGAGTGAAATACTTATCAAAAACCCTGATTGCAAGATGCAACTTGAATGCCTGAATTAGTTTATTGGTGATGCTACACAATCGATAATACAAAGTGACATAATCACCCATGAATCAATTGTTTTTTTTGTGCCATGGCTACCAACAGTGCTTGTCTGAAGAAACGTCCGATTGTTTATTTAACAATTACTATCTATTACAACAGCAAATGTGGTAAAACTATATATTAAACAGCAGCATTATTCACACTCTACAAGAACAAGAACAATAGAGTATAACACACAGAAAAGATGTATAGCCCGATCTTTTACAGTAAAGCATATCTGCACAAAACAGCCAAGCTGTGAAAATAGGTGCGGCCTTAAAAAGTCCGCACCTATTTTCACATCATTGCACCCATCAAATGGTTGCAATGATGTTAATGCTATTAGCATTAACATCATTGCAACCATTTGATGGCCGTCACCTTTGATTTCACAACTTTTTTCACCCAGACTTTTTAAGGCCACACCTATTTTCACAGTTTGGCTGTTTTAGTGCAGATATCAGTAATCGCAAGTACCAAGGCCAGCCAATGGTTGACCTTGATAATTCCTTTTAGCTTTTTCTCTTTACTACAGGAATCATCGAACACTGCGTGGCTATATGAAGAAATGAAATTATAAGATGAATTTTGAAGGTGCATATACCCCAAATGATAGCTGGGAAGATTCGACTCAAACTAGGAACGGGAGATGCCCTAGCATGAAGAAGGCTATAGTTAATTATATTGTTCAAGCACTATGGAGCTACGGATACATGAAAATTTTTTTATTATTATTCCCAGGGTTACCAGCACCCCTTGCCACCACCCTGACAACACAGAACTATATGACACTACTCCTTCTGAAGAGACAAGGAGAGCAAGTCTTCTGTAAAATACAGCACTGAGCAGCATGACCCATACCACCACTATGTTGAAAATACAAGTGGGATAAAAGAACCCATCTCAATTTTGTTGGTCATACTTCTGTTGTTTCTCACATTCAAAACGTCGATAAACTATGGTGAGGATAGCTACTTGGGTACCACGATATGAAGGTGCAATAGCTTTAACTTTGACATTAAAAATGCCTTCAGATGTTTTTGCTAACCTCCCCAGAATCCTGAAGCATAAACGTCTACACGAGCTCCATCCTTATTATTAGCTGCTGCATATCGAAGGCTGTGTCTCACCTGTGAAAAGGCTGCAATGGATGCATGAAAATGGCATTTTCTGGTTCCGTAAAACGTGTATATCACCCGCCCACACTGGCTGCACTTGGCTGCACAACATGGCTATATACTTTCATAATTTTTGTAGAATGTTCTAGAACAATCTAGATTTTCCATTGGTAGATCTATGAAATTATGAACTTGACTATTGAGTAGATTTTAGCTAGAATTTTCATTTATAAAATAGAAATAAAGTGACATGATCAGCCGTGATAGCAGCGGTTCAGTGGTTAAGGATTTGGGTGTTCAGTATGGAGGTCCCTGGTCCAAACGCTGGTCAGTAACTTTTTTCCCTGACATTTTTTATGCACCATTTTTTACCCCACGGTGACTGTTCTATTAGAGTATTTTGACCCCACAATTTGCAGCTGTTTGGTTTTTGCCTTGTAACTCTGTAGCTGTCAATGCGATTTCTTTTAAACCACAAAAGGTTTGAGCTATGATGGTTAACCTATATGCATACCGATTTTTAATTTATTTCCATATGTGGTTTACCCTGTAGGCATGACAACAAGTCGGCCTTCTTGAACACAAATAATCATCCATAGCTCTATGAATATTAATCAGATTTGCACCAAACTTGGTATGTGATTGTGCCAAAATACATTCTTAAAGTGTAACAAAACTCAAGACAATTGAGCTACACATTTGCATTTTATAATGGTTTTTGTAAAGTATGTGGAAAGAATAATCTAAGCTCCCCGAGCCCCCTAAACGAAGAAAGGAAAACAAAAACCAAGAAATTAAGCCAAATTTTTAAGGCTATGATTGCGTTAAGCAATCTTGCTCAAATTTGGTATGTGGGGTCCTGAAGGTGGAGGGCGTTTGCAGTATAAAAATGATTCCAAATCGAAAAGAGAGCACAGAGCTACATATGCGTAAAAACAGCATTTTGTTTCTTCCTGTAAATATACTCACGGTGTGGCGCGCCGGCTTTCTTGGCCGCAAGACACACTACCATGTATCTTGATCATGGAGATTTGCTACTTGTCAATAAATATAGGGTTTCCTTTAAATGTGGCCTCCAAGGTGACTTTATTATTGGGATTATAAAGGACACACCAGAGGTGGCTACTAAGTGAGGTTTCACTGTTTTCTTGTTTATTTGTTCTTTTCTTGGTCAAATATCTCTACTCCCTGTGTTTTCATCAACATATCAATATTACCCCAACAAATTTTTGTGCTATGATACGCATTATAGAACTTTGCGTGGGCGAGATAAAAGGAAAAAGTGTACCTTAAATTTCATAAAGTACACTTTAGGGCAAACAGTGCTTTATTGCCCACAAAGAGTTCTTTAAATACTTCGCCTCGTGCTATATTAGTCTCTCACCCACACCCTCATGCTTTTATTTTCATATTGTATAAGCGTAGTGGTGCTTTAACTGGTTTAGAGTGCTTTCTTGTCGTCTTGCTTGGAGCGGCCATTTCATGAATTCAAACCACGTCAGTTTTCAGCCATCAGACAATCGGTAAGTGTCTATGTAGTACAGTTATGGGTTATAAATAATTTTATATCTAAGGGGAGTATGTGATTAGGATATCATTTATATAAGTTCTTGGATTATGGAGGATTTGAAGTATTGGGTCCGGAGGGTGGTAAGAAAGTATTTATTAAAATGGCAGTAATACAAGCAAATAGTATCTTTTGGCTACTTTTGGCGATTACGCACGTGATCTTGTTTTCGTATTTATTTTCCAGTCAATGCGTAACTGTTCTTTATTTTCCATAAGTGTACTTTATTGTGATGCAAATGGAAAATATAGCACATATGAATGCGCTACGGAAAATAGAGCGCTCTTTTTGCTTTGATCTCGCCAACGCAAAGTACGTACTTTAATGCACCGTAAAGAGCACTTTATTGCAATAAAGCACTCTTTGCAGTGCAATACCTAAATGCTTCGATGATGGGTGGGAGAGGGTTACGTTGCTGTTATGTTTGTTAATGCAAGAGGACAAGTCCTGGAGATATCACGGAAATACTTCACCATGTGTCACAATAGAACCGATTGTGAATTGTGACAAAATACCTGCCAAAATATGCGATCCTCTACTATGCCAAACTATGGTGAACTACGCGTGAGTTACTTTGTTAAACTAATTTTGTACATTCAGGCTGCTAATAATTCATGCAACGTGTGTCAGTTTCGAGTCCGACTGTATAGTGAAACTACATGACTAGAAGTTCCATAAATCATTTAAGCATTGCCGCGAGTGCTATATGGAAAGTAAAGCGGCCAAGATGCTAATAAAGTATGAGGAGAATTAACATATACACAATGCATCATGGCTTTAGTGCTGGCTATCACAAGAGTCATCCATAATTCTATTAGTGACTGGAGAGGCGCTTCTTGTACCATTCAGCCCTTGTAACACTCTATATCGGGTGGAAGATAAAATGAAACGGAATGACCACTTCACTTTTAAGTAATTGACAATTAATTTTATGTTCACGTAGTGTAAAAAATTACATTATAGTAGGGATCAAAGAAACAAAAAGCAATGAAACAAGAGGGGTCATCTATACCTGCAGTTATACTAGTCCCTACTTCAATCATGGCTACATTGTTGACAGGCTGTCTTTTATTTGACTGAAGTAGGAATTAAATGTCCACTATTTCATTTCTATGATCCCTACTCAAATACAAAATTTCTAATCAAACAGTACAGTAATAATAGAGATTGCTCCAGTAATGAACAGCGCCCACTAAAATGTCACCTCTAAAAACCACACTAGAAACATCTTAAGAGACAAAAGAAAAGTCTTTGGGTATCTAAAGTCAAATATAGTGTTAAATCTACAGTATAACATAAACCCTAAAAAACCAGCCAAACCCAATTTTTGGTCTGTCTGCCTGCCAGCCTGACCACAGTCATAAGGTTAGAGGCTAACTGACAACCCATCGTATGACCATCATTTTTTTAGCCACAATAACAAACTCACCACTGGCATGTGCCTTTTAGGATTCTGACGAGTGCTTGCCCTCTGTGCCTTACCTTTTCTTTTATCTTCGGTCGTCTTCATGCTAGGAAACCATATTGAGGCATTTAATTTTCCATATTGGTACTTTTCGCATTTAGACACCATTTAAAGTGCTCTGTTGCTTAGACATATATTACTGGTAGACACTGTACCTGCACAGTAGGACCTTTTATAAACTAGTTGGACCAACAACAATCAAGCAACAGGACCTTTACGATCTAGCTGGACCAATAATGATTGAGGGATATGTGTGAGGCAATTGATCATAAAATATACACCTCTTATTGGTTAGCATGGTGAAAACAAAGCACCATGCTGCATAGCCCAGTTGGCTGAGGCCCACTCAAGATACTCTAATAAAGCAGTCACCCTAATACAACAGCCATGTTTGATATCTAATAGAGAACAGTCACATGTGTTTATCATATAACAAAACAAACCAGCAAAATTTTTAAAAGCACAAATTTACCAACAAACTAGGGATCCAACCGATGATATATAACATAGCTCTGTGGGAAAATCCCTACTGCTGGCATTGAACAAAATAATTGACATACAATGTAGAGATTTTCCCACAGAGCTATCATCATTCATTCTTGTTCCACTACTTATTATCACTCAGCCCCTACTTCATTTTTAAATTAAATACACTGGTTTTTCTTATACTGTTGAATGACCACAATTTAAATCACTCAATTGCACCACTGCCATACTGCAATTAATTTTCCTCTACAAAGCATTCCTTTTGAAGCTCAAGAAGTTAGTTTGCCTTCACTCATTCACTCACTCACTCACACACAACACACTTGTATGAATTTTACACTAAAACTCTAATAAAACACACAGCAAATAACCACAACTCTACTGTCGTTGATAAACATACTTGTATAGTATGTATGCGCTGAGCGGAGTCCTGATACATAACTCAAGGATGGAATCTTAAAAGTTGGCTCATTTGTAGTATTGCTTGGCCCACTAAATCTGTTCATTCAAATGTCTGACACAATATTTATGACCAATCACATTTCACCATGGTAGTCATAAAAGTGTTAGTCACGACTTTTTGGACTTGTAGTAGTGGAGCCAAACCACACATGTCTGCTCTTGACAACTTCACTGTCACCACTAATTTGTACAGTGCTAAAGTGACCTGAAGGTGCGTTGCTTAATTACTGACGGATTTAATAAAACAAGCGTGAAATACTCAGCCTGGCCTCTCGCTCACCCCATTGAGGTTTTCTTCCTTTCAACAGTCGCTCGTCGTACCACACATAACAAATAATTCAGTACTCACACCTCCAACCTAGTCATCTGGTTGGCGCCTGGTGCTCTGCTTCGCGCGCATACTTTAAGCATAGTAAAATTATTAGAATACAGGAAATAACGAGGCCACATGGCTGGCTGATGATCAGGGTGGTTTTGTGGAGCGGGTTGTCTCATTAGTGCACGTTTTAACATCATTTTGACTGGTAAGTTGCTATATGTTGGCTTTACTGAGAAAGTTGTTTACACATCAGGCCCGTAACCGGGGGGGGGGGGGGTTCAAGTGAACCCCTACCATTAAAAAAAAAAAAAGTTTTAAGCTGGCGTATAAGACATGAGCGCCTGAAAGGTAGAGAGGGGCTATATGTAGGGCACTGAAGACTGCTCTGAGGTGTTAACTAAAGTTTAGCTAAGCCTCACCTCCCATACACAGCTAAGACCTGGGTGGAGATGAAAATTCACTAAAACATCGATATACTCTAATACAACAGTCACTCAAATACTCTAATCATTCATGGTTAAAGCTTTCAAACAATTAAGACTAAGTTGAATCTCTTCTATAATGTGCTTATCTGAACACTGTGCTATAGCTACCTATTTTTCAGATATGTAGAAACATCATTAGTAAAGTGTAGACAATCCAAATTATAAATTCGCGGCTCCTTAATGAATATAGAGGATATTCATACTGAAAACGTTCTAATAAGCATGTCATCTTGATGCTGAAGAGGTCTGTGTTTTGTATAGGTACTAGGCAACAAATAGTAGTTACTACTTGTGTGCATGTAATGTTCTTGATGTTCAGTTAAATGTTTAGTTATTGGATAGTGCTGGTCAGCTAACTATATAGCAACAAAGTTCATAATCTGCATGAGTATATTTGCAAAGTCCTAGCTCTTTCACTGATGTGCAGGGGCGTATATGGGCATGCATGCATGGGGTTCTGGAAATTTCCCTCTGAAAATTCAAGCTAAAATAGCTGTAATAATAATATTGATAAAGGACTAACCATACTAAAATATGGGAATCACCACCAAATATGTGAACCACATTGGAAAAATGCCTTGTGTATTTAGCTATGTACTTGCATGTGCACTGTAAACCTACTTAGTCTCTGTCCTAAGAAACCACAACATTGTACAGTACAGCCAAGAAGTCACATGTGACCTAGATAGCTCATGTCACTTAAGTGTGACACAAAGGAATAATAGCTATTGATTGAGTAGAGGAGTACTGAGCAAAACAGTGATAAGTAGATAGTCAATGGATAACTTCATGTGTTGATTATTTCAATGTATATATAGATAAAATGTATCTAGTTAAAGCTACTAAAATTAACTGAAGCATGTGCAGTTGCAGTGTTGTCAGCAGCTGTGGGCTATGCTCCCAGACCCCCGCTGCCGTAAACGCCTACCATGTCAAACTTGAACCCCCCTTTGACAAATCCTGGTTACGGTCCTGCACAATATTAGAACTAAACAACACAATAATAATAATAAAACACGGTCACTGTAAAGCTTAATTAACAATAACACCTTACAGGAACTTACCTTTTCTGTAAATTATACTCCAGAAATATTGCAGTGCCAGCAGAAAGTTGATGATAGAAGGATATCAGATAAGTCCATTCCTGCGGCAGTATGCTTATGGTACCTTCCATACATTGTATCAACCACACTGAGTATGACCAAGGACATGTACGATATAAAAGATCGTATGTAAATTGCATTAAAAATAAAGTGTACCTTATATATTTAGACACAGTACTCCATTCTGTCATGCACACAAGCATGTAGATGTGAGTAACTCCTGTTGTTTTCCCTTCTACAGCCTAATCATTGCCATTTGTCCTATGACTTATGTATAAACACACATACAGAAGGGACTGGAGAATGTACAGAAATGTTCTTGATTTTTATAACCGATAGCTACTTCATATTCAGTAGTGTGTGGTAGTATAATAGTGCATATTTTTGTTACACGAATGATATATGTGACCCAGTCGGGCTTATTGCCTATTTAAAAGTATCGAGAAATGCCGGTTTTAAGTATTTAGTGTGTTGTAGCTCGCCAATGGTTGAAGCTATGTGTACCAGTTTTTCACACGGTTTACACCAATTTCTTACCTTCCAGAGCATCCACTGTGCAAGTAGCCAACAACTAAGTTTCCTGCCATTTTAGATAGTTTTTAAACCGAGGTTGACTGTATCAAGCGAGCTGCAAATTGGGTAGGAGGAGGGGGGGTAAGATGGTGTTCAAAAATTGAAAGGAAAGGCCAAGGGATGAATTAGGACAAGTTTTGGGCCATTTAGGTCTCAAAACTGGCTAAAATGAAAGGAAATTCACAGCAGAGGTGCTTATTCAACACCACAGAGCTGTACAGCCACATACAGTCATCCCCAGGCTGACCAGAGCTCCATTAAGGCCCCACACCACACGTACGGATCACCACTGGGCTTGGGAAGAGCAGCCAGCAAAACCAGACCACTCAAGTCTAGCTGATTTTGATTGTGGAATTAGATAGTTTATTCATGTAGCTTTGTGTCCTGGGTGAAAAATCAAATCTGCTGACATGGGCGATAAGACCGATTTTCTCAGACTGGGTCATATACAACTGTGTCACGTGAGATCACGTGATCCACCCAATAATATAAAGTTTTAAACTGGGTGCTGTGGCTGTTCCAAGTGGCTGGCACTACTTCTGGATGTCTTTCATGGTTGACATTGGTAAGTTAGCTGTTCTGGGGTATCTGGCTGTAAACCTGTAGTTGTAATATTAAAGATGACAAAACTATCAGTTCAGAATTCAAAACTGGGTACTAGCTATATTTTGTATTGACAATAATAAGACTAAAAATGACATTATCTAAACCTTGGCATGGATCATAAGAGAACCATCATTGGAACTGGTGACTATACATGTGAACAGTTTGTCTTGTTAAAATGTGGTTAACATATTGCAATTAGTTACACCATGGCGTTTAAGCAATAATTTATCGTATAGTGTTGTATCTTGGTTGTATATTAGGAGGTTTGGGTTTTTCTGGCCAAAATTCAATCTTCACAATACCTTCCTGTCACCTAGCTTGGCAGGGTATATACCAAACCCAAAAATACCTTCAATACTAATAGATTGCTATAAAATTTAAATTTTTTTTATTCAATAGAAATTTTTACTGTCTATGACACCTTCAGACTAGGGCTGGAATGGTTGGAATGAAGGTCAAATTTTGCCCTCTGAGGCTTCTTGCAAGAAAGCCACTGAATCTTTGAAGCTCTGTTAATTATGTCATGTTGGTATTTAATTATCATAAATGTGGTGTATACCCGTATTATGCATAGTCTCACACTTAGTTGCAGCCATAGCTATAACTGCTTGGACTACAAATATACCATGAATGATATTTGCATGCTTCCAGTATTCATGGTTACAAAGCTTTGGAGGGGTAAAACCACCTTCGAAGGTTACAAAACCTCTGAAGGTTTCAAAGCTTCCGAACCTTTGTTCCAACCCTAAGCATAATGGCTAAGGCTACAAAAATGACAAAATCGTATTTACAATGTACAGGCTTGATTTTTCACTGTTCGACATTACTTCAGCCCAACAAGTGCCTTTTGGCATACCACATTACGTACAATGCATGCATCAAGGACATATCTTTGTCCTCCTTTGTGTTCCTTTCTTTTTGCTGCACTAACTCTGGTGCTATTCTTTCTTTTGATGTAGTATGCACAAGTTCACCATGCAGTCATAATGATGTTACAAAAAAGTAAACAAGTATTCCACAACTATATTAGTGATTTAATGCCCACTACTATATCTTCAGGTGTAGGCAACCTCTCTTGTTTCCCTACTTTTTTCTACAACGCGTAATTGACCTAATTTTTTGTATATTTGTTATTTGCTGTATTGATTTTCTGTAGGACATTTAAATGAAACTAACAATAAATTCTCTAGCATTTTTTCTGTCTCTGTAGTATAAGCTAAAATCCCTAATTATTTAGTAAATAACTAAGGCAGCTGGTGCTATAGATTCCAACTGACCTTCAAATCATGTAATTTTTTTCATGATTTAGCTACATATTATATATTTAATGTATCAGTTTATTGTTGATAGTATAGGGAAGGAAAGGGTTGATTAAGTCAATGATTGGTAATTAATGCATTCCATGAACTACAAAAAAGCTACATTGTTATAATTTCTGTGCATACTATACGAAAAAAATGTGACAGAAGAAAAGGTTGATGATGATTCATCAGCCAGCTTATAATTTGTAGAACCTTGAAGTGGGTGTTTAAATCCATGTATTTGTGATTTCCAACATCATGCTTGCATTTTTCAACCATTAAAATTTCCTGTTGTACATAATGATAGCCTACTGCATGTTGGACGTGACCTGGTCACTTGATACTAACATGACTGGATATAATCAGAAACCGTTTGTAAGTGATTTTATCAAAAATAGAATATTGTGTATAGCTGAAGCACATACATTAATGGTGGTAAAAGTTTCAGTTGAGGTAATCTATGGTATAGTTGTTGAAGATAAATTTAGTGGCTCTGCATCATACAGTACGTTAGTACTGTATATTAGGGATCATGCAGTTTTGGGTTTTCTTGCCCAAAAATATCACCCTAAAACCAGCCTCAAATGTTCTTCATAACAGTTTGGCAATATTGGTTAGGCATAGCCAAGCCCAAAATTGCCTTCAGAGTGACCTCAAACCCTTCCAACAAGTTTCTATGGAAATTTTAAAATTTTCTATTTTATTCTGACGAACTAACTAACGAACTAACCCCAAAAGCATAACTCGAAGGCTACGGGCTTGATTGTTTCACTGCTTGACATTGATTCGTCCCAAGATGTGCCTTTTCACCAACTGCAGTATGTACAATGTACGTATCATGGACTTACCTTTGTCCTCCTTTGTGTTCGCTGACAACGCAAGGTGTCAATTTGTGATAACGCAGTATGGCTTCCCTCTGGCTGTGTCATGCTCTTCGTCTGCATTTTCTGTAGCAACTCAATTCATTGCAGAGAAATTTCTTGTACAGTTCTTTGTTTGTAACGCTGTGTAACGAGCGGAGTATTGCTACAAACGAAACCGCATAATGGCCACCTCACTTTTCAGTGCATAATTGGTTATTGAGGCATGCGTTCAGATGCAAAATTATTTTATGGAATGGCTGGTGCCATTCTTTCTTTAATGTGGTACATGTGGATTCAGTAGTCATAATTTTGTTATTAAAAATGTAAACAAACAAGTAGAAAGAAAAATTAAGAATTTTAAGCTGGATTAGGGATCAGAGAACAAAAAAGCAGGGAAACAAGGGAACAGCTGAAAGTTGTGAAACAAGGGAGGTTGCCTATACCTGCAGATATACTAGTGGACATGTAATCCCTAATTCAGTCATGGTTATATATAGACTGAAGAGTAGGGATTAGATGTCCACTATAGTATATCTGCAGGTATAGGCAACCTCCCTTGTTTCACAACTTTCAGCTGTTCCCTTGTTTCCCTACTTTTTGTTCCTTGTCCAGCTTAAAATTCCTAATTTTCCCTTTTACCTGTTGAAATTTCTCTAGTAACAATTATGTCTTTCATTAGATAAGGTCACCACAGACTGAGGAGAACAATAAGATTAGGATATCCACCAAGTTACAATTAAAATTTTAAGTAACCAAAAAATAAAGTATTTCATTGCAGAAATTGGGAAAAGGCATCCTAGAAAAGGCTTATATAGTAAGACAAAAACAATACTGTCCTTCATGCAGTAAGAATGTAATAATACAGTCACATTTATACAATTTGTTTTATCACACATCAGAATTTATACTAGTTGACTTTGTAATCATTTTCAGTCTATACACATCATGTGGGACTATCCTCCTGTAGGACACCAGTAGAATGGCTAGAGCTACACTGATTATTCCAATACACATTATAAATGTAGTCCTTGGTCCTTCACTGTAGTACATATTGGCCAGTAGTAATGGTCCTGCTGTACGACCTGCACTACCAGCTGCTGATATGAAACCCATCATCAAACCCTACAAGTGACACCAGTAAAAATGTGTTAGCAACCAGTAAAATGTGATGTGTAGCGTGGACACTACATCACACACACTAGGACTGAAACGGACAGTATTTTTACAATTTGGAGTGGTATATATTTGTACAAACGCCAAAAGTTTCTGGTATTATCCTATGCATGGCTACACATACACATAACAGACACTATTCATACACAACACACATTACCTGTGGTCGGGGTCCCAATATCTTAGAGAACATGGTATAACAGATCAAACTGCTGGCACAGTAGCCTGGTGTGAGGATGTACAGACCAACAACATATTGGAACAAGTAAATCTTTGGCTGGTCCAAACACCATGACTGTTTGCGGTAATTACAACCCAGTTTACTAGTACTGTTATCTACTGGATCACCAGTGTAGTTGCTTAGTACATCTAAAATAAAAGAGATAAGTAATGGGCACATTGTCTTGACACAGTGGTCAATAGCAGTCATAGAACACAGCGTAATTCACTTTATTTTTGTGCAAAAAAAATTTTTTGTAGGACTTACATGAATAACTGCTCTATTACAGTATTTCAGTCCCTTGCAAACAAAAATTATTTTACAACAAAAAAAAGTGAATTACGGTATGTACATGTGTATATGGCTTGTCTGGCTGTATAAGTTTTGAGGTGGGAGAAAATCCATAGCTTGGTCTGGCCAACCGATTAACGTAGAGTCGTGTACAGTGAGTATACTGCAGTACTTGTACATGTAAAGGTATACAATTACGTTTTGTATTTGGTGTGTAAACAGTTTTTCACTACCAATATACTATGATTACTTTCATTTCATAAAAGTGATGTGTATATATAAACCAGGCATACATTGACCATCAAGATAATCTTTTCAAAAGATCACCAATATAGCTACAATGTCCATTTTACTCCAAATTGTTTCATGGAAAAAGTTTTTATATGCCAGACCATGTAGTGAACACTAGGATCGGTACACATGGCTGTATCCTGACCAGCAGTAGTTTGTATTATCTTAAAACTGACTTTTATTGCTCACGAGAAGGCTGGGCTTCTAGTTTCTCCTTAAAATTCGAAGAACTATTTTTAAGTCCTCAGAGGCCCACCATTAACTGTTGCACATTTTTTTAGTTTTATTGTTTGCCTGTCTGCTATTCTCTCCTGCAAGAGCACACCAACCAGTCATTTATAAAATGCAGAATAGCAATAGCACCATACTGAGTCGTCCTTACACTATTAAATTTATCATTAGTTATAAGGAACACTACAAACTGATAGAGCTCACTCTTGAACAACATACCTATTATTTCAACACTTGGTTTATCAGGTCCTACAGGTAGCCATATACCAGTTCCTATGATCATCAAGATCAGTCCACTGATAAAAATTGTTCTCTCTGGGATCCTGTCAAGAATGAATGACCATACAACAAGCAACACAAATAATAGTGAACTACTAGAATGAAGAGATAGTAGTAATACTGAGATATTCTAATAGAGCAGTCACACTAGTACCGTTGACATGTGTACCTCATTAATTCTGGCTGCTCTTAAGGATCTAGTTCAGTTACACATAATACATGCTTGTTTCTATATGAGGCAACTATGTAACTATGCTCAGCCAAACAAGCCAGTCTAAGGCGACCAATTGCAAAAGGAACGAGATTTATCTCAGCTGTAGTTACTTGAGAGGACTAATCTATACTGTTAAAGACAGATGACTTGTAGAGGAGGATGTGTCAATGTTATTGTACATGTCTTTATGGCAAACTATTTCCTGTAGTTTATCTTTGTTATAAGCTGCTTTCCTGCCATCTGATTCAGAACCTCAGCTATCCAAGATTCCGACCACAAAATTCATTCTATGTAACTTGCTTTAATTGTTGGATGTTTAATATATAAGAGAAACATACAAGTGTGTTCAAGTCACTCATTGATGGCTTGGGGGCAAGTGGTATTATCATTAGCTGTTCACTCAATGCAGCCTAGAGGGGATCTAAGAGAGAATGTATTTACTGTACTGCAATATTTTCAAACAAAAGTTTGCTGCATTTTTGGTTCTGTAAAATACCAGATCAGTGGTGTCTGGGGATTGAGGCTCTACTGTAGTTATGCAGTACTATCAGATACTATATGTTTAATAGCATTATGCTTTGGAGGCATCACCTTGTATTTCCTTCTTTAAACATTTGGAGGAGGTACAATATTGCAAGTCTCCACAGAGTTAGAGACTGTTGTCCAATGCATGCCAGGGTGAAATGAATCTAAGCCGTGCTGTCCCTTTGATATATGGACAATCATAAGAAATCTGGTGTTGTAGCAAGTGACTATTGTACTTGTATGGCTGTTCTTGGTGAGAAATGTTCAAGCTACGCTGAGTATCATATATGCTCAAGGGAAAAGTTAGAGCCAAAATGTGTATGACAAGTGCCACACTTGACAGATTTTACTAGTGCTGAAAATCCATTGCATGTTTTGTCATGGTCAGTGTGAAAATATGTTACACAACATCCACAAAAACACCAGTTTCTATCCCTACACCAATCCTGTAGTACCCCCTTCTTGTGTTTAAAATTACAAGGGACATGGGGAAAAGTTTTCTCTAGACATTGGCTGAACTTCTATCCTGCTGGTATTTCATTACGTACAGCCATACTCTGGCCTGGATACACTGTCTGTCTCACTGTTACAGTGTGCATTTGTGGCTGCAGGTCAACTGTTATCTCTTCAGAGACGGGTCATTTTAATTGATAGGCACAGGGACTATTGAGTCCAGCCACAGCTCTCCAGCACATGCCAACTGGTGCTGGGGGTGGTGGCAAGGGCAATCCATCTAGAGCGTTGATGTTATGGGGAATATCAGCAGGGCCGTAGTAAGCACTCTGGCTGGTCCAGTTTTGGCCAAATCACATGTACTATTACTTACAGGTCATATGACACAATGACGTTAATGTAAAACCTGTAGTCAAGTAGTGTTACATAGCCATACAATGTGATGTATTTGATCTCAGCTCGTCTAAGTTTCGCCAAGCTGTGTATAAACTGTTTTGTTGTAATTAATTTATATGTGTATGTGTTTTCTTGGTTTTCGTAGCTGTGTTTTTCTCTGTATTTGTCCCCTCCGTTTTTAGTTTTGTATCTTCTAGGGAAACACCCTTGTACAGGCTCTGCCTTTTGGTGTCACCCTGTCTCTTTTGACAAATCAGATAAATAATAATAATAATAATATACTGTACATGCTGTAATATGCACATGTATCCCAGTAGATTTGTATTATTACAAATTCAGATTTAAATTCACTCTAATACAACATACAATTACAATAGTCTTCAGACAATAGGTAAGTATTGTGGTGGTGATTGGAGGTACATGGTGGTACATATGGTGGTGGTACATATGGTGGTGGTACATATGGTGGTGGTACATATTCTAATCAACAGCCTTTCCTTCTATTGGGGTACTGTAGTGGTCATGTACATGTGTGTCCATGTTCACTTCACTACAGTGCGACAGTCACTCACCATTTCAGGATGTACCTGGTCCCCATGAAGGCGGCAATTGATATAATGGAGTTAACAGCAGACAAAAAGTTCACAACAAATGTGGCCTTATCCCCATCCCAAGCATACTCATCCTCTGCCATCGGAGTCAGCAACCTGTAGCACATATGGAGACTGTTAGTAATATGTATAAACAGGGCATATATTGTATTCTCAGGGAGATTACTATTTACTACAGTAGCTCAGTAGAATTAAATGCAATGCGACTAGCTGTGTGTACAGTAGTTCTGTCTTAGGCAAAAATACAGTAAAACATGAAACACAGCATGAATACCCGCTTAAGCCACCTGATATATAGCATGTTAGATTACCAAAAATGTCCCTACACTGTACATTGAAATTGGTAAGGTAATATTGAGAAAGCTGTGCGGTATATTGTTTGGTGTCCTTGTCATGTTTTGTATGTTGTATTAGGGTAAGCAAGTAAGCATAGTATGTACCACGATAGTTTAAAAGGTTTATAATATCGTATTTGAAACAATATAGTCTATTGAGCAGATCTGTGTTTAATTGTTGTAATGTTGAAACCTTATTACATCACATACTACAAAGTACACGTCCAGCACATACGTGTCCAGCACAGCAAACACAATCAGGATGAGGAAGAATATCAAAATGGAGGACCAGGCAGCAATGTGGTCATATCTGTACATCACAGTCGATGTGTTATCTGTGTCATCCTTACTACCTGTAATGGAGCAAACATCACCTAGCAGTTAGCAACTACTAAGATTAAATGGTACAGTAGGATTCACATGCATGCTGATTATCCAGTAAGCCATGGGTTGCTAAATTTTGCTGCTATCTAGGCAGTGGTATAAATATCGCAAATGTAAATATCATCGTATTCCTCCAATGCAATGCAGTCAAACATCAAATACACTAACCACAAATGTACTGGTTTCTAAACTGCACAAACTTATGGTTGGACTGCTAAGTTGGTACAAACAGTCATTACTTGGAATAAGTTATATGCAAGTTTATTCGTTTGCCCAAACAGTAGTGACTGCCAAAATTCTGCCATAACATACCATCACAGAAATATCTTACACAATGTAAAGGAAGAGTATTAGTGCATCTAGCATTTTAAAAGCAAGAGAACGTTTACCAAAGGATGAATATTGAGTTTTAAAATTTTTTTTCTGCTTTGGTCAGCCTGTCTTCCTGATCACATGTAGCAAGGCTAGAGGCCAAATGAAGCAGTGCATGGCCATACAACAATAATGAATTTACTGGTGTAGTGGTGGTATACACGTCTTCTGGTTCTGGAATGTCTGCCTTCTGATTTGCCTTTATCTTCTATCTTCCTCTTCATGCAAGCAAGAGTTCATAATATATAGAGGGAGGGTCTCCCTTTATTATGAACTCTTGATGCAAGTAAATTACCAGATGCAAGGTGTTAATTTTTGGTATCGACACTTTTCCTAGAGAAGTGTACTTAGATGCTACAAACTACTGTACTGCTTCTGCTACTATAAGAGGAAGTAGACATCTGTAGCTGCACTTATAGCATGGTCTCATGGTGACACACACCCTTAAATGATTAGAACATTCCATCATGTCTTTAAAAGTCAGAGCAGGCAATCACATCCTTTAATGCAATCAGCTGTAGTTTTGCTGTAGAAAACAGAGATGGCAACCACACTCCTTAATCTATTAATTTTTGTAGCTCACTTGAGATAAGTAGTGAGGTAGAGATACTCTAACCAAAGTAGTCACAGCCACATGTGTATATTATAGTTACAGTTAGCGAACTTAGCAGTTTAGTTTATGAAGTAGGGTTTTAGTGATACAAAGTATGAAACAAGATTATATGAATAACACTAGCCATTACAACATAGCTATGTGGGAAATCCCTATCTGTAGCATTGAACAAAAGATGGTGACATCACTTTTATAAAATACACTAGTATGCATTATAACAGCTCTGATATTAGCCAGCTCATGTTACCATAATATTGGCTTTTACCTTCATGCTCTAGAAGTTGTTTGGCTTCTACTCTGTGTTCCATGTAGACACACTTGTCCACCAAAAGGTGCCACAATCGTTTGAAGTGTAGCCTCCTCTTGATCCCTTGTAAGTTGTATTCCTTAAACAGGAAGATGACCATTAAGATGTTGATGATGCTCAAGATGGCACCAAGAAATCCTGGACCAGTGTAGAGGTTGAAATAGAGCTTAATACTGCTCCACTCTATCCCATCTTCCCCCAGTGGCTGGAACAGTAAACCTAGAGCTGGATATTAAGTGAACAAGTGACAATAAATAAATTGATTATTAATTTAACTAGTTTAACTTATAATCCAGCATGCTGTTAATTCTGTCTAGGTACCGGTGCATTAGCAACTGAAAATTCTAGTTAACCATGGGGATTTTAATAATGTAAACTGGTGGCTTCTCCCTTAAGTCAGTTATTAAGGTTGGTACAGGGCTAAGTGTAAGGAGTACTGGCAACAGCCATTTATGCCCTACATGTAAAAGCAAACACATTGGCCATGAGTCAGGATTGAATATCTCATCATTCACCTTTTAGTGTGTGCATGACCAGACAGACATGCTGTCTGCTGAGCTGGCAAGAGTTTTAAGGAGAATTCAGCACAGGCAGCTGTGATGGTGTGGGCAGGCTTTTTTTGTTTACACATCAGCTAATTGAACATGCAGCTGGGTACACCTGTATTATAACATATTGTGGTCACGTGTCATCCTGTATTAGTAAGGGGTCAACAGGGTGGTGCTCTGATAGATGCCTGCATTATGTGATAACACCACATGTGCGCGCATGCACGCACGCACACACACACACAATGCATACATACCTGGACCTAAAATGAAGCCAAGTGCTTGCATACTGGCCAACAAGGACATTGCAGTGTTCCTCTCAGTGTCCATGGTAGCGGCTGCCATGTAGGAGCGTGCCAGGGCAATATTTCCTGAAAAATGATTTCAATAGTTGAATACCTTTACCCAAAGGCATTGACATGCCAATTTATATAACACATACTACATTGCTTGTTCAGCAAAAGTATATTATAATTGTGGTTTTCTCACCAGCTCCAAGGCCCATAATAAATCTGCTTGCAATCAGAATCCATTTACCAAAGTCCTCAAAAGCCAGAGCGTAAGCATACATCGTGCTCCCAACAGTTGACACTACTAACGTTATGATCAGGGGCTCCTTGATTGGCCGATAATTTGACCACATCCCGATCAGTGGTGATGTCAACAACTGACCAAAACTAAACGATGCTACAATGAAACCGAGGAAGGATTCTGTAGCTCCATCATCAATCTGTACACAGGAAGTAGAAGTGAATTATTGTTCAGGCAACGATTAACTGACACAGTACTCATTCTGTGTATATATATAAAGCTAGGTGGATAAAGGGGAGGAGGGCCTATTTGAAACTACACACAGTGTACATATTGCTTAGACACAGTTATATTATCAGATATGTACACATTTGTGGTGAAAGTTAATAGAGGATTCTTTTTAGAAAAGTTTCTAGATAGTGATATAATTCTTTAGATGAAAATTCCAACTAAAACAATATTTGCCATATTTGGATTAAGGGACTTCCATGTTCTATAATTAGTTAACACAATTAGCAGCTGCCCAGTATGTCTGTAACACAAATTCAGCTGCTGTGGTTTATGTATCTATGCAGCCTCAACAAACCACAAACAATTATCACCATGGGCTGACCTCTTGATAATAGGGCCATACTGATCCAAATATGATGGAAAAACCTGCAGCAACAGATACTACATGTAAATCAGTACAATATATGCATTACTAGTAACACTTATGTGTATGGTCTATTTAGCTAACTAAAAAGCTACCTCACCCCTACTTTACTGACAAAGGGGCACATGCACATCATTTGCCTTCATGTACAGAGAAATGTTAATGATCCCTTACCTATTGAGCTGACTAACATGCTGAACATGATGATAGCTAAGGATAGGTACCGGCGATACCTCTCTTGTTTCGCTACCTTATCCTCTGCAACTTGTAAACTATAGGAACAACAAGGAACAATTAAAATGCCAGTCAGTTATTGTACAGGGACACACAAAATAAACCTTAATGTAAATATATATTATATAGCTAGCTAGCAGCATTAGATCAGATGAACATCAGTGGGTTTGTGTGATGTAGGTCTACCCATTGAAGCTATAGCTTGTGTGCTAGATAAGCTTTGCATGTGTAAGAATTCATACTATACCACATGCATCACAGCAGTACTGAAAATCAATCATGTAACTTAATCACTGAGATGATGAACACACAAGTACAAAATACCTCGGATACACATTTAATAGAATTATGTATCATAGCAACCCTATGTCAACCAAGTGACATAACAAGTAATTGCAGCTGGCTGCTGTTGAAAACATTAATCTTTATTTCAGTGCAAAAGAGCCACAATCACGTACACCATACAACACGAAAAAAAGTTGAGTAGCTAGCTACGTACTGCAACGAGCTCACGAGCTTCCCGCTACTGATCAGCGGTGAGCCCTCGGGTGAGCTAAAACGGCTGCAGATCTCGCCGTGGTATCTTTACCTGTCAGCCTCCAAGCTATAAGCTTCGTCTGCATTAATAGGTAAGTAGCCACTGGCGCGAGATGTCATAATTGCTGCAAGATTTACTGGAATTGCCGACTAGCACCTCGACAGCTGCGCCCACCCACGTGATCACAGTTGATCGACGAGCATTAAATAAAAAGGTGATGATACTGGTAGTGAGACTGTCTGCCGAGTACTGGGTTCTGAAGGACATTAGTTCATGATCAAGAACTAGTATTGTATTACTGTAAACTTGTATTGTTTATTATATGCTTCCGAAACTAGTTTTCAAGCAGAATTAATTATTTGCGTAGGCGAATTGCATGAGATTAATGATAGCTGAAGGGCGTGCGTGATTTGTAGAGGTGTCATACCCGCGCTGCCTGCAGACTTGTTGAAGACTGATGCCTGAGCAGCTGTTTTTTTCTGTCGTGTGAAAAAAGTAAGAGTTGTTGATGTTTTTTTAAATCATCAGCTGCGTGATCTGTTCCGAGTGTCTGTCACTTGGCACTGATAGGCGAGGTCACGCTTGACCGGACCAGACTCTCTAGATGCAGTTTCCATGACAGCTGTTAGCCGTTATCCGGCACACGTAGTTCATGTGCAAATTGGCTGCTAATCTCGTGTCAAACTAGCTTGTAGGGCGGTGGGCATGACTTACAGCTTCTGCTGAGAATTCACCAAAACAAACACATGAACACACTCTAAGGCAAATTACGAAGATGATTATATGAAATCAAAAGTCTAGTTTTAATTTTGTTAGCTAGCTGTATATGATGTGTGTTGCTCTGGCAAGGCTGAAAAATGCAGCCAGTGCTTGAATATTCACTAATAAGTAATAGCAACTTGCTAGCTAGCCACCAACAACCCTTAATTTCCTCTGTGCCAGCTACTGAGCTGACTAGGGGTCCACCATACATACAGCAATCATATTTAAACTTGTCGCAGGAAATTGGTGCATAACTCCGGCATTGCTAGTAAATATATTTGAAGGTACAGAAAATATAAGTATGGAGTTGTTTGTGGATACAACAATGATTAGAGTTGCTGTTTAGTACACAACAATTGTTTCAACACTACTGGAATATTTTCCACATTGGGCCGGAACGTGCACCAATTTCCCACTATGATCAGCACTTTCCCACAATAGTTTTTCTGTGATAAAAAATAAAAGTTAATAAGGTGTAGCAAAATCAGGTAATAACTTTACAAACACATGCATTCAATTATGATAATGCTAGTAGTTGGCTAGCTATAATTGTGTTCATATACAATCTCAAAATCAAATAATATTATGCAGTCTTGTTCTTCAAATCTGTCGGTTATTTCTTAGGCTCAAGAATATCTCCTAGGTGCATAGCTAAGGCCACCATTACACCAGTTGGATTCCAGGATGCACCAGTTGGGTACAGAGATGCACCAGTGATGTACACATTCTCCACTCCTCTGGGACGATAGTCTAAACCAACTGGTGCCTTTTTATCATCATCTCCTCCCATCCACATTGTGGATGCTTCATGGACAGTGGCTGGTACACGTATCATTTCTGCAGTTGGCCTGGTCTTCTTCCAGCTGCCAGAACTCCCTTCAGGGTGCCAGTACTCTACATGGTTTGCTCCAGATGCTATCTCCTGTTCAATTACTTGGAATGTAGCGTCGTCCATAGCGTCCCATAATTCCTCATCAGTTTTGTTTGTAACACTCTGTAAGGTGGCATTGGTAGTGATATCATCACCATCATTCAGTCGGTACCAGTTCTCTTTGTTGTGGTGATCCAGCTGTCCAAGTGTGGCACATGCAATGATTGCGTGTTTGGTGGAAGCTGACAGCTGGTCTGCAGTAGGAAAGGCGGCTATGTCAGGATAAAACTGGAAAGCATCTTTAGCATTTTTGACGGGATCTGTGTCACTCATGGCTGCCATCTGGAGATGGAACTGGTGGTTAGATTTCTTGCTCACTCCTGCCACATACATTGCAGCCATTTCTAAGTCACCAAGCTCTGATTTGTGATCAAGGATGCTACGTGGTAGTCGGGCAGTAACACCAGTGATGAAGTGACATGTGTAACGTTCTCCAATGTTGACAAGTTGTGGAAACTGGCTCTCTGGGAATGAGTTAAGCATCAGTGTTGTAGGAGGTAGTGTGCCCATTGCTAGGACCAGTTTAGCATTACTAAGCTTGAAGTTACCCTGACTGGTTTCCAGAGCAGTAGCCTTTTTCCCATCATGTAGAATTTTCTTTACAGTACAGTTGATGCGTACCTTTAACGGGGCCTTATCTGCAGAGCTACATTTTGTCAGGATTATATCCAGGAGTTTTTCTGGGACTGCATGCTTCTCAAAGTCTTGGTACCTATTAATCAATACGTTTCCTTAATACACTTGTCAAAGTACATAACTATCCTTACCTATGGCTTTTGCTTTTGACAGCCAGTGGTCCTGGAATCATTCTGGTAATGGTGTCAACATTATCTGATACTTTGCCAAGTGCCAGCTGAAGTGTTTCTTGTAATTTCCCATACACAGGTTTGGCAGGGTGGCTTGTCATAAAGATTTTATCTGCAGAAACAACGTCCAGTAGCTCTCTGACTTCACCAAAGTATTTATGGACAGTATCGATAACTTTTGGAGGCCAGTATTCCATCTCTTCATCAGTAGGTTCAGGAGTCCATCCACTCCAAAACAGCGACCGACCACCCAGAAAATTGTTCATTCCATGTTGCCATTTAATGTACTTTCCTTGGTGAGTCTTCTTTGTGATGCTCCAGGGAAAAGTCTCTGATGCTCCTCTCCATGTGTGTATATAAGCTGGAGGTAGATTTTGAAAATGGGTGGGGTGGAAATACTGCCCTTGTTCAAGCACAAGGATTTTTGCCTTAGGATTGTTCTCTGCCACCTTAGTAATGAAGCCCAGTGCACAGTAAGAAGATCCAATGACGACATAGTCAAACTCTCCTGATTGGCAGATTCTTTCCCACTCATCATCAGGAACAAAGAACATTTGTGTCATCACCTCTTGTGGTGTAGTATTCTGCTTGCCGGGTAAAGGGTACCCATACTTAGGTGCTGAAGAGTCCATCACATCTGTAAATGTACACCAGAAAGTAAACAAATAATCCTAGCAGAGTTTATAATGGTTCCAATGATACATACAGCAAGAGGATAATTAATTTGTTTCCTGTCATGGCTAAATTTTCATAAGCTTTATATCTTTGTCCTATACACTCATTATTAGTAAGTTCATATTTACCTGTTATATTCTAAGCTGCTGCCTAAATTGTCTACAACTATAGTAAACTATGTAGTTACTAACCTGCAGCTAACTGGAAGAAACAACTGGTTTAATCCAAGCTAAGTGTACACATAAATGCTATAAGTAGTGTATATTTATATGGCTTGCATGCATGTGACTTGTTGAAGTGCATGCAATGCTGCATGCACTCTTATGGACATGTGTATTGTGTTATGTAATTTATCTACTGGAAATACAATACAGGAAGTTCAGGTATATAAATGATTCGTATACTATACCTTGCTACTGCTGCTCCTTACTTAGTAAGTTTAGTTTAACTATAAGTGTGACAGCTGTGCAATGTGCAATTGATATTATATGTTGTAGAGAAGGTTTGGCATGTAATGGAACCTGACTTTATTACGGTATATATAATGATTGATGATGCTGCAGTTAATTGTTAATGGAGCTGATTCCCTGTGATAATTGTCACAGCAAAGGGAATTACGTTACAGTCAAATATTTATAGGGTTTGTATGTTTTAGTGGAGAGTGAAACTTTGCTAAAAGATTGTTGCAATTTTGAAAGTTTAGAACCTGCCTCCAAGAAGTGATATAGACTAGACTATTCAATAATCTTGAGATTCCAATCATACAAGAAAAGTTTAGTCGTACGATTCTAAATAGGTCTCACATGTTGATGTCCGCGTATTACTATTCTGTACTAATCAAAAGGAACACTTTGCATGATGAAATTTTAACCACAAGATTTGCCACAAAAATATCTTCCTGCCATTCCCTTAGTTGTTAATCTGCTCTACCTGTTGTGTAAACGGCTAGTGCATGCTAGTTTGGTTAACGTAATGTAATAACATACCCTATATGGAAGTACAGGTTACTAAACCGACTGCACAACAAACTTAATAATAACTCTGAGTTGCGATCCATATACGTCCTCCACAAATTACCAAATAAAGCAAATAATAGTAAACTGCTTACTATCATTACCATGATGCTCACTCAAATATTTTATATACTTTGCATGCATGGGAGGATCAAATTAAGTGCCCCCGAGTAGTGTATTTTCCATGCAGTATATTCTATACTGGAACATTTTGTTTTGAAAATATGATGAACAAGGAACTGAAATTTACAGATTTTAGTACCAGTAGAAGGAAGATGTAATGAAAATCAATTTTGTGTTCATTGCAAGAAGTTATTTAAATTCAATAATGAAATTACATTTTAGTAATTGTGAACTAACCATTGAAAATATTGTAAAAGTATAATGAAATATCCATTTTTCATGAATAGCAAAAAACCAATGACTTTTTCACTGGATTTCAATAATGTTTTCAGCAAAAAGGATATTTAGCTCAAAGATTTTTGCTTAGGCTCCTAGGCTATGGGTAAACACCTCGAACAGGCTCTGCCTTCTGTGTACACCCTCCAGTGCCTAACTGGTAAAGTAGATAATAACTCTAATTTTTCACAATATTATTAGTTCATACTACATCATCACACTTCCTTCTGCAAGTAATAAAAAATTATATATTTTTCATTACACAAGTTTTTTCATGTTCCAGCATACTGTATAGCCAATTATTCACAAAACTATACTGTATGTGTCATAAAGGTTATGTAGACATTTGGAATATGCATTACACTTGAGCATATAGCTATGTGACCAGATTTGCGAAAAGGGGTCTTCCACACAAATCCAATTTACCATCTTTGACAATCCATAACTTCAGATCACAATGACTTGGAATTTGGTCAGCAGTGAATATCAACATAGCTTTAATGGATGGAGTAAACTTCAGCTTTATGTGTTACTTGAACACTAAGTTATGGTCTTCCAATTTCATAGAATTGGATGTGTGTGGAAGACCCCTTTTCGCACATCCGGTCACATATGTAGAAGATACAGACTGTACAGTTATGTAATGAATGTTATGAAAACAACCCCACTCAGACAGCAACTAGTCACATACGTGGCATTGTAAATTGCTAAAACTATAGCCAAACTAATTCTACCTATGACTAGAAATACATTTACTGATAGCCTTATATCACTGAAAATTGAAGTGGTTTGGATATATAGTTGAGATAAATGTTCCAAGCAAGACTATCAGAAAGCACAATATAATTACACTTAAGCACCATCTATGCTAGTGTGTATGATAAAAATACAGCACTCAGGGAGTGTCTTGAGGCTACTTACAGCATGAGTGTTAGCCTTGTGCCAAGATTTTGCCTTTAAATCCATCTTATGTGTGCCAAATTTCAAGGTAATTAAGCAATGAATTTGTAATCTATAGCAGGTTTTGTAAGTGTGTGTAAAGACGAAGAAAAATGAGCAGAAGAAGAATAAAGAAATTAAAAGGCTCATATCTTGGGAATGCTTGAAGCAATTTTGCTCAAATTTGGTATGTGGTCTACGAAGGTGGAGGGCATTTCCAAAGCAAAAACTGTCCGATTTTCATGGAGATATGTATGCATGAAAATTGCAGTATTGTTCTTCCTGTGATCCTGTCCATAGCATATAAATATATACTGGTGTAACGTGCCCTCTTCTTGGGCCATACAACACACTACAGTCTTGATAATTATATGATGAAACTCAAAACTATAGTTATCAAGATTTCAGAGCTTGCATGGAGGTTGACAGCCATGTATATCTGTGTGCTGATGTACTATACTGTAACACCTGTGTAAATTATATAATATTATTGTACATTTAATTTCCCAACAATAAGTAGCTAGTTATATATTTTTCCAACGTAAAAAGTGCCCATATTAGTAGAGTGGCATATGTAGTGCAAAAAGGGAACATTTTGTGCACTTTGTGATACAATTATAAAACCTTCCACACAAATAGTACTCCTGGTGACATTTATTTTTGATATAATGCCTCTGCAGATTTGCCTTTGGCGACCTTTACAGTTGTTTTTGAATTGAAAATTCATCATTTTTGTCTTCGTCTCCCTGAGGTATTATTTTACACTGTTTATTATTATTATTATTGTTTACTGTGCAAAACCTCTTACAAAGAGTATATACAAGCACAGATAATAAATCAGCAAAATTAATTATGTGGTTAATTGATGTTCAGCTAGCCTTGCTTTAAACTTGAACAGGTGATGAGGTCGGTGGGTAAGTTATTCCAAATCTTTATACTTGAAGGGAAGAATGAGTTAAGGTATGAGTTTACTCTTGTGTTTGGCTGTAACAGCCTCATTGAATGACCTCGTAGAGAGTAGTTAGATGGAGCTGGCATGAGTATGGTATCAGCCGGTATATCTATTAATTGGTGCATGATCTTAAACATTGTGATCGCTTTCAACTGGTTTCTGCAGTGAGCCAGAGGTGGCCAATTCAAATTTTGTAACATGTTTGTGACACTTGCATATGAAGAATAATTATTATACACAAACCTCGCACACCGTCTTTGAACTGATTCAATAGCTAAGATATCCTTTTGTGTATAGGGGTCCCAGACCACACAGGCATACTCTAAGATTGGTTTAATAAGTGACTTGTAACAACTCACTTTGACCGAGATTGGGCAGCTATGAAGGTTACGTTGTAAAAATCCTTTGATACTGTTAGCTTTGTTAGTTATCTGTCTAATGTTAAACCATGCTTTTAAATTAAAGGTATTGTTCTATGTAACAATACGACTTTTGTTCTTTTGTTTGCTCCACTGCAAAGTTATGATTACTTTATATAAAACATTGCTGCCCTTAGGGTGTAAATTACCAATGGATAGTAAACTTTATAGAATTTCATGGCTAATATAAATTATTATAACTTTGGAATGAAATCACCTATTGAATTCATATAAAAACTAGGTTGTTTCTTTCAGCAAGACCTTTAATTTGAACGATGCTTTAACAGTGTAAAATAATGCCTCAGGGAAATAAAACAATAATGATGAATTTTCAGTATAAAAATGGCTACAAAAGTCACGAAAGGTAAAATCTACGATGGCACTATATCAATTAATAATATATGTATCAAGACTGGTACAATTTATGTGGAAAGTTTGATAATTGTATCACATATGATGCAACATTTGCACTCTACCACTCTGCTAAATGCCCTCCTTGGTTGGCCCATTTATGACCCAAATAAAATACTGTTGGAGTCACAGTGTAGTGGTTGAGTGGCAGAAGGCCTCACGTGTGTGTGTACATATGTGTATATATATTTAACAGCCAAGCTGTAAAAAAGATGCGGTCCCAAAAAGGCCATGATGAAAAAAGATGTGAAATCCAAGGTGGCAGCCTAGAAATGGCTGTGATGGTAGGTTAATGGTAAAAATTTTAATAACGACAATTCAGGCGAATTTTGTGCCAAGACCAAGTGGCACCAAATTCACCTAAATTGTCATTATTAACTGAATTGTTGTACCTCATTTAAGCTATAAAACAGAAAATTGACCAATGTGCCAAAAAGGTAGGTTTTCCAAGATCAGGTCACATTTGTTTACCAAAACTTACACCGCCAAGTAAAAGGAAGGTTATACAATCTGCAGTACAAATTCACTAAAAGCCTAAATTACACGAAGGATCTAAGATGATGTAATTGACCTATACTGTCAGTAAGCCCTGGCATCACATAAGCCATACATCTATTTACGTATGTCCCTATTCAACAAATACTGAACAATTTTTATTCAATGAACTTACCAAATGTTATGCATCACTGAAGTGCACTAAAAGGCTCATAAATGTATTGGGTTATGAATATTACTATGATGAAACACATCTACACATGCAGCCTATGTATTATAGATACTGGTATTAGAAATGAACTGCCCAAGTTATCATCATATTTACTGTCTGCTTATCACATACTTATACATTTATTGGATTATACTAAAAGTGATGTGTTTCAGTAGATTGTGTGTGGTTCAATTGATTTGGAAGAACTCCTATATATTTGAACTCCTATATTTGTAATAAATATAGTTACTCCTATATTTGTATAGGAGTGTCTGGGAGCAAGTAACACATGCAGAGTTCTTTATAATTCCCGTTAACTTACTATGCTGGTTATACATAGAAAATGCACCAAGGGCATGGCATTGGTAGGCCAGGAAAGGAACACAGTCATTGTGGTAACAAGCTATAATTAAAGTTAGCAGCTGTCAGTTAATAATTCTGTATACTCGCACATATTGTAATTAGTGCATGCTCAGAGAGAAAATGGCGAGTGGAAATGTTCAACAGAGTTTTTAGTGTCATGTTTCTGACTTCCTGCTTTACAGACTTTAGCCTTCTTGCAGATCTATAGTGGCCCCAGGGAGAGTAATAAATTGATTGTTTATCAATGTACATACTGTATAAAAGGTGTTGATTAGATGTGTGAAATTTTTCACAAACATCATTGGGAATGTGCATTTTAAGTTATCCAATGCCAGATGGTCTCAAAAGAACCATCTAATGGAAGGAAATTCTGCATTCTTATTGTGTGCTTGTAGTTTTTCCAATAATTTGATTACATGACTACTAAGCCAATTATACATCCAGTTATGACAAAATAGCAGCCATGAAGAAGGATGACAGTTACTGGCCTTAAAGGTACAAAGTTGTATGGTGTAGTGATATGCATGTATGTGTGTGCTTTTACAATACTTCATGATCACTCTTCAAAACCACATCAAGCTATCTTTTGGCAGTTCAGATAAAAATTATCGATTACCATAATTTACCAAATTTAATTTATGGCAAAGCTGTCTATGTAGTTGCTCTAAAACTCAAGATGATGGTCATGTCTATATAGGTTGTGTGGCATTGACAGCAGTTTTTCACACTGTAATATAAACAATACTATACATAGTTGCATGATTGGCGATACACCAATAAGAGATCTGGTTATCTATGGAATTTACACAATAATGGTCATTACTGATAGCTGGCGTGATGGTTAGCTATATCTACAAGTTTTATCAAGAGTTCATTCATGAACTCTTGGTTTATGTAATATTGCAACATATTTGAGACTAGATTTGCAAAAAGGTACCTTTTGTACACACAAAATGTGACCCATTTTTTGAACTTTGAAGCTTCATAACTTTTGATCATGGCGTACAGTTGCCTGAAGTTTTCCATGAGTGCAGCTACAATATCTGGCTACATTTTGATACTGAGAGAAAGTTAATCAGTATAAGGAGTCAAGTGTTACATCATTTTGTTTGCTTGTATGTATAATACTTTTTCGCAAATCTGGTCACATTTTCATCTCAACTATACTGCAGCCATTTAGGTTAGTATAGAATTAATCAGACAAGACAACTAGTACTGCAATAACCAATAACAGAAATTTGGCCACTAAACTAGTTTTACAATCAATCAGTGCATCACTATATAGCTACTCAAAATGATTTAATTGACTATAAATTTGCTATTCCTCAATCGTTGTTAGATTTGTTTAACTTTACACAAATGGCTTTTCATCTTTAACTGCCCTAATTCATATGGTAGCAGAAAGATTATTGAACTTCTGTTGCAGCTGACATGATTTGGGAGATTCTTGCATTTCACCTATAAAAGCTATTCCAATCATTACACAACTACGTACAATCATCAAGATGACTAGTACTACTGAGAGAAATGTCAGCTTAGTGGTCAGTGTAGTGTTGTCAGTTGGCACCTTGGTGTTGCTCTTTGGGGTGACTTGGTATTTCCAGTCATCAATTTACCTACTACAACAACAAGTAGAGCTGGACAAGAAGTTGCTATTGAAACTACAAGGACAAGTTAAAGTAAAGATTTCATGCGTATTGGATGTAATGCCTGCACGTGCAACTATGTCGCATAACTGTGCGAGTATATATTGTGTATAAAAATGGATTTGCCTTGTTTGGTGCAGTATATATTTTGACACGTGACAATTTCATTATGGATAAGGTTTATTTTTATAGAATTACTATTATACTTAGTTTCACATGTGCATGCATTATAACTATTGTCGTGGTATAGTAACTGTTCACGACTGCATAAGTATACATTATAAAATCTAGCCGCACATGTATAAAACTAACCACTACAAATTTGTGAATATATTAATTCAGATATATAATAAAGGAGACACCCCTCATGATGTTGTGAGAAGAGACTTGGTAGATTGTTATTGTCCACCTGGTCCCCGTGGTCAACAAGGAAGGAGAGGAGTTAGAGGAAGGAGAGGGATTAAAGGAGGCATGGGACTGAAGGGACAGAAAGGGGAGACTGGGCTACCTGGAGAGAAAGGAGATACTGGCCAAACTGGAAACAAGGGTTTAGCAGGACCAAAAGGCCATACAGGACCACCGGGACAAAAAGGAGAGACTGGATCAACAGGGCTTCAAGGACCAAAGGGACAAACTGGAAATACAGGACCGCCAGGACACACTGGAGAAACAGGTCAAACTGGAACCGTTGGACCCCCTGGACAAGTAGGTCAAGTTGGTGAAACTGGACCTATTGGACCACCAGGGCAGAAAGGAGGAACAGGTGATACTGGAATAGTTGGACCACCTGGACAAAAAGGGGATACCGGAATGACAGGACAAACTGGAGCTAAAGGAGAGCCTGGTGATATGGGACTACCAGGAGTGAAAGGAGACAAAGGACAAAAAGGTGTAACATATAATTATTATTTTGTTATACAACGAAACACTGAATTACTGCTGTATTTCAAAAGATTGACGCATTCTCCAACAACGCAATCATGTCATGTGATAAAGTGGTCAGTAGTTGCACACATGACAGCTTAAGGCTGTGGACACAAAGTAATATAATATGCAATATTATTATAGCTACTTTATTTTATGGGTAATATATGTAACTGTAACTAAACAGTTTTAGTTGCAAGTAAATGTAATATGTAACGAGTTACTTTTAAAAAATAATTGCCCCAATTAACACTGGCTATGCATACAATGGTGGATCCAGGATGGGGCATTTGGGGCAAATTCCCCCTCTGTGGAAGAGCCATAGCTACTTCTTTTGATTGAAATGCTACCTTCATACTGCACTAAGTGCCTCTAAAATAATTATCATGTTTAAGTCTTTATACTTACTAGACTTAACAATCATCTGCAAAGGCCATGATGACAAAAATCAACCTACTAAGAAGTGATCCTTGCTGCTTAAAAAATAGAGCAATTAGCAAGAGAATCTGCTCTCCCTACAACTTAGCCTGTTTGTGCCCCTCTCCTGCATGCCAGCTCCTGGATCTGCCAGCATGCAGCCTCTAACATAGCTACATGTAGGAAAGGTGGAAAGCCTTCATTTTTATACAATCATATATAGCTGTATTAAACCACAATATATATACAGTATATCTTTCAATTTTGTACAAATATTTCACCATTACAGGAAGTCAAGGACCACAGGGACCAATAGGACCCCAGGGCCCTCGAATAGGAGGTGGAGGAGGAGCAGGAAATGGAGGTCGTGCCATTCAGCCACCACCACAAGAATTCTAATTGCTACTGCTACAGCTGCTCATGAACAAATAGAATATAATTAAGATGATCGAATTCTGTACATTTAACATTAAAATTGCAACCTCTAAAAAGACAGTTATGAAAGTGTAATCAAAGTTTTAATTGTTATAGCTATCTACAAGTAGAAGGAAAATTAAGGGATTAAAGAACAAAAAAGCAGGGAAACAAGGGAACAGCTAAAAAGTTGTGAAACAAGGGAGGTTGCCTATACCTACAGATATGCTAGTGGGCATCTAATCCCTAATTCAGTTATAGACTGAAGAGTAGAGATTAGATGCATGTCCACTAGTATATCTGCAGGTATATAACTTTTTAGCTGTTCCCTTGTTTCCCTGCTTTTTTGTTCTTTGATCCCTAATCTAGGGTTTCCAGCTCAAAATAGGAAGGTGCTTCCTTTTGTTGTTTCTGGTAATTTTCACACAGACTGACCTTTAAGATAAAGCAAACGAGTGCTAATTTATTATTGGATTGCTTGTAGCATTGGGTATCAGCATAAGTTTAACACACAGAAACATACAAATAGTGGTCACATGACCAAAAATATCATAATAGTTAAATTGGACAGCTTATTAGAAAATCACTGTATTTTAGTTGACTGAATTCAGAATTAGTGTATTTTCTTGCCTTATATTGAAGACTTCTACATCTTGTAGTGCTATAACACATCCTTTATAGCTGTAATGGGATTGTTGGCCACGTGATCACTTTTTGTGGATTTACAGTTAAAACTCCACTGACATTGAAAATAATATATAGACAGTTTAATAATATCATGTACTTGTTTGGTTTTCTTAAGTTAGCCTGCATGAAAATCATCAGAAAGAATGAAAAAGGATGAGGTATCAACTTATTTTGCAGTGGAAATCCTAGCCATATAAAGCAATTTTTGGTCACGTGACCACTTTTTGGATATTTACATACATTAAATTGTGCTGATAGCAACTGCTGCAAACGTTCTGATGACGAATTAGCACTTGTTTACTTTATCCTAAAGGTAAATCTGCATGTGTGAAAATCTCCAAAAACAAAAAAAATGAAGCACCTTCCTATTTTGAGTGGAAATCTTCCTAATTTTTCCTTCTACTTGTTTGTTAACTTTCGAAAAAACACAATCACCAGATATTCCATAAATTTGCGTGTGAACGCGCGCCCCAACAATCAATTATGCACTGAAAAAAGTGAGCCTGTGGCCATTACGCTTCGTTTGTAGTTATGCTCCGCTCGTTACAAGCAAAGAAACGTCTCTGCAATGAATCCAGTCGCTATGGAAATGCGGGCGAAAAACATGACACAGCCAACCAGAGGCATCGCGCTATCGACACCTCACTGTGTCAGCGAAAAGAACTGGAACACAAAGGAGGACAAAGGTAAGTCCATGATACATGCACTGTACGTACTGCAGTTGATGAAAAGGCAGAATCAAAACTAAATTAGTGATTGACAGCTCTTCAGGTATGCCATGAGGTGCAAGTTGAACCAACTTTGCAGCCCACTGATTTCTGGAGAATCTTTTAATCATGCCACCCTAAACATGGAAGCCGGAGTGATTAGTAGGGGCATGAGGATTAAACACTTTAACATTTACGTATGATTTTTCACATCTACCACCCCAAAAACCGTTCATAGAAACATCTAAGCGAGTCCCATCTTCCGTGTTTAGGGTGGCATGATCAAAAGATTCTCCAGAAATGGGCTGCAAAATTGCATCTCATGGCATACCTCTATATAGGCTCTGCTCCAAGAGCCATGTATCGTCATCATGAGAACACCAAAAAGAAGCTCGAATTCGTGATGTGGAGCATGGAACTTTTACTCCTCTGGTTTTCTCAGCAACTGGTGGGATGGCTGACCAAGCAATTGACATACAGTGTTGGATTGGAAATATGTCTCAAATAGCACTAGACAATATCCACTTCATAGTGAAGGTAATGAAACACGTATAAATAGAGTCTTAACGACCCATTTGGTAGGATTGACCATGTTCTACATGTAGCAATACTGACTCAATACCAGATATTTGAGGTCATGGGCCTACTGCTTAAAAATGAAATTGACATACAGTGTTGGATTGGAAATACATTTCAAATAGCACTATACAATGTCCGCTTTGTAGTGAAGGTAATGAAATATGTATAAATAGAGGATTAACGACCCATTTGGTAGGATTGGCATCCTTTTCTACATGTGGCAATACTGACTATGGTTCAGTAGGCACAAATGTATGGGTTTAACATACAATACACTCACTCACCCTACGAAGTAGGTTGAATCTGTTAGTTTTCAACTCATCATTAAGATGTAGGTTTAAGTCAACGCTAAATACAGCCATCTTCTTGTGGTTCTAGGTCGTCCATAAATGTCCAGCGATGTGCCCAATTAGAAAGTGCTTCTCTGACATATTGACTACATCATTCGTCATTAATAGGCAAATCCAGCACTGACCTTACTTAGAAAGCTCAATCCAACTAATTATAGGTGTTCTGTTATCCCCTACAAGTAAACTTCGAAAGTAGTAGCTATAGCTGAAACTGGTGCCAAATGAGAGTCTACTTTTCAAGGTATAATTAAATCACATACACCGAGCTAGAAAAATGCCTGTAATAAAATCAGCAGATTATAATATATGGGTGTTGTTTAAAACTAAGAGGTTTTGAGCACAGAGAGAGTGCAAAACCAATAGAGCATGTGTTAGCATGCTCTCATCTAGGGGGGTCTGGAGGCATGCCCCTCACAGGAAATTTTTGGAGAATTCACCCATCTGAGGTTAAATCTGGTGTAAATTTGGAGCAAAAATTGCTTGACTAGTTACACTAGCAATAACAACAAACTGAATAATGACTGAAGTATGATGTGATAGACCAGCTTCCTCCAGGACAAGACACTTCACACTGCATTCGCGTTGTGATACATTACTAAATTATAGTTCAATTAACTTAGAAATGCAATAACAACATGCACACATGCATGCACACTGTAAACAGTTAGTCTCTCCATGCATCAGTTTAGTTGGTGGCTTGTGGCTTCCTGATGCCTCGGACTGGTTTGTATAGACGAGCTGCAGGCTACAAAGGAACATGTACTTGTAAATGATGAAATAATGAAAGAAATAAACAAAACAAACAGTTTATATGTACTGAGAAAGTTAAACCATACCACATCAACAGTTATCATGTTTCAAGTATCCCTTTGATGTGGTTACCACTCTAATTGATGTTAAAAGCATCGCATTCAAAAGTGATTGTATTATAAGAATATTTTACACAGGTGGTCTACACTAATGCACACGACCAAAAAATGTACTAAATGTCTGGTAACGAAACGTTTTAGCTTTCCTTCTTTCAGAGAAGAGGAATAAACATTATGCTGTTGTTATGGGTTGGATCAGATGTTGCTTATCATTTTCGCTTTTACTATCAAGTATCAGCTATCCGATGTCTACGTGGTTCTCGCTCTTCTGCCGGTATAGATTTGCTCGTGAGAACCGATTAGGTGCAGTTGACTTGGTGCTAGTCGCGGCGCCCGCGACCCCTAAAAAGAGGTGCAGGCAGAGACTAGGCTTTCCCCATTACATGACTAAGGCCACACTAAGTCAAACCTTAGTTTCTGGTCACCCGCCCGCATGGTAAACCTGAAACCCTAGTTTATGAGGACTATTATTAATATTACAGGTGCTTAAGTGCACGTGACCCAGCAAGACACTTATTTTTTACTGCAAAAGATCGATATACTCTAATAGAGCATTCAGGGATTCCAATAGAGCAGTCACACTACTCTTAACTCTAATATTAGGTATATATTAGGTATATATGCCACACTAATAAAATGTTTCTAACTATAGCTAGTTTTGTCCTTGATTATATAGCTGTTCAGATTATAACTGTTACTAATGCTTCTGTAACCAAAGTAATTTCAGTAGCATTATGCACCTATCAATGTTATCCCCCACCTCCCCCCTCCCGGGCGTAGTGGGGGAAATGGTGGGGATTTGACTTTTTGAAAAATCAAATTCTCCACCCACTGGGGAACAACTAGTGGTCAAATCTCCATGTAGTATCGCTGGAATAAACTTTAGGAAACAGATCAATTCTCATAGCTCGCAAGCTAAAGCAAACGCCTAAAATTTCGAACGGTCAAATGCCCCACTAGTGGGGCAAAATTTCTGATCAAATCGGCAGAAATCCCCCACTAATCCCTTAGTAAGCCCGGGAGGGGGGTAGTGGGGCTTAACATTGATAGGTGCATTAACTACTAGTCCATGCAGATGGGCCATAGCTTTAACTTTATAATTCAAATGTAGTCCTCTAATGATTAGTCTAATTCCTTATCACTGAACACTACAGGGGTATGGAAAGCCGGCAACATTCGGTGAACTTAAACTTAAACTTTTCCATAACTAAAATTAGATTGGCAAGTAGAAACCCTTATAGTTTAAACATTCCCAGATGATCACTAAAAAACAGTAGTCTGGAGCACTCAATGACTCAAAACTTTGACAGTTACTTTTCTCAAGGTTACTGAATAGAAGGCTGGAAACACATAGCTAGTGGGCTAAGACTTTACATTTGAATGAAGAATTTCTGATGTGAAAATAGAAGTTAAATTTCATTGTGTATCATGATCATTTGAACAACTTAGCTATAAGTCATAGTAATACTTTCCTGACATAGCTAATGAGACATTTATTTCACTGGAAAGCATAAGTAGCTACATGAACAAAACATTTCCTATAGTATATTCTAAATAAATAAATATATAAATATATACTTAAATGCTATACATCAGTGTATAGCTAGCCATGATCCATCAACAACTTTCCTAGTGCATTTTTTGCCGAAGCACAACTACTTATGTTGTTGGTTAAGTATAAAATCAACATGAATTTGCTAAATTGAGCAAATAATAATACCATACAGTATATTGTCACAGTAGAGTCTATAGTCCTGATCATCCGCCCGCCCGCATCCATTTGTAGGCTTGGGAGTGACCAGAAACTAAGGTATGACTTGGAGTGGCCTAATTATTGTGTCATATGTATGCATATCAATTAGGGATTAATTTCGAAAAGAAAAGACACGTCTCGGGACAAAGCGACGTCAAACAGTGAAAAAATCAAGCCCGTACCATGCCCGTACGGTAGGCTCGAGGTGCACAAATCTTAGGGGCGCTTATAATCTCTAATCGATAAACGCCACCCCGGAGAATGGGTCTGCTAGGACGAGACTAGAGCATGAGACAGGCTACCACTCTTATCACTCGACCTTCGTAGAAGATATATTTCATGATGGACGTTTACGATGCTATAGTGATAGGAGCGGGAATTGAAGGATCCTCAACCGCGTATCACATCGCAAACAAGGGCATAAAAAAGGTGGCTTTACTGGAACAGGTCTGTCATCATCTCCTACAGTCCTTTAGTTTGGTGATTACTGCTGTTGTGTAGTTCCAGCTAGGGCACACCAGGGGCAGTTCACATGGCGCCTCAAGAATGACGCGACGTGGCTACCATGCCCAGCACTTCGCAGAAATGATGGCTGAAGCGTTCAAAATGTGGGAGGAGATTGAGCACGAAGTTGGAACACAGTTGTACATGTAAGTTTGCATCGATTACGAAATTAAATATACAAGGAGGTGTCACGTAGGCAGTGAGGGGGTGGTACTCCAATATCAAGGGGGTGACACACAGGCACTCACTGTAGGTAGATCTGCGACTGCAGTCAAAGTCTAAGTCAAAGGTCAAGGCTACCAAAATCATGCCAAGTCAACGGACAAGGGTAAAAATTTCCAACCCACAATCGAAAAGTACTGAAATATCGTTGCTAATTCACCGGTCAAAGATCAAAAAAGGCTCTTAGTCACAGGTCAAAGCGAAATTTCGGCCAGTCAAGACTTTGACCGTAGTCACAGATCTACCTACAGTGTGTACCTACGTGACACCCCCTTGAATATATCCTATACTCTGATATTCATCCTTGGTCAAAACAAAAGTCAAGCAAGAAATTTGCAGTAGATCAAAAGACAAGTTTCGTTTTTAAAGTGTATACCACAATTGATACTTTTAGAGTTGCAACATAAGGCCACTCCAAATAAATTCCCTATTTCCCATCCTGACCTCAGGCATATTTGCATGCAGGCAGGCGATCCATTTCCATTATTTCATTACGAGATTGGCAGCTTTTCAAGCCATTATTTGCCTGGTACAGCTATAAAAAGCTATCCCACAAAAGTGTGTTCCTTCCTTTTCAAGTTGCGAAAATAACACAAATGTGAAATTTGTGCCGACTTGATAGCACTGCTGACACGTGAGCTGACGTTGTTTCAATATAGCTTTTACTAAGCCTGTCAGTATGCAAGAATAACTGAAAAACAATTGAAGAATATGGAATAATGGAATATTTAGAGCTGACAGTGACCAGACGTGGGCAGTGGACGGGAAACAGGAAATTTATTTGGATTGAATTTTATGAAAATATGCAAGAATTTGGTCAAGAATCAAGCATGGATGTTTAGTGTAAGTCAAGGGTCAAGGCTTATTTTACCACTTTGACCAAGGACAAAGATTGGAGTACAGGGGTACTGTAGGGCAAGAAATTTTCGTGGATTGCTAAAATGTGGTAAAATCAGTAATTTTTGTGGAACAAATTTTCGTGGTTTAGACATCAATCTCCATACAACTTGTATAGAAACTACAAAATATTTAATTTTCACGACAAGATGCCCACAAAATCCACTAAATTTGTATCCAACAAAAATTTCTTGTCCTACGGTGTATTGGAGTGCCACCCCCTTGATTCTAGACCTGACCTAGGGGCCTCACAATTAGGGCACAGCATGACCATTGTTGTATGGTTATAATATAGGGGTGCAACCTCAGAAGCTGCGGGATATTTTCAATTTGAAGGCTTGAAAACAGCCTAAAAATTTATGCCAAAAATAAAAATGCTAAGGATCCTTCACTCTAAATCTCATTGACAAAATTTTGAAATTTGAACTCTGAGGATGCAAATTTCCACATTTCTACACAATTAAAAATAAATTTCCACCTTTCCAAATATATTTCCGTACATTTCTGAGCTTGTTTCTGACCTTTCATCTCTTTTCAAAGTGGCGAACAAGCGGTTTTGTTGATTACGGAAATTGGGTTGAATGGTTTGTCAGCAGAAATGCCTCATACAGTTTTGATAACTCCACAAACAGTACCCAGTGTGCTCGGCAGTCATCATGTACGTGTGATTCAAACTGTGTCATGCTGAACAAGCCTGCTGGCACACAAACTCACCTTAGAAAGGATTCACCCAGGACACAATTATGTACCTAGCTAGTTCATTAGTGATTTGTGGCTCATACCACTGAACCATTGTTTGAAGTTGAAAGTCACATTTCCACATTTCCATCAAATTTCCAGATTTCCAATTAAAAATTTCCACGTTTCTGAAATAAATTTCAACATTTTCAGCCACTGTCAACAATGTTTCTAGAGGTGCCAATCCCTCGAAAATGCGTAAAAATGCCAATCTATACTGCAACTTTTGTTAACACTGCAGTGGCCAGCACTGAAGGTCTTTCCCCAAGATTTTTCAAAACTTATTTTTCGGCAGGGGGGAACCGCCTATGCACGTAGGCATGCACTGTAGATAGATCTAAGGTCAAGGCCACCAAATTTGTGTCAACTCAAAGATCAAGAGTAAACACATTCCAACCCACAATCGAAAAGTACTGAAATATTGTCGCTAAGTCACTGGTCCAAGATTGAAAAAGGCTTTAGTCACAGGTCAAAGTGAAAATTCTGGTGGGTCAAGACTTTGACTGTGGTCGCTGACTTAGACTTTGACCACAGTCGCAGATCTACCTACAGTGAGTGCTTGTCATAATTTGGCGCAATTATGCACCTCTAGTCAATTGTGCATTTCATAATATTGCCATGCCAGTTTGATTTTAGCTGTTTGCAATTTAAAAAAAACAAAACTTAGAGAGATACACGGAAAGGTTAGTCTCACATGGCCAGACCCTGTTTGGTGTTTATCAGTTAGAGATTATAAGTGCCCCCTCAAAAAAAAGGGTCTCCAATAGTTGAACTGGTTCTCTCATCCCAGACCTTGAGTGGGATGTTAATGAAGCTTTCGTCATCATACGTGTAGGCACAAGCCAGGGGCAATTGGAATCCAACACAAATCACTTGGAATCCCAAAATGGAATCTGGAATCTTGGGCAAGAATTTGAAATCTCTGAATCTTGGCAAATATTCTTTTAGTCCAATTATTTCCATATATTTCTAGTAAATCATGCTATACTGTATATATCTCGTGTGCTGTGTTGCAATCAGTTTAGTCTTGTGAGCACTGTGCATGTGTCTCGACACATTTGTGCAGGCATAGCACAACTTTAACCTCCATTTCAGGCATTGCCAGTGATCCAATTAGCCTGGAATCCAGGTGAGTGCACGCATAAAAAGTGTTAATATATGTGTAGCTAGCTATATGGAATCTGAAATCTTGGCTTGGAATCCGGAATCCTTGCAAAAAAAACTGATGGGATTTTACACGCAATTTTTGAGTGGTGTCGGACCCCTTGGCACAAGCCACATACACAGTGGTACGCTATCCAATGAATCTAATTCAGTGTTGTTTGTGTGTGGTGTGATGTCTGTTATTGTCTTGCTTTGTGTTTATATATGCATGTATGTTTAGTTTGTTGTTGATGGTTTTTTTTGTATCAGTCCAACAAGGAGGAACGGCATTGTGCCGATTGTTGTGAGTATAAAATAATAAATCAATCAATCAATGAGATCTGTTGGTCCAGAGATTAGTCACATGTTAGAGATATATATGCGTCTTCTACTTTTAAAACTTGTGTTGGGAAATGTGGAATCAGACCAGACCCTTTTTCGAGAAGGCACTTATAATCTCTAATCAATAAGCGCCACTCTGAAGCAACAGATTAATGAAAAGGTATAAGAAAAACCTTCACGGAACCAGGGCTCGAACCTCTAATTTATTATCTATGGTTTGGAGCATCACACCCTATTGCTACTATACCACTGCTACTTGTTGCCAATTCCTCTACAAAGCTAGCATTCAGTCATTCTTGTCCCTTTATTGATATTATATATCACTATTAATAATAATGAACTTTACAGTGTACATATACCTACATACACCTACATACATACAAGTTGCAGATGTTGGTATGATAGAATTGGGACTATTGTCATCTTTCAGTGATGCGTGCATGTATTTCTCTCAACATAGTTCAGTAATCTTTTTGTAGTTATGTTGTTTGAATATTCACCTATAATCAAGTTAAACTTTCTTATCTAATAAACACTATGCATTCAAGTACACAAAGAGCACAGTAGGGATATAACACTTCTTATTGTTTTACAGTGATTTAATATCATGCGCTACTCCAGCTTGTTTCAGGACTTTTTATCAATGTGCTATGGTCCCTACTCTAGTTGAAAATTCCAAATTTTTTTGTGTATTTGTTTGTTAACTTTTTCGTAAATAATTATTATAACTGGTGAATCCACACATACCGCATCGTGCCCCAGCTATATCAATTATCATCTGAAAAGTGGAGTATCCATTATGTGTTGTTGTCAGCCATGTTCAACCCGTCACACAGCATTACGAATCAAGAACTGTTCGAAAAGCACCTCTACAATCAAAACATTTCGAAGGGAAGCCATCATGTGCTACTGCCAAATTGACACTTTTCACTGTCAGCAAATATGAATGGGACACAAAGGAGGACACTGGTAAGTCCATGAAGAATGCATGGTATGTACTGTGGTATGCCAAAAGGCACCTGTCAGGCCGAAGCAACATTGACAGTGAAAAGGTCAAGCCCTTAGCCGTTATCGAGTTATGCTTGTCTGAAGGCATCAGTCAGTTACTTACTCACAGTAGAAAATTCAGTTAAATAAATTTTTTTTTTAAAATTCCGTAGCAACTTGTTGAAAGTGTTTCGGGTCTATCTGAAAGCTTGTTTGGACTTAGTTTTACCTAACCAATACTGCCTCATCGTCACCTGGGAAAGTTGAGGCTTAGGCTTTTGGATGATGTTATTTCGTGAGCCACAATTACTCCTTTGTGGTCCCTACTATACAGTACTATTGTACTGTATGATACTCATAACAATTGGTAGCACTTCAATGAATTACATTCATATATTTATGCAACTGCTCCAAGGGTTTTGCACAATAGTGGTGGCATTTGTGTTGTAACTAGGCCAGGCAAACTGGATTACTTGTTTCTTTGTCTACAAAATTGAATTATCAAAATCACTGCAACAGCAGCAGGATATCTGTTGCTATAGAGGTCTTCAGACAACATAAATATTTATGGGAAGCCATTCGTCATGTTAATAGCCACGATAATTTACAAGCAATATTGGAAAAGCATAAAAACTGGATGTGTAAATTGTTTTAACATGACCTTAGTGATGGAAGGAATGGATGTTTGTTAGTATTGGAGACGAAGACTATCCTGTCAAAGAAAAGTCAGTAAGTAAGTATGCTTTAGTCACCAAGGCCAAATGTAACTACCAGCCGCAATTAAACAGTTTCAGCTACAATACTCTGCTGACAATATGGATATACAGTGCGTTATATTCATTCATTATCCAGTTCATACTGCTGGCATTCAAGATGTAATAGAACATCCCATGCTTTATCCGTCTAAAGTTACTAGTGTTCCGTATGAAAGTGCAGTGGCTATTACGCCTCGCTTTCAACTCTGTTCAGCCTGTTACACAGCACTACAAACGAAAAACAGTAGAAGAAGTGCCTCTGCAATCAATCCAGTTACCACAAAAATATGACAATTTGCATGCCCCAACTATCTGCCTCGAAAGTGCAGTGGTCATTACGCTTTGCTTTCAGCTATGTTCAGCCCGTTACACAGTGTTACAAACGAAGAAAAGTGTTAGGTTTGCCTCTGCAATCAATCCAGTCACAATGGAAAATACAGACGATTCCCGTTTATAAATGTACTGCGCTGAAGCCATGCTTTGCACTACCTTGAATCGACACCTTGGGCTGTTAGCAAAAAGAAATGGGACACAAAGGAGGACAGAGGTAAGTCCATGATGCATTCATTGTATGCACTGTGGTATGCCAAAAGGCATGTCTCGGGACGAAGCAATGCCGAACAGTGAAAAGATTGTTATTGAGTTACGTTTGTCTGAACGCATCAGGCAGGCAGGCAGTTAGCCAGTAGAAAATTCCACTACATAATTTTTTTCAAAAAAAAATTGTAACAATAATTGGAATTCTTTAGGACTGAAGGCACTTTTGGGCTTGGTTATACATAACCAATATTGCCAAGGTGCCAGGATGGTATTGTGAAGCTGGTTTTTGGGTAATTTTTTTTGGCCAGAAAAACCCCAATCTCCATGATCCTTAATATACAGTACTACCGTACGGTATGATAATAATTTTATAGTGCATTTCCAATCCCTATTATAAGTCTAGTATTGATAAGCATATTGCAGGCTAAATTCACAAGCAATCGAATGCCACAAACAATCAGGCATTCATAAGCTCCTGTATGTGGTACCTAACTGTGTTATCGATAGTATTTCTTTAATTCTAGAAAAACTGGTGGGGTTCATTTTAGTGCTGGGATCAATATTTTCCTCAAGGAGGTGATCAGTGGCTTGAGAAATCTTGGGCTCAGGCATGAGATTTTGTCAGCAGCTGAGGCAAACAGTCGATTTGATTTTTTAAAACTACCTTCACATTACATGTGTGCAATAGAGGAGGATGCTGGAATACTAATATCCAATAAAGCTTTAGATGCTTTTCATGTAAGTTTAGTTTGTACTAATTGTGTATCTGTTGTTGGCATAGAAGGATTACCATTTTTTCTTTCACAAAGTCCATCATAGTTTTCGAATTGGTTTGATTTTGATTTGATTGCTTGACTATGAGCAAGTCTATTAGCAGATATGGAATACTATGCTGGAAGCCTTATCCACAATAGCAATAGTGTATTAATGTGTCTAAAAGCTACAGTACTAGGAATTTTAAGGGATCAAAGAAAAAGTAGTGAAACAGGAGAGGCTGTCTGTACCTGCAGATGTACTAATGGACATTTAATCCCTATACTTCATTCTATAATCATGACTGAATTAGGGATTAAATGTCCATTATTATATCTGCAGATATAGACATTTCACTACTTTTTTACTTTTTTGATTCAAGAGTTCAACTTCTAGTCTCATCTTCAGCTGCCCATGTGCTTGATCACATGAAGGTTGTCAGGTGACGTTGGTTCCTATTGATAGGTATATCCAGGATTTTTCCAAGGTGGTTTCCAGATGTGGTAGTGAGTTATGGAGATCACCCCCAATCACAAATTGTGGTGATATTGGTAAGAGCACAGGGTCCCGTGAATCATCTATATTTTTGTGCTGCGGAGACTGGATTAATTGCAAAGGTGCTTCTCTTACTGCTCTTTGTTTGTAATGCTGAAAGCAAAGTGTAATGGCTACTTCACGTTCAAGTCAGTAATTGATAATTGGGGCACGTGTTCATACGAACATCAACTCTGGTGCCATCCTTTCTTTTGATGTGGTATGCATGGGTTCACCAGTCATAACAATCTTACACAAACAAGTATAAGGAAAAATAATTAGGAATTTTAAGTTTGAATAGAGATCATAGAAAAAATAGTATGGAAACAAGGGAAGTCCCCTACACCTGCAGATATACTAGTGGACATTTATCCCTAATTCAGTCATGGGTATAGACTGAAGTATAGGGATTAAAATTAATGTCAATAGTATGCATAAAATACTTTGATCTTTGGGAGACAATGAGGCCTTTGAAACCACTAAGAGACCTCTGGAGAGGTTCTCTAAATGGTAGAGCCTCCTATAAAGCATATCTGCAGGTATAGACAACCTCTCTTGCTTCGCTACTTTTTTTATTCTGTTCAACTTAAATCGTTAAATGCAAAAAGTGTCTCTCAGCTGTTTTATGCATTTTCGATCATATTTTCGTACATGGATTCTTTAGCCAGTACTGTGGCCACATTTTAGTGTGGAACAATTTGTGTTATGAGTCAGACCTACTCTGCTGTATATCACATAGGAAAGTGCCTCGTTTTTAGAAAGGTGCATTCAAGGAACCACATGAAAGCTATCTTTCACACAGCTTATATTCATAGAGTGAATTCTTGTTTCAGACTTGATACACAGGCATGCAGACACACGGTTTCTGAAACTAATTTCAGGTACACATGCCTTTGGCCAGTTATAGGCACATGCCTGGTTTTAAGAGAATGGAAACTTAAATTGCGAGGAAAGAGTTTCTTTATGCACAACAGCATGTAGGCAGTGTTTCTTTTTATTCCATTTAGAAATTGTTCACCAAAAGAGGAGGAAAGATTATTGAGTGTTGTCAGGTCACGAAGATAACACCTGGTGATCAGCTTGTCACCTTGACAACCACAAGGGGTGAATACAAGACCAAGAAACTGGTCATCACTGCAGGTAACAAATCATACACATCATAACTGCTCATAATATTCACTTCAGGTCCCTGGTCTTCCAAAATGGTGAAGCCACTTGGATTAGACCTGCCCATCAATGTGGTAAAAATTGATGTGTTGTACTGGAAGGTGGACCAACTAGATGTGTTTACACCAGGCCGTGGTGATAGCAACCGTTCAATGGGAGCATTTATCTGTCATGACTTTGATCACTATTATGGACTACCTGCTTATGAGTACCCAGGACTAGTCAAGGTTAGGTGTGAAATGATACTTATGATGGAATTCTAAGAGAAAGGACAAAGTGTGTGGGGAGGGGGGGATGAATGACGTTTAGTGTATAGCATTGCATAACACAAAATAGACAACAAAGTACAGCTAGTACTTTAGCATGTTACACACGCAAGCACATACTACCTGGTCATGATACTTTATGATTTGAAAGAAGAGTTCCCACCATGAGGACCATATAAAATTACTTTTGACAAGCAAAGAATTTTCATTGTCAAACATTTTGCTGAAATTACGTTTATTTCTGTCAGTACTTCTGTTCCTATCTATGATTTGCTGTATTTGGCATAATTATGTTTTATTATTGTTCATTTGGTGTATTCACGTGTCTTCACATGTTGCACTCGTTATGATCATAATATGGTCTGATAAGTTGAACACTTCTAACCTAAAGTAGCATTCCTTGTTGAGAAGCAATGTATGGGCTGTTGTGTAATGTATAATGTAAACACCCCAAATACCATGTGTGATTGTCATATTGTATGCTAGTATGTCATAGACCTGTAAAAGTGAGCCTTTAGTTAATAAACTACACACATTAACATTGGAAGAGAGTTTTTATCTCTGGATTTACCTTCATAATGTATTATGGCTTACCTGTTGTGACCCATGTATTTGTTCTTAAGGTTTTAGGAGTGTTTTAATTGAAATTATGAGTTTAGAGTTCACAATGATCATGTCATGCTGTCCTATAGGTTTGTTTCCATGATGGATGTACTGTTGACCCAGATGCAAGGGATGCCAAGCCCAATCCGCAGTCAGTTGAGAGAGTGTCACAATTCATCGATAAATTCCTTAAGGGAGTCAGCACAGATCCTAGTATTGTTGAATCCTGTATGTACAGTGTAAGTGGTGTAGTGAGCTAATTGTTACTGATGCAGTAAATCATGTACCTTGAATATGGAATTATATATAATTATTATTATTTATATTTTTCGTTATAACAAAGGTACTATGTATATCAAATATTGTCAATACTAATATACTAATATTTTTCGTCAGTGTCTGTTTATAGTATACTAGTGATACTTATGATGTAAACAATTTCATACAGTATGTATAGTAAAGGTTTGGACTTTTCTTCCCACACACCAGCCTCACCAGTATTGGTTAGATGTAATCTAAATGTGTCAACCCCAAACAGTTCCTTCAAGTTTTTATGAAATTAGCTTTTTTATTCAACTGATATTTCTATTATCTGATTGACTAACTGATTGAGTTACTGATGCATTTCAGCCAAGCATAATTTGACTATGATTAAGGCTGTCGTTTTGTTGCTTCATCTTGAGGCATGTCTTTTCACCAACTGCAGGGACTGTAATGTGTGTGGTTGTATCTGCTGTATTAATTTTGAGTATCTCAATCTCACTACATTTTATATGGTTTTTAAAAGTTCTGTATCTGGTCAACTCGAGGGCAGATTTAGGGGGTAGGGGTTCTTGGGGGGCTGAAGCATCCCCTCCAAAATTTTACCATGTGCTAGCTAGAAAGATAGTAGTACAGGTACAGTTACATCTAAACATGAAAACATGGAAAGAGTGTGAAGAGAAGAGCTAATCTCTTCAAGGAATCAACAAGAGGGGAACAATGGGGTAAAACTACTGTTAAACATCAAAATACTCTAATAGAACAGTCAACTACTCTAAACTATGACCAACTCCCACTTTGAACTTATACTGCAGCATTTATGTTGTGCCCTTTATATGGTAGCTAGTTACCACTGCTAGAAATAGTGATTTTACTTGACTCACAATTGCTTATTTAATAAAGGTTCAGTCAATATTATTGTGTCAAATTCAATCTCAGAAAGCTAAATTTGCAAAAAAAAAAAATCTGTGTTTCATGCTCCAAGACTGCTTAGATAAAAAGCATGCTCCTTGTACTGAGTGTTCTTCTCACACTGCACTGCTATAGTTGTATCAAACAGATGCCACATTTTTAGTCCCCACTATAAATGCCCCTAGCTTAGCATCCCCCTTGGGAAATCCTAGATCAGCCCCTGCACCTGTTTTTAAACTTGTATTAAATTTTGATGTTGAATAGAGCCCATAAAAGGTGATTTTTGTCCTGTATGATATTTCTGTGATAGTTTTTAGATGTGGCATTTTAATGATATGTGTCACTGTAATGGAACCCTACTAAACAGTACTACTATACTGTTTGATATACAGTATGATTATGTGGTTGGTTAATAGTTTGTATTCACTAGATAACTCCAGATAAGAGTTTCTTGTTGGGTCATCATCCCAAGCATCACAACATCATCATTGGAGCTGGATTTTCAGGTACATAGCCTGCAGTGTTAGTTTGTGGGTGGAGCTAACTGAACATCTCATCTCTATAGGTCATGGCTTCAAGTTGGCTCCAGTTGTCGGTAAAATCTTATCTGAGTTAGTACTAGATCTTCCACCTTCATATAACCTTGAACCATTCAAACTGGATCGGTTTGATAAACATCATAGAAGTCGGTTGTAGATGTATGTGATAAATAATTTAGTGTGTGTTTTATTTTTATTTGAATTAATTTTGTTTATTGAATGTTGACATACTAAAACGTTTCTTGGTATATAGCTTACTTGTACTGTAGTGACCAAAAAGTTTGTGATAAATAATTTGCTAGTGTTGCTTTGTAGCCAGATCGACTGGTAGGAAACCCTACATTGGTTGCATTTGTGGATGCAGTTACTAGTTACTGTGCCAGAATATCTCCAGTTACAAATCTAAATACCGTTGCAGATTGATTTAGAAATACATATATACAAAGTAGACACTATTTCCTAACCTCATCATTGAACTGTAGTAGTATTGCTTCTTCAAAATAATGTGTCATATTTATAATTCAACAACAGGGGTTAGAGCGCATCCACTTTTGGGACCTGTTCCCTTTATACTGAGATGCTCTAATAGAGCAGTTTGCTACCTAATATGGCAGTCATGTACTGAAAACATTCAAATATAAAATTCAGTCAAAGTTGTTACCAAATTCAATTTCAGAAGGCTTAGTACAAATAAGTCTTGTTGGGGCATGCCCTCAGTACCCCCATATAGAGTGTGCTTTACACCCTGTGCAAATTTTATCAACTGGCAATTTAACCACCTCACTTAAATTTTGTTACTACATTCACGAAAGTAAAAATTTAATTTGTTGGATGTTTTACTACTATATTGGATTGGCTGCACTTAAACCAGGCAAAGTTAATTCACAGTTTATAAAAAAAAGCATGAGGACAGATGGACATTTTGAAATTATGCTGTATTCAAGAAGTCAATATAGTACCACTAATCCATATGCAAAGATCATAATATTATAGCTATGCCATTGGTACAGGCTTCACCACATTATAAACATTTCACAGAGTTTCCAAATGAAAGTCTGCATGACTGTTATATTAGAGTATCCCGACCTTATGAAGTGAGCATAAGAGTTTCACAGTTCTAGCTCTGTTATTTGAAATTGTGTACTGCATGTGAATCTGTACTGCTAAATATATTATGTGATATAAATATTACTGAATAATGAAAATTTTGGAGTAATTTTATGTGGCCAGTGATGATATACAGCTAATTAAATTTGTCTGGCTCTTACAGATATCATAACATTTTTGTATTTTTAAGACCATTAATTTTCATGTTGGCAAGAAATGGTAAGTACACCATCCTGTTTCACTTCCTTCTGTTGTGTGTGTTTAACCAAACTATAGTCCAGGTACATCTTCCTTCATAGGTAAACATTGTGGCTATGGGGGTTGGCCAAATTGCCCTAATAATGATTTTAATATTTTTCAACCCAAAACAGTTAAAACTGAATTCTGTTGCATCTTGTTGACAACTGATACTGCTGCCGATTAAACTGGCATAATTTTGATCATCAAACATTAAGCATAATCAGTGCCATGTTATAGATCCTGCATTTGTAGAACTTTATAGTTACTACTCAGTAGATTTACTAGACAGTTGTCTTATCACCACTCACTACAATAGCACAGAGTTTGGCGTACAGGACAGATTACAACAATTAACTTACAAAATGACCTGAATATATACAGTTTACATCAACATTGAAAGAGCGTTCATAGTGGTGTCACAGGTAGAGTATTAAGCATTATGCACCTATCAATGTTAAGCCCCACTACCCCCCTCCCGGGCTTACTAAGGGATTAGTGGGGGATTTTTGCCGATTTGATCAGAAATTTTGCCGGGGCATTTGACCGTTCGAAATTTTAGGCGTTTGCTTTAGCTTGCGAGCTATAAGAATTGATCTGTTTCCTAAAGTTTATTCCAGCGATACTACATGGAGATTTGACCAGTAGTTGTTCCCCAGTGGGTGGAGAATTTGATTTTTCAAAAAGTCAAATCCCCACCATTTCCCCCACTACGCCCGGGAGGGGGGAGGTGGGGGATAACGTTGATAGGTGCATTACACATTATAACAATAAGGTACAATAAAGGGCACAGTACACTACTACATACATAGCTAGCATGTGACTGCTTTATTAGAGTAACGCAAGCATTGAGAAATATTATAATTATATCTCAGTAGACACATTACATGGCTGTACATTGTAACAAGACAAACACATGCAGTTTACTGTTGCTATAATGTTATATACTTTGTGGTTGAGGTAGCCACGCTGGTACCTTTTGACACTTCTGCTATAAGGTGACTCATACATGTATGCATATATGTGACCGGATTTGTGAAAAGGTACCTTTTTCACACAAAATTTGACCCATTTTTTGAAGTTTCATATTGTTTTGATTGTTTCATATAATTGCCTGAAATTTTCCATGAGTGCAACTACAGTATCTGAATGCATTTTGAAACCAAGAGCAAGTTAATCAGTGTAAGGAGTCAAGTGTTACATCATTTTGTTTGCTGGTATGTAAAATGTGTGGAAAAGGTATACCTTTTTGGTCACATACTGGTTAATGAAAAACAAAATTTTACACAGCATCTTAATCAAGAACACGCAGTTATAATTTAATGTCACAAATTTATAGCTACAAAGTTGGGAGATTTTAGATCAATTCACATGTATAACGGAGGGTTAATATGTACAGGTATAATGGACTACTTTACTCTGCCGACATCTAAGACTTGTAATATTGACAACTTCACATACATGGGAATTTCCTCCAGTATAGTGTAGTGAGATAGTTGTAGTTATACTTCAACAGCTCCATCACTATACAGAACCGGCAGGTCAATACACACTAGTACTATGATAGGATAACACAACATCTTTGCTATGGTAATTTGAATGATCACTGTACATGTGTAGCGGCATATGTGAAGGAAACTTTGTTGTGCAGCGTATTTCTGGCTTCATTTGGTTTGGTGCTTTATTATATCATCATCCCTCAACTTCTCCGACTTGGTGCTCATGCAGATGATAATTTATGGTCCCTACATGCTAGATAAAGTACAAAAGAGAGCTACCTTCCTTAAGGGTACGGTATTGCCATATGCTGAGTGCATATCACACCTCAGATTACCATCTCTGTACTAGAGTAGTATAGAAGGAAGCGATGAGATAATGATTGTAATGTAATTACATGGTCCATACTTAATGTTGATGCATGCTTCATTCTTCTTCTCTTCCATGCAACTACACAACTAGCTATACCATGCAGCAGAGACCACAACTTCAAATATATATGTAAGGAGTGACAAAAATTAATGTAAAGTCCTATATAGCTATATATTATACACATTTAAGAACTGAGTAATTAATGATTGGACATACTAGATTATGTTGTAAGTGCTGATCGATTCATCATTGTGAATGAACATTGCATGATTGACCATTGACTGTCCATTGTTCATCTTACACTATGTATATATGTATGTAATTAGTTTACTTGTACCTTTTTTACCTGTTGATCAGGTGTTACTGGCTAGCCTTACAAATGCATCTGTAATAAATAATAATAATAAAATTGAGTAGGGAAATTTTGGTGTATGCGGTCACAGTTAATATGCACTCGAATATGCACCTGTAAACTGATCTGGGATGAAAACAATGAAAATTTTCTACTATTTAGCAGCTCCTGTTGTGGCCTCGCTTGTTGCCATTATAGCTACCGGGCCCATGAGTGAAACACCTGGCCTTAGTTTTGTTATTGTTATTGTTATTATCTACTTTGCCAGTTAGGCACTGGAGGGTGTACACAGAAGGCAGAGCCTGTTCGAGGTGTTTACCCATAGCCTAGGAGCCTAAGCGAAAATCTTTGAGCTAAATATCCTAAAGTGAAACGGGACAAATACCTAGAAGGGGTGAAAAAAAGCCAACCCCATCGTGACTTGATCCGCAGGCCACCCAGATTCCGGCCAAGCGCCACGCTCGGAGCCAACTTTGGGGAGGCCACCTAAGTAGGGAAATGTTGTTGTTATTATCTTTTGTGTTTATTTGTAATAATCTACGATTAGTTTAACCGTAGCTGTATAAGGTAAAAGTACAAGCCTACATATAGACCTACAAAAAGCACGAAAAACGCAACAAAAATGATACCATTACAACTACAGGCGCGGGCCCTCTTACTATTTAATTAAAATTATCCGATCACCTGACTGCAACCCCAACTACTGTCTAGATCGATAGTATGAGGAGCGCTTTACAGGACCGGTATTTTCAGCAGTATAGTGCTCGAGGGCCTGATCGTGCGGTGGCCAGTGATGATGACGTTAAACATCTGATCCTTACTGGAGTAAGAATTGGTGATTCTCAAGTATTAGGGAGAGGGTACTTCGCTACGGTGTTTGCAGTGGATTACAATGGAACTACTTGTGCTGCTAAGAAAATACATAACAAACCAGAACAACGCAAGCAAAATTTTCTTCACGAGTGTCTCTTACACAGTAGACTTGATCATCCAAACATAGTGAAGATGTTAGGAGTGTATTATCCTAGTGTACATGACCTGCCAGTTCTAGTGATGGAACTGATGGAGTACAACCTCACTACATTACTAGAGAAGTCCCCATGTACGTAAAGTTGTCTGTACTACAAGATGTCAGTAGAGGAGTCCATTACCTGCACACTCTAAACCCTCCTGTAATACATTATGATCTATACTCTGACAATATTCTATTGACTAACAATTTGATAGCCAAAATATGTGACTTTGGAGTTGTGAATCGATCTTATGTTGTAGTAGAGGAGAGATTTATAGATCTTAGAGATGCTGTGTATGGATTGCCGTCTGATGTTTACTTATTTGGCCACATACTCTGCCATGTGTGCACCCAAAAAAGTCTATATCGGTGGTTGAAGCTAAATGGTATTGAATCTCCAAGATCTCCAAGGTCTACCTTGCCTCATTATGACAGAATCCAACAGAAAGATCTATATTTTGCCCAGTTTAATAACGAGTCACTCAAAAAATTGGCAATGTCATGTTTAAATGATGATTCACAAAAACGTCCTCCAATCTCAGAAGTATGCAAGAAGATAAATAATATGATATTAGGTAAGATGAAATGTGTTGTTGCTTCATATAGTAGTAGCAAGAGTTAATAATAAAAGATATTAACTCTTGGTAGTAGAGATCATTGTGCTTTGCTTTTATTACCAAATTGTCAAACTTTAGATTTCCAATAGCAACTTAGTTGGTTTGTGTATATCAAAGAGTTGAACATGTGTTTGCTCCCCAATGGTTTTGTACTGGAACAAGCATATTTTCATGTAGTTTTCATGTTGTAAACATGTTTGCATGGTCTATACTAAATGTATGGGTATTTTTAAGCCTCATAACTCACTTGCTCTTACCTGTATCAGAGCGCTTTTTTGGATAGACAGTTCTGGCATTCAAAGGGCTTCATAGTGCTACTAACAGTGTTGGGGGGTAATGCATTACTTATGTAACGAGTTACATAATATTATTCTTTTGTGGCAACTACATGTATATAATATAACGAAATATGTTATAACTCAAGTTATTTTACTTACGAATATAAAATGTTACCTATAAGTAATTTTACAAGTACATGCACAGAAAAATAGAGTAGGGACCACAACACATCAATAAAAAGTACTGAAACAAGCTGGAGTAGTGCACAATATTATATCACAGTAAAACAATAAGAAGTGTTATATCCCTACTGTGCATTTCCATTATGGTATCTTGAGCACAGTAGGGATATAACACTTCTTATTATCAAGACTCACGGTAGTGAGTCGTGAGGCCAAGAAGCACAAAGTGCGCGCCCACAAAATAATAAACACGCGACCACTACTGTGAGTCATTTACATGAGGGATCGACTACTCAATCTTTTAAAATCCACATGGCGAAATCTCAGGCTTGCTAAAAGATTCCACCTCGAAACCAGGGGCATGTAACCTTTGTATAATGAGTAACTACCACACGAAAAGTCAGGCAAATTGTTGGAGTAGTTTGTTCCATCGCCCACCCAGTTACCATGCGTTAATTAAATTATTTATTCAAATGTGCATCGTTCTTTTTTTCATTTTCTTCGTCATCGCATCCCATTGAAGCGATTTTCTTTCAACCATGAAGTCGTATTGTAAAAAGGCCGCGGCTATCAGGGGCTTTTTACATAATGTATCTGTACATTTAATTTCACGAAAAGTTGTTTGTTAGTTTATGAGATCGCTTTTGTGCTTTTTGAAGATTCAAACTTGCCACCATGACATCGAGGTGTGAGGCGCCCGCCTTAATTCCCAAACCCAAACAGTGTGGAAGTGGGCAAGGTCTTTAGCCATAGCGAGCTGGCTGATTTGATAGACACTGTGCTGTCAACTCTTGGATTAATTGTGAGCAGTCACTGATTTGTTTTAATTTTGCCACGGTATGCCTCCACTGACTCGTCAGCGTGACTCCGGCCCATGCAGGGCTGTACGTAGCTATAGCCAGCTGTTTCATACCCGCTGTAGTGATACAGTTGAAGTAATTTACTGCTACATTACCCGTGCACGTCTCTAATCCCGCCCCAGTCCTTCAGTGCCTGTGAAACTTCAGTGTTGACTTAAAAAGCCAGCATCAGTGCATCACCTTTCAGTCACAGCACTTTGTAGACCCTAATGATAGCATGATATATTGTAATAGTAAACATTTACATTATGATGATCCCATAAAATTTTTAAAAAATGACTACAATAGCACAAGAAGCCAGATACACTAGTGTTTGGCTATGAAGTACCACCAAGAGTTCATAATACAGTAGTGGGGTCTTGGTACCACATATTATTTTTTCTTCACCATTTGTGTGATTTGTCCATTGACCATAAACTCACCCGCCAACAGTCACAACATCAGTATCCACCCTGCATATACAGAAAGGGATACACTATGGTAAGGCACAGCTAACTAAAAACATGTAATCATAGTCAGACTAACATGTCAACAAACACTTACTTCCACTATTATGATTATTGTTAAAGTGAGCATCCAACATAGTCATTCCCAAGATGTATTCAGCATACCGCAGCAATTGATGACCAATTTTGGAGTATACTATTTGACTTCTTTTGTGGTTCTCACCTACATTGTTGACACAACAATTTTTGTTGCTAGGAGGCATATAATCTAGGAGGGTCTAATGGTTATAGCATAATGGTAAACAAGTTACACAACAGCAAAGGAAATTTAATAAACTAGCAGTGATTGGATAGTTGATAGATAAAAGTAGAAGACAATTTGTAGTTTTTCCAGTCCTGATAGTTTATTTGAGGATAAGTACATTAGCTGAAAAAAGCAAGACAGACTAAATTTCAACACAAGGTTTATGATGCAAACTCATTATGCACCTACCAATGTGTTACCCTACCACCCCCCTTGGATGTAAGTGGGGCTTTACAAGGCAAATTGACATGAAACTGCTGCTTCACTATGGGGTATTTGACAATCATTCATTAAGCACCCAAGTATTTTTTCTACGCTGTCAAATCCCCCACGTTGCAACTGGAGCCAATGGTGGGGATTTGACACAATAGGTTTGTCCTACCGTGGGGCATTTAACATTCGGTTGTGCCCACTATAGCCCTATATATGCCTAATACGTTGATATGTGCATTATATATAATATGGTGCATCTACTGGGGTAAGTAGACTAAGCCTGTACCTTGCGGGCCTAAGCATGTTCCTCTCATAATCTTTTATTGCCTGCTCCTAACTGGAGTTTGCCTGACACCTTCAACATCACAAAAAGCTATCTAAAATGGTTAATTTAGCTTTGACCATTGGCAAACTACAACACTCAACAATTATCAGAGTATATACATAACTCTATATATCTGCCCAGTTACTATATAGTAGGGTCCATGGTTGTCTCAGAACTGCTCATATTATCATCACATCAATCGATTGATGCATAGTAATTATGGTATACTGTATGTACGCATTGAGCTGAGCCCTCAAAAATATTAACTTATTAGTTTTGTAGTATTGACTTACTTGCTAATCATTCAAATACCTGACACATTATTTCTAGCCAAAGATTTCACCATACATTAGAGGAAGCCATAAAAGTATATAGCCTTGTAGCCTTTGATGGAAGCATTTGTCAACTTCGTTGTCATCACCAACCATCTGGTTGGTTGAAATGTTGAGAAAAAATCTTTCATTTTTAGCTGTTTTCTCACTAGGGTTCAGCTCAACTTGTTCGCAGTCTGACCCAAACAGCTGCTAGAACAAGCCAGCTGCAAGGATCTGGCCTACAAAAGCATAATCCCAGGAAGCTACTATGGCGTGGGGGATTCCTGTCTAAAATTACGACGGTAGTTATATATCCATTTACAATGACTTATACACGAACTTACTCGGCAATTTGCTGGGAGAATAGTGTGATGCATTCAGTGCCTTCATGTCCATTCCGAGGCATACATTCAGCAACAACTTGCAGCCGATTCGCCTCCACTTGTTTACGCACAGAGACTAGTTATATCACCAATCCACCACTTCAGGAAGAACCATTAAGATGGTAGCCTCGACTTTGTCACTATCCCCGGTTCTTATTTTCACGTGAAACATCACGCAAAATATCATGTGAGTCCTTGAGCGAAATTGAATGGTTTGAACGAGTTTTCTCTTAGCAAGTCACTTTTAGTAGCATTTCTAAACACTGAACTTGAAGCTTTTGCTACTGATTTAGCTAGCTAATCTGATACTGAAGCTGTTATTATGCATGCAAGCATGCATGCAGTGTCTCCTATGTAATATAATAGCCAATCTTCAGTAACTGTGTGTTCTCCATTCAACAAAAAGTAGTGATATCCTGTGCCAAAAACAGCCCAGCTGTAAAAAAGGCGAGGCCAAGAATGCACAAGTTCATGTTCATGGAGTAACTACAACCAAAAGACATGATATCAAAATCTGGCCAAGAAAGCATTTACAGTATAGGCACTTTTATGCATTCGTTTTCTATATGCTTCACATTATCACATCCAGCTAGCTGTACATGTGTGCTTGCAATATAAACAATACTACTGAGGCGATAAAAGATGATTACACTGCATTGTTACCAAAATTAAAAATTTACAATTGGTTTCTACTTGGCCATCTTTTTATTTTAATATACAGTGCAAAAATATGGCCAAGTAGAAACCAATTGTAAATTTTTAGTTATATTAATTTTGGTAACAATGCAGTGTAATCATCTTTTATCATCTCAGTAGTATTGTTTATATTGCAAGCACACATGTACAGCTGGCTGGATGTGATAATGTGAAGAATAGAAAACGAATGCATAAAAGTGCCTATACTGTAAATGCTTTCTTGGCCAGATTTTGATATCATGTCTTTTGGTTGTAGTTACTCCATGAACATGAACTTGTGCATTCTTGGCCTCGCCTTTTTTTACAACTGGGCTGTTTTTGGCACAGTATTGTTTTACTGTGATTTAATATTGTGCACTACTCTGCTTGTTTCAGTACTTTTTATCGATGTGTTGTGGTCCCTACTCTAGTTGAAAATTCCAATTTTTTGTGTTCTTGTTTGTTAACTTTTTTATAACTAATTATTATGAATGGTGAACCCACGCATACCGCATCTGAAATGGTGCCGCACACCCCAATTACCGTCTGAAAAGCGAAGTATTCATTACGCTTCGTTGTCAGCTATGTTCAACCCATTACACAGCATTTCAAATCAAAAACTGTTCGAAAAGCACCTCTGCAATCCACATATACTGGAAGAAATGGTGCCGCACGCCCCAGTTATATAATTATCGTCTGAAAACTGAGTGAAGTATCCATTGCGCTTTGTTATTGGCTATGTTCAACCCGTTACACAGCAGTACGAATCAAGAACTGTTTGAAGAGTGCCTCTGCTATCAAATAGCCACTATCACAATTATGGACAATTTCTGCTATGAAGGGAAGCCATCATGTGCTATCGCCAAATCGACACTTTTCGCTGTCAGCAAAGATGAATGGGACACAAAGGACATTTTTTTAAAAACTGGGCTTGATGGACTGCCCTTGCCTACCACCCCCAGCACAAAGAAAGGCATGTGCTGGACAACTGAACAAGACAAGAAAAAAGTAGAATAACGCAGTCAGCATGTTAATCTGACAAGCGGGACTCTAGATCCATCCATTGGTGGTGGAGACCTAGTGTAAGCACTAATGGATGAACGTGCACCTTGAATGGATGAATAGCTGAACGGAGCAGAGAAAAACCAACACAACACTGAAGCCAACCCAGGACCATGGAGTATTCATCACCCCACTTGGCCGATAGGAGGGAAGCTAGACGCTTGTAGAAAACTTTGGCCTTGTGAGCCAATCCCCCTGTTGCTGACATGATGATAGGTATAAAAGAAGCATGCTCAACCCCACGAATTCTCTGGCCGTAAGCTCGACACTTGATATTCTCATGCTTCTTTAAGGTAGAAGAAAGTGATGAAGAACTGTTAGATGGGGCAAGTGGATTAAAAATACGAACATCAATAAAACATCTCTCAGAACGACTACCCCATAAACCATTCATGGCAATGTCCAAATGAGCCCCTTTTTGAGTATTTGAGGTGGAAAGATGGAACTCATCAGGATTGTGGACAGGCTGCAGTTCTGGTTCAGTACACACCTGGGAGCACACCTCTGTCAAAAGAGTAGCAGTGAGGTCCCTTATCTCATTGTAGTGAAGGGAAGGTAGTCCTCCTTCAGACAAGAAAGCACATGATCCACAGAAAATGAAGCCCCACAAGCACAAAGGGTTGCAGTACGGAGGGGAAGCCAACCGTAACACAAGGCCAAGGCATCCTGAAAGGCAGACTTGTGTAGAGCAAAACCATGCTCATTCAAGGGGAGAGTTGTAAGCCAATTCGAAGCCCCTTTCACAGATGCTATCTCCACTGCATGCTATAGTGTGGGTTCCAACTGCTGATGCAATTCAGAAGAAGTCTTAGAGTAGGTTTCTAACTTTGCTTTGCGCACAGAAGATTTTCTAGACTGTTGTAAAGAAATAGCCTCAATAAAGCTCTTAGAATGGTCACGAATGCAGAAACAAAGAAGCTCAACAATCTGACGGGAAGCAGATAACTCATTGTTACTTGTGATAGTTGGAATAAAAATACCCAGGCCTCCCCAACGAGCAGGAAGAGCAAAAAATTGCCTTAAATTATCACAAGGCGGTGGACAGCCTGATAAGGTGGGAAATTACGTCCTCAAGAGATATCACACTGTCAAAGGGGACAGTCCGAGAAACAAATATCCAACAGCTTGACAAACCATGTGTAAAAGTACAGTAAGCAGCATGGGGCTGACTCTCCACAAATCTAGCCAAAACAGTAATCTCTTCAGACCAGCCCTTGACCTTGTCAGCAACAAAGGATTGTATGCAACTCTCTGAACCTATGGCAGCCCCTAAATAAGGACGGCCATCACTGGTAACTCTGATTCCAGACCCACTGAAGGAAGAAATAGAGTCCTGAAACAAGTGATCCTTCGTAACCAGCCAAGTATTCACCACATTGACAAAGTACCCAAAAGAATGACCTAACTCACAAAGGCGGTCCCACCATTTACGCAAAGCACCTAGTTTCCCACAAGCACATGTACAATTAAGCATCATCAGCATACTAAATTTGTTCAACTCCTGATGCAAGTTGCTGTATCAATGGAATGGTTTCCAGGTAATACAAAGGCATAGCTAAGGAGTCACCCTGTGTAGTACCTTCTTCAGACATTAAAACCTCTCCAGAGATGAATAAACAAGCTGGGGATAGGAAGACACTGGAGGACACTGGTAAGTCCATGAAGAATGCATTGTACATACTACAGTATGCCAAAAGGCACCTATCGGAATGAAGAGACGTCGAACAGTGAAAAAATCAAGCCCGTAGCCTGAGCTATGAGTAATATGTAATAGTTTTAGTTGCAAGTAATATGTAATGTGTTGCTTTCAAAAAGTAATTGCCCCAACACTGGCTACTAAATGTTTGGGCAATTGGCTCATGTAACAAGAGTTGTTAACAAGACACAAGAGCTCAGGTGAATACTAACAGAGTATACATATAGCTTTGTCCAGCCAAAACCTTAAGCTAGCTTTCTCAAATTGATACAAAATAGAAATTTATTTTTGCCAACCAGAAATCAAAAATCAACCTAGGTTGCTATGGCTGTGTTCTGGCAAATAATTTATTGCTTGAAAAGTTACCAATCATATAACACCCTCCTGCATAGAAGAAGAAGACAGGAAACAGAGAATTAATTTGGAGTGGCCTTATATAGCTGGCTGGAATTAATCAACGATGTAATATTACATTTATTTCAACTAATAGGATTCTGTTTTGTACTGCAATAACCGGTTATTGGAAGGGGAATATAATTGAATTGAATTTTGACTGGCTGTAAATTATTAGACATTACAGTATTAAACATGCCTGTTGGAAGCCTTAGGGTGGTACCAAAGTGTGAAAGTGACCATCAACATCCTGCCTTACAATAACAGTACAATCACATATTTACACATGCTTTGAAATTATGTAGGGTGTAATTTATGGTTTACCAAGTGGTTGGTTTAAAGCACTTAGCCAATTATTGGCTTGACCTAGACAATGCTGGTTAATAACCGGTTTTCCATACTGGTTCACAACGCTACTGTTTTGTAATAATGCTATTATACATAAATGTATCAAAACATATGTCTTGCATTGAAATTTTCTGTAAAATCAAGTGTGTCGTGCGGCCCAAGAAGCCGGCGTGCAACACCCATGAGTATATTGACAGGAAGAAAGAAAATGCGATTTTGCACCTCTGTAGCTCTGTGCTGCCAAGATGAAACAAGACAATGTTTGCTGTGGACATGCCCGCCAACTTCAGTGCTCCACATATCAAATTTGAGCGAAATCGCTTCAAGCATTCCCGAGATATGCAACTTCAAAAATTGGCTTAGTTTCTTGGGTTTTTTTTCATATTTTCTTCCTCTTTTTGCACACTTACTAAAACTGCCATAAAACGCAAACACCATACCCATTTGCCTTGAAATTTGACACACAGAAAGGGGGGTATAAAGGCACATCTTGGTACCAAGTTCGGCTGAAATACGATAAACAGTTAAGGAGGTATTAGCGGTTATTCACAAAAAATAACACCAATATGTTGTCACACCTACAGGGTAAACCGCTTACGGGAAGAAGGTGAAAATCGGTGGGTGAATAGATTAATTATTGAACCTCAAACTTTTTGTGGTTTGAAAGAAATTGAGCTAAAAACCACAAAGATACAACAAAAAAACCAACAGTGTAAAATAATTATGCAATTGAGATGATATAATAAAAAATGACTACTTGCCACACCTACCAGAAAAACCACTTGGAGTAATGCTTTGAAAATTGCTGTACTGTGGAGTAATCATCTTAGAAGGGCTCTTCAATGGCATAGAAGAATCAGACTTAAAACCACAGAGTTATATCACGAAATCCAACTTGGTGTGGCAAGTGCGAGATAGAGATACCCTAATAGAGCAGTCATCCTAATAGAGCAGTCACCCTGAAGAGAATTCAAAAGATCAGCTAGAAACAAGTAACCCATATAGAGATCCGCTACAAACAAATCACCCAGTAGAAATATGTGCTGGAAACAAATCACCATGTAGAGAGATTAGTTAGGAACAAGTCACCCAGTAGAGAGTTCAGCTAGAAACAAGACACTTTGTGAGATCAGCTACAAACAAAACCCTGTAGAAAGATCAGCTGGAAACAAGTCACCCTGTAGAGAGAGATATCAGCTAGAAACAAGTTACCCTGTAGAGAGAGATCAGCTACAAACAAATCACCCTGTAGAAATATGTGCTGGAAACAAAATCACCATGTAGAGAGTTCAGCTAGTAACAAGTCACCCTGAAAAAGAGTTTAACTACAAATAATGAGAGTTTCAGCTACAGTTAAATATTACTTATGTGAATCATTCAATTTATTCAGTGTTAAACATACAAATATTTAATCAGACAAAACGCTATACACACAATTGCTTCCTTTGTTCCACAATTCCTGCAGTAAAGAAAACAAAAACAAGTTAAAAAGGAAACACCAAAGCCAGTTTATGGCCGGCTTTCAGTGTTGGGCAAGTTACTTTTTAAAAGTAACTAGTTACATATTACATATTACTTGCAGCTGAACTATTTAGTTACAGTTACATATTACCCATAAAATAAAGTAACTGTAATAATATTACATATTATATTACTTTGTGTCCATAGCCTTAAGCTGTCACGTGTGAAACTACCACCTTATCACGTGACACGATTGCGTTGTTGGACAATGTGCAAGTCTTGATATAAGTAAGTAGCTGGTGAATAAGCCTCATTTAGTAGGCTTCATTACTTCCTTGTGGCTAGGCGTTACTCAGTGGGTTACTAACGAGATTAGTAACTTCGTTACTTTTAGTAATAATATTATGCAATATTAGATTCGTTACAGTAACTATATTACTTAGATAACGCGTTACATTTGAAAGTAAAGTAACTTGAGTTATATTACCTGTTTTTATAGCGTATTTCGTTATATTACTTTGTTACCACAAAAGTAATAATATTACGTAACGCGTTACATAAGTAGCGCGTTACTTCCAACACTGCCGGCTTTGTGGCTTGCAATACAAAAAGAAGTGATATCTAAACCAAAACAGCCAAGTTGTAAAAAAAGAGTGCAGCCCCCAAAAAGGCCAGGGTAAAGAAAGATGTGAAATCAAAGGTTGTGGCCAAGAAATGGCTGTGGTGGTAGATTAATGGAAAAAATTTTAATAATGACAATTCAGGTAAATTTGGTGCCGAATCCTTGGAGGAGGCAACGCAAACTCACCTGAATTGTCATTATTAAAATTTTTGCCATTAATCTACCATCACAGCCATTTCTTGGCCGCAACCTGTGATTTCACATCTTTTTTCATCCTGACCTTTTTGGGGGCTGCACTCTTTTTTTACAGCTTGGCTGTTTTGGTTTCGATATTATTTTGCGTAAAATTAATGTACAGCAGCCTATGGAGATAAGTTAGATTGTTTATCATAACTTTTGTTCTAGAGGTGGTATCAATTGTGTTTGGCCGCCACTGCACATGCATAAGCCTCCTGTATCCAATGATATCAAAATTAACTTGATGTCAAAGTGTTTACTGGTTGCAAATTTACAATAAATGGTAGTAAGTAGCAACTTATGCAATACAAAATCCAATGGAGAGTCAGTCACAAAGTCCACATTCTAATTAAATAACAGCATCACACTGTAACCGTGCTGATTACAAATTTTGTTCAGGCGGAATCAGATAGAGCAATTCATAAGGAGTTAAATGGTACTAAAGTTTATGATATTTGATCATGTCTAGTGCTTGCAAAAACTGAAAATACAAAGTGATATAAAATGTATGGAGTTTGTATTGGAGAAATCGAAGAAGTGGTCCATCCAGCCTGAGACCATTCAGACAATCACCATTTAATCAGTCCATTTCATGATCTAAGGACAAAAAAAAAAAAAAAACTGGTAATGCACAGTATTACTAATAAAATGATTACTGGCAGTAACTTTGTAATTTTTATTCTAACTTTGCCAATCCCAATGATATGTTGTGATATGAGAATTATCAAACTAAGGAAATTATTGTAATTTCATATTTTGTAATTAGTAAATTGTTCTAATTATGTTGCTAAGGAAGTGCCTTCAGAACAAACAACATTATTATTATAATTGTTAAATGCAGAAGTAGCTCTTTTATAGTTTGTCTATCATGTTTTTCCCACAAATTCTTTCTACAAACCCTCAGGGCTGCCCTTCATTTTTTTTCACATATGTATAGAAGACATGCCTCCATTGAAATTGAAGAGATATGCTTTTCCTAGTGCTGTCCTGCTGTGGTGTGTCTCAGTAGTCAAGTACCTGAATAGCCCAATGGAAAGGTAGCTCATGAAGTTTGACTACACTCATATTTCAAACCGACAAAAAGAAACCATTTTAGTGCAAAGCTTATTTGCTGAAGTTTAATGTGGACATCTTTTAGAGTTTATTTCTCATAGGTTGACTGCTTTTACCACTAATACGATTTGCATTTGGATGTGTACAGACAAATATGGGTAGATGGATAGATAGATAGATACACATGTTTTTATGAAACCAATTTCAAGTAAACCAGGCGTGCACCCACACTGGCCTTTGGCCAGCTGTGGGTGCACGTCTCCCTACATTGGCATTAGGGCTGAAACAGAAATCCATAATATCCAGTAGTGCTGGGCATATAATTATATCAAGACACACAGTGTGTTGTGCGGCCCAAGAAGCCGACGCGCCACATGTGAGTATATTAACAGAAAGAAAGAAAGAAAATGCGATTTTCACACCTATGTAGCTCTATGATCCCTTATCTCATTGAAACCAAATTTGCTACAGAAGTGCCAGCCAGGTAGGGGAGTCTACATACCAAACGTGGTGAAGATCGCTCCAGACATTTCCGAGATACGAGCAATCAAAATTTCATTTTAATTTTGCACACTTTGCAAACTCTGCCATAAAACACAAATGCATGCTCCAAGTGGAATGCAATTTGGCACACTTACAGGACTCAAGACAGTGGATCTCAGTACTAAGTTTGGTAGGAATCCAATGAACATTCACGAATTTATGACTGAATATTCACGTAAAATTAGGTTGAAGGTCTGTCACGCCCACAGGGTAAACCCCTTGAAGGAATAAGCTGAAAATTGCTATGTTGATGGAGTAACTATTGTAGGAGTGCCTTGTTGTGGTTTGAAAGGAATCCAGATAAAAGTCATCGAGATATGACACAAAACCCAACCTGTGTCACAATTACATGATCGATTCTTATGAAAAAACTATTAATTTTTACACCTAAGGACTTTCTATGATGATTATTCTAGCTACATACTGATTTTCAGCTCATTGCTCTAAGTGGTTTGCCTGGTGCAGTAGTACAGAAGAATTGGATTACAAACCACTGAGTTATGATTCAAAAGCCTGTAGCAAATGCGAGATCGAGATACTCTAATAGAACAGTCACCCTAATTGAGCATTCAGCTATGTTTATAACCAGGAGCTTATAAGCGCCGAAGGTGCGAAAGAGTGTAACACTCAGGGTATAGCTGTGTTTTATCTTTTGTTAATGAAACATGCATGTCCTTATAAAGAGAGCAGTAATTTCCTGGGCTGTGCTTGGTTATGTTAACAGGTGCTAGCAGTTAATATGCGGCCATAGAGTGTCAGTAATACTGGTAGGGTAATTAAAAGAATTATTTTAACACAGCTCTGTTTCTGGTCCTCAGTACAGCACAGAGAGCTTTAAACATATGGCTACTTAGTTCATTGTTAAGAGTTGTTCAGTCTCTTTTAGTTTACAAATAGCACACAATTACTTAGACTCATCATGGCTTCCTTTGAAGATAAACAGCTTGACAGTGATGATGCAATAAACCACTAAGTAGCAGTGAATATAGGATGAATGCCCTACATGGACTGAGGTTTAAGTAATTAGTCAAATGTTGGAACCACTAGTATCATGCTCCTTCGCACCTTTGGCGCTTATAAGCTCCTGTTATAACTTTCTCCATTATAGAATTACATTACATTGAAAGTTATTCTGTTAGGGAGTTCATCTACAAACAGTTAATCTTATAGATAATTCAGCTACAAGCAAGTCACCCTGTAGAGAGTTCAGCTACAAATATATCGCTGTAGAGATTCAGAACATTACAAGACACACTGAAGAGAGTTCAGCTATAAGGCCCCTATTTGGCGATTATTAGTTTCTCATCCAGTCTTTCTAATTATTATGATGCGGGCAGGAGGGCATTACCATTAGGCCATTATAATATTAATACACTGATGTACAGACCTTGTCTAAATTCTCCTTCTTTCCTCCCACAAATTAACATTGGTTTTTAGTTGCAATTGTGCTCTATCGAGCTAGTAGAATTTCAGTTGACTTGAAAAACAGTCAAAAATAGAATCCACTGCAGTAATTTGCCAAGGAAATAACAGTACTCCTGGCGCACTGTAGCGTTAATTTAAAAATGTCATCGTATTCAATACAAATTATGACAGTTTGGTATCACGTGTTCTTCTGAGCATGCACAGAGTAGATAATGGCTTACCATGCGGTAGCCTAAGAAGGATGTGGGCGGTGGATGAGAAACTAATAATCACCAAATAGGGGCCTAAACAAGTCACCCTGTAGAGAGTTCAGCTACAATAAGTCACTCTGTAGAGAATTCAGCTACAAACAAGTCACTGCATGTGTAGAGAGTTCAGCTACAAAGAAACTACCAAGTAGAGAGTTCATCTACATATACAAGTTAGCTACCCTATAGAGATCAGCTACAAACAAGTCAATGTTCAGCTACAAGTAAGTCACTCTGTAGAGAGTTAGCTACAAACAAGTCAGTCTGTAGTACAAACAAGTCACCGTGTAGAGAGTTCAGAAACCAATCAAAAAACCACACTGTAAAGAGTTCAGCTATAAAAACATGTTAGCTATAACTCTATAGAGAGATCAACTAGAAACAAGAGAGAGCTCATGTACAAACTTAACAGATCACACTGTAGAGAGTTCAGCTAGAAACAAGTCACCCTGTAGAAAGATCAGCTAGAAACATGTCACCCTGTAGACAGATCAGCTTACCTTGTAGTCATCCTGTAGAGAGTTCAGCTACGAAAAGATCACCCTATAGAGAGTTCAGCTACAAACAAATCACCCTTTAGAGAGATCAGCTAGAAGAAGTCACCTTGTAGGGAGTTCAACTACAAAGAAACCATCATGTAGAGAGTTCAGCTGCAAACAAATCACCTTGTAGCAGGTTCAGCTACAAAGAAACCACCATGGAGAGAGTTAAGCTGCAAACAAATCACCCTGTAGAGAGATCAGCTAGAAACAAGTTACCCTGTAGAGAGATCAGCTAGAAGATATTACCTTGTAGAGAGTTCAGCTACAAGGAAACCATCATGTACATGTAGAGAGTTCAGCTACGAAAGATCATCCTGTAGAGATAAACAAATCACACTGTAGAGAGATCAGCTATAAGAAGTCACCTTGAAGAGAGTTTAGCTACAAAGAAACCACAATGTAAAGTTCAACTGCACACAAATCATCCTGTAGAGAGTTCAGCTATGAAAAGATCACCCTGTAGAGAGTTCAGCTACAAACCAATCACCCTGTAGAGAGATCATCTAGAAACAAGTCACCCTGTAGAGTGTAGACAGAACAGCTAGAAGAAGTTACCTTGTAGATAGTTCAGCTCCAAAGAAACCATCATGTAGAGAGTTCAGCTGCAAACAAATCACCCTGTAGACAGTTCGGCTATGAACAGATCACCATGTAGAGAGTTCAGCTAGAAACAAGTCATCCTGTGGAGAGATCAGCTAGAAGAAGTCACCTTGTAGTTCAACTACAAAGAAACCACCATGTAGAGAGTTCAGCTGCAAACAAGTCACCCTGTAGAGAGTTCAGCTAGAAACAAGTCATCCTGTAGAGAGATCAGCTAGAAGAAGTTACCTTGTAGAGAGTTCAACTACAAAGAAATATCATGTAGAGAGTTTAGCTACAAACAAATCACCCTGTACAAAATTCAGCTACGAACAGATCACCCTGTACAAAGTTCAGCTGCAAACAAATCACCTTGTAGCAGGTTCAGCTACAAAGAAACCACCATGGAGAGAGTTAAGCTGCAAACAAATCACCCTGTAGAGAGATCAGCTAGAAACAAGTTACCCTGTAGAGAGATCAGCTAGAAGATATTACCTTGTAGAGAGTTCAGCTACAAGGAAACCATCATGTACATGTAGAGAGTTCAGCTACGAAAGATCATCCTGTAGAGACAAACAAATCATACTGTAGAGAGATCAGCTATAAGAAGTCACCTTGAAGAGAGTTTAGCTACAAAGAAACCACAATGTAAAGTTCAACTGCACACAAATCATCCTGTAGAGAGTTCAGCTACAAACCAATCACCCTGTAGAGAGATCATCTAGAAACAAGTCACCCTGTAGAGTGTAGACAGATCAGCTAGAAGAAGTTACCTTGTAGATAGTTCAGCTCCAAAGAAACCATCATGTAGAGAGTTCAGCTGCAAACAAATCACCCTGTAGACAGTTCGGCTATGAACAGATCACCATGTAGAGAGTTCAGCTACAAACAAGTCACCCTGTAGAGAGTTCAGCTAGAAACAAGTCATCCTGTAGAGAGATCAGCTAGAAGAAGTTACCTTGTAGAGAGTTCAACTACAAAGAAATATCATGTAGAGAGTTTAGCTACAAACAAATCACCCTGTACAAAGTTCAGCTACGAACAGATCACCCTGTAGAAAGTTCAGCTAGAAATAAGTCATCCTGTGGAGAGATTAGCTAGAAGGATCACCTTGTGGAGAGTTCAGCAATAACAAATCACTCTGCAGATAGTTCAGCTAGACACAAGTCACCCTGTAGAGATAATCAGCTAGAAACAAGTTACGCTGTAGAAAGATCAGCTACAAACAAATCACCCTGTAGAAAGATCAACTACAAACAAATCACCCTGTAGAAAGATCAGCTGGAAACATGTCACCTGTAGAGATATCAGCTAGAAACAAGTTACCCTATAGAGAATCAACTGCAAACAAATCACACTGTAGAAATATGTGCTGGAAACAAATCACCACGTAGAGAGTTCAGCTAGAAACAAGTCACCTTGAAAAGAGTTTAGCTACAAACAATGAGAGTTTCAGCTACAGTTTAGTAATATAAGAAGTCACTTTATTACCTACAGTATGTGATAATCATCCAGTGTTAAATGTATAAATATTTAATCAGACAAAAAGCTATACACACAATTGCTTCTTTTGTTCGACAATTCCTGCAGTAAAGAAAAAAAACAAGTTAAAAGGAAGTACCAAGGCCGGTTTGTGGCTTACAAAAAGAAGTGATATCTAAACTAAAACAGCCAAGCTGTAAAAAAAAGGAGTGCGGCCCCCAAAAAGCCAGAGTGAATAAAGATGTGAAATTAAAGGTGGTGGCCAAAAAATGGCTGTGATGGTAGGTTAATGGCATAAATTCTAATTATGACAATTCAGGTGAATTTGGTGCCGAATCCTAGAGTGAAATTTGGAGGAGGCAATGCAAGTTCACCTGTAATTAAGATTTTTGCTATTAACCTACCATCACAGCCATTTCTTGGCTGCCACCTTGGATTTCACAGATTTTTTCACTCTGGCCTTTTTGGGGACCGCACTCTTTTTTACAGCTTGGCTGTTTTGGTATAGATATTATACAAGTATTTCAAAAAAATTGGAATTTATAACTAGAGAAGGGACCATAGCACATCAATAAAAAGTACTGAAACAAGCTGGAGTAGTGCATGATATTAAATCACAGTAAAACAGTAAGAAGTGTTATATCCCTACTGTGCTCCAAGATACCATAATGGAAATGCACAGTAGGGATATAACACTTCTTATTGTTTTACTGTGATTTAATACCGTGCACTACTCCAGCTTGTTTCAGTACTTTTTATCAGTGTGCTATGGTCCCTACTCTAGTTATAAATACCAAATTTTATGAAATACTTGTTTGTTAACTTTTTTTGTAAATAATATTATTATGATTGGTTATGCATACTACATTTGATTGGTTATGCATACTACATTGGTTATGCATACTACATTCCGTGCACTCTAGCTATATCGTCTGAAAAGTGAAGTATCCATTACGCTTCGTTGTCAGCTATGTTCAACCTGTTACACAGCAGTACGAATCAAGAGCTGTTCGAAAAGCATCTCTACAACCCACGCATACCGAAAGGGTTGGTACCGCGCGCCCCAGTTATATAAATTATTGTCTGAAAAGTGAAGTAGCCATTATGCTTCGTTGTTGGCTATGTTCAACCCGTTACACAGCAGTACAAATCAAAAACTGTTTTAAAAACACCTCTGAAATCAAACTAGCCACTATGAACAATACAGACTATTTTCGTTACGAAGGGAAGCCATCACGTGCTACCACCAAATCGACACTTTTCGCTGTCAGCAAGGATGAATGGAGGACACTGGTAAGTCCATGAAGAATGCATTGTATGTACTGCGGTATGCCAAAAGGCACCTCTCTGGCTGTAGCGACATCGTACAGTGAAAAAAATCAAGCCCGTAGCTTTAACCGTTATCAAGTTATGTTTGTCTGAAGGCATCAGTCAGTCAGTCAGGCAGTCAGTAGAAAATTCCGTTGAGTAAAAAAAAGTTTAAATTCCGTGGCAACTTGTTGAAAGCGTTTCGGGTCGATCTGAAAGCTTGTTTGGGTTTAGTTTTACCTAACCAATACTGCCTCGTCGTCGTCTGGGAAAATTGAGGCTATTTTTTAGGTGATGTTATTTCGTGGGCCACGCCTACTCCTTTGTGGTCCCTACTATGGTAGTAGTGTATGATAAAGAACTTTGCGTGGGAGGATCAAAGCAAAAAAAAGTGTTCTATATTTGCCATACAAGTACACATGTTCTATATTGGGCAGTTAAGAACACTTTAATAGACCACAGCTATATCAGGTAGTTATAGAACTGCCAGGTCTATTTTGCAGGCTGATAGCCTGAACTGTGCTGGCTGACCAGTCAACCCAAGCAGTAAGAGCAAAACCACTGAATTTAATTTATAGACACACTTGAAGATTTTGATGATGGTTGCTATATATATATGTCGTGATATGATAGCTAGAAATTATTATCATGATAGAACTCATGTGACCTACCCAGTGCTATTTAAGCTTGTAAAATGGCGTTTCTCTAGTTTTGCCAAGCCTTGCACTGCACCCTCATTGAGAGTGTAGTTATACCATTGGATATTCTGGTAACATGTACATCCAATGTAGTATCCTTTCTACCATTTTGAAAGGTGCTAGGTAAATACACAGATATGTTTACAACGGCTAATGCAATGCAGTAGGCAATAAAAACAGTAATTCAAAGAGCCAATGCAATTACACTTGTAATAGATAAAGATGACAAAGGTATCGCAGATTCAACCTTAAGACCAAGTATTTTAACTTGTAAACTATTAATTGTTATGGGTATTCTTTGTATCGTGATATGTATTCATATCGTGAATTATTTTGCCATGACATATGACATAAGAAAAATCTATATCGCCCAGCACTATTATCCAGATATCCGGATAGTAATTTGAAGCCTTTAGCTAATAATTTCATATTAATTTTCTTTGATACAATGCTTTTGCACTACTTAAATCCCAACCATTGTAAATATACTATGTTTGCTTCTTATCTAAATTATGAGCATAGCAAACAGGTTCATGATAAAATATGTCATGCTTTAACAGTAAATTTTAATGATGATGTCACTATCCGTAGGATATCTGGATACTAAAAGTTGCTATCCATTTCAGCTCTAACTGGCATGTTACTGCCATCTGCAGTAGGGATTTTATAGCCCTGTTGTAATAGTTACCATCACTTTTTATTGTTGCAATTTTAAAAATTAATAGAACTAGTTTATTTTGTTATAACATAACTATGTTATAAATATAGATGTGTGTCAATGACTGCTTAAAAAAGAGTATCCTGTTTGCTTGTCTGTATGCATAGATTAAGGACATGGTTTGCCATGGTTAGTTTTTAAAGCAAAACTGCAACTGACTGCAGCTAGGTCAATAAGAAAAAAGTCACTGATTGTGTGAGACAGTGTATTCTAAAGATACAACAATATATTGATATATTGTGTATCGTATCATTTAAAGACAATATCGTTGTGCCGATACAAAGTCAAACCATATCAATATATCGCGTATCGTGATATATCGACATATTGTGGCTTGTTAACATGTCTGGCAATCAAATTATTATACATTGTAGTGAAACTGAATAGTATGTAATGCCTCTCAAAGAAAAATTTGCTCACTTATTTCTCTTAAAAACAAAAAAAACAAAAACATAGACCATTACTTAGACTCCACTTTGTATCGCGTAATATATCACTGTATCGTGATACACCAGAGGCAATATATCGATGCGTCTACACAGTGTATCATTGCAACTCTAGTGTGTTCTGATCATTTAGAGATGTGGTCAGATCAGTAATCTTTTTATAAGTGCAGCTACACGTCTAACCAATCAATTCCACCTACAGTGGCTTATGTACTTCAAATAGTTTTGTAGCATCTAAATGTACTCCTCTAAGGAAAGTGTCAATGCAGATAATTAACACTTCAGTATGGTTTCCTTAAATGAAGAAGACAAGCATGTAATTGAAAATAAAAGGAAGGGCAAAGTGCAGAAGGCAGATACTCATCAGAACCAGAAAAGGCACATGCCACCAGTGAGTTTGTTATTGTGGCTTGCATTGGTGGCTGTGTGCTGTTTTGTTTGGCCTATAGCCTTGTGATTGCGGTCAGGAAAGCTGGCAGGCATCAGAGGCAGGCGGAATAGAAATTGGGTTTTGGCATTTTAAAATTCAATATCCTGACTTCTGTGGTGTTTTCTTGTTTTTAACGCTGGATTTGAAGCTACACATTAAGGCTATATCGTATAAGTGATTTTCATCGCATAGTATGTTTCTGTGATGGTATTTAATGGCAGTATACTTTGGACAGCACCCATCACTTTAGCTACTGAACAGTACTACCATCCTGAAATTTCATTAGCAGCATGTATTATAGTGTCTTAAAGCTTGTTGCTATATATTATAGACCACTATTCTAATGATGACAGTATCAGGTTGGCCTACTCACTGGCCATGAAAGAAGGAGTAGCTGAGCCCAGGGACCTACAGGTGTTGCTAGTAGGGGCAGAGAATACTGGTAAGACTTGTCTCATCTCATCTTTCCTTGATGAGGAGTATGTTGAAAGTCAAGCTGCTACAGAAGCAATTGAAGTTGACGTGTGCAAAATTTATTGCAAAAATTGGACAAGAATTAGCCCCGCTGACAAGACTGATTTCCTCCATTATCAATTTGTTGATCAGCTAAGGGAGGAGGTTGTAAAAGAAATGATACCACTGAATGGCACTGATAATGTTGCGTATTCCTTAACAGTAGAGTCTTCTGATCACCATACTGCGTCATCTATGCTTACTCCTCGTTTTAGTAATGGTACTTCTGTTGAACACACTCCTGAGCCACATCTGCAAGACATACAAGAAATTTCTACTAGTGCTTTCCATTATGATCCTGATAGTCTGAATCTTACTCTCTGGGATTTCCCAGGTCAGGTAGTCTTCCATAACACTCACTCAGTTTTCATTTCAGAGAGTGGAGTCGTAACAATCACTTTTAATGCCTCCATGAAATTGATGGGTAAGGTTGTTCCACGTAAAGGTTTCCTGCTACCTCCAGAATGTGGTACCATCATCTCCAGTATCCACTACTGGCTTCAGGTAGTTGATTCAGTCTGCTCAGTAGAAGGAAGGGAGGGAGACCTGTCTCCATTACAGCCAACAGTAATACTTGCTGGTACTCACATTGATTTGCTTCATCCTGACATCAAGGTAGCTCGGAAGATTGCCAAAGAATTGATCTTGCCTACACTTATAGAAGAGCTTTCTGATAAGCCTTATGCTCAACATTTAGCTGGAATGGGTGAAGGTATTTAGGCTGGCCTGGAGCAATACTGTTTCTTTCTCAGTAACAGGTGTAGGGATGAAGAGATAGAATGCTTGAAAAGTATCACTATTAAAGCTGCACACTCATTAAACAAAAAACAACCAGTCTATTTTCTAAAAATTGAGTGAGCACTTTTACAGTACAAGGAGCAAGTGATATTTAAGTCCACAATGGTTGAAATCATTGCAGAAAACACTTTTCCCATAGCTGAAAACAGCTCACAGCTTGAAGGTGTGTTAAAGTACTTCCATGATAGACGTGTCATCTTGTACTTCAGCTGAGTGAAGTCTTTGGAGAATCTTGTGATCTTGTCACCAAGGTGGTTGGCTAAACTCTTCAGTTATGTCATCACTGCTCGTTCTTACAAAAGAGGTAAAGGTTTTGATGAAGCTCAGCAACGACTTGCAAAATACGGTATTCTCCATGGGAGTCTTCTCCAACACATGTTGGACAAGTTCCACACAGACCACCCAGGTGTGGTGAAGGTTACTAAACAACAGGTGGTAGATATTTTGCTGTGCTTTCACCTGATAGCTCGTATCACTAGAGAAGCTTGGTTCAGTGAAGAAGGCTATCCATCCCTACCAGATAGTGGTGACACCTTCATTGTTCCTTCTCTTGTTCCTCACATTGATGGTAGGAACCCTCCTAATACCAAGCAGGAAAGAATCATCTACTTCAAGTTTGATAATGGCTTTATTCCAGTTAGCCTCTTAAATCAGTTGATAGCAGATTGTATCTGTCGTAATGTGGAAAAGAATAGTCAACTTTTGTGGTGAGCGTAGCGTTAGTGCGTGTATATAAGTTGAATAGTTTATCATAGGATGAGACATGACAAGGTGGGACTACAATTGGGAGCACACCAGAAATATTACATCAGCCGATGTGAGGAGAAAAAGAGCATTCAGTTGACCATCACTATGCCAGTGAAAAATGATGTGAATTGTTGTGAAGAAAGGAGGAAACTAATTGATGACATTACTACATTACTGGGTGATATCATGAAGGTGTTCATGCCTGCAGCAAAGAGACCGGCTTTGTTGGTTCCCTGTCCAAAGTGTTCTACCCTTCATATCACTCTTGATGCAGTGTGTAGAGGTAATACCATCTTCTGTACAGCATCTGGTGATGCTGACCTTCCACCAGGTTACTATGGTGACTTGTTCAGTGGATCAGGTGATCTACCTTCTCCATCAGGTGAATACCAGTTGTGTAATGTATACGTATATATATATATATATATACAAGTGTAAGAAAAAATTTGGAATTTTCCATATGAGTAGGGACTGCAGCAATAAAAAGCACTGAAACAAGCTGCTGAGACAAAACACGACTGAATCATTGCATTTTAATCCCTACTTTAGCCATACATCATAGCAGGCTAAAGTAGGGATTAAAATGTAATCATTCAGTTGTGTTTTGTCTCTGCGGCTTGTTTCAGTGCTTTTTATTGCTGCAGTCCCTACTCATATAGAAAATTCCTAATTTTTTCTTACACTTGTTTGTGTACTTTTTTTGTAAACTTTATTGAATAACTGTATTTAGTAATTCATGAATAACCTGCAATTCCCGAAATACGCAGCTAAACGTTCCTAAGGATGTGTATTTTTAACAAACTGCTTTAAACAACACATGTAAACAACACTTTACTCACAGAAGTGTCTTTTCAACTGTTTTATAGTGTGTCTACAGTATTATTTTCCACTAATTCTCTCAACAAAGCCTTAGGGCTGCTCTTACTTTTAGTTCGCGTAAGTATGGGTCACGCCCACTTTCTAGACGACGAGATACGTGAGCCTATGACGCCTACTATGGTGTTTTTCAGTTGTAGTACGCCTGAAAAGTGCTCTGGGAAAGCTACCCATAAAGTCTGTAGAGAGGCGCTATATACACCCAGTTTTTAAACTCGGAAAAGAAACCACTTTCGAACCAAAGCAAACACTCTAATCCTTACGCATGTAGTTTCTCAACAATGTTGAACAGGCAGCAGCATATCCCGAGGTATATCCCTAACGTTAAAATCACGTGCTTGCTACAATTATGCTACACATTTATTCCAATATGTTGGAGTGCTGTGGTGTGTGTGCTTTGATGGAAGCCGTACTCATGAGCGATGGCCACGATAAAGAAGGATCAAAGATAAAACAGTAAGATAGTAGCGTATACATCATAGGTATTTAATATCGTAAAGGTTTTTTCGCAACAAAATTGAAGTGTTTCTGCCAAAGAAACAAGGCTGTATCTATAGCCTATGCTTTACTGAATGCATCAGGCAGGCAGGCAGGCAGGGCAGCGCAGGCAGGGCAGGCAGGCAGTCAGTAGAAAATTTGCTAAAATATATATATTTTTAAATTTCGTAGCACCTCGTCGGAAACGTTTCGGGTCGTTCTGAAGACACACTTGGGCTTGTTTATACCTGACCAATGCTGTGAAGTGGCCGTGGAGGATTTCTGAAGATGATTTTTGGTAGATTTTTCTTCGTGGACCACGCCCGCACCTTCATCGTCCCTACTATAACAGTACTATCGTACTGTATGACATATATATGCAACACTTTGACATCTCAGATCAAAGAAATTCCAGAGGATACATTTGCCATGTATGCCTCTTTACAGGGAGACATCTAAATATACACCGGTGTACATTGAAATGTATCCTGGGATAGTGATTGCACTTCTAAAAGAGCAAGCCAATTTTATCAAAGCAAGCATGGCCTTGATTAGTGTTGTTCCAGTACCAGCTTGTTATTTCAGTTCCAGTTCCAGTTCTAGAATCATAAACCTTTGGAATTACAGTTCCAGTTCCAGTCTAGAACTATAACTGTTAGAATTACAGTTCCAATTCCAGTTCTGGAACCGTAACCTTTAGAATTATAGTTCCAGTTCCAGTTCTGGAACCATAACCTTTAGAATTATAGTTCCAGTTCCAGTTCTGGAACCATAGCTTTTAGAATTACAGTTCCAGTTCTAGTTCTAGGACTACAACCTTTAAGATTACAGTTGCAGTTTTTAGTTCTGCATAATTAGTTTAGTGCTCCATTTCTAAAACAATGCACAGTGTGCACTAAACTATGGGTTTTGATTTGATTGTGTTATGTATCTAGGCAGAGCAACTACTACAAAACCAACTATACATGCAAGGCATTGATCCAAGGCTTTGATTATGAGGGATGATTTGAAGTTATTTATCAAACATTAAACTAGATATGAACACATTTCAGAATGACAGAAACACCTAGGTAGTGAGAATTATTGGTTTCACTTCAGTGTTGCGTTGGGTGTATACAATCACTGGACTGGATCGTGGACTAGACCAGTGGACAGACCACATGAACTGGACCAGTGGACAGCCATGGACTGGACTAGTGGATAGACCATGGACTGGACAAGCTTCTTTCTTTTTATTGCAAGTATTTAGGAAACTGGTTGTAACTACAGTATTTTTTCCACAGCGGCACTAAATTTAGACTAACATGTAGGTGGACCTGTCAACCTACAGTTTGTATACAGAAAAGCAAGATCGACAGATAAACTACAGCTACTTAATTTTGCTTACTCGAATGCCCATAACTTGTGTTAGAGGATGCATAATAATATTAAATGTTAAGAACAAGAAGGATGGTGGACGCACACACACACACAGCTAAGAGTTTAACTGTAAATGGAAGTATTTAATACTTCAATTGTCACGTGTATGGTATGTGTGGTCGTGTGAGCAGAATTAATAAGAGTCTGATTACCGCGTGTCGCATAGTGAGGTTGCGAGAGTTGAGGCCGCCATCGTAACAAACTGGGGGCTTGTCCGGGAGAGAGAAAGAAGAGAGGAGAAACGGAACAGGAGGACGACGCCACACATTCAAGCCTGGAGGAGATAACGATCGAGTCGTCAGTGATTGGCCTTCTAACCCTACACGTTCGACCTGGTACCATGGTGCGATAGTTCCGTCCATTTTTCAATCGCGAACGGTACCTGAGAAGGTTGTATATTCATCAATCACGAACTTTGTTGCTGTGGTGTGCTTCATTTTGTAGGTGACCCGTGGGAGTTGGTAATCTTTAGTAATTCTCCGGACTTGTGATTAAAAATCAGCAGTGATCAATACGCGACGATGTTATTTAGTGTCGAAACATTTACTACATCCCCAAGTGTGGAAATGCTGAACTCATTGAAGAAAACGGAATTGTTGCAGCTAGCGGATCACTACGCCTTAGCGACGTCTACTTCTATGGGAAAATCACAAATTAAACGAACTGTGTTAACTCACCTAGTAGATGAAGAGATAATTCCATCGTTGGAGGTAACAGAAGAAATAACTTGTGACAAACCTAGCATGACGGGCGAAGAGCTACTACAGCTTAAACGTTTAGAAATGGAAGAGGGAGATAAAGAAAGGGAGGCCCAGTATCGATCGAAAGAGCTAGAGCTAAGAGAAAAAGAGTTGAATTTTCAGGTAAAACTTAAGAAATTAGAAACTAAGGTAGATAGAACTACGGGAGCAGCAGAAACAGGGGCGGTGATACCCTTTGATGTTAGCGAACATATTAAATTTGTGCCAGATTTTCGTGAAACAGAGGTCGATAAATATTTTCACCATTTTGAGAAGGTTGCCAAAAACCTTAAATGGCCCGAGGATAATTGGGTATTGTTGTTACAAAGCTCCCTAGTAGGCAAGGCAAGAGAGGTGTATTCAGCCTTGTCAGTTGATGATAGCTCACAATATGAAATTGTTAAGAATGCCATTTTAAAGGCTTACGAATTGGTGCCGGAGGCCTACCAGCAGAAGTTCCGTAGCACAGTTAAACCCTCTAACCAGACTCACGTGGAATTTGCAAGACATAAAGAGAATCTTTTTGACAGGTGGTGCATGTCAAACACAGTTGAAAACAATTATGAAAAGCTTCGACAATTAATTTTAGTTGAGGAGTTTAAAAACTGTGTGCCTAGCGAAGTGAGAACCTATTTAGATGAGAGAAAGGCTGATACCCTTAGTCAGCAGCCGTGCTAGCAGATGATTATGTTCTTACTCATAAGAATTCCTTTAACCATAGGCCAGCAGGTTTCTCTCACAAATCAGATGGTCATGCAAGACCAAATAATTACAGTTTTAAAGGGACCCACAGAAATGTTCCACAGAACCCTCATAATGGAAACAGGATGGCTTCCTTCCCATCTGGCCCAGAATGTTACCACTGTAGGAAGAAGGGCCATGTAATGGCTGATTGTTGGTACTTAAAGGGCTCGGGTCAAAATGCTAGTGTTGCCAGAGCCAACATGTTAGTGGCAAATGCCCAGCCCTCACAAGTTACAAATTTAGAGCCACCGGTGAAGACAACTATTCCCAGTAGACCCGCTGATGAATATACACCATTTATTTCCAAGGCAACTGTGTCTATCCCAGGCTTAGTGGGTGCCCAGACCCCTGTTGTTGTCCTGCGGGATACTGGAGCTAGTCAATCTTTGCTACTGAAGGATAAGTTACCACAGGAAGCCAATACTTATACAGGTTCTGGTGTCCTTATACAAGGGGTGGACCTTGAGGTAATGAGCATACCCCTCCACCGGATACAGATACAGAGTAATCTTGTTTCAGGCCCAGTCATTGTAGGGGTCCGACATTCCCTACCCGTCCAGGGAGTGGATTTTATTTTGGGAAATGACCTTGCGGGAGATAAGGTGCAGGCCTTACCCTGTATGATCAATACTCCAGATGGTATGAGTGATTCCTCTGTGGATTGTGACACCAATGTAGTTTACCCATCTTGTGCTGTGACAAGAGCCATGGCTAAGCGGGCCCAATCTAGCATTTCCCATGATTGTGAGCCTACAGGAACTCAACTAGATGATGCTGATGGTACAGAGTCTGCCACCTCAGGTGCTAATAGTACTGGCAAAGGAAATGAGATGGAACCCCAAGTTGAATTGGCTGACACCATTCTGAGCCATGGCAGAGAGCTAAATGATAACCATGAGCCTGGAGATGGTACTGCCTGTGAAGAACCATTTCAGATAGTTAACCGAGATCAGTTAATAGAACTTCAACACGAAGATGGTGACTTGGCTGCCCTTCAAGACCAGGTGGTAAGTGAGTCGGAAGCTTCACAGGAGCCAGTTAGCTATTATCAAAAGTCAGGAATGCTGATGCGAAGGTGGAGGCCACCAGGTGCTCAATGCGACGAAAAGTGGAGAGTTGTTAATCAAGTAGTGATGCCAAAACTATTAAGAGGACAGGTTCTTAGGCTTGCACATGAAGGTCCTTTGGCAGGGCATTTAGGAATCAATAAAACAGGCAGAGAGTACTACAACATTTTTACTGGCTTGGTTTGAGAGCTGATGTGGCAATGTTTTGTAAGTCTTGTCATGTGTGCCAGATGACTGGAAAACTAAACCAAGTCCCCCAAGTAGCCCCATTAGTCCCTATACCTGTAATGAATGAACCTTTCAGCAGGGTAATAGTAGATTGTGTGAGACCCCTTCCCAAAACAAGGAATGGAAACAAATACCTATTGACCGTCATGTGTACATCAACCAGGTTCCCGGAGGCAATTCCTTTACGGAACATTAAAGCTCCTAACATTGTCAAAGGGTTGATCAAGTTCTTTAAGTTAGTGGGACTTCCTAATCCATTCAATCGGATCAAGGATCAAATTTTTTATCAGGTGTATTTCAGCAGATTATGTATGAGCTTGGAATTAAACAATATACTTCAAGTGCTTACCACCCTCAATCCCAGGGAGCACTAGAAAGATTCCATCAAACGCTAAAGAGCATGCTTTGTGCATATTGCTATGAGCAGGATAAAGATTGGGACGAAGGTGTCCACTTACTTTTATTTGCTGCTTGTGAGGCTGTACAGGAGTCACTTGGTTTCAGCCCCATTGAATTGTTGTTCGGAAGAGAAGTGCGAGGACCACTCAAACTGTTGAAGGAAAGTTGGTTGGATGAAGAAAATCAAGTTAGTTTGCTAGAGCAGGTGACACAACTTCGTCAACGAATGATGAGAGCCAGAGAGATGGCTAGAGACAATCTGAAAGCTGCACAGACGAAAATGAAAGCATGGTATGACAGAAAAGCCTGTAAGAGATCGTTCAAAGTTGGTGATGAGGTGTTGATTTTGCTCCCACTTCAGGGACAGCCACTACAAGCCCGGTACAGTGGGCCATATACTATTGACAAGAAGATAAATGATGTTGACTATATTGTGAAGACACCGGGCAGACGTAAAGAGAAACGGCTGTGTCACATTAACAAACTGTACCAGGCAAAACAAGGAGAGGTTCCAAGCAAAACTGTTTGTACTGTAGTGGCGGAAGCCAGTGAAACTACTATTGAAGCTAGCCCCAAGCTAATGAATTCACAGATACTCCAGAATTTGACACCTAAGCTGGAACACTTACCACCAAGTAAACAGAAGGATATAGAGCAATTATTATTGACCTTTTATCAGCTATTTCCAGATGTACCTGGTTGTACTACTTGTACTTCCCATGATGTCGATGTTGGGACAGCGAGACCCTACAAACAGCATCCATACCGGGTTAACCCCATTAAGGCACAGCATCTAAAGAAAGAGATAGACTATATGTTGCGAAATAAGATAATCGAGCCCAGCAGCAGTAATTGGAGTAGTCCATGTATTTTAGTGCCAAAATCTGATGGAACATACCGCTTCTGCACCAACTTCAGGAAGTTGAATGCAGTCACAAAGGCTGATTCTTTTCCTTTACCAAGAATAGAGGATTGCATTGCCAAGATTGGCAGAGCCAAATATGTGACTACACTAGATCTCTTAAAAGGGTATTGGCAAGTTCCCCTTACTGATAGAGCAAAAGAACTATCGGCATTCGTGACACCACAAGGCTTGTACCAATACCGCGTGATGCCATTCGGCATGAAAAATGCCCCGGCAACGTTTCAGAGAATGGTGAACCGAATAGTGGATGGACTACATGGCTGCGATGCTTATATTGATGATCTTATAATTTATGCTGACTCATGGGAGGAACACCTGATGTGACTACAGGCTGTCTTTGAACGACTATCTAAGGCAAATTTGACCGTTAACTTGAACAAAAGCAAATTTGGATATGCAGAAGTCACTTTTCTCGGACACAGTGTTGGTAATGGCCAGGTGAAGCCAGTAGATGTCAAAATCAAGGCTCTCTTGAGCTATCCAGTGCCAACTAACAAACAGCAGCTAATGAGATTCCTGGGAATGGCAGGATATTATCATCGTTTCTGTAAAAACTTTTCTGTGATTGTTGCACCCCTTACAAACTTGTTAAGGAAGTGCCAAGACTATCAGTGGACAGAAGGCTGTCAAACTGCATTTCAAAGCATGAAGATGATGCTTTCTTCTAAGCTGGTTTTACGAGCTCCAGTTTTCCAACAACTGTTTCAGTTAATGGTTGATGCTTGTGACATAGGAGCAGGAGCAGTTCTTTTTGCAGAGTGACGACAAGGACATAGAACACCCTGTGTGTTATTTTTCTCGGAAGTTTGATCAACATCAGAAAAATTACTCAACTATTGAGAAAGAGGCATCAGCTTTATTGCTAGCTCTACAACATTTCGATGTTTATTTGAATACCACTGTATCCCCTATTGCTGTCTTTACCGATCACAACCCTCTCGTTTTTGTTAATAAAATGAAAAACAACAATCAACGGCTTCTGAGATGGAGTTTATTGTTTCAAGAGTACAACCTCCAGATCCACCATGTTCATGGAAAAGACAATGTAATTGCGGACGCTCTATCTAGAATCTAGAACTTGAACACCTTAACAGAGTGATTGAACAGTGACATATACACATGAACATTACATTTTGAGTCTTGTATTAGGCCACACAATTGTTATTCCCCCATTGGTGTTAAGGTTTTTTTTTTTCTGTTTTTTTTTGTAGAGGAGGAGTGTCACGTGTATGGTATGTGTAGTCGCATGAGCAGAATTAATAAGAGTCTGATTACCACGTGTCGCATAGTGAGGTTGCGAGAGTTGAGGCCGCCATCGTAACACAATTTTTAACAGCTATTCTGTACGTGTTTCAATTCCTGCTCAAAACATTAACACAAGTTGTTATTTGTAAACAACTCTAGAAAAATGAACAAGTAATGTAGGTGGGAAAAGTTGATAGGTTTATTTGCATATTCTATACATGTGTAGAAATATCATTTCTTTTATAGCAGTATAGCTAGCTAAGTTCAATATCTCAAAAGCATGGAAATTAAAAGCCAAAATTGTCCTCAGAAACAAGAAAGAATTAACTCTAAAAATGGTAATGGTTTCTCCAAGCCTGAATATTTATATAAGGCAAGAGTCCAGTTGTCCAATCCTCCAGTTCAGCCCAGTGTTTCTAGTTATATAACCTTTTGCATCATTGAATACTTATCAGTTCTTGCCTTTATCAGCACACTAACTGTAGTCGTGTGTTGAGCATCGTATTTGCTATTTTTATTGATAATAACTAGATGATTATGACCAATTTCAGTTCCAGTATTAGTTCCAGTACTTGATAAATTTTCATTTTAGTTCCAGTTCTAGTTCCAGTATTTAGGAAAATTAATTATTGTTCTAGTTCCAGTTCCAGTATTGAGGAAAGTAAAATTATTGTTCCAGTTCTAGTTCTAGAACTGGAACTAAAATAAAATTGCTGGTACTGGAATTACTTTTAGTTCCAGTACTGAGAACTGGAACAACACTAGCCTTGATGTGGATGAGGTAGTGATACCGCCCTCTGTTTGTTTTATACAAGCTCAGACCAAAATTAATTGTGGGAATAAATTAATGCTGACGTCTTGATTACCACAAATTGAAGAGTTGTCACAAGAAGCACTCAAATGAAGGTGTTTCAGTAACCTTGCCATTCTACAAGTTGGGAAATGTTACTTAAAAGTGAGAACTAGTCTTACAGTGCATTCACAAGTGTTTCGACATGTTTTTGAATGTACGTAGACATGCCCACATTACGGACGACATGAGTTAACCACTCTATAACAAAGCTTACCCCTTTAGGTCTTTAGTATACATTGTGATTAGTCTTTAAACAACGAGAAGCATTAAAACACTTGTAAATTCCCCGAAATTTTCCCTACTCAACTTTTCCTTGATATCCATAGGACTCATCCGTTTATTATAACAATCGTAGCTACATTGTTACTTGTTGCCTAACCATAATCGAATCTTTCTGGCATCCATATAAAATAAATCCAGTGGTTACACTTGTATGGCATCAAGGCTATCAGCCTGAACGGAAGTGTTACATGTTAGCTGTAACATGGGCTCTTGTGATTTGCCTGATATGTATGCCTGCAGCCCTCGAGCTTTGGGCATACACATCAAGCAAATCACTCGTGCCCATGTTACAACTATAAAATGTACAAGCACACAAAAAATTTTGGAATTTTCTACTAGCAAAGAGACCATAGCACATTAATAATAGTACTGAAACAAGCTGGAATAGTGCACAATATTAAATCACAGTAAAACAATAAGAAATTTTATATCCCTACTGTGCTCAAGATACCATGCACAGTAGGGATACATCACTTCTTATTGTTTTACTGTGATTTAATACCGTGCACTACTCCAGCTTGTTTCAGTACTTTTTATTGACGTGCTATGGTCCCTACTCTAGTTGAAAATTCCAAAAAAAATCTGTGTACTTGTTTGTTAACTTTTTGTAAAATAAAATTATTGTGACTGGTGAACCCACACATACTGCATCAAATGAAAGAAATGGTGCCTTGTGCCCCAGCTATCAATTATCATCTGAAAGGTGAAGCAATGGCAGATTCAGGATGGGGCATTTGTGGTAAGTGCCCCCCACCCACTCTTCCTAATTTGTGAAGGAACCATACCCAACTTCTTTTAATCAAAATGCTAAACCTTGTTGGGTTAAAATCATTTGAAAAACATGAGTATTACTACATTCATTACAAACTCACCTGAAATCAAAGTCAAAGCAGCTGTTAAGCTGCGAGTCAAGCTGTCATCCAGCAACTTCATGCATACTAAGTGCCTATTGCCGTGCTGTTGGTTTTTATGATTTCAGAACCATCTGCAAAAGCCAAAATGGCTAAAATCAATAGTGAGACACTATTAAGAGGTGATTATCTGCTGCTTCAAAAATACAGCAACTAACTGCTCTCCCCAACCACCTACAACTTAGCCTGTTTGTGCCCCTCCCCTTGCCAGCTCCTGGATCCACCCCTGTGAAGTATCCATTATGCTTCATTGTCAGCTATGTTCAACCCATTACACAGCATTACAAATCAAGAACTGTTCGAAAAGAACCTCTGCAATCAAAGTAGCCACTATGAAAAGTACAGACAATTTCTGTTACGATGGGAAGCCATCACGTGCTACCGCCAAATTGACACTTTTCGCTGTCAGCAAAGATGAATGGGACACAAAGGAGGACTCTGGTAAGTCCATGAAGAATGCATTGTATGTACTGTGGTATGCCAAAATGCACCTCTCGGGTCGAAGTGACATCAAACGATGAAAATATCAAGCTTGTAGCCGTAGCCATTATTGAGTTACGCTTGTCTGAAGGCATCAGTCAGTCAGGCAGTCAGTCAGTCACTAGAAAATTCCGTTTAATATATTTAATTTCATAGCAACTTGTTGAAAGCATTTCGGGTCAATCTGAAGGCTTGTTTGGGCTTAGTTTTACCTAACTAATACTGCTTCATCATCATTAGGGGAAAGTGAGGCTGGTTTTTGGGTGATGTTTTTTCATGGGCCATGCCTACACCTTTGTGGTCCGTACTATACAGTACTATCATACTGTATATATAACTGTTTGTAGGAGCTGAGAAGAAGTTGGAAGTGTTCACTAAATACTATGCCAGTTTGACTAGTACACTACCCATCAAGAATCTCAGTAGTCACTTCATCAGTGGAGGAGTGATAAATTTTGAAGACGAGGAGGCTATCCAACAAATGGCAAGATCATCAGAAGGATCATCTTCGGTTTTGAGGAAGATAGCTAGTTCCCTTAAAGCTGGTCAGACCAAAAGTTTTGACAACTTACTATCCATCATGGAGCAACATGGAGATGTGTCCTGTTCAGAGCTAGCTGATCAAATAAGAGAGGAGCTATGACAAAACACACTACATGAATGTAATATGCAACTAGTTACTTCCAATGAAGTTGTGCATAAAGCACGTGTATTAACGTAGTCAATGAATTAAGTTTTGATTGTTTAGATACAGTCTTGAATTTTATTCCTAGAGGTCATAAGCTTCACAAAGCGTTCCTTGTGGTATTTATGTGCTTCTGATAGAACACTTCAAGAGCACTTCTAATTGTATACATAATACACAAGTACAGTCAAGGCAAAATTAAGAATTTTCTGGTATATAGTCTGCAGTGGTAGTGTGTGGGAGGGATTAACTGAGCATCTCATCTCTACAGGTCATCAAAAAATTGTTATGTTACTGCTATTTATTTATGAATTTTATTGATTTATTACAGCACAAATGCTGAAGGTCTGTAAGATAACTAGGCCTGGTGTCCTACAGCCTGTTTAAGATGTTATACAAGTATAAGGAAAAATTAGGAATTTTATAAGTTCAATTAAGGATCATAAAAAATAAAGAAACAAGGGAGGTCGCCTACACCTGCAGATACACTAGTGGACATTTAATCCCTAATTCAGTCTATACTTATGGAATTAAATGGCCACTAGTATATCTGCAGGAGTAGGCAACCTCCTTTGTTTCCCTATGGCTACATTTTTTCTATGATTCCTAATCAAACTTAAATTTCTAATTTTCCATTTGTTTACTTTTTTGTAACATTATTATGATTGGTGAAGCAGTGCGCATGCTGCATCAAAAGAAAGAATGGGGCGGAGTTAATGATTTGTCTGAACGCGTGCCCTAAACTATCAATTATTGACTCAAACGTGAAGTATCTGTTATGCTTCGCTTTCAACTACATGTATGTTCAACCCATTACACAGTACTACAAATGAAGGACAGTAGAAGAAGCACCTCTGCAATCAATCCAATTACGATGAAGAATACAGATGATTCATGTGCCCCAACTATCAATTATACTGATTCGAAAGTGGAAGTGGCCATTATACTTTGCTTTGAACTATGTTCAGTCTGTTACACAGCATTACAAACAAGGAACAGTAAGAGAAGTGCCTCTCCATTCTCTATGTACAATTCCCATTTACAAATGTAGGAAAGCCATTTAGCTACCGTGAATCAACACCTGAGTGTACCAAAGGCACTTTTTGGCTTGGTTATACCTAACCAATACTGCCAAGGTACTATGAAGGTATTGTGAGGCTGGTTTTATGGTGATATTCTTGGCCAGAAAAGCCCAAACCTTCATGATCCCTAATTGCACTGTATGATAAGTATGTTTGAAAGTTGGAGAAAAATCCAGGACTGTACCTGGGTAGCCTCAAATTTGCAGCCATCTGATTTACGCTTGAATGCTTACAGGAGTCTGCCAGGTAGTATTGTGTAGAACTCACGGAAAGAGTATAAACACACAGCCAATCATTTTAAATTGACTCCAGCTATTGGTAAAATATTAACAACTACCTGCCATCAGCATATTTCCAAATACTAGAGCTAATCATCAATTCTCCCATTATCAAGCCAGAACAGAAATATATCTCAACTCCTTTTTCCCCCAAGACAATCCTCAAATGGAATTTTGTACCCTATTCTGATTTACATGAGATTGACACAGAGACTTACTTATGTAATTTACTATAATTGTATATTAGTGTGATACCCCCAAGGGTTTTGTAATAAATATACCCTTGAACCTTTTAAACTTGATCAGTTTGATAAAGGCAGGTACATGTGATAAGTTATAAATTAATGTGTGTGGTTTTTTTATTTAAATATCAATCGCACAATAAAATACTGTGCGTACATGTGTATATTTATTTCTTTTGAATATCTTGTTTACTTGAAGTGACAAAAAGATTATAGCATAATTTACTATAGTGTTGTAATTATGGTCAGATCAGCTAACAGGATAATTATATTGGTTGCATTGCATCAGTACACTGTGCCAGAATATCCACCTACGCAGATAGTAGGTTGAACCAAAATTAATCTGAAAGTATTTTTCCAGACAGATGCATTCTATGTACCCCTCCAAATGAACGCTATTTCTTACACCTCATTTTATTGTTGCTGAAATGTGTTGCTGTCTATTAGTAGTAATACTTGTCCGGTCATCATTGCTGTCACGTTTGGGAACATCTATTCAGTTCACACGGGATAGATTAATAATCTTAATCACTGCAATAATAACCGCAGTAACTTAAAGAGCAAAATTACAACTCAATAATTGCAATGGCAGTGCAACATACAAGCACATCATACAGTTAATGCAATTACAATATTACATCATACAACAATGCATCACAGTTGTGTTTTACTTTATCAGATTGGCTATGCATATATGTTCAGAATGTAGGTATCAGCAAAATTCCATTAGTACAACAATATTATTTGGTTAGTGGTTACATGTAATAGTTGTAACACACCCATGAGGTTTGTATCTGATTTGTAAACACGACACCCGAGGGTGGAGTGTTTACAGGCCCGAGGGTGGAGTGTTTACAAATCAGATGAAAACCAAATGGGCGTGTTCTAACTGATTTGTGGTATGGGGCGTGCGCAGATCAAAGGTGCCCATTTGTAATGCGGAAGGAGCATGAATGCAAGGTTAATATTGGCTACCACTGAGCGCTGTGTACAAGGAACGATGGTTAGTTAATTCATTGTTAGCTAGTTTATTCATTGGTAGCATGTTTGTTATGCACAAGCGCGAGGTGCCATCATCGATGCCAATCATTCCAGCCATTGCCAGCTTCCGAATCATTTAGACTGGTGTAACTGAAGTGTCTGATATTCATTGTTGAGTGGTACAGTTGGTTAGCTTAATTTATTGGTGAACGAGCGTGTGGTAGATTACCAGGCTCAGCCCAGTGGTTGTACTGCTTCCCATTCATTCAGACGAGTGCAGTGTTGTGTGTTCATTCAATCCAGAGAGGTTTACCTCCTTGTCAGTCCTGGACATTATTGGTCTTGCATTGTGACTTCCTGTGTTGGTCTGGTGTTTGGTTTCGTTTGAAGTCTTTGAACTAATTAGTGGCCAGACTGTGTGGCTAAAAGGGGGTACTTAGCCATGCTACAATTATTTGTAAACCAGTTTACAACTGATTTGTAACACTGGCGGCAGCCTTTTATCTGCCCACGCACCATACTACAAGAATTAGATATGTTTGCAGTCATTGTATACAACTGAAAAGTTATGCCTTACTAGAGTGGCCAGCAGACTAATACCATTCAGCAATATTGTTAGCAAATATTTTTGTACTATTTTGCCTTTTGTTGTGTGTAACCATATACAGTACAGGGGTGGATCCAGACTTATGGAAAGGGGGTCAAAATGAACTGAGGCACTGCATTGTCTGGTTTGGTAAGGTGAGACCAAAAAAAGTCACAACCAGCTGTCCACCTCACCAACTATGCATAAAGTACATAAAAATCCCAAGCACAAAAAATCCTTACATAGCTCGCCGTACACACCGCTCTAATACTGTGACTGCTTTATTAGAGTGACTGCTCTATTAGAGTATCTCTATCTTGGTACAATAGAACAATTGTAGCCATTGTGAGTTGTGCATGATATATGGGTTAGATTAAAATTAACTTCTGATATGTCATGTAAACACCTGCTGATTATGCTGCCCGGAAGCATTAAGCATAATGCTAGCATAATATGTATAATACATTATATATATATACTAGTGAATATATATATAGTAAATATGGATGTCATAAACATACTCTAATAGAGCAGTCAGGTAGTCATTAAGACATGAATGCTTTTTTACTTTTTATAAGGCAGATAAGAACAACTCTTATTTTCACAAGCCAAATGTTATTATTATCGATTCACAAAGTGTGAATTATTTACCAAAACATTGAATTGAATCATACATATTGAGCATGGTAGGAAAAAGTTTGAGCATTACAGCTTAGTGCAATAGGTACTAAGAAAAGCAAAATATAGGCTGCATGGTGTCTATGTGATTCATTTGTGTATGCTGTTTAATAGAGAAGTGAAACAATCTGCTATTATAACTAGCATATGCATATGACTATTCTATTAAAGTAACACAAATGTTATCATAATAAGACCAATGTACAAGACAAATACAGTTCACTATTGCTCTAATGTTAAATGTGTATAAAAGTCGAGTCAGAATAGTTTCTTTTGTATTCTACTAACTGATGATGATGATGATTATGATGATGATGATGATTATGATGATGATGATGATGGTGATGATGTAATTGGTGAGGCCACCAGAGGCTGATCACGACGTTTCCATAATGACAAGCTAAGGTTCAATCTCTTCACAACATATGTCCATTTCTTCCCATGCTTACTCCATTTTTTCTCTCCATGTCTCTCCAGTTCACTGTTTAACCAATTGTGGATTTGTTCATGTGTTACACTTGTAGTTGGGTCAAATGATACTTCAAAATAGTTATAAAATGTCTCCACAACTATCCTCTCTTTGTGGTTGAGGTAGACATGTTGGTACTTATTGACACTTCTACTGGAAAGTGACTCACTAGACATGAAGGATGGGTCACAATATGGTGATGTGTACTGTTCAATACTGTCCTCATTGTTAAAGGTAACATTCTTCTTCACTTTGTTCTTAGTCAGTAGCTCACATTCAGCTTCAGCTTTAGCCATTTTAAACTTTTGTGACTTAGTACATACAAAAGACCAGTAAGAATTTCATTCTCTTCTGTTCAGTGATTTTATATCGTTGAAATTTCATGAGAGATTTTCAATGTGAGAGATTTTACTGTGAGAGATTTTTAATGACCCATCACATTAAACTCCTTCAGAAAATCTTTCATCTTGAAAAAATCTCTCACATTAAATGCGCCTCTTATATTAAAGATCTCTCATATTAAATTCTCTCAGTAAAAATCTCATTTTCAGAAATCTCTCAGACTGAAGGTTCTCTTTAGATTATTAAAATTCTTATGTTAGAAACAAACAGAACTTGCTCTGTTTATGTAACCTATATATTACAAAATTGGTCATGCGAATTGTGTTAACTCCAGTTGTTGTCAATTAATTGATTGATTGTTTTAATTTATAAATTACCCTCTGGCAATTGGCATCTTATATACCATTTTTACAAATACTAAGCCTATGGCAACCATGCATTCTCATGACTGTTTGACCAAAGTGAAAGGTTGTCATAGCTCTCAGTCTCTTATCTCCATTCTGAAGGAGCAAAAGGTGGATTGCTTAGTCACTAGTTCCATATATTGCTGGTAATCTGGTACCTACTCTTCATGCAACAAAAGTGTTTGCTTAATGTTAAGGAGACAGACTGGTACATTTTTGTTTAGTGTGTATTCGCAGTGTTAATGGTACTTTTGAAATGTGCTATAATTATATAATGTTGTTGAGAAAGAAAATGAATTGCTCAATTGGGCAGTTTCAATTCCTTCACCTCCTGCATAGCAGCCAAATGTTGAGCAAAATTAATACTTCTTTGAAAGCTCCTCTCAACAACAACTTTATACGTGTGTCAGTTTCATGAGGGCTTTAAAAATGATTTTTACAAGTCCACTCACCAAATAAGTATTACAGAAGTCTAAAATCCCAAAGAGTGAGATTCAGATGCATTAGGAGATATTATCTATGTACTAGTTGTATATGAGGAATGTAGGACTGGTAGATTATATTGAACATCACACGCAAATGTGTCTTAGTAAATTCAAAATGTTGGCACATACTGTTTTGGGAGAACTTGTTGCAACTCAACCTGCAGCCTATGGAGTTTTGAGACAGCTCATTGTGTAAATAAATCTTACTAGTTAAAAGCATACCTGTTAGAAACAATTAAGTTTCTAAGGATACATTATACCGTTTGTATTGAACTGTAACTGTTTGTTTGTATTATACTGTTTGTATTGAACTGTAACTGTTTGTTTGTATTATACTGTTTGTATTGAACTGTAACTGTTTGTTTGTATTATACTGTTTGTATTGAACTGTAACTGTTTGTTTGTATTTATACTGTTTGTATTGACATGTAACTGTTTGTTTGTATTATACTGTTTGTATTGAACTGTAACTGTTTGTTTGTATTATACTGTTTGTATTGAACTGTAACTGTTTGTTTGTATTATACTGTTTGTATTGACATGTAACTGTTTGTTTGTATTATACTGTTTGTATTGAACTGTAACTGTTTGTTTGTATTATACTGTTTGTATTGAACTGTAACTGTTTGTTTGTATTATACTGTTTGTATTGAAATGTAACTGTCTGTTTGTATTATACTGTTTGTATTGAAATGTAACTGTTTGTTTGTATTATACTGTTTGTATTGAACTGTAACTGTTTGTTTGTATTATACTGTTTGTATTGAACTGTAACTGTTTGTTTGTATTATACTGTTTGTATTGAAATGTAACTGTCTGTTTGTATTATACTGTTTGTATTGAAATGTAACTGTTTGTTTGTATTATACTGTTTGTATTGAACTGTAACTGTTTGTTTGTATTATACTGTTTGTATTGAACTGTAACTGTTTGTTTGTATTATACTGTTTGTATTGAACTGTAACTGTTTGTTTGTATTATACTGTTTGTATTGAAATGTAACTGTTTGTTTGTATTATACTGTTTGTATTGAACTGTAACTGTTTGAACTGTAACTGTTTGTTTGTATTATACTGTTTGTATTGAACTGTAACTGTTTGTTTGTATTATACTGTTTGTATTGAAATGTAACTGCCTATGGCCTTAATTGTGTTGAACAGTTTTACCTTACTGAAAATAAATATTTCATACAAAGTTGTAGCTACATATACGATGCATGCAAAGTTAAAACATCGTGATAGTTATCAATTGTGATATGTTGCATCATGCAATCGTGAAAGTAACAATATTTCACAATTGCTCAGCCCTAGGCAGCAGAAGCACTACATAAAAGGAATTAATGACATGCAGAGACGAGGTGGTCACTGGACACAGCAGCATGATAAACAAAGAGACTCTGTATGCTGCTTAAAGATAAATGCACAACCCAAAGGCAAATAACAAAAATGATGTTAATGGAGGAATTTGGTTTTGGCCTGTACTATTCTGGTCAATAAATCTTGCATACAACTCAACTTCAATGGTTTCTGAAGAAGTTTGACTTGCAAGTTAATTATTGTTGAATGGAGCAGAGAGAAAGTTAACTTGTACTATAGCCAACTAGAAGGCCCCAACTAACATGGAATGGGATGGTTACAATGAAGCAGCAGAGCATCTCGATGGCGGATCCAGCATGGTGGATTTGGGGCAATCCCCCCCCCCCCCCGTTTTTTGAGCCATATAGAGCTATATCACTTTGATATGCCAGTTAAGTCCAAAATCGGTTTATTACTCAAGAATTACTGACATATTACATTTAGTTTGAAAGGCAGGCATGCAGATCTAGAGCTCTCAACTCTCACGCATTGAAGCAAAATGTCACTCTCTTACTCACAACACCTCTAAACTCATGCATTGATCTCTCTGACTCATGCATATTAATGTTAATCTCGAACCAAAGCAGCCTGTATTCATGAGTGTAATTATATATGTTAGGGTTGTTCAGCCACCAACCATCAACAGAAGCCATGTAAACAGAAAGCCGTCTCCCTTGCCATTATTGAACTCATTGCACACCTTATAGCTAGCTAACTGACTTCACATTATTTTTTAACATGCAATTATACCAAGTCATTTCCATACTGTATATATTGTATGTATTAAGGTCATTAACTGTTATAATCAAAAAACAGAGCCTTGTCATAAATGCAGTCCTGCAGCAGCAGTGCTCAAGTCTGCGAAGAAAGCAACATCAACCTAGGGCACACATGTACAGCAGCAAATAATGAATTATATATATTTTTATTAAGTGCAAGTGCTGAAGGTCTGTAGGACACCTGGTCCTACAGCCTGCTCAAAGACGTTAGCTACATATATAATAGCTATGTATACATTATGCAATATAATCCCTTACTGTAGCTATGTGATTAAAATCTGTTCCAAAAATTATGAATTTTTGATCAAAATTGCATCTGAGAATGTCTTTAAGTTCCTAACTTTTCCCATTCCAAAGACCCAACTAGAGGTGAAATCCTTCACATTTAGGAGTGTGATTCACACTGTAGGTGAGTCTCCTTCCCTCTACATAATATAATCTCACTTATGTTCTCACTCAAAGTGATTTCCACCAGTTGAGAGCCACGGCTAGGGACCCGCCGATTATGCTGGCATAATTATGAGCATAATAGGTGTCTCAAAGCATTGAGCATAATGCTAGCATAATAGGTAGAATATATTTGTGTAATAGTATGAATTCTTGCTTATCAAAATAGCTATCACAAAAAGATCGATATACTCTAATAGAACAGTCAGTAACTCTAATAGAACAATCATATAACTGACTGTTCTATTAGAGTATATCGATCTTTTCTGTGATATACATTTTTACAAGTAGGTTTGTGCTTCAGCCACTTATTAAATTGGAAATTATTACTAGAGCATGGGAACTGACACTGTGAAAAAAGAGGGATATAAGATGGTATTTCCAGTGGCTTATTGAATACAAAAAAGCTTGATATAAGCTGTATTATACTAACAATCTCATGTAAGGCTTTAGTTAATGTGTTAAACATACTGAAACCATATATGTGATGGTATAGTATGGGAATTATATTAGATATAAGCTATTTCAGGTAATGTGGTAAATAAACTGAAACCATATATGTAATAGTATAGTATGCATTATACTAAAGTATCACATGAGTATAATACAGGGTTTATATTAAGGCTTATTTGTATTCAATAAGCCACTGGAAATACTATATGTGACTGGATTTGCGAAAAGGTACCTTTTTCACACATTTGACATACCAGCATACAAAATGTCATAACTGTTGACTCCTTGCACTGATTGACTTTCTTTTTGTATCAAAATGTAGCCACATAATGTAGGCATACTCATGGAAAATTACAGACACGTGCTTGCAATGATACAAAAGTTACAAGGTTTGAAAAGTGAAAAAGTGGGTCAAATTTTATGTGTGAAAAAGGTACCTTTTCGCAAATCCGGTCACATATTATATCCCACCTTTTTCACAGTGTGAAGCATAAATAATTGGGCATGATTTGAGCATAATGGGTAAGTATTGAGCATATATTTAAGCATAACAGGTAAATTTTTGAGCAGTGCAGCATAGCATAATAGGTAAAATTATGAGCATATCGGCGGGTCCCTAATTTGCAGCAGATTACAATGGAACCACGTGCGCTGCCAAGTAACTCGATGATCGACCAGAGGTACACAAGCAAAATTTCTTTCGCGAGTGTCTCTTACATAGTAGATTTAATCATCCAAACATAGTGAAGATGTTAGGAGTGTATTATCCTAGTGTACGTGACCTGCCAGTTCTAGTGATGGAAATGATGGAGTACAACCTCACTACATTACTAGAGAAGTCCCAGAATATTCCCATGTACGTAAAGTTGTCTGTACTACAAGATGTCAGTAGAGGAGTTCATTACCTACACACTCTAAACCCTCCTGTAATACATGCTGATTTGAAGTCAAACAATATTGTTATGACAAGCAGTTTGGTAGCCAAACTGTATAACTTTGGAGTGTTGGATTATTCTGGCTGTAGTGTGCATACTTGAGCTCCATTTAGGGAGTTAAATGGTGCTCAACATGGATTGCCATCTGATGTGTATTTATTTGGTCTTGTACTCGGTCATGTGATCACGCAAAGAAATCCTTACAAATGGCCTCTCAATGAAGATGGCGAACAGAAATTTCAGCGTTACTTTGCCATGTCTAGTAATGAGTCACTTAAACAACTGGCAAAGTCTTGTTTGGACTATGTTCCACAGAAACGTCCTCTGATATCAGAGGTATGCCGGAAGATTACCAGTTTAATAACAGGTGAGGTGATACTTTTGTATTGTAATAGCTATATATGTGTTATAACGTATCATCTTAGATCACTATTCTAATGATGAGAGCATCAAGATGGCTTACTCGCTGGCTATGAAAGAAGGAGTAGCTGAGTCCAGGGACCTACAGGTATTACTAGTAGGGGCAGAGAATACTGGTAAGACTTGCCTTATCTCATCTTTCCTTGATGAAGAGTTTGTTGAGGGTCAAGCTGCCACAGAAGCTATTAAAGTTGATGTGTGCAAAATTTATTGCAAAAATTGGACAAGAATTAGCCCCTCTGACAAGACTAACCTACTCTATTATCAATTTGTTGACCAGCTAAGGGAAGATGTTGTAAGAGAAATAATGCCATTTGATGCCACCAATAATGTACCAATGCCTTCTGCTACATCTTTAGTGAAAACCAGTAATGAGTTGTCTAATTCTTCTGTGCTGGCCCTAGATGATTCTTGTAAACATGAACTACATCCTCAAGCCACACAGGAAGTTTCTTCCACTGCTTTCCAATATGATCCCTATAGTCTGAATCTCACTCCGTGGGATTTCCCAGGTCAGGTAGTCTTCCATAACACTCACTCAGTTTTCATTTCAGAGAGTGGAGTAGTGACCATCACATTTAATGCCTCATTGAAATTGATGGGTAAGGTTGTTCCACGTAAAGGTTTCCTGCTATCTCCAGAATGTGGTACCATCATCTCCGGTATCCACTACTGGCTTCAGGTAGTTGATTCAGTCTGCTCAGTAGAAGGAAGGGAGGGAGACCTGTCTCCATTACAGCCAACAGTAATACTTGCTGGTACTCACATTGATTTGCTTCATCCTGACATCAAGGTAGCTTGGAAAATTGCCAAAGAATTGATTTTGCCTACACTTATAGAACAGCTTTCTGACAAGCCTTATGCTAAACACTTAGCTGGAATGAATGAAAGCATTGAAGCTGCTTTGGAGCAATTCTGTTTCTTCCTTAGCAACAAGTGTAGAGATGAAGAGATAGAGCGCTTGAAAAGTACCACCATTAAAGCTGCTAATTCATTAAACTCAAAGCAGCCAGTGTATTTTCTTAAAATTGAACAAGCACTTATGCAGCACCAAGAGCAAGTGATATCAAAATCCACAATGGTTGAAATCATTGCAGACAGCACATTTCCCATAGCTGAAAACAGCCCAGAATTTCAAGGTGTGCTAAGGTACTTCCATGATAGACGTGTCATCTTGTACTTCAGCCAGATAAAGTCTTTGAAGAATCTTGTGATCTTGTCACCGAGGTGGTTGGCTAGACTCTTCAGTTATGTCATCACTGCTCATTCTTACAAAAGAGGTAAAGGTTTTGATGAAGCTCAGCAACGGCTTGCAAAATATGGCATTCTCTATGAGAGTCTTCTCCAGCACATGTTGGACAAGTTCCACACAGACTACCCCAGTGTGGTAAAGGTTACTAAACGACAAGCGGTAGATATTTTGCTGTGCTTTCACCTGATAGCTCATATCACTAGAGAAGCTTGGTTTAGTGAAGAAGGTTATCCATCATTACCAGATAGTGGTGACACTTTCATTGTTCCTTCTCTTGTTCCTCACATTGATGGTAGGAACCCTCCTAATACCAAACAAGAGAGGATCATCTACTTCAAGTTTGTTGATGGCTTTATTCCAGTTAGCCTTTTAAATCAGTTGATAGCAGATTGTATCTGTCGTAATGTGGAAAAAAATGGTCAGCTTTTGTGGTTAGTTAGTCTGTAGTGTGTGTGTGTGTGTGTATAAGTTGAGTGGTTTATTATAGGATGAGACATGGCAAGGTGGGACTACAATTGGGAGCACACCAGAAATATTACATCAGCCGATGTGTGAAGAAGAAGAGTATTCAGTTGACCATCACTATGCCGGTGAAAAATGATGTGATTAGTTGTGAAGAAAGAAGGGAACTAATTGATAACGTTACTACATTACTGGGTGACATCATGAAGGTATTCTAGCCTGCAGCAAAGAGACCGGCTTTGTTGATTCCCTGTCCAAAGTGTTCTACCCTTCATATCACTCTTGATGCAGTGTGTAGAGGTAATACCATCTTTTGTACAGCATCTGGTGATGCTGATCTTCCTCCTGGTTACTATGGTGACTTGTTGAGTGGATCAGGTGATCTACCTACTCCATCAGGTGGGGTGATAATCTCAATGTTAGTTGTGTAATATGTAACTGTTTATAGGAGCTGAGAAGAAGTTGGAAGTATTCACTAAATACTATGCCAGTTTGACCAGTACACTACCCATCAAGAATCTCACTAGTCACTTCATCAGTGGAGGAGTGATAAGTTTTGAGGATGAGGAGGTTATCCAACAAATGGCAAGATCATCAGAAGGATCATCTCTAGTTCTGAGGAAGATAGCTAGCTCCCTTAAAGCTGGTCAGACCAAAAGTTTTGACAACTTACTATCCATCATGGAGCAACATGGGGGTGTGTCATGTTCAGAGCTAGCTGATCAAATAAGAGAAGAGCTATGACAATTGGTGATAGGTACAGTAGTTTAAATACAGTCTTCTTGAATTTCACAACCAGAACCAATGTATAATACTTATAATGACTATAAGTAGGTATACACACTACAAAGAAAGAAAAAAATATTGTATGACAATTAAACTTATATATAACAGATAAATGATGTACCAAAAGGTTTAGAATGGGGAAAAGGTGCCATAAATGGTGCAATAACAAAAAAGGAAATGTGCCACCAGTTGGATTCAAATCCAGGACTTCATACTTATAAAGCACATGCACTAACCACTTGGCTAAACACCCCACATGGAAATATGGTGGTTTATAAAAGGTATGCTATAGGTCGAATGTTTATTTGAAGTTTGCATGTGGTTAACAGAAAAAAATCCAACCAGTTTTGCTCTACATCCTTGCATTAAGCATGCCTTAATTTACATGCTGTTTTATTCTAGATGATGAGTGCTCTGTTTAGGACAAGAACAAGAAGAATGTGTGAATTCAACTGGAATGTAGACGGACATACAAAAAGATGGTTTTCTCCTTTATAAATATATGGTGTAGCAATTCTGAACAGAACCTGTTTTAAAGTGACATGAGCCCTGGTTGAATGATACATTGTAGATTATAAATGTTACCTGCTCTTTATACTGAAAATTGCTTGTTCAGTTTTAAGAAAGCCAACTGCCTGTTTTTGGAATAGCTGCTTTATTGGCAATGATTTTATCTCTTCATCTCTACACTCGTTACTGAAGAAGAAACAGACAAAGCCTGTAAGTCTTAAGCATAGGGCTTGTCAGAAATTAAAGCTCCTCCATAAGTGTAGGCAGAATCAAACATTAAGGCTTTGGCAATTACCTGAGCAATCTAGATGTCTGGATGATGCAGAATCAATATGGGTATAGATTTAGTATTACTATTGGACAAGTCCTACTTCCATTCTTCTACTTAGCAGACCAAATCAACCACCCATAGCACATTCTGAAAGTACTGGGCAGCCTTTATATAAAACAGCCTCCATCAATCTCGTGGAGGCATTAACAATCCCACTCTCTGAAGTGAGTGTTTGTGGAAGACTACCTGATCTGGAGATTCCCACAATATTAAAAGGCACTAACCTATTATGCTTTTAATTTCACCTGTTTTGCTATGTTTGCAGTGCTCAAAAATTTAACCTATTATATGCTCATACTTTTAGTCTCACCTTCCATGTTTATTTTTATGCTTTTACACAGTATATGCGACCTTACTTTGGAAAATCAGTCTTGATATCACATTTGACAACTCAAATATTTATGACCAAAATTCCAAGCAATGAATCAGCTTTACAATGGTTACAATTGTTAGTCAGTACCGTGATTTACTACAAATTCTCAGAAATAATCTAACAGGTGCCAAACTGTCTTAATGGTAACACAGTAAATTGTGAATTTTTAATTATTTCACACGACAGTAAGACTGAATTTCCAAAATTGGTGGTTGACAATAATGTTTGGCCAAAAATAGTTCATCATTGGCAGCCCAACAGCTCTAATGTCAAATGTTTATGTACCTGACTGCTTTATTAGAATTAGCATTAGGCTATATACTGACCACTATACACTTCCTTTTCAGTATGTAGGAAAGCATGCAGTGGCAGTGGCGGAGGAAGTAGTTGATATGAGGGGGGGCTGACCAGGGGCGGATCCAGACTTATGGTCAAAATGAACTGAGGCACTACATTGTATCTCTGGTTTGGTAAGGTGAGACCAAAAAAAAAAAAAAGGTCACAACTAGCTGACAATAGCTTCCCACTTCACCAACTATGCATTTATAGCTGATAAACTACAAAAAAAAATCCTTACATAGCTTGCTACACACTGCTCCAATACTGTAACTGCTTTATTAGAGTACCTCGATCTTTATCACGGTTTTCACTTTTCAGCCCCAGATTAATTTTGGCGTGATATCATTCTGAGGAGGGGGCTAAGCCCCCCCCCTCCCCTTTCGCCGCCTATGTGCAGTGGTATGGCTACAAAAGACTTTACAGATACAATAGTTATGTAGATGCATGATGTGTAGTTTACTGTATGGCAAAATCTACCCATTATGCTCTAACATTATGCCTGATAGTGCTAACATTATGTATTATGTTCAAAATTATGCCAACATAATCATATTGGCAAGTGTTTTTCCAGGTAGTGCTTCAAGATGTATATATATATTAGAAGGGCTAGTACCCGAGGGCACGGGCAGGCACAGAAAAACTAGACACAACACCAATAGGTTTCATTAAGATGGCATCTGAATTACGCTGCCACTAAAACAGAGAAGATAGCTACCACAGGGTATACCATAGTAAGACAAATTTTAATCAACTGAAAGATATGTTACAGGAGGAAGAAGTTAAAGGATTTAAATGTCTCCAAAACATGGAAAATAATAAACAAAGCAAATTGATGCTTACATTCCTAAAACAACCAACCTTCAAAAGAGAAGCACAGATGCATGTTTAAAATAGAAGGGCCCTAAAACTCAGGCATGAAAAATAAGCTTCTTGGTAAAGATTGATGTCTTTGGGTATCTGTGATGAAATTAAGTGGGTCATTATACTTTCTGAGAAACTTGACAGTTACAGGTAAGCTGCTGTATTCTGAATAGAAAAAAAGAGATTATAGTCATACAATGTCAGTTGACATGTACATATGGTTCAAGTTTGATGACAGGGATGTGAGCTACCAAGTTCTCTGAATATCAGAGGACTTGAATTTGCATTTATGAATTTAGTTTGCTGTATGATTTTAAAGTTTCTAACTGTTATTTACCCAGCCACATTTTGTGTGCTATATAGCTACTATACATCTGTTTGCAGATGACACAAAGTGCTTTAATCACTCCAAATCATATTGTGGGTAATGCACAGTTGTAAGATGTATATTATTATTATTTTCCATTACTGTACAATTTCAATTTGAAGGACACACTACAGATCAAAAAGCAATTATAAAAAATCAATAAATTACGTATTTAATAAATATAACTTGAATTGATCAATAGATGATGAATTTACAATGTGGTCTGGTACTTTGTTTCATTTGGGTACAGTGTGGGGAAAATAAGAGCTCTAAAATGTGTTTTTGTGGCAATGAGATGGAATAAATTTGTAACTGTTTTTTAGTTCCTCTGGTAAAATTGATATTAGAATATTGGAGATAAGGTATTATGATTTGTTGATTTATCATTTTATAGAACATTGACAGTGTAGCATTGGTACAGCAGGATTCTAAGGTTTCCCAACCAAGTGAATGCAGGAGGTGTGAGACACTGATATATGGACTATAATTATTTGTTACATATCTGGCTGCATGGTGTTGGACTTTCTCAATATTTTGTATCAAATAGGACTGCCATGGTGACCAGACCATTGCTGCATATATTCAAGTTGCGATCTAACTAATGACTGGTATGCAAGGGTCTTGGTCTCAGTTGAAGCTATCTTGATGTTCCGTTGTAACATCATGTATGAGGGAAATATTGGCTTTTCATGTAATTTGTTGAACATGTTTGTTCCATTTAAGGTCAGACTGAATTGTAGCACCTAAGTATTTATACTTACAGTGCGAAACAGTGGACAGTGGAGTGTTGAACATACGATAAACATGATGGTAATTGCATGGCGATATACTCTTATAGCAACATTTATTAATATTTAATTTCATTTGCCAAGTATTGTCAGGTATTGCACCATCCATTAATGTCCTTTTGCAGCAGTACAGAATCTATTTCGGATTGAATTGGTCGGTATAATATACAGTTGTCAGCAAATAATCTTATAGTACAATGTGATAGGCAGTCAGGTAAGTCATTGATATATATTAAAAACAAAAGGGGGGCCAAAACAGTACCTTGTGGCACACCTGAGGTAACTGACATAGGAGCCTTCAATTGTAACTTTCTGCAATCAGTTACTTAAAAATGAGTCAATCCATTGATGAATCCCCCCACTAATTCCATACCATTGGAGTTTGTATAATAAACGCTTATGTGGAACTTTATCAAAGGCATTTGCAAAATTTGTCATATACTTATAGATCTCAACATGCATGTAAGTATAATGCAGTCACAGATGTTTGGATTTATAAAATGGATGTGACACAGCAGGCATGCAAAAACATTGGTATCACTTGATGACAGAAGAGAGTTTACAACATCTTGAAGATATTGCTGCCCTTTAATAACACTGGTATACATAATTATTTTTCTGACCTGTGCCCAATTGTCAGAGATCTGAATGGTCATTTGTACTCTAAGTAGATATTGAATATTCTATTTTAGTGTTGTAGAATAGGCAATTTCATTCCTTCATGAAAACATAGTCAGGTTCTACACTATATAAGAATGTAAAACAAAATCTTTAAGTTTAAGAGAAAAAAACATTTACCATATTTAGCCATACACAAACCATCACTATTATTAATCAGTATATATTGTTATGTTAAAGCTAAAGTCAGGATTGTTAGAGGGGGATCCAGAAGTATGATCCGCAACTATCTGTGTAGTGCCTCTATCAAACTTGAGATAGTAATTCCGATCAACAACAAGCCTGATGGCATTAGGCTCACTCAGATCAAAACGTGATAAATTATCAGCTTGCTATTATAAGAGATATTGTGTAATAAACATACAAAAAATTTTGTATCCAACAGTATGGTAGTAGGGATCTCCCAAAAATTACGTGAGCTGCCACCTTTAAAAATCACCCTAGGAACATCTTACGCAACAAAAATCACCTTTATGGAATAATATTAGTCCATCTAACATCACATACAGCATCAAAAACAAGAAAACACTTACAGGCGGCCGGATATAGAATTAAAAAACAACAACCAAAACTCAAATTTTCATCTGCCTACCTGGCTGCCTGCAGCTGACTGCCCGCCTGACCACAGTTTCAAGGCTGGAGGCCACACAAAGCAGCATATGGGCACCATTTCGTGCCACAATAACAAACTCACCTCTGGGATGTGCCTTTTGGGGTTCTGACGAGTCTGTGCCCTCTGTGCCTTGTCTTTCCTTTTATCTTCAATCAGGCTAGTCTCCATACACTGAAACCATATTGAGGCATTAATTTTTCCTATCATACTTTCCTTGAGCAGCATATTTAGACACCGTAATCTTATTGAGGCGCTTATGCTCGGTAGATACCTGTAACTTCACGATAGGTTCAATGCCACGCCTATTAAGAAGATCTTGGATGATTAATAATGATCAAGCACTGAGACCATACCTCTTAACAATCTATCATGATGACACACCCCGTTATTATTGGCCTAGCTCTATTCATAATGCTGTGGCTTAATGGCTGACTTGAGATCTCTAATACAGCAGTCACCCTAATAGAACAGTATAGTTGTATGCTATAACAAAAAAAAAGATACCAACTTATTAATTTAAAAATAAAGTAGGGATCCAAGCAATAAAAAGTAATGAAACACAAGGGATGAATGATGGTATCACAGCATAGCATGGTGGGAAATCCCTACTTTGGCATTGAACAAAGTGATTGTTATAAAATGCCAATGTAGGGATTTTCCCACCGAGCTATGCTGTAATACCATCATTCATCTCTTGTTTCACTACTTTCTATTGCTTAGATCCCTACTTTAGTTTAACATTAATGAATATACTAGTGTATAGTGGTTTCAAAGAAAATGTATGGGGGCTCTAGGTTTGGTGACTGGTTTTCAATCCAAACCTTTTGTAATTTTCTACAGCTAAATTTATGTGAAAAAATGCCTTAATGTGAGAAGCACACTACCATGAAGTCTGGGACATGGCCCCCTCCCTCCCTCCCTTTGCTGTTGTATTAGGGTGACTGCTCTATTAGGGTATCTTGACCAGTTTCTAGAAACATCAAACAGCCCTTGAGCCACCCTCAAAATAGTGTATGCTAGATAATGAGACCACAAATCCCAACAAAGTCTTTAATGCAATGATATACAATTGGATTTAGGAAACCCAATATAATTTGCGTGGCTTCAAGATGAATCATTGAACCTATTAAGAGATAAACCGCACTCACCAGTCGTCAACCGCTAAACATTTTCACCATCAATTTATCACCTTTTAAAACACTTCTTGTGCTTGCCACTTACTATTCATTTACCATTGTTCCAGATATTCATGAGTGTAACTGTATCACAAACCCTTGTGTATACTGGAATAGAGAGTGCAGACAGGCAGGCTGGCTGGCAGATGAAAAACTGAAATTTTGGGTGATTTTAAAAAAAAAATTCTGTATCTTGTAAGTGTTTTCTTGTTTTTAATGCGGTATATTATTCTGTAAAGGTGATATTCGCGTTGAATAAGATATCTCTAGGATGATTTTTAAAGGCAGCATTTTAGGCAGCGCATATTACTTTTGGGTTATTCCTACTTAAACAGTACTGCCATACTGTTTGATACATGCATGCATATATACATACATACATACATACATGCATACATACATACATACATACATACATACATACATTTATACATACATACATACATGCATACATTCATTCATACATACATACATACATACATACATACATACATTCATACATACATACATATGTACATACATACATAAAAGGGCAGTGGAGCAGGCCAAAGAGTTATGAGGAGAAAATTATACAGTGTAATTTGAACAAATATGGTTGGGTTTTGGAGGCATGAATTTTTCATGATTTAGGAGCAAAACAAACACAGTGAAAGATGTCACGCTTAACAGGCTAACCTCTTAGGATAGGGTTGGGTTCAGGTTTGGTTTCTACCTCATCAGGTATAGATTGCATCTTACACAAATTTCTTATTATAAACTATGGGGTGGGTACCTGGCAGCAATAGCACAATGGTTAACATCCTAGCTTACAACTCATAAGTCAGTGGTGTGATCCCATCTGTGATATTTGTGGCCTTTCTGATTCATCTAACTTTTAATCACATAACTGCTGGATAGATATATCCACTAATACTGGTATCAAAGGTAACACATTACAACCTGATGCAATGTGTACAGTACAAAGTAGTCATGGTAGTATATTAGTCTATTCTACTACAATTCTCATTGTTTCCATTACAAGACTGGCTCTTCTTTTGCTGTCACAACACAAGGACTTCATGTTACTATTTTACATATACTGCATTTGTCTGAAGTTTTAACTATTCCTTAGTGCATACAATCCAAGCTTTTAACTTGTCACTAACCAACGTTTCACCTAGTCACTGTTAGCTGTAGTAATTTGCGTATTTAAGTATTGCCTTTAACGTTCCCGGCAGTTACAATATACTATTGGTAGCCATCATTATATTAGTGCTCATGTGCTGGATTTACACCACTCTAAAAGTGTCAGTCTTACCAGGCCACCTATATATATATATATATATATATATGCTTCTTTGAGCAATATTTTCACATGTATGGCAGAACTGATTTAGTCTATATAGTACTTACATTTATTCTCCTTGCCACTTGCACCATATATCCACCATTTTCATTTATGACTTGCAAATATAGATCATACTGGCCATTAAATAGTTCAACATCTGAGAAATCGTCTAATCCAGAGAAACCAATGATAGCTGTTAATTAAGATAAAGAGACTATAATCACACAGCTGCATAAACTATTAGCATGAAAAAATATAGTATTCCCTAAAGAGATATAGCTTCAAAGTTGCACACAACCAGTGGCATTGCTATAATCCCTTCAAGAGTTCATAACATATAATAACATTGAGGCAATGAAGGTGCTAGCTGCTTGAGAAACAGAGTACAATATAGTGCTACGAAAATATGAGATACTGTAATAGAGCAGTCACATTACCTCCAACTCTAATAGAACAGTTACAAATGCTTCAATTGACTACATTCTTTGCAACCTAATAGAATAGCCTATATGTTCTAACTGAAAAGTAATTACTATATATTTAACCTTCATGCAATCATCTGCAGCTGTTCTTCCTTGGCTGGAGTCATCAAGACACACGGTAGTGTATTATGCGGCCAAGAAAGCCAGCGACCACACCATCAGTATATTGACAGAAAGAAAGAAAACAGCTTTTTCACGTGTGCATGGTTCCATGGCCCCTCCTCCAACGCACACCATTTTTGCATTATAGATTTCTACCAGGCAGGGTACGCCACACAGCAAATTTGATTAAATTCGCACCAGCCATTTGTGAGATATGGGCGTTCAAAGTTTCATTTTAATTTCTTCGTGTTTTTTCTTCTTATGCTGTACGGGGGGTGGGGTCTATTCTATTCTACGGAACGGAACGGAATGGAACGGAATCATGGACTAAACTACGGAACAGAATGTTTTCTCAAAATGAAGCCTGCAGCTTACCATCGCTGAAACTTCCCTTACAAGTTATTGATGGACCTCCAGCCAGTGATTAAACAAAGCCCCAAGAAAGATAGAAACAATTAAAGGACTGATTGTGGGTTTTAGTCGGTTGTCATTAGTAACGAAGTACTTATTGTGGAATTAGCTGTCTCAGTGATGTTTATCTAAGAAGGGCAGTTAATGGATCGCTTATTTTCCCTAAAGCTTACAGTATGTACCTTGTTTACGCTTAGTATGACTATAGACTACAGTCTGGGGCCAGCATTTCAATCATAAATCAGTACACTGAATGTTGTATACTACAAAGGAAACAAGCAAAAAGGCAATGGTGACAAGAAAGAGCCAGCTGAAGGAACTCAGTCAAAATGTAAGGGATTTTGTGCAGTGTGTGAAGCGCAAACATTCTGGCGGACTGGGCTGTGTGCCACAAGGAGGCTATATTCTGTGAACACTATAAGTGCATGGATCCATTAACTAAACAGGTGGGATCTATGGTACAGAACAGAATAGAATGATGGACTAAACTATAGTGCTTTCTCAAATTGCGGCAACTCATTGTTGAAACTATCGTCATTACAAGTTATCAGCAGACCTCCAGTGGTAGCGTGTGATCAAAAAAACCCTATTAAAGGATTGATTGTTAGTTTTCATTAGCAACTAGATTAGCCTTCTCAATGATTGTTTCCCTAGTAGTGCTCTTCAATTCATTTATTACATGATCGTGAGGCTGTTACTGGATGTATACAGTATAGCTGATTGGATGATGTCATGCAGTTATTGTTTCTGCTGATATTGATGAGATAGTACAATATTTATCAATTTCATTGGTTTCAGAGCATAATCACAGTAGAATTTCCTGAAATTGTCCAGAAAGACACTGGTGTGACAGGAAAAGGCTAGTTGATCATAACACATAGTACGTGGTATCACTTTCAGAAAGTTTAGACCACCAATGTGAAGGTTGATGAGATGCATGGATTCGTCAAATTTTTGGACATTGATAAGAATTTTTCTCTTAGTAAAAAGAAAATCGTATCATATTTTTAACTAAAAATTCTTGCCTTATGTACATAAATAATTATGTTCTAATAGTCTATAATTATTGTGTGCTACTTAATAAAGTATCTGTACTATTTACAAGTACATGTGAGTTGGATGATACTCTTGTTGGTGTTTCTTACTGACTGAAAACTTCTTTACTATAATCTTTTAGATGGCAGTCAAAGACGAGTGAGCCTAGATTTGGGTTGCAAGACATTAAATATCCAAATTAAAGTAAATTGACTGTCATAATTATTGTCTTCTAAATTATAAGTTTGTTTTAAATTTTCTTAGTCAATATATAGAATCCTACCTTACAATTTACATACCTAGCTATTTTGTACTTTACAAATGAAGATATACACATAGCGGCAATTATACAATATGGTGATTATAAAGAAATGATGTGAATTAGAGTGGCAAAGTCTTTGGCTAGGTTAGATATATAATTTCACAAAATCACTGATGGAATAAAGGTGGACTGGTATGAGCTGGGTCTTGGATGAAGGTGAAGGTTGGAGATTAAAAGGTGGTAATTTCTTGTCTTGAATATGTTGCTAAGTGGATGTATGCACATCAAGTAACTTCACATGTTGGGATAATCTTAACATTTTTTCACCGTTATTTTCAAGTGAGGATTCTTAGTCCATGCAGCTGGTCCAGTGGGATCACAGGTTCTTGCTACAAAGCGTGCTCTGCACTAGATCTGCTGTAGTTGATATTTCAAGGTAGACTCCCAAGGAGCCCACACAAGCCACACTGTTGCAGCAAATTACAGTACATGCTAGTTTCATTGTATGGAAAGAAGCATGTGAAATGTTACACTCTAGAAATCCCTAGGATCTTGGTCCAAATCAAGGTCTGGTGGCTATGAGCATGGATGCATGAAAGGTTTAGGAGATCTGGTTGATTTTGTCAGTAGTCTCAAGTATTGATTCAAGGCTAACAGTCGAATACTTGGCAAGCTCTTTATCATACAACAGAGAAATTTCAACTCACTACTGGTTTTAGTCCACTGCAGTGTTAATGAATCCATGAACTTTATTGATTTTCACAGAAAATAGCCTTGTTGTGGCACTCAGTTCGCCAGAATGTTTGCGCTTCACACACTGCACAAAATTCCTCACATTTTTACTGAGTTCCTTCAGCTGGCTCTTTCTTGTCACCATTGCCTTTCTGCTTGTTTCCTTAGTAGCATACAACATTCAGTGTACTGATTTATGATTGAAATGCTGGCCCCAGACTGTAGTCTATAGTCACACTAAGCATAAACAAGTACAAGCTTCAGTGAAAATAAGTGATCCATTAACTGCTCTTCTTGATTTCTTAGATAAACATCACTGAGACAGCTAATTCCACAATAAGTACTTCGTTACTAATGACAACCGACTAAAACCCACAATCAGTCCTTTAATTGTTTCTATCTTTCTTGGGGCTTTGTTTAATCACCGGCTGGAGGTCCATCAATAACTTGTAAGGGAAGTTTCAGCAATGGTAAACTGCAGGCTTCATTTTGAGAAAGCGTTCTGTTCCGTAGTTTAGTTTATGATTCCGTTCTGTTCGTTCCATAGAATAGATCCCACCATACGGGGGGGGGATCTATGGGGGCTTCAGTTTTTCTTTTCGCACACTTTGTGCAAAATTACTATAACGCAAACATGTTACTCAATTATCTCGATCTTTGGCACAAAATAAGAGCATGTAATGGTGGATTCACATACCTAGTTTGCTGTAAATCTGAGAAATATCCAAACAGTTATGAGCGTTTATTCGCGTAAAAAAAGATCAAACTTCTGTCACGGCTACAGAGTAAACCAAATATAGGGAACATTGGTGTGTAGATAAGCTGATCATCATAGCAGTGTCTTTAGATAGTTTGAATAGCAATAGAGTTACAGCGACAAAGTTATATAGCAAAGACTAAACAAATGTAAAATCTCGGGATCGAGATACTCTAATAGAGCAGTCACAACAGGGTAAAAAATGTGTACAAAAATGTTGAAAAACCTTACCAGAGTTTGAACCAGTGATGTCCATATCTAACACCTGCATCCTTACTCACTAAACCACTGCTACCTTGGCTGATCACCTCACTTACTTTATAAATGAAATTTCTAGTTGAAATCTACTTATAATCAAACATTTGTTATTTTATAGATCTACCATGGAAGTTCTAGAACATTCTATGTATGTTCTATTAGAAGTACTCAAAAAGTGTAGAGTATTACAATAACACAAGTACACAGAAAAATTCGGAAATTTTCAACTAGAGTAGGGACCATCATAATACATTGATAAAAAGCACTGAAACAAGCATGATATTAAATCACAGTAAAACAATAAGAAGTGTTATATCCCTACTGTGCTCCAAGATACCATAATGGAAGTGCACAGTAGGGATATAATACTTATTATCGTTTTACTGTAATAATAACATCATGCACTACTCCAGCTTGTTTCAATACTTTTTATCGGTGTGTTATTATGGTCCCTACTCTAGCTGAAAATTTCAAATTTTCTTGTTTGTTAACGTTTTTTTCTATAAAATTATGACTGGTGAACCCACACATACCGCATCTGAAATGGCACCACATGCCCCAATGATTGTCTGAAAAGTGAAGTATCTATTATGCTTCATTGTCAGCTATGTTCAACCCGTTACGCAGCATTTCGAATCAAGCACTGTTCGAAAAGCACCTCTGCAATCCAAGCATACTGAAAGAAAGAAATGGTTATCATCTGAAAAGTGAGTATCCATTACACTTCATTGTCGGCTATGTTCAACCAGTTACGCAGCAGTACCAATCAAGAACTGTTCGAAAAGGACCCCTGCTATCAAAATAGCCACTATGACAAATGCGGACAATTTCCTTTACGAAGGGAAGCCATCACATGCTATCACCAAAGGGAAGCCATCATATGCTATCGCCAACTTGGCACTTTTCGTAGCAAAGATGAATGGGACACAAAGGAGGACACTGGAAAGTTAATGAAGAATACATTGTACATATGCAGTATGCCAAAAGGCACCTGTTGGGCCGAAAAGATGTCAAACAGTAAAAAAATCAAGCCCGTAGCCTTAGCCGTTATCGAGTTACGCTTGTCTGAGGCATCAGTCTGTCAATTATTTAGTCAGTCAGTCAGTAGAAATTTTCCATTAAATAAATTATTTTTAAAATTCCATAGCAACTTGTTGAAAGCATTTCGGGTAGATCTGAAAGTTTGTTTGGGCTTAGTTTTATCTAACCAATACTGCCTCATCGTCGTCAGGGGAAATTGAGGCTGTTCTTTGGGTGATATTATTCTGTGGACCATGCCTACTCCTTTGTGGTCCCTACTATACAGTAACTATCATACTGTATGATAATAATATAGAAAGAAATGGTGCCGCACACCCCAGTTATATTTTTAAAAATTATCGTCTGAAAAGTGAAATATCCATTATGCTTCGTGTCAGCTATGTTCAACCCATTACACAGCAGTACGAATCAAGAACTGTTTGAAAAGCGCCTCTGCTATCAAAACAGCCACTATGACAAATACGGACAATTTCCATTACAAAGGGAAGCCATCATGTACTATCACCAAATCGACACTTTTCGCTGTCAGCAAAGATGAATGGGACACAAAGGAGGACACTGGTAAGTCCATGAAGAAGGCATTGTACGTACTGCGGTATGCCAATTGGTACCTGTCAGGCCGAAGCGACGTCAAACAGTGAAAAAAGCAAGCCCGTATCCTTAGCGTTTATCGAGTTACGCCTGAAGGCATCAGTCAGTCAGTTACTCAGTCAGTCAGTCAGTAGAAAATTCCATTAAATAAATTATTTTTAAAATTGCAACTCGTTAAGAGCATTTCGGGTCGATCTGAAAGCTTTTTTGGGCTTAGTTTTACATAACCAATACAGCCTCATCATCATCAGGGAAAATTAAGGCTGGTTTTTGGGTGATGCTATTTCATGGGCCACGCCTACTCCTTTGTGGTCCCTACTATATAGTACTATCGTACTGTATGATTATCAAATATTGAATTAAATCATGTAATAAAATACATTTATAAGTCTGTCTTCAATAATCATCATTGTATCTGCATAGTAAAGAAGAATGTGAGTAAAAACAAACATCAAAGTCAGCCATAGGCTGGTTTTGGGACCTTATAAAGTACAAAAAGAAGTAAAATCCACAGAAAACAGTCAAGTTGTGAAAAAATGGTGCGGCCTTAAAAAACCTGGGTGAAAAAGTTGTGAAATCAAAGGTGGCAGCCAAGAAATGGCTACAATGATGTTAATGATAAAAAATTTTAATAATGGCTGTGTGCATTGTTAAAATTATTAGCATTAACGTCATTGCAGTGGATCGTAATATACACCTTAAATTATAGCTACTGAGGACCTAGGTGCATTTCACAACAATTCCTAGTGAGTTTGTTATAGCATGCAACCACAAAGGCAAGTTTTCCAGAGCTATATACATGCCACACAGTTTAAAATATAAGGAAAATTAGGAATTTTAAGTTCAATTAGAGATCATAGAGAAAGTAGGGATAAAGGAAGGTTGCCTACACTTGTAGATGTACTAGTGGACATTTAATCCCTTATTCAGTCTATGCTCATGACTGAAGTAGGGATTAAATGTCCACTAGAGTATCTGCAGGTGTAGGAGACCTCTCTTGCTTCCTACTTTTTCCTATGGTCCCTTATTGAACTTAAACTTCCTCATACTTGTACTGGTGAACCCACACATATCATATCATAAGAATAGTACCTGTGTTAATGTTTTCATCTGAACGCATGTCCAAACTATAAACTACTAATTCACTTTTGACTGGAAATTGAAGTGGCCATTACACTTCACTTTCAGTCCGTTACATAGCTCTGCAAATGAAGAACAGTAGAAGCACCTCTGCAATCAATCCAGTCACCACAAAAATATGGACGATTTGTGTACCCCAATTATCAATACCAGTGAATTGGGCATTATGCTTTGCTTTCAGCTATGTTCAGCCTGCTACATAGCATTACAAGTGAAGAACAGTAAGAGAAGCACCTCTGCCAGTCTCCACGGAAAATACAGTTACGAACATAGAAAGCCATTGTGCTACCGCAAATTGACACCTTGGGCTGTTAGCAAAAAGAAATGGGGTATAAATGAGGACAAAGGTAAGTCCATGATGTGTGAATTGTAAATACTGCAGTATGCCAAGACACCTGTCAAGCTGAAGTGACATCGAACAGTGAAAAAAAAAGCCCATAGCCTTATATAGCTGTTATCAAATAACTCTTGTCTGAAGGCAGGCAGGCAGGGTAGGCAGGCAGGCAGGCAGGCAGGGCAGGCAGGCAGGCAGGCAGGCAGGAAAGGCAAGGCAAGGCAAGGCAAGGCAGGCACGCAGAACAGAAAATGGGTCAAACAAAGGAAAATATCCCTCAAACCTCAGGATTCAAACTGCAGGCCAGCCAATGTCTAGTCAAGCTCCACACTTAGTCTCCTCCAGGTTACCTTGTATGCCTCAAAGGCAACAGCCAGGAAGTGACAGCTATAATATTGTCAATTAAACTGTAATGTTATTGTTACAAATTTGTATTGCTGCAGTTAATTCACATTTGATCATAATTATTCCTACTAGAGGTTGTACTGCACAGCTCAGCTGTTTTAGTGCATATTCACATAATTCTAATATGTACACATGACTCACTGTCTCCAAAAGGTGCAGATGATGGTAACGGATTCCATGGTCCTGTCTCAGTTAAACCATACTGATAAGTGGTGCCTGCTGCCTGGTGTTGTATAAAACACACTCCCTCTGTTATGTTATCAAATCGCATCCATGTGGCATATCGCTCAATGTGGTAGTACTAGTGCAATACATGAGAAAAATTAAAACACAAGCAATAATGGCTATCAGACATGTAGTCTATAACATTGCTTTCAAGTATTATGTGACTGGGCTTGTGAAAATGGGGCATGTAGGCACATAAAGTTTGCCTACTTTTCAAAATTTAATGATTCATAACTTTATTATGCTATATAGCCACGCAAATTTCATCATTTATTAAACATTAAATGTATAAGTACAGGATGCAAATACTCTATTCCAGTGATGAGATATGTGATGGGGTACAGTTAGTGGCCACATGTTCTATTTTCCCAGACTCAGTCACATATACACATAACTAGCTATCATATCATAATCGTTATAATAATTATCATTTAGTCCTTGACAGTTCATACACCCAAGCTTTTGGTATATGATTTTGGGGGGTGTGATGTGGTCCCACTTTTATCTCACCATCTTACCATGCTAAATTCTCTTCATTCAAGTTCAGTGCCAACTATACTGCTGTTGACTATGTGCCCTGTGGTAATACTTTGTTGTACCAGGAAAATGCTCTCTGATCAAATGCTCAATAGTGGATTTCAATTGTGCTAAAATAATGAGATTTTTATGACCTTGAGGAGGGCAGAACAAAAGAAGGGCACTAAAGGGGGTTACTATCAAGTCAATGGCTGAAGAATATACATAATGCTTGAAAATGGGAAGTTATAGGCTGTATACTACAAACAAATATTTCCCTCTAATTATCAACAGTATGGTACTATGTATTGAGGATCATGAATGTTTGCACTTCCTCACAAAGATTATTGACCTTGGCAGTATTGGTTAGGTAGAATTAAGCCCAAAAGTGTCTTCTTAGCGCTTCAGATAAGTTATTACAGAAAAGTTTTCTGCTGATTGACTAACTAACTGCCTTCAGACAAACATAGCTAACTCAATAACAGCTAAGTCTATGAGCTTGATTTTTCACTGTTGAAAGTCACTTCAGCCCGACAGGTGTCATTTGGCATACTGCAGTACAACAAACAAGGAAGACTTTTACCTTTGTCCTCCTTTGTGTCCAACATCTTCTTGATGACAGCACAAGGTACTGATTCATAGTTGCTATAGTGTGTGTGATGGCATTTGTAATGGATATTGGCTATACTAACTGGATTGATTGTAGAGATACTTCTCGTGATGGTCTTTCTTTGTCTGTAACACTGTGTAACTGCTGAACATAGTTAAGTTTTTTAATAAATTTATAATAGTTAGGGCACACATTTAGATAAAAACATTGAGTATGGTACCATTTTTTCTTTTGATGTGGTATGCACTGGTTTACCAGTGATACACTAAAAATTAGCAGTGAATTTCACCAATTTCTACCACAATACCCACTACTTATGTAGTGACCTTCACTACATGGTGGTGAACGTCACTACATGGTGGTGAACGTAACTACATGGTGGTGAACATCACTACATGGTGGTGAACGTCACTACATGGTGGTGAACGTCACTACATGGTGGTGAACGTAACTACATGGTGGTGAACGTCACTACATGGTGGTGAACGTAACTACATGGTGGTGAACATCACTACATGGTGGTGAACGTCACTACATGGTGGTGAACGTAACTACATGGTGGTGAACGTCACTACATGGTGGTGAACGTCACTACATGGTGGTGAATGTCACTACATCATGGTGGTGAACATGGTGGTGAACATCACTACATGGTGGTGAACATCACTACATGGTGGTGAACGTCACTACATGGTGATAAACACCACTACTAAAGTAGTAGTGAACGTCACTACACAAAAATAGTATTATGGCGGACATTAGTTTGTTTTTACTGTTATGTTACAAAAAGTAAACAAACAAGTACAAGGAAAAATTAGGAATTTTCAGTTCAATTAGGGATCATAGCTATAAAATAAGGGAGGTCACTTAGGCAACCTCCCCCTTTTTAGATAAATCTACTTTCTTCCACCAGTTTTTCTTTTCAGTATATAATTATATACCTACATATTTGCACAGAATTATATATTTTGCTCAGCATTAATCTTTGGTAATTGACCATTTCTAACAGCATATAGCTACAGTACTCTATTAGAGTATCTTGATCTCTTCACTTGCTCTAGCCATAGCAAGAAGCTATTATATTGCTTATCTATGTGACTGTTCTATTAGAATATCTCAATCTTTTGTGTAGTCTTGTTTCTGAGTAAAATATCTAAGCTATACGTTTTCATGGTAAGTTCACGAAATTAAAGATGGAAAGTAAGAAATGATAATTTTATAGCATTCTACACAACTTTTGATTTCATAGCTCGCATAGCTGGGCAGGTTGGCTCTAGGCATGCACTTGTCTAGATTTCATAACTGCCATGCATTTTATACATTATTAAAAAGTAATCACATAAATTGCTAAGCTATATATAGATACTGTGCTTTACCAAAGAAACTTTAAGTACAAAAATAGAATCATTGGTATTTTCAGCTGTACTATTTTTTGTTTATTATAATGGCTCACAACACTGAATAGGTGCATGTTAGAATAAGAATGTTGAAAGTGGAAAATTTGAACAATGCAAGATTGAATCTGAGAGCATTTTCAATGGAAATTGTGTACCTGAATTAAGTATTGCCATACATATTAACTGACTACACAAGTAGATGAATGAAGCCCTTTAAACAGACCAATGCACTTCATTGTATGTATAGGTGCAGGCAGATTTGGAAAAATTCCATAACAGAACCAACTACGTGTTTCCAGTGAATGTTCTATTAGAGTAGTTAGCTGACTACTCTATATTAGAGTATCTCGATCTTGTACACCTCCAATCCTGATCCAGGTCCTTGTTACACAAACTTTAGCATAAATCCACTGATAATACCTTGGAAAGATGTTTATAAGGTGGTTTTATGAGTATTTATATTATTAGTGATCATATAATTATGCTAAGACAAAATTTCATTATAATATACTTAGCATATTGATTAAGTAAAGCCTAAATATGAAGGGAGGGCTTCAGCCCCCAAAGCCCCCCTCCCCTGGATCCGCCCCTGCTACAAAGGTGTGAAAATCGCGTTTACTTTCTTCCTGTTAATATACTCACGGTGTGCCGCGCCGGCTTCTTGGGCCACACGACACACTACCGTGTGTCTTGATTACATGCATAGCTATGTGCATTATAATCTACCTTATATAATCTACATTAGGTAACAGTATATTGTCAGGACACTCTGTGATATATTATCTAGTATAGCTAATACCACAAGTTATTAACTCATGATAATAGCATATAATGAAAGTATATAGTACTACATAATTTAATGGCAAACATTCAGTTAATGGCAAATATAGTAATATAACATTGAGTTGGCAACTAGGACAATGATCAAGTTCAACTATGCACTTATCGATGGCATGAATTCAAACTATGCATGCACTGCCACATGCATGAACTATGCACTTATCAGATAGCTAAGTGCATGCCAGTGTGCTGGGTGGTCTGAAGAGGTCCCCAATGGGTGAGGCCTTTTGAACCAATTGGCACAATCTCCAGGTGGGGCCATCATGGAGGAAAAACCATCATTATTGATGTAAAAGGCATAAACAATAGACCTACACTTACAATCTAATTGTTAGTCCATTCTGGACAGTCCCTATAGCTATAGCTATAGCTAGCCAGAAATATCCACGTTCCATTTCGGTCCTGATATACTCTATTAATTCGATGCACTTACTTCCCATTTCACTAGTGTGTATAAGACTTCATCCACTACTATCTTGCCATAAATCTTGAGACGGAGGTTCTTGTATTGGACAACGGTAAAGTTATTTTTATCGATATCTTCTGGCGGCAAAACTGGAGGTAAAGTTTCTTGTAAATATTTGTAAATTGTTTGCCACCCTTGTAAGCAGGTTCTCTTTTTTCGGCGAAGGAATAAACAGCGGCAAAGATTCTCGCCAACATAGCAGCAACAGGCCATCACTTATCTCCCAGTCGAAGTCGAAGTCAGGCAGCGTCCTACCCTAATTACCAATGGCGGGCGCCGCTCGATTAGAGATTCAGTACTCGGAAGCTACTAAACCTTGGGGGCTATTCACGTGAGACGATACTTTTGACTCTAAATCACAACTATTTTAATTTATATAACTGTAATTACAGTTCAGTTAGGGATCATCAGTGACTGCCAAGCTGTTAGCTAGCTATAAAGGAAAGATGAAAGACTGTTTTTTGGGTGATGATTACCTATTGTTGGGGCAAAAAACCCAAACCTCCTAGGCATAGCCAAGCCCCTAAATATCTTTGGAGCGATCCCATAAATTTGATGAAATTTTAAAATCTTTCTATATAACAGAATTTTATGCTGTCTGACTGCCTTCATATCTCAACAATGGATATGGCTACAGGCTTTGTTGCTTTGTCCTGAGACATGCATGCCTTTTTGCCAACTGCAATATGTACAATGCTTGCATCATGGACTTCCCTTTGTCCTCCTTTGTGTCCCGACTGACAACACAAGTAAGGTGTTGACTCATGATAGCATGCATGACACAGCTTCCTTGTCCCCCCTAAAATTATCACTTTAAACAATGCACATATTCCTTGTTAGGTCATCTATTTTACAACATTTTATTAAACACAATCATAACAGGATACAGGTGGATAATTATTATAGCCAACAATGAAAAAGGAAATACTTCCTCTTAAATTCCCATATATGGCTTAGCAATTAATTAAGACACATTGTTTAACATTCACTGAAAACTTTCTGTAAATATTTCCTTGTTGATATAACACAACTTATTCAGTCCAGTATAGTAGCTAATCCAGCTGGTTAGCAAAAATTTCAATTAGCTCAGCTAATGTTTTGATACAACATTACAGAACCTATATCAATTGCCTTTAATGTTAGTGCAGGGAGACATGTGATACGGAGAATTCATTGACTCATTATTTGCTAGTCATTTTGCAACTTGGTAATTCTGTTCTATACCATATGTGTATTTTGTACCATACGCGTATGGTACATACCATATGCGTATACGCGTACGGTACAACCATACGCGTATGGTACGGAAAATCGTACCATCTGAGTATAGGCTATAGCTAACCTGCTTTGCATATAATATCAAGCAGAAAGTTTTTTGCACTGCCGTACCTATTGACTATGCCGGATGGCACTCTGCTTTCATTTCTTTTTGGGGAAGAGGGAGGGGGAAGGGGCTAGTCTCGCTAAGCGTTTTCTGTAATTCAGTGAAGATTGAGCTAGCTAGGTAGCTATATACATCTATAGAGCAATCATATTTTGGTATGATTAGCTATTCTATTATCTAGAACTGCATGAGATGTATTTTGCTTTACTGTAATTAAGATATAATTTGCTTTACTGCATGATGCAAACCTACATTGTTAAAACTGAGGTGGTCATAGCACACTCAACCAGCAGCACACCCTTGGGGTGCAGGCACACTTTCAGGATATAGTGTGTGAAGCACACAAGACAAGCAGTGTGACCGTATATTGGTGTACATGGCATCTTTTATCATTTAGAGGTAGTAGGATGTATCATAAAAGCATCAATTTTATTGAATTTATGTGCAATAAATAAACTTATTTTGGTCTAAGCCATTACACAGACATGTTACAATAAAATGTGTATTTGTGCATAATTATGTGGTATGCTCTAAATGTGCTTTACATAGCATGCACTCCTGTGGTGTATGTGATATGTAGGAGATGATTGTCCACAATTGTCCATTAGTTAGCAAATGTAAACCCATTTGTCCATTAGTTAGCAAATGTGAACCATCATCTCATTTGCTAACTAATGGATGATGGTTCACATTGATGGATGATGTGTGATGGTGTGTGTGTGGATGATGTGTGTGTGTGTGTGTGTGTGTGTGTGTGTGTGTGCAATGGATGATGTGTGGCTGCAATGGATGATGTGTGTGTGTGTGTGTGTGTGTGATATGCACAAAACACATTTTATTGTAGTGATAGGTTAACAAAGCCGGTATGTTTGTATCAATAAAGTAACCAATTTGCATTAACCAAGAGTAAATTTACTCTTGATTAACATTAACTCATAGAATTTCCATTAGATTAATCCAGTCAACAGTAGAAAGATGAAAAAGATGATCAGTGGGGGCCGTACATATTTTAAGGTAGCCTCAGTTGAGTGAAATTAAACCCACAATCAAACTCCAGGCTTGGTGATATATAGGTTTATATACATTTCGAAACAATTAATGTTTAAGTATAGATTTGAAAGCAGTAAGTTGCTGACTGACTAATAGTGTTGTGTACTGTTTGTAGATTGTTGACATTCCAGGAATGTTACACCAATTGTGAAACTGCAGATGATGTAATATTTCACAATAATACTATGAGTGGTTGACTTTGATAATAAAGCTGTCACATTCTACGCTTCCACTCCTGAATGCACAAGTGCTTTTTTTCTCCACAGTGGAAATGCTATTACTTTGAAAGTACACAAGCTGGTATACTAGTACTGTATGTTCTTTAGAATAGTCGAGTTAATTATCTAGCTGTTGCATAGCAACCACATACACTGAAAACGTATTGTAAATTTTAATCTTTATTTCTTCTTCCACACAGTACATTGTGGCTGCAATTGCTACACATATATTACTCCTATTGGATTCATGATCCATTGTTTAATTAATGCAATGAAAATTGAAAAATCAGGCCATTATTACATAATGCTACTCCTCCTTCATACCTGCAATAGAGTTTATGATGTAATGTAATGATGTGACATGATGTAATAATTCATTATGCATACTTGTAATATTAATATTGTGTACTGTAGCTGTAAGAGTTAGTTGTTATTGCGTGCTTTCAATTATTGATTAATAATATTACATACGGTGGTCTATTCTGCTTATAAAAGATTTTCCCAAGAGCCTATACTTCCCTACAATTATAGAACAATACCCACACATATGTGATAGCAACCATATTAATTAATTTGTATCCATTGGAAAATCTAGCCAATTTTTTTCAGTCACATATATGTATATTATTTCATTAAATATTTTATTCTATTGTTGCTACATAATCTATTGTTTAGCTAGTACACTATAGCTTCCACTTAAAAATGGATATTTGTGCCTAATGGCATGCACTAAAGGAGTGTTGAGCAGACAATTTTAATCAGATGAGCTCGAGAAGTACAATGTAATGATTGCCCAAACAGAGGAAGACCTGGAGAATGCTGATACAATAACATTGAGGGAGGTAGCAAAGAGATTTAACTGTAGAGAAAGCAATCTTCCAGTTTGCAAATTAATGTAAATCTGGCTGTAGCGTAGCATTATTAGCATAATTAATTGCATGTGCAATAAATTCTTTTTGAACTGAATCTTTGCTATTGAATGAGGCATGCACATTGCCTACTGAGATGAAGTAGGAAAATATAACATGGCAGAGATTTTATGGTGAGTTTATGAGTTCTAATGAATATTTCAGTAACGAATGTATATTATCTAGCATTGTTTAATTGTTAAGTGTGTTGTATAGCCACTCACTACTTACTGTGGATGGGACTACTCTTATCTGAATGTATATACTCTTTAAAGTTAACAACATCCACATTAATTTGTGCTGTAGGTCCAGTGCGATGAATGTGAGTGGTGGTACTATTTACAGTATGTACAAACAAGAAAAGTACGCAAACAAGAAATTGGATCCTCAAAAGAAGAAGAGTGTAGCTATATAGTAGATAAAGATGAAAAGACAGTGAGGGGCCATGTTGCACAACTGATAACACTTACAAAGTTCATTTTCGGTTCTGTAAAATCTGGTCACATATTACCTCCATTTTAATATTATACCTAAACTACAGTTAAAATAGCTGTCAAATTGTCACCCAGCACATTCCTATGTACTAAGCACCTCTAAAAATAATAATTGTTGTATAGCTGGTGTAATTTCATAGCCAGATTTTAAGACTTCACAACTATCTACAAGGTATAAAATCAACCTACTAAGGAGTGATCATTGCTACTTAAATATTACAAGAGAATCTCAGTGCTCTCCCCAAACCACCTACAACTTAGCTTGTTTGTTCCCCTCCCCATGCCAATTTCTGGATCCACACCTTGTAGGCAATGACAGAACAAAGTTTATTACATCTAAGCAGTTTTGAAGAATACCTTAAAGAAAGGGCATAACTGTCCCACTCCTTTAATCGCTGGATCACATGTTTCTGACCAGTTCCCAATTGCAAAGATCCTCTGCACTCTAGCTGGATTCTACTACAGTGCTGTAGAACAAGCAACTTAAATTTTCTTCTTACTTGTGGATTAACAAACTACTGTCAGTGGACTCCATTGGTTTCTTCAGGACCGTTATCAACACACAACCATCTTTTTACTGTTCTTACACTAACTTAGTTAAATCCTGGACTATCATAATATGCAAAAAATTAACTCTTTAGTTTTAAGCTACATAAATTAAAAAAAAAAGTAGTTACACACAGTTTTTACATAGAATGTGTTGTTATTTCAAATGTATAGTCAGGATTGCCAGAGGGGGAACCAGAAGTATGATCTGGAACTATCTGTGTAGTGCTGCTAACAAACATGAGATAGTAATTCCGATCAACAACAAGCCTGATGGTATTAGGCTCACTCAGATCAAAACGTGACAGATTATCAGCTTGCTATTATAAGAGATTATTATGCATGTATTATAAGCATACAAAACAATTATTGTTTTCTGTATGTAGCTATACTGTATTCAAAGAAAATTCATGGGGGCTCTAGGTTTGGTGGTGACTGGTTTCCAATCCAAACCTTTTGTGATACCAGGACCAATGCATTAAGTTGACTGCTCTGATAATAAGGTATATCTTGATCATGATTGGCCAGTTTCTGAACTTCAGATACCCCTCCAGAGCCACCTGTACAGCAGAGCTGTGTTTATCTATATAGCACTTACTTTTGCTCTTCTTGCCACTTGCACCATATACCCATCATCTACACTTGTGACTTGCAAATATAGATCACGCTGGCCATTAAATAGTTCAACATCTGATAAATCATCAGATCCAGAAAAATCAATGAAAGCTGTTAAGATAAAGAGAATATAGGTACTGGTGTACAACAACTGTGTAAATTGTTAGCTACAACCATGGCTACAATATAATATAATGTAATATATACCCTAAAGAAATATAGCTGTAGTAAGTGATATCCAACATTGCACACAACCAGTGGCATTGCTATTATAACAAGTATTTCAAAAAAATTGGAATTTATATCTAGAGTAGGGACCATAGCACATAGATAAGAAGTGCTGAAATAAGCTGGAGTAGTGCACGATATTAAATCACAGTAAAACAATAAGAAGTGTTATATCCCTACTGTGCTCTAACTACCATAATGGAAATGAACAGTAGGATATAAGAATTCTTATTGTTTTACTGTAATTTAATATCATGCACTACTCCAGCTTGTTTCAGTACTTTTTATTGATGTGCTATGGTCCCTACTCTAGTTATAAATTCCAAATAATTATTTTGAAATACTAGTTTCTTAACTTTTTTAGTAAATAATTTTATTATGATTGGTGACGCATACGGCATTTGAAATGGCACCGTGCACCCCAGCTATATTGTCTGAAAATTGAAGTATCCATTACACTTCATTGTCAGCTATGTTCAACCCGTTGCACAGCAGTACGAATATAGAACTGTTTGAAAAGCATCTCTGCAACCCACGCATACAGAAAGAAAGGGTTGCATGGCGCCGCATGCCCAGTTACATAAATTATTGTCTGAAAAGTGAAGTACCCATTACGCTTCATTGTTGGCTATGTTCAACCTGTTACACAGCAGTACAAATCAAAAACTGTTTTAAAAAAACCTCTGCAATCGAAGTAGCCACATGAAAAATACAGACGATTTTCGTTACGAAGGGAAGCCATCATGTGCTACCACCAAATTGACACTTTTTGCTGTTAGCAAAGATGAATGGGACACAAAGGAGGACACTGGTAAGTCCATTGTACGTACTGCGGTATGTCAAAAGGCACCTCTCGGGCTGAAGCAATGTAGAACAGTGAAAAAATCAAGCCCGTAGCCTTAGCCGTCATCAAGTTACGCTTGTCTGAAGGCATCAGTCAGTCAGTCAGGCAGTCTGTAGAAAATTCTGTTGAATAATTTTTTTTTAAATTCCGTAGCAACTTATTGAAAGCGTTTCGGTTCGATCTGAAAGCTTGTTTGGGCTTAATTCTACCTAAACAATACTGCATCATCATTGTCTGAGGCTGTTTTTTGGGGGATGCTGGCCATGCCTACTCCTTTGTGGTCCCTACTATGCAGTCACTATCATACTATATGATAAACTATGTACCCATGTTACCATTGAGGTAACGGCAGCTGCCTCAGAGACTGAGTATAATTTGTGACCCACTGAGCAATGCACATTCCTCGAATTTCATTTTATTACTTCTCTGTTATCTATAGTAACAAAGGAATGGACAACCAAAGTTTCAGCCTTTTGTGATGAATGGTATTGGAGTTATAGCACTAGATAGATGGAACAGGAATAAACTCGATTTGTACAGCAAACAATCTGGCAAATAAATTACAGGGTGCTTATTTAATTAATCATAACACACGACTAAAACAAGCTACAAATTACAGAGTTTGACTCAGTCTGTTCACCATGAACTGGCCCATCAATCAAGGTAGTGTTTTCCCTGCACGCCTCAGTGTGGACAAAGAAGAAGGTCATTCCAACACTGAAATAGTGACAATAAACTTTATTTCTACCGTATCATGAATAACCACCCATAACTCAAATACCAATCAGTGTATGACCTTGAAACAACAATTTTCTTATTCCCCATGAACAGGAGAGTTTGGTGGTATATCGGTTTTATTGAACCGAGCTACGTTTCAGTACATACAGCAGCAATTAAACATGCATAAATTTTTTATACAGCACACATATTTTTTACCCAGTTTATTTCAATATGTTTTTATAGCAAGATAGAATTATGCAAAAAAAGCCGGTTTTCACTCAGCAGGTCACATTTAGTTTATCATTTTTGTCTTGGAGCATTATTAATTAAACCAAGTGCACCCACATAAAACTTATCTGAAATTGTTTTCTGAAAATCGTGTGTGTTGCATGTACAGTGGAACCTCAGTTATCTGAACCCCTTGAGACCAGTGGTGGTCCATAAGTCTGAAAAGTCCATATCTCTGAAACTGTATATAAATAATCTTAAAGTAGCATAAAGAACAGTTTTAAAACTTTCAGTATAATCAACTACCCTAATAGAACAGTCACTACTCTAATAGAGCAGTCATTTTCGTAGTTCAGTTAACCGAGAATCCGGATAAGTGGGTTCCAGGTAACTGAGGTTCCACTGTATGTATATATGCATGTATGTATGTATGTTTTTGTTTGTATATCTGTTTGTTTCCTGCACCTATATGAGCAAAACAGGTTATGCTAAAAGTAGCCTATATAGTTATGAGAAATACTCAGCACCTTCCTGGTAGACAAGTTTTTGCTTGAGGTGGTTTATTCATACCAGCTTGAAAAACAGGTAACTGAAGATGTTACGAATGCTTATTTAGGCATAAAGCAACCAAAAAATTGCTTCATGGGCTACCAGAAATAGGGGTGATGTGAAAAGGGTGTGGCCCATGCTTATTTGTATTCAAATGCTCCTAAACAAATGAACCTTTGAACCTTTGAACCTTTGAATTTCAGAACATTCATTTATGCACTAGTAATTTGTGGTTTGTTTGAAATATTCCTTCTTAGCAGTGCATAGCAACATAATTACCAAATTATATAAACTAATTCACAAATTGTGAAATGCACTTAGTTACATTATTAATCTAATTATCCAGATAAATTATTTACAATAGCATTGCATTAATATGAATATACAGATGGGTGATTGATTACCTAGCTAGGACATGACTAAAACACAGAACAGACTGGGAAACGGATTCGTACGCAGACTGGCTCAAACAGTCTAAAATGTGTATTTACCAGTATATAGCTCATAGCATAGCATCCGCAAAACTACAATACGCATAACAAAGGTCTGAACGTGATTTTAAACGTGTTCAAGCCAACAACAAGCCCTGTGCTTAAAATTGTTGAAGTATAATTAATACAGTATGAATTTATTGTTGCAGTGAACCTTACTAGCCGATGAAGTACAATGTGGTGTGATATCAAGTGCAATGTGGTGTGATTTCGAAGCCTGCTCATAACTTCCCATCACCTGTTACACTGAGAAGCAGCTGTGAAACTAGTTGCAGCAATTAACCTGAACACAAATCTATTAATAATAGTGTCTCTTCAACAAGTCTTGAAGCTTGTATCTTGGCTCATTATACAGCCATAGTCTCTGTCCGGGTTTAAGACTAATACAGCCATACCACCACGAAGAATACCCGTTTAATCCAGCACAAAAAGAATGAAGTTCAAGAGCAATTTTGCAGAGTGCTTAATACCTTATGCAAGCTTCGATACGACGTTTAGAGATTTATTTACTGTCATTGCAGCATCTGATATTGTTTGGAGTGGGTAACTGTGATAAATAGACGTTTGGGGTAAGTTTTTCCCATGTTTTAGTCATGTCTATTTAGCTAGAAAGTGATGCATGGGTGCCTGGTTTTTGAAGTAGCACAATGTCAATTTGTTTTTATACTGTTAAAACATGGTTCAAAAATAATGGCCTGGCTGAAAGAAACAGCTTGGTTTTACTTAAAGTCAATAGGTCATTTCATTTCAAAGTACATTAGCCATGAAATTTTATTAAGTTACCTGCCCACTGGTATCAAGGGTGGCTGGTTTTTGGGTGATATATTTGGCCAGAAAACCCAAACCTCCATGATCCCTAATATACAGTACTACTATACTGTATAATTAGTCACAATCATCCTGGTGCCTTGGCAGTGTTGGTTAAGCATAACCAAGCCAAGTGCTTTCAGTACAACCCTAAATGCTTCCAATAGATTGCTACAAAATTTTAAAAAGAAAATTTTATTCAATGGTATTTTCTAGTCACTTCAACCCAACACGTGCCTTTTGACATACCACAGTACATACAATGCATGCATCATGGACTTACCTTCGTCCTCCTTTGTGTCTCATTTCTTTTTGTTGACAACCCAAGGTGTCGATTTGCAGTAGCACAATAGCTTCCCTATGTTTATAAATGGGAATTGTCTGTATTTTCTGTGATGACTGGATTGATTGCAGAGGCGCTTCTTCTACTGTTGTTCTGTGCAACGGGTTGAAAATAGCTTAGAAAATGATATGCATAAGATATTTTGACCTTTGAGACATAATAAGGTCTTTAAAATCCACTAAAGGACTTGCTAGCAGGTTCTTAAAATGGTTACAAACCTGCTAGCAGAAAAGATCTCAAGCATCGCAAATCTCACTTTCGATCATTGATTTGCTATGCTCTCCTAAGTATATTACAGGCTAATAGTCTACAGTGGGTGTAATCACCCAAGCCAACACGAGTTTGACCACTCCATTCCTTTTATAAATCAATTTGATTATGGGAGGTACCGTTTAACATTGTAGCTCGGATGAATGGATAAGTCCAGAAAATTCTGTTTAGCGCCACCCTGTTTTCTAGAGTATTTTAAGCACGTTTCATCTTCAATTAAACTGTAGAAGCATTTAACCAAATACCTAGATGGGTAAGCTTTTTTGTAGAATGGTTATTTTGCATTATTTGTAATGTGGGTGTGGTCTGTGAAACCCAGTCTGGTCTTTATTATATTACTATATTGCTGTTGCACCATATTAATATGACTTCTTGAGATATTGGGCACTTCAGGGCATTTATATTGATGACAATCCCATTTTCCCATAGTTGTATTCTCCTGCTTGTAGTTGTAGTACTAGTAGTAGTAGGTAGAGTAAGTAGATAAATACATAATTTGTATTAGTTGTTGTACCCTATAGTCTGTTTTGTTTTATCAAAAACACTCAATAAAAAACTGACAATCTGTTATCATTGTATTCACTCAAGCCAACTGTTATGTTAATTCACACGTTCTTCACACTGTTGTGACACCATGGCACTTGCGATGGCAGCAACTGGTCAGTTTCCTTGTCAAGACAATTATTTTCACTAGCATCTGTCTTCAGCAAGTAGCGATAAGGTGCTAGCTTCGATTTCTCTTTGACAAAAATATGTTTACTCTTTCACACTCATGTGCGACGGTTATAAAATGACTGATCCCACAATAATCCCATATAGAATGCTTTCATTTTCAAAGTCAGTTAGAGACCATACCCTCAGATCTTCGTGTTTTAGAAACCGTGGCTTTACCTCTGTTTTTAATACCCACAAATATCCTCGTTAATATCCACGAAGATCCTCGTGCTAGGTCACTAAAAGCAAAGCATGATGGACTTTCGATTCAGTAATTGATAGTCGGGGTGTGCAAATCATCCATATTTTGTGACAATGATTTCAGAGACATTTCTATTGTTCTTCGCTTGTAGCGCTGTGTAATGGGCTGAACATAGAGCTGAAAGCAAAGTGTAATGGTCACTACACCGTCAAGTCAGTAATGATAGTTGGGGTGCACATTCAGACAAAAACACAAACTCTGGCACCATCTTTTCTTTTGATGCAGTATTTGCAGGATCACCAGTCATAATGATGTTACAAAAAAAAAGGAATTTTAAATATCAATTAGGAATCATAGAAAAAAAAGGGGAAACAAGGGAGGTCGCTTACACCAGCAGATATACTATTAGACATTTAATCCCTAATTCAGTCATGGGTATGGATTATATCCACAATGATGTCATGAGCACAAGATGGCCACATTATTTGGGGGACTAATGTACAGGCGCCTATAGAGAAATCGTTGTTTTGATTGATCATATTTCTGCCAAGGAAGAAGATATCAAGCTCTAAGCAACAGGTATAGTTACAAGACAATACAATAAACGATTTGTATAGCATATTGGGAAATGTTTTGAAATAATACTCATTTGCAATGTGTTTGTTACTTTATACCCATACCTGTTGGCTACTGGTCAGTTTCTTTGAATATGATTGATCAAGAAAATTTCTCTATAGGCACCTGTACATTAGTCCCTCCAAAAAACACAGCCAGCTTGTGCTCATGACGTCATTGTGGATAAAGTCCATAGACTCCAAATTAGGGATTAAGTGTCCACTAGTATGTCTGCAGGTGTAGGTGACCTCTCCCTTGTTCCCCTACATTTTAATATGATCTCTAATTGAATATACAATTTCTAACTACTTACACTTGTAAAAATGATTATAACTTTGGAATGAAATCACCTACCATATTTCTATATTTATAAACCGTTAAAAATATTTCGTCGAAGCTAGCATCCGACGAAAATTTATTACGCGAAATTTTTTTACCAACGTAATATTCGAGAAGTTGAATGAATTCGCTTTCTGGCCACCTGGATTGAGGTTGCTGCGGTCTTTTAAAAACAAAGGCCTCCCTCATCCTAGGAGAGAAGGGAGCTGCCGATCTATTTCGCCGCACATTGGTAATGATGCCATCTGATTCCCTGATAGACAACTAGCTACTACAGGACACATTAAATGGAGTATACATGCACAAATATGCAAGTTGATGAAAAATTTTCGTCGCTTGAGGACACAGGTGAAAATTTTTTAACACGAAAATTTAACTCGTGAAAATTTCTCGCAGCTTATATTTATAGAAATACGGTATTAATGTCAAATAAACAAGTCGTTTCTGTTAGCCAGACCTTTATTAGTGTAAAATAATGCCTCAGGAAGATAAAGACAATATAACTGAATTTTCAAAAATGGTTGTATACAGGCGCGGTTCTAAGGGGGTTAAAACATACACTGACTAAACAAGTACTCCATACTGTATGGTTTGACTAGTCAGTAGCTAGCTATCATCTACCAAGGCACCACACAGCCATACAGGTACATGTCTCAAAACTTGCTCGCATCTGTTCACATATGAATTTTAAATAAATTCTTAATCCATCACTGGGGGCTATTCAACACAATAAGCATTCATTCAGTCCCTGTCATGATGTTGCAGTTGGTAGTCACACAATCTTCCGTTTAATAAGTGCCTTACAATGGCAATACCACAATTGAAACCTTGGCAAGATTGCCGTTTCTCCCTTTGGAAAGAAGGGCTTGAGCTGACATGGATTAGAGTTGTGTAAGTTGTGCTAGTTATTCTTTACAATCATTAATGTTAAAAGTGGTTATTCAACAGTGATAGCAAAACACTAGCATTTACCAGGGCACAAGTCAAATTAAACCAGGGAACAGGCCTGGGTGTAGACACACCACTGGGCCAATAATGTTTACATCAGTTAATCTGTAACTTTACTGTAATTTATATTGCTGCATTTCATTATTGGTCACCATATTTGATCGTTATTGAAGGTTGCACTGCACAGCTCAGCTGCTTTGGTGCATAGTTACACATACTATGTACATATGACTCACTGTCTTCAAAAGATGCACCTGGTGGTAGTGATACCCATGGTCCTGTCTCAGTCAAACCATACTGATAAGTGGTGCCTGCTGCCTGGTGTTGTATGAAACACACTCCTGCTCTCAGGTTATCAATTTGCATCTGAATGGAATATCGCTCGATGTGGTAATACTAGTGTGATGCATGAGTAAAATCACAACATACTGCACATAACCTATAACATTGTTTTCAAATAGCTATACACAAAGCTATCATTTCATTAGCAGTACAAATATCATCTACTCCTTGACAATTCACACACCCAAACTTTTGGTCACCTGTACCCATTGCATGTTTTGGCATCAAAAGTAGTCAAGCCATACCCCTAACACGTCAAAGACTTTATGATAAAAATAATTTTGAATGGGATACATGTGATGAGCAGTGCCAACTATACTACTGCATGAAAAACAACATCCTTTGACCTTGTACCAGGAAAGTTTCATACCTCTATGATAGAATGGTGCATGTCAATTGTGACGAATTTGAGTTTTTTGGGACCTTAAACAAAAGAAGGGCACAAAAGGTTGCAGAGCTTGTGATAAGAAATTTCAGTTGTCCTGCCACAATGTTCTGACAAATCAGAATTGGCCAGACAGTTGCCTAAAATGACTGGACATGGAAGATGGCCTATTGTATCCACTACAGCATATTAGAAAGGACCTAATATTGTTATTATGTCAAATGCCTTGATGCAGCTGTAAGTGGTTACAGTACACCAGAGGGTTGGCAATAGTAATTTTTTGCGGTCACTCCCTTATCTCCTAGCAACCAAGTAAGTGCTATAGTTGGTAGAATACCAGATAAGCCAACTCCCTTTAGCTCTCTCCTTATACTTTGATGGGACACTGTGTCCAGGAAAATAGCAGAATCATATCTATGCAATTTGACCAGTGTCCGGACTACATTATCATAAAACTCCATTTTCCCCTAGTAATTAAATATGGCAATTAAGAAATGGCTGCAATGATAATGCCAATGTTGTCATTAAAATAGTTAACTGCTTATTTTTCACAGCTCACATTATAGCTGGGTAAGTTGGCTCTAGGCATGCACTTGTCTAGATTTTATAATTGCTTTGTATTTTTACATTACTTACACGTGAATAACTTTAAATTGCTAGCTATATAGGTATTATGGAAGCTTCACCAAAGAAATATTAATTACAAATGACTGATATTTTCAACTGTTTCATATATACTTTGTTAATCACAAAACAAAATTAATGTCGAGGCTGCTCTTCATTACTATAATATGTGTACAAGTACGACGTTCCTCTGTTAACACAAATATGGAACCAAACATGTATTTTTCATCATTGTCTGTGTGAAGCCGAATTGCAAAGGACATTCACAAAAACCTGCTGTACCCATGTCTTATACTGAAATGAAATTTAAAAATATTTCACTGTGTTCATACAGCTATCATTTCTCATATACTAGCTGGTTAGGTTTAACATTATGCTTTTTGCTAATTGGTGTGTGTGTGTGTGTGTGTGTGTGTGTGTGTGTGTGTGTGTGTGTGTGTGTGTGTGTGTGTGTGTGTGTGTGTGTGTGAGTGTGCAGCACGTGCATGTGTACGTGTAAACGCACTACCAACCTCCTTGTGGTGGGCCTGGTAACATGCCACTCTGGTGGTGTAACTAATAGTAGCAGCGCTGGTCTTCATCGTATGGAGGAAACCAGGCAGGGTCAGAGTGCCCTTGAGTTGGTTTTGCAAGGCAACAATAGGGTTAATGCCATGTATACACTGGACTATAAGACCCTGCTATTATCAGCAGCCCCTTATAGGAGTCCATTCATACATCTGGCCTAAATAAATTGTTTACAATTAGGTCACCCAGCATCCCTTGGCTAGTGTCTCCCAAGGGTGGTAAGGGACCAGATCGAAGCAGAATCCGGGACAGGCAGTCAAGTGTGTGTGTGTGTGTGTGTGTGTGTGTGTGTGTGTGTGTGTGTGTGTGTGTGTGTGTGTGTGTGTGTGTGTGTGTGTGTGTGTGTGTGTGTGTGTGTGTGTGTGTGTGTGTGTGTGTGTGTGTGTGTGTGTGTGTGTGTGTGTGTGTGTGTGTGTGTGTGTGACAGTTTATACACAGATGAGCAATTTCTTGTGGTATTAGTTGTCTACAACAATTTGGAATACGTTTATTACAAGTTGCCATTCCATTGTTCCACTAGGCCATGCACAGGGATCCCCCAAATCCTCCATTATGCTGTTAGCTGTACAACTGTCATGATCACACAGATAGTTTTATGGTATAAGGTGGTTTGTGGGCTCGTTTACTACCTAATTTGATATGAGCAAAGGAATGTTGGACTATTTCCTTTTCTGTTCTCTATACTAGTTACAATCTTTTGTACAAATATAAATCTTGCAAGTTATAGCTGAACAAAGTAACTGTCATGACAACTGAATGATTAACATGTGGTATATTGTTTACTGCATACAATGTCAGCTAGTACTATTGTTATAACTTGAGTTGCCTCCCGCATTCAACAATGGTGCAAACTATATGCACTTACATCATGACCCCATGCTGTGACTCCCCCTAGTCTTGCGTGCCAGACAGTACACCCGTGACACCCCCACACAAATTACCGTTTGCGGCACGCGAGACTATACTAAGCACTTCCCCCCTCCTGGGTGGGATTTCCATCCTAATGTGCTAATGTACTGGGTGGCCTGAGGGGGGGCATAACGCCTCATACATAAGGTAGGGGCGGGCGTTCCCGGACAAAGTTTGCACATGTATTAAAAATTTGTTCAATTCTCGAGAGAAAAACGGATTCTAAAATGCTTAGTGCCGAATTATAGCTAATGAACTAGACTATCGGTGGTATAAATTGTGGATGGTAAAGTGTAGGGTGCTAGGAGAAAGAGCAGTTTAAATTTGCAGTTTGAGAAAACGCCAAAAATTTAGGGTGCTCTGTACAGTCCGCTTATATGGCTTCCAGTGAAATTTAATTTGTTCTATAACTTACAAATGGTTTTAGCAAATGTTCTGTACTTTTTTACTGGATATATGCTAACACTAGTACACAGTTTAGTCCAAACCCAACTCCTAAATTTGCTTTAGAACATGAGTTACAGTTTTTCCCTTTATACTAGAACTAGTCCTACAGTTTACACACTAGAGCCTTGATACTTTTATGATACACTATGCTAAACAGCACAAACCATTGTGCGTTTTTATTTTTGTCTTTTAGCTTCTCATTCATCACATATTTATCTTTTGGGTTGACACTCCCAGAAATCCTTTTCTTTACTTCCATGCTATTCATCATCTGAACTTGCTATTTAAAAATGGCAAACGCTCTTCTTTGGCAAAATTGCTAAAGTAGCTTGTGTGAAAATTTCATGTCCATTGGATTAAAAATGATGGAGTAGTTCTAATTTGAGTGAGAGGGTGTAGAATAGCAAGATGCGTGTGCTTGTTGCTATGGGATACCTAATTTATGGGTACTAAAATGTGTCAACATGTCACAGACTAATTAAGTGACCATAATATTTCTTTTAGTGCAAAACAGACTATGTCTTGGGAAGCTTTGTACGAACTGTACAGAGCACCCTTAAAAAAGGCGTACCTGCCATTGTTATGGGAAATGCTGCACTCTATTGAGTGTCATGGCCCAGCAGAGACTCAAAGCATTCTATTTGTCTGGTTACTTTGTTGATGACAGCGATTTTTAAGGAGCAGAACTGCTACCAGCCTTGCTCGGACCATGCGAGTGTCTTGCAGCGCTTTCGAAGATGCGACATTTGATCTACTGCCTGGAAATCTGTATCAGTCCTTGCCTTAACACTGAAACAGCATAGTTAAGTAGTGTGGCTCCGCGGATCCTTGCTTGGGGCTTCTCCGGGATGCTGGTTGTGTTGATTGCGCGTGCCAGTTAACACGTCGCAGGTAATGGGCTTGGATTCCAGTTGTACTATCTCTAAATCATATATCCGTTCACTGAATAGTGTGACTGATCATTTGTGATGCCTATGGTGGCTTAGAAGTACAAATGGTGCCCTCAATCTCCTGTTAACATGCGTAGTGAAAGTTTTTACACAAAAATATTTTACACGCGCAAGCAAATTGTGATGTATCTCGGTAATCCTTAAAGCTATCGAAACAAAACTTCAGTATTTTATAGTACACAAGTAGGGTACTTAGGTACATAAACCATAGCCTGATCGGTTTCTATTCCATCCTTCAGTAGCGGATTAAAAGTGAAGTGTCCGGAATACCCAGCTGTCCGGAAACCCCCTTACTTACCTTAAGGTTACGGTATAGTCACGGGCAATCATTCAAAATTTTGAATGCCTATCGATACTTTTTGAGAAGCCCATAAAACCAGTCTAGCAGCGTGAAAAGTTTTAAATGAAGGTGAAGCCCTTCATATTGAATGTTTTTATGTAGCTACAGTGTAGTTTGAGGCAGGTGGAACATTACAATTTGTTGTAGTAACACAAGTAAGCCAGCCCGTACATCGCTCAGCTCCAGCTGTCACTACCATGTTTTTCCGCCGCCAAATACAGCAAAAGCTGTAGGCTCTATTGGCTTTTCTGGGGCATAGTGATACTGTATATTAAATTTATTAGGTCCTGTGGAAGCGTTTTTGGCGTGTTTCTCCCCAGTGACTCAGATACAAGCCTTCAAAGAGCTTGTTTCACTCGAAAAAGTTCAATAAAACGTCTATACTACCAGTAACTTAAAAAAATCGCTTCCACAGGACCTAGATATTTTAGTTGTTTAGCCACTTGTGTTGAAATTATAAGGATTCAGTAATCTGTTGGTCTGGTTTTTGGCGGCGCGTTTTTATAAAACATCACTCTATTGTAGACCACACACCCAAGGACAGTTGTTGTTCTGTAGTAAAAACAAACAAGCACAATTAGTTGTATTGCTAACACAACACAGTTGTTGAAATTATTTATCCCTGCTTGGGTTAAAGCAGGTTTTGTAATTTGTTCCGCCCACGCATTTTAAACTATGCCGTAACCTTAAGCATGGTGAGGTCCTTTGAACTATTAATTGCACAATCTCCACCGGCTATGGCTATGCTTGCGCGAGCGGGTGTGGCTGTATTGATACGTGCATAGCTATCACCATATAAATATAATCTATGGTATCATGGCCTCTCAATTATCACACTTACTTCCCATTTTACTAGTGTGTATATGACTTCATCCACTACTATCCTGCCATAAATCTTGAGACGGAGGTTCTTGTATTGGACAACGGTAAAATTATTTTTATCGATATCTTCTGTCGGCAAAACTGTTTGTAAATGGTTGTGAATTGTTTGCCACCCTTGTAAGCAAATTCCCTTCTTACGGCGAAGGAATAAACATCGGCAAAGATTCTCCCCAACACAGCAACAGGCCATAACTTCACTACTGAGACGACTCAATACCACACGTACACCCCCAGACGACAGGCTCACTGTCTGAATACCAAACTTTGTGGTCTGGACAGCTCACGTGAGACACTACTTACAGCGTCAAAATTAATAATAGTAGTGGCGGATACAGTCTATTTCAGGTTGGTTGTCCACGTAAGCCAAATGCAAAAATATCACGTGAATAGAAATAACCAATGAAATTTCACACCAGACTAGTTTAAACTGAAGGCTGCTGATCTCATTGGCTACTTTCAAGCACGTGACTTTTAACACTTTGTTTCTCTAGTCAACCAACTGGAAATAGACTGTAGGGGGGCTGCAGGACCTTTTATTTTTAATCACGTGACTGCCGGAACACTAACAGCCACATAAAAGTCCTTAATTACCTACCTAGCACACTGCTGCTTAGACCACTTATACTCAGCTTGTAGTTATCTATTATTTTGGGTTTTCACCCTCTTCATGAGAAACCAGTCACCAAAAATCCTGGAGCCCCCCCCTGGATAGCTACACATATTGGGTTACTATAGGACTCTAACCGAGGCTTCTTGCCAGTCCTTCCTTCACCATAATTATTATATTGCATTGCATTTTATTTCTTTCCGATCAAATCAGACAAGCAACCTAACAAAATGTATTCCCATGTCAGGGGCGGATCCAGACTTTTAAAAAGGGGGGTTCCATTCTGGAATTGCAAGTTCAGCCTAGCTGTAAGTTGAAGACCAAAAAAAAAAAAAAAAGGTCAATAGCTGCCCCTTACCATATAGGCCTCATCCTTATTTATAACTAGATACATAGCTTGCTACACTGCTCCTCAAAAGACTACTGTGACTGCTATATTAGAGTATCTCGAGTAAGAAAGGCTCTTTCAAAAGTGGAACCCCCCCTGGATCCTCGCCTGGATCCTCGCCTGGATCCACCCCTGCATGTACACAACTAATCCTCATACCCCCACCTTCATCAATCAATGCTAGACGATACTCTTAACAAAGTACCAAGCAGTAGTCTGGGAATTGAGAGCTGTTCTGTTTTTCACCACGCTATTTACAAACATTTTTGTTGTAATTTTTAAATGCAGTTATTGTTGTTGATTTGTTTTGTAAGTGTTATTTTGTGTGTGTTTAGTGGTTGTATGTGTTTTGTTTTAGGACAGTACCTTGTACACAGGGGCGGATCCAGGGGGGGGGGGGGGGCTTTGGGGGCTGAAGCCCCCCCCTTCATATTTAGGTTTTACTTGATCAATATGCTGAGTATTATAATGAAATTTTGTCTTAGCATAATTATTTGATCACTAATAATACAAATACTCATAAAACCACCTTATAAACATCTTTCCAATTAAGGTATTATCAGTGGATTTATGCTAAAGTTTATGTAACAAGGACCCGGATCAGCATTGGAGGTGTACAAGATCGAGATACTCTAGTAGAGCAGTCAGCTAACTACTCTAATAGAACATTCACTGGAAACATGTAGTTGGTTCTGTTATGGAATTTTTCCAAATCTGCCTGCACCTATACATATATACAATGAAGTGCATTGGTTTGTTTAAAGGGCTTCATTCATCCACTTGTGTAGTTAATATATATGGCAATACTTAATTCATATACACAATTTTCATTGAAAATGCTCTCAGATTCAATCTTGTATTGTTCAAATTTCAAAATTTTTCACGTTCAACATTATATTATTCTAACATGCACGTATTCGGTGTTGTGCAATTGTGAGAGGGGTGCATTGTGTACTTGGTTGTCTGTACCTACCCAAACATTTTGATTAGCAAAATGCTTTAGAAAGCCATACCTATAATCTAAAGGCAGTAAGCTTATATCTACAGGCAGAAAATATTATGAATTTTATGTGGAAATGTTTCCAAATTGCAGTATTTTAGCACTTGTGCGTGACACAGCATTGATTACTATTTCAACTGTTTTTTATGAACTTGGAAAAGGGTATAGATGTAATCAAAGAATCTTTCACCTTGTCATCCCCTATCTGATAGTTACCGTAACCATAAGGAGAAATCCTAGACTTATTTGACAGAAATTTCACCATTGCAAAGACATCAACAAATTAAGTTAAATTCAAAAGCATGGTTTATATGTGACCCTATTTTGGAAAACCATACATTTGGGCACATTGGCCAATTTTCTATTTTATAGCTACAATGAAGCACTGAGTGGTTATCTACCTTGTGTGAAAATTTTGTGATGATATGTTGAAGCATTCCAAAGATATGGCCAATTTACTGTCTAATACATTGCAAACTAACTTTTCATTATCAGTTTATAGAACTGTATAGTGATCAGATGTGACAAATTGATGACAAATCACTTTGTTGACAAAAATCACCATTAAATTAATGAAGAGATCCTTGAGAGTTTAATCATGTGTTTTGTGCTTTTTCTCAATTAAATCACTTGTATTATTGTCTAAAGACAAGAAAATGTTTGGTTTTGGGAATGAACAAATCACCCAATTTGTAAGTTAATTGTTGTCCCATGCATAGTGAAACTACTACATGGTCTGATATAATTGAGTATATCTCCTAGATAAAAGAAGCTATTGGTGTGAAATTTCACAGCAAGAAGGCTTAATAGTTGCTTTATCAGAATATGCAAAAGTTAATTTTAAAAAATCACTGAAATTTTCAATTGAGAATTCCCACAAATTTTGCATGTGCCCAAATGTATTGGGTCACATAATTTATTTGATATTAGGTTTGAGCAATAACTACCAACAAGACATTTGCAGGGCCTTTGTGTCACTGACTGGTTTTATACAAATCTCTGCATACATATCTGTCTGTGTTTATTATTTTTAATCAGCAATCACCCGACAGGGTTTTAACGCTAATCAGTACACAGTACGTACGCATAGCTAAGTGCCTAGTTTAAGTTATAATAATGATTATTGCTAAGTTACAATAAGTGCTAAGATAGGTGTCTGTGTATGTCCATATATTCAATAGTACTTGTTGCCAAAAATAACTTAATTCAGACTATTATACTGCATATGTAGAAATCTTTTTTGATGTAACCCTTTAGCCACCTCTTATGCCTCCTCCCCTTTGGCTCAATGCTGTATATCATCTGGAACAGAATGTATGATGGGCAAATACATGAGGTAGAGAGGGTGGTCATCCTTCTAGTCAGACACTGTTTGGGATCAGATATAAACTTTCTTGTTACTTCGTTCTGTATAAGATGATCCAGAACAAGCCACCACAGGTGTAATTTACAAGATCCAGCTATTGACTTAGCCTGTTGACAGCGTTGGAATTAAAAATACATTTCTGATGTAATTTTTTTTATGAGTAACGGTTAATAATTATGATGGAAGGCACATAATTTTTGCGTATTTTAATTGATTAGCTTCCTGAAAAAATTTTCATCCTGGAAAAAAAATACTGATTATCAGGGCTAATTATAGATCTATGGTGTGAAAATCCTGAAATTTGTCATCCACAAAAATTACACTTTTATGTATACGGTAACTAGTGTGTGGTTTACAATATCACCAGTTTGTGTAGTTGCATATACATCTCTGGAAGAATTATGTCCACATGTGAACACAATTATTATCAGTAGATAACATGTATATACATTGTGTGTACTGCTTCTCTACAGTTAGGCATCCACCAATTATGCTCAAATTATGCTTTATGCCTCGTTTCCCATGTTTTGCTATTAAATTTGTAGTTATGGGCACACAATAGGTGGCTAAAGCAAATCTTTGCTCTTCAAAATGCATGATGTATATCATGTCAGAAAATTGCTCAGAAAGCTTCACTATGCTTAAATAGGCTGCATTGTGCTATGTACACCAAGAATATCAACTTTTTAGAGTCTGTTCAGCATAGAGCTGCTTGATGGATTAAGAGTAGATATGACTCCACTTTGTACAGGTGGAGTAAGCACACTGATGACTGCTTGAAGGAACTGAAGTGGCCTACGCTGGCATCACGACAACAATACCAGAGTGTCTTTATGGTGCACTCCATTATGCATGAACAAACTCTAATCAATGGCAGTGTCTAATCACTGGACCTTTTTATAACATAGTTACATAGATGGTGTGTGTGAATGCACAAACTAGATCCCATTGCATAATTACTCATATTTCATTACTGGAATGAAATGTCTGCATTCTGTTAACTGTATAAGATGCCATTTAGCTGTTAATAGGAAGTTGTATCACAATAGAGAGAAACATTTCTGGGTATACCTACATGTTAGCATCTGCTATACAGTAGAGTAGATACTATCAAGCAGTGAATATAATATGTTTAATTTAACCCATTTGGCTTATCACAACTACCCTTTAGAATCACACTCACCACTCAGTGCTGAAGTGTTGTCACAAGTCATCCAAATATACAGTAATCCCACCCTTAAAATGTGTACAACCAAAAAAAATGTCAGTCCAGTAGTCCATTCCAGTGATTAGACACTACCTCCAATCAATTCCTGTCACCACTTTAATTTTAACACTGACACTACACGATCTCATTCACTGACTTTGCAGACTCGATCTTCCATCAATGCATTCAGATATTCCTTCTACATAAATGCACCATTTGTTTGGAACTCAATCCCATATGAAATTTTGTCCTTACAGTTGTTTTAGTTTGCTGAACTGTGTATGTGTTTTGGCGACCATCTTGTACAGGCTGTAAGCCTTTTGTGTACCCTTTTTTAATAATAATACTCTAATAGAACAGTCAGCTGCTTGATTGTTCTATTAGAGTTATTGACTGTTCTATTAGAGTATATCGATCTTTTTCTGTGATACATACTTTGACCACTAAGGATTGTAGTATAGCTCAAATATTCTTCCTATTATGCTATCATTATGCTCAATGCTTTCAGGTACCTATTATGCTCATAATTATGCCAACATAATTGGCAGGTCCCTATCTGCAGTTAAAGTAATACAAAATTCATCTGTAATTTAAGTAATAAATTGTATGAGACTCAGGAGTTCTGGTGACTTGAATCAACTGCATCTACATGATGATCATTATTATCAATCTTGAGATAATAGTTCGGATCAACTGTTAGCCTGATGGTACCACGGCAGGATTACTCAGATCAAAAATGTGATGCTGGATCAGCTTGCTATCACAAGACACATCACAGTAAATCAACTGAAATAGCTATGCAGTTTATCTATATGCAATTTTTTTATCCAAGCAGTCTATATCAACAAGTAGAGAAACCAGGGACAAAAATAAGGAAAACGAGGGACTACGGAAATAAGTATTGAAACAAGGGAGTCGCCTACACTTGAAAATATACTAGTGGACATTTAATCCCTAATTCAGTCTACACCCATGACTAAGTTAGGGATTAAATATAACTGCACCTCCCTTGTACTATATGGTCCCTAATCAAATTCATTCTTTAATATTTCCCTTGTACTTGTTTGTTTACTCTTTGTAACATATTATGACTGGTGAACCAGAACAAATGTATACTACTTACCAGAGGTCTGTGAACAACTTCCACCTTGTAACAACGTCTCACTTATTGAACTTGCAAAAATAGGTCTATTCATTTAACAATTCTACACCTATATGGAGATGATTACAATATAAGCATTGTACATACACATATCAGTACTTAGTGTTAAAAGTCTCACAATCACTGATGTATTTATTTGACAAGTTCTGGTGCAGTGATCAAAATCTTTTATATAAATATTTTCCGTGATGCATGGTTAAATTTACCAGCTACAAGGGATCATTACAATATAATGTACTTACAGTGTCTGTTCCAATGTTAAGCTTGCAGGAAATACATACTTGCTTGATTCTGGTTACTGGTACTGCAAGCATTTGCAAACAGCTGCCAACACATAAGGTGTTCTTGAGGAAGTATACCATGCAGTGTCAGTAGCGAGAATAACAAGGTCCAGTTTTTCCATTCATTAGCAGTTAATCTTGAAAAAAATTGAAGAAAGATCTCCTGTTGTAGTTCAAAAATTCCTTGCAGACCACCATAAACATCAGATAGAATTCTTTCAGGCACAATATAGGACCTCCACTTTTCACACAGGCTATGTTGTTCATCACTGTCATCCAAGCCTAATAATAAAGCATTGGCCTCATCAGTAAAATCTGTAAAAGAAGTATATACTACATGTGATGTATCTTGTAGCTGCATGCATGGAGTATAGTTATTGGCATTCTAACAATTGGCAACATGATTACTATCAGATGAGCCGGAGTCACATGTCTTGAAAGGGGCGGTGCACTTAAATGATGTGATAGCTAGCTATAGCCACCATATAGCTAGCTATCTAGCTCTGAAATTATCACGTCATCTTCATTCATAATCCAGTTCTTCTATGCCTGTAGCATGAGGTTTCATTTTGTGTCCATTCTCAATTTTTAGGGTCATAAAACAGGTCCTTATACTTTTTGTAAACCAGAACGGCAAGCGATTCTATTTCAGCAAGAAGCAGCAGCCTTGTAGTATAGGCTGTTGGACATAATGCTTATGCGTTGCTGAAGGATAATGATGATGAGGCTGTGGAAGAAATGCACTGGGTTTCAGTGTCAAGTATGAATAACATATTCAGTACTGAGAGACTTTACTTTATGGTATTTTCAAACTTAAGAAACAAAGAACGTGCAAGCGGTTGTCACGAAACACGTGAATGCTGGTATTTTCAGATTTAAGAAACAAACAGTTTAATCGGATGATGATCAAGAATGTGCAAGCAGTTGTCACGAAACATGTCAATGCTGCTACTATCAAACGTATGTTCCAAAAATGTTTTCCATGTGCATCCACTTTATGATTGATATGAGCAGTAAGGGCATATTTTAAATCTAAGAAAGGGCAGCATGCCAGGAAAGAAAGGGGGCAGCAATCCTGCCATTTCTAGGAGAAGGAAGAGAAGGCATAATGTAAGAATTACTGTGCTTTAATTAGACTATTTTACATATCTTCTATTTTTTGTAGAAATTAAGCAAATGCTAGGCATAAAGCACTACGTAATTCCACAACTATTGATGAAGAAGCAAAACAAAAATATGAAGAAGTGTTAAAAGTAGAATACATGTCTAGAGAAATACAAGCTCTTATGGAAAGTCTTGACCGGAAAATTGACAGATTCCGGAGTGCAAGAAGCAGAGCTATGTGCTTGGAAGTGGATGTATCTGGTACTCGCGAATCCACAAGACCAAAACCTGTGGTATGCGAACTTTTTACCGTATATGCGGTTTCGAGGGATGAAATTTTCACGAATTTCGTGAATAGGATGGCATTCGTGATAATTTATAATCGTGAAAATTTATAATTGTGAAAATTTCACGAAGGAAATAGAATACATGTGGGCGGCTATGCAGTGTGTACCGCTGCACGAACCCATACCGGTAGCACATGGTTGGCGATTCACGACACCTCGCACTACACTATGTTTAAGTTTGAGATACAGAGCTGTGTGAGAGGTTATCACATTTATCAAGCGATCTGAAGCTCAACCATAGGAGAAGTTCTAAATTGTGCAAGAGAGCCTCGAAATCATGCTGATCCATTCGCTGTCGCCACCAAGAAGGCTGGGGATGTAGTTGTGGGGCACGTTACACGCGAGTTTTCATGCATGTTTTCCACTTTTCTACTACATGGTGGGTCCATTACCTGCACTATCACAGGTGGCAGGAGATTTTCGAGTGATCTTCCACAGGGAGGTTTGGAATTGCCATGTATTTACACTTTTGTCAGTTATAAACATCTAGCTGAAAAGGCAAAGTATCGTTTGAAAGAAGAGGGAGCACATTTTAATGGTAACTTGGAGCAGTGTCGTGATGAGAATAACAGCTTCACTATTACTGTAACAGTCCCCAGTCAAGCTTCTGCTATACTCTCCAGTCAACCTTCTGCTACACTCTCCAGTCAACCTTCTGCTACACTCTCCAGTCAACCTTCTGCTACACTCTCCAGTCAACCTTCTGTTACACTCTCCAGTCAACATTCTGCTACACTCTCCAGTCAACATTCTGTTACACTCTCCAGTCAACATTCTGCTACACTCTCCGGTCAACCTTCTGCTACACTCTCCAGTCAACATTCTGCTACACTCTCCAGTCAAGTTTCTACTCTAGTTCTTGGTCCTGCAAATAAGATGTCGACTGCTACAGTGGGAGCTTCCAAGGATCAAATTAATGTTCTCCGCTACATCAACACTGAGCACTCGTATGCAGCACCAAAGCCGTTATTATTTGATAACAGTATTGCAGTATCTGAAGACAGTAACATGTGGGTGAAGGTTAAGGATATTTCATTGACTAATGGGGACAAAATAATTCTAGCATCAGGTCAGATGCTAACCGATAAGCACAACAATGTTGCACAGCGATTGCTGAAGGAAGCTTTTCCTAAAATAAATGGGCTAAGATTGACTTTGCTTCAAAACCAAGACCACAAGGAGCAAACAGCTAATCGCATACAGATTTTACATATCAATGGAAATCATTGGGTATGTGCTGCAACAACAAGCAAGGGCAAGTTAGTGCATGTGTATGACTCCTTATATACAGGGTGGGACAAAAGTTCATACAAGATGCTGCAAAGACAGTTTTGTTGTAGTCCGTGCAATATCAAATTTGCTAATGTGCAGAAACCATGTGGAGGCACTGACTGTGGTCTCTTTCTATTGCTTTTGCAACATCTATTGCATTTCAAGAAGATCCTTCACAGAAGAGGTATAATCAAGATCTTATGCGTCAGCACCTACTTAACTGCTTCTACTCAAAAAACATTTGTCCATTTTCATAGCAATACCAAACATGATATACCATAAAAGTTAATTATTGTGTACATTTAACTAATTTCAATATAAGTTGGTAAATCAACATTACATCACAGCATTGTTCATGTTTATAAAAGCCAATTAACTGTATCTTTACGCTAGATCTGATATAGCTTCAGTTATGCCTGCTGCATGAAATCCATTTCTTACAAAATCAGTAGTCTGAATGTAAGTGCAGGCACATTGAAGTCCTAATGGCTTCAGCAAAGAAAGACGCAAATCAATCACATTTCTGTCGCCATCTCCGGTTAGTATTTTCCTGCGTACCCCAGCAGCGTACCAATCCTGAAAGCTGCCCTTCAGATGATCCTTGACCGGTTTATTAATGCTTAAATCTAAAGGTTGCAACCGATCAGTGGTACTTCTACAAATGATATGTGATGCTGTTCCAAAGCATTAAGAAAGTTTTCAGTAGTTTGAGCTTTGAACTGATCAAAGATTACAAGTGCTGGGTGATTTTTGCTCAATTGCAGATTTGCCCGAGTCTTCTCAACATATGGAATAAGAATGGCGTGTAAATAGGTCATCATCGCTTGTTCGTTAGACCAATGGTTTGGAGTGAAGGTCAAATTCCACCCATTTGGAATATTCTTTCATTTGCTTGAAATGGCGCAAAGCAGCAGTAACTCCATTCATAACGGCATACCCACCAATCGTTGCTCTCTCTTCGTCTGTAATCTTGACATAGCCACCACTTCATATGTTCGCTACTGCCTCGGCCCGTTCCTTAAGCTCCTTCTCTACCGCTCGTATGCTAGCCTTTGGCACCTTCTTCGGCAAGGTGTCTTCAAAGTTTGAATCTCTAGACTTGAAGTACTGCTTAATATCCATTCAACTCAGCGTGCAGTGGTTACCGCGTAAACTCACGTGATTAGTAAAGTTTAATCATGTGATTCAAAAGCAGTATTCATGGAAATAAAATCGCGAAAACCTCCAAATCATGGCATTCGTGAAAATTTCTTCCCTAGAAAAAAACCGCGTATACGGTAGTTAGTAGCTATCTGGCAACCCCAAGAAAAGACCTTACTCAGATGTCCTAAGTCAGCACAGATACTTCATGGTAAATGAATGTAATCACTGATAAGAAGTGTATGTCCATGCAAATCAGTTTCAGGCTTCATTGAGAGTAGCCATTTACCTTAATAACTTCATATTTGTGACTCAAGGCAACAAACAAATTATCATTTTTGACAGAAACATACTTGTGCACAAACTTGAATCTGATATTATTGAATTCTCTGGAGTAGCAGTAAACAAGAAGGATGACATTTATATAATTTCAACGAACCTGAAAAGGATTTTCAAGTACTAGCTAGCCATTTATCATGAACAAATTTTGAGCAGGACTCATATGTTAATGCCTTATTTCTTGCATTTAATATCAGCTACAAAGGCGCATCCAGGGTTTGGAAAGAAGGGCTGCACCAGGGTATGGATCATGGATCAATCTATGTCATATATTTCTAGAGTGGTTTATGCACACAGATATCTTAATCTGTGCACTAAGAGTTGACATGTTGGTACTTCTTTAAATTAACCCATGTAATAATTATATGTGACACACATGTCTAAGAGAATGCTCTTAGTCGATAGGGAGTAAGAACAAATTCATCAAGTGGTGTCAAGGAATGATTATGACCTTTAAAGATGGCTTCTTTTTCACTCTCATGTGCATTGTAGTGAAGTACAGTAATGCTGGTCTAAGATAGCAAACCATTAAATGTAACAAAATGTAAACCCTGTATAAAATGTTAACTGCTTTATATTATCCTTGATTACTGCAAGCCTCAATGATGGCCGATAGCTAGCTACCTAGCGATATTGTTTTGTCTTTAAGAACAAATTAACAATTCAACACTTCATAGCAGAAAGAGCACACGATTACTTACTACTTACGGGTATCGGGATATTAATAAGCCATTAGCCACTGCCTTTCTTCCCAACCACCTGTTAACAGAGCCCTACTTTACCCAAGCAACTGCAGACATGCTAGGAGATGTGGTATTGTCTGTGTTCCTGAAAATGATATCACCCATTGACAAAATATGAGTCTAGCAATCAGGATATCAAACATCCAAGAAACAAATAGACTGAGGTTATAAGACTATGTATTTTGTTTGACAAGTGGATGTGACTTGAAGCAGAACGCAAGGACCAACACAGATTTAAGTCTTCTTCAAAGCCTCTCTTTTGATCAATCCCAGTCTTCTCTTCCTCGCAATAAGTTGATTATGGATGAATTACTGAGAAATCAGTTTTTACCCGTGGAAGCATTCTCAATGTAGGAAGACCAAGTTGTATCATAATTGTGTATTTATTTACCTATAAAAATTTAATTATATTGTGAATTCTTGGTGTTTGACATTATATCAATTTGGTAAATGAGATATTGAATCGACTGATCGGTCAGTTCATTTTAAAAGTTCTCCATGAATAGGCAAATCATTCGCTGAATTGCAGTTCCTTCCTACAAGCAGAACAAAGGAAAAATCCAGTCACAATTTTGACCAGGTGGGAAAAGTGAATTATGAGGTAGACATGCATGATAGGCGGAGGCATAATCGGTATTCCATGTAAATATGTTGAAGAAGTTTTACCCACCAGAAAGGTAATTGCAGTGTATTTAAAATACTATCATGGAATTTAAAATAGAGAATTACAAATCAAGTCATGTAAATCCAAGCAAAATAACTTATTCAGATTATGAATGATCGTTTGCTGTACTATTCAAACTATTCGAATACTAAATTTGATATTTGTTTCAGCTCTAATCCACACACCCACACCCAACAATAACTTGGACTATCCGTTCAACTTTGGAAGGTAGATGTATAAACCACTGCCATGCCAGGATCATGATAGAACGTTCAAGTATCAATATAGAACAGTCAAGCAATTACATAAAACTTGTTCTTTAAAAGTGAAAAATCAATATAATATGTTTAGCTAGTTAGTTAGCTATTGGGAATTAAACTTGCTTTTTCCCCACTTGATCTTTCCCACTGCATATAGCTACGTATAGTGAACGTTTGGATGTCTAAATGGCTACAGTTACTTACTGGGAGGCTGTGGCCTTTAGACTCTTTGCTGCCACATATTTTATCTCATGACAAAATATAGAATTTGGCTATCAATGCTTTATAAGCTCTTTGATTCCAAGAGTGTCATCGAGATAATGGTGGGGATGGAATATGAAACAGAGTAGAGAAGAAAAGGCACAAGGTGGGGAGGAATGGTCTCTGTCAAGCTAGCAAAGAGTGTATTAATAATAATAATTATATTTCTAGGACTGGGTCACATACACCAACATGATAAACTACCCATATAGCATGTATAAACCAGTACACATGCAAGGGAGAGTTTAGGCACCAGAAAATCACTACTGAGTGTTTCTTAGGCAGTATTTTGCTTGAAAATGAGGATAAGCATTATCTAACTTACCAAAGTGTAGAACCAATGTCTTAAAAGCACTAAGGTGAGTTTCAAACACCTACACGCGATCAATTTCTTCGTGACACAATCAAAAAAACAGTCCGCCATTTAACTTTTTTAAAAACCGCATCACATGATCTTGTATGTCAAATTATTCGCCTCTAAATAGTGAGCACTCTGAACTTTATTTGAAGTTAATACGATGAACACAGCCAAAGGTATGGAGCGATTTCTACAAGGTTAGTTTTATTGTTGTGTAAATATTAAATGTTTGTACTTTGTTAGGAATTTTACACGGGCTTAGTTTTGCGTGATAAGTTGGCCTTATATATCAAAAGAATCGCCTATGAATGGCGAATACAATGGCCCCTGTTTCGATCTAATAGCTTCATTTGTTGCGGAGTTATAGCTCTTTGTTTACTGTCTATAATCTTGGACGTAATATTACGGCACTGGTCATTCGAGCAATACCTAATTTGGACGTAATATTACGGCAGCAGTCCTTAAAGGGTTAAGGAAGGTAAGTAATCTAATAACTAAACCATCTACATTTCATGAATAGTTTTTGCATGTCACAATTGATCACATGTTTCGACCATTGTAGCTACAACAACATCAGAACACCTCAGTACACATCACCAGCTTATTGATTGAATGTTCTGTACTGCATAAATGTACAAGAAAATGCAATACACTGATTTATTGAAGTTTAACAACACTTTACTACAGAAATGGACAAAATATGTAACGCATAAAATGGTGCAAAATGACTTCAACTATACCTATATAGTGAGTAGTGATCGTGTTAGTTTTATACACTGTTAGCTATTTATTACTGGGCAGGCAGCTCAGCTGTGCTTGGCCAGGAAAAAAGAATTGCCAGAATTGTCAGGATTTGCAGGTGATAGCTGGCTACACTTTAATAGACTGGTTAGAGATACTGACATGAAGAACGAAGTTGCTTGGCACCAACCACTATGGGTTCAGTGGCAGCAAGGCACAACACCAGGTATATATAGCTACCCAAGTACTATTTACAATAATCTCATCTCTTTTGTATAATAGAAACTCTCGTTCTAGATCTAGAGATGAGCGGAGGTACAGATAAGCAGTGCCTTGAACTGTCATAGCTACACTGCTGTGTTTAATGTGTTCTATTGTATTGCAGATCATAAGCGTTCCTCTATAATTAAGATGCTCCACAACAAGAACAGGTGGAGTCAAAGTGACTTGGTACAGGCTTTAATTCTCATACTGATGGGTAACCAGCCACTAATACCATGTTACTTTCCCTATTGGAATATCAGATTATAATATATCAAAATGATCAGTTAACTGCATAAGTGTTAAATGTACATACTTACACTGGAGTATAGCTATCATACTGTTTTACTGTTCTAAAGAAGATTAATGTCAAGAAGTTATTTCACTAGAGAATGGAGAGCCCATGACTGACAATGCACCCTCATCCAACATTGAAAGAGAATTGGGTATACACTTCACTTACTGGTCTATTGCTCATGCACTAAACCAAATGTGATTGAAACAAAAAAAAAACCATATCATACTCTATATACCTCAGGGCTAGATCTCAGATTGAAGTAAATGTTTCATATACTACTATAAAATGATGCCAACTTAATGTGTTTATAGCCATGGTCTTAATGACATTGGTTACTCTGTGTACTACAATTTGAGTATTCTAGTAGAGTATTATATTGATCTTGATTTTGGAAGAGCTGGTCCAGATCAGTCAGAGCTACATATTATGTCACCCCTGATATTGTAGTGTCTTGTTTCACTGTATTAACTAATGATGCATATCCTATAGGTGTACACTTGAAAGGAAAACAGATGGGTGAAAGAAGATAGAGGACACACCTGCGTACTAGTCTATACTGACTTGTTTAGTTGACCTCTCCCTTGTATATGTACCTGGCAGCCAATTGTTCTTGCAATGTTTAGCTAAGTTGAAGTAATTTGATATTATTAATGATATCGTATTGTTAACACAGGGCAGCATATACTCATTTGATGACAATACTGTCAGCTCTAAACATTCGTAATTATTTTCTGGATATTCTTGCATTCTGTACAAGCTCGGTTCCAGGTTTTCTCCTTGGGGGTAGTAGTATGATATAGGGTTGAGCAATAGTATCGATAGTGCGATATATCGCGATAGTTATGATAAGCTCAGATCTGCATTAAAATGGTATTAACAACCCTTCTATACTGTTTTACAGTTGGTATTACCAGCTTTCTTACAAAGGAGTGGCCTGTAAAAGCTTTACCAAAAGTCCGTATTCATCAGCCGCTCACGCAGTTAATTAACAAATGTCCTGTGCATGCAAAATAACTTTCTATATGACTGCAAATCATAGCTATACAACTGAGACTTTGGTGTTTCATAAACTATCGGGATAATATTCACTATCGCGATATTTAATGAGTAACTATCGTGATAGTAAAATTTTTACTATCGCTCAGCACTAGTATGATAGCTAGCTACACACTTAAAACAGTTAATATAGTTGCCAAACTAGTTATAATGATTTAAGGTTGTGTCATAATTGTTGACTTTTTGTGATCATCACCAGCTAGGACATCTACAACATCACCAGCTAGGACATCACCAGGTGTGTTAGTATGTATACTCTTATTACACAAGTATCACCAAATTTGAGGCTTTTTGAAAGTTACCAATTCAATGTAAACAGCATTACTAAAACATTTCACTATATTAGCTTCTGTGTTTCTCCCCTTTTGATAGTCAAAAGTATTGAATGAACCAAAAAAAGGGAGCTGTCCAAAAGCTGATCTTTAAAAGTTCTTTACTTCTATTAAATGTTAAGCTCGATGTGTACATACTATCATTAGCTATTATTATGACAGATTTTGCCAATTGAAGTTGTTGCTTTGTGGCACGAAAATTTGTCACAACTGAATTGACAGCAAAAAACCAGCCGGTCTTCACAAGGTGAATAATTTTTGCCATGGAGAATTACACTTGAGAAACTAGAGGATAACTGAAATTGGTAAAATGCAAACCCATTAGCTGTCTGTCAAGTTAATTAGCTCGTTTGAGAGTGACCACGCCCATTGATAATGGAAAAGTACAGTTGTGACTGAAGAAGCTGTAGTAGAATTATTGCCTTATAAGGAGTTGTTTACAACAGTTGTACCTGAACAAGACCATGAAGCAGCTACTACATCTGTGTTAACTCCAGCTGCCCAATCTTGTTAGGATTAGTTTGGCTACAAGATGTCTTTCTCTCAATCAGATTTTTGCATCTTGTCAGAGAAGTTGGAATCAAACGATGGCACCATTTCTGTTTGCTTACAATTACCCACAATCTTTAATTCTCCATACAAGTTTTGATGATGCCCATTCCTCTGCCATGACATCACCATTAGCAAACAATTTTCCGCAACTAACCAGTCTCCATACAAGGTCCACCTCTAAGAAACAGTCCACCATCTAGTCAGTCTCCATAAAAGGTACACCTCTAAGAAGAGTCCACCATCTAGTTATCAAGAAACGATTAGTTGTTAAAAGATCTTCACTTCCACCAATAGATACAGCTTCACTACTGAAGCCACATGTGGTGGTTGACAAATATCCCTCATTTTTCACTGAAGAGGATCACTTCCCCAGGAGGCATATTTTGGTACGAAATCACTACCATGGGTAAGTGTGTAAGTATCCTAATAGAGTAGTCAAGCACTTAACTAGGTAGCTAGTTATCGGGAATCAAGTAGCTAGTTATCGGGAATCAAACTTGTTTTCTCCAATTCATGTTTCCCACTGCATGTAGCTACCTATAGTTGATTCTAGTGAACTTCCAGATGTCTAAATGACTATTACTTGTGATAGAGGGGAGGGCACTGTGGCCCCCAGACCTGTTGTTGCCAGATATTTTATCTTATGACAAAACTATATGAGAAATAAAGTACTTTGATTCCACAGGTTGTCAAGGTAATGGCAAGAATGGAATACCTGAAGCCCAAGTAGAAAAGCCCACAAGCATGCTGTTATACAACAGTGCAAAGCATAAATAGCTAGACATCAACTCCCAAGGTCACACAATTCAGTGACCTTTACAAGAGTTGATACCCAGGACTATGTTAGTGACACATGTGACAGTGTTAGTCTACTGACTGTGGTGGGCTAGTTGTCACCCTCAAAATCACTCTGTGTGTGAATGACTCTGATGGCGAACACTAGGACCACTCTAGTAAGGAGAACACATGCCATACAGTGGAGCAAGGTGATACAAGTAACGGTTATTCTAAGTATGATGAAAATTGTTTAGGTCAAAACATGTGTTGTACTTACATCTATCAATTTAAGAGCCTAAGGCGCTGGCAGCATGCAAGTACACACTAAGATTGATGATGTAAGCACTGAGTGTTTCTTTGGCGGTATTTTGCTGAAAATCAGGATAATACTCTAATAAAGCAGTCACTGTAATACATATATAGCCAATCTGCAAGAGAAACAAATAAAATAAATTAGTGTAACTAGTAGAGATATAAAAAGTAGTGAAATAAGAGATGATATTATAACACTGTTGTGTATGGAAAATCTGTTCATTTAAGTTGTTTCACAACTTTTTAAAAACATATAATTTTAAATTACACCAGTATACCAATCATTGTAAATTGCTGTATATAACTTGGATTGATTGATTCATTGTGAGAACCATACTCCCAATTAATAACCTTCAACGTTGATATTGCAAAAGTTGACAAAACTTGCAATATGTTGGAACAGGTAATTGAATGCATGTACATTTTCTATTATAGTACAGTACCGCTCAAATGTAACGTCGCGCTTGCTCATGGCAAGTGATTAAAAAACTTACTAATTAAAGGGCGTGGCACTCATCTCCTTTGCGAGTATTCAAAATGAGATGAATACTTAATGAAGGAGACAGGTACCACGCCCTTTAATAAGTGAGTTTTTTAATCACTTGCAATTGAGCGGTGCGATGTTATGTTTGAGCAGTACCGTAGATACTTAATAATGATACATGAAGAAGACAAGATCATTCAACTGAAGAAATAACAGGCCTTATATGATCAGTCAATGGATGAAATCTGCACAAATGACATGTCTAACCAGTAAGTTTTGAACACTGGATATGTTTTTGCTATTTGTAACTGGATTTAGTAATTTAATTTTAGTAATTTACTTTCAATTTTACTTGTGATTAGGTTATATTTTAGTGGTGAAAGGTAATTGCAGTGGATTTAAAATTCTACCATGGAATTTAAAATAGAGAATTACAAATCAAATCATGTAAATTCAAGCGAAATAACTTATTCAGACTATATGAATGATCGCTTGTTGTACTATTCAAACTATTCGAATACTAAATTTGATATTTGTTTCAGCTCTAATCCACACACCCACTCCCAACAATAACTTGGACTATCCGTTCAACTTTGGAAGGTAGATGTATAAACCACTGCCATGCCAGGATCACGATAGAACGTTCAAGTATCAATATAGAACAGTCAAGCAATTACATAAAACTTGTTCATTAACAAATCTAGTTAGTTAGCTAGCTATTGGGAATTAAACTTGCTTTTTCCCCACTTGATCTTTCCCATTGCATATAGCTACGTATAGTTGATTATAGTGAACGTTCGGATGTCTAAATGGCTACAGTTACTTACTGGGAGGCTGTGGCCTTTAGACTCTTTGCTGCCACATATTTTATCTCATGACAAAATATGGAATTTGGCTATCAATGCTTTATAAGCCCTTTGATTCCAAGAGAGTCATCGAGATAATGGTGGGGATGGAATATGAAACAGAGTAGATGAGAAGAAAAGGCACAAGGTGGGGAGGAGATGGTCTCTGTCAAGCTAGTGAAGAGTGTATTAATAATAATAATTATATTTCAAGGACTGGGTCACATATACCAACATGATAAACTACCCATATAGCATGTATAAAGCCAGCACTCAAAGCAGTGTTTGTGGCAGCAGATATGATAAGCAAGTACACAGTTTAGGCACCAGAAATTCACAATACCAAAACAACTAATTACATAAAAGCAAAAAGAAGATTAGGATAATAGGTGCCTACACCAGTGAGTCCAGTAAAATTTCAGTGTAATTGTTACAGCTGCACATGGGCCAGAAAACGTGCATCCTTCCTTGCTTACAAGAAGCACTTTAAAGATATGCACAATGAAATCATAACTGTAGATCACATAAATCCTTTTCCCATTGAATTCCAAGATGCCATTCGTAAGGATTGTAAACGTATCGATAGAAGGAATTTCAAAGATAAAGCAGGAAAAATCATAACTGGTAATAATGAGAACCTACTTACCACTAAGCACAACTGACCATACATCAACTCTCAAGGTCACACAATTCAGTGACCTTTACAAGAGTTGATACCCAGGACAATGTTAGTGACACATGTGACAGTGTTAGTCTATTGACTGTGGTGGGCTAGTTGTCACCCTCAAAATCATTCTGTGTGTGAATGACTCTGATGGTGAACACTAGGACTACAATAGTATAGAGAACACATGATGCAGAGTGGATCAAGGCTAACAGTTATTGTAAGTATTATACAAAGGGTTCAAGGTGATCCTTTGACAAAGTGTGTTGCACTTATGTCTGCTAATTTGAGAATCCTCAGGCTGTCAGCAGCATGCAAGTAAGCACTAAGATTGATGATGGAAGTATTGAGTATTTCTTAGGCAGTGTTGTGCTTGAAAATGAGGATAAGACTCTAATAAAGAGGTGCAGGTCAGCAGCTATCTGCATTGGGGGTTGACCTCTCCATAGAAGATCTTCATTATCCATTATTTTAAGTATATTTGGCATAGTCTTGAAAATAAAGCAGTCACCCTATACATAGTGTATGTCCTAGCTGTAATGCAACGAAAAAGAAAACATTCCCTCAAGTGAACTTGTGTAATTAGTAGGGATATAAAAAGTAATGAAATAAGAGACGACACTACAACAAAATTGGAAAGCAACATAAATATTTCATTTTTAAAGCTAAAGCTGATGCTAAACAGTTAGTTACCTTCTTGAAAAATATCAGCTTCTTGGAATACATTTCACTTGTACATTGCAGGCCAAGTCATTTCTACACAATAGTTCTCTATTAGGAGAGTAGCATGCCTTTATATCCCAGTAAATCTATACAAAAATACGTAATTCTTTCCTCCCATATGACAGTACAAATATGTTGTAATGATTAAGGAAGGTAAGTAATCTAACAACTAAATCATTTGCACTTCATGAATAATTTTAGCATGTCACAATTGATCACATGTTTCAACCGTTGTAGCTACAACAACATCAGAACACCTCAGTACACATCACCAGCTTATTGATTGAAAGTTCTGTACTGCATAAACGTACAAGAAAATGCAATACACTGATTTATTGAAGTTTAACAACACTTTACTACAGAAATGGACAAAATATGTAACGCATATGTATGGTGCTACATTAGTGAACTTATCAAGGATGGGATAAAACAGTTTATACCCACTGTTAGAGTCAATCGCTACAATCAGCCTAAATGGTTCAACTCTTCTATTAGACACAATATTAATCGTGTTCGAACTCTTAGACGTAAATACAATAAGCATCCCTCTGAACAGAATAAACTCAAACTTGAAAATAACGAAACACTACTCCAAGCTGAAATAAGCAATACTAAGGCTGACTATGAATCTACTTTGATCTCTAACTTTTCCTACAGCAACTCTAAAATCTATAAGTACATTCGAAGTTTAACAAATTCCAATTGTATTCCATGTTCTGTTTATTATGACTCCATCTCTGCCAACTCTGACTCAGCTAAAGCCTCCCTTTTCAACAAATATTTTTATTCAGTATTCACCAAAGCATCAAGCCATCCTGTACCCCCTGATGACATTGATCATCATACTTCAATATATCTGATAGTGAAGTACTTAACGTTCTTCTTAATTTAGATACCACCAAAGCCACGGGACCTGATGGAATACCACCAATTGTTTTACAAAGGTGTGCCACAGCCCTTTATCAACCTCTCTGCTATTTATTTAATTTAACGCTTCAGTTTTCATACTTGCCTAGAGACTGGAAAGTCCATAAGATTGTTCCAATTTTTAAATCAGGTGATCCCACCTCAGTGAAAAATTACCGTCCAATTTCTCTACTCAGTAATACATCTAAAGTTCTAGAACGTGTCATCTACAACAAAATGGTTGATCACATTTCGGCCTACATCAACCCTGCTCAGTTTGGATATATGTGCAATCGGTCTACTACTCAACAGCTACTTCTATTTCTACACAATGCATTTTCTTCTCGTGACCAATTTGATGCCATCTACTTAGATATCCGTAAGGCTTTTGATTCGGTTTCCCATTCTTATCTATTGTCCAAACTTCATAACTTTAACATTTCAGGTAGCTTGTGGCTTTGGCTTCAAGCCTACCTTAGTACCAGATCCCAGTTTGTTTCTATTAATAACTTTTATTCTGATCTTTTATCTGTTGAATCTGGGGTACCCCAGGGCAGTATTCTCGGTCCATTTCTCTTTATCATGCTTATGAATGATCTACCTAATTCTATTACTGACAGTGAGGCTTTACTATTTGCAGATGACACCATATGTTTCAGGCACATTAAGACACCTCCTGGCGAACAACTGTTACAACGTGACATTGACAACCTCTTTAGCTGGAGTACATCCTCTAATTTACATTTTAACTCATCTAAAAGCTGCCATTTATCTTTTAACCGGAAGTCTCCTACATCATATACTATTAGTGGTAACATAATCATTACTAAACAATCACATAAAGATCTCGGAGTTACATTAAGTGATAATCTTGAATGGAAAACTCATCATGACATTATTATAAGTAAAGCTTATAAGACATTGGGTCTTGTACGAAGAACCTTCAGTTCATCTATACCACCACTGACTAAAGTTAAGCTATACGTATCTCTAATCAGGTCTCAGCTCATGTACTGCTCCCCTATCTGGCGTCCATATTTAGTGAAAGACATCAGTAACCTAGAACATCTTCAGAGACGAGCCACAAAGTATATTTTGAACGATTACATTTCCGACTATAAAACTAGACTTCTCAAACTAGAGCTTCTCCCATTAATGCACACCTTTGAACTTTCAGACATCATGTTTTTCATCAAATCTATCAAAAATCCAACCAGTAGTTTCAACATTCACCATTTTATTTCCTTCTCTACCAGTGCCAGATTAGGAGGCTTCAAATTACATCACAATCCCTCTACCACTAACAAGCAACGACACTTTTACTTTGTAAGGATCTGTCGCTTATGGAATGCGCTTCCATTAATTGACGTTAATCTGTCTATTGACACTATCAGGAACAGAGTCAAGTCCCACTTCTGGAATCATTTCATTCATAACTTTGACCCCCTCAACCCCCATACACTGCACTACCACTGTCCCTGTAGTCGGTGTGTTACTGATCATTTCTCGATTAACTACACACTGTTTAAGACAATTTATCATGTGTTCTTTTATTATTATTTTATAATTACTACTTTTGGCTGTAGGAACAAGCCTACAGACCTTTAGTACACCATGTATATTGTCAATTCTTGTATCTGTGTGTGTACCTAAGCTCATGCTTGTATGTGTGTACTATAAAGCATTAATAAATAAAATAAATAAATACAAGGTCCACCTCTAAGAAGAGTCCACTATCTAGTTAACAAGAAACGATTAGTTTTTAAAAGATCTTCACTTCCACCAATACATACAGCTTCACTACTGAAGCCACATGTGGTGGTTGACAAATATCCCTCATTTTTCACTGAAGAGGATCACTTCCCCAGGAGGCATATTTTGGTAAGAAATCACTACCATGCCAGGAAAATGGGTAAGTGTGTAAGTATCCTAATAAGCACTTAAATAGGTAGCTAGCTATCGGGAATCAAACTTGCTTTCTCCACTTGATGTTTCCCACTGCATGTAGCTACCTACAGAGTTGATTCTAGTGAACTTCCAGATGTCTAAATGACTATTACTTGTGATGGAGGGAGGGCACTGTGCCCCCCAGACCTGTTGTTGCCAGATATTTTATCTTAACAAAATTATATGAAAAATAAAGTACTTTGATTCCACAGGTTGTCAAGGTAATGATCGCTTGTCATCAATCTTAGCATGCAAGTACACGCTAAGATTGATGATGTAAGTATTGAGTGTTTCTTTGGCGGCATTTTGCTGAAAATCAGGATAATACTCTAATAAAGCAGTCACCGTAATACATATATAGCCACATGTGTATATCCTACCTGTAAAAGAAACAAATAAACTAGTGTAACTAGTAGAGATATAAAAAGTAGTGAAATAAGAGATGATACTATAACATTGTTGTGCATGGAAAATCTGTTCATTTAAGTTGTTTCACAACTTTTTAAAAACATATAATTTTAAATTACACCAGTATACCAATCATTGTAAATTGCTGCATATAACTTGGATTGATTGATTCATTGTGAGAACCACACTCCCAATTAATAACCTTTAATGTTGATATTGCAACAGTTGACAAACTTGCAATGGAATCCCTCACAGTGGTGAAGGACATGAAATATGTTGGACCTTGCCACTCAAAAACTGCTGTAATTGAATGTATGTACATTTTCTATTGTAGTACAGTACTGCTCAAATGTAACATCGCACTTGCTCATGGTAAGTGATAAAAAACCTTGCTAATTAAAGGGCGTGGCACCCATTTCCTTTGCGAGTATTCATCCCATACAAAACGAGATGAATACTCGTGAAGGAAACAGCACACCCTTTAATTACCGAGTTTTTTAACCACTCGCAACTGAGCAGTGTGATGTTATGTTTGAGCGCTACCGTCTATAGTCCCTTTAACAATGATACATGAGGAAGACAAGAAGATCATTCAACTGAAGAAATAACAGGCCTTAAACTGGTCAGTCAGTGGATGAATTCTACACAAATGACATGATGTCTAACCAGTAAGTTTTGGGTAAACACTGGATATGTTTTATATTTTAACAATTTATTTTCAATTTTACTTGTGATTAGGTTATATTTTAGTGGTGAAAGGTAATTGCAGTGTATTTAAAACACTATCATGGAATTTAAAATAGAGAATTACAAATCAAGTCATGTAAATTCAAGCAAAATAACTTATTCAGACTATATGAATGATCGCTTGTTGTACTATTCAAACTATTCGAATACTAAATTTGATATTTGTTTCAGCTCTAATCCACACACCCACACCCAACAATAACTTGGACTTTCTGTTTAACTTTGGAAGATAGATGTATAAACCACTGCCATGCCAGGATCATGATAGAACGTTCAAGTATCAATATAGAACAATCAAGCAATTACATAAAACTTGTTCTTTAAAAGTGAAAAATCAATACAATATGTTTAGCTAGTTATTGGGAATTAAACTTGTCTCACTTGATCTTTCCCATTGCATATAGCTACCTATAGTTGATTCTAGTGAACGTTCAGATGTCTAAATGACTACAGTTACTTACTGGGAGGCTGTGGCCTTTAGACTCTTTGCTGCCACATATTTTATCTCATGAAAAAAAATATGGAATTTTGCTATCAATGCTTTATAAGCCCTTTGATTCCAAGAGAGTCATTGAGATAATGGTGGGGATGGAATATGAAACAGAGTAGAGGAGAAGAAAAGCACAAGGTGGAGAGGAGATGGTCTCTGTCAAGCTAGCAAGGAATGTATTAATAACAATTACATTGCTAGGATTGGGTCACATACACCAACATGATAAACTACCCATACAGCATGTATAAAGCCAGCACTTAGAGCAGTGTTTGTTCCAGCAGATATGATAAACAATTACGCAGGTAAGAGAGTTTAGGCACCAGAAAATCACAATACCAAAACAATTAATTACACAAAAACAAAAAGAAGCTATTAAGATAATAGGTGCCTACACCACAAGGCAGTGAGTCCAGTAAAATTTCAGTGTAATTGTTACAGCTACACATGGGCCAGAAAATGTGTATCCCTCCTTGCTTACAAGAAAGATATGCACAATGAAATCATAACTGGTAATAATGAGAACCTACTTACCATTAAGCACAGCTAGCCAGACATCAACTCTCAAGGTCACACAATTCAGTGACCTTTACAAGAGTTGATACCCAGGACAATGTTAGTGACACATGTGACAGTGTTAGTCTATTGACTGTGGTGGGCTAGTTGTCACCCTCAAAACCACTCTGTGTGAATGACTCTGATGGTGAACACTAGGACTATAGTAGTATACAGAACACGTGATACAGAGTGAATCAAGGTTAACAGTTATTGTAAGTATTATACAAAGGGTTCAAGGTGATCCTTTGACATATTGTGTGTTGCACTTATGTCCACTAATTTGAGAATCCTCAGGCTGCCAGCAGCATGCAAGTAAGAACTAAGATTGATGATGGAAATATTGAGTGTTTCTTAGGCAGTGTTGTGCTTGAAAATGAGGATAAGACTCTAATAAAGAGGTGCAGGTCAGCAGCTATCTGCATTGGGGGTTGACTTCTAAGGAAGGTAAGTAATCTAATAACTAAACCATTTGCACTACATGAATAATTTTAGCATGTCACAATTGATCACATGTTTCAACTGTTGAAGCTACAACAACATCAGAACACCTCAGTACACATCACCAGCTTATTGGTTGAATGTTCTGTACTGCATAAACATACAAGAAAATGCAATACACTGATCTATTGAAGTTTAACAACACTTTACTACACACACCCAAAATGTGTAACACATAAAATGGTACAAAATGACTTCAACTATACCTATATAGTGGGTAGTGATCATTGTAGTTTTATACACTGTTAGATATTTATTACTGGGCAGGCAGCTCAGCTGTGCTTGGCCAGGAAAAAAGAATTGCCAGAATTGTCAGGATTTGCAGGTGATAGCTGGCTACAATTTAATGAGTCTGTAGCTAGTAGCATTTTAATTGTCTTTTCCATTGCATAGACTGGTTAGAGATACTGACATGAAGAAGAACAAAGTTGCTCGGCACCAACCACTATGGGTTCAGTGGCAGCAAGGCATAACACCAGGTATATATAGCTATCCAAGTACTATTTACAATAATCTCATCTCTTTTGTATAATAGAAACTCTCGTTCTAGATCCAGAGATGAGCGGAGGCACAGACAAGCAATGCCCTGAACTGTCATAGCTACACTCTATACTGATTGTTTTGGTGTGTGTGAACTAGCTATAATAGCTGTCTTTATTACAACTAATTAGTTTGTGACGGAGTGCAATGCCAACTAATATGGACACTTAGATACTAACATAACTTATGAGAACACTCCATGTAAATTTCATAGTTGTAGCAGCAGTAGAACTCTCACATGATTGAACTGATGGGCAGATGCCTGTGTTTTGCTTATGCAGTTTACAGATAACTGTATGTTAATAGTAGGATTTTTTCCAACTAACAAGATATGCAGGACTCCATGCTCATCAGGTAAGTATGTATGAAAATGCAAATAGTTCAGGTGACCAACCCACCTAGTTTGTACTAATTGCAAATTTGTAATTTTCTCAGCATTATGCACAGTGTCCAAGGAATGGATCACACCTAAGTCTGTTCAACTGTTGTTATCAACACTGATCAACACCAATCAACAGTTCTCTATCACCAAGATTTGATCGAATGACCACTTACCACAGAGTGTTTGTACAGACTATAGCTCGATACTTCTCTTGGTAGTTTTAGGTAGTAATTAACAGTCACTTTCCATTTTAGAGGGCCACACATGAACAGTTAAAGAGCACTTTATATCTTGCAACCACTCCCTTGTTGTACTACTTCGGTTGAAACATAACGTGGTGGCCTCTCATAGAAAAGGTTAATCAAAATGACGTAGACGGTATTTGACTACTGGTATCGGCTTTATTTTCTTCCAGTATATCGGTTATCTGTATATTGGCTAAGTCATATCGGTGCAACTCTAGTTATAAACTAGATCGTACAATTCATAACAAGATGTGCTGGTGTCTAAATAAACAGTACCATTTCTGGGAAAACTGGATCCTTCGTGGACTAGTGTAACTGCACAAAGTTTTTGGTTTCGATAATAGATGAGTAAGTTGTTCTCTAAGTAGGAAACCTGTTTTTATAATAAACTGTTATATGTGGATGTAGACAGGTAGACTAAGTACAGGGACGTAGCCAGACTTTTAGCTATGCCCGAGCCCGGGGGAAAGCCATCTAGTCATGCAACACACATGCCCATCTTCATATCAACATCAATAATGTGTTTCAAAACACATTGTGCATTACTATCCATCAACTCTAACTATATGCAAAATTATCAACTATAAACTCTAGCTATAGCAATGGGTAATCTTTATACATGCGTGTAAATATTAGTGTTTTAATACCCAACCAGGGTGACACTCGAATAAAAGCACAAGGTGCTTATAATTATCACTTGATGACTTGAACTGGAGTAGTCCATCAATCTACAAATACAATATAGATAGATGCTCCATACTATTTGAAATCTCCACCCTGGATGGAGTATTCTACCAGTTAAATGGGTCAACTCTTAAGGCTATTTATATTTCAATCTTCCACTACATCCACTCTACTGTACTAATGATCCTCTGTCTCCTTGTCACCAGTCTGGAGTCTTTGTCAACTCTTTTGCCACAATGTTGCCAGCGATTTAAGGAAAATCATGCGATCTATCTTCTATTTATTGCTTCCCATTAGTGGTAAATACCACAATCAAGTTTAACTATGGGAAAATCTCTTGGAAAACCCATGCTATTGCTGGAATGTAAAGTTGACAAGGATTACAGCTGTGTAAGTCGTGCTAGCTATTCTTGTACAATATAGTGGATGTTATAAGCTACTCAAAGCCCCCGTCTTTAATTGCCCTGGGTAGCTTGGTATAGGTAGAGCATACGTAGTAGCTTGGTGCCCGGGTGCTGATGCCCGGGCCTGGGATCTGGCTATGCCTCTGACTGACTACATTATCCCAAACATGGCACAGTGAACATGAGTGCATATATCCACTTCTGACATAATTGCCAACATTACCACCATTACATCAGCCACCACAAAGCTATCCACCATTAAGCTATCTATTGTCAAAGCTATCCATCATCAAGCAGTGTAGCTCATCCATCATCTCACAGATACACTCCTGTGTACTGCCACCAACATTCAGCACACCAACAAAATTAGTTCCCGTTGAACAGGTGATAAGAAATTATCCAGGGGAGGATGCCTCCACACTAAGATGACTGGCTAGAGCTTTGGCCCACGATCCTGTCTTTGGAAAAGATGCACTCTGCAGCAGCAGTCTGGATGGGGGGGGGGGGGGGGGGGGGGGGGGAGGAGGAAAGAGCAAAACTGGTTTACTTGATAAAAAGAAGTTAAGATTACATAAAAGGTTATTGCACACCTCGCACATTTCATTCACGAATGTTTGTGACATATTTACAAACTTCATAATGTAAGGTACTGTACATAATTTCATTATTTTAAAAACAATCTACGCATATTTTAATTACACATGAGGCACAAGCGAATGTGTATTACCTGGTTGAATTCAGTTTTTGCTTATTATCTGGCCCTAATGGCACTCCCTTCCACCCTCACGTCTCTAAAGAAGTAAACTGTTTAATCAAGGATAAACACAGCTGACGTACAGAACCTGTGTAGACCTACAAATCACTGCATGAACTACCAGCACACATATGCAATGGGCACATATCAACAAAGCCCTGCAACTTCACTAAGGACTGCCAGGCAGCAAACTTTCTCCACTTGATGGCGTAGAGCAATGACATCTTGTGGGGACTCCTTGCACACTTTATCATCATTGTTGCCTTGGGTTGTTTTTCCTTATTTGGTCACTGTTATGAGATAACTCCTCCGATAGTACTATCTTGTTTACGCTTTCCACTGTCTTCTTTATCACGTCATGATTGTCGCCATTGTGTTCCTTCATTGTACAGTAAAGACACACTAGTTGATCACATGTCTCACAATAGTGTTCAACTCATAATCATGTTCCCCACCTGTTATTATTGAAATCATTAATATTGCTGCATTTTAGGATTCAGGAATCAAAGAGTTGAATCTTTTTATCCCAGTATTCAGTGAAAGAGTTGATTGTAAGGAGAATGTGACACTTGGATGTTTGCTAGGACATGACTAGGTATGTTTATTTTGAATGTTTTATATAATTATAATAACCAGGTAGCCCCATGCCTCTAGTATTTGTATGAAAGCTCAAAGCTGTGTATGACCTTACATTACTCTTAAGTGCTAAAGCTCAGTTAAGATAAAAGCTACCTGAGAATACAAAACTGAAAAAAGCTATATAGTTAAGCTACTTTTAAAACAGAATTGACTAATTCCATAAAGGACTTGGCTCATTCAGACATCTTATAAAAATTAATGTGCAGTGAATCCCTATAAAAATGGCCATGATTTCACACCTTGCTCGCTAGTGTTGGGTTGTTTTTATTGTTTCATTGATTTGTGTGTCCGACAATACTGAACCAACAACACAAATCACACTAACTGGTACATTTACAACACTTACATAGTTGTGCTGTCATTTTCAGGTGTTACAATGGATGCCAGTATCAACAATCTAGCCAACTAGCTAGACCAGGTAATGGCAAGAAGTACGACCGAAGATGTCTTTCCAACAACCATAATCAAAGGATTCAGTTTGTTTATACAAAAGTTCCCAAGCCCGTGGCAGTGTCCTCTAGAAGGGCAATTAACTGTAAATACTGGATTTGAAAAAACCCAACAAGACAAGTGTAAAGTTAGGGTGAGTCACTCAACCACGAAAGTTGTAAAATATCTTTTGTGATTTTTGTTAGACAGAATCGTGGAAGAAGACAAAGCACGGTGACCCCAGTACATTGGGGACTACTACAATGTATTTTAAAAAGGAACTGGCTAATTCCAAAAAGAAGCGGAACAGACTTAGCTAAGCCTAAAGAACAGAGCAAACAGCACTATACACAGAAGAGATGTTTTCTACATCTCCACCTCATTGTGTTATTACTGAGCGATATCACTGTTGGCAATATATGGGGAGCTAGGCTGACAGACCAACAGATTTAAGATCACTATAACCTAGTCAGTCAGATTGTGTATTGTGCGACTTTACAGTTTTTGGTAGTTTTGTTGTTTTCATGATTATCATCATACTTGATGCAGTCTAGTTGAAGTTGCAAATGCTTCTTTCATTGTTTTTCTCAATGATAAAAATTGTCATCACTACAACTATGAGTCTACTCCCTTTCTGCTGCAAAAGCAGACTCACAGTTATGTCCTGCGAGATGCATCTCAACTTTCTGTTGTTTGGCATTCTACCATTTTAGTTACAATACAACATGCAGTTATTTAGAATATATTTTGATAGATGATCTAGTCAGTGGGGAGGGGTGGTGGTAGACTACCCGCAAGTACATGGCTATAACATAAAGGACAATGATGTAACACTTGACATCACCAAACTAGACAAAAGTGTTTAGCACCCTGACTACCCAGCAACCAGAACTGAAGAAAGATCATTTGCAATTATCCCTGTTACCTCTAAATGTGTAAGGGGTGGTCCACAATTTTCTGCTTTTTCGCGAGCGTACAAACCAAACGCTAGGGGGAGGGGGTAAAACTGCATGTACCCTTTTAAAAATGTCGATCACGTGAGTTGGCGAGAAATCTAAATGTAGTGATAAGACTCTAGTAGTACACCTCTATGCTACTTATTCAGTGTCCAATTATAAACGAATAAAGCGAGCTGATGCTGATAATGCATAGGCCAAAGCCAACATATGATTGGACGAAATTGTGCTTCTGGAAAACAGTGTAGCTAGGGTTAGCTACCAATGAAGCTATAGGAAAGATAAAGCTCATTGAATCTACAGGTAAGACGGTTATCAGCGTGATAATACGTACTACAGGCTTTATATACTTTATAACAGCACTTACTTTTCTTTCTCTTTAGTCTTAGCCTAGCAATTAACACTGATAAACGGTTACAACTGACTAGCTTGTAGCTACACTGTTTGTTGCTTTTATTTTCTACCTGCAGAAGATGTTGTTGTGGGTTTAGGAATACTGTTGGATATGGGAGGCTGGATTATGTGGGTACTAATTTGTTTACACTACATAGTTGTGGTAGTTGTGGTAGTTGTGGTAGTTGTGGGTTGCCTATAGAGAAAACCTGTCCCTACACAGTGTACTCACATCTCCTGACTCCAGTCCACCTCAGACTATGGTGAATACCCAACAAACTAGTTCTACTGTTGTTATTGCCAGTGTTGGGATGGTTTTGTATGAACAAATTGAAGATAGCCAAAAACTGTTTCTATGATGTGCTGCAAATGTGCATCAGGTACTAATGTCTGCCGTGTGTAGTGGCGTAGCTAAGGTGGGTACTGGTAGGACACAGGCCCAACCAATCAGTTTCAGTGTCCTACGAACTCAGGTACTACCATACGTAGCTAAATTGTGTGATATGAGGTGAAATATGAAGCCTCCTACAGCTACATAACTAATAATAATTATTATGCAAACAAAATGTTCACACAGCTAGTGTCTTACTAAAAATGACAAATTTTAGCTGCAAAATGCCACCAAATTGAATCTCAGTATGTAATTTTCAAAAAGTTTCCCTGAGGGGCATCCTCTTAGCTGCAGCATGCTGATTGCTGTAGCTTGTACACTACAGTGGTGCCCAACCAATCATTCTGGGCTAGCTACACCACTGGCTGTGTGTAGGAATGTTTCTTTCAGGGTAACAGCTTCAAAATCATCAAAATGGTAAGATGCCTAAAAGACAAAACAAATACCAAACATGGATTTTGCAATATTAAAAAAGTATCCATGTGCTTGTTCTGCTATACAATACATTCATGTGTCAACATTTATACAGTACACTTTGGGCTGGGGGGGAGGGTGTTAGTAAAAAGAGTGCTCTTTGTGCGCTCACAAAAAAGCAGGAAATTGTGGACCACCCCTAACACAATGATAAAATTTTTGCTGTCCCTTTTTTTGCTACAGTACAGTGCTTTGGCACCACCCGTACATTCAGTTCCTTGTATACTGACTAGCTAGTTGCTGGATGTTGTGGATTGTGATTCCTAGCAGGCACCAGCTCTTGGTCGAAGGTCTTATTAAGGCTGTCTTTTGCTGCCCAGACTCAGTTGTCATTTTCATGGTCCACATGACTACACACACTGCATCAAAAAAACAACATGAATCAATCTTTTTTGGCTATGCCTCATGGTCCTTAGATCTCCTCTTCGAAGTGCAGGTACTGCACTCCATAGCCTTTCCCTTGCAGCAGAAGGAAGAGGCTGGGATTGATCATATGAGGCCGGGAAGAGGCTAAAGACTGTGTTGTTATACTGGCAGGCAACTATGTCCTATGGCTTCTGTGAATTGAACGGAACAAACAATTCGCGCTGCGTATGAAGACTTGTCGTTCTACATATTTCCCATCATGAGGCAGTGGGGGACGATGCCCGACTCAGATGATTCGTGACCATGCCCTCTTAATGAGCAACATGAAATATAATATTAATGGGGTATGTATGTAGTTCACAAAATTATGACAAATGATGTGCACAATTAGTCTTAGAAGTTTCTACTGACTTTACATGATCAAACAGCACAAATAAGACTAATGCTAGACAGGTATATGGATCACAATAACAGCTAAACACAGCTAGCTAGACATCAATGTTTTACCTGTACAAGTTTATAGGCAGTAGAGCTCCAGAAACCACCTTCCCAATGGCCTGTGTAGGACCAACCATCACCACTAAGACCTCTACAAGTAACAAGCAGGATACTGTTGAGAGACCAACAACACAAGATGTTGTGGGGAAGGGCAAAGGGAAGGAGGCACACATAAGTGCAATGTTGATCAATGTCGCTGTTCTCGAAATGATACTCACCTTACCTTATAACATCAGAATTTCTTACTTATGCAACTCCGACATGGAATCACCCTTGGCACACAACGTTGAGTTCTGCACTAGCTGGGTGTTAAACTAATACATTTGCTAATAAAAGCAATTAAAATGATGTTCTAACAAATATCTACCAGCCTAATGTCTCTCTTGCTACCCAAACATTTAAAAGTTACATGTATTTAGCTAGAAATAGAAAATTACAATTACTATATCAACTCGGTATTACTTTTAGACCAATACACAAAAGAATAATTTGTTAACATTTGGGTAGAAAAGAGCTTTGCATAATTAAAGATACTTTCTACTACATATTACCTTATATGGTGTGTTTTAAGCATATTTATTTATTTATTTTGTATATTATATAGTTATACAACGGCCACAAGTGCTCTGCCTGATATAAATGCACGAGCCTGAGGGCCGTTAGGCCCGAAGGCAAGTGCGTTTATATAGGCAGAGCACGAGTGCACGTTGTATAACTGTTATGTACCACTCACCTAATAGGTGGGGAGAGTCTCACAAGACAGCTGTAACACTTATAAAGGCCAGGTTTCTAACATCGATTGTGGGTAACCAAGCTGGACGTTGCGATGACGTTCCCCCTGCAGTACTGAAGCCACCTGAGATATTGAAAGCTAGTACCAAGCTAGTACGCTATGGGCTATATCACTAACCTGCATTCGCTGTTCGACTCTCATCATGTAGTGCTCAGCATGCCAGCGTGATCACTCAATCGCCATATAGACTAAGCGCCAGACTAATCGCCATAGTGATTCTCTCGAGCAAAAAAAAGTAGCTAAATAGACGTTTTAAGTAAACAAAACCTAACTACTAAACGATGCTAGTCTAATTCTTACTATTCACACTGGCTAAACTCGAATCAGGTGGCATGACAAAACTGGTTACCACAATCGAACGTAAAGGTTAGTATTATTTAGAACTATGATATATTTGTTTTATTGAGTCATTGTCGAAGTGGGCTACAGTTTAATCTGGGCTAAGATGGCACCAGACTAGTAAGGTGTATAAGTACGTTTATATATATGTAGACTAGAGTTGTGGCCACCCGTGTTGGATTTTTCGATCGCCATTGGCTGCTTGTAAACATTATACGTATTGGTGACGTTATGGCCCACAATCGACCTTTACATGTCAGGCTATAAAAGAATTCTAATGATCTGTGAAGTGTCTTTCCACCTTTAGGTGAGGTGTCGTAGTGGTCTTCGCCACCGGCACTTGTGCTATGCTGCACAAAACCGCAGCCAGTGCAATATCTGTATATTGCACTGCGGTCGGTGCATTATAACTTATAATGCACTCGTTGTGGTCTAAAAAACCGCAACCAGTACGTTATAAGTTATAATGCACTCGCTGCGGTCTGCAGCAGTGCAATATACAAATTATGGCACTGGCGGTGCCTTTGAACTGCCCACGCAGAGTGGTACATTACAGTATGTTTCTAACATAACTCAGTAACAATAGAGCAGTTCCCGAGAATTATATACAACATATCTTTCAAACAAGTATTTCAATTATAACGTATTTTGTACTGGTTATGATTATCACAGATTTCCCTGGGAAAGCTCCAAATAAGGTGAGAGATGGAGGTATGTGTGTTCGTTACCATGTACTTCCATACCCTCTAATGTTGCAATACTGCAGAAGTTAAAAGTCCCTATGATAATAGTGATATCAGTTACAGCAATTGCTACAATCTGTGACACTACACTTACATTGAAGGCATACATCAATCTCATAACATTACATTCAGTTAGCAAGTTTACACTCAACATCCTGCGTTGTGGTAGGAAGGATAGTAAGTGAAAATAGCGTGTGACAGTGAAGAGAGCTGTATGAATGTTTCATTCCATGGAAACAAACTGTCTGACAGCATATTTCAAACCCTAACAGATTTTCTACACACAAAAACCATTTGTGACCTAGAGGCTACAAGAGGGCAATCAGAAAATGAGCTCCAGTTTGCTTTAGAAATTGATACAATAGTTAGCTATGTAGAATTATCACCTTATTACTGTAATTAGGTAAATCAGATCATTTTAGATACAGTGTACAATTGTCACCAATACTGGTACACTAATAAGGCATTTGAGGCTAAAATTGGATGGAAATAAATGTTTGAAATCCCACTAACATTGCATGTGTTGTGTTAACTATTAACCCACAACTAATTCCAGTCTTTTATAGCGTTGCCTTAAATGCAGACCTTATCAGCCATACTGGCATCACTTAAGTTTCAGTACTGTACCTGCAGTCAACACTTACTGTGTTAGTTCCATCTCACAGGACTACAATGCAATAGTAGTGGCTATCTTTGTAAATAATTATCAATTATTTACCATATGTAGAATATACTGTGTTAGTTCCATCTTACAGAACTACAATGCAGTAGTAGCGGCTATCTTTGTAAATAATTATCAATTATTCACTATATGTAGAATATACAATAATGTAGTTATTAAGGTCGGTGCACTTACATTATTAGCTGTCAATCTTACAAACTATACTAACATTTAGTGTGTTAATTCTTCAAGTGTGCATTGTGGTGCATAGTAAGCACCTGCATGAGTGCTCAATTGAGAAAATGTCAAGTAGGAGTTTGAGCAAACTCCTTGAAGTTGCCTGTGAGGAAGTTCTATTATCTGTAACTGGCTTTATTCAAACCTTGGCAATTCTGCTACTAAGTACATACATATTTATACATATTGGGCTAGTAAAAAGAGCTATATAATCTATAAGCAAATTATTTCATTAACATGTGTATGTGTTGATATGATAGGCTAACTGGGGAAGACAACCAAGAATGTAGTGAGGGTGGTCTGTATGTCTACAGGGATATTTTGGAGAAACCAGCTGACGCGTCTGTCAAGTGCAGCAGAGGTAGCACTTTCAGAGTGGCAGTGAGTGCTCAATTGAGAAATGTCAAGCAGGTGTTTGAGCAAACTCCTTGGAGTTGCATGCAAGGAAGTTGTATTATTTGTACCTCACTTCAAACCTTGGTGATTCTGCTATTAAGCACATACATATCAAGCTATAGTGAAGAAGCTATATAATCTATAAGCAAATAAATTTATTTACATGTGTATGTGATGTTATGATAGGTTAACTAGGGAAGATGAAAATTAAGAAGTGATGGTGGTCTATTTGTGTTTCGATATGTCAACAAAGCTTCAAGGGATCAGCTCATGCGACTATCAAGTGCAGTAGTGGTGGCACTTTCAGTAAGTATTTTTGTTTGTTGTTACTGTGGTTCAACATCCACAGTTGTGCACTGAGGATGGAGTGGCGGAGCTTGATATGACCATACTGTGTGAGTTAATCACATACCGCCTTTATGTGTCCCAATCAGTAAGTGCACCTGCTACACATTCTCATGCACGCATCATGCACGCATCATGCACGCATCATGCACGCATCATGCACACCACATCAACAGGCACTACTGTACCACATGTAACCAGCTCTACAACACATGTAAGCAGCACTGCATTTCTTGCAAAAATCGAGTACCTGAATGCATGTTGTTAGTCATTGCGAGAAGAGAATGACAGGTTGAATTCCCAACTTAATGAAACGACTGAAGCTGAAATCACTGCCAAAACGAGGCAAGATTATGCTAATAGCGCAATTGGAGAGAGCAGTAGGGTAACTCCTAGATATCAATACAAATATGCCCATAAGTGTAAACCCAGAATCAATTGATGGCTCATGCAAATGGACAAATAAAAGAACCACACTTTTGGCTAACATAAAACATTAAAAAGAAACACATGGTGAAAACATCATTTAAAAAACCAAAAAATCTGTTACCCATCGTTCTGTGAACTAATCAACAGAAAGTGCTTGTCAGGCCAAAGATGCAACATTGATTTTTTATTTGAAGCTATGAAGAAGAAATGCTTATGGCTAAAGATATGGAACGTAATCTGGAGAAGTACATCATAATTATTGTCGATAGTCTTTGCAACATCAAGTGACCCTGATAAATTTGACCATTTCATTGATAAATTTTCTGAAATTCTTTCACGTTTAGAACAAGACTCGGCAACCTCAGAAGATCACCAAAAGAGCTTCATCAAAAGAGCTTGAAGTTACAAAGTGCCACTATAAATTGATCAAGGGAAATTAGACCAACTACATACAACTAGAGAGATCCAGTTAAATGACTGGGTTATTTGTACTATTGAAAGTGAATTGAGGGCTTAGGCTTTGATTCATGGGTGGAATTTCCACACAACTAATATTCAGTCTTTGAAAAATCAAGGCCCAGTTCAGCTTTTATGAAAATGGATCAATTAAATTGCAAAGCAGCTGGAGTAGTTGTCCAAATTCTCAAGAGACCAACTGATGTGACTGTCAAGTGCAATAGAGGTGATGCTTTGAGTAAGTATCTGTCAACATTATTTCTGTTGTTACTGTGCTTCATCCATAGTTGTGTACTGAGAAGGTGGAGCTTGATATGACCAGACTGTGTGATTTAATCACATGCCACCTTTATGTGGTGCAACTAGTAAGTACACCCGCTATGCATTCTCATACACGCACCGTGCACACAATGTCAACAGACAGTACCGCAAGCAGCACCACATCACGTGCAAGCAGCACTGCATTTGAAGATGTACCACAGCTTCTTGTAAGAATCAAGCACTTTAATGCATGCATGGAGAATGACAGGTTAAAGTCCCAATTAGATGGAACGACTGAAGCTGAAATCACTGCCAAGAGGCGGCAAGAAAAGTTGGACACGATATAAGCACTTCTGAAATTTATTACTGTTAATTGCATACTTCTAATATGTGACGAGTAAGTGATAGAAGAAATGTTTAGCAATATCCACGCCACAATACTTTGTGCTTCTCGAGATGAACAGCAAATTCTTATTGCAAGGTGGGTGTGCGAGTTTCTAATTCTCTTTTTGATTCTCTGTGAGGTCCAGCTATAGTGGCGTCCTCTCTTCTCTTTCAATACCCTGAGAGGCTTTGTTAGCATGCACATTGCTTTCTTAGACAATTATTGCACTTAAATACATGCACATAAGGCATTCCTATAGTATTACACATGGATTCCACCCAGCAAACGCTTGCAAACGTGATCCTTCGCAGATTTTAAGAGCGATTTACGTGCCTGTAATGGGGTTGATTGGCTGAATAGACTAAATTTGAAGTGTACTTTTGAATGGTATTTGTGAAAACTTTCACCAACACTTGGTTAAACTTTCAATATAAAAGTAGTGTATGCGCACACGTGTGTGTATGTGGGGGGAAGCCATATAAGTACAGTGTCCATTGCAGCCCTTTCCTGAACTTGTAATGGAGCCAAACTGTACATGTCTGTTGTTGACACCTTTGCTGTTACCACTAATCATCTGGTTGGCTGAAATGTTAACTCTGTTGAGAAAAAATCCACCTTTAATTTTTAGCTGTGTTTCAGGATTCAGCTCAATGTGAACATACTATATTCTAGGTGCCAACTTCCTGCGTCATTATAATCTGTTAGTGGATATGAACCAAAGCAGTCTTGTCGATTCCATTACACAGCTGAGAGTACAAGGCATACTATTACATACATCTTCTCCCAGTCTTTCTTTTCTTCCTTTACAATCTACCAACATTCACACATCGCTAATTTCCAAGTATCCAACTGCTTTTCAACCGCATCTCAGTACTCACACTGTGGAACATGATGTGACTCACCACATCCAGACTACTGGACCACCTGTTAGTGCTAGACCACAATGACTGGCCCCAGAGAAACTGGCCATAGCCAGGCAAGAATTCGAACACATGTTGGAGGAGGGCATCATCCGCCCCTCTTCTAGTCAGTGGTCCTCACCGCTACACATGGTGCCGAAGAAAGTAGTTGGAGACTGGAGGCCCTGTGGTGATTATCGTGCTTTAAACCGAGTCACCACTCCTGAACAGTACCCAGTACCCCACATACAAGATTTTCCAGCCACCCTCCATGGTGCCACCATATTTTCTAAACTAGACCTCATCAGAACTTATCATCAGATTCCTGTCGAATCTGACGATATTCCTAAGACTGCAATGGTTACACCTTTTGGATTGTTTGAATTTTTGAGAATGCCATTCGGTCTCAAGAATGCGGCTTAGTCATTTCAAAGGTTCATTGATGAAGTTCTACATGGACTCCATTTTACCTATGCTTACATTGATGATGTGTTAATAGCCAGTAGCAATCCTTCAAGTTGTCTTCGCACATTTCAAAAAAGTATGGAGTACTCATCAACCCTAGTAAATGTGAGTTGGGTGTCTCCAAGCTACACTTCCTTGGCCATCAAGTTGACAGTGCAGGTATCCGAACATTAGAAGAGAAAGTGAAAGTGATTCAAGATTTTCCGTTACCTGAAACTCGTAAGAAGCTTCGTAAGTTTTTAGGACTAATCAATTTTTACCATCGTTTCATCAAAAACTGTGCTACACTTACTAATCCTCTCAACACTATGTTGTCAACTTACAAGCAAGACACTCAACCACTACAGTGGACTGACGACACCAGTGCTGCTTTTACAACTGTTAAACAAGCTCTTGCTACAGCCACGCTTCTTTTCCACCCAACACCAGATGCACTCGCTAGCATCATGACTGATGCCTCATCTTGTGCAGTAGGAGCAGTACTCCAGCAGTATGTTGACAACAAGTGGTGTCCCATATCATATTTTTCACGACAACTACAGCCATCTGAGGAGAAGTACAGTACTTTTGACAGAGAGCTGTTGGCAAAAATACTTTGTCATTTTGTTGAAGGATGTGAATTTACAGTGTTTACTGACCACAAACCACTAACATTTAGTCTGCCATTTAGTTCTGATTGTTACACTCCTCGTCAAATCCGCCACTTGGATTACATTTCCCAATTTACAACTAACATACAACATGTGAGTGGAAATGACAATCCAGTAGCAGATGCACTATCAGGTGAAGGTGTAAACACCTTACCACCACAACCACTTGTTGGTGATTTCAAGGCAATGGCAGCAGTCCAACAGGAGGACCCAGAGATACAACAGTTTGAAGCACCTGGTTCCTCACTGTCACTTCAACCAATGCCAGTACCTACTTTTGACATTACTATTCTTTGTGATGTGTCTACAGCCACACCTCATCCTTATGTTCGTTCCAAGTTCCACAACTAATTTTTAATTCTTTACATTCACTTTCCCACCCAGGAGTATGAGCCACTCAACGCTTAATCACCAAACACTGTGTGTGGCCCAAGATTAATTCAGATGTCAGAAAGTGGGCACGCTCATGTTTACAGTGCCAATGTTCCAAGGTCCACAGACATACTGTTAGTCCTCTAGCAACCTTTGCTACTCCTGATGCTCGCTTTGATCAGCTCCATGTTGATACTGTTGGCCCATTACCATCATCTCAAGGATTCCATTACTTACTGCCGTTTTACAAGATGGCCAGAGGCCATACCCATCCCAGAAAGTACAGCACTGACAGTTGCTCAAGCTTTTGTTACTTGCTGGATTTCCAGATTTGGAGTACTGTCAACCATAACCACAGACACGGTGAGTCCTCTCTGTGACAGGAACTACTTGGTTCCAAATGCATCAGAACAACAGCCTACCATCCTAGTTCTAATGGACTAGCAGAGCTGCCAACTTAAAGCTGCTCTCAAAGCTACACCAGAGCCTACACACTGGGTGAGTGCCCTTCCTTTAGTATTGCTTGGCATACGTGCTGGTTTAAACAAGACATTGGCTGCAGTACAGCAGAATTAGTTTATGGTACGACATTGCGACTTCCAGGTGAGTTTTTTTTTGCTACGAACAATGACAAACACCCTGACCCAGTTTCCTGTGTTACCAAACTCAAAAACATCATGTCAAATTTGCAACCTCCAGCAGTTTCTCAAATACATAGATCATCTCATGTTAGTGACCTTCTATCCACATGCACCCATGTATTTGTACGACATGATGCAGTGAGGAAACCCTTACAGCAGCCATACGATGGTCCTTTTAAGGTGCTTACAAGAACTGATAAACATTTCACAGTGGACTTCAATGGTCGACACTCTGTTATTTCTGTTGACCGACTAAAGCCAGCTTTTCTAGAAGAGTTAGAACAGACACCAGACTTCTCTCCCTCATCATCACCTCTTACTCCTCAACCATCAAACAGAGTTACCAGATTTGGTTACTAAGTCTGATGGCCACAGAAGCTAAAAGACTCATTCAACAGTACCGTTGCACTGGAGGGGGAGTGATGCAGGGCACACACTAATAATCACATGACACTTTCAGAACAATCTGGAACTTTTATCTCTAATTAATGCTGTTGTAACACGTGTTGTCTTGTGTGATTTGTTGTACTTGTTGTGATTTAATATTCTAATCAATAACACTACAACAAGTTAAACACTCAACATAATTGTGTAAAACTTCACAACCCTTCATGAATATGACATAGGCCCTTCATGGTCTGTTGTTCCAGCAGAACTGGGCTAAGGCTTAAAGGATTAGACATGCCATTCCATACTAACACAAAGTTACCACATGTGACATAACCAAGAATTAATCCTACCAAGCAATGATAATAAATATTTTGTCTGCATTTCTCTGTACTTTCCTCCACAGCACCACACTACTACGTTGGTATTGCTAATACCAAGGCATCGTCCTCTCCTCGTAGATGTTGTGACATGATGCCTGATGGATGATATAACAGGCTATGAGCAAATCCATGGCCTATTGTAATTAGTGCTAGACTTACATGTGCAGAAACCACAAGAGAACTCCAATGATCTGTCATGAACACAACAGTTAATTGTACCTAATGGAATACAGTTTAGTGTACTCCTACTGTGCAAAGATACTCTCAACCTAATGATGATATGGCGGTAGCTAGAACTCTTTGTGGTGCAGTAATAACACAGCAACTAGTTCTTTCTCCATGGCACATACTGTCTTTCAAATTATGAATCTACTCTTTCTGGATAATTGGACATGCCATACTTGCTATGTTGTGTTCCTAATGATTCTTTTGTGAAAATCAATTGATCCATTCCAGGCCACTTAACAGATGCCCAATAATTCCCAAACAGAATAGCCTGGATGAGGAGTAACAAACATTTATTAATGAACACCTTGAAGTAGCCAAGCTGGTGGACAGTGCTATCGCCATACAGACAGTGTCCAGTCAATTCTAAGAAATTTTGTAAGTTATGAATAGACATCAGATTAAATTGAACCTCAAATCTTAATGAAAATACTGGAACACGTTGAAAAGTATAGTGGAGTGGATTTGAAAACAAAATGGTAGAGATCAGAGAGAGAAAGGTAGAAATTGCCAAACCCATCTTGGGAAGAATAACCATGGCAAAAAAAATTGTCATTTGGCTAGAGTTACAAAAAATGAAAGAATTAAACCAGACAAGAAAGAGAAGATCAGTCACATCTAAGGTGTTAGCAAAAAGTTGTTAGGTGAGTTCATGGTACATCAGTCTTTAAACAGGAGCTCAATACACCAATCAACAGTCATCAGCCAGAAGGTCTCAAAATCCCCACAAAATAAACAATGAAGTAGAGAAAATCCAGCAGGCATTGGCAAAATACAGAGCATAATACACAGCAGAAGTGATATTATGTAATGCACATTACGTAAGCATGCGGGTTTGTCCTACCCTGGTGCCTACTAAACAAACTACTTCTGGGTCATGTTTCAATTCTGGTAAAGATTTGGATTCTTCTGACTAATCTGGCATCACTGGTACTGTACAAAATATCTATTCGCCTTTTAGCAATTAGGTACACTTGATAGCTTCATATATGGCCTTCAAGTATGGACACTTTTTTTGCACATGTGCATTTTGACAGCAAGTTGGTAGCAATAGATGCTATTTGATTGTGTACATTTTACATACATGCATTTTAATGACAAGATAGTAGCAACAAATACTATTAAATTGGTCACATTTTGACTGCATGTACATGTTGGAGTTTCTGCATACACTTTGATTATGTGTAACTTGTTAGTAATATGTAAGCTGCTATTAAATTTTTTGTAAGGGTAGCCATTACAAAGAAGAAATGTAGATTCGTGTACATCTTTGTAGCTTAGTTAGAGCTATGAGATAACCATACTATGCATTGTGTACTGGTCTATTTCATAGTGTTCCACAGCCACACAACACTGTCTGGACATTGTAGCTGGATGATAGGTGATAGGATGGTGTATGGTATGGACCAGAGAAGTATTATTCACAGCAGTTACAAGACCACCTGGTATGAGTCCCACCCAGACTCCAAAGGAACTTAATTTGTACACTAATGGGCTGTGCCAACAGTGCCAAGCCCTGTATGAATGTACTACAACAGAGACAATTGTCTATATAAAGGAATGGAGTGGTCAAACTCATGTGTTGGCTTAGGTGATATGGTTTGGGATCGCTTTTCAATGGTTGAGGTATTATTGTGCTAGCAGGTTTTTTTTAACCATTTTAATAAGAATCTACTATCAGGTTTGTAATGAACTCATTATCGCCTAAAGATCAAATTTTAAGCACACCATTGTCTAATTGGATATAAACACCTCCAGGTACTGGAAACCGATCAGTTAGCAAAGCTTGTTAATTAAGGGCAACAAGCCAGAAATCATTTAAAAACTTCATATCAGCGCATACCTCATCACAGAAGATCACTGCTTTACAGTTGGTGCACAAACGATGTCATAGTTACCAGGTTGCTATGGCCATGCTACCCACTATGGCTGAGGTAGCGATTCCATGATTGGGGGCTTACATATACATATTTGTTTTTGCGAGGTGACAGTGCGAGTGGAGATGACGCTATCCAGTTGTTTAGTCTTTTGTGTTTTGTAAATAGTAATACACAATCGACATAAAGATCGAGTGACAATAACAACAAGGTGATAGAAGGGTAAGTCCCACTCAATAATATACAATATTTTAGCTTTACTGTGCATAAGTCTTAAGTTGTGCATATTATTTTTTTGCATATCAGAGTGCAACATTGATGATCCTGGAATTGTAGTAATGTATAACGCAGCCACGCTGTTGCACTACTTGAAGCTTCACAAGTGCTGTCACCTCCACAAAGAGGCTTACAATCCTATTATAATTGAATTCCTTTTTTACTGCTGTAGGACACTGTACACTCCCTTCTCTATAATTTATGTGACCCACTGAGTGAAAATCTGACTTGTTTGCATTTTCTCAAACTTCATTAATGATTTCAACAACAAAAAGGTACAAAAGTAATATGGTCAAAAAATAGTAGTCCACCAATCAGGGTTTTGATAAGTACTTGGACTCTAGGCCAAACTGGCCCATTTCAGACATTTACTGCTCCACCATTAGTATACCACTGGGTCAATCACCTTAATTTTGAAGTGAATCAGTCACAAAACTGAACTGATGTTGAGAAAAATGGAGCAGAAGGCATGAGATATGTGGGCCATTTGTGTTCACATTGGGCCAATGGAGTGCCATATTGCCTTATCAAATACCCTGCCACCAATGCAAAAAAGAATTAGATAGTGCAGGTACCAGATAAGGATCATGGTTACAGGAAGCACAGAGAAGTTTTCATAGCTAACATTAGTATTAATAACTTTTCAAGGATCAGGAATGTGTATAATAACACCAAATAGTTTAAGCCAATAATTATCAACCATGCTTTGTGCAAAACTATTTTAGTGAAAATTCATGACAGTTTATTATGTAACAGTATCTCAAATTTAAAAAAAAAAACACCCAACAAATAATGTGTGAAACAATAAAAACCAAACAAAACAAAAAAAAAAACACATGATTGGGATTGCGTCAACCTTTACTACCGAAGGGACTATCATCATTAATCTTCGTTCACATGCTAACACCGTACCATCTACTTGCAAATACTGCATCAAGTAACTAAACCAAAATACTTTGGAGTCACCATTAACCAAACTTTGTCTCGACACGATCACATCGTTAATATTTGCAACAAAGCGAATTCAAGTCGTGCATTCTTGGAAACTGTTCTCTTAAAATTAAATCTCTTTCATACAATACATAAGTTAGACCAATAGTCAAGTATACATATATCAAGAATTGAAATGGTACAACAGAAAGCTACCCATTTTGTCTCTAACGGCTTCTCAAGCTACTCTAGTGTCACAACTATGTTAATTAAACTGAACTGGGAATCTTTAGAACAATGAGACTAAAGCTATCATGTTATATAAAATTATAAATCTAATTTTTATCAATTGCTCACAACATATCCACCCAATAACATCAGGCACATGAAGATTTATCATTCTACCTGCAAGACTGAATTGTTACCATCATTACTGTCATTCTTTCCTCCCAACCTCATTCAGACTATGGAACTTATTATCCTATGATTTGTACTCAATAACAGACTTGAACAACTCTATTAGCAAACTTGACAGTATTAGACTGTAGATATTTTAGATGTACTTTATATGCACACACACACCCTCATTTTGAGGCTCATAAATAATAAAGTAATCAAAATAAACTACAAGTGCAGCAGGACGAATACTCTTTAAGATTTTTTATTAGTAACTATCCCTCTGAGCAACAGGTAAGCCCAGCGGACTATGCCTTGTACAGAGATGACATACGGTTCAAAGTCAGCATTGCAAAATAATGAAATGCTATTTGGTGACATAGAAAACAACTTTGGCTTGTGATGTACACTTATAAATATGTCCACGACCATCAAATTAATTGGTTTAAACAGTGCCTTTATTAATTACAATAACAAGTGATATAGCCTGTGACGATCTTTCATACACACAAATTTACAATATGTAAAAAAAAAACCTGTACGCTGTGTGTGTGTGTGTTGTGCACGTACATATACATGGTTATAGATCACATGTACTAACAACTAGACATATTAAAAATTTAAAATAAGAAATAGGGATTGCTGAAAAAAGCCACGAAACAAGAAGGGATCGCTGGGGTGGTAATGTAAACCACAAATCCCTATTTATAAAAAGTCAAAATAGGGATTTGTGGTTTACATTACCACCCCAGCGATCCCTTCTTGTTTCGTGGCTTTTTTCAGCAATCCCTATTTGGACAAAGACATACAGAGCTACCATGATATTCAAGCCTTAACACAGTGCTCAGAAATAGAAGACACATGTTTTCAACCACAGAAGAATTAACTACATCAGCAATGCCAAACCAATAGATTCCTGCCCCAAAATTTCATTATTCATTATTATTAAATCACAAGACTATTGAAGATGGCAGTTAAGCAAAAGTGTCTTGGAGACACCCCTATACCCATGGAGTACAGCCAATTACTACCAGAAAACAGTTTATTGTCAACAGCTGCTTACTGTTGTGCTGCTTGTCAATAACTACTTTGTATTTGACTTGTTTGTCAACAACTACTTTGTATTTTTTGAATTGGATTTTTATGCTTTGTCATTAACTGTGAATAATTATTAACTGTATTTTTGACAACTGGCGTCGCAATCGACTTGGTCTGGCCCAATAGTAAGCTGTAAGAGTCTTTAGCCAATATGCAATTGTTTCAGTGCTTGTCACACAAGATGAAGATATGTCAAATTTTCAGGAGCAAGGTAATAAACCCATGCACAGTTGATAGAAGCTGTTGACTATCATTTATACACAAGTAGCTTGGTTACATTACTGGCCTACAGGAAGCAAAGTAGCAACAGTTATTCCAGACGACATTAGGATTACTGTACTAATCTTTGTAACATCCTTGATTATACAATTGTTAAACTTTTTATTAAATAAAATGGTAGATTAGAAACCAGCAACAATATAACCCAGTGTTCAAGACCAAAACCACTACACTATTATTCCTTGTAATTGCAAGTGTGAACACAAATACCACCCTGTTTATAATAACAATGCTACCCCATAGTGTACAATCACCTGCTTTATTAGCTGTGTCCACCATGGGATACAGAAACATCAGCACATATTATTATTACCCAACTTCACATTGTTTTGATAAGTCACATTTCTAACACAATAGGTACTATTTGGTTAACTAGGCAACCATTACTTCCTACACATAAGGCCATACCTATTTGAAAAGTTGTTGCTCGGATCCGACCGACCCTCTTTTTATAAAGGCTGAGCCTAGAGTCACGGCAATCACGTGAATAAAAAAAACTTAGACAAAAAACCTAAAACGAAAAAAAAAGTTTAGCTAAAGCGAGGATCAAATCCAGGACGTCCCATACTCCAGCCAAGCGCTCTACCACTGTATCACTGTGGTTCCAGCTATCCTATTCCCTTAGTTTGTACCTTATATATGTCATTCAGGAAGAAGCCTATATAAATAACACCAGTAAAGAAGAAACTAAACCTGAACCCTTACCCTGAACCCTTACCCTGAACCCTTACCCTGAACCCTTACCCTAACTCTAAAGTACAAAGCGCATCCCCTAAAGTCGAATGCTCAGGGAATACTACCAGGCGCGTCCCCTAAAGTTGAATGCTCGGGGCATACTACTAGGTGCGTGCCCTAAAGTCGAATACTCGGGGTGGAATACTAGACTCCTACCAACCCTAGCTCGCGTCAAACTCAACAGAAACTTACCTTTATACAACTATACTGTCTGAATTCTGGGTGACTACGCCGTGACTTTAGCAGCAAAATGTCCAGTCACAGTGCCGTGACTCTAGGCACAGCATTTTATAAAAGACCAAAAATAAAAAAAAACTCACATGATTAGCAATCACGTGATGATGGCGGCTAATGCGTCGTTATCTGTTATAGTGAAGAAAGGGGCTGTTGTTGTATACTCTCGTACAATTCGTTGTCAACAATGGAATAACACGTTTGGAATGGTTTTTAAAAAATATGGTTTTTTTTCGACCTACCGATCCTAACTTTTTTGTAAAAAATCCGAGCAACAATTTTTCAAATAGGTATGGCCTAATGCTATTTAATACACCCCATGGGTCACTCAAATGAATTCCTGGAGCCATACTGGTTTAATAGACACATTCATAGACACATTGATAGTGGCCACATTGAAGATTGTTGCTATGACCTAGACATAAGAATGTGTCCACTTCTTCCAACTACATCGTGTACCCTTTTTGGCGCCATTAAAACACATTACCTCCGAACAGTTTCACAAAAAAACACCATCAACTAGGCCATGCGACACACTTATTTACCGCTCACTGGTTTACTGGAACCTGCTCCGTTCATTGCAATACTGCATGGTCGCCATGAGACTGGATCCACCGGCTGGCTTTCGCGCCATGCTAGCTCCCCGAACCTATTGACGCGCTGATAGAAATCCACTGTCAAACAACACCATACAAACAAACATTACAAAGCGTACCTGAACGACAGTAAGCGTCGGCTGACAAGGCTGGTCACGACGAAAGGTTCATCTGCAAACGTGCGAAGGCACGCCAGCTTGCTAATTAATCACGTAGCTCGAATGTTACAGTCGGTTTCAGGTTGCTTGCGAATGCAATTGAACGATTCGCACACGTGATTTTCGAACGTGATCATATGCAGGGGCGTAGGGAGGGGGGTTCCGGGGGGTTCAGGAACCCCCCCTGTAAAATTTAGACTTCTGCAAGCAGGATCCTAACACACCATTTAGTGTGGCAGGACAAAATGAGTGAGCAATATAGTGTAATGGCACAGCACAACAATTGATAAAACTTACATTCATCTCTCAGGAAAGGATTTACAGAGGTAGCTAACATGAGCCCTCTTCAAAACTTGTTAAAAAGATCGATATACTCTAATAGAGCAGTCAGGTATATACTCTAATAGAGCAGTCAGGTATACTCTAATAGAACATGCATTTAAATATCCATGTCCATATGAAGTTTTTCAGACATTCCAACATTAAATGCAAAACTTAGCATGACCTTATATTGCTATAGCTTTGGTGTGCAGTGTTTAAAGACATAGAGCTCCAGTAATTTATCACTTGTGTTATGTAAAATGAATTCATACTATGCATATTTGTATAGTTATATTGTTTTGATTGTCATTTGTATCAGTGGATTCATGGCTCCTATACCACAGTGAGATATAACCATCACTTACAGATTACTATATGTGTCTCTATGTGTTATGCTGTCTGTTTCCACTAGGTGACTTTATCTAGTACTACCTTCATCCCAGGGGCACTTAATGCATCATAATTAATGTACTTTTTGCATAAAATATAGCAATTTGCTGAGTTTTGATTTTTTTTAAATATTGAAAGTCTCTCAGCGGCTGGGGGCTGCGCCCCCAGATCCCTGCTTCTAGCAACTCAATGCTGGTGCTGGAACCCCCCTTCAAAAAATCCTGGCTACGCCCCTGATATGGATGTTTACGTGCAGTGCTTTAATGAGTTGAATAACTACCTCACTATGCCCCTGGCATTGTCTAACGATCTAAGAAGACGAAAAATGTAGTCACGTTATTACCGTGTTTTTCAGGTTTCTTGCGAAAATCAAAGCATAAACGTGATCAAGCACGTGATCTGTAATTCAAACATCTCGAACTTGCAAGGCATTTAAAGTGAACATTCGCACCTTTTGCCGATCATTGTACACGTTCAAGTATTAGTATGTTGCAAGTTACGTAAGCCTTGCTAGTTCGAAGCACGGATCACGTGTTTGATCACGTTAATGCTTTGATTTTCGCCAGAAACCTGAAAAACACGGTAAAAGGAGCTCGCTTGATAGTCTCGTGCCCAGACCCCACCCACTGCGTTAATAGGGTCTGGTGACTTACGCAATGTTTTTGGGCCCGCCGCCATATTGTTTACGCATTTGTATCCATAGCTATAGTCGGCCATTTTCCTAGTTCCAGCCTATCAAATCGCGTTGTACCTGGATCAAGGCGTCCGATTGGTCAGAAAAGAAAAATGGCGTAGGGCCCAAAACTCCTGCAAATGTCACCAGACCCTCCTCAACGCAGTGGGTGGGGTCTGGGCACGAGAATACTCGCTTGAAAGAAAACAGCTCACGTGTTCGAGCAATCACGTGTGCAAATTGTTCAAATATATTCGCAAGCAACTTGAAATCGACTGTACAGTAGTGTACTTCATCTTCATTGTCGTCAATACGGGTATTGGTAAAACCGGGAGGGGAGCAGGATATTGCTTCATAAACCTAGAGCTGGGAGATCACGTGCACAGCACTACAAGCAGGTGTTGTTTTTGCGCTATATATACAATGGCGGATCCAGCATGTGGGCCCCTCCACCTTGTGGAGGAGCCAGCCATGCTTCTGATTAAAATAGCTAGCTACTAAACTTTGTGTCAGGCCAAGATTAGTTTATCAACACATGAAAATATGCACATTTACTAATATTTAATACAAATTCACCTGAAACTAAAAGAAACCAAAGTCAAACTAGCAGTGAAATTGCCACCCAGCACCTTCGTGCGTACTAAGCGCCTCTAAAAATAATTATCGTGTTGCTGGTTTAAAGACATTCAGAGCCTTTTAAATAACTTTTATGACTTCACAACCATCTAAAAAGGCCAAAATGGCAAAAATCAACTGTGAGACACTACTAAGAGGTGATTATTTGCTGCTTCATGTATGCATCACTGAACTAGAGAATCTGGCTTTCTTCAACCATCTACAACTTTAGTCTCGCGTGGCCAGACCGCTTTTTCTTCGTCACGGCGCTTATCGATTAGAGATTATAAGCGCCTGCTCCGAAATTTCGGAGTAGGCGCTTATAATCTCTAATCGATAAGCGCCGTGACGGAGAAAAAGCGGTCTGGCCACGCGAGACTACTACAACTTAGGCCACTACAATGAGATTACTTGTTTCTCATCGGCTTCTCATAGAATCACACATGCGGGCGGGAGGGTTACCTCATTATTTTTTAAGTCATATAAATTGCAGAAGTTTAATGTAGCTACTACTATAGCTACACTAGAGAATCTATGACAAAACCAATAATAATGGACTACCTTTTTATTTTAGAATTTTAGGTGTTTGGCGTGCAGTTCAGAATTCAAATATACTTCAGCTTCTTCACCACAGTAATAACAAGGCTTTCTAAATCAGAAAGTCCTTTAAGAGAACTCCACAGTAGTTAGTACCTTCACCATGCAGTCTTGGGGTGGCATATCTTCAGCAGCAGCAGCAAGCAGAAGCTGCCGATGCCGTGTTAGCTAGCATCTGCAGGCTGATTAGTCTATTAGGGGAGGGGCTGCTGCAGGCTTGTAACAAAAGAAACACTAGAGCTACTATGACTCTTAGAGATGATAACCCATTCGTAGACATAGGGTAGGTCACGGTACTAATGCTAATATTCTCATATAGCACTCACTGATGGTGCCTCAGTGGTTGTTGATGCTCTAGAAAGCATTGGAACCAGCACAGTAGTGAAAAAACTCACGAGTAATGTCTGAATCTGCAATAATGAGTTCACATGTACACAAGAAAATTTGATGCGGGCGGTTGATGAGAAACAAGTTATCTCATTGTAGTAGCCTTAGCCTGTTTGTGCCCCTCCCCTTGTTAGCTCCTGAATCCGCCCCTGCTATAGGTGGTTTATTGATGCATAGGAGGACCGAGGACCCTCCCCTCAAACATGAGGCATAGAATCGAGTATTGCAATAGTGTAAGATCGAGATACGGCTCAACCACTCTAATAGAACAGTCTCATTTACGTCTCTTAAATGCCAGTAGCTATATAGCTAGTCAATCTATTTGTAGTAGCAAAGTGAAAATAATCTAAACGTATATTGCCATAGAGCTTCTAAATTTTTAAAAAGTCTTGAATCGCTGGACATGCGGCATCATGCAGCGTACCGCGTGCACCCAGGATGTCACCTCATCACCGAATGCGGCATCCTCTGCCGGTTAAGGACTTGTGTAGCTTATCTTGTATTGTATGGTTGTATAGCTTGTAGATGTGATTTGTAGTAGCTAGTTTTGTTTTGGATTGTGTTTATTGCTGTGTGTGCTCTGGTATAGGGAAGAACAGCTTTTGCCGACTGCCGCATGAGTCTGAGGTTAATCAAATCATCATTTCTCATGCACATATTGGCTGAGCAGTATTCTAATGTTCTTACCTGAGCTCTTACCTAATGCTCTTGGCTGAGCAGTATTCTGAATGCTCAAATCATCATGGCTGAGCAGTATTCTAATGCTCTTACCATCATTAGAATACTGCTCAGCCATCTGGGACCCCTATATCATCACAGTAGTATTAGTAAACTAGAAATGATTCAACACCGCACTGCTCGTTTCGTTTTGAACAACCAAAACCATGATAGCATCACAGACATGTTAACCAGTCTTGAATGGCCTACACTTCAAAACAGAAGAATAATTGCTAGACTCACCTTCCTATTCAAGATTGTCAGGAACTTACTAGCAATACCTGATCATTGCTTACCGTCACTAACTCCAGTGTCCTCCACCCATGCTCAACATCTTCTCAAGCTAACTGAATTGCAAACAAGAGTTGATGTGTACAAATACTCCTTCCTCCCTCCCTTGAACAATTATTCAATGGAACTCCCTTCAAATTCCTAACATCGACACAATAGATATTGAAACATTTAAGAACACTGTAAGTATGATCTAAACCAAAACAGCCAAGCTGTAAAAAAAGAGGGCGGCCCCCAAAAAGGCCAGGATGAAAAAAGATGTGAAATCCAAGGTGGCGGCCAAGAAATGGCTGTGATGGTAGATTGATGGCAAAATTTTTAATTACAACAATTCAGGTGAATTTGATGCCGAATCCTAGTGGAAGAGGCAATGCAAATTCAAATGAATTGTCGTAATTAAAATTTTTGCCATTAATCTACCATCACAGCCATTTCTTGGCCACCACCTTGGATTTCACATCTTTTTTCATCCTGGCCTTTTTGGGGGCCGCACTCTTTTTTTACAGCTTGGCTGTTTTGGTTTAGATATCACTTCTTTTTGTATTGCAAGCCACAAAACCAGCCATTAACTGGCTTTGGTGCTTACTTTTAATTTTTTTTCTTTTCTGCAGGGATTGTGGAACAAAGGAAGAAATATTGTGTACAGTTTTTTGTCTGATTAAAAATATTTGTATATTTAACAATGAATGATAATCATATACTGTAGGTCATAAGGTGACTTCTTATACATAACTGAACTGTAGCTGAAACCCTCATTATTTGTAGCTGAACTTTTTTCAGAGTGACTCGTTTCTAGCTGAACTCACTACATGATGATTTGTTTCCAACACATATTTCTACAGGGTGATTTGTTTGTAGCTGATCCCTATGATTAACTTGTATTTAGCTGATATCTCTACAGGGTGACTTCTTCTACCTGATCTCTCTACAGGGTGGTCTGTTCATAGCTGAACTCTCTACAGGGTGAATTGTTTGCAGCTAAACTCTCTACATGATGGTTTCTTCGTAGCTGAACTCTCTACAAGGTAACTTCTTCTAGCTGATCTCTCTACAGGGTGACTTGTTTGAAGCTGAACTATTTGCAGGGTGGTTTTAGTAGCTGAACTCTCTACATACAAAGAGACTTCTTCTAGCTGGTCTCTCTACAGGATGACTTGTTTCTAGCTGATCTCTCTGCAGGGTAATTGTTTGTAGCTGAACTTTCTACAGGGTGATTTTTTTACAGCTGAACTCTCTACATGATAGTTTCTTTGTAGCTGAATTCTCTACAAGGTAACTTCTTCTAGCTGATCTCTCTATAGGGCAATTTGTTTTCAGCTGAACTCTCTACAGGATGGTTTCTTTGTAGCTGATCTCTCTACAAGGTGACTTCTTCTAGCTAATCTCTCTACAGAGTGAATTGTTTGTAGCTGAACTTTCTACATGGTGATCTGTTTGTAGCTGATCTCTCTACAGGATGACTTGTTTCTAGCTGAACTCTCTACAGGATGATCTGTTCATAGCTGAATTCTCTACACGGTGGTTTCTTTGTAGCTGAACTCTTTACAAGGTGACTTCTTCTAGCTGATCTCTCTACAAGGTGACTAATTGTTTCTAGCTGAATTCTCTACAGAGTGACTTGTTGTAGCTGAACTCTCTACAAGGTGTTATAGTTGAATTCTTTTCAGTGTGACTTATAATGTTATGAATCTCTACAGCAACATATTTGTAGATGATCTCTCTACAGCATGACTTGTTTCTAGCTGAACTTTCTACAGGATGATCTGTTCATAGCTGAATTCTCTACATGGTGGTTTCTTTGTAGCTGAATTCTCTACAAGGTAACTTCTTCTAGCTGATCTCTCTATAGGGCAATTTGTTTTCAGCTGAACTTCTCTACAGGATGGTTTCTTTGTAGCTGATCTCCCTACAAGGTGACTTCTTCTAGCTAATCTCTCTACAGAGTGAATTGTTTGTAGCTGAACTTTCTACAGGGTGATCTGTTTGTAGCTGATCTCTCTACAGGGTGAGTTGTTTGTAGCCGAACTATCTGCAGGGTGATTTGTTTGCAGCTGAACTCTCTACAAGGTGATCCTTCTAGCTGATCTCTCTACAGGGTGATCTGTTCATAGCTGAACTTTCTACAGGGTGATTTGTTTGCAACTGAACTCTCTACCTGATGGTTTCTTTGTAGCTGAACTCTCTACAAGGTAACTTCTTCTAACTGATCTCTCTACAGGGTGAATTGTTTCTAGCTGAACTCTCCATAGGGTTATATGTTTTTAATTGAACTCTCTACAGGATGGTTTCTTTGTAGCTAATCTCTCTACAAGGTGATTTGTTTCTATCTGATCTCTACAGGGTGACCTGCTTCTGGCCGAACTCTCTACAAGTGATTTGTTTTGCAGCTGAACTCTCTACACGGTAGTTTCTTTGTAGCTGAACTTTCTACATACAAAGTGACTTGTTTTAGCTGGTCTCTCTAACTCTACCGGGTAATTTGTTCATAGCTGAACTCTCTACAGGATGATTTGTTTACAGCTGAACTATCTACATGGTGGTTTCTTTGCAGCTGAATTCTCTACAAGGTGACTTCTTCTAGCTGAACTCTCTATAGGGCGATCTTTTCGTAGCTGAACTCTCTGCAGGGTGATTTGTTTGCAGCTGAACTTTCTACATGATGGTTTGTTTGTAGCTGAACACTCTACAAGGTAACTTCTTCTAGCTGATCTCTCTACAGGATAACTTGTTTATAGCTGAACTCTCTACAGGGTGATTTGTTTGTAGCTAAACTCTCTACGATTCGATTTGTTTGCAGCTGAACTCTCTACATGGTGGTTTCTTTGTAGCTGAACTCTCTACAAGGTATAGCTTCTTCTAGCTGATCTCTCTATACAGGGTGACTTGTTTCCCAGCTGAACTCTCTACAGGGTGATTCTTTCTTAGCTGAACTCACTACAGGGTGATTTGTTTGCAGCTGAACTCTCTACATGATGGTTTTTTTGTAGCTGAACTCTCTACAAGGTAACTTCTTCTAGTTAATTTCTCTACAGGGTGACTTGTTTCTAGCTGATCTCTCTACAGGGTGATTTGTTTGTAGCTGAACTCTGTACAGTTTGATTTGTTTGCAGCTGAACTCTCTACATGATGGTTTCTTTGTAGCTGAACTCTCTACAAGGTAACTTCTTCTAGTTGATCTCTCTACAGGATGACTTGTTTCTATCTGAACTCTCTACAGGATGATCTGTTCATAGCTGAATTCTCTACATGGTGGTTTCTTTGTAACTGAACTCTTTACAAGGTGACTTCTTCTAGCTGACTACAGGATGATCTGTTCATAGCTGAATTCTCTACATGGTGGTTTCTTTGTAACTGAACTCTTTACAAGGTGACTTCTTCTAGCTGATCTGTCACGGAAATATGGGTCCGGGTAAATTCGGTCCGGCTGGACCGATTTTGGATACCAAAACTGGTCCGGCCGGACCAAATTTGGTTGACCAAGTTTGTCCAGCCGGACCATTTTTGGCATCCAAAATTGGTCCGGCCTGACTAAAATTGGTCCGGCCCAAACTTGGTTGGCTACATGCACTGGACCCTAGACCACTTGGACCAACTATAGTTTTGGTTAGTCCGCGGGTGTACCCGGCATTGTGTGGACAGGTCTGTGAAACGGCTACTCTAGGAAACACTATACCACTCGTGTTACATCTCACTATTAATCTCCCATTACAAGTACATGAAACCTTACAACCACAATCATTACCTATATGTGTCAATTACAGGAGATCATGTGTAGTGCATGCATAAGTCTGCGTGTTCTATCAGTGTTACAGGTCGGTCCATGCTAAGTTTTTTTGTGACGGATCACTGCAGCCGACTTAATTGTAATTGTAATTGTAATATTTAAACAGGGATTCCACTCAGTGAAAAACACTGATTTTCAGTGGAGCCCTGCGAAACAAGCATACATACATACATACACAAATACATATATACATACATACATACATACATACATACATAAACATACAACACAAAAGGGTATACAAAGAACAGTACACAAAACTACACAGATACAATCAACTAAATTTATCATGATATAACCGTACAAATTTAGATAAGTTGGTTGCTTCAGTAACAGTTGATGGTAAACTGTTCCATATCATAGCTCCCCTGTAATAAAAACTTCTTTTCCCATAATTGTTGTTTACTCTAGGAACAAAGAGTCTATTAATGTTTCGACCAATATGACCTGTGATATCTCTGGAATAGTGAAATATATTGTGGAGATACGAAGGTAGCTTCTGGTGAATAGATTTAAAGATCTGTATAGCTGTATGAAACTTACGACGTTCCACCAAAGTAAAGGAAAACTTGCTCTGGTACAATGCTGGCAATTTTTTCATAAACTTAGAGTGAGTTCTTTCAATCAGTGCAGTAAACGTAGCGGTGGTGGGGCACCACACAACATCACAGTAATCAAACAATGGTAGGACAAAAGCTGAATAAAGCAAACATAGCACTGCAGGTGTCAAAGTTCCATACCGAAAGATTGATGAGAGTCTTGATCTAGCTCTAGAGGCTATATTAGTGATATGTAAGGACCACGATAATGTGGGATCAATTATAACACCCAAATATCGAACAGAGTCAACTTGGCTTAAAGCCATACCCCCAATTGAGACATTAAAACTTTTGCCCGAAATTCTTTGCCGACTTCCAATGAGCATGGCAGTTGACTTCACAACATTAAGACATAAATGAGAACTACTGATCCACCGAGCTACCTTGTCCAAATCAGATTGAACTTGTGCTTCCACAACACCCAAGTCTGAATGGCTATAATGTAACTCAGCATCATCAGCGTACAGGTCCATAGTAGAGTAATCAACGACAGATGGCAAATCATTGATGTATAAAGCAAAAAGCAATGGACCTAAAACAGATCCTTGGGGCACACCAATTGTAACAGTGCCCCAGTCTGATGTGTTACCATTAAACACCAGACATTGTTGTCGATTTAACAGATAGTCACATAACAGGGCATAAGACGCTCCGTGAAAACCATAACACTGCAACTTAGAGCACAGAATCGCATGATCAACAGTATCAAAGGCCTTAGCCAGATCCAAAAACACAGCTCCAGTGTATTCACCTCTATCAATAGCCCTAATCCATTTATCTGTTACATACAGCAGCACATCATGAGTGGAATAACCAGAACGAAATCCTGACTGATGAGGTGTCAGTAGATTGTACTTGTTCAGATGTGAAACCATTTGATCATACAGGATACGCTCAAGTATCTTAGATAAAGTAGGCAACACAGAAATTGGACGAAAGTGAGACATACTAGTACAGTGCTTCACCTTAGGCACTGGGGTCACAATAGCCTGCTTCCACTGATTGGGAACAGTGGAGCTTTCAATACATCGATTAATCAACACAGTAATCACCCTCACCATAAAAGGAGAAGCTTTAACAAACCGAGCAGAGACCCCATCAGCTCCAGTAGCTTTATGAACATTTAGGTTAGTAACAACAGATGACACCGTCCCAACATCAACACAAGAGAACCGCATCTGAGGCACAGACTTATTCTCCAGAAATTTTTCTAGAAACTCACAAGCTGGCACACTACCAGTCACGTTAGCAATTGTTTTGTGTGGAACTGAAAGAAAGTACTCATTGAACACATCTGCAGAAACAGAAAGTTGTATACCATTTGAAGGCTTGCAGCTCCTTGACAATGATCGAAAATGTCTCCAAAACTTGGTAGGAGTACTCTTAAGTGAAGATGATAGATTTTCAAAATATTTAGCCTTGGCAGACCGCAGCATGGAATTCACCCTATTACGAAGAGATTTATATGATGACCAGTCCGACAGAGAGCCAGATGTGAAACCATTAGCCTGGAAACTATATAATGAGTAGCGTAGTTTCGTTTCCCGACTTGATTTAGCTACGGAAAATGCATATTACAGTAGTACAGAAACTATTCTATGTCGTAGCTATATATGCAGCTGAACACACACTACACAGTCGCAAAATTAATGCTGTTTTAATTTAAAGCAGTGTGAGATGATAACAGTCCTGCATTCTTCTTCTCCATGTCAATAGCTAGCTATCCGAGTGGGAAGTAGAGGTTTTCTTCCGGCATCAGTACATCAACTCAAATGCATGGTCAATACTACATGGACTCAAGGTGTGCATGCAAAAATGCAGGTATCAAGGTATTCTTTTATGACTATATATTCATAGCTAACTTTTGTTTATTGCATCTAATTTATGTATGTGGTTGGGTGGGTGTACAGGCTTCTAAGCCTCAACCCAAATCACATCATAATCACATCATAATCATAATCACATCATTCTTCCCAAGTATGTTTTTATATGCTCAATAAACTTCACAAGCATCATCGGCTCTGCAGTGTTTGGTTGAATCTTTCATCCAGCCTGTTAGTGTTGGTTATGACAAACAACTATAGCAACATGGCGGAAATCACTGATGGTCATAGGAGGCGGAAGGGTGCTAGAGTTGGGGGTGCCCAAAATTTATGTTGGTAGTAGTAAGTGTGCGAAGTACACCCAGCATGCGAATTCTAAGGGGGTCTGGGGGCATGCTCCCCCCCCCAGGAAAATTTTGAAAATTAGGTATCAGGAGATTCAATTTGGGGGGCATTTTTGGTGGATTTAGCTGTCAATGAAATGCTATCTATTTTAATACATGATTGACTGTTGTATTAGGGTGACTGCTCTATTGGGGTGACTGCTCTATTAGAGTATCTCGATAGTGATTGACCAGTTTCTGGAAACCTTGCAGGAGTTCACGTGACGACTATTGCGCAATACAGCTTTAAGTTGGGGGTGCTGGAGCACCCCCAGCACCCCCTCTTCCGCCGCCTATGATGGTGGACAATATATAAGATCTATCAGTCATTAAAACATGTCTTATCTTCAACTTCTGCATATAGCTCAGAATTTAATTTGTTAATTCTGACCCTTGGTCAGTTCTTTATTAATCTGGGAATACCCATGCGCACATTGTCATAAACAGCTACACATATCATCTCAGGGACTGATCCAGAGGGGGTGGATGGGGTGGCTAGCCACCCACCATGCATGGCCTTGCAGCCACTCAGATTTGCATTATTTAATAATGCCGAATATTACTGATCATGAACACTCTTTCGTTATATCAATATAAACTAAATCCCTGCATTGCATCAGATTCCAATGCTAGCTGGCTATAACCTTACAGTAGATGGTAGCAGTATAGCTACATGAATTTATCTATGATCATGGGCAGTATTAACTATCACCAGGCAGAGGACTTCTTGAAGGAAATTATGGGGTCTGCTTTAGGATTGAGTCAATTTTACTTTTATGTCTGCAGCAATTCACCCTAAGATGTGGAATGATGCGACTGCCTCAAACTTTTAAGTTGGCTAAGTAGTGAAAAACATACTGAGAATATTATAGCTGTAACCTTTAAGGTGATGTTTCTTGTGGGGCATGTCATTAGTAGGAGATGATAGTTCACATTTAGTTATTCAATGGAGTAAATCTAAACTATCATCTCCTACATATCACATATGACAGAGGAATGTGCAGTATGTGCACAGGTGTTACAGATGTATTACACTTTGTCTTAACCATACATTACATTAGGCTAGGCAAACTTGATTACTAGTTTCTCATCCACAAATATCAGTTCAGATTTCCATGTGGGTGGGAGGTCATTTTCATTATTCATTAGTAAAGAAAATACTCCAAATCAAGCTGTCTGTTATAAAGGTTAACTAAAACCTTTTAAGAACTATTACTTACGTATTAGCTACCACCTTTTCTGAGGTGCAAGTGACATTTGCTGTGCTGTAAAATGATAACCAGCCTTCCTAACATCAAAATACGTGTGCACGTGATTGATAACAGCACTAATGGCAGTGGGGTAAAAAGGGATGTGGGTGGGGATGAGAAACAATTAATCAAGTTTGCCCGGCCTTATTATGTTCACAAGGGCATGCTACTAGCTATGTGCTTCACTGTACTAGCTATAGATGATAATATTGTCAGCCCTTCCTCCCTGATGTAACTACCAAGACATTCAATACTCTCATCTTAAAATCTGGGCCAGCCACCTACCTTGGTTTATTTCTGGATCAGTATCTGCATCTCCTATTGGTATATATATATGTGCACAGGTGAAAATTAGTAAAATTTTAAAGTTGGTTAAGTAGTGAAAAGCATACAGGGAATATTATAGCTATAACTTTTAAGGAATGTTTATACCAACAGGAACATGTGATCAGTAGGAGATGATAGTTCACATTAAGTTATTTAATGGAGCAAACCTAAGCTATCATCTCCTAGTGACTCCTACATATCACATACAAAAGAGAGGAATGTACGTGTAGTATGTACACATGCAGGTGTTACAGATGTATTGTTCTAACCATTAGTGTTAACTCATGATCAGACATTATATGTGCATAAGAGCACAGTGCACATGCTACTGTGCATGCGCTTCACTGTACAAGCCAAACAACAACAACAGTGTCAGCTCTTCCTGATGTAAATAATAAGACATTTAGGACTCTCAACTTAAAATCTGGGCTAGGCTGGGTAGCCACCCACCTTCATTTATTTCTGGATCAGTGCCTGGTGATGAATGTTATAGGTGACTGCTCTATTAGAGTATCTCGATCGTAAGCACCTCCAATGCAGCTAGCTGATCCCAAGCATGCAATGATCCGTGCCCTTGTTGGATAACCTTTTAAGCACAAATCCATGTAGTGATAATGCCTGCAATGCTCATTATTCGCGTTCGAGATTGATAAATGAGAATAGCTATAGCTAAGTCGGCTACAGTGTTCCGTCACAAACAACCTATAGCTATGCATCATTGGCTGCATGCGTTAGTGGTCCTCCCGGACCCATTTTGGTCGACCAATATTGGTCTGAGTGGCCAGAAGTGCATGTGGCCAACTATAGGTTTGGGCCGGACCAATTTTGGTCAGGTCGGACCAATTTCGGATGCTAAAAATGGTCCGGGCAGACTAAATTTGGTCGACTGAAAATGGTCCGGCCGGACCGATTTTTGCCCCGGACCAAAATTTTCGTTACAGATCTCTCTACAGGGTGATTTGTTTGTAGCTGAATTCTCTACAGAGTGACTTGTTGTAGCTGAACTCTCTACAAGGTGACTTGTTTATAGTTGAATTCTCTTCAGTCTGACTTATATAATGTTCTGAATCTCTACAGCAACATATTTGTAGCTGAACTCTCTACAGGGTGACTTGCTTGTAGCTGAATTGTTTATACGATTAACTGTTTGTAGCTGAACTCCCTACAGAATAACTTACAATGTCATATAATTCTATAATGGAGTAAGTTATAAACGTAGCTGAATGCTTTATTAGGGTGACTGTTCTATTAGAGTATCTCGATCTCGCATATGCTACACGTAGATGGCTTTGGAATCATAACTCAGTGGTTTGTAATCCGATTCTTCTGTACTACTGCAAGGACTTTTTATGATAATTATTCCAGCTACACACCGATTTTCAGCTCACTGTTCTAAGCGGTTTGCCTGGTAGGCGTGAAAACTAATAGTTTTTTTATTCATAAAAATCGATCGCGTAATTGTGACATAGGTTGGGTTTTGTGTCATATCTCGATGGCCTTTACCTGGATTCCTTTCAAACCACAAAAAGGCACTCCTACGATAGTTACTCCATCTACATAGCAATTTCCAGCTCATTCCTTCAAGCGGTTTACCCTGTGGGCGTGACAAACCTTCGACCTTATTTTACGTAAATAATCGGTCATAACTCCGTGACTGTTCATCGGATTCCTACCAACCTTGGCACTGCAATTCGCCTTAATGAGCCCGTTACGTGTTCCAAATTTCAGCCCGATTGGAGTACGCATTCGTGTTTTATGGCGGATTTTGCAAAGTGTGCGAAAAGAAGAAGAAAAAACGAAGAAAAAAAACCCAAACTTTGGCCGCTCGTATCTCGAAAATGGCTGGAGCGATTTTCTTCAAAATTGGAATGTGGACTCCCCTACCTAGCCGGCACTTCTGTAGCAATTTTAGTTTCAATCGGATAAGGAATCACGGAGCTACAAAGGTAGGGTCCGCAATCCGAAAAATCAACTTTCACAAATCAATCCCCCTACCATTGTGGGATGTTCATTGTAGTATCCCATTGCTAGATCCACCATGAAACCGGAGGCACGATTGTTGTCTTCACAGAACTATCGATTTTAGTATTTCGTGGGATGCAAAAATTATTTTTTAAATTTTGTGCTCCACACAAACAACAGGATAGAACCTGCTGCTTAGCTAGGTATTATCTAGAGTTAATGTAGTTAAAAAGTACGCACAGTAATACGCAAATGATTCACTGGGTTACCGGCACAGGGTTGCTTTCTCTCAAAAAGCAGAAAACAAAATACGAATTTTCAAATTCAAACTGCCCTACCAGCCAAGATAAGAAAAGCCAACTCTTCCTCATATAGATGTGATAAGGTTGGATGCATAGTCTATCTATGCTGTTAGTCTGGAAAGGATCTGAGACTTCTCACCATCTGGGTGAAGAACGTCAAAATTTTCGTGCATCATTTCAAGGGATTCTCTCAATGGTACCAAAGTGCTTTCCAGTACTTCTGATGCCACACTAGCCACTTAATTTTGATTAGAATGATGATAAAAGATGGTTCAAAACGTTTGGTAGTAGTAGTAGTTGGTATTTCTGTGATTTCATATGATGCAGTATACCAGCAGCTCACCAGGAGCTCCACCCAGCTCGAATCAAAAATGAAAGATTTTGTGCATTTTTCGGTTTGTTTTGGGATGTTTTGCAGCATAATGGTGATGTAGGATGATCTAGTGAAGATTTGAAGCTGCTGTGGAGCGTGAGAGGTGAGGTCAATTTTGGACGATTTTGCTGCCTCCCTTGATGCATAGCTTAGAGCGAGACGTGGAAGCTGTGGATGAAGCAATAATTGACAACCGCTATTATCAGACGTTCAGGGACATCTTTTGCCATAGTTTTAGTCTATAATTGATGATTGTTGAGGCTGCAGAAGCGCTGGAAATGGCTAGAAAGCGCGACATAATTATTTGATGCTGCAGAAAATTTTGACGCTCGTCACCCAGATGGTGAGAAGTCTCAGATCTTTTCCAAACTAACAGCATAGACGGACTATGCACCCAACCGTATCGAAGCACTATGAGGAATAGTTGGCTTCTCTTGCCCTGGGTGGTAGGGCAGTTTGAATTCGAAACTTCGTATTTCTTTGTCTGTTTTTTCAAAGAAAGCAACCCTGTGCCGGGCACCCAGCAAATCATTTACTTATTTCTGTGCGTAGTTTTCAACTACAACAACTCTGGATACCATAGGCGGATCTGAGGGGGGGCCAAGGGGTGCTGTGCCCCCCCTGGCCTTTCTCTTGCCCCCCTTGGGCTCACAGTTGATACCAGAAACTGGAATCATGTATTCATACTGTATTCAGAAGTATAGAAAGCAAATGGGCAAATAGAAGACAACAATAGTAATTGTACTTTACAGTTATACTGTACATTGTAAAAAAAGTGAGACATATAAGTTTGAATTTTTGTGCCAAGATCGAGATACTCTAATAGAGCAGTCACTACTCTAATAGAACAGTCACAATTGTAATGTCATTACAACAATACTAGCTATAGCTACACCTTATTTCTATTTAGCACACTTTACCATCAAATAGGTTTTATCTCAATTAGGCTAACTAATCTTTATATTATGCATTGTAAGCATACACTTTGTTAGCTAAATGCTATCAAAAATGCTCCCAGACACTGCTTGAAGTTTCTTAGTTTACTAGAATGGTATGTCCCTGGTATATGGAACAGTTAATTGTTTGTTATTTTAGTAGTTTTTCAGTAAACCCGCATTCACTGATGTTTTACTGAGAGTTTAAAAACTTAGTAAAACAATTATGTTCCGTATACTTAAAGTTACTGACATTTTACTATCAGTATAACTGTGTACAACTACAGTAAAGCAACTTAACAAATTAGTAATCTAAGAACCTTCAAGCAGTGAGATTCAAACCTAGGAGGTCTAATTTAAAATTTTTTTCGCCAACTACAGTCTTACAATCGTATGTCTATCATTCATCCAACTATACTGAATGAAGTTATGTAACTGAATATAACTTGTGTACTAGAATTCCTCTTAGTGGAATAAACACTTTTGTGCACTAAAACTTTTTGCCCCCCCTTGACAATGCCTCCTAGATCCGCCTATGTTGGATACAATGTGGCTAAGTAGCAAGTCTCATCCGGTCCTTTGTGTGGAGCACGAAATTTTAAAAATAAATCTTGCATCTTGTGAGATACTGAAAATGATATTTCTGTGAAGACAACAATCGTGCCTCTGGTTTCATGGTGGATCAAGCAATGGGACACTACAATGAACATCCCACAATGGTAGGGGGATTGATTTGTAGAAGTTGATTTTTCAGATTGCGGACCCTAACAAAGGTGTGAAAATCGCGTTTACTTTCTTCCTGTAAATATACTCACGGTGTGGCGCGCCGGCTTCTTGGCTGCATGACACACTACCGTGTGTCTTGATATAATATGTGATTGTAATGCTCATTAGCGTGTTGCCCCTAGTGGGCTTTGCTATAATTAACAATAATAATAATAATATTACATGCTATAAGTTTTCATATATAGCGGAGATGCCAAGGTTCACAATCACTTAGGAGTGAGATATCCTTGGCAAGACATAGATTTACAATTATGTGCCACATAGCCCCCATTGTTATCTTAGGAAGGCTCACAAGTTACCATGCACAAAGCAACATACAAGTTAATAGAGTAATTGTCATTTACAGGATGTAATGATGTAATGCACATTAGCTAGTAGTTCCTCAATACATAAACAACTTAATGCATCTATTATATTAGTGCAGTTGGATACCTAAACTATACTTTTCCTCAAATTCAGCTGCAGTCACTTCATGGCTAGCTCTCAGCTTTAGATAGAACCCATCACACAATGAATGGTATAGTACTGCCACACAGTCCATCCTTGTAATCCCGCCAAACTTGATCTAATGCCTACTTTAGTGCTATTTATAACTTAAACGTTTTAAATAGAAGCAAGCACCTATAAGTATAATTACTGTATTCAATTATAAGCGCATATAGTTAGACACGGAGCTTGTAATCGATGGTAAATGTTGAAGAAGAGTATAGCCATTCTGCAATGCGTGAGACTAACAGTTCCATGCGTGTGAGCGTGAGATTGCATGCAAATGTGTGAGACTCAAGCCCAATGTGTGAGACTTGGTACGTCTGATATAGACTCTTTGACCTGCTCCACCTCCCTTAAACTATTCTACTAAATCAGAATATTCTTGGGAAATTTCTCATTAATTTTGAGGCCTGTAATAGCAAACAACTATATATACCAGTAGCATGCATGCAGTTGCACTTAACTAACACCATTTAAACCCTCAGTAACACTTCACTTTTTATCTCCCACTGCATTAAAAACGATCGAGATACTCTAGTAGAGCAGTCAAGTGACTACTCTAATAGAGCAATCAAAGCTATATATATACAGCTTGTATAGTCACCATATATTTGCCCTATAGTTAGCTATAGCATTTACTATTTACAGTTTAAAGCATTGAATTTATTGTAATTGTTAACTAAAAATAACCTAACATCCGATCTCAGAGCTTCTATATGATCTAAAAATTTTCCAGAGAATTGTCATCAGATGCCTTTTATAGATCTGCTACTGAATATTGTCACTGTTGTCCTCACACTATATGGCTTATTCCACTATATTATATAAATCATCTTATTCTTAATCAAAATCCACCAAATGTCTGATGAATCTGAGATCCTAAAATGTTACTTTTTAAAATCCATTTTTTTGGTACATTAGTCAATTTTCCTCTTCTGCAGCTAAAATTAGACACTGCATGCATAGGTGTTTAGCTATCTATATATAGCTACTGTATGTTGTGTTAAAAATTTAGCTTGATAACTTGAAGCATTCCAATTAAAGGAATATGGCCAATGTATGCAATTGAATTATAATTGTTCTACTGATTTGTATAGCTTCAGTTCATAGTATTCCCGGCTTGATTGTGATGATGATGACTATAACTACATCATTAACTACCAAAAATAACCAAATGTATACTCCATGCATGCTTTATATTGCATGTTGATCATCCAACGTTCTTCATCATTGTTGCAATTTACCACTATAATCTTTGAGTAATTTGATCATCGTACTGGGCATGCAGACAGACTGCATGGCTGATGCATCCGGGGGTAAAAAACTCAAGAGAAAATTACACCTGATAACAACAGCAGCTCTATACATGTAATGCTCTGATTACAATCACAATAATTATTATTATCTCTATACTACACTCACAATAAATCATTATGTACATGTTGTCAGATTCAATTTACTACAATGATTCATAAGTTATTCCATCCATGATTCATCACAAATGGGAATGATGAACTTTAAGTTGCATTATTGCCTTGTTATGGACTGGTGGTATATAGTTATATTGTTTTAAAGGTAAGCCTTCAGCTATCTAAAATAGATGCATAAACAGTAATGTTATAGCCATCTAAATTGAACTAACATGGCTCTGTCTTCTATAAACACCTACCAGATTGCTATAATCTGTTTAGGTTCCTGTTGATCCTCATGGGGTCCCAAAAGGGACACACGCTGTTGCTTTTAAAATTGTCTTTACAGTAACAACAATAGCACTTACTTACATTGCATTTAAGTTATAGCACTTTAGAAGCTTTTAATATGTGTATGCACATATAGTATGTACTGTAACGATTATAGACTTAAGAATGGATGTTGTAGCTACATCATAATTAATCTTATATACTTGGTGACTGAGTTGGCACAACTTAAATGCAGTACATTTCTGGACATTGGTGCACGTCCAATTTATAGCTTTTTTAGCTACCCAGCTGCTGCCGTAATCCTGTTGAAATATTGGAGATAAGAGCCTTCCAAAGACTATATATACCATATAAAAATGCATGCAGTCATTAGTGTGATGCTTCAAGAAATTTCATTGCTAACAGACACCAAGAAAAATTCGTGTGGTACAAGTAACAAGAACAGTTCTTGCATATCATGAATTACTTGAACTGTAAAAAATGCATGCAACATGCACAGTTTGACTAGAGCTATATAGCAGCAATAACTCGGTAGAATAAATAAAATCAGAGGAGGTTGTAATTGTCAAAGAGTTTGCATGGGCAAACTTCTAGCAATGAAGATTACACTTGCAGTTTGAAACATCATAGTACAACTACAAAAGGCCGGGCAGTCAATGATGCATACAGACATTCTGCATGGGGGCACAGCCCATGCAACATGATTTTCAAAATTTAGAAGCTCTATAGACTAAGGAAATACTTTTAGACTATTTACACTTTGTCATTACAAAGAGATTGACTAGCTACTGGCATTTAAGAGACATAAAACAAGACTGTTGTATTGAGTGCATGGCATGCGGGGTGGGTGGTTGACTGCAGTCCATGCATAGGGGGGAGGGGGACTAGGGGGCTGGGCCCCTCCCCCCTCGGTCTGCTGCCCCCCTCCCCCCAGAATGATACCACGCCGAAATTATACTTCTAGGAGTGAGGCTGAAAACCGCGATAAAACCGCGATAAAGATCGAGATAGCTACTCTAATAGAGCAGTCACTCTAATAAAGCAGTCACATGCAGTGTTAGAGCAGTGCATGTGTAGAAGGATTTTTATGTAGTTTTATTATTATTATTATTATTATTATTTTTATTAGCGGCTATTAGCACTTTACAGTGACCAGCACTGAAGGTCTGACAGCAACATGTGCTGCAGCCTTAGTTTATCAGCTATAAATGCATAGCTGGTGAGGTTGTGACCTTTTTTTTTTTTTGGTGTCACCTTACTAAACCAGAGACAACGTACCTCACTTCCATAAGTCTGGGCCAGCCCAACCCTCCCCCCCGCTCATATCAACTACTTCTTCCGCCCCTGCTGCAGTCTATTAGAGTATCTCGATCTTTTGTAGATAGCTACCCGAGCCTGCAGGTGTATACCTTGTGTTTGACGGGAGGGTGACTACTTGCTCTTCTGCATGTTGCGTTGTGCACGTGATCTCCCAGCTCCCAGCTTTACCAAGCCGGCAATCTCCCGCTCCCACCAATACCCGGTTCGATATTATTGTTCTGCCTCTGTTTTCACTCCGTTTATCGTTAGTTTACCAGATTGAATTTTAATTCTATGTGTTAATTGTGTTGGTAGGTCACACAAGACTGGCAGCTCATGCAGCTCAACTACACCGGCACCATAGATTATGCCGGCACCGCCAGGACACCGCGTGCGATATATTAAACGTAAGCATCCCTTTCAAAATGTGGTATGTGATGCTTGTGTTTTTCTTGTGTGTCATTTGTGCTAATTATGCGTTTTACGCTGTATGTGTGTTCTCGTGTGTGTTGATGCAATGGGGTGTCACGTAGGTACGCGCTGTGGGTAGATCTGTGACCGCGGTCAAACTCTTGACCGGTCAAAATTTCGCTTTGACCTGTGACTTAAGAGCCTTTTTCGACCTTTGACCGGTGACTTAGCAACGATATTTCAGCATTTTTTGATTGTGGGTTGGAAGCTTTTACCCTTGACCGTTGAATTGGCACGATTTTGGTGGCCTTGACCTTTGACTGCGGTCGCAGATCTACCTACAGTGAGTGCCTGTGTGTCACCCCCTTGTTGATGGCATGAAAAGAAATTCACAATGACGTATAATGACATCACGGAAATAAAAATGGCCGCGATAGTTGGGGCACTGTTATGTAAGTGCCTACAGAGAATTGCATATTTCAGCCAGGAAAGAAGATATCAAGCTCTAAACAACAGGTACAGTTAAGGTAAATTAGTTTTGTCGTGTTTCAATTTTTTTTTCTACATAGCGTACATTTACAATAGCTTTTGTTACTTACAACCATACATGTTGGCTAACGGTTGATGTCTCCTTGCCTAGCTGAAATATAAGCGATCAAAAATTTATCTCCATAGATGCCCGTATAACGGTACTCCTACTAACATGGCCATTTTGTTTCTTGTGATGTCATAAAATTTCATTGTTGATAAGGTCCATTGTGTTGGGTTATTTATGGCATTTCTATTGAAGTAGGTGTTGATTTAGTCTGGCAGCACCTAGTCTGGCATGGCGGCCCCTTCGCAAGCAGGAAGGGTCTGGGGACTCTAGCATTGTGTACTTGTGTGAACTTATCAAAAACTGGTGCGTCCAATCAAATCGCTTGCCTGCTCATTTAGTGACGTGGATATCTGTTTTGGCTAACTTGACATGTGGCAAACTATGACTTCTATTTTGCTTGCCTCGAGTCTTGTCCAATTAGAACAACTTATCGTGAAGGAATAAGGATGGCATATTAAAGAGTACATTAAGTAGTCTTGTAAGTTAAAAGCGGTGAGTTTTTGAGCATTCCACTGGATATGAATATTGCAATGACTAATGATAATGGTGCAATCTAATTATGGAAAACCACGTATCCCACTAATTACATTCCATTCATTACATTCCATTCGCACAAGTACACTATGCTAGAGTCTCCAGACCCTTCCTGTTTGTGAAGGGGTGGCCTTGCCAGACTAGGCAGCACCTGCCCTCTCACATATGGTCCGGTGTCCACAGTATGCAGTGTTTGTGCAACTGGAAAGCAAATGTGGTTTCAAATTGTGCATGATATACTATATATTTCCTGTTGTAACTCAATGAAGAAAGTACAAAACTTCATGCTTCTGAGCATAAGTCTGTGTATCTCGGAGAGTGTCAGCCGCATTCCAACTATTCCAAGTTTAGTTGCCATGGTTATTGCATTATTCATGATGCAAACTACACTACTTATTTAAACTTGACCACTGATAGCACATACAGAGAATTGCAGAATCTATGCAATACAGGAAATGACTAGAAACGTGATGGATCACATTTTTTGGTTGGTGCTTTACAGTTTTTCTCTGTGTACTACTACAATCACCAGACCTTTCTTCTGTAATGGGAAGGGTGGGTGCTGCCAAACTAGTGTTGATTGTGGTGTGTCTGTGTCTGCCTTAATATTGTTTCATATTTTCTGAGTGGCAGTACAACTTGTGGGAAGGTTGATTATTAGCAACATAACTGTTCAGTTACCAGTAGTGTATTCCGTGTATTCCTGTTTTGACTGATCAAAGGAATAGGTCACACTTTAACAAGGAGTATTTGTGTAGTCTGATGGTAAAGTTGTTGGTAAAGTTGTTGGTAAAGTTGTTGGTAAAGTTGTTGGTAACATGTTTATCAGATTTTCACACCTCTGAACATGCTATCCTATAGCATGTCAGTTGATGGTCAATTAATACATACTCCACTAATTCACCTATAAAGAATTTAACTTTATCATTACCATATAGTGTTAGCAACCAATCATGTTGCTTCTTAGCCTTACCAATGATGTAGGTAAATGTTGAATCAGTATTTCATTAAAATAAGTATCATCCTACATGCAAGGCTATAGCAGGCTGTGGCCACCAATGCAATTAGCTGATCGTACTTCGCAAAAAATATATGGAGTCTCACTAAATACACCATTTGAGAAGCTATCTCAGCTGTTGTATAACTGCTTATATTCCTCCTCGTAGAATCAGCTACCCATGCAATTAATTACATTTTTATTTTTACAAAAGCAATGTACACACTAAGTTAAGGTGATTTTCCACTCCTAAGAATATCAGTTACAGGAATGAACAAATAATCATCATTGGTAAATGTGAAAATATGTCACTACCATTTTCCTAGAATTATACTCAGCCCTACATAATCATATAGTACGATAGTAACTGTATAGTAGGGACCACAAAGGAGTAGGTATGGCCCACGAAATAATATCACCCAAAAACCAGCCTCAATTTTCCCTTACGAGGGTGAGGCAGTATTGGTGAAGTAAAACTAAGCCCAAACAAGCTTTCAGATCGACCCAAAATGCTTTCAACAAGTTGCTACAGAATTTTTTTTTTTTCATTCGACGGAATTTTCTACTGACTGATTAAGTAAGTAAGTAACTGACTGACTGACTGATGCCTTCAGACAAGCGTAACTCGATAACGGCTAAGGCTGCAGGCTTGATTTTTTCACTGTTCGACGTCGCTTCGGCCCAACAGGTGTCTTTTGGCATACCGCAGTATGTACAATGCATTCTTCATGGACTTACCAGTGTCCTCCTTTGTGTCCCATTCATCTTTGCTGACAGGGAAAAGTGTTGATTTGGCAGTAGCACGTGATGGCTTCCCTTCGAATCAGAAATCGTCCGTATTTTTCATTGTGGCTATTTTGATTGCAGAGGTGCTTTTCAAACAGTTCTTGATTCGTATTGCCGTGTAACATGTTGAACATAGTCGACAGCGAAGCGTAATGGATACTTCACTTTTCAGACAATAATTAATAAAATTGGGACGTGGCACCATTTCTTTTGGTATTCGTAGATTGTAGAGTTGCTTCTAGGACAGTTCTTGATTCATAATGCTGTGTAATGGGTTGGCAACGAAGCGTAATGGGTACTTCACTTTTCAGACAATAATTGATATAGCTGGGGCGTGCGGTGCCATTTCAGATGCGGTATGCATGGGTTCACAAGTCATAATAAAATCAAGAGTTGATAATATATATATATATATATAAGCTCCCTCCTTATCAAAGGCGGATCCAGGATGGGGCATTTGGGGTAAATGCCCCTCCCCCCTGTGGAAGAGCAGTACTTCTTTTGATAGAAATACTATACACTTTGTCAGACCAAGATCAATTTAGCTATATAACTCAGGAAAACTGCTTATTACCTCCATTTATTACAAACTCACCTAAAACCATAATCCAAATAGCTGTCAAACTGTCACCCAGCACCTTTCTACGTACTAAGCGCCTCTAAAAATAATTATTGTATTGCTGGTATTAAGACCTTCATAGCTTTTAAAACAGATTTTAAGACTTCACAACCATCTGCAAAGGTCATATTGACAAAAATCAACCTACAGTGTACTAAGGAGTGATCATTGCTACTTAGCAATTACAAGAGAATCTGCTCTCCCCAACCATCTACAACTTAACCTGTTTGTGCCCCTCCCCTTGCCAACTCCTGGATCTGCCCCTGCTTATATCATGAACCACGATAGTGAGTTCATAATCCTAATAGAACGCACACCTAAAAATCACCTTGAAAAGCATCCTTCAACTCAAAACCACCCTCTGGTGGTTCTTTGCAATGAGTATAGGTCCACTAGTAAGTATCAAGTGAAAAGGAAACAGTATATATATTTCAAACAAAACTGAAATATGCCCGTTTGTTCATAATATTATTTCATGAATTTCACAGTAAATGACGTACAGTGTACACAAATACTGGTAATAAAAACCTGGCTCTAACCAAGAGCATAGGTACAAAGAGAAACAAAAAGCTAGCTACATTACAACAATTAAACAAGTACAACAAAAAGTCAAATACTCATAAATCGCCTGATTATTGAGGTGGTGCTATACAAAACTGTCTAGAAATGTTTGTATTAGATGAGATGGTAAATCAAGTTTCTGTAAACTGGCTGACAAGTCAGTGGGAATAGATCCCAATGCCCCAACAATTATATGAATGGTTGATACTCGCTTAGCCTTCCAAACTCGTGTAACTTCAACTTTCAAGTCAATACAGTGTATATTTAGAATGTTTTTCAGCAAACTTGTGTGATAGACGTGAGTCACCAGTGATAGCGATGTCGATTAAAAATACTTCATTGTTATTTTTAAGGATATAAGTGATATCCGGACGGTTATGCTGGAGTGGAACATCAGACACAATAGAGATGTCCCAAAGTAGCTTGCAAACACTATTTTCACAAACCCTGGGAGGTGAATACCTCCACCAAAGATCTGGCACTGTAAAACCCGCCTGCTTAGCAAGTGTATAATGGACCAATGAAGCAATACGATCATGTCTGCTTTTGGATTCTCTCTGAACCAGGAAGGCGCAACTACATATCAAGTGATCAATAGTCTCATCCGATGTGCCACACAATCGACATCTAGGAGAGGGCATCTTGTAAATATGAGCTTTGATTGCATTTGTAGATAATGCCTGCTCTTGTGCTGCAAATATGATGCCTTCCATCTCTTTAGAAAAGTTACTAAACCGAAGCCAAAGCCACTGAGATTTATGACAAATTTGAGAAGAAATATCCCGCAAAAATTGCCCATGAAGAGGTTTTTCATTCCAGGATTGTAAATGTTGGTGCACAATAAAGTGCTTATAATCTTTGCCAGCTAACCCAAAAAGTTGAGAAGTTTCTGCAGCCAATTTTACTAATGGGTCTTCTGAATGGTGTACATAATGTGATAAGTTTCTTTTCTCACTTTCAATAGTAAATGTAACAGATATAAGACCCCTACCACCATTCTTTCTTGGAACGTAAAGACGATCAACATCACTATTCATACAAAATCCACCATGCATAGTAAGCAACTTTCTGGTTATTATTATTATTATTCATAATCATGAACCACGATAGTGGGTTCATAATAGGGATGGCCCATGTTTTTTGCAAAAATCCTAATAGAACGCACACCTAAAAACCACCTTGAAAAGCATCCTCCAACTCAATACAACCCTCTGGTGGTTCTTTGCAATGAGTATAGGTCCACTAGTAAGTATCAAGTGAAAAGGAAACAGTATGTGTATTTCAGACAACACTGAAATTTGCCAGTTTGTTCATATTACTATTATTATTATTACTAGGACTGCGTCACATACAACCAAGTACATACACCAACATGACAGCCCCCTGGTGAGGCTATTAGGTGGTGAAGGCATGATCCCCAAATCAACTCAATATGTCACAGTAGTGACAGATACAACACAAAAGTGGCATCGTAACTAAAGGCCACCAGTAGCTAAGTCAGTATATCATTGTTGTGGTAATGGCACAGTGATGTGTACACAGTATATGTAATTATGTATACAAAACATACAGGAGAGAACTATACATTATTGCAGTTTTGTATGCAGCAATACATTATAAGGCAATATCAACAGATAAAAATTATTAGCCAATATACAGTAAAGTATCAACATCAACTAGAGCTAAATAAGGTTCATCAGTGGTGAAGCAATGGCACAGTGATGGGTAACACACTATAGCTATGCATACACAACTTTCAGGAGATAGCTACACAATACTGTATGAGTATGCAAGCCAGATGAACCAGATAAAGGAAGACAGCCAAGCCAGCCAGAACCTAGTAGCAAAGCCAGGTGAAGGCAAAATATATTAAGCATGTATTGAATTGCCTGACACCAACACAAAGGAAGTTCGCCATGCCAGCTGCACAAGAGTTACAAACATAAAAACTTACTTGTAATCTTCTTGTTTAGGTGTAAAGTGGCCTTTGCCTCTCCTGAAGTCACTTCACAGACATTCGCTAATCTTCTCCTTCGCGCAATCTGTAATTAAGCAAGGGTGTGGTACTGGGCGTTATATAGAATTACGCGTATGGTCAAGTCGTCAGCACGACTGGACGGGCGCAATGATTATACGTTTGTGCCTTCGTTCACAGGTGAATCAATCCCTAGTAGTTTATTTCTCTAGGCCTCGTAGTTTTCTCAAACATTAATTATTAATTAATTATTTATTATTTATTTATGACATAATTTTAACCGCGTTTCATATTATTCTTAGTACTTGGTTGTATAATTATTCATAATATTATTCTTTCACAGGCATAGCGAAGTTTACAAGGAGAATCCTGGGATAAAAAGTACCAAGGCTTGCTGAATGGATCATTGTGCGTGTCCATGACCTATTTTTGATTTCGTTTTTGGATGGAAACAGCCCAAACTCCATTGCGCTCGAGAAGCCATACAAGACCGCATTCAGAGTTACGTTTTTTGGTGTGTGGGTCATTCCGTGTCAAATCAACACAGAATTTGGGGTCACCTCTCGGATTTCAACGAAACTTGGTGTGATCATAGTACCTGTCGTGCTTACCACCTGTAAAAAAATTTAGCCCCATACACTGCATAGTTTCTGAATTATGACCACAAATATTTTGAATATTTCATAAAGAATCAATCTGCTTTGAGTTACAAAATTGGCTATAACCCTTTACTACATTAATATTTTTAAGCAAATTTTTCACAAATGAAAGAATATTGACTGATCTTTAAAATTATCAAACAATTATGGGATATCTAATTAATTAAGGTTAAGTGGTGCTTTGTTTAAAACTTTAATATTCAATATTTCAAAAAATGCTGCTTAAAATTCTTTGAATTTTTTCTGAGATAACAATTAGGTCATGGTCCATGTTTGATGAAATTTTGGTTGTGGGACCATGAGGGACTCAAGAGTTATAATTAAATATGTTGGGGTATGTAGTGGAATTTTGTAGCCTATAACTGCTGTATGGAGACTTATACCACCAATACTCAGATCTAACAAGACCACAGATTTGTTTTTATGCAGTGGAGGTATCTAGGTAAAGTATGACCTTTAATAGTGACCACCTGTATAGAAAGACCATACATTGAGTACTTACGTATGTTTTAGAATAATTCTCTAATGCAGTATATTTCTTGTTTGAGTCCTAGGGTCAACGTTAATATGAGTCATTTTGTTATGCTATGTCAAATTACAAAGCTTCCATAATACTTACAAAATATTGTGCTGATTAAGCAAAAAGTACGTACAATGTATTTTCTTAGGTTAAAATTATTCTCTGTAACTTCTCCGAAGCAGTTTTGCTTTCCTTTTGTGTGATTGTGTAAACTCTGCCTGTGGTTGTCCTAGGATCAACTATAGTCAGAACATCACTGGTAGTTACCCGAAGAATGTCTGGTATGCAAGGATACCTGAAAGAGTGTGCTGGCCCATTAGGGTGAAGAAAACTTACTTTAACTTCTAGGTCTTCTGTGTCAGTCTCAAGCACACAAGCCAACCACCATTTCTGATCATAGACACAAGTAACAAACCCTCGTATTTGATCTAAAGATAAGACAGCATCACCTGCAGTCACTTTCTGAACTTTAAATTCAGTTGATGTGGAATATTGCCTTGTTTCAACCGTGTCTGTGGACTGTGGAATAAATGAATGCATTTTTCGTGTGCCAGGAATTGTTCGAGTTTGCTCAAATCTTTGTCGTAGAGCAACCAGTTCTGTTTCATACTCTTCTGTTGTGCAATATCCAAAGAAAGTTGCCTTTATGTTTTCAGAAGCCCAGTCATATAATTGACGAGGTGTCATTATCTGCTGGTCATAGGGTCTTTGCAAACTAGCTTTTGCTGCCAGTCTTTTCACTGTTCCACCAACTCCATCACAAGCACCTTTACCATGTGATGTTGCAAAGAAGTGCCACTCAGCTGGTATTCCAAAATCTATTTCATGATGGCATAAATTAATAAAATTCTTGCGGTTTTTGTATTGAGCGGCTGCACCGTCAGAAAAGTAGGTCACCTTTTTGAGAGAAGAGGGAAGTTTTTCCATCAAAAATGTAATAAAGCTTTTCTGAAAGAGGTGGAATGCTACAGTGTCATGGTGCATACAATCAGATATGACTACATAGCTGAGATGGCATAATTTGTCTGAATTAGTATAGTATACGACAAATGGATGAACAGTAGCTTGAGCATTGTTCCAATGGAACCCTTGAGCTGCATCCTGAAGAACAAAAGCATAGTTTTCAGCAAAATCAACAGTGACAAGCACTTCTCCAGTTTTCATACAAGATTTACAATCTTTATAGAATACAGCCTGCTGTGTTGCAATAAATGAATGAGAGAGTAATAGATTAAGCTTTTCACAAAATGATTCCACAAAATCATCAGATGAATTGCAAATCGATTCAAGGGTAGACCTGTCAACTGATACCCACTGCTTGTATACAATCTCATCAATCATGTTTTCTTCTAGGAGTATCTGGAGATAGTTCTTAAGCTTGCTGATACCAGGACAATACTGGCAGCAACCCAAGTAGCATCTAGGTAATGCCGGGTTACATATGATTTGGGCCAAGCAACTGTGATATGTATCCAACAGTATCTCACTATCTTTAGAGAGACCACGTAAACTTGCACCATTTATCATTAACTTCACATTTTGATGAATAGTGCAAACACAAACAGAGTGTGTCCCACTTGCTCCAGCCAGAACACAGTGTTTGGACCTAAGTTCTGCAAATTTAGAGAAACCTACTTTTTCAGTAGGGAAGTTGTCTTTGAAGAGTCGGTATAATTCTTTTAGATTGCTCAAAATTAATCGCTTTTGTTCTTGAACTCTTTGTTCGCCTTGCTTCACAGAAACAAAATCCTTTTTGCCAGGCATTAATCTACTAATTTCATCACTTTCGTAAAACTGGAAAACCTGTAATGCAGTTTGGTGGTCAATGTGGTGGCCTAACTTAGGATTGGGGGTAGCCAGAATTCCTGATTCTTTAACAAGGTGTTTTGCTTTTCTGGCCATGTAATATGTAGCTCCAAATTCAGTGTGGATCTGCTGAATAGTCCAACTCTTTGGAAGTACCGTAAGAATTTGCATCTTTTTGCTTCGCTGGTTGGTTGAGTGAAACTCATCCTTCAACTGACCAATTATTTCACTTTCATCATCAGAGTATCTAACCTCTCTGTCCTTAAATACCGTTCTTTTAATAGAAGCACTGATCTTTTGAAGCTTATACTTTGGATATTTTTGCTGGCTAAGTTTTTCCTTTACAATGGGAGTTTCTCCAATCTCTTCTAAACACTGATTGATGGATGAAAGTTCTAGTGGCTCTGGCAAGTCACATTCAGGTTCAGTGGAATCATAATCAGAGACCTGATATTCTAATTGTGTACTAGGATAAGGTACCTTGTAAAGCTGCTTTCTACAGTTATCACAGATCATTAATCCAACTGAAATTGATGGAATTTTTTCACACATCCATTTTGTCACACGTCTCAGATTCATCTTTTTAGTTGACCAGCCATGATCATCTTTTTGAAAAGGATTGCAGCACTGTTTCTTCCACGGCATGGTACAATTGCACTAGCAGCGTATACTTTAAACTATGCTTTATGCTACTACTGTATACCAAGTAGTTTCACGAAGTCTACCTCAGTGACAAGTCTTGAGAAACAAGCACTTACTCTACTCTATCACACAGTAAAACTGATAAAACACTCAACATGGACTTGTTTAAGTAGATAACAACAGCCAATATTTTTATTGTAAAAACTTTACACTAGTATATAAAAGATTCTGGAGACACAGCAAGGTGTTTCCTTATGTTTGTGCTGTACAAACATCAGCATAAACACTGGGATGAATCATCCCAGTGTTTATGCTGTTGTGTATTTTGGGTGGTGCAAACTTAAGTACTGTTTACAAAGTGCTTGCCATTTGATACCTTTCATGAACCCTTGAAGTAATGTACCAAAGGCTCATGAAATTATAACTTACTACATGTTGTGTTGCAATAGACCAAAGTGTCCTGCTATGGGATTTGACAAATGCCTGGAAATGATGAAGTGGTCACATGCTTTTGTTATTGACCATAAGCATTCCACCATATTTCCATTTTAAGCACGTATGAATAATGTGTAATACCACAAAGAAACATAGTACAGACAGAGTTGGGGTCGTTACACTAAAAATGTAACTAGTTACATATTACTCGTTACTTTTACGCGATGTAGTGCGCTACAGTTACATATTACTTACTGAAAAAAGTAACGAGTTACATATTACTGGCTACTCTACTCTGAGGGCTGTAACTAGTAATAATATTACATATTACATTTGTTCATTACAAACTATAAAGTAAGTCCAACCTTCTTAATATAAGCTACCAGCCTACAACTACAAGTGACATGAGCGAGTTCAGCTACAAGTACATACTTTGTTGTTGTATCTTGGCCTCAAGGGCACTCCCCATACACTATCATTCTTTGTCCATGTCTATAACGTTATCTCCAGTCTTGTCTGGACCCAAACTGCAATAAATCATGTGCCTGGATACAATGCACCTTAAAAGGAAGTAATGCGTACATTCGTTACAATATCCGGATGTAATATCCGTTACATGTTACTCGCTACTTTGTCATGTAACGAGTTATATTACTCGTTACTGTAAAAGTAATATTATTACATAACACGTTACATTTGTAACGCGTTACCCCCAACTCTGAGTACAGACCATGTTTAACACGGTATTTAGATAGCTTCATTAAACTTGCTCAAGTAAACAGTGTAAAATAACTGCAACATGGTCTTTCTATACAGGTGGTCACTATTACAGGTCATACTTTACCTAGATACCTCCACTGCATAAAAACAAATCTGTGGTCTTGTTAGATCCGAGTATTGGTGGTATAGGTCTCCATACAGCAGTTATAGGCTACAAAATTCCACTACATACCCCAACATATTTAATTATAACTCTTGAGTCCCTCATGGTCCCACAACCAAAATTTCATCAAACATGGACCATGACCTAATTGTTATCTCAGAAAAAATTCAAAGAATTTTAAGCAGCATTTTTTGAAATATTGAATATTAAAGTTTTAAACAAAGCACCACTTAACCTTAATTAATTAGATATCCCATAATTGTTTGATAATTTTAAAGATCGGTCAATATTCTTTCATTTGTGAAAAATTTGCTTAAAAATATTAATGTAGTAAAGGGTTATAGCCAATTTTGTAACTCAAAGCAGATTGATTTTTTATGAAATATGCAAAATATTTGTGGTCATAATTCAGAAACTATGCAGTGTATGGGGCTAAAATTTTGTACAGGTGGTAAGCATCACAGGTACTATGATTACACCAAGTTTCGTCAAAATCCGAGAGGTGACCCCAAATTCTGTGTTGATTTGACACGGAATGACCCGTGTGCTACTTGTGGCTAATAGAATCTGTCTTTATTAAACTCAGTATAGACCAGGAAGCTTAATCTGGGCTGATGACTTTGTTGCAAGCATATCAAAACTAATGTACATAATTTGTAAAATGAAGCCTTTCAAGTGTTTACGCATACTTACATTACATTATATTTACATTACGTAATTTTTTTACCCAGGTATTTGCTCACCTGACTGTCTGAAGCTCGGTCTGAAGTAGTATTTGACTTACCTTGGTACGCTCTTGGGTACATTAGAATCATAGCGAAACTACCTAGAATTAGTAAACCAACTGTGACACAGCTGCGAAGGATATACAACGATAAAACAAAGGGAACAACTGACTAAGCAAGATGCATTTCTGCGTTTAAATGAAGCATTAAAACTTGCTGAACTTGTGTGAAGTATTATGGCGTGTGCCGAGTGCAACAGTTGAGAAGAAAAGGCAAAAACATAGCTATACTACTGTCGTACGACTTTTGGGACGGGACAAACAAAAGTCTGGCGAAACGCTGAATTCATACACTTTTCCAAGCTGCTAGCTACGTGTATACTGTAGTTATATTATTTTGTATAAACTGCTGTACACAATACTCTTGTTTCTATGCACGCTTTGTTCCAGACATGGGGCCAAGTACATTTGAAAGTACTTAAGTAAAGTACAAGTACTTTAGAATTTTCCAAGTACAAGTACAAGTACTCCAGCAGCAATCAAGAGAGTACTTAAGTAAAGTACAAGTACATGCTGGAAGTACTTAAGTAAAGTACAAGTACATTTGCTGTAGTAAACTATATGCTGTAATTCAGTGTATTGTAGTATGTAAGTGTGCCTAGGGGGGTTGGTTTTTGTCAACTATTCTCTCTCTTAAACTCTTAAAACGCACTGACTTGAACAACAGCATTGGCGACATCGTTAATCGTGGCAACATGACACACAGTAAGGTTGGGGAAGGCAGTAGAAGAATCGCAAGAAGTTGTAAACTGCACCTTCATACAATTTTGATATTCGCATTGTACACCCACTGTGTACAAACTATGTACAATGTTTGCAGTACTTACAAGTACATACAAGTACTTGAGTATAAGTACAAGTACATTGGGGAATTTAAGAAAGTATTTAAGTAAAGTACAAGTACTTTCAAATCTGTACTTAAGTGTACTTAAGTATAAGTACTCATGTACTTGGCCCCATGTCTGCTTTGTTCTCTTGATCGTTTCACATGTTACCAGCGCAACGTTTACTAACAATATGGCGGACCGTGGCTACAACCTTAGAAAGCGTGTTGTTAGTGATTACCGCCAGCTAACAAGCTTAAAGCTACCAAGAAATAGTAGGAAGCAAGTTGCTCAGAAACTGTACCCAATTAAGGTTGTTGCAAGGCGTGAATCTCAAGTAAGAATACACTACATTGGTTATGATGATGACTATGATGAATGGCGTGAAGCTGACGACTTGGTACCTTTAAATCAAGATGACAACAGAACCAATACAAACCATACAACAATCATACAACCATTAGATTTACACTTTGAGCTGGGGGTAAAAATTAAACAGGCTTTAGTGTGTGGCAAAAAGCAGTCCCCAAGAGTCATCATTGACATTGGATTTGACTATCTTCTGTTTCAGGGTGGCCTCCAAGTAGCTGGTGTTGCTACAGAAAGGGTTCGTGGTATACAACGATGCACACTGAAAAGGTACCATGATCTGGATCATCTCTTAGGAGAGAATTGGCACTACCGGGGCATTAACAGTAGGGGTGACTATGCTTCATCATACTTGATACAATTGAGTACTATTTATCAAAACGAAGAGCCATCACAGAGTATTCTCCACCGGCACAATCATCCGATGAGATCACACCACATAAAATATACCCAGGATATAGTTTGAAATTCTCATTTGTCCGTGGATATGGAAACAGATCTACATTTGGTAAAAATGCAAGCATTTTTAGTTAATATGTACTAACATTGTGTAAGTCATACTATTAGCTACAGGTACATGTTGTCATAATTATTCATACCAATTAATACACTTTGCATATGAAAACAGAATAAAAATATATATAATACAGATACCATTGCAACAATCCACAATATATAAATTGAGCAAATGGAAAATGAAACATTGAAATGAATAAAAGTGGCCAATCTTGCAGGCTAGAGAAAAACCTTGTTTAGCAGACGGGCTTGTTACAAAGAACACCTCTTTGCAAAGATCACATTGCAATAGTGACCCTTTCAACTTAGGCCCCAAACATAATTTAAACATTTGATAACCTCTTACTAAGATCATCTCATTATAGTGGCTCCTTGGTTCACAAAGACTGCCTTGTAATACTGCACCATGATAATAGCAAAGTCAGGGGTGGGGTTCAAAGGATTCCATAGAATCCCTTTTTGTGGAAGAGCCTCTTACTCGAGATATTCTAATAGAGCAGTCAAGATCGAGATACTCTAATAGAGCAGTCACAGTATTCTCAGGAGCAGTGTAGCAAGCTATATAGGTAGTTACAAATAAAGAGATGCAGTTGGTATGGGGCAGTTATTGTTAGCTCATAATAACCTTTATTTTGGTCTTGACTTACAGTTTTGATCTAGAGTAGAGCCAAAGTCTGGATCCGCCCCTGCAAGTACCAAACTTACAGTACTTCATGACCTTACTAATAAGACCACTTCACTATGTAGTAGATCTAAAAGCTAGACACTTCAGTTACTCCAGGGTAGCTAGATTTCTAGAGTAAAGCTTTTGTTCTACCTCGCTATGTGCAAATGCTCCCTTAATAAATGCAACAACACTGAAGCAAGTTTGAAGGTTAAAAAAGTAGTCAAGTTGTTTTAGAGTGGCCTGAATGCTCACCGTTATTGTCTGAGTCATCGTAATTATATTCTTGGCAGAGTGACAACAGGTGAGGGGTGTACACTATAGTGTACATGTTTGTAATATTTAATATGCAACAACCAGCTTACGCATATGCCTTTCTTTGGGGACTCCAGAAAACACAGAATAAGGAATAATGAGAGTAGAATCTCTAGTGCTGCCCCTGCCCCTATCAGTTTTAATACTTAGGATGGAGATTTCTTAGGTTGTAGTGTTGTCACTAATAAATTTGGGCAGTTACTTGCATGTGATGGGTGTTATAAGTAGCTGTAGCAGAAAGAACTTATAGTGTTGTAGCGATTTTGTAGTAAAGTGTATTAGAAAGAATTTTAGCTCAGTTAGATTATTCTAGAGTGGTTAGTTTGTACTAGTTCTATTTAAAGATCGCCCTGAGGATCGCCTTAGTGATTCTCTGTGCTATAGACTGTATATATAGTAGTAAAATATTAAGAATGTAATTCCGTTATTCCGCTGTTCCATTATTCCGTGTTTTCTGGACTCCCCTTTCTTTGTTATCCTTATACAGTGGAACCAGTCTACATTGGCCAAGATTTCTTGGCCTTAATAGGCAGGTGGCTGTATTAAACAGGTACCTAGGCTATTGGTTTGTTTACAAACGACATGTTTGGTGATAACTTTACTGGCCAGTTTAGACATATGATGAGCGACCAGAGTAAATCAGTTTTGCTGCAGTAATGAAGGCAGCAAATCAAGGAAAAAGACATGACTGCATGTTAGCACAGATTCTCTAAAGTTCATAAAGTAAATGAAGGTAACCTGGTCAGTCAGGTTCAACTTATCTACAAAATTGAATTTGGGTACAAGCAATATACATTAGTTTTATGGTAGCCTGGGCAGTGATTTGATGTGCCTATATATTAGAGAGATATCACACAAAACATATGGCCTATTACAGATATATGGCACAAAACATCTGGCAGTGAAAAATGCCTATAGGGTAACTTCCGTGACAACCAAGTACATGATGCACCCCTCTCACAATTGCACAACACTGAATAGGTGCATGTTAGAATAATAATGTTGAAAGTGGAAAATTTTGAAATTTGAACAGTACAAGATTGAATCTGAGAGCATTTTCATAGTAAACCAAACACCAATAAAGTCTTCCTTTGTCAGAAAACATGCTAGAAAAGCAAATAATACTTAAATCAGCACAGAAAAAATCACACTACACTGCTTCACAGTCAGCTGAGCTCTCATAAAAACCTGATCAGGACTATAACTACTACTTTGGTACACATAGCTACTCTGGTTTACCATCAACAAAACTATTTGCAGTGGTTTAAGAGATACATCTGAGTTACAGCCTATCAAAGTTGAGTTCACTAAGTTACTTCTAAATAAAGACGGAGTTTTTTGACTCACTGAATCGACCCAATGGTCAGAAATCTTAACTGATACGCATGCAGTTTCGAGTGGCCATACCTGTCAAGCCTAAGGTTCACCATCACAAGCCAGGGGGAAAGAAGAGTGCAGTGCATCTGATCCTGCTGAATCATCGTCCTCCTTTATTACAGTGATCGTCCTTCATACAATAGCGAAGTGCATCTCCATAGCATGGTCTCGAAACTCACACGTGAAACACGAAGATGCTATGCTTTATTTAGAACGAATGGGTGCATTAAATGGATTGAAGTTCAACCGAGGTTTTCATAGCTTCATGGGTACTTACAGAATGAAGTGAACGTAGTTTATCGCTGGATTGTGACATATGGTATGCAGCTGTGCGTGATCGTCAAACGATGATTTATCAGTAGCCAAGTTGATCCTTCCCGCCTAGTTTCATGTGGAGTGTTCGAATTACAAGGAAGTAGTTACTCCTGTATAACCATTTGGGACTGGGATCAAAATGGAATCTAGAGATAAACCAAAGCGTACTGGAACTGGCAAGAAGCTAGCTGGTATTAAACTAATATCACCATAGATTAAAGAGTACATGCTGAACGAATATGTGGTTGCTCATTACATGTATTGTATAATAGTATTGTTACTGTTGTGTATCTTGCCTCTGTCACGTGTACACATAGTTTTCCATTGTGACATGCATATAGGATGAAGGTTTGTACCTGTTTAAGTAAATATAAGTTGAAAATATATAACTGATTATACTTGTATACATGTCCTTTTGTTATGTCCACGCTGTTTACATATGCTACACTTTTGTTCATTTTTATTCTTTGAAATCCCTGATCTTCCAATAGTTAAATTCTATTTCTTTTTTGTAGAATCTGTTGTAAAACCTGAATGTCATGGTGGTTTGTTGATCTCTGGAATTGTTTGGTGGTGATGTCATTTAATTTCTCCAAACCTTGCTGGTTGAAAGTGGTAATGCTGCCATACAACTTCATAAACTCTGCAAAATGCATGGCAAATGAATGTATGTATGGAGTTGCATCTTTTGCTTGATAGACTGATGTGAAATCATTTACCCAGGCTTTTGTCTTAGTACTTATTTCATCAGATTCACTATCTTTTTTATTTATATCATTGATGATGGTAAAAAAATTGCTCCATAATTTTTGAATTTCTTTGATGTTGGGAAGAAGTGGAAATAGTTCGCTCAGATCTGTATTTTTGAAATGTTGGATTTTCTCTGGACCAGTCAAGTCACGATATTTTAGTTCCTTAGTGTCACCATTCCATTTGAAGTGTATCTCACATGTCTCATTCAGATGTTGTTCGTAGATTTCTAAATTTGTCTTACTTTTGTTTTTCCTTTTCTTGTTTAGGTCATCTTGAATCCTAAGGTCTCGTATTAGCATGTCAGTCAGATTGTCGGATATGCGGAGAAACAGATGCAACGTATCTATTATTACCCTTTGAAAGGGAATAAATGGAAACATTGGTGTGTGACAACAGTTGTACCTTTCTTTGCTGTGTTTCCCCAAGGCGGACTTTTCTGAAATTTCCTCAATTGTATGGGCTCCTTTGCTGACATCTGTAAGTGACCACTCCATGGTCATGTCATCTCGCTTATCTTTAGGACATTTGCACCACACACAAGCATATTCTGCATTTGCAGCCTCAATTCCACAGACAATTGCCAAGAACTTCAAATCTCCTCCAAGGTAAAACTCTATGTTGTACTGCTTGCCATCTACTTGTATTACATCACAGTTTTTTGCGTCATTGATGATGTTTTGTAACCCTGCAGCCAACTCTTCATATTTCTCCATGACCTTTAGAATTGCAACACTGTAATTCCCCAGTACAGAGTTAGCCTTTTCCCCTTCATCAGTCACTGTAAAAGCAATATTGACCACTTTTATCCCTCTTCCAATTTGTGTCCCATCTCCGGTTAATTTTATCCTAATAGTTGATGAAGTTAACTTTCCTGCTTTGGTGTTCTGTTGCACTAGGTATTTTATGCGGTGTTTATTCTTTCTTTTATACTTTGCTGGACCCCAGTAATGTTGTTTGGGCAGTTTTTTATCGTAAACTGAGAATTTAGAGATGCTGTTAATGTTCTTACCTGGCTAGAACTAGGCAAATCGGATAGCATACTCAGCTCATGGTATGCTTCAAATGGTACTGTGAACTTGTCTTTAATATGAAGATCGCACTTTGTTGTAATCTGATGTGAACACGGTTTTTGTTCTTGATAGCTTTTCACTACTGAGGTCATATGTTTCAGAATGTCCAGCTTGGTTTCTTACTTCTAAGGAACAGGGATCATATCCCTCAGCACGTAAATAGTCTGTAACTTGTCCAAAAATCTTCTTTCTTCTCGTGAGCTGATGTTGCCTTGTGCAGTCCTCAATTGGCTTTTTCAAATAAGATCTCTGTTCTCCAATTATTTTCTGTTGTTCCTGTACTTTGCTCTCCAGATCAGCAACTCTTTGTTCAAGGCATTTTCGTTTTCGTGTTTCTGTTTCCAACTGTTCTGATTCTCGTTTTCTGCTTAGAACTTGATGAGCAACTTCGTTTTCATTTACCGTTAAACACCAATCTGACTGAATCCACTTTTGTATTTGTGTATTTCGATTGTTTGTTCCTAACCTTGTGTATAGCTGGCCCATTCTCCAAAGCTTTGCTCTGAATGCAGCTCTGATAGTGTCTGTGATTTGAAGTTGTATTTTGTTATCTGTTAATGCTTTAGTGATCACTCTTTCCAAAAGAAGTTGGTTTGATGTTAAATTTTCTGGAGTGACTTTTGCTGCAGGGTCTTCAGTCTAATCTATACGTGGTACGCCATTCTTCCCTGGTGTCGATATGCTCCATAAGTAGAAGCTATAAGTAAACATGTGTATATGATGTATAAGTACATCTTGAAGACTGTAGGCATTCATTCATTCATTCCAGCTAGGAGCTTAAACACAACCACAGAGGCAGGGTAAATTAAATGACAACCACAGCCAAAACCGCATTAGGTAACACTATATTATCGCACTTATAGGGTTACTCACTTGTTAATGTTGTAAGATTGAGCGAGAGTTTGAGCCATTAGCACAGTCAGTAAACCGACTACAACTGCCATAAAACCGATATCATTTCGAAGCGCCGAAAACAGTAATCATTTCCCACCGTGCTAATGGACTTAGGCGATCGGATTCTTTGTTGCAAAGGATTATGTATTGAGCGCTTCACGTCACGCGATGCAGTCGCTCAATGCGCGTCCTTTGTGGTCGATTTACAACGTTTAAACCCACCTTTGTTGGAAAATAGGTTGGATTTTTATGTGCTAAAAAGACCCCTAAATAAGGTTCCGACCGTACAAATGGACTTTATCCATTGGACCCTTGGGTACAGGGGATTATGTAATGAGCACGTCACCAAGTCCAGGTCACGCGATACATTTTTAATGGAGAAGGGACCGACCGAGCGGCATTTCTTGTCATTTTACAACCTCTAAATGGACTGTTGTGATGAAGGAGAGTGAATTTTTGTACACTACAAAGATCTATAAACATTATTCCGACCGTACAAGACAAGTTATAATAAGGTACTGCTATATTTTGTCCTTCTGCATTCCTGATTGAGTTCTCGCCGTTGTTTAATATTGATATAACGCAACCGTGTTTGCAGTAGTATCTGGAAAACCTGACACAAGTTTTGATATGGGTGGTTTTTTTCGCTCCGTGATTATTGTACGTGGGCGGGTTATCTAGATTAAATACTCTAATAATGCAGTCAAGTGTATAACAACAATCCTTGCACTGAATTTGACAGCGATTAAAGGCACCAGTAATGTATATTGTAGCTCATATTGGGAGACTCTCAGTCTGTATGCACATTGCAATTTGATCAGTTTCATGTTTGTACTGAAACGTTGACAGCATTATTATGCAGAATGCAAAATTACACTATTCACCACAGTTTTCATTATTAATCAAAGAAATCCATGTTAAGTTGTACACATGATATTGTAGTCAATAGAGTGAGAAGATATTGCTGAGGAGATGATATGTTCCAACAACTTGCAGCAAATACTGGTAAATGATATAGGTCTATAGTTTGATGGATTAGTACACTGGTGTTACATATGCCTTATTCTAGTCTGAAGGGAGTTCACCCTGATGTATAATGCAGTCAAGTGTATAACAACAATCCTTGCATTGAATTTGGCAGCTATTAAAGGCACCAGTAATGTAAATTGTAGCTCATATTAGGAGACTCTCAGTCTGTATGCACATTGCGATTTGATCAGTTTCATGTGTGTACTGAAATGTTGACGGTGTTACTATGCAGAATGCAAAATTACAGTATTCACAACAGTCTTCTTCATAATCCATTACTGAATTAATAAAAAGTACACAAACTAGATGAATAAAAAATTGGAAATTTTAAAATGGGAATAGGAATTGCTGAAAAAAAGCCACAAAACAAGGAGGGATTGCTGGGGTGGTAATGTAAACCACAAATCCCTATTTTGACTCACTTTGCAAAATGACAGAGCATGCATGTAAAGATTTATGACAGAGAGTCAAAATAGGGATTTGTGGTTTACATTACCACCCCAGCAATCCCTTCTTGTTTTGTGGCTTTTTTTCAGCAATTCCTATTCCCATTTTAAAATTTCCAATTTTTTATTCATCATATATTATCAATTCTTGATAAAATTATTTACAAAAAAAGTTAACAAACAAGTACACGAAAAAGTTAGGAATTTTCAACTAGAATAGGGACCATAGCATATCAATAAAAGGTACTGAAACAAGTTGGAGTGGTCCATGACAGTAAAACAATAAGAAGTGTTATATCCCTACTGTGCTCAAGATCAATAAAAAGTACTGAAACAAGTTGGAGTAGTCCGTGACAGTAAAACAATAAGAAATGTTATATCCCTACTGTACATTTCTGTTATGGTATCTTGAGCACAGTAGGGATATAACACTTCTTATTGTTTTACTGTCATGGACCACTCCAACTTGTTTCAGTACTTTTTATTGATGTGCTATGGTCCCTATTCTAGTTGAAAATTCCTAATTTTTTCGTGTACTTGTATATTGTGATTTTTTGTAAGCTTTCCTACATACAGTATAACCAACCAGGATTACACCTTCCTGGATTACTACCGTATAGCTGGTTTTTATCGCGAGGACTTTAATCTCGCGTTTCGGGCACTTCGCAATATAGCGAGGTTTTTAGCACCTGTAGTCTAAAACTGTCGGTTGGAATGTTCAATAACAAACCAGGTGCTTGTTTGTACATAACAGTTTTCTGATAGTTTATTACAGTTCAATCAGTTGCTCTCTCTCCTACACAACACGTGTTTCTTCACCAAACATTGCTGAACGCGGCTGCCCTACCTGTTTCCTGGCAAACTTCAGGCGCCTGCATCAATTCATCGTGAATACAAAGCGTATATGCAAAGAAACACGGCAAAGAGAACAAATTTCACTGCTTTCCACCTTGTGCGCGAACATTTATTATAACAAGTACTAAATTCGTACGAGGAATTTTATATCGCGAATTTGTCACCTCGCGAGATTAAGTGTCACATGGTTTTATTTTCGTAAGTATATTTGTCCATAAGAAAAACCCTCTATACGGTATATCATATCCATTCTGCTGGAGTTGATTGTCCTATTCAAAGTACGGATATGTTGCAATACTAACACACAGCATAAGAGGATGGGGTCTCATTTAGGTTTTTTGCCAATTCCCACCGGTGTCCTATGGGTTAGAAACATTGATGTGGAATTGAGGTATTTTGATCCTGGTAAACAACTTTACGGGGCTCTCTGTAATTTCAAATTTCAGACTACCTTTATTTTATACATTTTAATGTAAATAATTGATAATTTTTTTGTTTATACAATCAATAGCCTGTGGCTGCTCTGCCCAGCTTGATGACTCTTGTTATGACTTTGTCCAGGTGTTGTATATTATCAACACTTCTCAACAGACACTGACCCCAAAATTCCACATTTTCTACTGATTCATTAGGTTTCTCTTCTGATGTACTCTTCATTTCATGCCACAAGTTCTCAATGGGATACAGGTCTGGTGATTCAGTAGGAATCTTCCTTGTTGTTACTCAGAAATGTCTGATCCATCCTGGAAGTGTGTTTGGGGTAATTGTCTTGCGTGAATCTGTGTGAGTCAGGATAGACTGATCCAGTGAAAGGCAGCAGTGTTCACTGTAGGAAGTTTACATACACTGAGGTGTTCATGGTTCCTGTTAATATAACTATCCAGTGATATAATCTTTTGTTACCTTCAAAAATACAGACTCTTGTTTGCCCGTACGTACTGATGCCAGCCCATACATGTACTTTGATTGGGTACTTTGCCCTATGAAAATGTGATGTCAAAACAACTCATGCATACTAGGCTTTATTCTTAGTGGCTTCCCTTGCTTGTACCAATGCCATATGTGTTTCTCCAGTTGATTGCTACAGTTGTCCGTGAATACAACATTGAAAGAATTGTTGCTCTGTGTGCCCAAGCAAAGCCCAGTTTGTTGACATCGCATATGAGCTGGCAGTACCCTAAGCAATATTATCACTACTAGCCAGACAATTAGGGCATATCAGTATACCTGTTTGTTGGAATCTTTGCCACACCCTTCGTGTTAACCATGATTCCCTTTATGCAAACAGCTTCTCTATCATGGAAGGTTTATTTTCCATCTGGTGCCAGTGAAGTATTCACAGCTTAGTATATTCATTAATAGCTGACTTTTATGTTGTTCCTTGCTGTTGTACTGCAATTTTGCAAAACGTTTTAAATGTAATGCCAATACACACAAAAATTCCATTGCACAAACCAGAAACGGGATTGTTAATACTTCATGACTACTACTCTGTAGATTTGTTGCCAGTGTCTGGGTGAGATTTGTATCACAATGGTCATTGTTTAAAACAGAGAAGATATTACAATATCACAATTTGAAGGCGATATTAGAAGCAAATATCACGATGTAATTATGATGATATCAAAATGTTGCCCAGCTCTACTCTGAAGTCACCAACGCATGAGTTGACTGTCATGTTAAGTTCTAATGGGCAAATGTTCCCAAGAAGCATCTTCTCCTGTTTCGCTCCAATGGTATGTTCAACAACCACATCAGCATCCTGTACAAGCATGGGGCAAAATACATGTGAAAGTACTTAAGTAAAGTACAAGTACTTTTGAATGTATTTAAGTACAAATGTACATTTACAAAGTCCATGCTTAGTGTTACAATTGCATTATGTAGTTTTGGTTGCACTTAATAAACATAAACTGTGCAAATCTACCATCACTAAGGCAACATCTTTCTGGAGTAAATACCTTTCCTGCAATACTAAAAAGTCTCTCAACAGGCGCTGAGGAAGATGGTACCCCTAGAATGTCTTTTGCTAACCTTGAAATCAGAGAATATTTCTTTTGGTTGTCTTACCAATACTTTGCTGGATTTTGGGCCATTGGTAGCGTCAAGAGTTCATAATATTAGTGTAGAGGGAGAGTGTCGAACGGAGTATGGGAGCTTCAAACGCACTTCTACTAGTACCGATTTAGCACGTCGCAGTGTCAACAACCCACAGAAGCCAACCCCTTTTCTTTTCCATACGCGCATATACTATAATGCGCTTATTCCGGACGCTTATTTATTATCGATAACGAGGCCATACCTTGTATTGACACGCGCTTGTTGACACGTGATAGTAATGGAAAGTAGAACACGAGGAAGAGCACAAAAAAGACGTAGCACAACTGAATTATCGCCAAGCAGTGGTGAAGTAGAGCAAGAAAACGAACATGTGCAAGACGCCGATCAGCCACAGGAAAATCCACAGCCGTGTCAACAACCGAAGCGAAGAAAATTACAAAAAGGAAAGTCTTCAGCTACAACCGAGCCAGCTACAGCAAAGGATGGTGGTGCATCGTCAAAAACGGTGGGTACTCAAAAAAGACGTAGTACAACAGAATTATCGCCAAGCAGTGGTGAAGTAGCACAAGAAGAGGAACATATGCAAGACACCGATCAGCCACAGGAAAATCCGCAGCCGCGTCAACAACCAAAGCGAAGGAAATTACAAAAAGGAAAGTCTTCAGCTACAACCGAGCCAGCTACAACAAAGGATGGTGGTGCATCGTCAAAAACGGTGGGTACTCGTAAGAGAAAATCATTGAATAAGAGCGAGAAGAATAACATCAAATCCTCCATTTGCAATTTGCGTCCTGAAATTCTTTCCACTATTGCTCTAGCTAACGTTCGTAAACAACTGCCAGTAAATTTAAGTGATTTGAAGGCTTTTTGTGACTCAGTTAATTCAGTTTCTGTAAGCTTCTTAACAGATCATCTGCAGCAAATGTTCGTCACCTTATATGAAGAGTGCTCAAAATGTAAAGAACGACACATGCAGCTTCAAATTAAATGGCTCCAGCATTGCAGTTATTTTTTGATGGATAAAAATATGGAGCTATCTTTAATTGGTCTCCACCCCTCAGACCCAGTTGCTGAAAGTGTAGTAGGTGTTCGTTCAAAGTGGAACAAAGTTTGTGTGGAATACTGCTTGCAAATGCCAAGAAATTTTTGATTTTGTTTTGTGATAGTGTATTTGAAGAATTGCTACGGCAATGCCACAGGATAATTGAGCCTAGTAATCAAATTTTGGACAGTGCTAGTGTTGAATCAGAAGATGTATACTTCCGCTTTGGAGGTGCAGCAATATGTAGCATGCTGCACAGTAGATATGCTAAAATAAAGAGCTGCAGTTTGAACCAGAAAGAGCAAGTTTCACAACAAATAACTATATTGCAACAACTCAGCGTGCACAAAACAGAAGACAAGGACCATGTCCCAGATTATTTAAAATATCGAGATGAGGGTTTCATGTACTTCCCTTGTAGGGAATTGTTGCCATTTTTAAGAACTGTTGACACAGCAACTACTAAGAAAGTTAATGATGCTAACTTCAGCCAAGAAGGAGCAGATATTTTGACAGTGGTTGTAGAATCACTTTATAGTGATCCGAATATCCACTCGTTATTTCTAACTGCGGCAGTTGATAAAGTACCAAGATTTGATGACATATCATGTGCTGCTGTTGATAGTGTATTCCAGGAGCTTGCACATAAACTATGTCATACCAGGATACAAGAATACTTAGATTCTTTTAAACACAAAGGTGCGGCAAACAAGGGTTCTGCAACTCTGGCTGGCCAAAATTTGCGCGACTCACTTTTGACACACCACATTAATCTTAAAAGTAAACAGTAATAAAAACAATAACATTCTTTATGTAATTGAATTTTCTTATTGTTTATGCTTGTATTTCTTTTTCTGTAACACAGTGTCTGACAAATGTAACGGAACGTCCCTGTAGTTAACAGAACTATGATGGTAAGCCACACTGTGTTTAATGAGATGTGCTGCCCTAGCTGTAACGTAGTTGACCGAACTCAGCTTTCCACCAGCAGTATGTTTAAGCTGACTGAACAAAGTCTCGGCAGCACTCCCTGATAGCCTCACTGGACTTATAAAATAGTCAGGAAACTCCTCCAAAAATGTTTGTACAAAACTTGAAAAGCCGTACACACAAATCCTCAGTAAATCAAATGCTACGGAACAAAGTTAATCAAATAATGATGTTGAAAGTGTCTAAACACTGCAATGGAACTTCTAACGGTCATTGTTTCAGGCCTTAATAGGTGGTGGGTTAGTACAAATCTCTCAACTGGTCTTTATAGAAATGTGGCCTTTCTAAACAGGTGACCTCTAAGACAAGTTCCACTGCATGATTATTTATGGTGTATGCCTAGTGAATCACAACACTAACTTACTTTGCCAACTTAAGAACCTTGGATCTAGTGTTTCCAGACCACCTATTTTAAAATAAAGTACAATATCACTTAAACAAAATATTTAACAAGTACCTTCTCGTGATAAATCTCCATGCCACTTTTCAAAGAAGGAAAATCCTGTTGAAATGGAATGTAGAACCTTACTATCCACATCACATATTTTGTCATGACTCAAAAGTCCTTTCTCGAAAATTTTATTACACGCCTCCAAGTATTGCAAAGTATACTTCACACTGGCAACATCATCTGGTGCAGGATCAGACGTAAGATAGTGGTGCAACTCAGACATTACCAATTCTTGCTACATATAAAGTCCATATAGCTACGCAGGTATACAAAATACAATGAAAACCCACCTGCATAATCTTTGCAGGCAAGACATTTAATTTTGTCCATGCATCTCGAAGAACGTGCACTTCACGAAGTTTGGGGATCATTCTTGCATGCCCCTGGTCTCTCCTCTGACACTCTCTGGAGTACAAATCTAAAATTGCCTTCCACCCAAAAGTGGTCCCATCCGCAGCAGTAAATGTCCTCGTTCCCCCTTCTTGTGAGGAGAAAAGAGCATTAATCATGTTCTTCAACTGTTGTGTGAAACAATGCAATAATCTGATATAGTTATGTGAATAGATTTCTACAGGTTACCTGGTGACTGGGGCATATCAACCAGTAAATTCTATTGAGTGGATCATGAGGGTTCACAAACCAAGGTCTGACAGCGTATGGATCTGGACCATCAGATAAGCTATACATACCCTGGAATCTATGTGTTAACTTCAATGCAGCTAAGTTGGGAGCTGCACCATCACACACTAGCAAACATGTCCTCAAGTCATGTACCTATGTTAACAAAGGTGTTTTACGCGCATGATCAGACATACAGGGTAAAATAATATAATGGTAACACCAATACTTAATGAACTTTGTTCCATTATCTAGAGTAAAGCACAATACAACTATATATAAGTACCTTGAAAAGTTTGAGGGTCTGAAATACAGAAGAACAAATAAATTTAGCTTGCATGGTTTCATTGCTTGTATAAAATGGGCCCACGATATCAAAAGATGAGGTTAAATCCCTCCACAGGAATTGGAGTATATAATTTGTCTGCTTGGTACGGTGGTCTTTATCAAAAAGCTGAAATACATCATGTAAAGAAGCTTGCGTCTCTTCTGTCATTGCCAACCCAATAATTCGGTGACTTCTAGAATTCCACATCAATGAGGATACAACCTTCACCTCATCAAAAACAAGTATACCCGTTGATAGGGGTTTTCGTTTGTTCTCAGCTTCACATGACTGTTGGAAAATCCTATATCTTTCTACTTGCTTGCTGATAGATTCAGTGGCAGCACCAGCCTCATGTTGAAATGCTCCTGTGTATGCTTGGAGAGTTGAGCGGGAGGGTAACTGCAGTATGTCAAAACTCTTAAGAGCTTCATATGCTGCTGGACTTCGTATAAAAACAGCAAGGGCTAAGTAAAAAAAAGGACAAGATAAAAATAGCTATGTAACATATAGTTTAATGGCCATACCTATTCATATAGTTACTAAACTCCAGCGATTGTTGCGGCATCCATTCTCTATAAAACAAATAATAACATGTTGAGTTAATAGCAACACACTTACTGTTGATCTGCTGATCCTTAAAGAACTTTTGTTGAGTAGATTGTCTGTTGCTTTCCCAAGCAGCACGGATTGACTCTCCTACTGAATGTTCATCAGCTTCATTGAAAATCTTTTCCAACTCATCTTCATTGGCCTCCTCAATCTTATTCATTATATTAGTCAACTCATCTGATTGCTCATCATCTAATGTGACCTCTAACTCAGCACACCGTGCCAGCTTTGTCTTGTCAGCTGATCTCTCCGTCTGTGTAGCCTTCTTTCGTTGAGCAACACTTGCTGGAGACAAGTACTTTAATTTGAAAGAAGAAGATGGCTGTTGCCTGGCAATCCGTCTTGCAGGACTGACTGTAGATCTTCGTTTCTGGATGTCTAAATTATATTGAAGACGCTTACAATTCTTGCACATGACTGCAAAGCTAAGTTTATCTTCTTTGCTGGCATTCTTTGCAAGCTGATGCCACAGCAAACAACTCTTGGAATCCATGCGACTGAAAGGTTTCTCCCACTTACGAACACCATTGATATGGTATCGGATGACGGAATGATACTCATCATAATAACGCTTTACATCAAATCCAGGACAAAACTTGTACTCACCAACTCTTGAAATTATATCACAAACAGCAAAAAAGTCAGCCAAACTTTTAACCGTACCCGCGCGAATTGAGGTAAACAACACTTGCACATCATAAGTAAAGCCATTTGATTCTGCTGATAAAAATAAAATTCTAGCAACAGACAGATGATTATTTCCTGGTAGTGAGTACAATGAACGTTGCACAACTTCTAATGCTTCTTTCTTTTCACAAACAGTTTTAATGAAAACAAGATCAGGATATTTCAACCTCCCTTTGTTAGATACATTTTCAAAAGATAGATCATCTCTTGTACTTTGTATAGCTCCCGCATTGTTATCCACTGGTAGGGATAACGTATCAGGTGAATCTGTGGACTGCAAATATGTACATTGAGGTGGAAGTAACTGAACGGCCGGCTGGACAACTTGGTGAGATGGATTAGCCAGCTGGACAACTTGGTGAGATGGATTAGACGACTGTACAACTTGGTGAGATGGATTAACCAGCTGGACAACTTGGTGAGATGGATTAGATGACTGTACAACTTGGTGAGATGGATTAGCCAGCTGAACAACTTGGTGAGATGGATTAACCAACTGGACAACTTGGTGAGATGGATTAGCCGGCTGCACAACTTGGTGAGATGGATTAGCCGGCTGCACAACTTGGTGAGATGGATTAGCCGGCTGGACAACTTGGTGAGACGGATTAGCCGGCTGTACAACTTGGTGAGATGGATTAGCCAGCTGAACAACTTGATGAGATGGATTAGCTGGCTGTACAACTTGGTGAAATGGATTAGCCGGCTGTACAACTTGGTGAGATGGATTAGCCGGCTGTATCAGTAGTGTTCGTCCCAAAATCGACTGTGACATGGGCCTACTTAGAAATTGATTCATTGGTTGACCAAATAACTGGGTAGCTGGGTGGAACGCCAACGGTGCTATTACTGTAGGCGGCGGATACTGTACTGTTCCTTGCTGCTGGGAACAAAAGGTTCATTTCGACGTAATGTTACGCTATTGAATAAATTCACCTGATTCATAGAACTAAACTCAGACAGTTCAAGAACTCGACGTCTCTTATCGCTCCTCTGAGGGTCATCGCTTGGTCGTTTAGGAGTTCCAGCCATCGTAGTATTAAGTGAATGCCATTACACGCGCACCACACAAACACGCGGTAGTGCGCGACTAACTTAGTATGGGTTTCGAAGCCTCACGTTGTCCAATATCGTTATCTGTCGGCAAAGTCGTAGAGTTTCAAAACTATCTTCACTTATCAACAGTGTAGTCATCTGTGCCCGCGTGTTGATGAAATGCGGCAATATACGGTAATTTCCTGGTGATACTACGAGCAGTGCGTTTGTACGGGTTATATTGAGCATTTGACACTCTCCCTCTACACTAATATTATGAACTCTTGGTAGCGTATCAGTTTCAATGTATTCATTTACCTGCTTAGTGACTGTACTTTGCTGTTGACTTTCTATTGATGGGGAATTAGTTATCATACATGAAGTTAAAAAGTGATTTCCTCTTCTTCTTAGGTGGAGGCTCAGAATTTTCATCAGCTTGCAGGACAGCAACAGTTGATGCAGCAGGGGATAATCTTTCTAACACTGCTTTAAGCAAATCCAAAGATCTTTCTCTTTTAGCATCATCAGAACACCACCTAAGCTTGAAATGGGGGTCTAGGATACAAGCTACAATGTATGTTTCATTTTCTTCATAATGTAGCATGCACCTATGTATTGATTGTTTAAGTCCACAAACTAATCCAGAGTGGTATTTGGACACCATGTTGTGTCAATGTGATGATATAATCCTCAAATACATGGTAAAACATAGCCTGCAGATGGAGCACAGCCAACCGGAACAAATTCTGTTGCCTCTTCAAAAGGAGTTAGAACTTCCACTATACTTGAAGCAGGTTTTTTTCATGAATAGTTAACTTGGGAGCGTTTTCAAGCTGTGACAACACCGAATCTGAAACAGCAAGCACTGATCATATCATTTTAATTCCATCTAGTTGATTTATCAGCTTGTAGCCTAGTTTCATCCTTAAGGACATCAGCTACTACTGTTGACCTGCACACAAATGATACCAAACTAGAGCACATTTTGATGACGGTGTTGATCTGACCTGCCTTTGCCATGCCATCTTTTACCACTAGCTGCAACACATGTGCAAAACAGGCATGATGTTCAAATAAGACTTGACTCTTATCAAGGGAAACATTTTCACACGTCTTAGCCTCTGACTTGCCTTCAGCCTCACTATCATTGCTGGCTGTATGATCTTCAACATCTTCATAACCTGGAAGAGTCAGAAATGCCTTCTTTACATTGGATGCACTGTCAGTGATCATGTGCTTCACTTTTCCCTCACACCAAAATTGGAAATGATTTCATCATACCACATCGTAATGTTATCACCAGTGTGTCTTCCACTGACGCGATTGCATGCAGGCATAACTGACTCAAGGTTCCAGTCATCTGAAATATAGTGCCCAGTAATGCCCGAGTACAGTGGAACCTCAGTTATCCGGGCCCCACTTATCCAGATTCTCGGTTAACTGAACTACGAAAATGACTGTTCTATTAGAGTAGTGAGTGTTCTATTAGGGTAGTTGATTATGCTAAGGTTATTTATACGCAGTTTAAGAGATATGTACTTTTCAGACTTATGGATCACCCCTGGTCCCAAGGGGTTCCACTGTATGATCGCATTTGTCGATTTGACCAGAGATCAATTGTTAGGTTAATCATATCAGTCTTCTTCAGCTTGTCTAGTATACTTCTTTTTAACATATCATATTCAACTTCAACAAAACTGTGGACAATTGCTTACAGCTTGGCAACTGGTACTGTGAATCTAAGATCCTTAACAGTGATTTGAATAGCTTGCTCTCTACTACAGACAGAGGAGTGAGGTCATCTGCAACAAAATCGACTACTGCATCAGTTACTAAAATCTGCTAGGATGTTGTGAGCTGTATTTTCTTTGAGGCTGCAGTAATTGTGTCAATGTTTGCTGTGAATCTGACTGATTTATCTTCATCTTGTTTTTTTTTTCAAGAGAGTTGCGTGTACTCGTCTCTATTAAAAGCAGATTTTAAAATGGGCAAGTAAAATAAAAACAGTATTCTTACCATATGTTTCTACCAATTTTTAGTAGTCCTAATGGATCCAGTGATTTCCTTGGTGCAATACTTGCACTTAGCCTTAAAATTCTCTGCTGGCAAGACTTTAGGTACTTCATAGCACTTGAACACAGCTGGAACTTTCTTCTTAGTTGACATAGCTGCCATAGCTGCCTGCTTCTTAATAAAATTAACTGTGGCAGTCCAACAGCAGTCCCACTATTTCCAAGATCATCAGAGAAATGATGGGGAAAAGGCTGGATGGGAAACCTTTTAAATACTGTTTTCAAAGCAAAACTCAGCAAGTGGCAGGTGACCTCAAGCAAAAGCTGACCATGTCATAATCCCATATACAGGAATATATTATCTTTGAGCCAATATACAACTTATTCACTTGCATGGTTTGTATACATGTAAATGTACTTCATTGTACTTCAAAGTACTTGAAGTATTCTTAGTTGCTTGTATTTTGAAGTTTTTAATAGCCATATCACGAGAATCCATGCCGCAGTCAATGGTGTAACTGTAAGGACGTTCAGTGTACTGACTATCAATACCTTAAGTACAAGCTTAGAACTTAAGTATAAGGACAAGTACTCTAAAAGGTGTACTTAAGTGTCCTTAAGTACAAGTACCAAAGTACTTCACCTCATGCCTGATCTTGTATGAATTAAAGAATGAATTACAAAATTATAATAATCATGTTTCTTACAGTCCTTCCATCATCTGTATAGTATACCCTTACAAAAATGTTGGGTGCAGTATATCTGCATGCATGCTGCTACAACATTTTAAGTACATTTTAAATACAATTTAAGAGCAGCACTCTGTACATAAATTGCACATATCCTACACATATAGCAAACATATCCCTTATTAATATGTCTCTATTTTGTACACATACAGTTTAGTAACATTTGTTATCAAAGTGCTAATTAACTCCAGATAATTGCATGCAACGTACATTTTTGTCACTAAAATATATTGTACTAGTATAGTAAAGGATGAAAGCTGGTGTAAGACATTTGTACATGTAGAATACTGCAAATGTACATAATTATAGCTCTGTCCTATCATGTGACGGTATATATATATATATCCTTTTTGTTTGCAGGTCAGAAATTAACAGAAATGTATACTGCTCTAATTGGTGCAGGTATTCATGCGATTTGACTTGTATACAGTAGATACTGCCAATAGTTGTATACTATCAGTTATACCTGCAAACCATGAAAGCTTTCAACCTACCTTAAGTACCAAAGCATTAGAGTATAATTCTCTTCCATTTCTTCGTAGCTAGTCATTCGATTCACACTTTGTTGTAACAATCTGTTTTATTTCAACATTATGCTGTGAACAGATCTTGATGACAATTTGAAATACTGTATATGGAAAGAGATTGATGCATGTTAGTAAATGTTCATCTACTGTATGATATTGGTCGTCAATTTGCTCTAGCTTTGAATGGATTCATGCTTCTATTTTGAGGGATAAATTGGTATTCTTATATAAGAAACTAGTGTATACGAAACACAGCATAAGCAAACCATCTTGCACAGTTCGTAATTGTGTGTTTGACACCTGCATGAACACTTGTACGTAAACAAATTATAAAATTGATTGAAAGTTCAGTTAGAAAGATATGATATATATCAACACATAGTACAGTATAATATAGCTTAGTCTTTTTCTAATAAGTTAGGTAGTACAGCTATGTAAACTGTGTCTGAAACATCAGTAAAAGACATAAACACACAAGGACTACAAATGTTATTAATGTTTATGGCAACTGTTTCTGAAGTTTCAGATGGTACTGAACACTTTAAGATATGTGAAATTGTAGTGTTTGACCGCAGTGGTTAGTGATGTAGCTTAGTAATAATGGCAATTGTCTTGTGAGGTTTTATATGTACAATTTTCCTGATTATGCCGTACTCAACATTCTTGTCTTGTACATGTGCTACTGTTGAATTATTTTGTTTGATGACGCTTTTGTTGTTCCATTGGCAACTGTGGATTGATGCATTATGAAATAATTCTGCTAAACATTTCAACAATTGCCCCCGAGATATCTGCTTCCAAATGTTTCAGTACTTCCATTTCTGGTCCATTTAATAGTCTATCAATAACACCAGTTTGAGGTTTACCTAATGCATAAATATTATTCCCGATAAGTTGACTTTTAAATGGTACCTTGTGCTGATAGGTAGAACGGAGGTGTTGAAATGCTTCTATAAAAGGTTTGGAATTTTCACTAAAAAATTTCTCAACTGCAATGTGGAGATTTTTATAATATGAAAAGGAACTTATAATTTGAGAATCAACATGTTGTGTTCCATGGACTAGGTTCTTGAGTGTACCATTTTGTCCCTCAAAATAGAAACACGGGTACACCCAAAGAGGGCCAAATTGACGGACAGTGTCAGGAAGGTGTAATAATAGGTGTACATTTGCTGACATATATCTTTTGCCATAGAGTATTTCAAATTGTTACCAAAATCTTTTAATCATTTCTTCACAATGGAGTAGTTGATTACTTGTGATTGATTGTTGTAGCAATGTGTGAATTGAAATAACTAACAATGAATAGTGATCATAGTACCGTGGTGGTAATATTCCGTGAAGAGCTGGAAAGGAATAATACAAAAGAAAAGCACAACATTCTGATGCTTTAAGGTACTTGAAAGCATTCGTGGCTTTCTGGTTATAATTGATGGTGGGTTCATCTTTACAAGCTGTTGGTCAATAACATTTAATTTTCTTCCAATGTAGTGTTCCTTGCTGTGGTGTTCAGATCCAATCCAGAGAGACAACAGTAACCTAACCACGCCCAACAGTACACAATGCATATAATCAATTGCTGTGCCATCGATGATGTCATATTGTTTTAGTATTCTCAGCCATGATGGTCCCTTTACACCATTCACTATTGTGTTTGTCTTTTTTGCTTCAGATACAATATATCCTCATTCATGACAAAATTAATAAGTCTACAAGTAGTCTTTTAGGGCTGTTTAAGCTGATAGGCCTTTAGCTAATATTGGCAGAAGCCCTTTACAGAATACATTGCCATGTAGCTCAAGGTATAGGCCAACTTACTTGGGAAAACTCCAGGTGTGTCGTTCGATAGGTGCATTGACAATTTCTTGCCAAGAAACACCTACCAACAAAACCATCAATGCTATGCCATTAAACGGCTTTCTTTGGCTGTTTCCTCACTTTACCGCTCTTAGTTGCTTCAACTTTAGTTTGTTCTTCTTTCTGTGTTTTAGGCATGTGTCACCAGTGTTATGCTACATTCTAATTAATGTACACGTATTCTATTTATTTAGTACGAGAGACGAAAGGCTGTGACTGTTGCTGAGTAATATTATTAGTTGGTTACCGCTCCTAAAAGTAATACAAAAATGTAAGTAACATAAAAATGTTGTGTTTCTCGTAAAAGTGGTATTGGCATAGATGTCTGATTTTTTTTTACTTGATACGTTCTGTACATCATATAGCGCAATCTCCAGGGCCACTGTTCGCTGGCATTTGTTTACCCCCAATGGCGTTCATTTAAAATAAAATAAAACATTCAATTCTCATTTTCATGTATACAGAATTTTAAACTTTGATTTGAATCAAGTCAGCTTTTGATGACGGGTAATTACTCGAGCGCCGGCGTTGGTTGGGTATATACTCCCTTCTAATTCAATTGGCCAGTCTATTGTGAAGGACCTAATTTTGTCTGTTTCACAAGTAGCATTTGGATAGTTTCCATGTATTCCTCGTGTTGTGTGCCCTGCTTTGGTTCATTTATATCCTACAACATCTTTTCAAGGCTTCTTTCAAGTCTTTCTGTTGTTCTATATTATTCAACAAATTAAAGGTCCACTGAAATGGTAAAATACACTTTGGCTATTATCAATCCTTACTACTAGTGGGATAGGTTGGTGCATGTGATTTAGTCAGATTTTGTTTTGTTTAGTAGATATAGCACGTTTTAGTGTATTGCGGTTTGTCAATTATATTACATCATAACGCATCAGACAAAGAAACTTTAGTATTTGTGAGGTGCTAATAAAGCAACAGAAGCGTCCATGTACAGCTAGATTCGATTTAGTTTCACATCATATCTAGCATGACAACTTAAAACATGGTAAGAACTTGTACTGCAAGTAGTTACAAGCCAATATGTGAATTTACGCTGGTGAAGAATGCTCGAGAACGCCTGTTAAAGAGACTGTAAATTAACAGTACAGTAGTCGAAACACGTCTAAGTTTATTTCTTAGATGTTTTGTATACATTTAATGGTCCAATGCAGCGGATGAAGGTAGAGAAATACAAGGAAAAACAATTGTGATAGCGCCCCTGACAAGACATTATCCCTATATGGCAGAGAAGCGACTCTTGAAAGTGTAATATAGATACTAGTTTGTTTTATGATACTGCTAACCCAGCTTTGTACTGTAAACAAATTGAACTGATCTTACTTCGGTGAAGTATAATGAAGCATGAGCGTTGATAGTGCGAAGCACACAGGCTAAGCTGCTACAGGCAACTACAGAACAATTCCACTATTGTTTTCTAGCAGAACATTTAAGTAATTTTGGAACACTGAAGTTGAAAAGGAGAGCTTGGTATTGCCACCCGCACTTTCACTGTTTATCTACCTTTCCCATTGCAAAGTGTGTAATAACAGTACTTCCGGTTCTTTGTCTTGCATCACAACGTGACGTAACTAGACTTTGTGACTTAATATCTCGGTATAACAACATAATTGAATTATTGAAAAGGTGTTTTTGTACATTGCATGATACAAACAACCTATTTATTCAATAAAATGGCAAGTGAATTTTCCATTTCAGTGGACCTTTAAAGCATGGTGACACCAAAAACACAGCAATACCTCACCTTCTGTTCTCTTGTATACAGTTTGCAGGCCTTGCTTTAGAGCTAAAGGCTTAAAGCATGGTGACACTGAAAACGCGGCAATATAGGTTATGCATGGAGTCACGTGAACACTCAAGAATACAAAATATTTCAGGATTAATGAGTGGATAAAGTATTGAGTGTTGTGCAGCAATCTTTAAAAGCAACTAACTTACGATTTTGGTGAATACATATGTTAAATAGTAAGTAAATGCCATTCTAATCAGCAACTGTTTATAGTGAAACTATCCCTCATGGATGAGAAAAATGAGTTGCGGGTTTTCTAATGTATTGTGAGTATACTCTACTCAAAATGGCATCAAGTTTGGTGAGTAATGCCCCCTGCATAACCTATATATACCTCACGTAGAAATACACTTTCTAATTGTTCCTGTTCATCTATTAAACAAAATAAATCATCGTGACACTGAAAACACAGCAATACCTCACCTTTTTTTCTGTCATACCTTCTGCCAAGCATCTGGGAGACAAATGAATTAGTAAAATGGCACTTTGGATGCAATCTTTGGAATCTTTGGAGACACTCTCCAAAACAATGTAAGTGAACTACTACTTGCTGAATCAAGCACCGTTTCTAGTAAATGTAAAGTATTCCGTGCTTTCTAACCACATATACTGACTGGTTGAACCTTACTCACTTTTACTTCCCTGCTTTACGACCTTTACTAATGGTCTTGCATGGCTAATCCTATTTCCTCAATATAGCTGTGCAAGTGCTTTAATTTTACTAACTAGGTAGCTGAATTAGCTAGCTATAATGGCTTAGAATGCAGTTTCCTTAGACTGCTCTAGCTAGTTACTAACTTAAAAGGGTGCTGGATGGCTCCACTAAGTCAACAATGATGTAATAAATCCTTGATGCAGTAAGAAAAATTGTGATGTTGGCAGAGATGAGAAACTATTAATTAAGTTAATGTGGCCTTATTAAAGTTTATTTAGAAATGAAAGAATTTGATACAAATGCACACATTATGGTTTTGTAAAAATTAATTCTTTAATTATATTTTTACTTTGTAAGTCTATGCATGTTCAAGTGTTGGTAGTACTTTCTGGCTGTTTGAGAACTGTGTGATGTACCGTATTACCTCAAATTACGGCCAGTCTTGTATAAAAGCCTGGTCCCATTTAGTCGCGGGGGTATACAGCATCATAAAAATAATAAACGCTGGGTCTCAAATAAACATCTAGTACAGTCTTTTTTTAAAAACAATTCCGGGCGGTGTTACAAACGATGAAACGAAGAACATTTTATAGAGTTCCGTTAAGCTTGAATATGTGAAATATGCTGAGGGAAACATCAAGGAGAGTCCAGGAGAGTACAACACCAAGGTATGATCTTTAAAGCTTTGGACTCGAGAATCTTTTGGTGTACTGTTGGTAAAGGTAGGCTCAATCCAAATATTTTTGCAACATACTTCATTGTATAGGAATGGCCGCTTTTGGTCGAAACAGATTGTTGTATTGTTCCTTCACGGGTTTCAGATTCTTTCTGATTTCAAAGTAGCGTTTCATTAAAATAAGGATTTCTTTCTTGAACATAAGTACTACAGGGCCCTGAGATGCAGTCTTATGCTCTATTACTTTGATGCAAAATTCATCATCTTATTCAAACTCTTCAATAGTCATGTTTTCTACAGCTGTAGGGCACTGTCCATTTAGATAAGTCAAGTGCGCAGCAATGCATGAGATTACAATAGTACAAATTTGTGTTACTTTCTCTTTTACTTTCTCTGATGTTAAAAATTCAACAGGGCTAACTGCTGTTGCTACTTGTTGGTGTTTCAAATATTGTACTCCCTTACTTGTGTACAATGGCCAACCTCATGATTACTTTTTATTGACTTCTTGCATTTTTGTATGTTGGTGTGCTTCATTAAGCCACTTATCCAGCAACCTAATTCATCATGTGCCCGGTGTATTGAAATTAAACATTTTTAATTAGACCCACCTTGCTGCATCTACAGTAAAGATGACTTGACTCTGTAGAGTGATTTATTGGCAGCAAGTGCTTAATATAGTCAACTGTACAGTGCATCCCTCCCAGTTTACTCTGTATGGGTACTTGGTTCAAATTTCTTTAAAATGTCTGAAAAGTACTGATTGAGTTTTATGGGATTTAGCAGTGCTTCCATCAACGATTCCATATCTGCATCGCATTACAATATAATTACAACATTACAATATAATTACAACATTACAGAACTTTACTATATATTTTAATAAGCCTATTTATACAGGAATGGCCAAGCAGCATCACAATCTTCGTTTCTTTTTTTGCCTTTGCAACCTTCCCATTGTCAGTCCAGCTGCACGCACTGCTGCTGTAAAATCTTTTGTGTGCTCGTGTATTCTATTTCTAAATTTCAGTGTTTCCATATTGGAAACCCCCTGCCAGATAAAGTATAATCTTTTCTCTGTGGTGGTCCCTTGTGAGACACAAAAACGCCATCAGTTGCCACATTCTTCATTACCCCATCTGGCCATTTGCTTAAAATTTCCAGGCTTTCATTAGCATCTGTCCCTAACAATGACAGCACATACATAATCTGTAGTCACCTGTTAGTGGTTGTATGTGCTCCAGGCCTAGTAATATATAGCAATGATGTACAAGTTGAGCTGAACCATTTAAAAAATTCAAGGAAGGAGTTCTTTAAATTAATTTACAGTAGTACTGCTTGACCCACTAGAACTACAAAATCTTTTATCCAAATCTCTGACATAATAATTTATAGCTGAGCTAGAGTTCACCATACATTCATTTACTATGACTTGGTTTTAACACTGTAACTATATTTTTATTGACTTGCACATGGCTAGTTCGCCGCGAGTTGTTCTCACTGATCGATATCAACTACCAACTTCATAAATTACCGAGCCACATGTGTTCAGATAGTTTGGTGCAATGCTTAATTAACCCTCTCACTGCCACAACCACCATATGGCGGTTTCGATTATAAACACCCATAGCATTCTCTGTAACTTCAGTCGAGCGTTTTAGAAGCTCCTGCGCTTATCCTGTAGTGGGCACGCCCTTTAGTGAATGGGAACAGGGATATACAGTAATTGGAAGTCCTCCAGCACACGCTGATACAACATGGGATGACCATATTGATTGACTGATATTTTAGGCTCCATACAATCGGCTACAGCCGTTCTTCCTTGCAGGAAAAACATTACAACACAAACATACAATATAAGCTACAAAAGCAATGCACAACAACACAAACTACAACTGCTTAACTAAAGCACAATAACTACAAACAAGACAGTAAATACAAAAAATGTCACCGTCTCAGACTTGTTCGCACAATAAAAATTTTTTTTATTCACTGCAGTGTCCAAGGAATGGACCATCAAAGTTTCAGCCTTCTGTGGTGTGTAGTTTTGGAATTATAGTGCTAGACAGTAGGAAGAACAAGATAATCAATTTGTACAGCGACTATACTGAAAATAAACTACAGGCGTTTGCATTCGCAGCCATAACTTCCGTTTGGATTAGTCTAAAACTTTGCAGTTTGGCTTAAAATGTTCATGGATCAGCACATCAGCCAAGGTATAGTATTAGCCCTGTAGATACTTGCGCATATGATTATGAAGGCGGTTTGGTAGAAGAAATGATGACGATCTTGTTTACGTTTATCGCATCGTAAACATACGCACGTGACACGCATACCGTTAGAGCTAAAGAAATGAAACAAAGATTTTCGAACTCTCCATGACCAGGCGAATAAGATGGTATATATAGTTTTAATCGATTTGAGTCTTGCTTCTTCGAGTACTGGCCAGATAAAAACTTGCATTTTTTTTGTAGCATATGTAATTTACGAATTATTTTAAAGTGTGAACAAGTCGGGTTTTTGCTGAGACGGTCACAAATAGTCATTGTAAAACAGATTATAATTGACGCCTTGTAATGATATCATGAAGGAAAGTTGGCACACTGTTCACCAATGGGATGTCTTATGTCTGAAATAACGTTGTGAATATTAAATAGCTAGCAAGGAGAAGTACAGAAAAACAACAAAAAATGTGCAGTAACATTAAATTTAAAGAAATAGTCCTATGTAAAGAATTCTACACAAGGTTTCCCTACACTTCACACAAATTGTCTGGCATACGAGATTATAAATGCTCCTCTGTATAAAACAAGCTAGTGCGTACGCGCTACTTGTTATCATGTAACTTTTAACGAGCTACGGTAACTACAGTATTGTAACTACATAAACGTAATTACGAGTATTAGTGTACTTGTAATTACAAACATTTTGTAGCTACGTCATAGGCATGTACGTAACTACATAATTATAATTAATTTTATTGTAATTACGTACATAGCTACATGTGATAAACATAACAGTGTGTTGTGTAAGTCCATATGGTTAGTCGTACGTACGTAGCTAACTGGTTTATAACTGAGTGTTCGCCATATCTTTCAGGACTAAATCAAGGCAGCTTCTATGCAGTGTGGAACCGAAGACGATGCAGGGCATACTACAAGGAAATGAGAAGTGTTTTATCTTTTTTATGTACTCTATAGCTACGTAGCGTACAATGCCAACTATGTAGCTACATTTATTGATTGCTTTATAGCACCAATGTGGATGATTTGATTTCATCCCAAAAGTGCAATAAAATTCTTTGCTTAACGTACACACTGAGAACCATCTTTACCATGAGTGTCTTAAGCGTGCAACTTAAGTGCACTAGTTAATATTTTCGGTCTTCTGTAGTCCACTGAAGGATTGGTTTGATGGTTCCCAACTGTGATTATTATTAACATGTACAAATTTATAAGTATTATTCTTTACTGCAAACCAGCCGTCCTAGCCAACTCCCCATTGAAGCTCCGCAGTCACTGGCAGTGCACCTTGGCCATACAGCATCACTATAAGTAGCTCAAACAATGAGCTACTGTAACCACTGCAGCACTGTACATGACACCAATAACTAGTGCTCCACTGCAATAAAGAAGCTTTTAAAGGAGGAGGACAAACTGAAAGCAAACAATTTGGAAGTTCCTACATGACTATTGTAAGTCTGGTGGATACGTTGGGAGGAAAGAAGGATCAGGTCAGCCGTCCAAGACTTCTGAAGTAGTGAACGATTTGTGGAGCAGCAGATGTTAGAAGATGATGAGATGACAGCAACTCAGCTAAAGAAACTGTTAAAGGACCGAGGGTATTCGCTGTCGACTTCTACAATTTTGCGTCGCAGAAAAGCATTGGGTTGGACTTACAGAGGCATGTAATTAATGTTGTGACCCTGAAAATGTGCAAACGATAGTGCTGCTTACTAATCTTATTTTGTGACTGTTAATAAACCCATTTCATTTTAGTCAATGGTTTTCGCTTAGGTTCCCTGGCTCATGGTAAACACCTTGCGCAGGCCTTGCCTCCAGTGTTGCCTAACTGGTAAAGCAGATGAAAACAAAACAAACAAAAAAGAAGCTTTTCCAACTTTATGCGGAGTTGTAAATGCAACTGGATATACTAGCTAGCTAAAAGGGAGTAATATTCAAGTACACAGTTACTTTAACAGCAGCAGTACACAAACTGACGATCTACTTTGCAAATTACATCATCATAATTAGTGTGAGGCATGACTCGCTCTACAAACCACATTATGGTTTTCAACACTTGCGACTTCCACACACATCGTTCCAATTTGCCAACTTGTTGAATCGACTGGAAATGTGGTCAGTAGCTAGTACAGAGCAATATACGTAGCTTAATGGATGGAGGTTTATGTGTGTGTTATTTGAAAACTATGTTATGGACTCCCAAGTTCATTTGATGGGTGTGGAAGACTAGTTACGTGCTTCATGGTTGCACAGCTGTGAATTTGTCAAAACTGCATGCCACTTTTTGATGCTGTTGAATTGAAAATTCTTTTAATGAACTAAAATCTCGAATACGATATTTGGCATAACAGTTTTCCAGTTAATGCATGTTGTTCATAAATGAAGCTTATTCGAGCCAAATATTAGCAAAACAAGCCCCACAAACAGACCAAAATTGTTACTTATACGTACTTCATCATGTCTTGTAGCACACCCAAAGGGACCAAACATTGCCTGTTGAATGACAGAATAAGTGTATGGTTAGGTAACTATCAGCATTCCTCCTAAGTCCATGCCTTCCCTTTAGTAATACTTTGTGTGAAACTGTTATATAATTTAAGTGTGGAGAAATAGTGTGTGATTAAATGCATACAGGAAGTGTATACTGCCAGCTGATCAGGCATGCCAACAAGGAGAAGCATGTAGCCTGGGCAATGTAATATTTAGATGAAGCAGAAGATGGCTTTACAGATGTGATATGGAGCGATGAATCATCGATTCATGTGAGACACACAAGTGGTACTGCTACAGGAAGAAGGGATCACCACCAAAAGCAAAACCCAGGTTTTAAAGTTTGCGTATATTACTTTATAATCTAGATAAATATTTTTTCAGAGCTAAGCATCCCATCAAAGTACATGTTTGGGCTGGTATTAGCATTCATGGCTCTACAAAAATATGTACCTGTATCTTTGATGGGGTGAAGGATGCTGTACTGTATGTTGCCATCTTGCGCACAATGTTGTTACCATTCATTGCTGAGAAGTATCCTTCAGGTCATCAATTCATGCAGGACAATGACCCAAAGCATACATCATGGTTGGCTAAGTCTTGTTTTGCAGAGAATGGTATCAGCTGGATGTGTGCATTGAAGCCAGATCTTGACAAATTCAATTGCATAACAGAGTTAAAAATAATTTGTGGCTGTTGGCCATTTTTCTGCACAATTCAGGCAAGTAATTTACTCTGGCTTACTGTCAATACCCATACCCTGTAAATCACTTGAATTTACAAACAGCCACTCAATTTCAACTCTTACTTTGAATTCTGCGTAATACTGTTCATGTGTGCAGATAAAGTTCAGGTTTCAAGCCAGATCTACTACATCAAAATTAAGTTTGACAGATGCTGAATTTTCCTGTCTGATATCTATAGATAGTTCATAATTTTTCGCACTTTATTTCAACATCTTCTTTACTTAATTTATATGCCTTACCACTACCTTTGAGTGACCAGCTAGCACATTCGCATTTTATGGTAATTATTACAGCCCACTAAACATGAAGAACAGGAGTAAGGAGTTTGTGCCACCATGTCAGCACTAAAGGTTAAGGTGAGTTACTTGCTAGTGCTTTCATAGTAAGGCAGTTCTCTGTCTAGTGAAACAATGGGTCCAGCAATTGTGACAAAGATTAAAAGTAGACTCATGGAAAGCCTTTGTTGACTAGCAATGGGCTAGTACCATCCAATCACTCTTAATACTTACGTATATACTGTCAAGCTCCATGCAGTGACAGGACTAAACAATTGTAGCAAATGAAAAGTGGCATTGATTTGCAGTAATGCATTTATCAGAAAGGAAATGTAGGGCTGCTACTACATGCCGCTACTGTGATTCATAAAGACTCAAGACATACCAAGCAAAATTCTTCTTACTACAATCAAGCTACCAAGCAAGCATACCAGGCAAAATTCAATACTTCCTTACATCCCTTACTACAATCTTAAAGTCAACCGAAGGCTCAAAGTTTATAAGTAGATAATCACAAATAATGTGTTCTCCATCACCATTCAAAGATGCAATGGGTGGTATTTACCTGGTAGCATAGAAACACAGGGACCAGTGATTGTGGACATTACTCAAAGATTCAAACTTAAGAGTGGACCCCTATAAAGCCCTCTTGATTATATCATATCTTTTCTTGAGGCTTCATCTATGAAGGTGCTAATCCTATCCAACTACACTGTATGTAAAGTTTACATGCACATGTCAGGACTGTGAAGAGCTGAAAACATTTTTGCAGAATCCAAAATAATGGTGGGAAAGATTTACAGTTATTAGGAGAGGAGGCAGCACATTAACAGAAAGTTGGTGAGGATGACGTTACTTACATCGCTGAAGCTATTACTAAACTTGAATCTTTGGTGTTGATCAAGATCAAAGATGCGTACAAATGAAATAGCAGTTAAGAAGCAACAGAAGGAGCTCTCTGCATTTGGCTTATCTCCCTTACTTCCATCTGAAACTCTGAAATTTAACCACCAACACATCTTTTGTTGTCCATTGCAAACTAAAGAAAGAAAGCATGGCATACATAAACACCTGTTCTGTGCTACATTGTGCTCATAATGTGAACTTTATCTTTTTAGTAATCATTTAATATGCAAAAATGTAGTGGGCACTATGGTACATTCTACCATTTAGGTTTTGGTTTGTGTTAAGAGTTAATCACTAAGCAGCAGGAAAACACAGTGAGCCAATGCTGACTCTGTCGTGAGTAACTACAATGTCCATATAGATAGAGAGCATCCAGCAGTAGATGACACTTGCACACCTGAACCTTAATTGCACTCATTTCCATGTACCACATTTACAAAATCAGAACAAGTGGTATAGGGCAATACACATTAACTAGAGACCAACAGAATGTGATTGCACAATCATAAAATTAATGTAAGCTGCCTGCATTCCATGCATGACAATAAACACATTTGTGACGTCACATGCATGATCACCCAGCGTAGAGGAAACTGATAAATACCACCAAAGGGATAAGAGATGTGTCAAGGGATGTTAGCATTGGGAAACTAACAGCAAGCCTCTAGAGTCAATGATGTTAGCTTACTGCAGCATCAAGAAACTATAAATGTGCTTATGTATACATAGCCAATGTCCACGTACACTATGTTTGTTTACAGACATGACCAACGAATGTAAAAGCAGGACTTAATTCTCACGTAGCTACCTGAATGGGGAGAAAAAAACATTTACGTTTTAAAATACTGTGTAGGGCATTGTAGAACAGTTCAAGACCAACAGCACACTAAAAATTCCATGGCTAGAAGGGGTGAACACTACATGATAATAGCACACTATGAAAACACTGTAGTCTTGCACTATACAGTGTATATTCCCTGCAAAGTATAGCTGGTGCTCAAAGCTTTTAAAACCAAACAGTAGACCAGACTTGTGCATTTTCCATGTAACAAGTTTACCGAGGATGATGCAACATGATTGCACGTAAACACATTGCATAATCAGCCATTCTGTAAGAAAGCAGTGGGAGTGTATAAACAGTGAAATGGAATGGTGGAATGGATTTTTTTAACGTTCAATATTATTTTTTACATCCAATTAAGTACAACTCCTCCCTTTAAGTAAGCAAATAAATAAGATTCCCCATTGAAGTCAGCTCTTTTAGCATAATTCACCTCACCATAGACAAAGTTTACCAATGTAATGATGTAAAGTCAGTTATGAACATGTACAATAGCAGTTTATTGCGAATACCAAGATGACTCCTGACTTAACCCTCGTTCCCAAATAATAAAAAGTTAGCTAACTAGCTGATTTCAAGTATGCATTGTAAAAGTACATGCACTATATAATGAAGTATTTATTTATTATCAACTTTACCAGTTAGGCACTGGAGGGCAAACACAGAGGGCAGAGCTTGTACAAGGTGTTTACCACTAACCTAGGAGCCTAAGTGAAAATCTTTGGGAAAAGTGAAACGGGACTATCTTGTAAGTGTTTACAATGAGCCTTTTCCACAATTATGTACAATAAAACAAACAGTGACACATGTATTATCCAACCTAGTGCAACAAGATCTATGAACAGGATAAAACTGTTTAATTGGCTACTATGCTGTGATGTCATAGTCAAGCGCACATTAACTGAATATTGTGTGCTCGTATGGATTATGGAAGCGCACAAAAGTTATAGCTGCAATGTACTGCATGATGATGCATGACAAAGATACTCTGGGTGAGTAATTAGTGAGTAGTCTCACAAAGGACCAAAACCAGACAATTACATCACTTGATCGATTTAAAGGTGAAGAATGCTACATCAGAAATGTATTAATTAACATTGCACTTGGTTATGTATTCTAAAATGTTACAAAAAATTAAGTTTACCAAATGATTACAATGGCAGATCCAGGATGGGGCATTTGGGGCAAATGCCCCTCACCCTGTGGAGGAGCCATCTCGGGAGCCATACTTCTGATTAAAATACCAACCTTTATGTCAGGCCAATATAAATTCACGAAAATCTGCACATTTAACTAGCATTTATTACAAATTCACCTGAAACCAAAGTGAACCAAAATCAAACCACCTATGAAATTGTCACCCAGCACCTTCGTGTGCATTAAGCGTCCCTAAAAATAATTACCGTGTTGCTGTTGTTTAAGACATTCAGAGCCTTTTAAACTGCTTTTTAACACTTCACAACCATCTGCAAAGGACAAAATAGTAAAAATCAACAGTGAGATACTACTAAGAGGTGTATTATTTGCTGCTTCAAAAATGCAGCTACTAACAAGAGAATCTGGGTCTCCCCAACCACCTACATCTTGGCTTGTTTGTGCCCTACTCCTTGCCAGCTCCTGGATCCACCCCTGGATTAAGCGGCAAGGTTATCAAGTATGTGAATATTCATAATTATTATAATTTGCAGATAGAGGAGTTATGCACACACACACACACACGCATGCACGCACGCACACACCCACACACACACACAAAAGCAAAGCCTTCAGTTGCCACAAGTGTAGTCACGCCTACCCAGTGCAGACACCTGTGCACTACTCAGGTGCTAGGTAGGACTAGTAACTTGCAGAAGGCTGTACCATGTCTCACAAGTGAAGGTGTGCATGGGCACTTAAATTCCCAGCTTGACCTTACACACATACGCACACACACATGCACACACACACACTACATACATACTTCTGTATTCTTTTCCCAGTCATCTACGTCTATTTTTGGGATTCCAAAGAGCAGTAACAAAAATTGGTCCGGTGTGAAAATCGTCAAATATTTCTTTGGTATTATCTACATAAAATTAAAAACACATGCAGTTTGTCAGTTCAGTATTAAAAAACACATCACCTGTATGATAACAACTAACAACACATTGTTATATGTGACTGGGCCTGTGAAAACAGGGCATGTGGGCACATGATTTTTGCCTACTGTTTCAAACTTCCTTGACTTATAACTTTTTATACCAATATGCTATGACAGTGAACGTTTTAGCATTTAGTAAGCATGTAATTGGCTTTATGATGCAAGTAATAGAATGTAAATATTCTGTTCCAGTATTGAGATATGATCTTTAGTGTGATGGAGTGTAGTTTGTACCCACATGTCCAGGCCCAGTCACATATAGCATCTAATCCAAGCTGTAAAATAGGGTGTGTCTTCAGATTAGCAGTGTGAAAAAGATGTTAAACCCTAGGTGACAGCTAAGAAATAGCTGTGATGGTAGGTTAATAGCAAAATTTTAATAAAGTGAATTTGTGTTTCCTTCTCTACGTTTCAATAATATTCAGCACCACATTCACTTGAATTGTCATTATTAATTTTTTTTGCATCAAAAGCCATTTCTTGCCTCAAAAGCCATTTCTTGGCCCCCACCTTTAATTTCAAATAATTGTTTTCCCACTGGCTTGTGTGGGGACATGCTCTCACATACATCTTGGCTGTTTTGGATTAGATATCACTTATTTCTATAATAGCATGCCCCAAAGCCAGCTCTATGAACTTTGTTTTAAATACTTGTCTTTTCTTTACTACAGAAAGGAGGAGATCCAGAGCATTGTGTATATTATTTACCTTTTTTATTTAATATTATGTGCACAAATGTTTAATTACATGTGACCGGCTGAGATGAAACAACCCATTTCTGCACATTCCTCAAATTTTTTTGTATTACATCTCTGTTGTCCATAGTAACAAAGGAGTAGACAGCCAAAATCTTAGTCTTTTATGATGAATGGTCACTGTACATGTTCCAAACAAATAAGAAGCCAAAACTTTAAAGTTGCGGCAAGTTTTTCTCAAAATGCAGCAAATTTTCTGTGATGTACCAAAATTTACCCTTGTGTAAGAAGCATGGTTCCTACACATGTAGGACAACATTAAATTTTGTAGGAAATATTCTCACACTTGAATTTTGTAAGAAAGATTCCTAAACATGACATAATGTGTAGGATAATTCCTACAAGTGTATGAATTATTCCTACACTTGTAAGAACAATTCCTACACTTGTAGGAATTATTCCTACACTGCAAGAAGATGTCTTACACTTTGTGCCATGTATAGGAATCTTTCTTACAAAATTCAACAGAGTGGGAATATTTCCTACAAAATTCTGCAAAAGTTTTCATTAAAGCTGTACCATTGGTTTTTCCCTCTGGGTAACAAAGAAGTTATAAAAAAAGTTTGATAAAAATGCAAACAGTTGGGTTTTCGCTCAGCAGGTAACATTTAATTCATACTTCAGTCCAAATCCATGACTGAATTAGGGATTAAATGTCCACTAGTATATCTACAGTTGTAGACGACTTCCTTTGTTTCCTTAAAATTCATAATTTTTTTTTGTTTGCTTTTTTGCCTGGTGAGCCCCCTGCATACTGCATCAAAAGAAATAATGGCACCTGAGTTAATGTTTTCGTCTAAACTTGCGTCCCCACTATCAATTACTTACTCAAAAGTGAACTGGTTATTACGCTTTGCTTTCAGTACCTCTGCAATCAATCTAGTCACTATGAAATATACAGATGATTCGTGTGCCCCAACTATCAAATACTGACTTGAAAGTGAAGTGATCATTACTCTTCAATTTCAACTATGTTCAGCCCATTATACATGAAGAACAGTAAGAGAAGTGCCTATGCAATCAATCCAGTCTCCACGGAACATAACAACAATTCCTATTTTCTGAAGATATTGAGCATCATAAATCAACACTTTGGGCTTTCAGCACAAACAAATGGGAGACACAAAGGAGGACAAGCATAATGATGCATGCATTGTACATACTATGATGTGCCAAAAGGCACCTATGGGGACAAAGTGACATCGAATAGTAAAACAATCAAACCCATAGTCATAGCTGTTATCGAGTTATGCTTGACTGAAGGCATCGGCGGGCAAATAGTCAGTAAAAATTCCATCAATTCTTTTTAAATTTCACAGCTATCTATTGGAAGATTTACACTGTAGGGTCATACTGAAGGTATTTTGGACTTGGTTATACCTAACCAATAGGGACACATCTATTATACCAAAATAATTTCAGGAATAATAGCTAGTCAAAATAATTGGGGAATATTCCAGAATAGTTGGATAAGTATTAGTGCAAATTATAAGTTTTTCTTGTATCGTAATGCAAAGGATGCAACATTGAAACAGAGCGAGCATAAAACGGTTGAAAAGATTGATCTATTCTAATAAAGCAGTCACTCCAAGTCCATATAACAGTCATTTATGTAAAAGTCTCACTAATATGCTTATTTTTACACAAATTTTGGGAATAATTTTTGGAAAATAATAAGCAAATTTAAAAAGAATTGCCAGAAAGATAAATTGAAAGCTCGAAAGCATAATTGACTACTGCCTACTAAATAATTCTGCCAAGGTTCCAGGAAGGCATTGTGAAGCTGACTTTTGGGTGATACTTGTGACCCCTGAGCAAACACCAACCACTTTTGCACATTTCCCAAATCCATTTTATTGCTTCTCTGTTATCTTTAGCAGGGGTGACCAAAGAGTGAGGGGGGAAGGCCAGCTATATAAAGCCGAAGACCAAAAAAGGCAACTACCTGCTGACAATAGCTGCCCTCCACAAGCTACACCTCTTTATTTATAACTACACATACATAGCTAAGTAACTTGCTACACTGCTTCTCTGAATACTGTGAATGCTCTATTAGAACATCTAGATTCTGATTGTTCTATTAGAGTATCTCAATCTTTTCTTCAAACATTACCCCATAAAAGTGGAGGGACCATCCCCCCGTCTCCACTACCTATGAGCTATAGTAACAAAAGGAGTGGACAGCAAAAGTTTCAGCCTTTTTGATGAATAGTCTTGGAGCTATAGTGCTAGACAGTTTGGTTGGAACACGATTTGTACAGCAACAATATGGCAAATAAATTTCAGGTGCTTATTTAATTGATCATAACTCACAATTGAAGAAAGCTACAAAGTTGGTTCAGTATGTTCACCATGAACTGGCACATTGATCAAGGTATAGTGTTTTACCTGTACATCTCTGTGTAGACAAAGAATGCCATTTCAACAATTTAATGATGATGATGATAAACTTTATTTCTACCGCATCGTAAATAAATGCCCATAGCTCATGCCCCATATGCTATACAAATACAAAACAAAATTTTTCTTATTCCCAATGAACAGGAGATTTTGGTGGTGTATAGGTTTTATTGATATTAGTTCTCTCCAGTGCATAACGTAATAATTGAAATGTGCATAAAACATGCATATTTTACCCAGTTAATTTTAATATATTTCTTACAGCAAAATAGAATTTTGTGAAAACAGCCGGTTTTCGCTCAGCAGGTCACATTTTTGGCAAGAAAAACCCAAACCTCCATGATCCCTAATATACAGTATGATAACACACACACACGTGTTTTTACAATAATTGGCATCACAAACTAAAGCACAAGATGAGACTTACGAGGTATGTGGCTAAGACATTAACGTAGCACAGGCAATGGTGAGTGCTCTTTAAATATTAAAGTAAAAGCTAATGTATAGGCACCAGCCTATTATGCCCGAAATTTTACCTATTATGCTTTTGAGCATTGCTCAAAAATTAAGCCTATTATGCTCAAAATTATGTTTTCAAAATCAAAATTATGCTCTAGAAGTGACTGTTTTATTAGAGTATATCAGCCTTTCCTGACTGCTCTATTAGAGTAAGTGACTGCTCTATTAGAGTATCTCGATCTTATTTCTGCAAAGTGTGAATAACCAACAAAGAAACGGTTTAATAAGTTGTATCACGTGTTTTTGATTATAAAATTCACTAATAATACTATTGGCAGTGAATATTTGCTTTCTTTCAGGCGCGCGTATTGCGCATTTAATTAATTTTTCAAACATCGTCCCTATTATGCTGACATTATGCTTGATGCTTTTGGCCACCTATTATGCTTTAAATTATGCCGGCATAATCGGCCGGAGCCTACTAATGTATAGACATCCATGGTTGTGGTATTTTCAACTTCGTTGTTATCATAGTAACACTATTAGGTATCACAAAGATTTGGGTTTTCTGGTAAAAACATCACCCCAAAACCAATCTCACAATACCTTAATTTATGACACCTTGGCAGCATTGGTTGGTCATTACATCATACAGTAGTATAGTAGGGACCACAAAGGAGTGGGTGTGGCTCATTAAACCCAAAAACTAGCCTCACTTTTCTCTGACAATGATGAGGCATTATTGGTAAAACTAAGCCCTAGCAAATCTTCAGATCAACCAGAAACACCACTACGGAATTTAAAAATAATAAAAAATAAACGGAATTTTCTACTAACTGACTGAGTAACCAACTGACTGATGCCTTGAGACAAGCATAACTGAAGGCTATGGGGTTGATTTTTTCACTGTTCAAAGTCACTTCTACCCGAGAGGTGCCTTTTGGCATACCGCAGTATGTATAATACATTCTTCATGGATTTACCAGTGTCCTCCTTTGTGTCTTATTCATCTTTGCCGACAGCAAAATGTGTCAATTTAATGGTAGCACTTGATGGCTACCCTTTGTAAATGGTAATCATTCACATTTTTCATAGTGGCTACTTTGATTAGGCGCTTTTCGGAAAGTTCTCGATTTGTACTGCTGTGTAATATGTTGAACATGAAACGTAATAAATATTTCACTTTTCAGACGATAGTTGATATAACTGGGGCACATCCATTTCTTTTGTTTTGATGCTGTATGTGTGGATTGCAGGGGTGCTTTTTGAACAGTTCTTGATTTGTAATGCTGTGTAATAAATCTAACATAGCTGACAACAAAGCATAAAGGATACTTCATTTTTAGACGACAATCATTGATATAGCGAGGTGTGCAGCGCCATTCTTTCGTGGTATGCATGGGTTCACCAGTCATGACAATTATTATTTACAAAAAACGTTAACAAACAAGTATACAAAAATTGGAATTTTCAATTAGAATATTGCATGATCATCCAATTGTGATGGTTGAGTCACGAGAAAGGGGGCACTTTTTGGCAATTAACTATGACAACCGAGCCAGTACAAGTATTGCACTCATAATAGACTTGCCTATTAAAAAGTTATGGTATGCCATCTGAAGTTTTTCAAGCGAAATTTCGCTACACTACTTTAATCAAACCAAGCTGCCATAAAAACCAAAGTAGCTATGCATAGAGCCTTCCACTTTGGCACAGACAGTCACCATACCCTGGTGCTTCTTCAATGCAAATACTAACTCAGCGGTAGCTACGAGCAGCTTGCATTGGAGCCTAGGATCAAATTTCCGACACATTCACGCAGTTACCCCAGACTATGCATATCAAGACACATGGTAGTGTGTCGTTCGGCCAAGAAAGCCGACGACTACACCATGAGTTTATTAATAGGAAGAAAGAAAACAGCTTTTTCATGGGTGCATAGCTCCATGGCCCCTTCTCTAAAGCACGCCATTTATGCATTATAGCTGTCCCACAGGTAGGATACACCACACAGCAAATTTGATTAAATTTGCAACAGCCATTTGTGAGATATGAGCGTTCAAAGTTTCATTTTAATTTCTTTGTTTTATATCTTCTTATGCCATGTCAGTGTAGTTAGTTCAGTCCCCAGGTCCACTGTTTTTATCTACCTCAAAAAACACAGGGTTTGCATATTTGGTGTACTGTTTACTTTACTACTAATAGCTGTCTCTTGGTTGCTAGGAGGTAAACATCAAGGGAGTGACCACTAATGTACCAATGCCAACCCTTCTACTGCACAGAAACCCCACGAAATCACTTGTAATAGTATCTCAGCACAAAAGAATGTCTATCCTCAGCACAACAAAGGGAATGCCTACAGCCAGATTGCTTTACATCAGAGAATGCTTTTATAGGTCACTTTTGCCCATGCAAAGTATATATTTGTGTGGACAAGTTTGGGTTTGTCAGGACATTTTGTCCCGGTGCTTAAGAACTCTTATTGGGAGCACTGTTGTACAGCATTGGCAGCACATAACACTGTGGCATCCACAGTGGTGAACATGAAGCAACTGTACAGCATGTAGCAAAAGTCACATGCATGCAGAGACCTATGATAGCAATCAACACGAGGCAATATCAGGACAAGATGCATAAACAAGATGCTTCAATGCTGACACACATAAAAACGGTTGTAGCAATATGGCAGCAGTAATGGCAACAATGACAATATGGCGGCAGTGACAATATGGCACATTAATAATATGGCAGCAATAACAACATGACAGCACAAGCAACATGACCATAGTGACAGCGTGGCATCACATGCCTAATTTTAGATATGTTAAGCTTGCGGCATTTCAGGGTGCATGAGAATACCTGATAACTCAATTGCTGGGGGGATCCCATATTGGTTGTTGCACTGCACTGGTCTGGGAAAGTAGCTGCCGGTGGGATCAACTGGATTGCAGAAGTTGGGCAGTGGATGTGTGTCTGATATACATCACTACTTCATCACCCCATTGTCTTGATTGGCTGAACAGGGATATCTGCTGCAGTAGCAGTGGTGGCAGCACAATTCTAAAGCTGACTGGCAGAGGTGATGCTCATAACCAGCATGTTGGGGGCAATCGTCATCGGCAGTAGCAGGGAAAATAGCATGGATGTTCGCTGTAACTGGGAGCTGCAGAGGGGAGTGAACCATCATCGTTGGCTCTACAGCTGGGCACAGGCAATCGTTGCTAGCAAATGCAGAGGACTGTGGGCCATCTGACATCGGCGTTGGTTATACAGTAGCCAGGTATGGGCGATCATTGCTGGTAGCTGCAGAGGGGCATGAACCATTGTCATAGTTGGCTGTAGCTGGGCACGGGTGATCGTTGCTAGCAGATGCAGAGGAGCGTGGGCCATTAATGTTAGCCGCTGTTGATATCGTCATCGGCTGTAGCTGGGCACAGGCAATCGTTGCTGGCAGCTGCAGAGGAGCGTGAACCATCATTGTTGGCTGTAGCTGGGCACAGGCAATTGCTAGCAGCTGCAGAGGAGCGTGTGCCATAACCATTCTTAGCTGCAGAGGGGCGTGAACGATCGTCGTTGGGTGCAGACAATCATTGCTGGTAGCTGCAGAGGAGGCATGTACCCTAACTGTTGTTAGCTGCAGAGAGGTGTGAACCATTGTCGTTGGCTGTAGCTGAGCATAGGTGATCATTGCTGGCAGCTGTAAAAGGGGGTATGAACAATAGTCAGCAACAGAATTGACTATCAAGGCTGTCGAAAGGTTATAAGTCAATGTACTCATTGGTGTGGCATTCTGCAAGAACTGGGCCATTAGCTGGGCTTGCATAGTGGGAGGCAGGTTTAATGTCGGAGAATTTGCTGTGTTGGGGCAAGAGTGACAATGAAATAGCTTGCAATATTGGCATGTGGGTGGCACTTGCAGACGATGTAGTTGTGATGGTAGGTGAAAAGGATGATACTGATAACTGATAGAGTGGATGTTGTGGACGTGCATGTCACTCTGGCTCAATGATGACTGATGAATACCGTCATCAAGACGATGAGCCTTGGTGACTGAGATTGCATGGAGATTACTGAAGATGGAGAACTTGGGCGGGTAGGCGACTATGTTGAACTGTGCATTCAGTTAATTCATTGATGGATGGAGTTCGAGCCTGTAAAATGTTATAACGGTTATCGTGATGCACAAACTTTAATTGCTGATACAAGAGTAGCTGATACACTGATGCTGTGAGCCAGACAGTCACAGGACTTGCTGATACACTGGGTAGTCACAGGATTACTTGTTGAACTCTTTAGTCACTGTAACTACTGAACACTAGGTGCCAATACCAGTTGCTGAATGGCAAGCACTACAGCTCATTGTGTGAAGGTGCTATCCCATGACATGCAAAGTGGCGATGCAATGTTCCATTAGCACCTTCCAGATGGGCCTGTTTGCACATGTATGCCCTATGCTCTTCCATTATGCCTGTTCTGTTAACTTAAATTTACTAGGGTAAATTGGTATTACAATTGTCATTCCTACAGAAAAGAAAAAGGCAAGTTAAAAGAAATACCCAAAGCTGGCCATAGGCTGGCTTTAGGTATGAAATTAGGTTATTTGTTATCTCGGTTACATCAGACTTTTGTTCTGCCTATATTTGATTATTGTAATGCTGTGGGGGAAGTTTCAGCTACTTCACTTTATAAATCTTTAGAGCATTTGCATTCCCGGTTTTACAAGGTATTTCTCTGCATGACTCTTTTGTTAAAGTTACTTTGATATGGAATGACGGCATTTTCAAACTGCTGTCCAGGTATTTAAAGTTTTTGTAAACTCTGTGCAGTATATTTGAGAGGAGTGTCACAATCATCAGTCTGTTTAATAGTGGATAGTGTGTCAAAATATTTGACTATTAGATGTTGATCTTAGCATGAGATTGAAACCACGTACACTGTAACACTAGTCAGGTTTGCGTTCACCTGAGCCCTGTTTCTTGTTGTAACTCTTGTTCATGGTCCAACTGCCCAAAGATTTAGTAGTGCTGTGAATCCCTTTAAATGCCAGCACTGTTAATCGAAAAAGCTCTTTGGTATGGGCAAGAACAAGTGAGTTATGAGGCTTTAAAAATATCCCATACATTCAGGCACGAAAACATGCATGTTCCAGTACAAAACCATTGGGAGTAAACACATGTTCACCTCTTTGATAGTACTATATTTGGCAGAAATTTCTCAGTATTAAGTGTTCTAGCATCTTTTGAAGCCACACAAATGTTGTTGTTTTTACCTTTGATACAGGCAAAAGGAAACTACAGACAGGAATCTAAACCATTAGCTACTGCTTCAAAGATTGACATAACTTTCTACTATACAGAGACCAAACTATAAGATTGTACCTTGTTTCATTCACATGCCATAGTCCCTCAAAGTCAACCCATACATTTTCTTATTCCAAGACACTGGCTGCATCAAAATTCGCTGTGAAGATTCTTCAATAAACTTGTGGAAACTTAACACATGGATTGTCTTAGCACTTCTTCTTTCTTGAGTTATAAAACAAAGAGTGAGTGCCCACGAGTGAATTTCGACTTCCGGGCCTTGTAACTTCACAACAATTATAATTCCAAGTGCCAACAGTTGGAAAATTTATCACTGATGGTCCACCAAAAGTTTGGAGATCTGACTATCGTGTATTCCAGAATATCACCTTTAACTTACAATGCAGTGTAGAACATGTGCATGCCGACCAGTTATTACAACACATTCCAATAATCCACAAATGCCAACTTTATCAAATAACAAGTTATAAATGAAGTTCTGAACAAAGAAAAGCTCTTGTTCCTTTTCTTTACACACTCGGACACCTTCCTGTTGCTTGTGGAGTTGCCAAGCCTGCTCTTCGATAACACCTCGTAAGGCCATGACAAATTATAATTAATCTTATGCTTCACAGATGTGGTGGGTCAGTGTTTTGACAAACCCAAAAATAAATGTAAATCACATGATGTCTTAAAAAGAGTGCTAATACATGTATATGGCTGTAGACCAAGCTGTAGACTCTAATATTGTGCAAGCAGTAAGGCCATACCTATTTGAAAAATTGTTGCTCGAATTTTTTAAGGAAAAGTTAGGGTCGGTAGGTCGGAAAAAAAAAACAAAAAAAAACAAAAAACGATCATATCTTAATTCCAAACGTGTCATTCCATTGTTGACAACAAATTGTACGAGGGTACACAACAACAGCTCCTTTCTTCCCTATAACAGATAACCACGCATTTGCCGCCATTTCAGCTACAAGTCCGCCAACATTATGTGATTGTTAAGCACGTGAGTTTTTTTTTTTGGTCTTTTATAAAAAGAGGGTTGGTCGGGTCCGAGCAACAACTTTTCAAATAAGTATGGCCTAACAGGTGTAGTAGCAAAGGGGAAGGAAATGTGGCTCCATCACTTTGTTATGGAAGGACTTTAGCTTTTGCACTCTGTGATACTCCATTAAATATAGCAGTCATATAAACTCTAACAAAACAGTTAGTTGCAGCTGAAACAATTTACATTTTTGTTTATTTTTTGACTTGCCGAGTCACTGCTAGAGGGCAAACAATCCCTAGCAATCCATGAAACATATGATTAATTTGGTATGGCCTAACACCTATCACACAGTCACTGTCTTGTAATGGGTGATGCATCAATACCTAAGAACAGGTGTACAGTTACAAATATAACTTACCAGAGTACACGAAAACACAGGAAGAACGTGTGTTGGCTACAAATCAGCTTGCATTCACACATGTCTTCAAAACTAGCACTTACTTTCAGGCTGCTATTGTCACTCTTGGGCACCCAGACGATCATTTTTGTGATGGTTTTCAAACGAAACAGGCTGTTTCTTGGTCAATTACTTTGGCGCAAAATGTGGCTGCCTAACATGGATAGGATACTTTGAGTATGCATAATATTGCCAATTATGGTGTCACAGCCACATGTGGTTATGTGGTTTGTCCCTCAAATGGCTTCAAAAACTGCTAGTACTCTTAAATTGCATCTTACTTTGTTTAATCCACAAAAGAAGGTGAGACAAATCCTGAGACAGATACTCACACAATAAGTCAAGGGAAGCTGTAAAAAGGGGTGAAGCCTCCTAGAAAACCAGGATGAAAAAAGATGTGAAATCCAAGGTGGCGGCCAAGAAATGGCTGTGATGGTTAATCAATGGCAAAAATTTTAATAACGACAATTCAGATGAATTTGTGTTGCTTCCTCTTATCATTATTAAAATTTTTTGCCATTAACCTACCACTACAGCCATTTCTTAGCTGCCACCTTGGATTTTACATCTCTTTTCACACTGGTTTTTTTGGAGGCCGCACTATTTTTTTACAGCTTAGCTGTTTTTGATTAAATTAATAATATTACTGAATTGAACTGACAACATTTTAATGATACAATTGAATGACTAATCAGTGTTGAGGGGACTCATCGTTTTTGGAAGTACCTGTGTCTCAGCTACTTGTCTGACACGGCACAGTCCATTTTTGTTGAAAAGATGAATTGTTGAAAAGATGTTGCCCGGTGACCTCATAGTGGCTGTTATTGTTGCCAGTTCTATTATTAAAGTATAAGAAACAATGAAACAAAGCTACAGAGCTTACCTTGACTTATCTGGCTTTGTCCCTTGCTCACTGCTTCTATTTTCTTGTCCAACTTGTTTACTTGTGCTTGTAAAGATGTGATTTTTTTTAGCCATGTCAGCCAAAATGGCGAGTGCGTTGGGATCTCCACTAGGGTTTAACATTTTCGTACTCGTTTCGTTTCTCATCTAGGTTTCTTTCTGTTAAGGCTTCAGTTCGAGGTGTGGCAGTACTTCCTGGCTCTACTTTGAGCTGAGCATATTTCTATCACTATTGGTATGGTGTGGGGTTGGTCAACCCCAGGTTGAAATTTACACTGCTTTCTTGATCATCAGACAGTTGATTGGATGTAAGTTACATATATGTTAACCCATTTTCATGTGTGTCAGTTCCCACACCGTGGTTGTATTCTGGGTTCAAACACGTAATATCACCGGTAACCTGAAGTGCTATCAGTTTTGTGTATGTAATAATAGTTGCAGTGTGCATCCAATAGCAAGTGTATATCAGGCCTCAAGTAGTAATGTGTGAGAATCAGGTGGGACTTTGGATGCCAGCATCTCAGGCCTGTCAAGTCACACGCATTAGGCGTGTGACACACGCTAGCCCCTTAACATGCTCTCATGCAAACGACTGTAATTCTCACGCAATCTCCAAGCTCACTGATTACATAATTCACATGCGCTGATACATACCATCACATGATACCCTTGTTTATATGTGGGGCAGTGTTATACCTAAGTAGTTATTACTATAGCATACTATTAGTGTATATGGCTCGTATAGTGCCAGCTGCAAATGCTTAGCTTTTTAGTACTGGCTAGTATACAGCCTGCAGGATGTGTGTGCGTGTGCATGATGATGTGTGTTTTCATGCTGTTTTGGCAGGAAACAGTGGGGAAAAGCAATGAAACAGCCTCATACTATTGTATTAAGTAGTGATTCAAATTTTGATTCAGAAGGATGACAACTCAAGCAAAAGAGCAGTCATTCATAGGCGAAGTCTGGTGCAGTTATTTATTTAAGCCAGTTTCAAGGATTCATGGAGCAAGGAATGGCCATTTATAAGGAAAGGCACCACTGTTTATCACCTCCACCTTTGGTGTGATGTATGTAGAGCATAGAGATCTTGTGGCCACCAAGGAAGAAGAGATGTAGAACGGCATGTGTTGTCCAGTATGGATTACTCCGTACCATTTTGATGAGTTGTCAAGATGGCTAGTATCAAGTATATACAGTAGATTGGTGGTGCAGTTTCTTTATACTTAAAATGTAACAGCAATATACTGTTTTCAGAAGACCCAGTAAGAATATTTTAGCCATAGCAGCAGCACTTATACATGCATATTTGTATGGCTTTCTGTGACATTGCACTTTACGGCACAGATAGTACAGAGGCTTTCTGTTTGAGTATCTCTAAGAAGGAGATCAGTGTTACAGTATTAGAGCAATCACTGACTGTTCTACTAGGTAACTTTGATATATCAATATTTTTAAGTACAGAGAAAGAAGCCATCATTTTATGATGAAACCAAAAAAAATTTACAAATGTGGTATGTCCTCAGGCACACGCAACCACAAACATGGCAAAAGCCAAAAGTGGGCATGGCAAGAAAATATTAAAATATAATTAGCTATAAAGAGTTAATTATGCATCCACCCCAAACAGCTTCTAGCCAGAAAAATCTTTCGTAAAACTGAAACTGAAAATTCAGCTGCCTTATTAAGTGGTCTCCTACATATTGATTTTGAGATTGTTTGGTGGAAATAATGAACAGTTTTATGTAGCAATATTAATGGCAAGTAGTGACCCAATAAACTAAGCTCAATTGTGTCATAATGGGAAGGAAATCCCAAATGGTCTGACTCGGACAGAATTTGAAGGTACTTCTCCTTAGATTGCTTATGATCTCATGCAGCTTCCAGATGCTGCTTGGAATCTAAAGGGCAAGTTAATTCAAGCAATGCCACAGAGTTGCATGTTTATAACCTATTGCTATTAGTAGCTTTTCCTTCTTGGATGACACCTTACAACCCTTTGTGCTTTTCTTGTCGCTTACATTTTACTATGAATTTGATGATATACCATAATATCGTGATATTTAGTGTACATGATATATCGCTCTCATTTTTTTTTCAATATCACTCAGCACAAGTACTTGGTTCTTTCCACAAATGCAACACTTCTGGTCAGGCATCAGACTTTTGTTGCTTTGTAACTTTCAAACAATTCAACTTGGATCAACACCAACAGATGCAGTGGTTAATGTAGTTGTCAAATCTGTACGGAAAATTAGGATATACTGTGTATATATTATATAGTTATACAACGGCCACGAGTGCTCTGCCTGATATAAACGCACGAGCCTGAGGGCCGTCAGGCCCGAAGGCAAGTGCGTTTATACAGGCAGAGCACGAGTGCACGTTGTATAACTGTTATGTACCACTCACCTAATAGGTGGGGAGAGTCTCACAAGACAGCTGTAACACTTATAAAGGCCAGGTTTCTAACATCGATTGTGGGTAACCAAGCTGGACGTTGCGATGACGTTCCCCCTGCAGCCACCTGAGATATTGAAAGCTAGTACGCTATGGGTTATATCACTAACCTGCATTCGCTGTTCGACTCTCATCATGTAGTGCTCAGCATGCCAGCGTGATCACTCAATCGCCATATAGACTAAGCGCCAGACTAATCGCCATAGTGATTCTCTCGAGCGAAAAAAGCAGCTAAATAGACGGTTTAAGTAAACAAAACCTAACTACAAAACGATACTAGTCTAATTCTTACTATTCACACTGGCTAAACTCGAATCTGGTGGCATGACAAAACTGGTTACCACAATCGAACGTAAAGGTTAGTATTATTTAGAATATATTTGTTTTATTGAGTCATTGTCGAAGTGGACTACAGTTTAATCTGGGCTAAGATGGCACCAGACTAGTAAGGTGTATAAGTACGTTTATATATATGTAGACTAGAGTTGTGGCCACACGTGTTGGCTTTTTCGATCGCCATTGGCTGCTTGTAAACATCATACGTATTGGTGACGTTATGGCCCACAATCGACCTTTACATGTCAGGCTATAAAAGAATTCGAGTGATCTGTGAAGTGTCTTTCCACCTATTAGGTGAGGTGTCGTAGTGGTCTTCGCCACCGGCACTTGTGCTATGCTGCACAAAACCGCAGCCAGTGCAATATCTGTATATTGCACTGCGGTCGGTGCATTATAACTTATAATGCACTCGTTGTGGTCTACAAAACCGCAACGAGTGCGTTATAAGTTATAATGCACTCGCTGCGGTCTGCAGCAATGCAATATACAAATTATGGCACTGGCGGTGCCTTTGAACTGCCCATGCAGAGTGGTACATATATATATATATATATATATGTACCACTTTCACACCTCAGATCAAAGGCTCAGACTGTTGTATATAAATGATATACCACAGCAAACTGTGGTATATAACTGATATACCACACTTTGTGGTGTCCCACAGCATTCCATGTGCAGGTCTCAACAGTCAACAAACTCTCAACATTTACATTCCATAAAGTCCAGTAAACAACATTATGCAACTTGTTCAACCCAGGAGGTGATACTTATAAGAGGCCTGTTTCTATGGCAATTATAGTTGTATTAGACTTTGAAATATTTTGATTGATTATTAAGCAATAATTGTACATTTAAACTTTGTATATAATCACATAGATATAATCATATAGAGAGTCTCTCACTGTCTCTATAATGTCCTTTATGGGTCAAACAGCTGATCAACTGATATGTCTTTAAAGCTCATCAATGTCATCTGTACTGTCTTGATATGAACCAGAAAAAGATATTGGACAGCTTGAAAAGTTGCAACTGTTAAAGATAAATGTTGGAGCAGGGGGTGGCAAGTGTTGCTTTGTAACAAACTGATCTTGGCTAATCAATGAACTTCTATGACTTACAGCTGTGGTAGAAGAACCATATGCCACCAATTCTGTGCCACTACCATTTTCACTAAATGACTGGTCATCTGTAAATCATCGCTGTGGCAGTCAAATTGAAACCTCTTGCCTGGTTCATCCTTGGGGTGATCCAAGGCAGCGAGTGCGTATCGGGGTCTAGCGGGGTGTATCACGCGCTTGGACTTCCTGGGCTTGCTGCTTAGCAGCCTTTGTACATTCTCCAACAGTGTTCACAGCACTAGTTGTAGCACTTGCCTTTCGCTTCAACATCAGGCGGTATGACTCACGATTCATGTCGCACAAATCGTCTTTAGCATTGTCTTTAGCCAGCAGAGAAACGCTTGGTGGTGAAAAGTCGCGGCAGTTAACACAGGGACACCAGCCAGGCACTTGTAAACAATAATGGCTTGCTAGTTCATCTTCAGGTAACAATCCAACATTGTCTTTAACAATCAATGTTTTACTTACGACTGTATTACTACCGGGAGCAGTAGACATGACAATGAAAGTAGTACATAACAGTTATAACCCGGATACTCGGGATATGACAAAAATATATGCACTCGCGCCCTGCGGGCGCTCGTGCATATATTTTTGTCATATCCCTCGTAACCGTGTTATAACTATAAAATATATCACAAGCAAATGATATTTTTGTCAACTGTCATGATTTTTCCAATGACGCATGTACACTTTTATGGGGATCCACAGCAATTGCACAACATGTAATTAAAATCCAATCAAAATATTTCCACTTACGTGCAACTGGATTATTACAATATGAGTGTTGTATTATGATGAAAATATCACATATAAAATATCTTTTAGTAAATATGTAATAAAGTTTTGCTATATTTGAGATATTCAGAGTATACCATGTGTGGATATGATAGTGACAAGGTATGCAGTGATGTAATTATTATATAACATGTTCATTTAACTTTGTCATTTTACTTTGGCAATATGTCAATCATTAAATTCAGCAATACTGAAAAATTGTTACATTTCCTGTTTGTAAAATCAACAATAAGATTAAGCAATTATGGCTTCACTGGGTTTTTCAATGCCCATGACCATTCCTTGGTGAGCTTGTTGTATTAACAAGTCACTTAGCTTCATAAAGCCATGTATTCTTAACAATGAGAGCTTTTGAAGTACTTGTTTGCTTCCTTGCCAGGTTTGCAGTGGTCCTGGTGTTTGCCATCAGAGTCATTCACACACAGAGTGATTTTGAGGGTGACAACTAGCCCACCACAGTCAATAGACTAACACTGTCACATGTGTCACTAACATAGTCCTGGGTATCAACTCTTGTAAAGGTCACTGAATTGCGTGACCTTGAGAGTTGATGTCTGGCTAGCTATGCTTGTATTGGTGTAATATTATTTTGTTGGACTTGTCTTTGCCAGTATTTGCTGGCCAGTATATTCTTCATACCTCTTGTTGTCTTTGCAGTTCGATCAGCAGATTTGAAGATTTCGATGTTAGGGATCCCAGTGTTAGAATAGCTGCTGGCACTTTTCACAACAGTAATCATATCTCTGTTTTAATTTTGGTGATGCTATCTACATTTACAAAACTTTCCAGTACAGATACCTTCCAGTCACTCTCTGTACTGTTGCAAAAAATGCTAAAAATACTGGATGACCCCTTAGTTAACTGCATGTTCACATTGGAGGTGTGCCTTGACAAATTTAGACTTATCTCAATATTTAAATTGAACTTATCTCGATTATCTAAAATATCTAGATAATTAATTTTTTTAGTTAACTGCCAATAATGTAATCAGTAAAGTGAGCAAATTACAATTTGAAGGGTATAAAAAGTGAAAAGTATCAGTTTTAACACTTTTCCCAAGTGGTGGGAAAGTTGGAGGTGTCTATATACACAATCAGATATTCTTTGTTATACAAGTAATTTATGGAAGTTTGCTATTATCTAGATAAATAAACATATCATCCTTATCTCGATAAGTCCTATAATATCTCGATAATCCGATTTATCTTGATAATCGCACACCTCTAGTTCACGTGCATAATTTTACTGTATGAATGGGAAGTGAAAGGCTCATGCGTACTTTATAAAAGGTGACATCACCATGCATGTTACATATAGTTTTAAGATGTAAATGGTGCTTAAGTTTAATGCCTGTCCCCCAGTGCATGGTTTGTGTTATTATGGTTAATTTGGAGTACAACATGCAGTAGGTACCAGTGCTAATACTCTAATAAAGCTGTCAAGTGTATCTTAGGCATGCAGTAGACTTATCACTATGAATGTCACTAGCAATGCTCATATTAAGTCCCCAGTGACCATCAAGTTCTATTTGTATAGCAACGCAAGTCCTTTTCTTGTTTTTGTTTTTTCCTTTTGCCACTCCTTGACATGTCTGCTTGGTTTTACAAAGCAGCAGGTAGTTGGGAAGGTAGACAGAAGCCATGAATTGTCAAGTTTTTTGGTATACACTATCATTCTTCCCTTTAGTTAACTCAAATTTTACTCATGTATAAAAGCTAGTATTTTATTTGATTGGCTTGTTTCAGCTAGAATATATATTGCTACAAGATAATTCTAATAGATGTCCAAATTCATGTGTATGCACGTTTTATTTAAACCACAATTAAAGTGTCTGTGAATTACCATTACTATAAAATTCAATCGATGTGACATATTTCTCTTTATCAACAAAGTTATTTATAGTCCTAGTGGTTTATTTTTATTGTTTTTCTGAAGGACCATTAGGTGTTCTATCCACCATCTCTTGCTCAAGTGTGTTACACATTCTGGTGAGACACTGCTAGGAAAAGGCTGGCACTTCAGGGGAATAAACGAACATGGAGACTGCTTATGTGATTTTACAAATTCTATCTCAGCAAGTGACACAAGTTTGAGGGTACAATCAGCACATGGTACTCAAAAACACTGATGTGGGGTATTCGCTGTGTTGGCATTTTAATCCCCCACATGATGGGGGATCTCCCAGCCCATAATTACCTGATCAACTTTACTGCATCTATTGTGGACTCCCGCTCGCAAGGACAGCTGGATCTAGCCTTCGCAATTCCATACCCATGCAGCTCTGTCGTCCACAGGGCTTCACCCACGCTTTTACAAAAGTACTTTATGTAGAACAGCTTGAGCTTGCTTTTAAATAGAATTTATTGTTTGTAGCAGCTACTGTTTGTGATAATCTGTCTTGCTCATCACCTATTATGTATGAATACACAATCTGGGGTCATAGTAGTGTGATTAAGAAGACACCATGATGACTCGCTGTGATGATCTCCACAGCAGAAATGGTAACTTTGTTTTGTCTTCAGTCATAAGATCGATTTTAATTGTTAAAATTATTTCTTAATTAAACTTTTGAAGACAGAATTAATTTTGAATATGAAATAATGTGTAAGTGTGTACTGTAGCTAGAGCGCCAGGCTTCTATTACTGCACAACAGGATATTCTTATACATGAAATAAAACTTTATTTCAAGCACAACAAGGCACAACAAGAACATGTAAACAGTTTTACACAACACTAAAGAGGGATCAGTTGGAATATATGGCACCTACGAGATATCATTTCTGCAGCGTGCGCTAATTAATTACGTCACTTTTGTTATTAGTTAATGCTTATTTATTAATACAATAATGCTTACCGAGATTGGAAACGGAAGTAATTACATCATCATTTGTGTACAAAATCCCCAATGTTACGTCACAGCCTTTGATGTCATCCGTGTTTCGCCTTACTGCGTTGGTACAGATAACTCACTTTCTGTACGAATTTGACTTAAAATACTTTGCTATGAGGTTGCATCACACACTAATGGAGTCACTAGACTGCAATATGCTGAAGTAAAATGTTTCTGCTGGTTGTAAGTTAATTTTGGTAGTAGGACTAATAGTCCTTGGATACAACCCCTGTCCTAGGATGGTGGTTGGGTTTGATAAATGCACAGGTTCCCAGAGTCCCACTGCAGCACTTCCAGTATTCGCAAAGTCCTTTCTACTGGTATAGTACTACAAACCTAAGTACCACACTGGTCTCATTTACCAATCAACCTAATGGCTTGGGGATGACCTGTCCATATTTATTAGTGCAAACAAACAAATAGATTGTAGGAGGATTGCTACAGTAAGACCCTATTAGGATCCCGTACTGTCACATTCCACAAGGGAACAGACGAGTTTACAGCTATGTTGCCATGTAGCTGCAGACCTACTACAGCCTCCTGACCATATGACTGTATCCTTGTTTTACTCTACCGGCCACGCCTCATGCAGCTATGTTGCCATGCAGCTGCGGTCCTACGTATCACAGCTACACACAGTTTTATTTATTTAATTTTTATTTTTTGTGTAGCTGGTAGCTAGTTTATACATTATTCTAAAGGCCAAACAAGAAAAGCCAAACAAGTGCACAGCCATTTGCAGCTATGTTGCCTATTCAGCTGTGGACCTACGTACGATATACAATATGTTTTGTAAAGTTTGTTCAATTCACAATTCTATGGGCCAAGTTAGTACACAATTATGTGAGCCAGTTGTAGCTTGGTTGCCATGCAGTTGCAGAATTACATATCTACTACATACAATTTGGTTTGTAAAGGTTCAATTCACAATTCTATGGGTCAAGCTAGCATACAATTAGTACTAGTAATAGCATGGGTAGCAGTGAAATTTGGGATAAATATCACGAGTGTTGTATTGGAAATGGGGATAAATTTCACGAGGCGAAGCAGAGTGAAATTTACCATTTCCAATACAACAAGAGTGGTATTTATCCCAAATTTCACTGCTACCCATGCTATTCCCAGTTAATACCATACTCGCTGCATATACGCATGCTGTGCATTAGCGTTGCTATATACGCAATTTGTCACTATGTACTAAACACGCGTCGACACTAATTGGCGCTACATTGTTAACATAAATTCTAGCCAATGAAATTGCAATTACAACTGTTTCACTGCTGTCAGTGAAATACGGGATAAATTTCACTGCTACTATTGAGACTTTTGTATGGGCAGTGAAACAGGTATGGTATTATGAATGTAATTTGCAGCTAGGTTGCCATGCAGCTGTGGACTCACTTATACAATTTGTTTTGTGAAGTTCGCTCAATCCACTTTTCTTTTTTTTTTTACTTTTATCTGTTTATTTATTTATGTATTATTTTTAATGGACCAGGTTAGCAAACAACTATGAACACCGTTTACAGCTAGGTTGCCATGCAGCTGCGTAGGTATAGAAGTTCTTTCATTCTCTCATTGTAAATCCTGCAATAGCAGCAAATAACACACACGCATAACTGTAGGTGATGATTGGCTTTCTTTTAAGCATGCGCAATTGCACTTTATAATCAAATTTTAAATTATCATTGGTATTTTACTAACATTATGCTTGATGCTTTTGGCCACCTATTATACTTTAAATAATGCCGGCTACGACCTAAATAGCAGAGGTCCAAAGTTGTCATATTAATATACAATTTTTGAAATTCTACCCTTGGCAATCTCTCCTTGTGGTCATCTTGTACTGCAGGCGGACTGTACATATGGTCCACATTAACATCTTCAGTAAATTGTCCATGCTTCTCTGGTGGGAATACCGTGCGGTAAAGTGGTAGTAAATACATTACAATTTTTGAAATTCTACCATTGGCAATCTCTCCTTGTAATCATCTTGTACCGCAGGTGGACTGTACATATGGTCCTCATTGACATCTTCAGTAAACTTTCCATTCTTCTGTGTTTAAATGTCTTCTACAAATCCATCCATAACTTTCACCTTGTTCCTTGTACTGAACTGCAATAAACTTCATGGCGCTGTTCATTTAGAGATGCATCCATGTGACAAGATGCTGTGTAGTCTCCCTACAAGTGACATAACAACAGTTGGGGAACTGGTGACCACAGATAGAGGCATGCTCTATGATCGTTCTTGCTTATTTATTGCTACAGTGCCTTATACTAACTATACTATATACATCTGGCAATGACATTATCACTGTGGTTGTAGCTCCTTTAACCACAGATGATATCCCAAGTATTGTCCAGCAAGTGGTTAGTGTGGTATGAAAAGATGCACCCCAGATAATCGTCCACTAGGTCAGGTATACACATGCGTATATATATATAGAGTTAGCTATGTATGTCATTATATGCGTGTGTTCTATATACTCATTGGCAACAATGTAGCTAAGTGTCATATAATAGTACAATGTATAGCTGAATAAATAAAAGCTGTTTCCGGCCATGACAGGTGCCAAGGGAGCATGCATGAGCCCCTACAATGCCCAAAATGTGGTTAAAATAATTAATAATTAGCTACTGCCAGGTACTGGCTGCTGTTGGTAATGGCCTGTTGGGGTTATTCATGGGCACGAGGGAGGCCTGTGTAGCTGAACACCTGCTATGTGGCCATGCTGTATAGAGACAACCATGGTGATAATATTTTTAAATTGTATTTTATCCTGTTGAGGTCATTGGTTAGCATGGGAAAGGCATAACCCCCACCTGTGTAGGTGGTAATGCTGCTATGGGACACAGTGTGTCCACTACCAGTGGAAGACTCATTCCTCTGCTGGCTCCCCTGCCTGCCATCCGACCCCGTCTCCTGGTGACATCTCATAGGCCTCGTTATCGACCGAGTGGTAGGGCGTGTAGATTCGTTTGCTGGTGTTGTAGCTGTATTAGCTTCCTCTTCGCGGTAAATGGCAAGTTCCACGCAATCACAACTTCGACATTTCTACCCACCATCAACAGGCGAATCCATACCACAGTTTGGTCAAGCTGCCACCACATCCTGAGACCACGGTGACGCCACAAACCCACCAAGCAACAGAATGCGCAAAGTCATTTTATGTAGACTTAATTACCAGTTTAGCTTTTTTTGTGACGTAGCTGGCTAATAATGTCTTGAGGGGCGGATCCACATCAGGATCCAGAATTCTAAAAGCGAAGGTTCCACTCTTACAATAGTGGACTCTCCAGCGATGTTTTAGCTTTTTACTGCTGGATCATTTCTCGTTTCAGCTGTAACATTTTTTAAACTTGTTTCTGTACTTTTTGTAGCATGTATAGTCACTCTGTATTATATCAACCCCTACTTCCTTTTGAAATTTTAATTTTCTAAATAGCTAGTGATATTGTAAATGATGGGAAGATTCAGACCATGGCTTTTAAGATTTACGCTGTGATGTTGGATTTCCTGACTTTAATGTTCCATTTTCTTTTGCTTGCTATTGTTAAGTTGTCTACTTTGTTCCATAACTTTTGCTTCTTGCTTGATATTTCTGTTAACCATTCTTCAACTATTTTCCACTTACGTAAGAGCTGAGACTTTACCTCAACTTCATTGATGGTGAGATTCCATGCCTTATCTGTTTTCAACAGCTCTATCTGTTTTCTTCACCTGTCTCCTCAAACTTAGCAAGTAGTTGACCTACTCTCCAAAGCTTAGAACTAAAGATAGATCTGATGTTGTCTGTGATGTCAAGGGGAATGTTGTATCGTTTAAAAGTATTCATGATAACATGGCCAAGTACTTGAAAGTAAGGACTGCTCTTTTGGAGGAGGTGGAAAGCAGCTCATCTTCACTAAGCCTTTATGGTTGGACTGCCATTTTCACCAGGGCATGATATTTCCCAGAGAAAAAAGCTGCGACCAGATACACATAGAAAGGGGTCTCACATGTTGCCTTATTGTCACACGTGATCTCTTCTGGTTCAGACCCGAATATTCAGTGAAGTGGAGAAGACCCACTTGGCCCAGACAAAATATGACCCAAAATGTCAAATGACCTGTATAATCTGGATGACTTAACCCGCTCACAACACTGGAATAGTTCGTGCTGCCCATTTTGTTTTTAGGATGCATTACCAGATAATACATCAGTTAATACAAACTATTACTTGGAGAAAAATGATGATGGAAATGGAAGTTAAAAAGGGAGCATGTATATTTTTTATCAAGCTCAAATGCAAATGGCTATTTGTAAAGTAATTTATTGTTATTTTGTTGTGTGGAGCAAAAGTGAGTTTATTGCTGAGGCAGACAATGAATTTTTTGAACAAAAGTTGGAATAGGTATGATTTTTTGTCTATGGAATGCTCCCAAAACCCATCGGGAATTGGTAGCTGGTGCAGTATCATCTGAAGACCATTTGTGAAGATAAAGACATCATCAGATTATGGTGTTATTGTCAAGAACCAAGCTTTTGTGACACGACATTATGTGACAATGAAGAGTGTCCTATAAAGTGGTTCCATTTTGACTGTCTGCAAATCATATGTCCCCCTAAAAATGGTTGGTATTGTCCATCTTGTTGAAAGCTGCCACAATTTACTAAAGTAAAGGTTCCAAAAAGAATCTCAATAACGTCTCGACTATAACAACTGATGGACACAAGTTCACACATAACACAGCATACACTTACAATTTTATCAATAGTACTGTCATTTTTGTCAACAACAATTAGTCTGATTGATAATAGTAGTGTACTTTTGTTTTAAAGAAAACCTATCACCCTCTGTGCATGTGTTTGAACTACAGACAATTCTAGGCTCCAGACAACTACTTTCTCCAGCTGCTTCTTTTCTTTCCCTTTGTAAAAGGGGAGTCTTTGCTTCCATCATAGCCATTGTCCTTGCATAGTCATCACATGTAAAGCCCCTGTCAGCTAATACCACATCTCCTAGATAACAGTGTTGCAAATGGTAATATATATGTCTTACCTGGAAGCAAGTGTATTAAGCCAGACTGTTCAGTAATTTTATCTGACATCCGTCCACTAACACATTTTGAAATATGAGAAATTGTTCCTTGTAGTGTAATGGCAATCAAGAATGTAATGATGGAGTATTACTCCAAATTTGTGCACATGCCAGTAAATCTGATGGTCTCTCTATGAAGATTACAGTGCAGTCTATTATAACTGCACACTTTTCTAAATGCTGTGGGCATTGTAATGCACCCCAAATCCAAATGTAAGGTTTTCACCCATAAAATTTAGGTGATGTTTCATGAAGAACATGATTGCAATAGACATTTGTTTTGATAAACTTCAGGTAAGGCTGATGATACAAGGTCAAATAAAGCCTTTAAAATATACTACTCAGCAATACCTATTAAGACTGAAGTCATAATCTACATGTGACAAAAGTTAACTACCTTTATAAAATATTCAGTATGTGATCACTCTGTTGCAGGGTATGTGGGGTGGTGGTGGGGGCTGTCGGACACTTAAGAATTAATACACCTCTAACTTATATGTTACGAGTGATACTTTTATATTATATAGGTACACCACTACACACTGTATATGCAAAAGATGGAAGCCTGCGAAAGAGTCCAGACTTCAGACAGTATCTGAGTCTACCAGTATCTTTCAGCCAATTTCTGGATTTCATAGTTTATGCATGGACATGACTTCCACACCTCAGTTATATTTGTTATCTGAGGACATTCCAGGAATTCCATAGGCCATTCTGTGCCTATAAAACTGAAAAGACATAATTAGGAAAATTCAAAACAGCTGAAGTAAGTATGTCCAAGCTACAAATGCTAATTTTCATTAAACAGCCCCTACTAGGGGAACTTTAAAACACAACACCATCACAAATAGAACTATGGAAAGTTATACTTCTTGATCTTCCAAAGAAAGAATCCAGCCATACATTTTCAGGTAGATTCAGAGATACCTACGGTCCATTTATTACCACACCACACTGCATGGGTCCTTTCTTCTAAGTATGATACTTTCATTTAAACTCATCATTCTCTTTTCTTAGTTATCCCTCTATAACTGTACGTACTACTAACATGAAGACACCCATCATTTGTGGTTGCTTTGGTGGTTGTACTAGCTGTTGCTACTCGCAACATTATTGCTCTGGTATGAAGTTAATATATTGTGGTTGAAGGATATAGGGTTTCCAAATGAACATGTTAACATGAATAGATTGGATACTTATTAACACAATTAACATGGTTACCCTTGCAGAGACTAAGTCAGAAGATCAGTGGCAAGAACATACAAGAAGTAAATTTGCTTGAGAATGAGTGTTATCATTGTAATGTGCATTTAAAAATAGGGAAAGTTATGTAGTTTTTATCCCCAAAAAGTACTCACATTTTGCTCTAGCCCAGTGGGAAAAAATAATAAGAATAACTAAGATTAATAAGAAATGCAGTCAAGATTATGTTATAAATAATGAAATAAAAATAAATAACTACAAGGCCTAAGGTTCGTGTAGGTGATAGAAATGGTACAACGATTCTATTTAATGTCAATCTAAACAGCTAGCATGTGACGCCCATTAATCATAGAGTATAGAGGGGTGCCCTGGATTGGAAGCAGGATCACGTGCTTCATACACCCACATATATATTGGGCTTGGGCCTATCTGTGCCATGTGAAAATTGGCACGTTTTCGTGAAGAAAGAAGTGAGGGAGAGTTTATGTATTGTTATTTCGCTGGTTGTAACAAGTAAGTGACTTCGTTTTTTGAAACTACTGTGTCATGAATAGTGTTAATTTTGGCAGTAAAAAAACTTTGACAAATTTGGTGAATAGCATTCAATTCGCCAAAGTTTTTTTCGCCAATTATTTTAGATGATCACACGAGCACATTGAGTCTCGCATTGAGTAACTAGACCTTGAGATGAAGGTGAGTTTGTACCACCACACAATAAAGATCGAGATGACTTTGGAGATCTTGATCTTCCGGCCTAGGAATGTGTCCCAGAACAAATTGCTGACATTGAGGACTAAGATTTCCACTCTGTAAATACAACCGTATGTATTAATGCAGCGCATGCATGATGTGATTTTTAAATGGAAATGCAATCTGCTGTAGTCTTTTTAAGCCGACCTAGCTGTCATGATGTTTGAACTTCTATAATTACAATGTGAAGAGGTGGTCTTTGTAAAGAGGGTGGTTTTTATAAAGGTGACTATATATGAAGTGATCTTATGTATGTCATATACTTGGAGTCAATTCAACTAGACTCTACTGCTGAAAGCAAGGTATTCAGAGCTGAGTCAAGCACATCGGTGAGCACAGAACAACTATTTAATGACAAAGGCAACCACTTAATTCAGGCACTAACTAGTACCAATAGCATGCTAAAGACCATTTTGTCTATGCATGGTATGTTGGTAACAGTTGTATATATTCAATCACTGGATTGGACTAGCTAGTGGACTGGACTCAGCTATAGTTTTTTTTTTCATTTTTCACAAAATGTTGCAGTGGTCAACTGGCTATTCTAGTTATATGGAATATGGTAACTATGTAGTTAGATCACTCCCACCTCCACACACAAAACAAAGCTTAAGTTTGTTGATTCATTATCTGTGCTTGTACATCCTCTTTGTAAGAGGTTTTGCACAGTAAACAAAAAAAAGAAGCTGTTTAGCCATGCCATATGAAAGAAATGTTTGAGTATAAAAACACATGAGTAAATACTTTCATTTAAACACAATGATGTAGTTAACAGCTGTCTCTTTCAAGATTGATTGGCAATTGATACCTGCTCATTGTGTTAATTGTAATAAAATGTACAGGTAGTGAAAAGTAGACAAGTATTCTACATTAAATTTAGCAATAACTTTCTATAACAGATTTTAACTATCCAATTTGCACAATTCAAATTTTAAGGTCTTGGTTGACTTTTTTCTGGAATTACCCAAACAGTAGAGTCTAGTCCAATGGTCTACAGGGCCATAAAGTACAACTTGGTTATGTTTGGACATACTTGATATGGTCACTATACAGAACACAATACATATGATTTCTCAAGATCAAAAATTTGTAAATAAAATATAATAGACTGTAAATCAGTGTTACTTGTTATATCAACTTCTAACTTCCTGTATATTGAATAGTATATAGTAAACAAACCAATGCTCTACTATGTTACCTCGCCTTATCCTTATTAGTACCCATTAAAGGAGCCTACTGGGCTGCAGTGTGATGTGACCTGCTTTTTCCTCAAAGTAGGCCCCTAATGTGAGCCCACTAATGATGACTTCTCTCAGAGCACGTCTCTTGTAATTCTTTCTTTTACAGAACTCGTCTGATTCCACCAAAGTCACATTTTGACCACGTAAATGCAGCTCCCACACCATACTACTATGCTTACACTTGATGCATGCTTTACATTACTACCCATACCAATTAACACATAGGGTTTGTGCCACCACTGCTGGTTGGCTATTTTTGTGACAACTTAGAGCTACAAAGAAAGCTGTAGATAATAAGATACAGTCCCAACTTCCTGGAGACCTGCAGCCTGCTTTCTATACTGTCCTTGACATAACCATCTTTGGCATTTTCTGATTTCCGCCTTCCGTGCCTCTTAAACAGCCTATCTGTAGGCTTGTGGGAATTATGCTCAAAATTTTCATCATTATTCTATTCCGAAATTCTTTTAAAACCTTATCATTATGCTTTTATTATTCCCAAAAATACTCATTATTCCCAAAATTATTCCTTTTTCTTCATTTTAGTAATTAAATTGTACAGCAAGACTTTGAAACAGTAAAAAGTACTAAATCCAGCTGTGTCAATTCATCAGAAAAGCTTTTTTGTTAGCAAGATGCTTACTTACCAGTAGTATTAGTAATGAATTATTCCGCATCGATTGTTCTATTAGAGTAATTGATCGTTCTATTAGAGTAAGTGACTGTTCTATTAGAGTATCTCGATCTTAATTTATTTTTATGCCGATTATGCTCCAAAACTGCATCAAAATGCTGGAATAATGCTCTATTCTATTACCCCATCATTATTCCCAAAATTATTCAGGCATAATTCCCGCATCCTGGGACTCCTGCATTGGCAGCAATAGTAGCTCCTCCCGATCTCAAACTGTGGAGTCCAAATTCTGCTGCTGCGAATCCTAAGCTGGTTAGCTTCTTGTTGTACAGGTCACTCATGCAGGTATAACTTATCTTACCAGATTGTCTGAGTACCTCACCATTCTTCGTGTTTTGAATTGCACGGAATAGCAAGCACTGGTCGTTACATCTTATGCCTGTCTTTTCCATATAGTGCTCCAGCATAGCTACAGGGCATGTACTGGATCTGGTCCTGGCTATCAGCACTTCATCCCCTTGACGAAGCTGGTCATTCTTGCTTGAGGCAATGTAGACTTTTAACATTTCGCCTTCAATTTTGCAGTCACATGCCCTTAAATCCACTATCTCCTGAAAGCGGAAGAAACCCGCAAACCCAAGTAAGCAAGCAGTCGCCAGCCTTAGATCTGAGAGGGTACCAAAGCCATTTGCATCTGCAACTATTGCCTCCAACATATCCACTGTCATTGTCTCCTTCTTCACAATAGGCTTTTCCAGTTTGCGTTGAAGCCCTCCTAGTGTAGCTCTTACTAAGGGGTGGGATGAGGGAGTAATCAAACCTGCACATGAGTGTACCCACGACAGTGCATTGCAAGCCTCCTCCACAGCAGACTTAGATTTGGTCTCCTCTCCCAGGTGTTGGAGATATAAAACAAACTCATGCGGTCTAGCCGGGACCGGTGAGAGTTTGTAAGAAGCCTCCCATCTCTTCCATCTCCAGAAAGCACCAAGGTACTTCTTGACCGTGCTGTCTGTCCTGCTATGGAGGATGGTGTTAGGCAGCTTACTGGCCAGGTCCTTCAAATCGGGATGTGTCAGCTCGTCTAGTAGCTTCCAACTTCCTTGCTTAAAGACATCTGTAACAGTATAGCAGTAAACAATGAGGAAAAAAAATTAAATCTCTTATGTAGCTATGAGACTTGCATCACTAACTGAACACACTTAGGTTAGGGCATACAACATAACACATATTAGCCTCCAGCCGTGACCGACGGTCATACCCTTACAGGTTATACCCTCCAGCCTCTTTGCCATGGCCGAGGATAATGGAGTGTCCTTATTGGTCATACCTAACCAGCTAATTCTTTTTCCGAATGGGAAACTCATACTTAGTACCAATTATGGGTTATGGTTCCCTCTTGCTGTGACCATCATGCGGTGGGAGGTAAGGGGAGTCTACACCTTTGGGTCATACTCCAGCTTTTTTCTGTCACATTAACTGACTGGTGTACTTATGGGTCATACATACCAACTTCTTGCTGTGACCCCAGTTAATTGGGAACCTGCACCCATCTTGCACACAGGACATAACTAGTAGCCCCTTGCTGTGACCAGGGTAAGTAGGACTAGGTGGTCATACATACCAGCTTCGGCTGTGACCAAAATCATTCCACATTAGGACTTAGCAACCATATAACTTACCTTATCAAGTTAGACAATATCTGACATAGCAAACCTCATCAGGGCATGTTGGTCATACATACCAGCCTCACGCTGTGACTATTTACTTTTACTACATACTCATTCTGTGTTTTCTAGTCACTTTTGTGGAATTCTAACCTAAGGGCTAATACTGGTGTATTTGGAAGACCTTTAAATAGGCTAGTACCTACACAGCCTGGTAAAATTAAGTCTGGGCTATTAGGCAGCATCAAGTGCTCCACCACAAACTCTGCTGGGTCCACCCCATTCGGAAAGAGTAAAGGCCAGAAAGGGGATGACATCCACTGAGGAACTAACAAAGTACCCTTCGCACCACAGTTTTGGGCATGTCTGATAACTCGAGGGATTAGGTAGATAGGTGGAAACCACCAGTTGTTGTCCTCAGCCCAGTCACAAGTGAACGTGTCCACTAAATCTGTGCCAGGGACCCAGAACCTTGAGTTAAATCTTTCTAACTGGGCATTTACATGATTAGCAAACCTATCCACCGTGTGTGGACCATAAAGGGTGTCTAACCACTGAAAAACTGAAGGGTTTAACATGTAGTCATCATAGTCTATTATACGGCTGTAGTAATCGGCCAGCTCGTTCTCCCTCCTTGGAATCCACTCTGGCTCAATTCTGATGTTGTTTCTTAAACAGGTTACAAATATACTCAGGGCTTCTGATTGGAGAGCAGCCTGCCTACTTCCATATTGGACTATTCTTACTACATTCTGGTTATCAGAAAACCAGCGAATCCGTTCATTCATTAGCTTTTTCTGAAAGGCATCTAACACAAGCCTCACTGCTCGCAATTCCTGTCATGTTGAACTCTTTTCTGCATCCCCTGGAGTCCACTGGCCATTAGCAACTAAATTTCCATGCTCCACTACATACCCACCATAGCCTGTTGAACTTGCATCTGAGTATACAACCCTGACTACTGATGGTTTTGGCCAAATTTGTTGCCCATTAAAGTTTGAAATTTCAGTGAGCCAGAATTCTATCTCTTGTAAGGCTTCATCTGTTAAATTTACTTGGTGACACCAGGCGACTCTGCTGTTTAGGGCAGCATACAAGCTTCTGGTCATCAGCCTGGCAACCGAACCTAAGGCAAGGGACATTGAAGTGATTTTTCCAATTATACTGGCCAATTGCTTTGCTGGGAGGAGTCTCTTTTGTTTGGCTTCAGACAGCTTAACTTTAAGAGTGGAGATCTTTTCAGCTGGTACCGAAAACTCACCAAGGGCCAAATCGATGTAAAACCCAAGCCATTCTGTTTTACAGGATGGCTCCCAAACACACTTTTCTACATTAACAATAAGCCTAGCTGATTCTAGGTCCTGTTTAACTTTTGCACTTTCGACTGTTGCCTCAGCTCTTCCTTTTACTGCTACAATTCCATCATCCAAGTAAATAATAGCTTTTAGGCCTCGGCCATGCCAGTACCTCACTAATGGTCTCATTAATTTTGTGAATAGATAACAGGCCGTGGCCAACCCAAAGGGAAGGACTTTAAAGACATAATTATTCTCTACACCATGCAAATCCCAACGGAACCCCAGATATTTGCAGTGTTCGGGCCAAATATCAACATGGTGGTACCCAGACTTGAGATCAAATTTAAATAGGTACTCACCTTGTTCAAACATCAGTGCTGCTATGCGCAGGTCTTCATACTTAAAACTTTGGACATGCAAAAACTGGTTCAGGTGCCTCAAGTTAAGCACCAGGCGTAGTTTAACTTCTGGATTACCCACAACTGACAATGGGCTACACACCTCAGGCTTACTCTGAACTTTCATCACACAGTGGTTCAAAATCAAACTCTTTACTGCCTCATTTACAAACTCACAGTGTAACTGTGAAGATTGGTGGTTAGGTTGAGAATAAGGAGAGGGAACAAACTTTAATGGCAAGCGGTAACCATTCTCTATACATCAGAGGGGTAGGTGTCAACTACTTCAGAGGTATCCCAAACATCAACCATGCTTTGAGAATCATTTACACATTGTAATGGCACACATGATTCAGCAGTACCACTATCAACACCTTGTACACACATGCTTAATTCACTATACTTAGATATAACACTTGTAACTTCAGCACTGCTTACCACAGGCTGACCAAAAAGATACTGTTTTCCCTTAGGGGCAGCTTGCTGCTAGGTGCCCAAAAGCCCCACATGTAAAACAAGGCCCCAGGACTTTTGGCCTGATCTGCCTCTGAGGTGTGAGGGACATCAATGGCTGAGGTGGTGTAGGTGCTGTGCCTGTTCTTGCCTGTTCTTGATCCCCAGCAGTATCCCACTGGGGATCCCAGAATGCATATGGGTAAGGCCGCCGTCTCCAGCCTCCTCTTCCACCACCCCGCCGTCGTTTGCTGGCCTCTTCAAACTCTCTGAATTCATGTTCAGCCTCCTTTTCTGAGCGGCGAAGCTGCTTCTCATCATCCTCATTGTCCGCTAGGGGATCGCTCTGATAATGGCGGACGGTACCCCGGCCAAATCTGGAGCGGTCCGCCACTTTAATGTGCTTCTGCCACGTTTTCGGAGCGGACGCACCTTCCTCCAACAACTCTGTTGCCCTTGACAGTGTGGCCCTCTCTCCGGTATCAGAGAGTGCCATCTTCTCCAGCTCCTTCTTCGCGGACGCGATAGATTCTTCAACCTCCTGGTTGAACTTGAATTGCATCTCATTTCCCTTCTTCCGGAACTGGTAAGCTGGTCCTGAGATTTTCCGCGATAGCTTGTGTGCTGTCCTTTCTTGCGCAAGTTGCGCGGACGTCACCTCTCGCTTTACTTCGGCGATAGCTGAGGTTAGCTTCGCGTCCATCTCCTGCTGGTTCTGACTGTAACCCTATATCTAAACCAAAACAGACAAGCCGTAAAAAAAGAGTGCGTCCCCCAAAAAGGCCAGGGTGAAAAAGATGTGAAATCCTAGGTGGCAGCCAAGAAATGGCTGTGATGGTAGGTTAATGACAAAAATTTTAATAACAACAATTCAGGTGAATTTGGTGCCAAATTCTACTGAAATGTGGAGGAGGCAACACAAATTCAGCTGAATTGTCGTTATTAAAATTTTTGCCATTAACCTACCATCACAGCTATTTCCACCTTGGATTTCATCTTTTTTCACCCTGGCCTTTTTGGGGGCCACACTCTTTTTTACAGCTTGGCTGTTTTGGTTTAGATATCATTTCTTTTTGTTTTGCAAGCCACAAAGCCAGCCATACACTGGCTTTGGTGGTTCCTTTTTTTTTCTTCACTGCAGGAATTGTGGAACAAAAGAAGCTATTGTGTGTATACCTTTTTGTCTGATTAATTTGTATAATTAACACTGAGGTCACATATTTCTACAGGGTGATTTGTTTGTAGCTTATCTCTCTATAGGGTAACTTGTTTCTAGCTGAACTCTCTACTGGGTAACTTGTTCCTAACTGATCTCTCTACATGGTGATTTGTTTCCAGCACACACACTGGGTGATTTGTTTCTAGCTGATCTCTCTTCACGGTGACTGCTCTATTAGAGTATCTTGATCTCGCACTTGCTCAACACCAAGTTGTAACTCTGGCTTTATGTCTGATTCTTCTACATCACTGAGGAGCCTTTCTAATTCCATCTGTGCAGCAAGTTTCAAAGCATTACTCCAAGCGGTTTTCTGGTGGGCATGGTAAGTAGTTTTTTATTAGCTCATTTCAACTGCATAATTGTTACACATGTGTGTTGGTCTTTTCGTTGTATCTTCATGGTTTTTAGCTCGATTTCTTTAAGGTTTGAGATTCAATAGTTAACCTATTCACCCACTGATTTTCAGCTTCTTCCCATAAGCAGTTCACCCTGTAGGAGTGACAATATATTAGTGTTATTATTCGTGAATAATTGCTAATAACTCTTTGCCTGTTTATCATATTCCAGCCAAACTTGGTACTAAGATGTGCCTTTCTGTGTGCCAAATTTCAAGGCAATTGGATATGTCGTTTGCATTTTATGGCAGTTTTTGTAAGTGTGCAAAAAGACGAAGAAAAAACAAAGAAACTAACAATTTTTGAAGTCGCATATCTCGGGAACACTTGAAGCAATTTCGTACCAAAGGATTAACATTACTATAGTTTCATACCTGTAGGATGCACATATGTGCAGGCGTTCGTTACGTGCGTATTGATCGCATTCGTGACTACTTCTTTAAAAGTCACTGGCACTCCATTTTGACCTCTATAAACAATACACAAGCTAGATGGAAGGAACAGTTAGTAGTTTTGTGGCAAATAAGTGTAAACCACAATTTTGTACATTACAATCTATCACTACTACTACAAGCTGGTGCGTACTTCAGTCACATCTACTGTTACTATAGAGACAGTACTTCTGTACAGCTGACACTTACACTTTATGTCATCTGATGTGATGAGTAATAGCTTCCATGTAATTACTATGACTTCGCTCTCCACCAGTCAATACATAATGGAAACTATGTTCAACGTTCACTAGTAGTTGAGGTTCTACACAGCCATGGTAATGTTGCGCTCTTCGAAAAGACTCCATCTCGACATCTACATAAATACACAAACTGGATGGAAAGAACAGTCAGTTCACATACTTAAACTTACAATGCACTCATAGTTGGTCTGCAAAATGATAAACCACGAGTCAACATCTTGTATGCCACTAAAGTCAAAAATTTGAGTGAAGTGAAAAGGTCACGCGAAAACTCGAATCATAGCTCGAATCAATGCCCTTGCACGTGACTTCATTGCGTAATGCGCGAGTTGTAGTAGTGTATAAAACATACTGATAGATGCTAACAAACCTTAACTGGCCGACCCTTGCTGAATGTAGAGAAGAACAGAAAGCTATTATGATGTTTAAGATCACTAATCACCTCATTGACATCTCGGCAAATTCTTACCTAACACCTGTTACATGATACAAGAGGCCATATAGCAAGAGATTTATACAACCAATGACAAGAATAGTGGAATCACTGATGGAATCACAGGTTTCGCGCGCCACCAAATTTTCCGCCTTTAAAAATCATCCTAGAGATATCTTACGAGACGAAAACCACCTTTACGGAATAGTACTAGTCCATATAATACATAAAACAGCATTAAATACAACAAAACACTTACAGGTGGCTGGATATAAAATTTAAAAAATTCGCCAAAATCTCCAAATTTAGTACAACTGCCTCACTCACTCACTGACCACATTCGCAAGCCTAGAGCCCAAACGAAGCAGCGCACGGTCACCATTTTACGCTACAACAACAAGCTCACTGGTGGGATGTGCCTTTTGGGATTCCGACGAGTGTACGCCCTGTGCACTTTGTCTTTTCTTTTATCTTCAATCAGGCTGCTTGTCTTCTTCTTCATCCAACGAAACCATATCGGGGCGTTAATTTTTCATATCAACACTTTCTTTAAGCAGCATAATAGACGCCACAAAATTATTTAAGGTGCTTAGAATACTCTACTGTAGCTACGGAGATACCAGTACTCCACGATAGGTCACAAGATCACGCCCATTCTTTATTTTACGTATATCGATCTATGGATTGAGACCACGCCCCTTTACGCTAGCTGTATTTGTGACCACACACCTTCAAGTTAGTAGGCTGATTCGAGATACTCTAGTCTAATAATCAATTGAAACCACGATGAACACACCCTTTTTCGAGCCCTTTTTGGACAAGCACACATCTTATAATAATAATAATAATAATAACAAGCTGACTCGAGATACTCTAATACAGCAGTCACCCTAATAGAACAGTCACACGTTTATAGCTAGCTGTATGCTTTAACAAAAAGCTAAACAAACTAGTATAATTATTAAAAATTTTGAATTTAAAAATGAAGTAGGGATCCAAGCGATAAAAAGTAGTGAAACAAGAGATGAACAATGGTAGTTATTACAGCATAGCTCAGTGGGAAATCCCTACTTTGGCATGGTATAACAATTATTGTGTTCATTGCCAAAGTAGAGATTTCCCACTGAGCTATGCTGTAATAACTACCATTGTTCATCTCTTGTTTCACTACTTTTTATCGCTTGGATCCCTACTTCATTTTTAAATTCAAATTTTTTAATATACTAGTCTCATTTACATGTGTGTGTTTGTGTGAGCCTTCAGAACCCTTTGAATTGATAGACAATAAATCAATTTCGGCATCATTTAGAATGTTGGAAGATTCACATACTATCTGGGAAAATGATCTACGATTGATGTACATTTCATATGTACATATGTACATATGTATGTTGTCTAGCTTAAGTTTTTACAGATAATATGATTATCCACAGAATATTTTGGTGCCATTATCCCAATCAAATCTTCAAAGGTTGTTTGTAATCTGAATAGGTCAGTTGTATTAATGTCTCCATAGTACGTACATGTGATGGTAAATTAACTCTGGTTTTCAACTAATAGTTTTGTCATGTTTTGATTGAGATCATTATTTCCTTTTAGTTGAATGGAGATACTTCACCATTAATATCAATTCCTATTGTTATTTGACCGGTGGTGCATTGTAAAAACAGAAATTTGAACATAAGGATGTAGATTCTCCATGTTTACTGTGTAGCAGTGTTCTTGCAAAACCATCATACCATACGTAAAATAATTTTTTTGTCCTGAAAATTTCTTTGCTTGTGCATAAATGGTGTAGCTATCAAGCAAAATGCAAAAATGTGTAAATAAACAGAGTACAACTATTATAATATGTAAATTTCCACATTGACTATTCAATTCTGAGTCACACATTACTTCGTAAATCTAACTAAACTATACTCTTATACTGGTAGTACATAATTATGTAGAGAACTGCTGCTGAAAATCGCATGATGATAGTGGCTGCACGTATACAACAGTCTTAGGTTAAGAAGTAGAGAATGTGAATAATGTATGGGTCAAAGGAACGCATAATATTTGGATGATGGTGAAACCTCATTTTCTAAAATCTTTATCACTAAAAGAACAAGTATCTCCAAGCTTTGATGGTCATCATATGATTTTCGTCAACTTGAAGGCTTTGTCACCTCAAATGTTTCTTTCACTATGTATAAACAGCCTTGACCAAATGACCGTGGCTCACAGGTAAGCTTATTATCAACCTAGCTACTGCCCATTTACCAATACCACTACCTTGATCACTAGATGTTTGTTGCCTTTATAAGATCACTAGTTATCATGGCCAGGCAACTACTTCACATATAATACCTTCTACCAACTAACGTCAAACATGCCAGTTAAACTTTGAACCTTTTGATGTTGGGATCAAAGATTTTACATTATTAAAGGATAGCAGCTTTACTTAGTTACCAGCATGCTTACTAATAGTGGCTACAATTTATTCATTGCTTATTGCATAAGAGTAGTGTTACACAATGGATAACAATGTTATACAACAACAGTACTCATGTATGTATAGTGAACTGCGCACAAACCAACAACAAAACACAAAAACTTGTTGCTTTGGGTGATCATACAAAAGAACATAAACAATATAAAGATTGCTACGGTACCTCTATATTTTGTAGATCAAGCCTTAGGTTCAAGTCCCTGTGTTTAGTAATGGCTGACCAGATCCTACTTCTTGGTTCAAACCTGTTGAGAAAATAACAACACGTATGTAATCACATCCTGATCAGTAGCTACTGTATAGTGTGACAATTACAATTCAATTTGTGTAGCAGGAACTTGGGAAAATATTATTTGAATAGTATTTAGTTTAATCACCTCCTGTCCAATAATACCGTCTTGTCCTTGACAAATAACAAGTCCTTGCATGCATGGAATTTTGGTCAATAAGAAATATATATAGTAAATTTACTTTCGGCTAACATGATATATCTAAATATGTAACATATATCATGCATGGTATTCACTCTTTGTTATCTTTACCTTGTGAGTGATACTGTCTTGTGCCACCCACATGATCTAAACCATTGTAAATATTCTTCATTCATGGCATGCCATTATCAAAATGTACCAATGTACCTTCATCCTCATACTGAGTTAAAGGGGTATATACACTGACAGCTTAACATACATGTATCTTTACCAACTGTAAACAGTAATAATTTTTATAAAGATGTGCAATTATTATTTAAGTGATTTGAACACTTGATTGATTATGTTCTTCCTTCTTTCTTATAAATATAAATGAAAGTTGCACAGGAGGAAAATAAGTAGTACAAACTTGATATAACCAATTATTAGCCCACTCCATAATCAAACTACAGGAAATTGAATATTCCTATAATACACTTGTATACCTACTTCTATGAAACAGGCAGGCAGGCAGGCAGGCAGACAGGCAGGCAGATAGAGAGACACATCATCTTCATCATCATCTAGTTTATGTCTCCTGGCAGGCAGCAGCTTGTTCTCCTTAATCAGGGTTAAACTAATACAGCATTGGGAATTTGCTAACCTGATAGATTTCAATTTGATATGTTGTTCATGATCATGAATTATCACTTCTTGTGAGATTGTTGAGCTCCTGTCTCACTTGCAGTAGTTCAGTAATCAAAAACTAAACCAGCGTAACATGTTAACTCCTAAAGTTATGATTTGTTATAATGTGCAATACATTATATTTTGTTTGGTAATACTCAACTGAAATTTACAGATGCAGTTCAAGTAAACATAACATGAACGTATAAATTGTGTACTAACAAAATGGTTTAATGGACACAATTTGTGGGGATAAGCCCTCACCAATTTGTGCAGGTGGTATTGCCTTGGGTGATGTACCACGATTGATCTGTAGGACCTGATACATGTCCCACATTAGAATATTACAACACAAAAACCATGCAAAGGTATGTATCAAGAACCAAGGTGTAAGCAAGTGCTATGCATAGATCACTAAACAATGCAAATTCATTTGATTTTGTCAGGTAAGTTTTCTGCATGTTGCTATATAACAGATATACACAATCACCTAATGCAATTATGTCCATTATAAAGCAGAGCCTTTACCAGCTTAAAATTGATAGCTACATTTAATAATGATGGCAAACTGTTGTTGATTCACTGTCGATTATAAAAATTATTATGCAATCAAGCTGTATCTACACCAAATATGTATACATAATGAATCACAACCATGGACACTTGTACACTCCAGTTTATTTAATCATCATTATATTCATGAGGATTGAAGAAACCTATGCAATTTACATTTTAACAGGACAGGATATCTCAGTGGAGAGACACTGAAATACTCGTGTGTTGCTGTGTGTAACTAAATCATGCGAATACCATATGAGTAATTATCCTTTAAATATTTTACACAAATGTGTTTGTGTGTGACAGCTGTTACCATGTAAACATGAATTATGCATACCTACAAACATAAGTGCAATACTAGTGAAATAAAACGTTGTCAAACAAAAATTAACTTTTATCTATAGGCTTGCACATATATACACAATTTGGTCAAAGGTACAGTGACTATTTCACTACTTTTAAGAAATAAATATGAGAAATAAGTAAAAGTTTTACTGCTTGTTCAAGTCTGTTTTATTGTAAAGATCCCTACTACTGTAGCTTGTAAAACTTGCTTAACTTAGAAATTGGTCAATGCATTCTGACAATTGTAAGAGACTTTATAGTGTTTCTTCTTTAAATTACTCGGAGATATTCAGGAAAGTAACCCAACCATCAAGTCATGCAAACTTTTAAGCACTTCAGGTTGTATTCAGTTGCCAATTCCACATTCTAAGAAATATTTGATTTACTCATAGTTCCTATAACTTTCCTTGGTAACCACAATGTCGGAAAGATTAAACAGATAACATGCAACATCAGTAACAGGTGGAATGGATATCCCTCCTTGCAGGAAATTGTACAAGACTGTGAACTACGTACCCTCTCCTCATTTCTCACTGTCCAGCAACAAACACCACATCACCACGTACACTTAGGGTATCTCCACCCACTACCATACATAACTGCAGTACTACACAAGTACATATGATGGTATAGTTCTGGTGTTACATAAGCTGTAATAACTCAGGCATGAATGCAACAAGGAACAACTTGAGCACACTTATTTTTGTATAGTTTTATAGTGGAAATGACAAGAGTTATGGCAACCAACTATATGAGAACCAGTTTTCACAACCTTAAGGCCCTAAGTGTGGGTAGCTATAGTTGAATTTATAACTCATTTGTATTGTCAGTAATCTTCTTCCTCACCAGAATCATGTATATACATCATAACGTATTGTTGCATATGAAAGAAAAAAAGAAAAAAGACACACATGTGAATTCTGCAAATCAGAACTTTAGCTTGGCAGTGTATGCGCATGTAATGTTATGTTCTTGTTGATAGAGCATGTTTGGTTAAATACGTACAACATAGAGTATGAAAAACATGTAATGATAGAAATCAGAGAAATGTTGAAAAGTTGAAATGAAATTGATAGTTTAAACAAGTTTAATTATGTACGTAAGTGAGACTAGTTGATATATCAATGCACATACATATAATTATGTTGGTGATTCAAGGCTGAGTCTACATGTACTGGAGTGATGAAACAATATTAGATCTGATTAGTTAGTACATACATATTACTGTTAGCCAAACATGTCAATCATTTTATGATCCAACTTGAGACAGGATTATAATCATTAAATTTAGATATAAACACAGATGAACCCACAGACAGACATGAAATAGGTGGGCACCTTAAACTTTCATAGTTGCTGTTTCCTTAACTGATCATCCTCCTGAATCAAATCCCATTCTGACATGTCAGTAAAGGTTGACTGATCTCTGATATCGGTAGCTGTGTTGCAACAGCAGCAACTACAACAACAGATGATGTTGAAATGCTGAAATCTTGTACAGTTACTGGTAGAGTATAATGATGATGACCTATCTGTGGTGTGTGTTCTATTAGAGAGTTTGTACACTGTATAATTGTACTGCAATGTGTTACTTTACAGACTTCTCTATACTGAACGTCTTACAAAGTTTTTCTATTTATCACTACAATGTACAGCCACTTGAGTTAGTGCTAAAAAATTTTATGCAACCATTAATACGTTCATCCATTCACCGTGATTGCTAGTTACACATTCATGTACAAACACTGCTTTGGTAGAAAACACCTGGCAGGTGATAATGACTGGAGAATTTGTGTATTATCTCTGAAATGTCACTGCAAATAATTATTTGGCAATGTAATGAAGTGAGTGAGAAACACATATTGGGATGGTTGAGTAACCTTGTATTATTAACTTTTAGTTTCTCTGGAATACAGCATTCTGCTAAGTAGCATATGCAATAAGCTGATATTGCTTGTTGTTGTAGCTACGGAATCAGATAAGATTTCACTGACTGCTTTATGGACCAGCCGGTGTACAACAAATACACACCTGTAACATGTCTCTTGTGTGCCTCTGTCACCTGTTGTGTTGCATATAATGTGCAAGATTTAATGATATGTACTTTAATTACAAAGGTATGTGCTATAACTAGAGTTACGGTAATGTAAAAATGTGATCCACTAAGTGATAATACTGATAACGCAATTTGTTTGTTTTAAAATTATATTTAAAACTTTGAGTGGCTGTAGTTTACTACTTGCTTGCATTATATGCATACAAGATTACACCACATACAAAATAGGACTTTATACTAACTATTAACTAATTAAGTATTATTGTATTTGCAAAGGTTCACCTTGCTTTTCAGTCAGGTTGCTTTGTATACCACGAGTACTTTCAGAGGAGTGGTAAGTGGGGATGGTAGGTGAGCAATTAATAGCATGCAAACACAGATGAAGAAGTCAATGGAAAGTCAGAAGTCAACATACATCCTCGCAAGACCCACAAGTATGTTGAGCAAGACCACAGAAAATAATTGACTGTCCAACATGGATAAGTGTAGGACAGGTCAGTTGGTCTGTCCACCTTTACAACATGTAGGAAATGTGATAATTTTCCCTATGCCCAATGTATGAAATGTTACCTATCATACAACAAGGAAAGTGTACTATATTGTACAGCATACAGGAAACACGACCTATTTTATAGTATTTCTCACATGTGATATGGTTTGTGTGTTGCAAACTAAGGCCAGAAAAGCAGACAAAATAGGAACGAAGAACAATGTAATTATAACTGTATGGGTGTAGCTAGTCATTATCTCACTTTTAAGAAACAAGTTGAGTTTTTGCTCAGCCACTCACGTATGTTTATAATACAACTAGATATACAATAAACGGTACATACTTATACTGTTTAATTACATACATTTACATTTACTTATTTAGGAAGTTTCCTGGGGTTCAGGAAATTCCTTATGAAATTTTAACTTCTGGGTTTGCAGCAGGAACACCAGGCCATGATACATAGTTTGGCTGCACAAAATACACAGAATAAATGGGAACAGGGCAGGCAGTGAATAATAGGGAATTTATATTGATTTATGAAAGGAAAACCAGGGTGTGTATAGAAAACAATTATAAAGATTGAGATACTCTATAGAGCAGTCAAAATTACTCTAATAAAGCATTCATAACGGAATACAAATTTAAAATAATAGTATTTAAGAACAATATAAATGTAAGACTAACCTGAAACTTTTGGCAGCTATAAATCTTGAATTTTCATTCCAGTTGAGAGAATGAAATAGCCATGTACGTATTTGAATCACAATACCTAACCAGCCATAAATGATAATGATAGACATTAAGAACTTTAAAGGAACCAAGCATATATTGAAAATAGGTTAAACTGTCCATGAAATCATGAATCATAGTAAAATTTGAAAAATATTATTGTACAAAATCTATCAGTGACTAGTGGCTTTGCCTGCAGATTTCTGCACCTATAACTCACTACTAAACTGGAAACATGCATGCAAATCCTTTAATTGAGTAAAGAATAAGGTTACCACCTACACATGTATACAAATCTTCTACACATTGTTGTGTCTTCACAAGATGTAACTGGTTAGTTGATACTGGCCATACATGACCAAACTCGACCAGTCTTTGATGTGAATACAATAAAGTGTCTCATCCTCAGACATCACTGAGCTGTTAAATGGTTCATTGTACATGTTAGTAGAGGGATGTCAGGAAGTGAAGTAATCATAATCATGGAACATGTACAACTACATAGTATGAGACTGGTCATCTGTTGGTCTACCCTTTAATTCTCATGTTTATAGCATACAGTGTTTAACGACTATGATCGAGACTGGCCAATATAATTATATGATCATACAAGCTATTATATTATTGTATGTAGGTTGCTCATACTCATTGCACTGTATGCTATTTATATTCACCACTTTTGGGACCAGCTGATTTTGATACAGATATGGCTGAATTGTCACTTTCACTAAGTACAAAAGGGCCAGAGAATAGCCTAAAGGCTATGTACAATAAATTGTTGAAGGCGCTACCGAACTGGTCCGTGCTGAGAGGATATAACATCCCATCCCCCTGTGCTTTTTGTGGACGAAGCTAACCGTTTGGACTATTTGTTAAAGGATGATGATGGTGGTGACAGGTACTAGAGTTCTCAATGATATTTGCATGGGTCATTGAAAATTCAAAGGAAGCAAGCAGATTTCATGTTGTAATGGCGTCTAGTAATAGCTTTTTCCTCAAATGGATATTTGTGGACAGTGCAGCTTTTAACTTTTTCATGGGCCATTTATCACAAAAGATACAATGAAATTTTGGGAAGAACTAGAAAGGAAACAAGTGAACACCTTAATCAAGCTGCTAGAGTTTTTTGAAGCAAATAAGGTTTGTGGTGGCAGCATTCACCTGTTCAAATAGTGCACAAGCTCTTTTATGCCAGTAATTGTACCTATCACCCACGCAATTTGAGCCAGATTGACACAAGAAGACTCAAATTTACCCAGGCTTTGCATTCACCACTATGGCAGCCATCTGATTTATTATGGCTAATGGAGTCCATTGTAACATGTGAAAATAAATCCTTGGATTATGAATACTATTGCCAAAAAAAAATCAGCAGTAAGTCAATCGATCCATAACTGAAAGTAACCTGTTCCATTTGAGACCATGTTTGCAATTCGAGTCTGACAATGATAGTGACCATATAAACTTTGTAGCTCCAGTTATTATGCCACATGTCCCATTTGATGTCATTATAATGAAAGAAATGTTGGATCACCAGAAACGTATGTAGAATATACAGATGTATGTAGCTTTGTGTGATATATATCCACTTGATGTTATGAACTTTCCACCAACATGTTTTTTTTTTGCCAGAACTTGAACTGAGTGTGTACATATATATATGAACTTTGAGCCACTGTTATTATGAATTTTATGTATAAGTAGGCAAGTGGGGTGCGTATGCATGTATACATGGTTGTGGTAATTGCAAGTATTGGTTGAATGTGTATAATGTATTTGGTGCTGGTGCCTGTGTCTTGATGGTAGTTAATTCATCTGAGGACCACGATTCATGCATTTTACTGTTATCTATGGTGGTTGGATGTGGTCAATAACCAGGCCTTCGTAAGTACATACAATGGGTTTATGTATAGTGCACACATATTGCATTTTCATTTATTGAATGTACATTGAATTATATATTGTCACTTGTACTTGTGGTTTTGTTTTATTCAAATGGCTTCCCACTTACCACAAAACATGTAATTTTATTTTGATTGCAAAACATAACTGCAATACTACTAAACATTTGATTAAGACATTATGCTAATCACCACTTTGACCACAACAGTTTTTTGATGTAAGTGGGAAGCCTTGGAATACAGTAAACAAAATGTCACCATATGCAAATTAAAAGAAGGGGACCATACTCTGTGTGTTGTACTGTATGTATTGTAGTGTGTATGTACTGTAGTGTGTGTGTGTGTGTGTGTGTGTGTGTGTGTGTGTGTGTGTGTGTGTGTGTGTGTGTGTGTGTGTGTGTGTGTGTGTGTGTGTGTGTGTGTGTGTGTGTGTGTGTGTGTGTGTGTGTGTAGTGTTTGTACTGTTGTTGTAGTCTGACAAAAAAGGAAATGATAAGGTCAAGTGTTGTGGTTACTAATCATGAATGTGTGTGGCAGTAAAGCATATTTCAAGCTGGCGTCATACAGTCACTTTAAAGTAGATCATTCAGCCGTACAATGCCCAGGGTAAGTGAACCCTAAGATAGATTTCATGTCCTTGAGTTCATAAAATAGTAAGTTCACTTAAGCTCACTAAAGTAAAGTAGCTTAGTAAGCTTAGCTCAGTAATGCTGTCTGGGTGCATTACTGCCATTCTCTCTTTCCTCGTGTCATTGCTACTTTCATATAGACAAGTGGGATTTTACAATTTTATGTGTGTTGTGGTTGATAAAACCCCAATAGGTCAAGTGCTGATTGGCAGTCACTGACTGTGTGGCTATAAAGTTGCTTATCAATTACACCCATCACTATTAAGAACCACAAATTTGTCTGGCTGCCCACCTCTAAAGAATACCTTTACCCTTTAAAGTGGAGAGTGGAACATCCCAGCTATTTTAAAGGTCAAGTGTTGATTGGCAATCAATCTAATACAGGAGGAATAAGTAAATATTTGGTAATGTGAAAATATGGTATATACTGTTGTGTTCAATCAATACATATTAAAAATTTTGTAAGGCTCATTGTTACATGTATCTTGCAAGTGTTTTGGTGTGGTCATTTTCAAGTGCTCCATTGTGCCACTGTCCCTGAGTTTGTACAATCACACACAATTGATGATTGGTGACATTATAAAATAAAAAAATAGCTATCGTGCAGCACATTGCACCATTAGGGTGAAATTCCTGAGGTGTATGAAATGTACATAAAGTATAAGGGCTGGGATTGAAAGACCTCATTTTCTTGTAATGTATCTCCAGTCCATCCCTTGTCTCCACTCCTTCAAGCCTGTTGGGTGTCTCCAGCTTATCAAGTTTCTCTACCTGTCAAGTAACTCAGGTCCATCAACACTGGGTTGACGCAACAAATGATGAATGCCCCCCAATAGCAATAGCCAGGGATTTTTTTTTAACTGAGGTGACCTGTAATGAGTATAATGAAGTCAATGAATAACGAAGTTATTGCATGGGTAACCCTGTTTTTGGCTTGCAAGGACAACATAGGGTACCCTGACCCTTTAGTGGCAACACCACAAAGCTTTGTGGTGCATTACCAGGCCCACCATGGGGAGGTTGTCTACACAGGCACAGACACACAGACACACACACACACACACACACTAGTGTTGCACCGATAATCGGATTGGTTATCAGAAAAACCATATATCGGCAGTGTTTTTTTTTTGTATATTGTTATCGCATCGGCACCATGGTAGAAAAAGCAACAGATACAGATATGTGTTTTCAATTAGAAATACTTGCTCAAGTGTACTAAATAATGTATAAAGTAGAATTTTCTCATTGGAATTTTGTTATTACTGCTAAAAAGTATTGTCAGCATTTGTTGTAGCACAGCTACCACTACTAACAAGTTAAGTTAGTCCTTTAGAATCAAATTTGTGGATAACATTCACTGAAAATAGGCATGGAGAACTATATCGGATCGGCTAAGTTTATCGGCTTGAGAAATATTATCAAATATCGGAAAAATGTCATATCGGTGCAACACTAACACACACACACACACACACACACACACACACACACACACACAGAGTAAAGCCTACAGCAGCCATTACACAGCTATTGCCGCCCAGTGAACCAGCACTGGGATTCCTGGCACTACTCAGGCACTCAAGCCTTGTGTGGCGAATCCTCCTGGGGCAGGGCTAGTAACCCGCAGGAGGGCTGTCCAGGTCTCACGGATAGAAGTCACGGAACCCGAAGTTCCACAATAACCTCACACCACTAAGCGAGACAAGGACAGTTAAGCATTTCCATCCCCAGTTTACACCAGGTACCCATTGATGTTAGAGCTGGGTGGGCTGCAGTACTTCCCTAGTCAGGGGCGTAGGGAGGGGGGGTTCCGGGGGGTTCAGGAATCCCCCCTGTAAAATTTAGACTTCTGCAAGCAGGATCCTGACACCATTTAGTGTGGCAGGACAAAATGAGTGAGCAATATAGTGTAATGGCACAGCACAACAATTGATAAAACTTACATTCATCTCTCAGGGAAGGATTTACAGAGGTAACTTGAGCCCTCTTCAAAACTTGTTAAAAAGATTGATATACTCTAATAGAGCAGTCAGGTATATACTGTAATAGATCAGTCAGGTATACTCTAATAGAACATGCATGTAAATATCCATGTCCATATGAAGTTTTCAGACATTCCAACATTAAATACAAAACTTAGCATGACCTTATACTGCTATAGCTTTGGTGTGCAGTGTTTAAAGATATAGAGCTCCAGTAATTTATCAATTGTGTTATGCAAAATGAATTCATGCTATGCATGCATATTTGTATAGTTATATTGTTTTGATTGTCATTTGTATCAGTGGATTCATGGCTCCTATACCACAGTGAGATATAACCATCACTTACAGATTACTATATATATGTGTCTCTATGTGTTATGCTGTCTGTTTCTACTAGGTGGCTTTATCTAGTACTACCTTCATCCCAGGGGCACTTAATGCATCATAATTAATGTAAAGCTTCTTCAAAACAAAAGGCCTTTAGGTCACTTGTGATTCCTATTCTGGATTATGCAAGTACTGTGTGGAATCCACACACTCATAAAAACTCCATTGCCCTTGAACGAGTACAAAACCGTGGTTCTCGCTGGATTTGTGGCAGCAGATTTTGTCCTAGGACCTATAAATGGTCTAAATCATCTGAGGAATGCTGTACAGAGCTATCATGGCCATCTCTTTCCACCCGACGTAAACATCTGTCATTGACAATTATCTATGATATTCTTCACCATCATATATCTCTAAAGTTTAGCAATTACTTCACTTTTTCTTCTGCTGCCTCTACCAGATCACATTCATTGTCTATTCTATGCAAGCAGTCCTCCATAAACTCTTACCGTTACTCCTTTTTTGTGAACAGTGTTTTTTGGTGGAACTCCATCCCATTTGACATTCTGTCAACTACACGCCGCACTACTTTTAGGCGAATGTTATACAATTTTTGTTTCTGATTAAGTCATGTATGTTTTTAATGTAGGCTTTCATTTCAATGTACTGTTGTAATGTATCCTTAGTTGCTTGGTTTTGTATTGTATTGTTTTTGTAGGTGGTACTCATATAGGCATATTTGCCTTTTGTATTCACCTTACCTTTTGGTTAAACTAATAAAAATAAAATAAATAAATAATGTACTTTTTGCATAAAATATAGCAATTTGCTGAGTTTTGATTTATTAAAATATTGAAAGTCTCTCAGCGGCTGGGGGCTATGCCCCCAGACCCCTGCTTCTAGTAACTCAATGCTGGTGCTGGAATCCCCCTTCAAAAAATCCTGGCTACGCCCCTGCTAGTTGACATCAGGCCACCAGGTCCCCATTCAACAGCTGGGTAGACTGGAGCAATGTGAGTAAAGTTTTTGCTCAAGGAAACAACACCAAAGTGACCTGGTTCAAACCTGGAACCTCTCGATTACCAGACTGATGCCCTAGCCACCTGGCTATACTGGCACACACGCACGCACTCACACACACACACCATAGTAAACACCATCACAGTGAATGGCATTGCTTTTATATGTTCAATATGCGTTTATATACACAAAACATAGCTACTTACAATTGCCTCACAATAGTGGTAATGATATGGCTTTCTACAGTCCATGATAGCTTTCAACCACTAAAGTAGATTCATAGCATTACAAAGCAGTATTACAGGTAGCTGTGATAGTTGTGTGGTCAGACAAAATGTAAATTCATAATGTACACTGCAGCATCACTCAACATGACAAGAAACATTGCTAAAGTAATTACGCAAGCCATATAATGTCCATTTGTCCATACTGTATAGGGATTTTAGTAAGGTTTTCTTCTTCAATATTACACCTTGGTGTCAGTATTTTATATGTACATTATTAGTACATGGTTGGTCACATACACAAGACAAATGCTTTTTATCTTCCGAAAATTTGTCTGCAAATTCTTTACACCCCATGCTATTGTATGGCTGTTTTGAGATGGAATATTAAAGAAGTTGAAAATATCACTAAAACTCCCTGGCATAAGCTGTTTTTAATTGTATACGCTGCACATTAGGTTAAATATATTAAACATTGGTGGGTCACCAATTCTTGAATCTCTACAAGTGCTATACTTTTAGCTTTGTCATTCATTCTGTAATGGTGTTGCTATTTATAGTCACAATGATGAAAGGATACATGATATTTTCAGTACACAATACGCATATAAATACACCCAATTTTAGAGTGAATCATGTAAAGAAACTACTGCAGAAATTTGCTGTAACAACTGTTTCTGTTGGGTGTGGAAAAACTAGAAATGAAATAATGGCCGTTGTGGAGAATGTTGCACAAAAGAACTTAACACTGCGTAAAGGGGATGCTGCTGAAAGTGTCCAAATTGATGATGTTACATCAAAGGCAATCTTTGATCTGCTACAAAAAAACATTAACGGAAAATAACCTGAATGAGTCTCCAGCCAACATTTACAATATGGATGAGACCAGAATGGCTTATGAGCATCGTCCATTAAAAGTTGTCACTTTGATAGATGGAAAATGGAGTTGCTGGTATAAGGTATGCACGCAGCGAGAATGGGTGGATTGACACCGAATTTTTCAAAATATGGCTTAAAGATCATTTCTTACAATATGCTGTATCCAGTAGGCCATTACTGCTAATCTTAGATGGGCACAAGACACACTACAACCTTGAAGTTTGTGAGTATGCAGAAGAACAAGGTGTCATCATGTTCTGTCTGCCACCCCATTCTACACATGTGTCACACACAGCCCCTCGATACATGTGTATTTAAGCCACTAAAATCTGAATGGAACAAGGTGGCACACAATTTTCAAGCCAAAAATCCAGGGGCAAGAATATCTAAATACAATTTCCCTTCCCTGTTAAAAGAGGCATGGGAGAAAGCAACGATTTCCAGTAACATTTGTGTGGGATTCAGAAACTCTGGAATATACCCATTTGACCCAGACAAAATACAGCCAACAATTGAAAATACGGAGAGTGAGACAGGTAACAAAAGTTTTAATAAAATACACCTATCATTCTATTGCATGTAAATATACCTGTACGTAGATACTGATCACGATGACAGCAATGATGAAATAGGAGACCACCTTTGTAGGAGCATGGAGATTCATGAATTTGATCTGACAGATGAAGCTCTATTCAGGAGAAGGCATGAAGAAGGCTACAACATTTACAATGAGGACTATGCAAGGTGGCTATTGAAAGAGCACCCTACAGAAGCACCAAGTGAATGGGTAAAAAAGCTACAGGACTTCGAAGGAGGTAATAATCATTGTACAAAAACATTGCCTTTAAAAGCTTTGCTGGTTATAGGTGAAATATCACAAGTCACTCGTAACGACCCACGTAGTCAGCAATTAAGTGAAGAAGGGCACAGTAGTGATCTGTATATAAGGCATTATGAGGAGGGATATGATGTCTACGATGAAGGCTACGCTAGGTGGTTAATGGAAAATCACCCACATGAAATTCCAAGTAAATGGCTGGCTAAAACTTCCACAACATCCAATGCCACCCAGGAGCCAACTAAAACCTCCACAAATTCAAACACAGAGATACTTCTGAACTACAACAATGTATATGGTGCATTAAATAGGGCAAGGAAGAGGAAGAAGCCAACCTCATATGCTTCAATTCCAGGGCCGTCTCAAAAAGGGAACTATATTTCTGAATATTTGCACTAAACTGTACCCGTGCCAAAGCAGAAAAAGAAGCAAATAAGAATTAGTGGAGCTAGAGTCCTCATCAATGATGAATGCATAAAACACTTAAGAGAAAAGGAAACAGAGAAACAGAAAAAAAGAACAGGAACTCAAAGAAAAAAAGGATGCAAGGGAAAGAAAAAAGCTTGAGAAGACTCATCCTGCTATAAAGGCCACTGGTACAGAAAGCGACAAATCCACAGGGAGCGGCAAAGCCTTGGGGAGTAAAATAACCACTAAGAGCAAAAAGGGAAAAGGAAAAGTTCCTGAGAGGCAATTGAATACCTGTCCTTTGTGTGGGGAGCATTATTATGACGTAGGCTTTGAGATGGGAGATTGGATAGAATGCGGTTGTGAGCAGTGGATACATGAACAACGCATTGACTATGACTTCACAGAACCAAACATTTGTCTATCTTGTGTACATGTACAATAGTTTTTAATGTATAGGATAGGAGTTTGATGCATGTTGTGACAATATGACTATGAATGTACCTTAATGGAAATCGAAACAGGAAAAAATCGGACCAGGCTGTTCCCACAAAATGGCTGGCTTAAACAAGAACATGTGACAACGCAAACACATTTGTGCTTTATAAACAGACTAACGTAGTATCAAGTAACTACTTACCCGATAGGCCGAATAGTGATCACTGAAGCAACGACCAGAGTTTGTGTCTTCTAGTCACATTAAACCATTAAGTGGGTATTGGTGCAAATGGTAGTCAGGGGTTAATGTAGGGGAGGGGGGGGGGGGGGTGGGAGCCCCCCCCTGGGTTAGCTATTGCCCCCCTTAGGTTTATACCTAAAGCCTTGAGAAATGGAAAGGTTTAATTGATCCCAAAGTTGTATTTATTATTATAATCCAATGGTCAATATTCAATGGCATCACAGTAAAATATCACCAAAATTGAGTATATTTACACTTAAATTTTCAAACTTTTCCTGGGGGAGCATGCCCCCAGACCCCCTAGAATCCGAAGCAACTTACTTCGCCCCCTCTAGGTTAATATTCTGGGTTGAGCCCTGGTAGTTATTGCACAGGATATCCTTCCGTATACGCGATGATAATTAAGTGTCGATAATTGTTGTGTCGATAATAAATTGCTTACGCTACATCTTTTGTCCATCATTGCTACCTCTATTTCTACCACTGTATGGATATTTGGAATGTGGAGTGCTGAAGTTGGAGGGCATGTCCACAGCAAAAATCGTCTTGTTTCATCAAGGAAGCACAAAGCTACGGAGGTGCGAAAATTGCGTTTTCTTTCTTCCTGTCAATATACTCACGGGTGTTACGCGCCGGCTTCTTGGGCTGCATGACACACTACCGTGTGTCTTGATCCCCAAAAAGTACTCACATTTTGCTCTAGCCCAGTGGGAAAAAAAAAATAATAAGAATAACACTTAGTACTAACTCTTGGTACTAAGAATAATAAGAAATGACAAAGGCAACCACTTAATTCAGGCACTAACTAGTACCAATAGCATGCTAAAGACCATTTTGTCTATGCATGGTATGTTGGTAACAGTTGAATATAAAGAGCTTAACAAGGTGTCCAAATCCCTTGAAAATGAATTGCCACTGAGTGCTAGGAGTTTAGATATTGGAAAGTAAGGATTATCGAGTATTTCAAATACCGTATAGCATTTGTTTAAGTATCAATGTATCGTGTAGAAGCAAAAACTTACCTTCTCTAAATTTGTGGAAATAGCTATCTATGAAATTTTCTCTAAAAAAGTATAGGCCATTGGGTAACAGATAAACATCTGAGCTTCAGTGGCAAGAACTATGTGTCAATGTATGTCAATGTATAAGTATTGCATGTCTAAATGGTAAGATTATTAGCAATAAAACTAGCTTCACACCATTATTCAATTGAGTGCATGGGCAGGTAAAATGACAGCAACTACTATAACATTAAAATGAAGCATACTATTGGCTTCAAATAAAACAAAAATGTTTCTTAGAATAAGATCTTTGTTTCTATAACAGATTTTAACTATCCAATTTGCACAATTCAAATTTTAAGGTCTTGGTTGACATTTTTCTGGAATTACCCAAACAGTAGAGTCTAGTCCAATGGTCTAGTACAACTTGGTTATGTTTGGACATACTTGATATGGTCACTATACAGAACACAATACATATGATTTCTCAAGATCAAAAATTTGTAAATAAAATATAATAGACTGTAAATCAGTGTTACTTGTTACATCAACTTCTAACTTCCTGTATATTGAATAGTATATAGTAAACAAACCAATGCTTTACTATGTTACCTCACCTTATTCTTATTAGTACCCATAAAAGGGGCCTACTGGGTAGTAGTGTGATGTGACCTGCTTTTTCCTCAAAGTAGGCCCCTAATGTGAGCCCACTAATGATGACTTCTCTCAGAGCACGTCTCTTGTAATTCTTTTACAGAACTCGTCTGATTCCACCAAAGTCACATTTTGACCATGTAAATGCAGTTCTTGTGGCTGCGCTTCTACCATATGTTCTGGAGTCATGGCCTGCTGGCTGTTGTAAGACCAGCAACCTTGATCCAGCCAGTTTGCTAGATTTTTAAGACTGGCTTCTGTGGTTCTTCCTGAAAATGACGATGTACAGCAATAGTCAAATAGAATGCTAGTTTAACACTCACTAGCTTAATACTTATCTCTCTATAGGGTAACTTGTTTCTAGCTGAACTACTTGTTTCTAGCTGATCTCTCTTCAGGGTGACTGCTCTATTAGAGTATCTTGATCTCGCACTTGCTCAACACCAAGTTGTAACTCTGGCTTTATGTCTGATTCTTCTACACCACTGAGGAGCCTTTCTAATTCCATCTGTGCAGCAAGTTTCAAAGCATTACTTCTGGTAGGCATGGTAAGTAGTTTTTTATTAGCTCATTTCAACTGCATAATTGTTACACATGTGTATTGGTCTTTTCGTTGTATCTGCATGGTTTTTAGCTTGATTTCTTTAAGGTTTGAGGTTCAATAGTTAATCTATTCACCCACTGATTTTCAGCTTCTTCCCATAAGCAGTTTACCCTTTAGGAGTGACAATATATTAGTGTTATTATTCGTGAATAATTGCTAATAACTCCAGCCAAACTTGGTACTAAGATGTACCTTTATACTTGGTACTAAGATGTGCCTTTCTGTGTGCCAAATTTCAAGGCAATTGGATATGTCGTTTGCATTTTATGGCAGTTTTTGTAAGTGTGCAAAAAGACGAAGAAAAAACAAAGAAACTAGCAATTTTTGAAGTCGCATATCTCGGGAACACTTGAAGCAATTTCGCTCAAATTTGGTGTGTGAAGTACTGACGTTGGTGGGTGTGTCCACAGCAAAAATCGTCTTGTTTTGTGAAGCCAACACAGAGCTATGGAGGTGCTGAAATCATCCTTCCTGAAAAAATCATATGCCTACTCTAATAGAGTGTTTCCAGGTGTATAAGGCTATTTTGAACTGCTTATAAATGCTGTATGTTTATTAAAATGTACAGTGTTAACCATTACTCTCTAAAACAACACCCATTGATATCTGAGTACTTTTATATGGACACAAACTTTCTGCAGTCACTGAAACTAAACATTTGGGAGTTGTACTCAATTCTAAGCTTAAGCTTTTAATAAACACCACATTGATGCCACTTGTCAAAAGGCAAACCTCGCCTTTATTTGTCGAAATCTGAAATCCTGCCATAAACAAGTGAAACTGGATACTTACAACATATTTATCAAACCAATCTTTAATTGTGTTGTCACAGTTTGGACGCCACACTATAATGTCACATTACAGTAGTCTTGCGTGGCCAGACCGCTTTTTTCTCTTTGTCATTGGATAGGGAGAAAAAAGGGTCTGGAACAGTTCGAATCCCACACTTGTCTTGGCACTCCCTGGATAATTGGGGGGTGTTAACCAAAGAAACATGATGCGTTTTCAAATAGTAGCTGCTTGCGTCAATCAATTACAAGCGCAAATTTATAAACCTATCAGCATCTAAAGCTTCCTTTGAGGTGATAATAGATTGAATCGATTGTTAGTTGTTTAGGTAAGTTAAGTCTTGGTTTATTGTTGTGTTGTGGCATTCTTGTTACAATGGAGTTTAAGTGCATGGGTTGCATACTTATGACGTAGCCTCGTGACGTGTTAAGACGAACTGTTCCAGACCCTTTTTTCTCCCTACCCAATGACAAAGAGAAAAAAGTGATCTGGCCACGCGAGACTAATGTTACAGGTTTTTGCAATTGAATTTGTCACGTTTGTTTTACAATAGAATTAGTCCCGTTTGCAATTGAATTTATCGGTAATTAGTCGGTTTTGCAGTTGAATTCGTCGGTTTTGCAGTTGAATTCATCGGTTTTGCAATAGAATTCGTCATAAACAAACAGCTCCAAGAAACCAACTGTTCATTAAAAGATGAATTATTTATGGCATGGAGAGTTACACTTGAGACACTAAAAGGTAATTTGAGCTGGTAGTACGCGAAGCTGATAGCTGTCTGACAAGTTAATCAGTTTGCTCATGAGTGACCACACCCCGCAAATGTCGTAGTAGAGTTTGGAATGTTGCTGGATAGGTTGTAGAGGAAGAATTATAAAGAGTTGTTTACTACCGTTGTACTTGAACAAGTTCTTGTAGCAGCTGCTACACCATTCAATTGCAAAAGCGACGAACTTAATTGCAAACAGACAAATTCAATTGCAAAAACCTGTAATAAACTTGCAAAATCAAGTGGCACGCTTTATTGTCTCAGATTACAGAAGAACAAGTAGCGTATCAGTATCAGCACTGGGTACTATTTATGGGTTATCGTCTAAAGGTTGGATTGATCAGGAGCTCTTTGACCAGTAGTTTGACCACTTTTTGTGCTATGCTCCATCTGCTAGACCATTACTTTTGATGATGGATGGACATTCTTCACATTATGGCCCCAGTGTTATTTGCCATGCTTCTGAAAATAAAGTAGTATTGATGTCTCTGCTGCCAAATACAACTCATTTAACACAGCCTTTAGATAAGGGCATATGTGTCCACTATGTCCACTTAAAGTGGAGGTTTGTCATGAGTTTATTGTGCAAAACCCTGGAAAAGTGGTCACACAATACATTTTTTCCACTCTGTTTTCAAAAGCTTGGATGAACAGCATGACTACTACAAATATTATGGCTGGCTTTAAAACTACAGGAATTTTTCCAACTGATAAAAACAAAGTGCTTTCCAGGTTTGAGGTAGCCATGGTCACTGTGCCAAAGCAACCAGGCATGTTGCCGTATTTGCTGTTGTTAACACCCGTACCTTCACCACTCAGGAGCATAAGCACAAAAAGGTGTATTAGTTTCAGAAGCAGAAATACAGTTGCTCCTTGAGAGGTACGAGGATGGATATGATGGTGGGGATGAAAGGTACAAGATTTGGCTGGAAATGTATCACCCAGATACAGAATCTATCAGTGGTGTTTCCTTAATTGGATATACTTTTCATACAACAAGAAAAACAAGTATACTTCTAAATGCAAAATTACTCGGACTGTTGCTCAAAATTGACAAACTATTCAGCAAACCTTTACCACCTTCAAAGTTAACAGAGAAAAGTTCTGATGTAGAAACTTCTAGTTTAGATTTTTGAAATCTTTATTAAATTCTCTTTCAGGTGATATATAATGTTTTATAATTGCTCAAAGGAAAGGTCAAACCACAAAAATGTAGCTTTTTTCTTTGATCTTAATCTTCAAAAATATGTTCTTTAATTAAATTATTTTTGGTTTACATGTTGCTCTAATACCTATCATTCATCACTGCATGTGAGTTTAAAGTTGGGATCATGAGTTATAAGTGTTAATGTGTAGCCTTGTAATCACTGCTGTTTGTATGGTATTTTTACAGTGTAATTTCAAATACCAATTGCAAGTAGCCTTATATTGATAATTATGTTAAAAATCATTTATGCATTAAAGTAGTTAGGGTTTGTATTGACAAGGGCTCACTACAGTGAAACCATATTAGCATCAGTTAGTTAGTTAGTCAATAAAATCCTGTTAAATAGAAAATTTTTAAAATGCTGTAGAAACTTGTTGGAAGGGTTTGGGTCACTCTGAAGGCATTTTTGGGCTTGGCTATGCCTAAAAAATACTGCCAAGCTGTTATGAAGGAAATTTGAGGCTGGTGATATTTTTGGGCAAGAAAGCCCAAAACTGCATGATCCCTGATATACAGTACTACCATACTGTATGATACTCATTTTTGAGGTTCTACAATAAATAAATGAGTAAGTAATAATAAAGTGGAGTTTACAGTCTATCACTGCTTTCCTAAAATCCTTTGATTCTTGAGTACATGTCTGACACAACTACTTAAAGTAGTTCTTGCTGATCATCACTTAGAGTATTTGGCTGACTCACCCATTCAGAAAGAAACCAATTTCTGTTCCAAAAACAAATGCTGTAAGTGAATGAGAATTAATTTGCAATCACTCTTTGGAGTGGCTTTTGCCACGGTGACGTACTAATAGCTCTGGTGATATTCGCATGACAGTCACGTGATGTTATTACTGGTTTTGAGCAGGCTTATCTACAGTTGTTCCTGGATCTCACTTGTTGTCACACGTACCAATAGGAGACAGTTCAAGAGTTACACGAATGGGATCCCAATCGTGAAGTAGATATCTAGCTAGTATCATACAGTATGGTAGTACTGTATATCAGGGATCATGCAGTTTTGGGCTTTCTTGCCCAAAAATATCACCAGCCTCAAATTTCCTTCATAACAGCTTGGCAGTCTCTGCCTTTGAAAGAGCAGAATTTGTACAATCGAACGTTCAGGGATCAAGATCAATTGATTCAGCAGCAAGACAAACACCATCAAAGCTATATAAAGAATGAAGATTTGCAGTATCAAAATGGTATGGCAGTACCGTTAAAGTAGGGATTGCCCCAAAAAGTTTGTGCGCCGCCCAAAATTCCACCTTTGAAAATTCTATTAGAATATCACACATGACTGTTGTATTAGAGTGACTGCTGTATTAGAGTATTGCAAGTCAGCCAAGGGGTGTGCAGCTAGCCATATAGACCAATAAGGGGTGAGGACATCTTATTTACTGTTAAGTGAATAGCTAGATTGTTAATAGATATGTATGGTCTCCGTTCTATTGCTATTAGTCCACCTAGATCTTTATTTGCTAGGTGTTGTGGCGAACCTATCACGAATGGGATCCCAATCGTGAAGTAGATATCTAGCTAGTATACCTCTAATAGTAGTGCTGGGACAGAAGTGCTTTTGAAATCCAGCTCTGAAATAATTCTGCGGCACCTAAATATGCTGCATAGCTCAGTGGGAAGTCCCTACTTTGGCATTGAACAATTGTTATAGCTAATGTGCCAAAGTAGGGACTTTCCCATCAAGTTATGCTGTAATACCATCATTCATCTCTTGTTTCATTACTTTTTACTGCATAGATCCCTATTTCATTTTTTTAAAGTAACAATTTTAAAAATACTAGTTTGTTTGGTATTTTATTGTAGCACAGCTAGCTGCTGCAGTGTAACTTGTGACTGCTATCCTAGAGACAACTGACGCGATGAAAATCACCTCTATGGAATAGATAATATACAGCAAAACACTTACAGGTTGCTGGATATAGAAAATTTTAAAAATCACCCAAACTCAAATTTAGTCTCACTGCTTGACTGCCCGACCACAGTCACTGCTGAATCAGTAGTAAATGTGTCAGTAATGTTTGTTTTACTGCCCCGTGTGTGTCAAATAGGCTCTATCATGGAAAAGCAACAGCAAGGATCCACAACTAATAACTTTCTGGAGATGCCAAAGACCCTGCAGAAAGGAAAAGTATATACCCAAATGATGCATGCAGTAAACTTTAGCAATAGTGATATTTATCTCTTGAGGTGATTGCTTAGGTTTTTAGTTTGCTAGTTACCAAGTTTTACTAAGGTCAGACTGCTTTCTTTGGGTTAGAAAGCCGTATGGTCTGGCAACATAAGGATACATAAGTATATAGCCTCCACCACTGTCAATTAATTTTATGCGTACTTTTTTTTTTACATACAGATTTACATGAAGATCTCCTGAAGTTCATACAGCAAGAGGACAGTAACTTTGACTACATGTTCCTTGTTATTTTGCTTGTGTGCTGTGTCACTATACATTACAAGTAAATTGATATGCCAGCATATTTCTTATAAGGAGAGTACCAAGATATGTCTTGTAGGAAATCACACTGCCATCTTGTGGTGGACTGACTGGAAATATATCTGAATCTTATGTGTGAAGCATATGCTGCTGTTACCCAGGATGATGATACCATTCATATTATCCCATCAAACTGGTTTTACAAAGGAGCTTTTTGATATGTGTACAATGCTTTGCCGAAGAGGGATTAATTTCTATAACATGGAGTCAATGATTACAGAAAAATGCTGGGAACAATTTTGTAAAAAACAAGATTTGCTTTCTGTTGTAAGTGATGATGGTGACTTTTGGAAGTCTCCTATGTCGAATACACCAAGTAACAACATGTTGGCTAAATGTTTTTTTGTTGGTTTCTTGTGGCATGAAAACACATATTTACAAGAAATGGCAAACATGCCTATAGGTAATAGTATTAGCTTTGATCATACTTTCAAAATTGCATCCAACATTGGTTACACCAGAGAAGACAAAAAATAATTAGTGAGTATGATTCAGCATTTTTAGTTTTAAATGATCAGGGCAGTTTTTAACATGGCAAGGAACATCTTTCGCTGAGGTGACTGTACTGTTACAAGCTTTGGCTGAAAGACCAAAAGATCAATTAAAAATCGTCTATGTAGATGATTGTTACAAACTTCATAACAAAATAAAAAATGTATTTGGCCCTAATGTAACAGTTAAATTAGACTTGTTTCACGCAGTGCAAAGAATTACTGAAACTATTCCAAAAAAGCATGTACATGCAGTGCAATGTTTACAAGAGCTAAGGCTTGTATTTAGAAGTGATGGGGACTGTGGAGATAAAAGATTATTACCAACCCCAAAGTCTGACAAACTTCTAGAAAATTTGGAAAAATTCATGACAAAATGGCAACAGAATGATTATGATAAGGCCACACTATTTAAACCTGAAACAATTACTGCACTCCAAAGACTAAAGAAACATATTCAGCTGGGATGTTTGTGTGATATTTCTCCAGGAGGAAGAACAAATCAAAATGCACGACTGCACCAACATCTTGGAAACTACTTTAATCGAAATAAAATAGAAGTACTCCTTGCTTATGCACTCCTAACCGTGATTTTACATCCCCACAATACTTCAACAAAAAGAAATGGAAAACTTGTTAGTCGACCTATTTCTGCTAGTCCGTTCCGAGCTTCAACAACCCAGGTGAAACCAATAGGAATTGTTCCTAAACAGCGATCAAGCAAACTCGATGTTGACCACTGGGAAACAGATACATCTGAAATAATAGTAGATTATGGATTAGTCATTCCTATATATCACACGCGATACCGCAAATAGACTAGTGCTGAAATGAATAGCAAATTTTACTATTCGAATAGTTGTAAAACAACTGAATATTCGATTATTCTTTAATCAGTATTATTGTTCAATAAGTACTGAAACCTTTGCTAGGGAGCAAGGTAAAGCCTGAGAGCTATTTCTATCTCTTCTAAAATAGAATTTAACAATAAAACACATAAATATGCCAAATCTATAGTTTAAAGACTGGCTTTATCCATCTGATCACAGCGTACAAATTGCTAACAGATATATATTCCTATAGTGTCTTATGAATTAAATGGTGTCATGCTGACCGATTAGTTAAATAACTGAATAATTGTTTTAGCACTAGAATAAACACCGTGGACTGTCCGCAAAAAGAAAAGGGACACAAAGGAGGATAAAGGTAAATATAAGTCCATGACATGTGCATTGTATATACCAAAAGGCACCTGTCAGGCTGAATTGAGTGAAAGACTCATCAACTCATCTTAGCTGTTATCGAGTTATGCTTGTCTGAAGGCATCAGGCAGGCAAGCAGGCAGGCAGTTAGTCAAAAGAAACTTCCACTTAATATATTTTTTTAAATTGTAGCATTGAATATACTTTTGGGCTTGGTAATACCTAACCAATACTACCAAGGTGCCAGGAAGGTATTGTGAAACTGGATTTTGGTTGATACTTTGGGCCAAAAACCCCACATCTCAATGATCACAGCACTACCATACTGTATGATAGAAAGTGTACTGCATTTGTTTTGGATGAATTGCCATTTATCTTTTACTTCCAGAGGGATGGGGTCTGGTAAGCCCAGGGGAATGTTTATGGTACAGCCCTTGGGGGTGCTGTTGCCATTTAATGTTGTTTGCAGATTGTATGTGGTCACAATTGTTTTGACTCTCTCCATCTGCGTAGTTCTCATTGAGGAAGCTAAAGATGTTAATAGGGCTTTCGCCTCTTCCTCAGATAAAGCAACACCTGGTGAAGCAGAAGCCCCTTAAGGCACTGTGTTACAATTGTTTTTTGAGGGGGTGGTGGCCTCAAACCTGGGATTAATTATGGGAGTCTTGAGCTCTAAAGGCGGTATTTGTTTGCCTCTTCCAGGTGTGTGTCTTGGTTGGCATCTAAGGGAGGCTTCGTGGATTGTGACTCGGAGATGATGTCTAGGTCGAGGTTCATCAGTAAATCATCCTCAAATGTAATGTTATTGATGTCAAATAATTGCTGGCTCATCCTGCTTTGGTATTGAAAGTATATAGACATTTTGTTTTGAAGGTAACTATGATCAATGTGATTGGATTGACTGGTAGTGTTACCAAGTGTGTGTACACTGACAGTGAATTGGTACTTTCAGTTATTTGAATAATATGGTTCAGCGGCATTGACTCTACCTGATTAAATGGTTACAGGCTCAATACATTTTCTGATCATGTACAGCTGTAACTTTTAGTATGTGCACAAAAACATACTTTATCAGGTCCTTTTCACTTCATATTTACTAGTGTACCTATACTACTTCCAAATTTACTTCTAATGCTTCTTTTGAGATTGGAAGAGCTTTCTAAGGTGGTGTTTAGGAGAGTGTTCTATTATGATTTTGGGAAAAACAAGCATAGGCGATCTCCACTAACATGGTTCATGATACAATCAATCCTTTAGAATTGGGAGATGTTGATTGTAAGCTCATTTCTTTGTGATCAAGAGATGAATTCCTTTGTTGGTCCATTAGTTGAACTGAAATCTGTCATTTTCAGTAATTTTGTTAACCTTATCATGATCATTGATCATGGAAAGAACCAAAAGAACTATAATGAAAGCAAGCATGGTTGACCTTACAAGGAAAAGTTTCCTTACTTAGGTTTCAACTCGCTTGGCTAAATGTGTGTAATGTCCCAAGTTGTGGCGCTGACATTATCAACTCAAAGAGTGGATCATGATACCAACAGCCCCAGTTTGCTGCTTTATTTCACTCTTTCTGTACTTGTTTCAATCAAACAAAGTTTCTAGAAATGAGCCGACACCACTTCAATATAGCTACACCATGCTGCAATGTTAGTGTGGCACTAACACAATCGTATCTCTTGAAGCTAGCAACCGTTTTTCCACTTGTTTATAGCTTACTTTCTGGACTAGACAAGCGTCATTGGCACTCATCCAGGCATAGTATAGCTACTATGGTGTTGTGCTGACACCTGGAGGGGTAAATCTTGATGCTAGTACCCACAGTGCCACTTTCAATCATTCTTTGCAAGCTTTGCTCAGAGAAATTTTCTAAACTACTTAGAACAAGCCTATGTCAGTTTCTATGCTATTTAGTGCTCCTCTGACAATGTGGGCTTGGCTACCCACATTGCCGCTGGGTCGCTAAATCGTGTAGAAACCTTATCGGTTTGTTCAAACTATAACTTGGTCTACCGTTTGTCCATAATTATTTGTAGAACACAGAGAAGTACTACAGTATTAGCAATAAGCATTAAAGATGAAAATAAAAGTTGAAGACGCTGCTTGACAATTCATTAAACAAATGTTAGGTCAGCTGGCTGCTCCGCTAATTTCAAGACTGAATCGTTCAGCAGTCAGTGATGCACATGATGCTGGAGCAAGACATAGAAAAAGACGAGCATAAATCGGATGGCTGCAGGTTCGAGGCTACCTAGGTCCAGTCATGGATTTTTTCTCCTTTCTGCAACTTTTCAAACACACCTTAAGTAGCTAATATCTTAGTACCTAATGTCTTTGAGCAGGCTGTAGGACCAGGTGTCCTACAGACCTTCAGCACTTGTGCTGTAAAGCATTAATAAATAAATAATAAATAAAAAAGACATTAAGTACTGCAATGTGTCTTTTGTGTTATAGTTGCTTGTCAGTACAAAATTTCTTGAGGACACACAGATGACTAAGTGAATATGTGTAGGTGACTAAGTGATTTAGAAACCTCTAAATGAGTTGTACTATAATCTAAGTAGTGTTCATCATTTCTTTTATCTCAGACCTTTACATTTTCTGCCTACAAGAACAAGTATATACTGTTATATAGGAAGTAGTGTGCTCCAAAATCCTGGAAAGTTAGTGCAACTCAGCAGCCATTTAGAAAAATTGGACTGACAAAGGATTTCAAATTCAAGATTTGCTTGTAACACCTGGTGTTTGATTAAACATACCTCCCTTTCTGGCAGGAAATACACAAATGCCAGAAAGTGGTGTTATAAGACCCATCACCACTTCAAACTGATCACCTTTAGCACACGTGTTACCTTTGACTTGTGGGATGCAAGAGGCATCATAGTTTTAATAGCGCCTCCATGTTGCCTCTATGAAGTTATTAGAGAGAACTGTGAGACTGTGTGGCTGGATGACATCTGTGAATAAAGCGGAATTTTGACTAGGTAATAAGTTGGAAACACGCTATACCATTAGCTTTGTAATAACATAATTCTGCTGTACTTGACTACAAACAGTGTATACATAAGGTTTAGTGATGTGCGATACGCCTGAAATGGTGTATCTGTATCTAACAGCTGTGTAGTCATGATACAATGTCGATATGCGATACAGTGCATCCTTTGTACAAAGAAGCCAAGTTTAATTAAATGCATGGGCGGCCGATAAATTGTTATTGTTTAGTACCAGCCATTACACCATTGCACTATTATATAACAAGCTTAAGGAGTCTAGGAAACAGGTAAAAAAACCCAGCTACACTCTTAAATTGAAGAAAGCCAGACCTTCATATTCCATGATTGCACAATCAAAATACCAATACGTGTACGTGTGTATTGGTATTGCAATACAGCTGGAGTATCGCGATATTCCGATATATCGATAAGTATCACACATCACTATTAAGGTTATGACATTACTATACTACTTTTGGTACTTGTCCCATGTACTACCCTGGTGTATGGGTCTGACTAGAAGATATTCTTATCAGGTGGCTGAATATAAATATATACAATTGTGATAAGTGCAATGTGGACATGGTTTTGTATAAGTTGTCTGAAGATGCGTTTTAGCAAAACATTCATGGAGTCATAAGTAATTACTGACCTGTTCTGTGCCAGCTCCCATGAGCTGGTTATGAGTTATATCAAAAGGGAATAGTTTGGCAAATGCAAATGAGATATTGATACTATTCACAAGGCACTGAATAGCATCATGGGTCAGTTCTCACTGAAACAACAAGCCAATTTCAACAATTTTAAATATTTCCCACACATCATCCCAACTCATTAGTAAGACAAGTACATACAATTTCATTATTTCAAAACAATCTACGCATATTTTAATTACAGGTGAGGCACATGCGAATGTGTATCACCTAGTTGAATTCACTTTTGTTTATTATCTGGCCCTAATGGCACTCCCTTCCACCCTCATGTCTCTAGCAAGAAGTAAACTGTTTAGCTTAGAAAAAAAAGGATAAACAGCTAACCTACAGAACCTATGTAGACCTACAAATCACTGCACGGATACAAATGCGATGGGCATATATCAACAAAGCTCTGCAACTTATGACGAAATAGAGTGTAGGGAGTGGGGGCAAGAAGTAGATGCCAATTCTCACTACGGACTGCCAGGCAGCAAACTGTTAAGATAAACATCTGAGAATCATAGTGCTACAAACAGAGAGCCACTCCAGCAAGCACCGTGATACTGTGAGCTGACTCAGCCAAGGTCACAATATTACATTCTGTGTCATGGCCAGCACTGCTGCCAGTTGTGATGAAGACCAGCCTACCATCACAGAGTGTTACACTAAAAACATCATACATACGTGGAGTAAACAGTATTACTTCCCAGTTCTCCACTTGATGGTGTAGAACGATAACATCTTGTGGGAACTCCTTGCACACTTAATCATCAATTTTGCCTTGGGTTGTGTTTTTCCTTATTTGGTCACCGTTATGAGATAACTCCTCCAATAGTACTATCTTGTTTACACTTCCAACCATCTTCTTTATCACGTCATGATTGTGGCCATTGTGTTCCTTCATTGTACAACAAAAACACACTAGATCACATATCTCACAATAGTGCTTAAGCCCACAATCATGTTCCCCACCTGCGATATTTTTTTAACCAAGATTCAATGAGTTGGATCGTTTCATCCCAGTATTCAGTGAAAGAGTTGATTTTAAGGAGAATGTGAAACTTGGACGTTTGCTCAAGGCACTACTGAAGAAAGTGACATCCCTACCCCTGATGATACATAATGAAGAGAATTTCAGTGTACCTAACTCCAAAAAGTCTAAATCTGGTCTAGTAGCTTCATTTTTTGCATGTCATGGCCTAACAGAAAGCAGTTGAGTGGTATTCAAGCTGTCGAAAGTGAGCAGTGTAGATATTGATTTGGATTCTGATTTACTAGTGTGGTGGAATAATAGATTGTACCAGTATCTATTACTATCTCAACTACAGAATGGTTTAGAGCCTGCCATCTACTAGTGTTTCTTTGGAACAAGTTTTCTCAGCTGTTGTTGGTAATGTGTGAACAACAAAGAGAGTAAGGCTACTTCCAGACAATCTAGACAAGCTGTGAATATGCATCAAAACATGTGAACAGTATGTCACACAACCTCACACTAGGACATGACTAGGTATGTTTGAATGTTTTATATCATTATAACCAGGCAGTTCCATGCTTACTCTTTAACTAGTAACTTCACTACTTCCATAATAATATACATTAATTATATAAAATATCGTGATTTATATATATATATATATATATATATATATATAGCGTATTATGATACTCATTTCTAGTGATAGGTGATAGTAATTTACTTGATGATACACAACACTAGATTATATGCACTTTACTTTAAACACAGAGCTCCCCAACTCCACCAAGTTCTGGATCTAGTGAGTCCTCATCTTGTGATACATCATCCAGAAGAGAAGATAATACTACTAGTGCTAAAGCTCGGTTAATATAAAAGCTAGCTGAGAATGAAAAACTGAAAAAAACTATATATAGCTAAGCTACTTTTAAAACAGAATTGCCATAAAGGAATTGGCTCATTCTGACCAAGTCGTTCAAGCTGTAAAAACTGGATTTGAAAAAACCCAACAAGACATGTGCAAAGTTAGGGTGAGTCACTCAACCACGAAAGTTATGATATTTTTTTTGTAATTTTTGTTGGACAGATTCGTGAAAGAAAACTAAGCAAGGTGAACCCAATTCGTCAGGGACTACTACAACATACTTTAAAATAAGGAATTGGCTAATTCTAAAAAGAAAATGGAAAGACTTAGCTAAGCCTAAAGAACAAAGCAAACAGCCAATAAACAGAAGAAACGTTCTTCTACATCTCCACCTCAGTGTGTTAGTACTGAGCATGATATTACTGTTGGCAAAATATGGGGAGCTAGGCTGACAGACTAACAGATTAAATCACTATACCCCAGCCTGCTGTCAGATTGTGTATTATGCAACTTCACAGTTGTGGGTACAGATTTTGTTGTTTTCATGATTATCATCATGTTTAATGCAGTCTGGTTGAAGTCGCAAAAGTTTCTTTCTTTGTTTTTCTCAATCATAAATTGTCATCACTACAATTGTGACTCCACTCCCTTTCTGTTGCACCATGCAGACTCATAGTTATGTCCTTCAAGATACATCCTGGACTTTCTTTGTTTGGTGTACTGCATTTTAGTTACAAATACAAGAGCATGCATTTATTTAGAATATACGTAACACAATGATAAAATTTTTGCTGTCCCTTTTTGTTGCAGTACAATGTTTTGTACCTCCTATACATTCAGTTCCTTGTATACTAACTAGTTAGTCGCTGCATGACCAGCTCTCGGTCTAAGCTCTTTTTAGGGATATAATATTAATGGGGTATGTAGTTCACAAAATATGTACATAGGACGACAAAATATGGAGCCATTTCTCTATTGTAGTCAGGTATCCAAGTAACCACTTGTTCACTTGATGATAAAAGAATTACATCCTTAAGTTGTCAGCCAATGTGTAATTTATGTACACTTCCTTTTAAAGCTTTTAGGTTATATTTACTTTACATTGTACTATAGGCCCAGTTTCACCTACATATGTTGGGATTCATTAAAACCCGGAATACGGAATAAAGGGTCGCGCCACGCGTGGCTTGCAATAGCAGCCAAAAAATATTTTTAAAAACAGCTACCAGCAGAAGATGATTACCGGTCAGTAAATCCTATACTGACTCATCCATGGTTTCGATCAGTGTTTCGTTGTTTTCGTTTTCGCCAGATCCTCCGATATTTACATATGGCTGATAATTCACAAGCAGTGCCACGTAGTGATTCTAACGACGACATATTGTGGAAAGTGAGATATTTAGTTGATGCCTTTTCCCAATGATGTGTGGAACTATATGATCCTCATCCTCAGCTGTCAGTGGACTAAAGCATGATTGGGACTAAATGTAGGCTTTCATTTATTCAATACTTACCATAGAAACCAGGTAAGTGGGGAATAAAGGTGTAGGTTTGCGCAGATTCAACTAATGGCTATGTATATACATTTGACGTATACTGTGGTGCTAATTCTGTTGACACATCAAAAGGTGTTGCTTATGCTACTGTTTCAAGCTAATGGAACCTTGCTTGAACAAAGGTTATACAGTGTATATGGACAATTACTACTCATCTCCTCTAATATTCAAAGATCTCTTTGTAGCTGGAACAACAGCTATTGGAACTTTGCATACAAACAGAAAGAATTTCCCTTGTACTTCAAGTAGAAATTTGGAGATGTGCCGAGAGGAACTCTCTTTTGTTTACAATGGTAACCTAACTGTCGTAAAGTGATAATCGTGATGTACATGCCATTTCTACTTTGTACAACAATCAAATGATGAGGGTCAAGCGTCAAGTGGATGGAGAATCAGTTGAAGTACTATGTCCAGCAGAAATAATAGACAACTACAATGCTTTCATGGGAGGAGTTGACTTGGGGGATCAAGCCATGTGTTGCTACTCACTGGGGAGGAAAACAATGAAATGGAGGTGCAGGTTGTTTTGGAGGCTGCATGATATGGCGATAACCAATGCTCATGTCATATACAAAATGAACAATGCTACATCTTTGCAAAAAGTACAGACAAATCGACCGTTTCGTTTATCACTTGCTGAAAGTCTGGTATCTGGATTACTACAATGTCGACGTGGGCAGGGTTGTCCTGTTTCTGTTGATTAAGCATGGTTGAGTGGGAAGCATTTTCTGTACCAAAGTGGAGTGAAGAAGCGTTGCCATGTTTGTGCCTACAAGAAAACAGCCCCTAGAAGTAAAAAATACAAATACAAAAAGATTACAACATGGTGCCCTCGGTGTGAAGCACACTTATGTGTTGGTAAATGTTTTGAGCTTTTTCACATCAGGACAGATTTCAGGCACTAAGTAAATAGTAAGGACAGTGGTTACATTTTCTGGCAAAGGTGATTGGCATTACTTCATGTAGCTTTTATCATGTATACATTTTGTGCAGTACTACTGTATTACCAGTCTATAACCTCAGTATTTTTTCATTATGTTCTTGTACTAGTTATTCTATAGTCTTGTACCATTCACATGCTGTTCCTCAATCAATAATAAAAACTTTTAAAAGGTGCTTATCTTGCAAAACAGGTGCTTCTATGATTGAATACCACTGAACCACCTGATCACGTGATCCTGCCATTACCATCATATGTTACATCCAAAATGGCTATCAAGTTTGTGCCAGGTTCTTGTTTCTGTATTGGAAAGTAAGCAAGTTGTAAGTACTTTACTATGAAATAAGTTAGTCAACATTTATAACTAAGTGTACTTAGCCTAGTATTGGGCCCAAATAATAGGAAATTTAATGGCGATCGTTTTGATATCCAGGTTTTGCTTCTACCTTTAAGTATTGAGCACATATGATCGTTTTAACGGTACCATGCGCATTTTGAGCTATTTTTTGTCCCCGTAATTCGGCAGCGAAAGGGTTAAATTAACCAATTCCAAAAAGAAAATACTTAATCAAAGAAAAGAATTAGTCAAGCCTAAAGAGAACAAAGCAGTGTTATAAACAGAAGAGATGTTCTTCTATATCTCTACCTCAGTGTATTAGTACTGAGTCTATATCACCTGTTGGCAAAATGTGGGAGGTATGGTGATCAGGTTATCAAACATCCAAGAAACAAATAACTAAGGATATATGACTGTGCATATCGTTTGACCAGTACATGGTTGTGAGTGGAAGCAAAATCACACAACCACACTGGAATACATACAACTTTTTAAAGTGTACTGGATGCAGGGACCAACACAAACTTTAGATTCTGCCCAGTCTCCTCCTCCTGCTATACAAGGGAAAGACCACAAAATGTAGTACCTGCGATTCCACCAAATATGGTACTGCCAGATGATGGTAATGACGATGATGGTGGGGAAATTCTTACTTCTCTATTCCCTGTAGTAACAGCATAGCAATACTTATTGTACAGCTTTACAGGTGGGCTAAATCTACTTACCATATTTATCTCCTTGATTAGTTCCAGCAAGATTGATGATTATACTAGACAGGTATATGGATCACGATTACAGTTAAGCACAGCTAGCCAGACATCAACTCTCAAGGTCACACAATTTAGTGACCTTTACAAGAGTTGATACCCAGGACTATGTTAGTGACACATGTGACAGTGTTAGTCTATTAACTGTGGTGGGCTAGTTGTCACCCTAAAAATCACTCTGTGTGTGAATGACTCTAATGGTGAACACTAGGACCACAATTAGACATCTACTTTAGCAGCAATGCTTGAGCAATGTAGAGGATTGGTTACTGTTATCTGGTTTGGAAAGGCACGGCTTGTCAATTATCAAATGTAAATACCTCAAGTATCTTAACAATGCAAGTTCAACAGTGATCATGAATACTAAGGACCACAGAAAAGTTTGGATAGAAGAAGGCTGTCCTGCCTAGTGATTGGATCGTAACCAATGTCTTATCCCCTACATTAAAAGTTACAGGCAGTAGAGCTCCAAAATTACAAAGGCCCAGACCAGCTTTCTCTTTGTCAAGGGTTACATATCAGGTTGAAGTCGTTGAATCTACCAAATTTGTTTACTTGGGCAATGCAATAAGTATAACTGCAAAGTTTGTTCTCTGACAGAGATGTCTTCAGGGTGGAACAGAGCAAGGCTGTGTTAGTTGCCCTAGTATGGCAGAATAAAGTACAGTATATTACCTCATGTTACTAGGGAAGTTCCCCTTCTCCCCCACAACAAGGATCTACCGCTACACCCTGTAGTGTGATTCAACAGCTGTCTGCAAAGTATTTGAGACTTCATAACTAGCCACAGGCACTAACTCAGCTTACTAGACTGGATAGAAATAGTAGATACTGCAACCACCTTTTCCTTGGTCTGTGCAGGCCCAGTCATCAACACACAAGATGTTGTGGAGAAGGCCAAAGGGAAGGAGGCATACGCACCCTGTTGGCCAATGTCACTGGTAACCTTGAAACAATACTCTACCCTTACCTTATAACATCAGAATTTCTTATCTATGCAACCCCAAAATGATGGAACCACTCTTGGTGTACAACGTTGAGCTCTGCACTAGCTGGGTGTCAAACTAATACACTATTCTAATAAAAACAATTAAACAATGTTCTAAGCAGTCCAATAACTCCCTTGCTGCCCAAACATACATATATGTAGCTAGAAATAGAAAGACACTATATCAGCACAGTCACTTTCCTACTACATATTACCTTATATTGTGTGTTTAATCATATTTCACCTATTTTGTTTACTAAAGTGTGTGTCTATTACCATAACATAACTCAGTAACAATAGAGCAGTTCCTGAGAATTACATACAACACAGTTCTAACTCCTAAGCAAGTCCCGTAACTATAGTCACAACAATTGCTACAATCTGTGACACTACACTTACATTGAAGCCATACCTCAATCTCGTGGCATTACATTCAGTTAGCAAGTTTACACTCATAACAAATCTATATTGTCTAGAGCTATACATCAGCTTTGTTAAACATACCATGTGTTATGTCAAGAGTTCACAAGTGGCCCAACCATCAAGTGTGCCCACTACGCACTCTCATGCACGCATCATGCACACCACACCAACAGACACCAATGCACCACACACTAGCAGCACTGCATCTGAAGATGTACCACAGCTTCTTGCAAGAATCAAACATCTTGATGTATGCTGCCAGTCATTGCAAGAAGAGAATGACAGATTGAAATCCCAACTTAATGGAACGACTAAAGAAATCACTGCCAAAAGGTGGCAAGAGTATGCTAATTGTGTAAATGGAACAGAGAGCATTAGGGTAACTCCTAGATATCAATACAATTGTGCCCATAGTGTAAACCCAGAATGGATTGATGGCTCATGCAAATGGACAAATAAAGAACCACACTTTTGGCTCACATAAAGCATTTAAAAAAAACACATGAAGACATCAGAAAAAAGCCGAAAACAATCTGCTACCTGTTGATTCTGTGAACCAATCAACAGAAAGTGCCCGTCGGGCCCAAGATGTAGCTAAAGAGCTCAACAGGTAAGCAAGAACAAACGGGTAGCCAGAAGACTAATTATTATGGATAGAAGTGAAAGTAGGGAAGTAGTCGGTATAATTGGCTTTCACAGAATGCAAGTGGGTCTGTTGTGCTTAGGAGGTCTGCATGGTTAAGGGCTCTTCCTCGACCCAACTATGCAGAATATGACACAGATTTAGACATGGATTAGAGTTCATTATCGTTATTATAAAAATGGTGATAGTAGATTTTTGGATACTACTGTAAAATATATGTGGCCAACCCGAAATGATTTAATGTTACATTTTTAAAGTGTGATCATGAATTATTGCTAAAAGGGGGCGATCTTAACGATAGAATAATTAATGCAGCTCATACACTATTAAGTGCACAATTTCCAGAAATCAGTGGTTTTCAGAGTACAATAAGGGCACACAATCTTAAATTCCTGTAGTGATAAGCTTTCTGTCCAGATTTTACACGCAGGTAAACAATAGTTGCAGGTAAACTGTATTATACAAAAATGTATGTGTTGAATACCTTATATAGTGGGTTATATTAAAGCGTCTGAAATTTCATGTGAAATAAAATACTGTAAATCAGGAAATTTTCGTTTAGTTTTAAAATAAATTCAATGTGTTATATTTTCGTGGACAGCCTAAACCACGAAAATATTTACTAGCGAATTTTTCTGTACAGCAAATATTTCGCTGGTGTGCCAGAAATGAACATGCAAAATACGATAAACTGAGTTGATATACAGGTACCAAGAGTAAATAATAATAAAGCTTCTATTATTATGTACTCTTGCAGGTACCTGTTGTACATTGCCCAGCTGTGACTGGCCACGCGAGACTAGATATTGGAACCCAGCTGACGGTAGGCCATTAGTCTTCCTTCTCCAAAAGTGTACTCATTCCATAGGCAGTGGAGACCCCACTTTTTTGGGACACTGTTTGCAAGAAAAGATTGAGATACTCTAATAGAACAGTCAGGATCTAGATACTCCAATAGAGCAGTCACAATATTCAGAGAAGCAGTGTAGCAAATTACTTAGCTACGCATGTGTAGTTATAAATAAGGAGATATAATTGGTGGAGAGCAGCTATTGTCAGCAGGTTGTGACCTTTTTTTTTCGTCTTCCAACTTACAGCTGGCCTGGCCCCCCTCACTCTTGACCTGCTCCATCGCCCCTGACTCATTCCTCAAGTGGTTTGACTGACGGCTCAGCCGGCTCCAAAAAATATTTCGCAAATATAAAATATTCAAGTGTGAAAATATTTCACGTAATTTATTTTCGTTGGCATAGGCAACCACAAAATATTCTTACTGTCTAATATTTCCCAATCTACGGTACATGTATATAGTAATATAACTAAAATTTGTGATTGAAGGTCATTGCTAGAATTAGTATTTAATGCCAAAATCACATGATAATGTTTTTATCACACTTGCAAATTGATGTTTAGCGAATGACGCTGTATGCTAAATTCTTTTCTTGCTATAAAATGCTGCAATACGGTTGTGGTTCTCAACATAGAAAGGTGTCAATGACAGGTTCCTTGGTACCATTATAAGTTTACTAGAGAAGTTTAACATGTTTGTTTCAATTAACCACACCATGAAAAGTGTAACATCAGGGTGGCCAATGCAATAGTATAAGTCTGAACTCTATATATTGCCCTAAACTTATCATAATTGTGACCGGATTTGCGAAAAGGTACCTTTTCCGCACATTTGACATACCAGCAAACAAAATAATGTAACACTTGACTCCTTATACCAATTAACTTGCTCTTAGTATCAAAATGTAGCCAGATACTGTGGCTACATTCATTGACAATTTCAAGCAATTATATGCTATGATCAAAAAGTTATGAAGCTTTGAAGTCCAAAAAATGGGTCAAATTTTGTGTGTGAAAAAGGTACCTTTTCACAAATTCGGTCACAATATACCTGTAGCTAATTTTCTTTCAATGCACAAATCAATAATATTATGTTGTCAGTAGTTCGTAGCACTAAATTAATAGCTCAAAACATCAGCTTATGAAGATGAAAGTGATTCTTTCAGTTCTGTAGTTACCAATCAAAATTTAGGTTATCACAAAATTTACTTGTCAGGTTGAATTATCATACATGTGCAATACCCTTATAGCTGAATCATTTGTTATTATTTTGTGTTCTTTTTGCAGGTACTAATCATTGGATTTGTGCTTTTCGAGGCAAGTCATCTTCTTCTGTTCAGGTGACAGACAGTTTAAGCACAGAGATGAAAATGGACATTAATGTTGTTTTACAAATTGCTAAAGTGTTCCCAGTCACAAAATCAATTTACAATTAAACAGCAACAAATAGGTATTCATGATTGTGGTGTGTTTTCAGTTGCATTCGCGTTTGAGGTATGTGCTGGAAATGATGTAGAGAAAATGCATTTTGAACACTTTTCATGGAAACATCTTTGTGATTGTTTTAGTAAAGGAAAGATGACGTCATTTCCACAACAGGTGAAAGCACAGCCTGTGCATTTCTCAGTACGCAAAGTAGAAAGAGTGGCATGTAAAAATTCATCAGTCAGGGCATAACTATACCCATGCAGTTTTAAGTGGTTTCAGTACCCCTTTTAAGTTTATTTTAAGTTATTAGGAGTTAGAAAGTATCAAGACCGCATGCAGGTTCCAAAATCAAGGATCTACCATAAATAGAACACTCCACTAATTTTATCTTATAGTTGTAAGCAATGGTTTCTCACATGCATGATATAGTATCAGTTATAGTGGCTTCCCATAATTTAAATAAACAGACAAGATACTGTAATAAAACAGTCAGGCAAAATGAACTACTCTAATAGAACAGTCACTTAGATACAATAAAAATCTCTTCACAATTCTTACATGCTGTATCATTTCTCATGTGAGAATGTTCCCAATAAAGGTATTACAGTTTGTTATGGCTAAGCAGCAGGTGTTTGTGGCTCTCTGTACATAGCTAGTTTGTCAGCTGAGCAGTTGCAGACTGTCACAAGATATATGAGCTCTCAAATAACAGTCAGTTGTGATTTGTTTGTTTTTTAGTGTGTAAAAGCTGAAATCATCTGAATTTGCTAAAAAATTTAATTAGCAGTTGTAGTTTTTCGTGGAAATAAATGTCTGATATTTGATACGCCTACATGCGCTTACAGATTTAATAATTACTGAGGCGTACAATCGATTTATAAGCTGAAACTTGGTGGGCTGAACCTTGAGTGATTACCCTAGCTGCTTGCCAAATTTCATTCAAATCCATGCATTTATTGTGCTTTGTGAGCTACAGTACGAAAATCCATACTTTTGGCCAAAACGCCATGCGATTCGGACACATGCTTATTGGCTCGCCAAACACACAGTCCTGGAAGAAATCCTACGAAACTTGGTGGGCTAAATGGTGAGGGTCTAAGGTAATAATAGTAATGCAAAATGCAAGGGAATACGTTGCATAGTTTCTTCATATGAGTGTCCGAAAATTCCTGGTGGCTGAACATCGGTGGCTTACTCTAAGAAAAAATATTTTATGTTGGCCTAAAATGTATCTCTTGTATGGCTGTTCAAACCCATATGTGTATTTGTCTCCTTCCTACGCATATGGGACAGCCCATACAAGTGCAGATGAAATGTCCAAAATTTTATGAGATGAAAGTTTTGTTAAAATAAAATCATAAAGGGCCTGGGACCACAGAATACAGTGTGGGTGACATGCACTGTTTTAACCCTGTCTGAAGTCCCCAACAAACTAGTGTCCAGGGCAAATTGCCCCCTTCTCTCAACAACCACAAGTCAAGAAGAACAAAGTTTTACATTACCACGGCAACATTTAGCTCAGCATTTCCACCAAATTTCATAATTTCCATATATGGAGTGAAATGTCGGTGCTGAAGAAACGGAGGTTAGCAAAGGCCGATGAAATAGCTAGAACTTTAAAACAATTTTACGGATAAACTGTTTTTTTCTTGCTGCAATGTGCATTTAAAATTTTTGCAGCTGGTAGATTTTGACTTGCACGTTCTGCAGTAAGTTACCTAGAGATTTGTTTGTTGTCATTTCAGTTTCTAGTGTGCCACTAGTATTTACAATATATTGTACTTTGAATAATAGCTATATCTTCATTTACTTCAATAGCGGTAAATCATTTTGAAAGGAGTTTGCAAATTTGGGAGAAATTAGGAGTTTAATTCCCAATAATGTTGGATGTATGGCAGACAGCTACCGCAACTAAAGGATCTCGGAAAACCATGTGTCATGAAATTTGAGCATGCATGATCCCATTTTTGTGTATAAATCACCTAACAAGCCCAATATTTTCTACCATGTAAAGGAGAAACCAGCTGATATGGAGGAAATGTTTCAGCCTCTCATTGAAGAAATTAAGAATTTACAGAACAAGCATGGAACATGTAGTTATCCTTTGTCGAACATATGATGTCATACATATTTACTTGTACATGAAAAGTGGAGAATTTCTAGAATCTACATAGGCCACTGACTTGGTGAAGTACTGGTTATTTGATATGTTTACTGCATGCACATATTGTGTCACTAAGGAGGCTATAGTGAAAGCCTTTTGTGATGTCAATAGCACTTTTAGAGTGGTCATTGCTACCATAGCATTTGGGATGGGATTGGATTGCCCAAATATCCGAGGAATAATCCACTGGGGGCCACAAGACAGCATGGAGGAATATCTGCAAGAAACTGGCATGGCAGGAAGAGATGGATTGTCATCAAAAGCCATTTTATTCTATAACAAACTGATTTAAGATCTGAACATATCAACAATGAAATGAAAAATTTATTGCTAGCCGAGGAGTATTGTTGCCTGCCTTTGATGATGAGAAGAACATAGAATCTTCCATTTGATTGTTGCGATGTATGTAATGAGCTTAAGAAGTAAAATATATTATATTTCAGAAGGCTTAGTCTCTCATATCAACGGTGTTCTGCAGTGATACTTTTCATTGTATTTGGACAAAAGTCTTCAAAATGTTGGTGTGTACGTCCAGAGTTGAACACAGTAGTAGCACAGTAGGTAATGCAACACAGTAGGTAGCTATTAACATATGCAACTATGATACATAAACATGTTATCTTCAAAAATTTTCATAGTTCCCGCCAAATAGTGTTTGGTGTTAATTCATCAGGGTGTGGCATATCCTTTGCAATCTTCTTGTACTCCTTGTAATGTTCTCCACTTCCACATTCATTTGATTTTTCTACTCTAAATCATTTATTGCTCTGAATTCTAGAAAATAGTTTACTGAATAAGACTCCACGGGTTATCTGAAATGGGCTCAATATGTGATCATTGTGCTCTGTTGAAAGGTGCAATTAATTACAAAAGAGAACATGGTTAACTTTCTGTTGTGTGGGGCAGCATATCCAAGTGGTTAGGGCGTCCGCCTGGTAACTGAAAAATTCCAGGTTCACCCTACCTTCTTCTGTGCTGCATACTCGGGACTCCTCTACAGTAGGCCCTACTAGCATTGCTACATTTGGGTCTGACCCTTCACATTTATTACTTCTTGTTCAAGTCAACAATATACTATGATTACCAATATGACTGGGCTGCACAAGCTCAACAAGTGGTACAACAGAATCAATTGCAAGTTGATTAGACCCTTATATGCCCTTCCCAGCTATCTTTTGTAAGATCTTTTGTGACATTCATAATGATTCCAAGACACTCCAGAGGTTGCTATATTTCCCTGGTAAAAACCATATGCAGCTGTTGATTAATTTGTTTAGGGCCAAGTTTTCTCCCTACCTTCATCCTCTGGTCAAAGACCTATTATTGGCCTTGTTGATATATACTGTATTGTATATGCTATGCAACTATTGTGACTGCTGCATTTTTAGCCTTGCCAGGGATTTCCAGAACCTCAGAAGGGTGTAACTAATCACTGGACTGGACTACGGGACTGGACTACGGGACTGGACTACGGGACTGGACTACTGGACTGATATAGTTTTGGTTTTTACACATTCTGAGGTTGGTTTTATTGAGTCTTGCTAGCTAAGGGCCTTCAGAAAACTTGCAGTCTGTTACTAAAATGATGAGTGTGAGTACCAAAAACTGACTTCTCACTACTTGTTATGCTCTATAGCATTTATACACTTCTTAGTCAGCGTTGTAAGTGGGCCGGGTCATCTGGATTATCCGGATCATTTGGGTCACATTTTGTCCGGGTCAAGTGGGTCTTATCCACTTCACTGAATACCTGGGTATGACCCAGATGAGATCACGTGTGACTATAAGTTAACAAGCTCGATTGTATTGATGGAAATGCAGTTGTAAACATCAAGAAACACGTGGAGCCACACCCACCATTCAGGAATATGCTTTGCTGTCTGTGCAGGGTATGTAGAGCCACGTCCTCTTATCTGAATTGTACTAGCTGTGCTCTGCGGGCACCAGATCTGTGTTGCTACTTGAAATGTAGGTAACTAACTTCTGGATATTCTGTAGCTCCATGTAAACTTACCCCCACTTGATAATACGTGCGTGGAGCCACACCCACTTGATAATACATAGCTACTCACTTCTTGCAGACAATTTTTTTATAGTGTAGGGCTGACTATTGGAACTTGTAGCATTACATTAAAGTTAGCAAGTAAACACTAATGATAAATTTATACTGTCTAGAGCTACACATCAGCTATCGTTAAATATACATATGTGTCATATTATAGACCTTTTTAACATGATCCAGAAACACTGTAAATTTTCTACATCCTGTGTTATGGTCAGAAGGATAATTCGTGAAAATGGCATAAGATAGTGAGGAGAACTGTGTGAATGTTTTACTCCAAAAGGAACTGTCTGACAGCAAATTTCAAATTCTTACATATGAAACTCCAAGAACTGCTGGTCAGATGATGGTAGTGAAGAGTAGATTACATTTGTTACCTAAGAAGTCATACCCAGTGTGGATACATGCTGTTAAGAATGCCTAGAAATTAATGTTGTGTTGTATACTGTCCTGATATAGTATTAACAAAGTTGTTACTGTAGAAATGTCACCAGTGGAAATTGTTGAGAGATTAGGGTACAAATATTTTGAAGGGAGAAAATAGACAAGTAGCATTTGCCAAAGCAATACCAGTATTATGTTCAATCACAAGGAGAGTTGGCTGTCATAGTGTGATTTTGTGGTGTACAGCAACAGTGATTGCCATTGATCACTGATTAGAATACTGGACTGTTCTTGAAGAAGTGTTAGAAACTTTAATTTATGTGTGTAATAAAAGAGTATAGTAATACAGTATTGGTAGGAAGAGATATATAGTTAGCTATGTAGAATGACCACCTTGTTACTGTAATTAGGTAAATCAGATCATTTTAAAGATACAGTGTACAATTGTCACCAATACTGGCACACTAATAAGGCATTTGAGGCTAAAATCGAAAATGTTTGAAATCCCACTAACATTGCATGTATTGTGTTAACTATTAACACACAACTAGTTCCAGTCTTTTGTAGCCTTGTCTTAAACGCAGACACCTTATCAACCATTCTGGCATCACTCAGTCTCAGTACTGTATCTGCAGTCAACATTTAGTTCCATCTTACAGGACTACAGTGCAATAGTAGTGGCAATCTTTGTAAATAATTATCAATTATTCACTATATGTAGAATATACAATAATGTAGTTATTAAGGTCGGTACACTTACAGTATTAGCAGTCAATCTTACAAACTACACTAACATTTCAGTGAATTGATTCTTCAAGTGTGCATTGTTGTGCGTAGTAAGCACCTGCATGAGTGCTCAATTGAGAAAATGTCATGAAGTTACATGTGAGGAAGTTTTATTATCTGTAACCGGCTTCAAACCTTGGCAATTCTGCTACTAAGTACATACATATTGATACATATTGGGCTAGTAAAAGGAGCTATATAATCTATAAGCAAATTATTTCATTAACATGTGTATGTGTTGATATGATAGGCTAACTGGGGAAGACAAAAAATGAAGGAGTGATGGTGGTCTATTTGTGTTTCGATTTGTGAACAAAGTTTCAAGGGACCAGCTCATGCGACTATCAAGTGCAGTAGTGGTGGCACTTTCAGTAAGTATTTGTAAGTATTTATGTTTGTTGTTACTGTGGTTCAACATCCACAGTTGTGCACTGAGGATGAAGTGGCTGAGCTTGATATGATCATACTGTGTGATTTGATCGCATGCCATCTTTATGTGTCCCAATCAGTAAGTGCACCTGCTACACATTCTCATGCACGCATCATGCACATCACATCAACAGGCACTACTGCACCACATGTAACCAGCTCTACAACACATGTAAGCAGCACTGCATCTGAAGAGCTTCTTGCAAAAATTGAGTGCCTGAATGCATGCTGCCAGTCATTGTGAGAAGAGAATGACAGGTTGAAATCCCAACTTAATGGAACGACTGAAGTTGAAATAACTGCCAAATGTTGACAAGAGTATGCTAATAGTGTAATTGGAGCAGATAGCAGTAGGGTAACTCCTAGATATCAATACAACTGTGCCCATAGTGTAAACCCAGAATGGACTAATGACTCATGCAAATGGACAAATAAAAGAACCACATTTTTGGCTTACATAAATCATTTAAAAGAAACACATGGTGAAGACATTACAAAGAAAACCAAAAATAATCTGCTACCCGACGTTCTGCGAACTAATCAACAGAAAGTGCTCGTCAGGCCTAAGAAGCAAATAACAACAGGTTTCATTACCGATTCTGTGCCAACATTAATTTTTTAGTTGAAGCCATGAAGAAATGCGTATGCCTAAAGAAATGGAACGTAATCTATAGAAGTACATCATAATGATTGTTGATAGTCTTTTGCAATGTCAAGTGACCTTGATAAGATTGACCAGTTGGTTGATAAGTTTTCTGAAATTCTTTCATGTTTAGAACAAGACTCGGCAACCTCAGATCATCAAAAGAGCTTGAAGTTACAAAGTGCCACTATAAATTGGTCAAGGGAAATAAGGGAAATTAGACCAACTACAACTAGAGAGATCCAGTTAAATGACTCGGTTATTTGTACTATTGAAAGTGAATTGAGGGCTTAGGCTTTGATTCATGGGTGGAATTTCCACACAACTAATATTCAGTCTTTGGCCCAATTCAGCTTTTATGAAAAATGGATCAACTAAATTGCAAAGCAGCTGGCATAGTTGTCCAAATTCTCAAGAGACCAACTGATGCAACTGTCAAGTGCAATAGAGGGTGACACTTTGAGTAAGTACAGTGTATTTGTCAACATTATTTCAGTTGTTACTATGGTTCAATATCCACAGTTGTGCACTGAGGATGAAGTGGCAGAGCTTGATATGACTATACTGTGTGATTTGATTACATACCACCGTTATGTGGTCCAATCAGTAAGTGTACCCACTACCACTCTCATGTACGCACCGTGCACACCATATCAACAGACACTACTGCACCACACGCAAACAGCACCACATCACGTGCAAGCAGCACTGCATTTGAAGATGTACCGCAGCTTCTTGTAAGAATCAAGCACCTTAATGCATGATGCCAGTGGAAAATGACAGATTAAAGTCCCAATTAGATGAACGACTGAAGCTGAAATCACTACCAAAAGGCAAGAGTATGCTAATAGTGTAATTGGAGCAGATAGCAGTAGGACAACTCCTAGATATCAATACAACTGTTCCCATAGCGTTAAACCAAGACAGACTGGTGGCTTTTGGAGGAAGTGTCAGTAAACAAATAAAAGAACCTCCTTATTGGCTTATATCAAAGCATCTAAAGAAAAAAAAACATGGTGAAGACATCAGAAAGAAAGCCAAGAAAAGCTACTACCTGTTCATCCAAGCCCATTGGCTAGTTCAATCAAACATCAGTAGTAGTTTCAAGCCATACTGGACCATTCGTAATGAGTTTACCATATGTGAGGGCCTATTGCTACATGACAATGGAATAGCTGTTCCTGGTAGCAAGCAAAAAGATGTACTACAACACCTTCATGAAGGTCACCAAGGGTTTGTTAAATGTAAGCTGAGAGCTAAAACCACTGTTCGGTGGCCTGGAATTACCAGGCAAATGGAAACTGCCATTCAGCATTGCAGTAAATCCTTTCAGACCATAACCAAGCCATTGCTTCCCTTACAATTTCCTCAAAGACCATGGGAAAAACTAGGTTCAGATCTATTCCAGTTGTAGGGTGCCACATACCTTCTTGTCAGATTATTTCTCCTACTATACAGAAATGAAGAAACTATCAAGTACCACATCGAAAGTATCATCTTGTCTTTGAAAGCAATACTTGCCAAACACGGCATACCTGATGTATTGCTATCAGACAATGGGCCCCAGTACTCATCAGTCAAATTCATCTTCTCATGGATTCAAACATCAAACAAGTAGCTCTTATTACCCACAAGGTAACGGAGAGGTAGGGAGGGCAGTGAAGATGGTAAAGAAAGTATTGAATAACTCCAAGGATCCCAATTTAACTTTGCTTTACAGAACAACGCCACAGTGGCAAGCCATCTGCACAGCTATTAATGAGCAGGCAAGTCCACTCTAATTTACCAACCTAAGGAATGGCCTGACTTTAAGGTTACAGGTTAGGCGCTTAATAATAGGTTATTATTTTTCGATGTGTGATAATGGATGGTGCAATATTGGCACGAAACTCAAGCAGGTGTTAGTGAGAAGGTTGTTAACTTTAAAGCGTTGTATAGCCACGTGATAATAGCGGAGGAATCATACAAAGTGAGTGTTAATAATTTACTGCTGGAAGGTAGTCAAACGTAAAATTAAGTCCCTACAATATGGTTGAACCAGCATTTAGCGCTACTGCTTAATGTGGTTATTATTCATCAAAAATAGCAGCTGTCAGCTAATTAGTACTAATTTTTTATGGCAGTGTCAATGGGTGTTTATATTATCCAGGTCCTGTCATGGAGACTTTGTGGGAAAACTGACTAGAGGCTGGTTAATTATTGTATCTTTCAAGGATAATGGCGATTAGTTCTGCTACGGAAATACCGCAAGTGCACTACAGTGCTGTTACAATCGGATAACAACTCAATTCGTCCATGAGGACCTAGAAATCACTAAGTAATAGATTAATAATGCTAAATATCATGGTGTGGCTTCCCATGAAACATGCTTTTTGATGAATAGCAACTCAACAGTTTCGCTGTTTAGTACCTGCATTTCTGTACAAGCGCATCTCTTGTTGAGTGTATCGCCGCTTTTGGTATTTCTTGTACGTTGATATGCCATGTTATATTAGTACGTTCTTCCGTGCAAAACGGTTAAAACAGAACTATAAGCAAAGCGCCTACAAAATTATTTACTGGGTAACCCGTAACCTTAAGAACTATTTCACAGCCATGACTGTTCCTATACATATGATGAGATGTCAACGTCATACCAAAGGTTTTGCGAATCCGTGAATGCTGTTATAAAAGAACAAACTTTTAACATTTATTGAAAGTACCAGTAGTCAGGTATGTAGAATGTTTGGGTGCTTTCCTTTAGTTTATAGTGTAGAAAGTAGTTCAAAAACAGCATTACATAAATTATGATGTAAACAACATTTTAAAAAACATATAGGTTTGATGTGCTTTGATATTATATTCTTCTCTTGAATTTACGTCAAGGACAAACTAAAGAGACATTTTGACTATACTAGGGAATTTCCTCAGTTCGATTACAATGATCCTGTGTTTGCATCAAGTAGCATAAATTCAGAAGCTGTCACTGGAAGAGTTATCTAACAAGCCAACAAGCGGTCTTATATTGTTGAAACACTTACTGGGGTGCCTAGAAGGAACTGGGTTCACTTAAATGTACGAACGAACGAACCGCCTAGTCTCCCTGTGGTTCCAGAGTCCCTAATTGAGCCTATGACATTGTCACTTAGTGGTTCTACAAGAAGTCTTATATCATCACAAGGACCAGAACTGGCATTGTCATCAATCCTCCCAAATAAACTGAACTTGTAAAGGGGGAGATGTACTGTAATAGTCATGCACGTGATTGTGTATTCTTTATATTGGTTTTACCGTGTGTCATCACTTATGAATCAAATGACAAGTATCACTAAAATACAAAAACCAAGTGAAATAGCTACAGGGGTACTTACTTTACTATAGTTTAGGGCATGTGTTTATTTATAAAATATGGAAACATTAAATTAAACATTGAGTTTAGAAATAACTAACCACCATATTTAAAAATCAGTTTTCATAATTTCATACACGGTGTAAACACGGTTGCATTTGATGAACTAGCTGGATAGGCCTTAATTTACATCACAGCCTTGCGGTTGCACTCTACATCACAGAAATAGAGTGCAGGGGATATTCCACCAGTTGAACCAGTGTGATTTTAGTACAGTGAGACTGAGGTTCCACACACCAGTGGAGCAATGAACTGTTAAGTAACAACTTATCATTAGGAAATTTTACAGAGGTGGTGACAGGGCCAGGACGAATAGTGATGACGCCTGTAAGGTTTGGCCCCTTCTTAGGTTAATTAAGTCATACCACCTTTCTGTGGCCCGACCATTAAGTGTACCCACTATGCATTCTCATGCACACCACACCAACAGACACCAATACACCACACACTAGCAGCACCACATCATATGCAAGCAGCACTGCATCCGAAGATGTACCACAGATGCATGCTGCCAGTCATTACGAGAAGAGAATGACAGGTTGAATTCCCAACTTAATGGAATTATTGAAGCTGAAATCACTGCCAAAACGTGGCAAGAGCAGGCCTTAAATTAACGTGTGATCAACAAAATCCACACAAATAACACAATGTCTGTACATAATTAGTTTTGGCAGACACACATGTCCTTGCAAAACCAATAGTGGTACCATAAAAGCTGATGTGGACATGTTTGATTGTAGTGCTAACTGTCACTTGGTTGCTAGGAGATCTACATTTTCTCAACCCAAGGATTTACCATTGCCACCTCCCCTTTGCACACTGCTATCACCAGCAGCTGTAATGACCACAGCCTGGTGATACGTTGCAGCTATGTGGTTGTATTTAACTTCAACGCTTTCAGTAGAAACTCCCTATTCCAATTCCAGCAGTGTATATAAAATGCTCCTCTAGCTCATGTCTGTACAATTTGACTCTATGTCTGTACATTTGTGAATATGCAAGGATATTTGTCCTCATCACCTTAAAAATTAAATTAAGGCCTGCAAGAGTATGCTAATAGTGTAATTGGAGCAGAGAGCAATTCCTAGATATCAATACAACTGTGCCCATAGTGTAAACTCAGAATGGCCTAATGACTCATGGAAATGACAAATAAAAGAACCACACTTTTGGCTTACATAAAGCATTTAAAAGAAACACATGGTGAAGATATCAGAAAAAAAAGCTGAAACAATCTGCTACCCATTCATTTTGGGAACCAATCAATAGAAAGTGCCCGTCGGGCCCAAGATGTAGCTACAGAACAACGTTAAAGCTCAAGGGTAGCCAGAAGACTAAATATTATGGATAGAAGTGAAAGTAGGGAAGTAGTCGGTGTGATCGTCTTTCACAGAATGCAAGTGGGCCTGTTGTGCTTAGGAGGTCTGCACAGTTAAGGGCTCTTCCTCGACCCAACTATGCAGAATGACAGATTTAGACATGGATTAGAGTTGTGCAACAATCATTATCATTATTGTAAAACAATAGTAATAGCAGATTTATGGATACTATTGTAAACCATATGTGGCCAAACTGAAATGATTTAATGTTACATTTCCAAGAAAAATTCTAACAAAAATATTTTGATTTTTTTGCAGTGGTGTACTGGCTTCCACTTATTTTAAGCTATAAAACAAACACAATTGTGAAATGAGTGACTTAATAAGACATAAGCAGTATTTTAGGGTACTGATGAAACCCGGAATGGAACCAATCGGGGCATGCGCCAATTTGAAAAATCGTTTTGTGCACTGTTTCCTACTGCCTCACAATAACTAGAATTGTGCTAAAATTAGAAATCATTCGCTGTAACAAAATATTTGGTCCGGGTGCATAATCGGCCCGGTCGAACCAAACATGTCTGGTCCGGGCAGACCAAATGCAACAACAAAAGTGGTCCTACTGAAACAAAAATGGTCTGGGTCAGAATCTAATTGTAACTCGCTGCTTCATGCCTACAAATCACTTTGTAATCATCTATGGTGTCTTTCCAGTTGCAAAACTGACATTTCATGCAAAAATCTCTTCACAGTCTGCTCAGCTATAAATCTTTCGGTCCACAGGATATCAGCCAGTCTTCAGAGTTTTTGCTCAGTACCATAGTAGCTAGTTGTATCAGCTTTGCTTTTATTTAACAGCATCGGCTCAACAAACTAGCTAGTGGCAAGTGTAGCTGCAGCTAGTGAGAGAGTGTTCCATGGACCAGGTGGACCTCAACGTGGACCATGCTGATGGAGACCAACCATTGAACTGTGACAAAAGGAATGAACAGTGATGATGGCAATTCACAACTAGAGGATGTGTATCAATATGTTACCAATAACAAGTACAGGTATGGCCTTACTAATAACCAAAAGCGTGTCATAAGAAAGAAAGCAAAAAGCTTTCATGTTTCTGATGGAGAGATGATGTTCAAGAAAAAAAAAATTGAAAGCTAAAATGATAAGTTCGATACATCAGAGACTGAAAGGAGCAATTAAGAATTGTTCAAGCGTGCCACCAAGATGAAACATCAGGCCATCTTAGTTGCAGGAAGACCTTAGCATGGATTACAGAAAGATACTTATGGAAGGGTGTATCTAGAGATGCAAAAGAAATAGTTCAGCAATGTGATGTTTGTCAACGTGTAAACAGAAAGCTTGAAACCATTGCTCCAGTATTGCACCCAGTTCCAGTGAAGTCTCCCTGGTACCACTTGGGAGTTGATTTTATTGGGTCCATAGCATATAAGTCACCAGCAGGAAATCGCTACATCCAAACAATCATGGGCTATTGTATGAAGTGGGCAGCTGTTGCGACACCTGAGAAGAGTGAGTATCAAATAGCTAATTCTTTATTCAAGCTATTCATGAAAATGGGAATCCCTTGTGTTATAGCAACTGATCAAGGTTCAGAGTTTAATAACCATCTAAACCAACAGCTTATGTCTGTATTGACCATAGATTGACAACTACCTATCACCCCCAGGAAAATGGCTTACTGTAGTTGAACGGTTCAACCAAACATTACAGAATACGGTTGTAAAGTACATTGATGAAAGAACAATGGGAGGATTACCTGGACACTTGTGTATTTAGCTGTAATACATCAAATCAAGAATCAAGTCAGCATTCGCCATTTGAGCTGATGTTTGCCCATAGGCTTGTTTTACCATTTGACAAATACCGAACAAAATGATCTTGACACACTATTGAATGATTTCTGTTAAGCTAAGGATTTGTCTCCAGCACACATGCAAAAGCTATATGATGCTCATTATGCAACTCTTGACGTTGCAAAAACCAACAACTTAAAAGAGCAAAAAAAGACAAAAAGAACAATATGATAAGTGCTACTACAAGCCAGGAGCTTATGCAGGAACCGAAGTGCTTCTGATGGATTATGAGAAAAAAAGAGGAAGGGAGGAAAACCAGACCACAGATGGCCTGGTCCTTAAAGTCACTTGGCAAAGCCTTGTATGCTCTTAAAGAAGTAAAAAGAACCTGGGAAAAGCATTAAAAGAGTACATGGCATGCGTCTTAAACTGTACCTGTCTTCATTATAGTTCTCGTTGTCACCCAATGTTGTAGACCAACAGTATGTAAAACCAGTCATCACAGATAACCCCAGTTTTGTAGAATCAGTGACCACAGTGATGCCAGTTTTAGAGCAAACAATAAATCTGATTCTCATGGAAGCACATTTAATACATCATTACATTCATCAAGCAAAGAATTAAGTAAAGGCCAAGATTTTATACCTGAGATTTTAATTGGGAATACTATTGAAACTAGCACACATACTCCTAAGGAAAGCTTTGTTCCTGATCTACTTCTTAGTGGCACTCGACTGTCAAAAAAGATAAGGAATGCTCAGGCTGAATTTTCACCTGCAAATTTTTACCCTGTTCACAAAATACCAATGGAATCAGGAACCTGGGCGGTTATCTCCATTAATAAAATTAAAAACATAATATGACGTATTAATGTGTATGCACACCTAAATCAGCCGTTATAAAGAAAAAGACTGTAGATGCCACTTTAATTCACCTAAAGGAGTGGCTAAATGTAAAAACTATTACAGTTTTCTAGTCCTACTAAGGATTGTCAAGCTCCAGTGAAACATCACAGACAACGAAAACCATTGAAATGAAATGTTCTGAAAGCTACTAAAAGTGATCGCAAGAAGGATAAGATTGACACTTTCAAGGACCAAAATGACTGTCAAAAGAATAAAAGCTCTACAAATGGAAAGAATACACACATGTTGGTGGAAGCAAACCATTTAGAAACGTTAAGGTGTAGATGTTAGTGTCATGAACAAAATATGTACAGGATCTACTTGCAAACACTACATCAAGTAACTAAACGCCTACTTGCAAATACTTTTACTTTGGAGTCACCATTAACCAAACTTTGTCTTGGCTCAACCATATCATTAATGTTTGCAACAAAGCAAATTTAAGTCGTGAATTCTTACAAAGAAATCTCAGAAATTGTTCTTCTAATTGGGGTGAGCCTGAGTGAGCCCCACACTAGCTGGAAAACCGTGTGTACGAGCGTCACATATACAGACATTGTGAATGATCAAATGCGGTGCCATCGTGCATACGAATATCACATTTACGATAATAAATGAGAATGTAGAGGCCAAACATGTGTACGAGCATCATATAACCAGACAAATAGCAGGAATGTATCGGAATTTTTAATCACATGGGTAGTCATTATGCCACATGGCGACTAATCAAGAAAATGAAGAAGCGCGACAAGACAAGTTAAGGAAGAAAGAGCATGATCAAATTTGTAGACAAGCAGAAACACCTGAAGAAAGAGATGCAAGGCATATAACTTTAAGTACGGTTAATTATAGTTTGGCATTTTGCATAGATTAGCTAGGCGCAGAGTGCGATAGGAATAGACTTGCTGCTATAAGATCACAGCAGAGTCAGTCAGACTCAGCAGAAGTGAGCAGTCTAGATTAAGAAGACTAGCTGAGACTCCTGATGAAAGACACGCAAGGCAAATGGAGAACAATATATCACATAGCCAGACTACTATTTCAGCACTAGGGCTTGATATTCTCCCAGCAGCTAGAATTTCCCATACAATTTCATGCTTATATGTTTGGTTGAATATCTAAAAGCTCTGACTTCCAATTTTTTCGACCTTTAATGCATCAGTGATTTATTTCATGCATATTGGGAAGGCGCAGAGAATATGACAGAAGTAGACATTCTGCTTTAAGCACAGGCGAGCATCAAACTACAACAAGTACACACACAACACATCATGACTTTTCAAATCATTTCATACCTCCACAAGTTGATGATCCAGTAGTAATCGACAGAATGCAATAATTCCAAGCTACTATGTCAGCCTTACAAAATGTGTTACGTGAGGTTTGTTTGGAACATTTTCTGTCTACTGCTACTAACATACCAGGTATATATAATTTGCTGGGGGTATCATTGGCAAGGGATGGAGAGCAAATAGGTACTTGCTGACGTATAGTGATGTGTACATTGTTGGCCCAATAGCTGATGTCAGGCTCACAAATGAAGAACTTGAAATGTAGTCTTGTGATGGAGAAAGGATACTGTAGGAGAAAAAGCTCCCGCTAGAGATTCCAAACAGTGGTCCTCATTTAGTCTTTCTTGTAAGCACGTACTGTTAAAGATAATTGGAAAATGATCGAAAACATACTCACCCCTTACACGCTTTAGCATCTGTCTAGCATTAAATCTCTTGCATACAATACATAAGTTAGACCAATAGTTGAGTATGCCTCTGTTGTGTGGTCACCCTATGTACTATGCGGAATCGAAATGGTACAATGGAGAGTTACCCATTTTGTATCTAATGACTTCTCAAGCTACTCTAACGTCACAACTAAATGTTAAATAAACCGAACTGGGAATCTTTAGAACAACGAAGGACTAAAGCTATCATTACTATTTTCTATAAAATTATAAACAATCTAATTTCTATCAATTTATCACAACATATCCACCCAATAACATCAGGCACATGAAGATTTATCATTCTACCTGCAAGACTGAATTGTTACCATCATTACTGTCATTCTTTCCTCCCAACCTCATTCAGACTATGGAACTTATTATCCTATGATTTGTACTCAATAACAGACTTGAACAACTCTATTAGCAAACTTGACAGTATTAAACTGTAGATGTACTGTATATGCACACACCCTCATTGTGAGGCTTGTACATAAATTAAAATAAATAAACTAGAAGTACAAAAGGACAAATTTAATACTCTCAAACATGGTGCAGGTTACCTGTACCATTTTAACCAGGTCCACAAACTGTGATGAAACCATTAGGAAGTATATAAGATTAACAATTACAACTTTCTACTCACAAGTTAGCATTGCAAAATAACGAAATGCTATTTAGTGCCATAGAAAACAGCTTTGGCTTGTGATAAATGTATCCATAAACGTCAAATTGATTGGTTTTAATGGCACCTTTTATCAATTACATTAACAAGTGATTTCATCCACACAAATCATAATACTGTGTGTGTGTATGTGTGTACATGTACGTGATTATAACACATGTACTAATGATAATTTTGGACAAAGGTCAAAGGTACCAACACTGGTGGACTATTGACACTACCAGTTTAATCTCATTCACATTGTGATTACCTCCTTTCTTTTTCTCTCTCCCTCTCTCCTCACACACACGCACACACAGAATAGCCGATATTGCCTCAACGTCATCCTTTGAGGAATCACACAATAACTTGACACTGAGGACACCAACCCCTCCCCCAACCCCACCAATGAAGAAGACAACTATGATCACATTAACATTAATGAATTCATGAAGAACAACTCTGTCCCAATGAATGAAGAACCAGAACAGAGCACCTCAGAGGAATCCCCATCCAAAAACCCCACAAATGCCACCAATAGAAAAGAAAGACTTAAAGCTCTCCTTATCCCGAGAGCACCTAAGTACGGAGGGTTGAAGCCATTCCCCTTTCCAATGTAATTGACTATCGACAACTACTTTGTATTTTTGACTTGGATTTTTATGCTTTGTCATTAACTAACTGAATTTAATTGATAACTGAAGTCTAGCAATTCACTTGTATTATTATTATTGCACGTGCGCACACACACACAATGTATGAAGTACCTTATGTTATTATTGCACATTCAAATTCTACATAGGTTAATATGGATGTAACTACCAATCCTAAGACATGTTTTAAAAGAAATCATCTTAAAGGTATGTGGGGTTTGTCTGTCCCAATAGTAAGTTGTAGGAGTCTTTCAGCCAATATACAATTGTTTCAGTACTTGTCACACGAGATGGAGATACATTAAATATTTCAGGAGCAAGGTAATAAACCCATGCACAGTTGATAGAAGCTGTTGGCTATTATTTATGCACCAGAAGCTTGGATACATTACTGGCCTACAGGAAGCAAAGGAGCAACAGCTATTCCTGATGACATCAGGATTACTGTGCTAATCTTTATAACATCCTAATTGTTAACAGCCTTGGTGCTTCTTGCAAATATGGTGCATTAGAAACTTTATAACCAGACAATAAAATGTAGACCAATAATAAACAAGTCATCCCCCCCCCCTCATGTCCAAGTTGTCATGTGATTAAAAACAGTATAGTGTGAACAACACAAATACCACCCTGTTTACACTTAACAATGCTACCCAATAGTGAACAAACACCTGCTACATGTATATTAGCTACTGTCCACCATGGGATACAGAAACACTAGCATATATTATTACCCAATGACCTTAATGTAATTTTGGAATGTATCTATTTCTTCCAACTAAGACTGAAAACAACATGTACCTTTTCTAGTGCCAATAAGCAGCATATTAAAATGCATCGCCTCCAAACAGTTTCACAAACATTGACAAAAAAAAGCATTAACTAGCACAGCAGTTGCATATAAAGCAGTTTCAAAACCATGGTAACATATTGGCAGCCATATTTTTGTACCAGGCTGGAGATGGCAATGGTTGATTTCCTTGCTTTATTCACCCAGACAAAGCAAGGAAATCAACCATTGCCATCTCCAGCCTGGTACAAAAATATAGCTGTCAATCCATCACCATGGTTTTGCAACTGCTCTGTTAGTCTCGCTAGTCCAGAAAATGGATCATTGATAAAACACAATCACAGCACCTTTTTGATTGCCTGCTACACTAGAAGGGTTTTAATGCAAGTCTGTTCCATAGCGAGTATTTAAAAATAATAGAAATGCTAAAAAAAATAAAAAATACTGATTCGTTTTGGCGGCAAAAATGGAATTGGCGCTAAAACTCTTAAGTTTCAGTGGCTTCTACCATGTCTATGCAAACTTTAGGGCTGATTATATATGCCAGTAGCACTGTTCCAGCCATCACTTTTTTAAAGAGTAAAGGGCTGCTGGCTACAGCCATGAATTGCAACTCATGTGGTGTTCCCATGAACTGGTGTAGGCATACAGCAAGTGCCTGTAAAGATGAGTGGAGCTGGAGATTCCCCCTATGCTCAACATATAAGTCCATTAGGACTGGATCGTTTTTTAGTAAGTCAAAGCTCAATCTCCAAAAATGGATTAACTTGATACACCTCTGGTCCATTGGTATGCCGGTCTCAACAGCTTGTACAGAAGCTGCAGTTGCAAGTAAAACAGCCATAGACTTGTTTCAATGGCTGAGAGAGGTGTGTACCACTAAACTGATAGCTACTCCAATCAAACTTGGTGGACCTGGCACAGTGGTCCAGGTAGATGAGTCTCTCTTTAATCACAAGCCAAAGGTATGTAATATGTACACAAATATAAACACTGACTCAAGGTGAACAATCACTACGATGATTTAGTAGATGTATCACTGCTTGTTATGAAAATGAAAAATTGTGGCACAAAATTCAATCTATAATCACGTGGTGTAGGGAGACGAAGCGGAATTTCCATGGATTTTACTCTTTTCACCACCTTTCATAACCCTTACATAATATTAAGCTCAAAAGCATCCAGACTTCCTACTGCAGTTGTTGCTCTCTCTCTTTGACTTTAGGGCACACGTCTAGTAGTTGCTGCGAGTAGTCGACTTTAGGGGAAGCGTCCAGTAGTTGCCGCGAGTAGTCGACTTTAGGTGAAGCGTCTAGTAGTATTAGCAAGGTTAGAGTTCAGCTTTGGTTTCTTCTTCACCTTTAGGGTTAGGTTCTTCTTACTATATACAGCTTACTTCGTGAGTCACATTTATAAGATAGAAAAGAAAGCAATCAAAGGAGCTAGCAATGGTAGCATATACGGTAGCATGCTGGGTTATCACACTGGTATCCCGGATTCGATCCTCCTTCAGGATTACACTTTTTTTCTTCGCCTTTTTGGTTCACCATTTTTGTCTAAGTTCTATAGGAATATGAAATAGGGTGAAAAGAGTGATACCCGAATTTCCATGGAACGGACTTGCATCAAAACTCTTCTAGTGTAGTAGGCGATGGTCCCAGAAAATAGGCCGGCCACACGACACACCTGATTAAATACTCACCGATTTGCTGGTACCTGCTCCATTACTGCATGGTTGCCATCTGTGTTGCCATCTATGTTGCCATCAAGACCTCTGGTTTTAACGCGAGTAACGCCATGCTCCCCGAACCTCCTCACGCACTGAAAGAAATCCACTGTCAAACAACACCGTACAAACAAACATTACACAGCGAACCTGAACGACAGTAAGCCTCGATATGAGAAAGCTGATTACGATGAAAGCGAACATGAAAGTCTCGTGTGAGAATACGCCAGCTTGCTAATTAAGTCACGTGGCACAATCACGTGGCTGGCAAGTTATACCGGTGTCACAGTGATATATGTATATGTTTCCTCGGGTAACGTGTTTCCCGCACACATATCCCTAGGGATCCGTGTTTCCCCGCACACATATCACTAACTAGCTAACGACCTACAAGTCACAGTGATATGTGTTTCCCCGGGTAATATGTTTCCCCTTTAACTTGAGTCATGTGCAACGTACGTAGTGTTAGCATAGGCGCGCATGCACTTTTAATAATCATAGCTAGCCATTGCACTTACCTATATACTACTAATACTATAATTATACATGTTGATTGAAGAAATCAAGCCATTCATTGGCATGCAACTAGAACTGCTAAACTGTGCCGTGATTTGGCTTTGTAGCTATAATATCAGTTTAATAAAACAGTAGCTACAAGTACATGTATACAATAAAAAATACTATCTCTAGCTACATAGAGTAAATCATGCGATTGCAGCTATGTATAACTGATCAATGTACAAAGTGCTCAATATTATGCTTAGTCTGGTAGCATTCTAAACAGAGAAATGTGCTCTTCTTTGCTTCAGCAATGGTGGTGTTTGCACAATGCGTGTGTGTCCAACATTTGCATTGGTCACATTTTATCTGTAGAAAAGAGTTGCAAAAGATCAAGCTGCATAATATATATTTACATTATACATACCCAGTCACAGTAGTCAGGGTGGCTTAAGCTAATGTCTGAAGCGCCACACATCACACACCTTTCCTTCATATCCACTATAAGATTAAATTGTTATTCATCATGCATGCATGCATGCAAGACTAATGCTGCAATTGCATACCTGAATGGGACAAAATTGTGATTGCAATGTCAATCCTTGCCTGCATAATGTCCATACTGCTGAGGTTATCTTCATCAATTGTTCCAGACAATAAAAGTTGTTCAGCAATCTACATAAAGAAAGTAATTGTTAATATATTCGTGTATATAGCTATACCATTAAGCTTTATACGTCTGTACCTTCAATGAAAAGACTCCACAGTTGAAAGGATCAAATTGTATCTTCTTGCTCACTTCATGTACTTTAACTTGTCTATACTAACATAATCAGAAATCATGAAATCGCCCCTTGTCTTGAAATATTTTCTGTGTGTATATATGCACACGTGCATAAAACCATAATCGTATGCCAAATTATTTGCATGCATAAACAATGACCCACTTTAATGCAGCAAAGGTACCACGCAAAGCACGGGATGGTCCAAATGGATCAAGGTAGTAAAAGTGCTTTGATTCCAGGTCAATAGCCTAACAGTGTGCACATCAATACCTAATGTGATTTTATTGCTTAATTAATTAGCTAACAATAAATATCCAATGATTACTATCTTGATTGTAACACCCAACCAGATATTTCTTCTGATGTAAACTTTCCTGTATAAGGTGACATACCACGCATCTTCAACATTGCACACAGGAGTATACTTACCCTGGATAATAGATAAGATCTGTGGCATACAGCTGAGCGGTTTATTATTGTTGTCAGTGTCTGACTGGGGATGACAAAACAATTGCCATGTATATCTGCTAACAGCCTCAGATATCCATTAATAACCTAAAGAAGTGTTATATGTATAACACAAACAAGACATTTACGTAACAGCATGTGATTCTGTAAATAGCTTTACATACCTCATCATTTAAGTAACAATTCTGTTTCAGGGTGTGAAAGCTCCCATGATGGATGGAGAAACGGTTTATTCTTGCTTTTATCACATGACATGGCTGCCCTTTCCAAATGTGTTCAAGTTGCTTCTAAAAGATACACAACACAATATCTGTTTTGTGTTATATCATTATGTAATACATGTGGTTCTGAGCTTTCTTTATTTGTAATCAGTGTAAGATTACTTGATGGGCGAGTTGTCTTCTGGTCTGTTTTCTAATATATAGAGAGAGACAGTAGATTATACAGTTCTGTAAAACATAATTATAGTGACACAAATATACAGTGATTGTATGTATACACAAAAAGTACCAGTAAGGCTAACATATCCTTCATATGTACTAACCTGTATAGCTGCCTTTACTTTGGAAATGGTTTTGGACTTTTCAACTTTAACTACATCTGGCTTTACCTATATATTCACATTAATGCTAGCTATCACAGATATAGTTGCACTAACTTTGCCATTAACATCACTTTTAGATTTTTTCTTGGAATTTCCATCAGGTTGCTATGTATATGCATTATACACATTGTGAAAATAAATCTTTTTTAGTATACACGCCTTACTAAATGTGGTGGTATTAATTTGCGCTTCCGGACCTTCCTCACATTTTGATTATCACTTGAATTTACAGAAAACTTTAATAATCGCTTGCATTTTGCTATTCCTTGTGGCGAAGCTAGAACTTCATCAACCATGGTTTTCTCTAAAATTCAAAAGAGTAAATACCACTAGACTATGGATCACACTGCTTACTAGTAGTCATAGCAATTGGAGATATTTGGCCTTGATCTTGGTGAAAAGTTGGAAAGTAACCTCCAGCAGAAACTGGTGTACTGGATGCATCAACTTCATCTGCAAGGAGTCTGTTGCCTATCAAAGCAAAATGATTATATAATTCACATATAACAACCACTTACTTATGCTACCATTAAATGCTGAAGTTCCCACTAAGCAAGGCTCAAGCTTGTTGCCATCATCCCCTTGAAACCTTGGCTGTTCATAAATATGAAATGCATGATGGCTTTCAACTGAACCATCACGCATTAAGGGCTGGTCACTAATTCCCTGGTCACTTCCCACTGAGGGCTGGTCACTTCTCACTGAGGGCTGGTCACTTCTTTCTGAGGGCTGATCACTTTTCACTGAGGACTGGTCGCTAATTTCCTGGTCACTTCTTATCGAGGCATGATCTTTATCAACTGGCATGTCTTCCTCAGGTAAATTAGACTTTAGAAACCTGTTGGTGTTGCCAGTAGCATTGTTATCACCATTTTGACAAGGTATTTTTAGGTAAGGCTTAAGTTGACAAATGTTGATTCTTTGTTTAAGAATTGTGTCAGATTTGTTCTTCAGCAGGCACGAAGTTTTTGTGACCTCAACAATAATGTAAGGACCAAGCCAACGATCTTCCATTTTCTTTCCTTTTTTTGTCTTTTGCTGCATATTCCGTCTCAATACTTTATCACCAATCTTAAAGCCATATTCTACTATTCCTTTCCGTTGTGCGTATTGTTGCTTTTGTTTAACTTGTGCAGCTTTAATAGCCATATCCGTCTTGGAAAAAATAGATTTCTGCTTCTCAAAACATTCTTTAATATACTGTTCAAAATCAGCCTTGCAAAAATTATCTATGGCACCATCCAATAAAGTAGACTCAGCTTCTTTTTCTGCTTCTAAAGGAAAGCGTGCTTCTCGTCCATACATTAATAGAAATGGCGTATGTTTGGTAGAAGCCTGCACACTGCTATTAGTCGCAAAAATGGCAAATCGAGGTATTTTCCCCAGTTATCTGAATAGTCTTCCATGAGCTTTGACATAGATCTGAACATATTCACATAAAAAACAACAACAATAATATGCTGGTTGATTAGTACATAATATAGTTGTAGGAACAGAACTAAGAAATAAATTTTGTCACATGCATAAAATATATACCTTTTTAATGTCTGGTTTGTTCTTTCATCAAGACCATTCGATTGGGGATGATATGCAGTTGTTATTCGCATCTTGACATCAAAAGCTTTTTGTAAAGCTTCATTAGTCTGAAACAAAACAATGACAATTACATTTAGCAAGTGCATAAATAGCTACAGTTGCAGCTACCACAATTATGCATACCTGATTAACAAACTCTTTTCCTTGGTCAGTAATAATATGCACTGGAGCTCTCTGGCGGCAGTATACCTTGTATATTCCTCTGGCAACTGAAATTGCTGACTTGTCTTCTATGGGAACTGCTTCAACAAATTTACTGAAATAATCTGTCATGGTTAAAACATATTGGTGCCCTTGAGTAGTTGGCTTGAATGGGCCAATCAAATCCATTCCAACTAAATACCAGACTTTGGGTGCAACAGCAATAGGCTGTAATTCTATTGCAGCTTTCTTCAACTGCGGGGCATTTCGCTGGCAACGGTCCCACACTTTGATCTGTACATTTAAAAATTATACTATATAGCTACTGGTACATCATATTATACAGTATATATATAGCTTCAGTTTCGCATGTATGCAAACATGTGTAGTTACAGTAGTTATAGACAGTGTATTGGTGCATACATGCGAAACTACATAACAGTTTAGAACAGCAGTGACAATATGCAACACAATAGTTATCAACATTATGTAACTATATTGCTAATTACCCTCTCTTCAATCTCCTTATAGTAGTTGGGCCAATAGTACCGCTCCTTGATTTTTGCTATGGTAGCATCTCTACCTTTATGTCCACCAGCAGTTAAGTGACATTCAAGAAAAACTCTATCTATTTCATTCTTTTGCAATACTATCCTGTCAAATGTTGTTCCATCTTTAGCAGTATCCACATAATACAGTTTTCCCTGTTGCATTTTGTAGGTTTTACAGCTTCTTCGTAAAACAAATTTCTGTGTCTTTGTATAACCAGCTGGATAACTTTGATTATCCAAATAGCCAACGATGGCAGCATACTGTTCGTCCTCCATTCCCCAGTGACAGCAACTAGGTGCTTCAAGGATCTCACACAAAATTATCAGTCTCACTTGAAGATCTCTCAATATATCATATACTGTAGCTATTAACAGTTTTCTCTCAGTAACACTTCTCAGCTAGCTAACAGTTTCTCTCAACAACACTTCTCAGCGTGCTTAGCTAGCTTCTCTCAGCAGAACACTTATCAGCCTATTTAAATACACACGCTTGACACTTCTAAAATCTCTCACAACACTTTTCTCTCAGCAAAACTATAGCTAATTAAATAATTATGCCACATAGAAATCTCTCAGCGCATGCACGCTTGACACTTCAGAGCCTAACATCTCTTACATGAATGCGCATCAGTCAGGCATGCACAAACTTTATTTAGCTCACTTTGAGAGATTTACATTGCAGCAGCAAGCTCATTATAGTGAGCGAGTTAGTTATATAGCTAGTCTATGTAGCTCAAGAGAAACTAATACAATAAACGTTATTTTATTTTTCTTCACTGGCTCCGGCATACATGCAGTACACAGTGTCTCTTCTAAATTGACTGTCACAGTATAGCTAACTAGTATAATGCTTATATAGTAGCTATATAGCTAATTAGCCAACTATACAGCTATATACATGTAATATGCATGGGTGTCTATTAGCTAGATAGCTATATTATATATCTACTGAATGGTTGGATCGCGTACTCAGTGTTTGCAACTAGCCATAGGACCTTGGAGTTACTGCATGATGGCTATATCTTAGCGGGAAACACGGATCCCTAGTGATATATGTGCGGGGAAACACGAATCCCTAGGGATATGTGTGTGCGGTGAAATGTTAAAAAAATCGCTACGGGAAACACATATCACTGACAGCTTTTGGTGGGAAACACGGATCCCTAGTGATATGTGTGCGGGGAAACACGGATCCCTAGGGATATGTGTGCGGGAAACACGTTACCCGGGGAAACATATATCACTGTGACACCGGTAATAACCGGAACTAGAGTTGTATGAAAGTAAGTTTTTAGTGAGTTCGGGGAGAGCTAGGGTTGGAGCGATCAAAGCAAGCGTTCCGGCGAAATTCATACAGACAGTGAAAGACATCATTATGCTTAACAGGCAAACCTCAGGTTAGGGTTAGAGTTGGGTTCGGCTTTGGTTTCTTCACCTGGTTTGCCAAATTGGCTTGCTAAAATTTGCCAATTCAGGCAATAATCGATTGCCATCTCAATACTATGTACCTCAATTAATACTCTTAATCATAATAATAATATTCAACATGCTTGAACTGTTGAAACGCAAGATCGAGATACTCTAATAAAGCAGTCAACCAATCTAATAGAACAGTCACGTTTACGTTGCTCTTTTCAAAGCTATATGTAATCAATTTTATTCAGTTACAAAAGCATACTGAATGAGAACGTATAAACCAGAGCTTCCATTACAATATGGGGCTTGACCCCATGAATAACATCCTGGCATACTTCAACTCCCCTGAATTTCATTGTCTTAAAGCACTCATGGCCTGCTCCGCTGCCCCTGCTGAGAGTATTTCCCATCAGTAGAGATACTTTGCCACATGACATCCACTGTATATCTAGTGTTGCTTTTCCCGGCCAAATGGAAAAAAAAAAGAAGCAGTCTGGCCACGTGAGACTAGTGTTGAGCTTGAATTAGCCTAAAAATTGTGTTTATTTTATTGACTGAAATGTCACCAAATTCAGCCTTTTACAGGGGCGGATCTAGGATTTATAAAAGGGGGGGGGGGGGGCTAACTCAAGGTACTAATCTCTTGGGTAGAGGTGTGTGAAGCATGCTGGAACTAGGGGGTCTGGGGGCATGCCCCCCCAAGAAAATTTTGAAAAATGGATGCTAAAATACTGCAATTTGGAGACATTTCCACATAAAATTCATACCTGTAAATATTTTATATACTGCCTTTAGATTATAGGTATGGCTCTCTGAAGCATTTTGCTAATGGAAAAGTTTGGGTAGGTACAGACAATCAAGTACATGATGCACCTCTCTCACAATTGCACAACACTGAATAGGTGCACGTTAGAATAATAATTTTGAAAGTGGAAAATTTTGAAATTTGAACAATACAAGATTGAATCTGAGAGCATTTTCAATGGAAATTGTGTGCCTGAATTAAGTATTGCCATACATATTAACTACACAAGTAGATGAATGAAGCCCTTTAAACAGATCAATACACTTCATTGTATGTATAGGTGCAGGCAGGTTTGGAAAAATTCCATAACAGAACCAACTACATGTTTCCAGTGAATGTTCTATTAGAGTAGTTAGCTGACTGCTCTATTAGAGTATCTCGATCTTATACACCTCCAATGCTGATCCGGGTCCTTGTTGCATAAACTTTAGCATAAATCCACTAATAATACCTTGGAAAGATGTTTATAAGGTGGTTTTATGAGTATTTGTATTATTAGTGATCATATAATTATGCTAAGACAAAATTTCATTATAATACTCAGCATATTGATCAAGTAAAGCCTAAATATGAAGGGGGGGGCTTCAGCTCCCAAAGCCCCCCCCCTCCTGGATCCGCCCCTGTTTTAGTATCTATTTTCAAAAAATTTCTTGGGGGGATGCATACCCAGAGCCCACTAGTTTCAGTATGCTTCGCATGGTGGAAAAAGCCAAAACAAATGGTATAATCCAGGCATGTGAAAAGTTGCCCAAGTTGGACTTGTTTCATACTTGTTGATTAATGATGGTATCATTGATAATGATGGCATGGTTGATATTAATATTATTGATAAATTTGATGATGCTAAATGTGTACAAAAAGAATAAAAAAATTAAATGGAAGGTAAATTTTTGTACGCATGTAACCAAACAGGACTGCAACATAAAGGACCTGTGTGGGCATGGTGTGGTTACAAAATTAAAATTAATAGCTACATCAGTAAAATACGGTTATTATAAAAAGTATGGTTGGCTGAGTCCACCCACTCTTTGCATGATTGAACTAAGAAAATTCTATCAGAAGCTGCATCTTTCAACATCTTCCTGACAAATGATGTGGAAGATGCTGTAATTCAGCAGAACGTTCATGGAGACTGGCTGGTAGTGGCCTAGCGCAATTGTCTCATAATAACTTAACCCTTCATTTCCCAAGTATTGCACAATAATTTTACACTACTTCGCATATTGCTTTATATCCCTTACATACATTTAGCTATCAACATGAAATTTTCAGCACCACTTGTCTGCATTCTAGTGATGACTTGAGAACATGGGTGTAATCATCAAATAATCTAATTAGGATTGGGGTGCATTTAAACATGAAAAAAATGTACATTAATTTTTACTTCATACACTGACTGTGCCCTATTAGGAATCTTTAGCATTTCAATGGATAGCCACAGCATTCAGCTACCTGTAGAAAAAAATTGGAAGTGAAAAGCATATTCTATGAGGATTTTGTGACCAAAATAAGATAATTCATAACCGTGTGAAAGAAAAAGAATATAAACAACAATTAAATGGATGGCTCGTGTAATCAAGATCCTTTTAAGGACTAACTTGTGCTTAGAGGTCACTTATCAAATGAAAAACAAATGTTTAGAGAAACAACTTTCCATCTAGCCACAAAAAAAGGTAACCAGATGGTAATGAGAAAATGTATTGCGGGAAACCAAGGATTAAATATCTGAAGCAATTGAAGGTACTCTACTTTAGATTGTTTCCTGGAAAGGGCTGATTGTATTATGATCAATGTACAAAGTCCAGAGGAGGACAAGTCAATTCTAACATCGCATTTTCATAGTAGTGATATTGCGATAGCATGTCATCAGTATGGACATTGGAATTGTTGCTTAAGGTACTTAGCTCAGAAGTTCTGTAGGTCTGTATATACTAAAATTAGCAAAATTTTCAATGAGTTTTGTAGCTAGAATATGCAGCACTTTATTGTTATTAGAGCATTACAGTGACCAGCTCTGAAGGTCATTGTGAGGTACCTCTTCCCTGAGAGATGAATTTTAAGTTCAGCATTGACACACTATAGCACCGGGCTACTTACTCATTTTGTCCTGCCACACTAAATAGTGTGTTAGGGTCCTCAAAAGTCTAACTTGTACAGGGGTGTGTGTCTGGTGCACTACCAAGAATCAAGATACTCTAAATAGTAGGGCTGTACTGATATTACGAGTATCGGTATCAGTCAATTGCAAGTCTATAGTACAGATACTTTAGTGGAGTAGTTTAAATACTAGTAAAAGTACTATAAGTACATTCTCAGCTTGCACAAGTGACTTTGTAGACAAGCATAAGATCCTGGTCTACACTGTGGGTTGCCCTGGGTTCAGTTCTCCAAGTGGCCACGTGTGTGTGTGTGTTTTTCATTTTTGAGGGTTTTTTGTACCACTTTTTTTTGGTCATACATTTTGTTGTATGATACTACTGACATTACATTGACCAAAAGAGACAATTTTTGATAATAACACTTTGTGAACAATGAATTTTAGTAAATTCAACACAGCCATACTGATTATGCTATGTAATCTTATTATGCTAAATCTCACAATAATACATATCGGTTACAATTATTAAGTATCGGCTAAATGGTTAATATCGGTTTATTAGGAAACCTGTATCGGAAATAGACAATAAATATTGGATATCGGCTGTAAAATGTGGTATCGGTACAGCGCTGATCATGAGTCAATCACTCTAATAGAGGATATGCGCTATCGTCAATGTTCTAATCGACAAAGCAGTCACTTTATTAAGAGCAGCAGTGAAGCAAACTACATGCAGCACTTTTTAAGATCAGGGTGGAGGGCTACCAAATTGTAGAGAGGTTTTCAAAATGTTTGCAACAAAACCACCAGCACCAACTGAAAATGTGATCCATCAACTACAATAGTCAAGCCCCCCCCCCCCCCTCCCCTTCCCCCATAATAAAGGTGTCTCCTCCAACCCTGTAAGCAGGCAGTTATCTTTTTCTCCCTCTTGGCCCTACCAAACCAGAGAGTCTAGATATACCACTGTTGTCAGCTATATGCATGATTACAAGGTGAGCTAGTTCCATCTTTCTCTTCTAGATCTGTGGCTCACCTTACTTAAAGTATATGTAGGTGTATAGCTAACGTAGCTATTCCTATCTAATGACACATCACAAAATTAAAGAATTTATAGATAGACTACATTGATATCATTATAGCTATACAGTAAACAATATATCCCATACAAACAACAGTTCAGTTGTACAAAAAGTGCATCCACGAAAGCAAAAGTAACTGGCAACCATAAAGGAGCTGATATCTGCATGGCACAGCAAGGAAGTGAATGTTACAAGTGTTCCTAGATTCCCATTTCAGACAATGCATTTTCTAAGGGCAAGCTGTTATTATTATGGCTGAAACCTTAAACTCATGAAAACAGACCCATGCAATAAAAATTTCACAAAGACTTGCAAATTATAAAGTGAAAATAGCTATATAATTTTTATATAGCAAAAAAGTTTTGAGGCACTTCCATTAAAGCCGTACTATATACACCCCCAATACCATGCATATATTGATTGTAAAATTTGTTGTGTACCTGTATGCATAGTATACTGCAAAGTCATAATCAAAATAAGGTTTCAAAAGCATGTGGGTGGAAAAGGGAATCTAGGATTTAGCCATACCAAAAGATCTAACACTGTTGGAGGTAAAATACTCCATTAATTGAATTGTACCTGTTAAGATGTTGTATCATGCAAACATTTAGCTGTACAACTTAGCTGCATGCATGCAGATGCAGACCAGATCCACATCACATTGGCCATGCATGTAGCTTCAGATTGTGTGTTGTGCACCCACAGCATCCAGTAGATGTAAAATTAACACTATAATTACATAATTTACATTCCCAGAACACAATACATATGATTTCTCGAGATTAAATATTTGTAAATAATATATAATAGACTGCAATTAGTTTTACTTGCTACATCAACTTCTAGCTTCCTGTACATTGAATAGTATATAGTAAACAAACCAATGCTCTACTATACTACCTCACCTTATCCTTATTAGTACCCATTAAAGGAGCCTACTGGGCTGCAATGTGATGTGACCTGCTTTTTCCTCAAAGTAGGCCCCTAATGTGAGCCCAACAATGATGACTTCTCTTGGTGCATGTCTCTTGTAATTCTTTTACGGAACTTGTCTGATTCCACTAAAGTCACATTTGACCATGTAAACGCCGTTCTTGTGGCTGCCACCATAATATTATGTTCCGGAGTCATGGCCTGTTGGCTGTTGCAACTTGATCCAGCCAGTTTGCTACGTTTTTAAGACTGGCTTCTGTGGTTCAAGTCTTCCTGAAAATGAGAATGTACAGCAATAGTCAAATAAATGCTAGTTTAACACTCACTAGCTTAACCTAACCACAAATGACACATATGCCTACAAAAGTTGTTTTCCAGACCAACTGAATCTTGTATCATTGGTGATAGCTTTGCTAGTATTCCATTGCCAAGTTAGATTTTTATTTTATTTTATTTGTTTAAGCACAAGTCTTGTGGTGGTACATCTAATATGAAGCCATATGACAAAGGAGCCACAATGTTACAAGAATTTGTTTTATTAGATCATGTGTTTACACTTACATAATAATAATATGGCCACGCTTATGTTTAAGCACATGGCTTTGTTGCTTAATGAGCAGACATTCAGTGTAGTGACCAGTGGAGTAAATAAATGACTTCTATATATTGCCACCACTAACATTACTTGTGATCGTGACGCCACTAAAACTATAATGGTTAGTAACTTTTGCGTGCTGAAAGTAACATACTCTTCTCTGTTACTGGGAATTATTAAAATCCAAGCATGACTATACCTGGCTAGAAATATGCTATATAATTGTTAAAAGTTATATATTGTACCTCTGGGCCTGCCACATATCTAAGAGTATATAGGTAGTGCAAGGCACTAGTGGATTTCATCCGCTTCCACAGCAACATATATAATTGTAGACAACATATTAGACTTTGCTGTCATGAAATGTACAGATTAAAGAATATTCCTAAAACCACCCTCACAATACCTTCATGGTTCCTTGGCAGTATTGGTTAGGAATAACCAAGCCAAAAATTGCCTTCAGTATGACCTGAAACGTTTTCAAAAACTTGCTACAAAAAAAAATTATTTATTGGAATTTTCTGACTGACTGACTGACTAATGCTTTCAGACAAGCATAACTTACCATTGCCCTCCTTTGTGTCTGATTTCTTTTTGCTGACAGGCCAAGGTGTCAATTCGTTGTAGCTCAATGGCTTCTCTACATTTATAAATTTATAAGTGGGAATCATCCATGGAGACTGTACTGATTGCAGAGGTGCTTTGCTTACAACTGTTCTCGGTTTGTAATGCTGTGTAGTGGACTTAACATAGTTGAAAGTGAATTGTAATGACCACTTCCACTTTCGAGTCAGTAATTGATAGTTGGAGCATGCGAATTGTTTGTATTTTTTTGTGGTGAGTCCAGAGGTGCTTCTCCTATTTGTATTGCTACATAACGGGCTGAACATAGAAGTGAAGCGCAATGACTACTCCATGTTTGAGTCAGTAATTGATAGGTAGTGGTGTGCGCATTCAAGCAAAACACTAACTCTGGTGCCATTCTTTCTTTTGATGCACTAAGTGTGGGTTCACCAGTCATAATGATGTTACAAAAATGTAAACAAACAAGTATCAGTCATGGGTTAAGACTGAAGTAGTGGATTAAATGTCCACTAGTATATGTGCAAGTATAAGCGACCTCCCTTGTTTCTCTACTTTTTCTTGCTATGATTCCTAATCAAATTTAAAATTCCTAATTCTTGTATATAGAATAAATGTGATATGTGATACGATAGTATAGTGGCCAATAGAGTATTCTTTGAAGATGGGAGTAATAAAGTGCCTTGTATAATTGGAGCTGGAATGCTGGTGTACTGGTAATGCTTGTAACTACTCACTTTGTATGGTTGTTGGACGTACCACTTTTTGCTGCCATTATTGTGATGTCATTGTTTAATTACATTCCACAACTTCGTAATGAAAGAGTTACCAAACCCAGAGCTCTCAACTCGTCTCATGCACTGAAGCAAAATCTCATTCTCTCACTCACAACGCCACGCATTAATCTCTCTGACTTACAGAATGAATCTTGAATTAAAGCAGCCGTTTCTTAGCATCATGTGATCACTCATAAGGGTGTGCTTAATTATATTGTAGCTTGTATTCATGAGTGCTATATTCACATAATATGTCAGGGTTGTTCAACCACCAACCATCAACAGGAGCCATGTAAACAGAAAGTCTCCCATTGCCATTATTGACTTCATTGCACGCATTATAGCTAGCTAATTAACTGACTTCACATAATTTTTTAACATGCAATTATTATATAATAAGTCATTTCCATGCTGTATAGGTATTGTATGTATTCAGGTCATTATCTGTTATAAGCAACATCAGAATATAACAGGGCACACAGCAGCAAACAATGAATTATATAATAGCTATGTATACATTATACAATACAAGTAATTTTTTCTTATACTTGTTTGTGAAGTTTTTTTGCAAGCTCATGACCACTAAATATCTGCTGAGTTACTCACAGCACTATTATAATAGATTATGACTTATACAATAACAACTAATCAGTGGGCGTGGCTCTACATAAGCCTGCAGACAATAATGGATGTGGATTCGTGCATACCTATGGACTGATGAATGGGTGTGGCTACCATATGTCTACAGACAGTAATTTACGTAAGTGGGCGTGGATTCGTGCATACCTATACACTGATAAATGGACGTGGCTACCATATGTCTACAGACTGTAATTTAGGTAAGTGGGCGTGGCTCATGAAAGAAGCAGAGCTACGCTACGACGTGTAGTGACACGTCCACATTTAATTTAGCATGTGGTGTCCGACCCGAATAATCTGTAAAGCAGGACCTGGATGACCCCACTCGGTTTAACATTGTTACTAAATAAACTATATTTGCACATTGCTATAATAGTTCGCCGTGAGTTGCTCTCTCTGATCAATATCAACAGCAAGTCACATATACGTATGTCTTCGGTGCAACCGGCGATCACGTGTATTCGAATAGTTTGATGCAATATACACTGGTACGGAAGCCGTACTATAGTCTATTAACACTCAGCGGTAGAACCTTGACTGATGGCCATGGTAAAGAAGGATAAAAGGTAAGACAATAGCACAAGCATTGTATGCTTATCAATATACCACAGGTTTTTTCTTAAGCGAACTAGAAACGTTTCTGCAAAAAAATTAGGGCTGTAGCCACTTATCCGCTACGATTGACTGAAGGCAGGCAGGCAGGCAGGCAGGCAGGCAGGCAGGCAGGCAGGCAGGCAGGCAGGCAGGCAGGCAGGCAGGCAGGCAGGCAGGCAGGCAGGCAGGCAGGCAGGCAGGCAGGCAGGCAGGCAGGCAGGCAGGCAGGCAGGCAGGCAGGCAGGCAGGCAGGCAGGCAGGCAGGCAGGCAGGCAGGCAGGCAGGCAGGCAGGCAGGCAGGCAGGCAGGCAGGCAGGCAGGCAGGCAGGCAGGCAGGCAGGCAGGCAGGCAGGCAGGCAGGCAGGCAGGCAGGCAGGCAGGCAGGCAGGCAGGCAGGCAGGCAGGCAGGCAGGCAGGCAGGCAGGCAGGCAGGCAGGCAGGCAGGCAGGCAGGCAGGCAGGCAGGCAGGCAGGCAGGCAGGCAGGCAGGCAGGCAGGCAGGCAGGCAGGCAGGCAGGCAGGCAGGCAGGCAGGCAGGCAGGCAGGCAGGCAGGCAGGCAGGCAGGCAGGCAGGCAGGCAGGCAGGCAGGCAGGCAGGCAGGCAGGCAGGCAGGCAGGCAGGCAGGCAGGCAGGCAGGCAGGCAGGCAGGCAGGCAGGCAGGCAGGCAGGCAGGCAGGCAGGCAGGCAGGCAGGCAGGCAGGCAGGCAGGCAGGCAGGCAGGCAGGCAGGCAGGCAGGCAGGCAGGCAGGCAGGCAGGCAGGCAGGCAGGCAGGCAGTAGAAAATTCGTAATGCTGCTTCTGTAATGGCTTCACAACGTGGCAATGCTGCTTCTGTAATGGTTTCAACATGGCAGTGCTGCTTCTGTAATAGCAACAATACCATCATCCCAGGACTGGGCAGAGTTTGCCTCTCTGCCCACTGTTTAAGGTTACGGGATACTGAGTAGAAAATTCTGTTGAAATAATTTTTTTTCTAATTTCTGTAGCAACTTGACGCAAACGTTTCAGAAGACACTTTTGGGCTTGGTTTTACCCAACCAATACTGTCATGTCATTGTGAGGAAAAATCGTGGCAGGTTTTTGGGTTATATTATATTACAGATTTCCCCCACACCTTTGATGTCCCTAATATACAGTACTATCGTACTGTATGATAATCCCTTTCTGTATCTGATTAAAATCTGTATGATTTTTGTCCAAAAATCACGAATTTTCGATCAAAATTGCATCTGAGAATGTCTTGAGTTGCAAACTTTTCTCATACCCCAGACCCCCTAAAGGTAAATCCTTTGCATTTAGGAGTGTGATTCACACACTGCAGGTGAGTTTCCTGCCCTCTACATAATCTCACTCATTTTCACTTATGTTCTCACTCAAAGTGATTTCCACCAGTTGAGAGCTCTGCAAACCTTCCTCTCTATATGCAAAGCGTTTCAGTCATCCACTTTGCAGAATGTCCACCATAGCTGAGTGGACAAGTGGTAGCTCCAAAGCTGCGAGAAAGTTTGCTAAACCTGTTACGAAATAAGACATTGCTACAACCATGCAAAGTGCTATTTTGAAGAAAACACAGAGATAACAAATATTGCTACACCTTGTGGAAAGAGTGGGTTACGCACCGTGCAATGACAACAGGAGAGATGATACCCTTGTTGTGCAACATTACTGCTGAAGAACTTCAGCACTAGCTTTGTTCATTTGTGTTAGAGGTATGGAAAAAGAATGGTAATGTGTTCATTCTTGACACACTTTATCACATTTGCTGTGGTATAATGAGGTACTTAAGAATGAATGGAATTCCATGTATAAGTATGTTTAAAGACCCTGGTTTTTCACAATTTCAAATGGTGTTGGATGCAGAAATGAAACGTTTGCAGTCAGCAGGAATTGGTACAGTCCACAGAAAAGCAGAGCCTATAACCTGTGACGAAGAGGAAATTTTTTGGCAGAAAAGAATTCTTGTTTGTTAAACACTATAGACTACATGAATGGAGTGTATTTTTCATTGTGTGGAGGAATTGAGCATTGTAATTTACGACATGAACCTTCTCATTTGAAAATCCTGGAGAACATCCTTATTTTAAATGTCCACCAAATCGTCCTAAGAATGCATTTTATCTAAAATCTATCAAGGATGCAAAGAAAGAAGATGACATTTGGTACACTGACCAACCAGTTGGGCATTGCGCAATGGATACCATCATTAAGCGAATTTGCAAGCAAGCTGGAATATCACAAATCACTCCCTCAGGGCTACACCGTTAAGGCAGAAGTGGGTATTGCACTCTATTTTGGCTGCACACCAGTTGGGTGACAGCCCACTTCTATGAACACAGAGTGATATGCCCACATAGCTATTGGTGGGCAGGCAGCAGCCTAGTGATTTGCCTACTTGCTGCTCAGAAGCCTTAAGAATTTAATTACTTTATTCCTTATAATATAGAGAGCAATTAACATGGCTTCAAAACCAGAAGCCATTTTAGGTATTCACCTCAGTCACATTGTGTATGTAATGCAATGCATATTTAAAATGTATTAAGCATCATACTGTTTTAATAGTGGGTTTCAATTTTAATAAAGTACTGTACATGTGCTCAGCACATTACAGCATTTGAACAGTATTAAGAATCAAAAATATGACTAGTTGGTAGTGTTTGTTTATGCTTTACAGTGACCAGCACTGAAGGTCTATACAGTAACATGTGCTGCAGCCTTGGGGTGCATTGGGCATGTGCTACCATACCACTACACATCACACCATTAAATCATCCTTCAGCTGGTGGTCAAGGTAGGCAGGCATGAGTACTTATCAGTGAGGGTGGCCTGAAATTTAGAGCTGTTCCTATTATGTGGCCTTGAGGATTGCCTACGGTAATAGCGTTCAGTTGAAAGCTAAGGATAAGGTACTACAATATATCTGTTTACAGACCCCTACTAGTGCATGTTCATAGCCTATCCTATTACCATATATCGCTATGTCAACCATGGGAGAGCGAGTATAGGCTGAGCATCAACTGAAAAGACAAGAAGCGAATGCTATAGAAGACCGACCCTACAAGATCTGGATGACATTCATATACACTGTTAAAATTTAGGTGTTAGTACAACATCCCTATTTTACTACAAATCCATAGGGGTGTTGTGACAGCACTCATCAATAGTGTAAAGGTGCTACAGCTACACTTGCTGGGTGTCCTCTATTACATAACACCCCAAAATAACGTATGTGAACACCCTTTGTATTTCTTAACACCCCCGTGGAGCGTATGCAGAGACAGCGTTTTCGCTGGATTAACGAAAATACGGCTTTTCCACTAAAATTACTAAAATATTTATACCATGACAGTGATGACACGATTACAATAAATGAAGAAAATTCAATTCACAGCTGCCAAATGTTATTGTGGTGATATCATATTCAACATCCAGTTAAGGCCCTTACCAACATTGATGATACCATCTGAACAATAAGAGTGTGCTTGGTTGTTGTTGAAATCAACCTCAAGCCTAAGCACCTTGCCTTTTTTGGTGGTATAATCAGCAGCCATCCCATAAATGGTTACATTGACTGGTCTCTTGCCTATTGACAAAACATTAGCTGTTAAATTCCCAGCAACACACATCATTTCTTTTAATGCTTGCTGTTCTGCGTATCCTTTATTTTTGTGCTCAAGTACACCAGCTTTAGCATCAATTTCCTCATCTTGTGGATCAACCCAAGACAACAAACCAGCTGTAGTTGTATACCTCTCATGAAACACACACAAATCTTGTCTTGATTTGCCATATATGCTGTAGGAGTTCTTTAGAGGTACACTGATACGACTGCAGTAAAAGAAGCTTGGCAGAAGGTATGACAAAGAGTTGACATCTTCATTATACAATGGCAATTGGAAAAAATCATCCACAACAGGATTGAAAACTTTTAGTGGCCCCATGGCCAAATCGACAGAGCGGTCATTTAAGAACTGTACTTCCTTAGTTGCATGGAGCATTTCATTTAATATCAAATATTTAATCTTGACCTCATCTTTACATTTACTGGATAGTACTGTATCTTTAAAAACTCTGATATAGCTTTGAAAGGATTCTGATAAATACAACCCACATAGTGCTGCATATCATTACTGGGTGGGTCTTTGGTTGTGTGTGTCGGTGAGAATGACACCGTGTAATAATGATTTGTGATATCTACACAAAAAAAACCAGTCTAAATCGCACGCAGGCATGTTACTAATACAAGACCACATTTATCACATTATAAAATATAGATGCCATCACCTCAAGGGGTCCTTTCAGAAATGTCGTCAACGACTTACAAATTTATTGAAAATTTAGAAATATGATTCAACATGTTTTAAATAATTTAGTGGCGCACGGCCCTTTGTTTTACAGTGAGATGGCACAAACAGTCACCTGCTGTAATGACATGTGGTGGTATTAATTGTGGTGACATCACTTCCTGGTGAACTGTTATTTTAGGATGGTTTCTATAGCAAATACCGTAGGCGCGGTACATTTGACGGTGATTTTAATTTTGGGGGTTTGGCGAATTCTGCCTAAATCGCCAAATCAAAGTCAAGGTTTCCGTTGTGGTGTTTATTTGTGGTTTGCTTGTTGTTTCGAGTACAAGATCAGTGGATTGACACGCTCGATACATGTGGGAGCATTATCGAAGATTATGGAAGGTTAGAACACAGTTGGTATTCCGTTGCTAACGACGCGATTCAAATAAGATTTAAATGTTTTGAATTAGAACATTGCACTTGCTCGATAATTGTCCCGTATCTTCGTCATAGACGTATTTTGTGTTATTTTCTGCTTTTATTATCCGGTAATGTTCACCTGAACCCTGGGCCTAGCTGTCGTTTTCCCTGTTCCATCTGCAAAAAGCCAGTACGTAGCTGTCAAGCAGCTTTACAGTGTGATAATTGTTTATTATGGTCTCATACTGCTTGCGTTGGTGTGAATAATCAGCTATATAAGGAATTTCAAACAAAGACTGAATTTTCCTGGCAGTGTCCTTCTTGTTTATTTGCAATTTTGCCCAATTTAGAAGTTCATGACATAAACACTGATATAGAGGTGCCACATAACACATTACCTTCTACTATCGATGTACTTACGTCATCTTTTAATGGAATCAGAATTGTACACCATAACATACAGGGAATACATTCAAAGATGATTGAGATTTCTCAATGGACAAATGAGAGTATTAATAAAAATGTCATATTTTGTTTTAGCGAAATATGGATTTCTCCACAAAGCCCTCCTATTAACGTGAAAGGTTTTCACACATTTTTTCTCCACTACATCATCATACTATGTCATCAGCTAAATCTATGAGATATAAATATTATCCTGGTTCATGTTTACTAATTTCAGAATCTTTATCAATTGAAAGACATTCAGTATGTATTGATATCGAAAATAATTGTCAGTTATTAGATGTATCTTGCTGCCTCATACTATGCAAACATTCCAGATTAGCGATTGTTAGTGTTTATAGATCTCCATCTACCGATGTGAAGGTCTGTTTAACAGAACTTAGTAATGTATTTGAACAATTATTGTCTTTAACTAAATATGTAGTAGTTGTTGGAGATTTCAATATAGATTTACACAAAAATACAGGAATCCAAAAGAACTATGTGGAATTATTATCTGATTTTCAGTTTATTCAGCATAATGGTGAAGCATCACGTGTTACCAAAACATCTGCAACTTTAATTGATCATCTATTGGGTACACCAGTGCTATCTGTTAGTAAGTGTTATCAAGCTGTTGGATTAAGTGATCACAGAGCTCAGATATTGGAGGTTGCAATTCCATCACTTAAACAAGTTGTTAATCCTGTCATGATACGCTCATTTCGCAATTGTAATTGGGATGAGATGAGGAAAGCAATTAGAACTGCTCCATGGCAAGTCATGGAAATTTATGATGATGTGAATGATATGTGGCATTTCTTTTGTTCTATTTTAAAAAGCTGTCTTGATTTTTATGCTCCTCTTCAATTATCATCAAAGAAGAAGTCAAGAGGTCCTACTCCATGGATGACACCTTCTTTACTATCAGCTATTAAGATTAAGAAGCTAGCTAAACGTAAAGCTGAGGCATCTCATGATTCAAATGATGTTGCTGTTTATAAGGAGATAAAAAATAGATTAAAGGTTCTTGTTCGTGAAGCAAAACTAGCTTATTTGCAAACTTTATTGTATAACACAAAAAAAGATCCAACTTCTTCAGCTCACCTGTGGGCTGGTGTCAACAATGTTATTGGTCGTGATAGCAGTAATCATCATAGTGCTATTGATAGTAAGCGATTGTCTCTAGATGATATTAATGAATTTTTTCGTAATGTTGCTATTACCATCAATCATCAACCAGCAAGTAGTTTTACTCCAAATATTAACACTAATGCTACTAGTAATAAATTTTGTTTTGATACTGTTGATCCATCTATTGTTATGTCCTTGCTTAAAAAGCTTGATGTAAGAAAGTCAGCTGGCCCTGATGGTTTTTCAGCTACTTTTCTTAAACAAATAGCACCAGAAATCATTTTCCCATTAACTTTACTATACAATAAATCATTGTCATCTGGTACCATTCCCTTAGAGTGGAAAAAATGTAATGTAACCCCAATTCATAAATCTGGTTCTTTTGAAGACCCTGGAAATTTTAGACCAATCTCTGTAGTTCCCATAATTGCAAAGCTTCTTGAAAAGATTGTGGCTTACCAACTTAATTCATATTTTGAAAAGAATGGTTTACTGTTTGATTATCAAGGAGCTTATAGAAGAGGGAGATCTACAGAGCAACTATTACTAACTGCAATTGACACTATTATACATGCAATTGATAACAAGGCTATTGGTTGTGTTGCTTTCCTTGACCTAAGGAAAGCTTTTGACTCTCTTGACCATGTTAGTTTGCTTCAGAGGCTTAACTCTCTTGGTGTACGTGATGTTGAACTAACATGGTTCACAGATTATTTAAGTGATCGTTTTCAACGTGTCAAGTTTAATGGAAAATATTCTGATTGGGGATTAGTTAAAGGTGGTATACCTCAAGGAAGTGCCTTAGGGCCTCTTTTGTTTTTAGTGTATATGAATGAAATGTCCTTATATGTTAAACATGGTATTCTCCTGCAATTTGCTGATGATACAGCTGTAATTTGTTCTGGTATCAATTATTCAGATGTTCAAAGGCAAATGTGTGAGAATTTGCAGTTAATATCATGTTTTATTTCAGAAAGCAAGATGAAGTTAAATGTGAAGAAATGTAATGTAATGTGGTTCAAGCCAAAATCTGTTAGTGATGATGAATCACCTCCAGTGTTTTCTATTGATGATGATGTTTTAAAAGAAGTTAGCAATCAGAAATATCTAGGAATTGTGTTCGATAGCAAGCTAAATTGGAGAGATCAGATATCTCAAGTATGTAAAAAAATGTCTTATTACCTATTCTGGATTAACTCTAATAGAAAATCACTTTCAACTACCATCATTAAAATGCTTATTAACTCACTTGTAATATCACATCTAGATTATGCACTCCCAGTGTGGGGACCACCACTCACACAGAACCAAGTAGATAGATTACAACGTCTGCAGAACTGGGGCATACGTATAGTTTACTCTTTACGTAAGTATGATCATGTATCTAAGTATCGTAACAACTTATCATGGCTACCAATTAAAAATCATATTCGTTATCGTTGTCTCTGTGCTATGCACCATTATCACTATTCTCAGGACAATGTTATTCCTCTAGATCCTCCTATTTTATTTGGTTCATTTCATAATCACAACACACGGCACCCCACAACTTATGCTAACACTGAAAGATGTCATTTATCAAGTACACAACGATATTTTAGAATACAAACAATTAAATGGTGGAATCAATTACCTAACTATTTATATATCAATAACTATCAAGAATTTACTTCCACTTTACATCACCATTTACTTACTGATTTTAAAACTTAAGTTTGCATCTTTTTTTTTTTTTTTTTTTTTTGTAATAATTATTATGTAACATATTATACTATACATGTATATATGTATGTATGTATGTATGTATGTATGTATGTATGTATGTATGTATGTATGTACGTAAGTGCTGCGTATGTATATTATGTATATGTACGTATGTACTGTGTATACTCCTCCTATATGGAAGAACGGCTATGCCGAATATAGGAGTTTAAAACCAAATTCAATTCAATTCAATTCCGCCAACACAAAATCATTATCTTCATGATCACGTGATTGAAACTTGTGACCATATAGCGTTGTACAAATACTTCCGCAGGGTGAATAAAGAAGATGAGGACGATAACAAGAAGCTACTACCCATGCCTAAAGAAATTAAAATGGCAGACGAAGGCGTTGCGAAAATGACGGAGTCGTCCAAGTCCAAGGACAGAGGAAAATACAACACGTACTCGGACCGACAAATAGCTCAAATCGGCAAATACGCTGCGGATCACGGCCCAACAAAAGCTGCAGCCCATTTCAGTTCACTGTGGAAAATACATATCAATGAATCTACAGCAAGGCAGTTGAAATCAGCATATTTGGATGCACTCAGCGAAGCTTGCGAAGAAGCGTCTAAAAATGCGTCTAAAGATCCAGAAAAAGCTAAAGAAGCGGTGACGGTAGAAACCCTTCCAACGAAGGAGAAGAAAAGACCTTTGATTCTTGGTGAGGAAATGGATGCTGCTGTCCAACAGTATATTGAGTCTCTTAGGTTGACAGGCACAGTAGTCAATGCAACTGTGGTGATGGGAGCAGCAGAAGGAATTGTTGCAGCAAGAGACGTGACCAAGCTTAGGCAGCATGATGGGCATTTTTATGGTGGCCATATTAATATCACCAAAAGCTTGGCAAGGTCTATTCTGAATCGTATGGGATATGTGAAGAGAAAATGTTCGACAGCAGGGAAAATTACAATTTCTGAGTTTGAAGAAGTCAAAGAGGTTTTTTTGGCTGATGTTGCTGCAGTAGCTGTAATGAGGAGCATACCAACTGATCTGATTTTTAACTGGGACCAAACTGGGCTTTCAATTATTCCCACTGGAAACTGGACGATGCACAATGCAGGGGCAGAGGTCGTACCAATTGCTCACTCAGATGATAAGCGGCAAATTACAGCAGTATTGGCTGCAAATGCTAAGGGTGAGTATCTACCGCCTCAGTTGATCTATAAGGGAAAAACAACAAGGTGCCATCCTGATCTGAAATTTCCAGCTGGTTGGGATATTTGGCATTCCGACAATCATTGGTCAAATGAGGACACAATGAAGCGATACCTAGAAAAGGTCATTATTCCTTTTGTTAACCGTAAAAGAAAAGAATTGTTTCATTACTTACTGCTCACAACATTTATACAGTACAGATTCCTGCCAACTGTACTGACAAGTTGCAGCCATTGGATATTGCCATTAATAAGCCCATGAAGGATCGTCTTAGGGCTAATTTTCAATCATGGTATGCAAAGGAAGTCAGTAAACAGTTAAAGGTGTCATCAGTCAAAGAAGTAAAGGTGGATGTAAACCTTGGAGTGGTGAAAATTCCTAGTGCCAAGTGGATTATAGAAGCTTGGAAAGAGATGGAAACAAAGCCACAGATGGTAGTAAATGGATTCAGAAAGGCTGGAATACTGGACGCCATCAAACTATAAAAGTAGCTACATTATTTTATTGTATTATACACGGTTCTGTTCATATACTGTAATATTGTAGAATCAATCAAACACTAGGAAATTCAACAAACATGCCATTTTCAAAACAATTAATTAAATGAGTTCTCATGAAATTTTGTAAATACTTTGATGGCTGCTTTCCACAAACCAATGAAACACAGGTGGCTATAGCAAATAAGCCACAATCTGCAAAACCTTCTTGTTTGGAGATGCCAGTGGCTATCTTAACAGAGGTATGTGCCCCAAACACTTCTTTTATCTTATTCATTGTTGGCTCATCTACCGACTCATACAATGAATCATAGATAAAAACTTCTGGGTAGGATTTAATGGTTGAGGCCACAATCCAATGGTTTTGTCTGCAGTGGATGATCTGCAGGCACTTATCACCACATACCATGCTAGAGTGGTTGCCAAAAGTTAATGTTGACTGTAGTCCAACAATACCAACACTTTGGAACTGTGCTCTAAGAATTTCCTGTGAATAGTTGATATGTTTATCATTCAGCATCAAACCTAGAGAAACATTTTATACCATATCATACTGCAACAAAACCAATTGTTACAAACCTTTCACAATTGTTTCTCTATCTACGATACTGAGCATTTTCCTGTTGAAACTGACCCACTGTTCCGCTGGTTGCAGTTCTTCACTATCGGTAGGTAGATCCTCAACGCAAATAATCTCTTGAATGGAGTCATCCTGAGAATCATCCTTCTCCTTTTTACTAGGATGTGTCTCTTCTTTATCACTATGCTCACCATCAAATTTTCTTTTTTTTCATTTCAAAACGCTTGGTCAGTTTTGCAACATTTGATAGGTGAGGATTTTCACCAATGAAAGTTATCTTACATGGCACATCTAAGCCTCCCTGTCTCAAATCCCTTGAATACTGTCTTGGCCCTGTGATAGTACAGCGAATTACCCCCCCAAACTCCAAAAATACACTGCAGGTAGCTGAAATCTTCCGTGGCACGTGGCCAACCACCATAGATGAATCCGAGGTGGAATCAGGCTTCAGTACTGCCACTGCAAATGGGTCGCTTCTGTTCGCACTTTCCTTCTGGCAGACTAATTCTTCGCCAATAAATGGAGTCCACACACTTTGATAAATGTGGTGACCACGAACGACTTGTTCACTCTCATACGTCTCCATGTGCTCACGTGATCATGATACATGAACGTTAATCGCCAAACTAAATGTCTGCAATATCAAGTCGGTTTCAAATCGCCAAACAAAATGTTTGCCAATTTGCTGTCTATTCCAAATCGCCAAACTTAAGGGTGCTAGCGCCTTTTTGAAGCCACACAAATGCTGTTGTTTTTACCTTTGATACAGGCAAAAAGGAAGCTACAGGAATCTAAACTACTACTTCGAAGATTGACCTAACTTTCTACTATACAGAGACCAAAGTATAAGATTGTACCTTGTTTCATTCACGCGCTACAGTCCCTCAAAGTTAACCCATACATTTTTCTTATTCCGAGATACTGGCTGCTTGCACAGGCATCAAATTCGCTGTGAAGATTCTTCAACAAACTTGTGGAAACTTAGCGCAGGGATTTGTCTTTGCACTTCTTCTTTCTTGAGTTATAAAACAAAGAGTGAGTGCCCGCGAGCGAACTTCAACTTCCGGGCCTTGTAACTTCATGCTGGATCACAACAATTATAATTCCATGCGCTAAAAGTTTGCAAATTTATTACTGATGGTCCACCAAAAGTTTGGTAGAGATCCAACTACCATGTATTCCAGAATATCGCCTTTTACAATGCAGTGTAGAACATGCGCACGCCGACCAGTTATTACAACAAATTCCACAAAACCACAAATGCCAACTTTATCAAATAACAAGTTATAAATGAAGTTCTGAAGAAAAAAAAAGCTCTTGTTCCTTTTCTTTACACACTGGGACACCTTCCTGTTGCTTGTGTTGCTTGTGGAGTCGTCAAGTCTGCTCTTCGATAGGAAACGTCTCGTAACGCACAGACCATCACTGCATAAAAATAGTGATCATGGCATGATTTTTGTGGCAGCTCAGCCCCCCTAAATATAGGTGTGTCTGCCGCCTCTGCACATAGTTATATAAATAATCTGTGGGAAAACCACGAATTCAAAAATGCCATTGATTTCTCAATTCACATCATGAATGTCAAAATTAACGTCTCCAAAATTTATATAGATCATGAGATATAAATTCGTAGCTTTCCCACAGATTATCCATGTGATTGCCCAGGAGGGGCAGCTACTGCCCTTCTGGGAAATATAGGACAACTTTAAAATGTCATATCTCGTGATCTATAATATGCTATCCATTCAAAAATTTGAGACATTACTTTAGATATTCACACCTACAAATAATGTAAAATTCAGGTTGTTAGGGGGAATGTTTAAAGTTCCTTATTACAACATTCATCTATTGGTTTACATGTAAAGCTACATACTCAATTCTGAAGTTAATTACACTGTGAAGCCATGATACATGCATGCATAAGATAGTAAACCAAATGAAAGTAGCGCTTATTGATAAATAAATATATATATCAAGACTCACGGTAGTGAGTCGCGCGGCCAAGAAACTACAAAGCGCACGCCCAATTAAAAGACGCGCGGCCACTACTGTGAGTTATTTACGTGTAGGGCCGGTTTTGCAATATTAGTCCTAAATTATGCAACATCTCTCAATAGATTTGTATTGCGTTACGTGATAAAAAATCTTTAGGAGTCGTTATCATCATCATAGTTTTCTTGCGACCTCACTAAAATAAAAAAGTAACCATTGCAAAATAAAAAATAGGCGTATTTCACTTTATTTCTCTACCTTATGTTACAACTACTGTCACGTTATACCAGTCAACCAGTCAACATAGCCGTGTTGTATAGTCCATCTAGCACTGACATTATCCAATCCTGGTTTGCCTATATGCGTATTTTCTTCAATCAACCTCTAATCCCTACAATAACTTTTAAAGACACGACGTGGACACAAACTCTAATGCCTGATAAACAAGTTGTGACAGCATGCTGAACCGTAAGTTCCCTAGGGATGGCGTTTTAAGCAGAAATCTTTTAAATTCCATTTAGTACCACACCCCATGCGAGCGTTTATAAATCGCCAGTTGTCTTATGGTTTGAAGAACAAAATCACTAGCGAAGGTGCTTTAAGCATACTCTTCAATTCTCTATTTACATGTAATTTTTAATAGATTAACCACAAAGGCCGATAAGGTGAATACAAAAGGTAACAAGCCTTTAGGGGTTACCACCTCTATGTAGTGTGTACCATGTAGCTTGTGTTGTGGCTTTCATTAAGTATTATGCACACACAAATGGTGCAACAAAATTTTGTAATGGATTGCTCGAATGTGGTTGGTGGTGTTGTGGCTCGAATGTGGTTCGTGGTTTGCCAGTGACCATGTATGAGTTTGGGTTGGTCCACACAACTTACACAATATTCAAATTTCATGATGGCCATGATAATTTCTTGCCATATGGTAAACATACAACAATGTGTAACAACGTTAATTAACATCACATCAAGACTTGACTAAAAATAGTTCCAACAATAGTGATGATTTCTTGTATGTCAGCATGACGATACTGAGACCTGTAAAAGAATAAGCAGGCACTGAAGTTAACCTTAAATTAAACACTCATGCAACTGACCTGGAACATCGGTCGCAACACCAAAAACACTTGTTTCGATATCTGATGACACAATCCAGCAGGCACTGAATTAAAAGAGAATGTACAAAAAATCAGTATGCTGGGCTGTGTCAATAATAGCATGGATAATCAAAATGAACAAAAATTATATCCCAGGCTAAGTGAATAAATAACATAACTGTTGGGTAAGCATGTTAAACCAGAACATTAGGACATTAGTCAAACAAAAGTACGCTATCACAACTTGGTCATAATACAATGTTTGTACCACTGGACTTCACACTGGTTGCCCAAAAATTGTGCCATTCCGGGACAACAGCATAATATTATGAAACAAATAGTTACTACAACACAGAAGGCTTACTGTTGCACTGTCTACACTGATATACCATAATTTAAAAACATAACAGGTGGGCATTAAATACAATATACTTAATATCTGGGTACTAGGAAAAAATCACTAACATCACAACATGTAAACTAACCTGGAAATTAACACCCTTGATGCCACTACAGTCTACACTGGATACTTGTTCGAACCCATCAATAGAACAGTCATACTACACCATAAATTCATACTTCCGAATTTACGGTGTTATGAAACAATCATTATTATGTATGGATTTTACTGACTCTCCAAGATAATATTCTGCATTAAAGTTAATTGCACATTTCCAAAAAATTACCTTTTAAACCAAATGTAGAGTCTATCACTGACAAAAATGAGTGATATCCACCCCAAAAACACCTTCGCTGTAAAAAAGGCGCACCCAAGAAACTACAAGTACCTGGAACCCAATGTAAAAAAGAAAAAGAAAAATCAGCTTAGCTGAAGTGAAAAGTAACTGGTAACTTAAAGAGCTGACATCTGAAGCGGCCAAGAATACAATTACTAAAGTTTAATCCATGCAAGAACACCTTGGCTATAAAACAGGTGTATACATGAAAGTAACTGGCAACTGAAATAGCTGATATCTGAAGCGGCCAAGAATGAATGGTCATATACAACTAATTCAAAAAATTTAACACTGAACCTTTATAATTCAGCTGTGTTCTATATTCACTCTTGCTGCATCGTAAAGTAATTTCTTTTAACTCTAATTGGCTGGTAATTTGGCCGCCTTTTTTTGCTCTATTATACTGACAGCTCTTTAAGTTACCAGTTACTTTTCACTTCAGCTAAGCTGATTTTTCTTTTTCTTTTTTACATTGGGTTCCAGGTACTTGTAGTTTCTTGGGTGCGCCTTTTTTACAGCGAAGGTGTTTTTGGGGTGGATATATATATATATATATCTATTTACAGTATGAAATAATATATTAACATGCAGTTCGACTGATATTTCCTGTATAGGCAACTACTATGTAATAAGATGTGTAGCTAAGTACATTCCATGTATGTTAGTGAGTATATATACTAAAATCAAGGTTACATATGTGTAGTACATCACTTAATTGCAAATTAATTACAAGTTAAAAATCAATTACAGGTTAAATACAAATTAAACAGACTGTTCACAACACTAACTGTATTTCTTTAAAATACAAACTGCATGTCTACTGGCTTTGCTCCAATACTGTATACACATGCATAGTAATTCTGTAACTTGTCTTTTTTTCCTGGACACTCATCAGCTGTGCTGACTGCCCAGTTCATCAATAGACTGTACAAAATTATACATTGGCCATTATCAGCTGCGTGCATGCATGCATGCATGAAGACATATAGATGAAGAGTAATCATGACAGTAATAATAAAGATTATAAAGCCATTGCAAGCCATTGCATAGTTTTTAAAAAAGATTTTGAGGCCCGCCATGCATGAAGCACGGTTTCTTTACCTGTAGCTACATCCAACGCTACAATATTATACTAGGTGTAGTAACAAACTAACTAAAACCTGCATTCCGCTGTGGACTACTAGTACTGTAGCTAGCTATGTACCTTGTCGTAATAAACACTCCTGTGATTGTAGTATGTGGATGGTACCAAATATTTGTTGCAATGAGGATAGTAGTTGCGACTAGATCTTGAAAATTGTGACTCCATTGCTAAGTCTGAATAACTGTATACTGCATGGTATATATAGCTATAGACATTCGTGCAGTATATGCAGTAGCAAATAGCTATCTGCATGCATGACCATGCATGATGAAGATGTCGTTGATAATGAATATAATTAAATAACCCGGTTAGATACAAATCCACGCATAGCACATGTGCAGAAAATAGCCAATGAAATTAATGTTTATGTTACTCTTGCTTGAAGTAAAATACACTGCTCAAAAGCCATTGGCTACTTATTGCACATGCACAACATAATCGCGACAATCAACTTATACCTCTGGTATAAAAAGAGAAAATATACCTGCTAGATGCACTTCACCTAGCAACTCTGTGACTTTGGAAGATGAGCGATTCAAGCGACGATGAACCACCTCAGGAACTGGATCCCGGCTACTCAGAACCCACCACTGCAGATCTTCGAATAACAGCGCCACGACAAAGGAGCTCAACGTCTGATCGCCTGACAAGTGATGATGTTGCCAGTATGGTAGCATCAGAAATGCGACCGCGCCGGTACCAAGACACCAGAGTTTTACAGGATGATTCATACGATTCAATACCCTTATCTAGTGCAGGTCAGCCAGATAGCCAAATTGCTTCAAATGTTAATGTACATACACCTGCAGGTCAAAGCCCAATCATAGTAACTACACCAAATTCACAGCGACGGCTTGGTAACGGCAGCGGTACCCAAAGTCTTGCAGGGAGCACACCAATAAATGTAGAAGGAATCCGCGTGGCACAACAACGCGACGAAGATGATATTGGTGTAGACAGCAAAAACAGGACCCCAGGAGGAGAAGCAGGCCATAGAAACGAGCCTATCAGTGCAGAATTTCGATACCGGACTAGGCTCAGTCCACATCATGATATCCATTCCAGAGTGACAATGAAAGTTCTAAAAGAAATTACTGGATTGGTTAATGGTGTAGCAGAGACTGTGGATGCGATAAAGGATGAGCTGTCTCAATCTAAAGAAAAGCATAAAGAGAAATCCAAACCCCCTTTAGGAGTGAAGGTAAGTTTGGGTACTGGAAACCTATGTAGCTATAGCCATTACATATACTTCTCTTTCATATTTAGTCGGAGGTCAGAAAAGCATATAATCTTCTTTTAGAAGAAGTAGACGATTTTAATGGGTTTGATTTACAGCCAGGGTAAGCACCAAACCTTTGAATTCATTATTACATATGTTATTACTTGTATGCAGGGTACCATTCACTGATGAGAAAAACCAGCGAGTTGCTAAAAAAATACTTACAGAAGTAAAGATGAATAACAAAATGTTTACTTCAAGCCATATTAGAGGTATATGCTATAATTTTCCTAGAATTGCTAATGATATATACATAGCTACATTTAATTCAAACAGCTGCAATTTATACATACTATCGTACAAAGTGTCAGGAACACTCACTGAAACAGAGAGGTGTGTATGGAAGAAGAGCCAAATTTAGAAGGCGTCAGGAAAGAATCAGTTGGGTAAGCTTAACTGTCTTGTAGATATTATTGAACTGTCTATTATGCTAATTGCAGCATGCATGTTATACTTAGTCTAATAGTTACTTTTTTTCTCTAGAAACTACGTCAACGAAAAGCAACGCTTGAAAAAGTGCAGTTTCCTGAAAAGGATAAAGAAAAATGGAGAAAGGTCAGGAGACTTGACATGATGACATCAGAAGAAAGCATGAGTGAGAGCGAGGACCTGGTGATTATTCCACTAACATGGCGAAGTCAGATGGTCACAACTTTCTTCAAAAAATTAGAGAGTTAAAATCGCCACAAGCAAAGAGACAAAGGAAAGCAAGAGACATCGCAACTCATTGCAGCTCCCAGAGACCGATTCCAGTTGGATTACCAAGATGGACAATAACAACTGATCAAGAACAATCATCTACAATGTGAAATGAGCTGAACTTGACTTAAAACTGAACTTAACTTTTCAATTATTTCATTCGTTTTATAGCTACCTTCCTTTATTTGGAATTGTAACTTTGACTTGTATTTGTTCTGAATCATTTTTATAACCATATAATTATATTATATATGAAGATCCTGTTCATTTGGAATTGTACCTTACCGACTTGTATTTGGATTTATAGTATTATTGAAACTTTTCGTCTACATAAAACTTATTAAATAACTAAATATATAAAGCTACTAAATCATTTCACTTAATAGCTCAGTTAAAATGTAGCTTGAACATGCATGGGTATATAGACAAGTAAATAATAGCAATTCTGTATGCAACACTAAAAATGCTTTCATTATTCAAAATCATGGTAATTAAATTAATAATTACATCAATGCGTTAAACAGTATATATAATTATTAATCAACTGCACTAAATTAATAGCAATAATCTACAGGAAACATTTATTTCTGCTGCAGAATATGTACGTGTATAGTATGCATTTCACAATGTTTAAATGTACATTTCATTCACACTCATTTCCAGCAACATTTTTGATGTACTAAATCTTTCTCTATCATCCACAGGAAATTCGGTTAAAATTCATAAATATCCTAAATAGAAAATACCAGTGAAATTAGATATTTCATATACATTTTATCTCCATGTACTATATGCAGACATGTAACTTTTCGCCCAGTGAAGTGTGTAGAAACATGTGTTTATAGTTTCATTGCGACAAGCTGTAAACTTTATTGTATTCTGTTAGTTTGTATTTCATATTGGCTGGGAAGGCAGAATTGTTGATCCTGATCCAAATAAACAGTACACACGGAGGAAGGCTGCTATTGAACAATGTCATGATGAAGCAGAGGATTCAGTTGTTGAGCTGAGTAGTGGCAAATATTGGCCGAAGAGTCCTTATACACAACAGATTGACGGTGAACTTCCAGCTGTGCAAACTGAGGAAATTATTGTGGCTCACTTGCAGTCATCTGGGAAGCATTAAAAAAAAAGAGCAAAAGCTTTTCCAATGTGGATTACTCAAGTCTTCAGAGGGGGCATCAATACTTTATGGAGTCCTACTTACCAGGAACTGCAGGAAGGCATATTTGGTTTTGCTGCAAAGATAACCTGGTGTGGATACAAGCTCGCTGTTTCAATTTTAGTGATTTACATTTAGTGTTTTATATAGGAATCAAGCATTCCAAATCTTGAGACGGCGAGTCAGAGTCTAAGAAATCAAGGAAAGAGCTGTCATTTACAAGAAGGAATCACTACGACCACATAATAGTTGCCAAAAATTAGACAATAAAACAGCTCAAGAAATTCGTTTAAAAATCCTACTTACCTTTCAAGTCATCATTATACATATAGATACTTCCACCATAATAATTTTCAGCTAGTTTATGGTGTTGGCCTTCTTGTGGCGTGGAGTGGGCTTCCCTTAGGAGATGATGGATCTCTTTGGGGATGGCTAACAGCACCACCCGCAGGCAACATGTAGCCTGTGGGACAGGAATTTGGGGAAAATAGGGTAGTGAAACCTAATAAACCCATTTCCTGTATCTGTCCCAGTCCCTGTCTTAGTAAATCTATACGAGGGGTAGAAAGGGTGTCAGGGTAGGTGTCGACCCTACTAGTAATGGTGATGAAGCCAATGCTCCATCTCATCAATGCAATAATTACAATCCTGTATGCATTACAGGTGATGAATGGGAAAAAGAGTAGGAAATATGATGGTACAGCGAGAGTCACTAATGTAGAAACATTTGAAGGGCACATTCATACTAGAGTAAGGATTCAATGGATGGAGAAAAGGGAAAAGGAATTGTTGGCCCTAATTTGTGAAGCTGAACCTAGCAAGCTGGATTATCTACACCAAAAGACTATCCTATGGAACCGCAAATTTCCTGTTTTGTGTATAACAGAAATAGCACTGACCAGATGGCTGGCTATACGTGATCAGAAGCAAAGTGGAAGAGACCACTGAAATAGAGCCAGAACCAATGGAAATTGAACCAATTGAGCAATTGGACAATGGAGAAGCCAAATGTAGGCCACCTCAAAGAATTTGGTTGCCTGTGCTATGCACATGTTGAAAAGGATGAGTGACAGAAGTTTGATGCTAAAGCAAGAAGATGCATTATGCTAGGTTATGGTACTGAGACAAAAGCATACTGTCTATATGATGTGGAACGAGAAAAAGTGTTCTTTAGTCGTGATGTAGTTTTCAATGAAACCATGAATGGAATTGACAAGGAACCTGAGATTAAATCTAGTGATTCTAAACATGTTGAACTTGAATGTATTGAGGAAGATACCTCTGCAGAAACAGTGGTGAATGAATCTCTACAGCTCACCCATCATTCAATTGAGATGTTCAACAAGGGAACGAAGACAACCAGATTTCTATGGTGAAAGAGTACTGTTGCAAAGTTTTCTGAAGATCCTGCCACTTTGCAGGATGCACTAGCCAGTACAGACAAGAATGAATGGGTTAAGGCAATGGAGAGAGAGCTGGAATCTCTTCATAGAAATCAAGTCTGGGATCTGTTGACAAAAGGATTGAGTGCTGAGCAATTTGAGAAATTAAGATTGATGGCTGGAATGGCACCTGTGACAGAACATCCTGAAACAAGTGAGAAGGAGTGTTAAGGAAGAGCACTTGTCCAGAATGTTCTAGAATTCTATAGAACTAAGTAGAATAATTACGATAATAATATTGAACTAATTTAGGAAGCTTGATGTAGTATATTGCAGAATGTACTAGAACAGTAAGATCTACTGTAGATAATTCTAGATAGTTTGGTTTTGTATAAAAGGACTTATCCCTTTGTAAGCAGTAGATTAGTGGTTGTCAGACTAGTAGTGGTTAGACTAATGGTTGTTAGATTAATGGTTGTTGTATTCTGCTGTAGTTAATTTACTATTATTGGTTGCAAGTCTCTAAGTAGTCATCCTACTGTACTATAAGCTCTCTCTGCAACAACAAGTATGGAGATGCCACTAGTACCAACCAACAAAAAAAATCTATCTAAGATTAACACAGAGATAAGATCACGCTTGTTTAGTGATTTCTGATGGGATAATTTTGCATGAAGACGTACATATCAATACATTGAAAAAGAAAACACATTCTACAGGTCAACAAACACTTTTCACACAGGAAAGTGAGGGGCCATTAGATTCTACCCATACTCCTCACTGTGGATAAAATATTAAATATAACATCAAATTGAAGATCATACAGATGACTAACAGAGATGTAACCTTGTTTTTCAGCTGAGATGACATCAAAATGTTAACAGACAATAACTTATGCAATATTCATAACTAACTCAAGAAGCAACAATTTGCATTTGTAGGATGCACAAGAAACACCATGGAACTAACATATTAATGAAGAGTGCAAAAGTGACGAGGCAAGAATGGAAATCAATACTGCAACATTTCATGTAGTGATATACATAGAAGTAACCACAATAATTTTTAAAGGTATATTACAGTTTTCTGACAAAAAGCATCTTCAAAACAACATTAAATATATCTCCAACAACATAGCTAGCTAGACATCAACTCTCAAGGTCACACAATTCAGTGACCTTTACAAGAGTTGATACCCAGGACTACATTAGTGACACATGTGACAGCGTTAGTCCATTGACTGTGGTGGGCTAGTTGTCACTCTCAAAATCACTCTGTGTGAATGACTCTGATGGTGAACACTAGGACCATAGTCATCAGTACAGTAAAATGGATATTAGAAAATAAATAGCCATACCGTATATAACATATACAAGGGGTATTGTTCATTTTTATTTTACATAATAATGAATATCAGCAAGTACAATAAGCTCCACTAATATATATTTTGTTTTTCACATGACACAGCTTTTGCTATCTGATCACATGAGATGATATACTTTAAAATGCAATATAACCAGTAGTAGTTGGTTACATGCTATTATACAATATGCACTACAGAGAGTATCCATTGTACATATTAACAGGAATTAGGGAGACTCTTCAATTTTCCAGAAAAAAGATAAATGCAGACCTGAGAAATTGTGTCTCATATAAAGACAATTGAGTGGTCAGCTGTATATATTTACAGGCATGGATGGCAGTCAGATTGCCTATCCAAAGAACCTTATCAATGCTGTTGAACTTTCGTGAAATACTTAAGAATAAATTGTTTGGGTGTCCCTGTCTGGGAAAAGTTGATTATCATGGAGCCTATCTTCCCTAGTAACTTTGACAACGATCAACTACCCATGTTAGCAGCAGGAAGTACTGGTGGTTTAGATTATGTAAAGAAAAACTATTCTGATGTGTCAGATGCTTGTTCCTTAGGTGAATATGACTGGATGGGGAAGTAGCCTGAAAGATCTGAAGTAAGTAAACCGTGAATACACAGCTCAATTAAAAGGCCACAAAGCAAGTAGATTGTATTCCCAAAGTAAAGTAGGATTAGTACTTGATGATAGTATGCTTGTAATGCATGGAATACCAGATATACTTATCAAAAGAAAAAAACATTCAAGTGCTGAAATAACCACAACCGATAACAGTAGTGTTGGTGACAGTGACGTCAATATTCCAGTAATAGTAAAGAAAGTTGGCAAATGCAGATGGGTCACAAATGTCAGCAAAGTCATATATAAGTGGAGGTTATTTATGATAAAGTTGGCAAATTAGTTACTGCATAACTTACTAGCATGTCGAACACAGCAAAGGGCTGATGAAGTACCTAGCCATAATAGTGAGCATTTGGCTATTCGTTATGTGGATGAAACTGATATCCAAGAAAATGTCTGAACTTCATAAAGCTTCCCAGGGTTAGAGCTATAGGCATAGCCACAACCATTATGGCTGCAACTGAAAATCTAGATTTATCTTTAGCAAAATTATGTGGCCAAGGCTATGATGGAGCCTCCAATATGAGTGGTCACAAGTCAGGAGTGCAAAATCTATTTAGGGACAAGCAACCAAAGGTTGACTATACCCACTGTGCTGGGAATTCTTTAATTTGGTAATATTAACATCTTGTTCTATTGCAGCAGTGAAAAATTACATTGCCCAAATTAAAAGCATGACATACTGAGCATGACATACTGACTTAAGGTATCACCAAAGTGAAAAGGCTTTTTAAAGCAAATACTTATGAAAGGCACACAACATAGAGTTAGATCTAGTCGCAACCCAGTATAAATGTTTCTTTGTGGTAGAGAACATTGATGGGTGGGAGTAAGTTTCTATATGCCATTTTTTAAAACAGCTTTTTGAAGCAATTGTCTATGGAAATATTGCTGATGAGTAGGTTGGACTGCAGAAAACAAATAGGAAGCATTGGCATACTTAAAGACTGCAGAAATCTTTGAATTTGTTTACAGTCTAATAATCTTGCATCTCCTGTATTTTAAGGAAGCCTCTGTAAAGTTTCAAGATAAACAACAAGATGTCTTTTCTGGACTTTTTCTAAAAGAGCAATACTTTGCAAATTAAAAAACCTAGGGGAAAAAAAATGATAATTATTCAGCATGCATTTATTCTCACAGTTTCACAGTTGCAGAGCGATCAGGAATCTCAGTAAGCTTACAAGTAGGCAAAGGGATTGCTTGTATCAACCTTTTAGTTCATTTGAGAATATTTTAAGCTTTCAGCTACCACTCCATTTCTTAATCACTTGATCAGTGATCTTGCAGCACACTAAGACATCCAGGAGGCAACAAGCTTAAGGAAGATTATCTACCAAATAGCAGCACTGTTAATGTTAGAGTATGAGCACTAGTGAGAACTGAAAAAAGGGCAACAGTCATTAAGTGAAGCTGTGACATAAGGACTCAGGCATATAAAGCAGTAAGCTTTCAGTTCATTTACCAAACACCACAGGAGGAGAACAGTATATGTTCAAGCATCCTTTGGAAAGGACTGAAAAACTAGCAAAGGCAATTGACAAGTTTTTGGATTCCCAGAAAAGTTTATTTGTGTACTGAGGACTGGTAGCAAATCATTATCAGCACAGCAGGTACGCTAATAGTGCAAATCAAGATTTCTGATTAAAGACATTCCATAACAAAATTTGTCCCATAAGGATTAATGAAAGGCCAAGTATACCATGAGATTGAAGTGTCCACAGTTACATCGATAACACAAATTTACTAGAACACTAAATTTCTTGTTTTTGAATATTTTTCAAAAGCTCATTCAGCATCATCTGTCCACCACTGGGATGAGACTAAAATTAGACTATGAAGAAAACCAAGCAATGGTCACTTTACCACAACATCACACACACTTCACAGCAACATCACACATACTCCATGTCAAAAAAACTCAAACAACTTTTCTGATGCACATCTTTGCAACATCGAAAATCCTTTTTTCTCATTACAAGTCTCAAAACTCCTATATACAGTACCAGAATACAGCTGTTTCCGTAATTGGTCAGGTAGCTCTTGCAGCGTGCAGGCTGACATCATCCTTGAGGGTTTTTAACTGTCAGAGCAGATGCATGGTGTCTGGTACCGCTGGCTTATTCACCTTATTGGTGATGGGGATAGTTCAGTTTACCATACTGTTGTTTCTGGGTTACCATCATATGGAATACCAGCACTCATTAGCAGTTATATATCATTTTCTACTAGTAACGTCTTCTATATGTTAGATTACAAGTTTTTTAGTTTGAATATATAGGGTATTTAGGTAAACAGTACATGTATATCAAACTTCAAAATTAACAGTTGCTTGGTACATAGAGGAAAGAAATCATGCATATTGGGTGGTATGCTGGTATGTCTGTTGTGCAAGGAGGGCCAGGATTCCTACTACTGTCTGATGCTGCGTATCACTATTTACATACCATCAATATGCCAATAGCCGATGAGAATCTTCTATTAATGATAAATTGCACTTAAACCCCAGTGCGTGGGAGTATCAAAGCGCCGCACTGGGTTATAACTACCATACAGCTACACAGAGCGGTGCTGCTACTGTACGATATATTAGTTACGTGAACCCACGCATGTCACATCAAATGAAAGAAATGGCACGGAGTGCCCCAGCTACTAATTATTGTCTAAAAAGTGAAGTATCCATTATGCTTCTTTGTCAGCTATGTCCAACCCGTTACACAGTATTACCAATCAAGACCTGCTCGAAAAGTTGCCAGTGTCCTTGCTGCAGATACCTTCACCAATGTTCCGAGTGTGGTGGTCCACACAGGAGGGGTCAGTGCTACATAAGGCAGTGGAGGAAGTATTTAGCTTTTCTGAAACTTGAATCAAGTCTGGGGGTCCTAAATTAGCTATACCTGGTTATCAGGTGTTTTACTCACTGTTTTGTTTTACTTACAGAAGGTTTGTTCCATATAAAGCATGGTGTATGCTGGGACTTAGTAATGATCCCACGGGGAAACTACTACTCAACAGTTATTCTCGTTATTGTCATGGATGATGGAACATATTTGTATTTTGATTAATTCTACATGTACAAACAGGTTTGATAATACACTTCTGCACCCAAGTGAGCAAAAAAATGTTACAAGACCAGTGATGAAAATTTAGTGATGTCCTCACATCTTTTATTATAGAGTACAATTACATACCATCACCTTTCCTAGGTTAAGTGCTGTACCTTAACAGTATCATAGTACCTGCACTTAAATGATGCCACAATTGATTTTAAAATTGTGACCATTTAGCATTATGAGTAGTGGCAGAGTTTAATAGTAGGCATGTCGATTATTGGAACTAAGGCAATAAATGTTGCAGTATTCAACCAAGTAAATAAGGTAACTGTATAACATGTTTGTGTGAACTTTAACACTGTAGGCAAACCATGAAGGGTCCTATTTTGCATGCATGGTAGTTTAAATATAACAAGTAGAAGTAAAAATTTGTAATTTTACATTTGATTAGGGATCATAGTAATAAAAAGTAAAGAAACAAGGTGGTTGCCTATATATGCCTGCAAATGTACTAGTGGACATTTAATCTGTAATTCAGTCTTCAGAACCTCTGGTGTACAGCTATAGACTGAATTAGGGATTAAATGTCCACTAGTACATTTGCAGGCATATATAGGCAACCACCTTCGTTTCTTTACTTTTTATTACTATGATCCCTAATTGGATGTAAAATTACAAATTTTTGCTTCTACTTGTTTGTTTACTTTTTTAAAACCATAATTAGCTATAATTTGAAACTGCAGAGTATAGGGATATAACACTTGTTATATTGTTTTTACTGAAATTTAATATCATGCCTGCACCATGCACTTATTTATGTACTATATGCTCCCTACTCCAGTTTAAAATTTCTAATCTTCTTAACATATTTGTTTGAAAACTTTTTTGTAACATAAATTTTATCTCTGCAGGGGGATCGAGCTATACAGGCATACAGATTATGCAATGTTACCTTGCGATGCTGTGCATATTACATATGTAGAGATCATCAAGTCAGAACATGCACGTGCATGTGTTGTGATATTATAGTATGCATTAATGCGTAGCAGTGAAATGCAGCATAAAATAACCACATGCATGCAGTAGCTTTATAGTGGAGGCTTAAGTAATTAAAGCTATAAGAAAGTGTTGATAGTGACATTATGTGCAATTATAATAGCTATAGTTTGGCTTCAATCATATATATCAGTCATTATGCATATTTTCTTTGATAAGTGTTAAAAGGGCAAAAGCATGTGAAATCAGCAAATGGAGGCTTTAAGTAATTAAAGCTATAAGAAAGTGTTGATAGTGACATTATATGCAATTATAATAGCTATAGTTTGGCTTCAATCATATACATCAGTCATTATGCATATTTTATCTGATAAGTGTTAAAAGGACAAAAGCATGTGAACTCAGCAAAATTTATTTAGTACAATAATAATTAATTACAAATGATTGATCTTTTCTATAAAATTCATCATCATATTTCATCATTGTTTCACCATGCTCTCTTCTGTCTGTTCTCCCTCTAGTCCCTCCTCTGTAGCCTCTACCTCCTCCTCTATAGCCATCCTGCATATCATTGATTGGTTTGTATGCTCCTCTTCCTCTAGCGCCACCTCCCTTGCCTCTAAATCTGTCACTTCCCCTGCCTCTGCCACCACCTCGTCTTCCTCTGCCAGTATCTATTCTTCCTCTTCCTCTGCCACCACCTCCACTGCCTCTTCCAATATCTACTCTTCCTACATCATCACTGTCTGCTTCTTCACTGTGTTTTCTTTTCAAGCCTTTATAATCAAATACTTGCTACGATATATATATCACTCACGCGACTAATAATGTCAAGAGTCGGCCTGACACTCCACTCTAGATCTAGACGTGCGTGCTTATAGATTGCACGTGTTACTCGTGTATTCTAACATTTTAGTTCAATAGTGGAAAAGCTTGTCAAAACGCGCGCCTCAGCAGTCGATTAGTTCAAAGATATTTTTAGAGGCGCGTAAGTACCTTGTACGCGCCTCTGATATCTATGATTAGTGTAAGGCGAATGCACTCTGTTTTCAGCTACCAACGAGGCTAATGGTATGTTAAACACCTACATAACATTTCAAGCAAAGAGTAGTGCAAGAAACGCCTGAGTAATTTTAAGTCTTGCACTGAAGCCATAACGCTCGCACTGAAGCCATTACGCGTACCGCAAATCGTCACCCACGTAGTACTGGAGTAAGGAAATGGGTACAAAGGATCTTTTAGGAGGACAAAGGTAGCACCATGACACATGCATTGTAGCTGCTGCGGTTGGCGAAAAGGCACATCTCGGGCCGAAGCGACGTTGAACAGTGAAGAAATCAGGCCTGTAGCCTTAGCCGTTATCGAGTTACGCTTGTCTGAAGGCATTAGTTAGTTAGTAAGTCAGTCAGTCAGTCAGTAGAAAATTCTGTTAAATACGAATTTTTAAAAATTTCATAGCAACTTGGCGGAACGTTCTAGCGTTGATCTGAAGACATTTTTGAGCTTGGCTATGCCTAACCAATACTGCTAATCTGTCAGAAAGTTAATATTAGCTGGTTTTAGGGTGATATTTATTGGGCAAGAAATCCCAAACCTTGTGGATCCCTAATATACAGTTACTATCGTACTGTATGATTGGGTAAATATAACATATACTTTTACCTAGATCTGGAGGGATGCATCCCTCAGAGCTTTGTCACTGAATTAAATTAAAGTCACTGGATTCACAAAGTTGGTATTTTGGCCAAGTTAACTGCTCAGAAGCAGAAAAGAGGATCTCATACCCAATTAAAAAGCCACACAAGTCTGTTGTAATGTTGTGTTAACACTTACATACATATTTTTTTGCACCATTTTTGTGACAGTGACAGTGAAATCTTCAAAGTACACTGGTGGTGGTGGGTATGCAGCAACTGTGACAATTGGCTATGTTAATCAAAATATGCAGTCAGTTTTTAGTGTGGAATAGATCGAAGCTGCTGATGCCTGACTGATGGACAGTTTACAAGAAATACTGAATCATTGTAATAAACCTTTGGCTCATTTACATTCACTGTGAGATAAACAGTAGGAGAACCAGGTGCTCCCTACCTTAGACAGAGGAGTGCAACCGTGGGGCCTTTCTTACGCCCTACTATTTAACTGGTAATGATGTAATGAAATTAATAATGGACATTTAATAATTTTAATGGACATTTTAATTGTACTGTAAGTACTTCAGTTTTTTATGTTACCTTCATATATATTTAATAAATACATCATTGTCAATTTTGAAGCAATGGCCCTAGAAGAATGGCTGGATCCAGATTAGAATATGTGAAAATCTTGAGTCCACATCTTTAGAACTGCATTATAGCTATGTAGGCTGTAGAAATTTACTCTCCCAACAAGACAAATTCAGAGTATTGTGGAGTAGCACTATTGGTATGATAAAGAGTTTAGCTTATTACTCAACATGAAAGCTGAATGGGGAATAAGAATCAATTGTTCAATAGCATAGCTGGCCAGACATCAACTCTCAAGTTCACACAATTCAGTGACCTTTACAAGAGTTGATACCCAGGACTATGTTAGTGACACATGTGACAGTGTTAGTATGACTAGCTATATGCACATTGTGGTACATGTGCATGTATATAGCCAATGTAGAATAATGATACATTACAGTAAATGATTACGTGTTATATATATATATATATATATATATATATATATATAATTCTTAAATATATGGAGCTTTAACTATTTTTGTATTTAATATAACTTTCTAAGTTGCAACAAACGTTCTACAGACTCTAGCTAAGTTTAAATATTGATAATAGTTGAAAATTTAACAAGCAACAACTCTCACGTATACAGTGGTTTATATGGTTTAGAGGTGACACAATGGTTGTTTTTCTACCTCAACAGCCTACAAGAAATCTTTGTGTACAAACAACAAGTAGTGTGATTGCCACTGATAATGTACTACCAGAAGGATGGGATGGGGGAGCACCACAGCCTACAAGAAATCTTTGTGTACAAACAACGAGTAGTGTGATTGCCACTGATAATGTACTACCAGAAGGATGGGATGGGGGAGCACCACAGCCTACAAGAAATCTTTGTGTACAAACAACCAGTAGTGTGATTGCCACTGATAATGTACTACCAGAAGGATGGGATGGGGGAGCACCACAGCCTACAAGAAATCTTTGTGTACAAACAACAAGTAGTGTGATTGCCACTGATAATGTACTACCAGAAGGATGGGATGGGAGAGCACTTCAAGGATGTATCTTCCCTCATGACTTTTGTTCTCCATCATCTCCACCACAGCCGATGAATTATTGCAGTCTTCCTGTTGTTGGTAACTACCTGGAGCCTGTTGCTGCTAGTAACCAGGAGAATGAGGTGAGATACAGGCCTTCAGCTTGCAGGTCCCTGGTGGGGTAGTTAGTATACACAACCTTGTGATGTGTGAGAAGTATAGTATACAGGTAATACACTGGATATAAATTTTCTGTATTTTCATGGAATACATTAGTGTGTACAAAAGAGATATAATGTAAATGCAATTGCTGAATTCAGCAAAGGGAATCCTAGATCCCAGGCTGTATGGCTCCTCAAGTACTTGCAAGTTGTTTATTGATACTCTGACTCCTAGTATATTATACAGGCTTTAGTGTTCTCTTTAATAGGATAGTTATCGCACTGTACTATACATTATGCCAAGAATGTATACATGATATAACAATGCCCTGTTGTTGGTTTGTAAGGCCAATGAAAGGGAATCATCTACCACTTGACCAGGGATAGCAGACTGCCATTATCAGACCCACAAGGATATCAGCAACATGCATGTACACACACACGCGCGCGGGCGTAATCTTTGTCTCTTCTAGTTTGTGGAGGATTCAGGATCCAGAATTCTAATAGCTTCACCAGTCGAGGAGAGCTCATGTGATGATGATAATGTTTGCTCAGCAGTGACTGAAGTATGTTGTGATGTCACTGCATTATGTGCGATAGCTTATAATTTTTTCATTAGTAAATGAGATGCTTTATGGTCCCATTTAAATTGCAGTTTTATAAAAAAGGTTTGACCTAAATGATGAGGTCATATTAGCTAGACCTGTTGGAGGTAGAGGTGGTCTTATTAAAGATGTGGTTGCAACACTCAAAAATCAAATCTCTGGTCTCATGTATAGGCTACATATTAATAGTCTTACAAGATCGCTTTGCCTGGGCATGCAGTCTGTTTGGCAGTTACAGCTTTTGCCCTGGAATTTTGCATTGTGGGACAACTGTTTCTTGGTTCCAAAATAATGTCTTTTACAGTGATGAATGTGTGTATATATTATGCATGATGACCATTTTAAAACTGTTTGTTTTGTTTACTATTAATTTAGGCAGTCAAGATCTGTGTAACATCTGTACCAGCAGTCCTAGAGAGTCTGTCATCCTATGAACAGAATAAAGAAAGGTAGTGGAGTCCCCTTTGACCAGGCACTGTTGCTATAGCAGGTCTGCCAAAGTAAGTGAAGGAATAATTGGAGTCACCAGAAAGAAAGATGCAGTAACTTTGTGGGGAGTCATAAAACAAAAAATATCAGTATGTTGACTTCCTAAAGATGGAGGATGGAACTTATACAGTAAATCAATACTTGGAGATTATGGTATGCCACATACTGCAGCAATTCAGTGGGGCTGGGACCATGAAGCTGGTGCTATTAGTAGCAATTAAAGTAATGCCAAACAATTGTTTCAGGATCACCCGATATGTGGAAAATTTTTAAGCACTGATTATCCATTTCTTGTTATATCTTCCACTTAATACAACTGGTTTTGGCTTAATTTAAGTGAAGTGTCCATTTAAGCACAGAAAGAGCAAATTGCAGAAGCTTGTGTAGATGGGTCCTTTTGTTTAGCTTGTGTGGATGATCGTTTTATGCTGAAGAGAACACATGACTATTACTATCAGGTCACTGGGCAGTTGTCATTGACGGGAGCACAGTTCAGTGACTTTGTTGTCTCACCATATGATGTTTTACCTAACTCAGTAGGAATCATTGATGGAACAGAAGTTTATATTCAATGTCCCAGTAACCTGGAGACACAAAAATCATCATTTAGTGACTACAGGAGTCATACAACTGTAAAATATCTTGTAGCAATTTACACATTTAGCGTAAGTCGCCAAATGTCGACCAGCATCTTTTGTCGACTTTACGTATTACAAACTCGACCACCTGCATAACTGAGTTTTCAATAGTTTACGAACATTACCATGGCGGTATCCAAAAGGCGATGGAAGTCTAAAGCTAAGAAACCTATTAACACCACTAACAGGCCCAGGAAACTACGTCAATGGAGCGAAACATCAATGAACAAAGCCTTAGAACTAGTGGCACAAGGTAAAATGGGAGTTAACGGAGCTGCGTTAGAATGTGGTGTGCCTCCTACAACATTGAAGGACAGAGTTGCTCCAGGCTCTAAAATGGGCCAGAAGCCTTACCTTACTGAAGATGAAGAAAAAGAGCTAGTAAAATTCGTAACTGATTGTGCTAAAATGGGATACGGAAAGAAGAGACGGGACATGATGACGATTGTTGAGAAGCACATGGCGAACAAGGGCCGTGAGATGCGTAAAGGTTTGTCGAATGGGTGGTGGAACCATTTTATAAAACAATGGCCACAACTGAGTCTGCGGAAGAGTGATGCCTTTGCTGTTGTACGTGAGCACACTAGTAGCCGTGAAGTTTTTGAAAGCTACTTTAACCTACTTGATGTTTTGATGAAGAGCGGGCTTAAAGACAAACCCAGCCAAATACATACAGTAATTGTGATGAGTTTGAGATGCTACTTCAGCACAAAACCCCAAAGGTTGTTTCAACAAAAGGGACAAAGAAAGTTCGTCAAGTGATTTCAGGAAACAAGACTCAAACGGCTGAAGCTGAAAATGTGATCTTGTTTTGTTTACCTCCTCACACAACTGCTGATAGTCAGCCCTTAGATACCAGCTGTTTTGGTCCATTGGAAAAATACTGGAATGAAGTTTGTCGACAGTATTTATTAGACAATCCTGGACAGGTGGTCACTAAATTTCAGTTTTCCAAGTTATTTGCAGATGCGTGGAGCAAAGGAATTACCATTGCCAACGTTGTTTCTGGGTTCCGTGGTACTGGAATATACCCATTTTCTCCAAGCACAATTATGGATAAATTTCCTGTGCAAAGTGTTCCCCCTTCACAACCACCAAGTGATTGCACGTTGGCTACTGGTGATTCTGCATCTAATCTACAAAGTGATAATACCCTGTCCCCTGGGGAGGCCAATACTATCCCTTTAACACCGAAAATGATTGAATTGTATGAAAGAAGAGTTAAAATGGATATGATATTTTTACTGATTTGCTTGGCTTGAGAAGTTTCATCCTGAACATCTTCCGCAGCTTGGTGTGTTGTTTGCATTTTAAAATGCACACTGTTCTAGTTACTTTTTGTTAATAGATGTTTTGTTACAAAGTGCTGTTGATGATGCTCCTGGTAGGAAAGCACCAGATGACCTAGAGAATCCTGAACACCTTCTGCCGCTTGGTATGCTGTTTGCATTTTAAAGTGTACACTGTTTTACTAACCTTTTGTCAGTAGATGCTGCCAGTAGAGAAGCACCAGACAACCTAGACAACTCACTAGATCCTCCAGAAAGAGCAACAACAGTCACTACGGAAAGTGTTGTTGGGTATTCTGACAGCCAACAAAATGTATCACAAGTGGCATTATCAACACCTCCTAGAACAGAAGAGAATTCTGATGGAAACTCCCCTGTAAGTGTACAAGATACTAATCCTAGATCTGGACGCTCACCACTTTCTGAGTTATTAGTATATCCAAGTTCATCCAATAAACAAAAGCCAGCAGCCAAGAGTTATGCTGCACGTATTTTGACTAGTGCACAATCAATTGCTTTCTTAGAAGAGAAGAAAAAGAAAAAGCTTGATGAGGAAGAAGAGAAGAAAGGGAAGAGGGATGAAAGAGCAATGAAGAAGGCAGCTAAGGAAGAAGAAAAGAGACGCAATGCCTTAGAAAGAGAAGCAAAGAAAGTCGAAGCTCAACAGAAAAGGAAAGATCAAGGCACCCGGAAAACGGCCTGTCAAGTCAACTGCTAAGAATGGTTCCAAGAGGCAAAATGTTGACAATAGTAAAGAAGGACTACAACATCTAGAAATTTCACAAAACGAATGTGCAGCCTGTTTTGGTCTTTGGGAAGAGGATGACACAGATGAATAGTTACAATGTACGAACAGTGACTGTGGTGTTTGGTGTCATGCTGACTGTCTTGAACTAAGTGAACAAGCATCTGTGTGCTATGCCAAACCTGTTTTGTGTGATCACCTACTACATATTTGTACTAACTTCTAACCTTGTTTTTATGTACTTAAAGCTTTCTATGTCAGCACTTTTAACACTTCTACATTCAATGTGTTACTGTTTAATACTGTACATACCTGTATTACATCACAGACTGATTGTGCCACAGTATTAGCCTTATGCTATCTGGGTTATGGCAATGTGTAGCTGCTGTATGACGGCAGGGAGACGATATACAACAGTGAAAAGCTTGTGTGTATTATTAGTAAAAGTCTACCGTGATAGTAATATTGACGCGAAAACATCCATTCCTTTTACAGAAGCTGTTAAAAATTACCACTGGCATGTAGCTCATAAAACGGTCTTTGGCTTAGTATACGAACCTATAGCGTTCCGGATATGATACGAAAGATACAGTGTGTTTAGTGAAGTAGCGGTCGACGTTAAGTGAATTAGAGAACTATGGCTGGGCGACTTCAGGTACACGAAGTTGACTATTGAGGATTCACTACCCTCAGCAACTTGCTGTGTCTGGCGATGTGGTCAAGTGGAAAGTGATAGTGAGTTGATGTGTGGAAGTGGTCCGTTCCCTGCAATGGTTAATGCCAGAAATAACTAGGCTGTATTTGATTACATCCGGGCTATTCAGGGGTCGACTATTGAAGACTTACGCTACTGGTGTATTCACTTTTATTTCCCCTAGTTTTCTGGTAACTATAGTGACCCTCAACATACCTTCCCAAGGTTACTTGAAGTAATTCTCCACTGCTGAGCATCAAACCACAATGGGTTGTTTCGTTGCCCTATATTAATTTCTTTGAATAGGCGTACTTCTTCATGTGTGGGTCATATTGCAACAATTAAATCACAGACAGTGACTTCACGACTAGCAACAATCTCAGCACGTTTATTGAAGGGATTACATCTAGGTAGTTGGATAGCATGTAGGCATCACTGTGATTCCAGCTGTCCAATGCACTTATGTTGTCAGCGCCTTCCAATAGCTCAAGCAAACCAGTTGCACTGGCCCATCATATGCTGCTACATACCCATCCATGGAAGCTTTGCCAAAATCTAAATCAGCTACTAGTGATGCCTTCCCTCCTTGTGATGGCCTAGACCAGGCACATCTCGTACTGGTACATGCTTGTGGTGCTATCTCTGATGTTGTCATTAAAAGTACAGCAATGTGGAAACAAGTTTGGCTTTCACCAGCACGGCACTTACAGTTTGCTGATTGTGGGGTTCAGTTTAGAGAATGAAATAGGAGCAGTGCCATTGCAGTCAGCAGAAATTTTCCCTCCACCTAGTTTTAACGAGTTGCCAGCATCCACATGGCATTCAGAAGGTTTTCTAGTTATTACAGAAGCTGTAGTGAGTACGTACTTGAAGGAAAGAAGTGGTTATATGAAAAACTATTGTACTGGTATAAGGCTTTGTAAGTGTGATCACGTCTTTGATTTGGGGATGGGATGGCTAGTAGTCCGAATAGCATCTACATTAAGACAAAATGTCGACCCACCATGCGTAAGATCCCTTCCTTTTTATTCCCTGTTTGTTGTACTGAAGGATGGTGGTGACACGGAAAGGTCTAACTATTGTTAGTACAGCAGGTCCTCTGTATAATCCTCGGTTACTTGTCAACTTGTCATCTGGTGCAACTGAACTCCGACTTGTATTTCAGGTTTTCTTCAAGAGTATTCGTGATGACCAATTCAGTAATGAAGTCCTTGACCAACATTTGAAGACTAACTTGGACTTTTTTGTGTGTCCTGGAATTCCAAGTTTGCCTTGTGAAGTTCGCTTTAAACCAAAGAAGTATACCAGGAGTGGACATTACCATTTCTCCATTATGACAGAAGTGAGTTCCAGCTGTGGCATAAACCTAGCCACCATAAGAGATCAAAGGATGATCCCACTTTATGACAGCTGCTCATCATGCAAGTTGTTATGGCATGATATAATAGTCCTGGTGAAACGTGCTAGACAAAAGGAACCATCTGTGAAAAAGAGACATCTGCATCCATCATCCAAGAAGCTGCTGAAGTTTTTATCACAAGTTTCCAAGAAGATACGTTTTGATCGAGCTAGATTAGAACAGAAGGCAATGATCAAGAGTTTAAAACACTATCGCAAGTATGATGTTGTCCTTAATGATGACCAGAGTGATGAGTTGCTGCAACTAGTATCTCAGACATTAGAAAATATACATTACAGAAAGTTCTGGCTGAAGCAGACGCTAAGGGGAGTTGGAATATATTACAAAAGATCTGGAAAAAGGAATCGAATGAAAGATTAAGGTATTTCAAAGAATCAGAAGACAAATGGTAATGAACAGTGGGACTGTATCACACACTTCAGTAACTGGAAAACGGGGTACTCCAATCACTTTCAGATTGGGTTAGTTGCAGTTTAATGTACTGTGAATTTGTGACAAATATGTGAGCTTTCTATAGCTAAAGTGATCATTCCATTCCTCATTGTGAATTTTGTACAATATAGTGTTGGGAAATTTACAAAAGTAAAATTCAAAGTAAACTTATATTTTTTTTTAAATTATAGGGTTTGATTTTGTGAAATTACCTTTTCCCTTTTGTGTAGCTTTAGCTGTTTATTCACGTAGCCCAAGCTCTGAGAGGATTCCAGCTGTTACAACTACCTGGCACTAGAACTCTTAAAGATTATTCACAGTAATTGTGAGCAGTCTGGTAGCATTGACTGAACACTTGCCGTGAAGACAGAAGTAAAACCATAGTATTTAGTGAAAGGGCATTATTAATCTTTGATAAAGTTTATTGGTTTGCAGTGGAGTAGCTGGAATAATGAATTCATTGGCCATCCAATGAACTCAACAGATTTGTCAACTCTTCATGATGTTTATGATTATCTTTACCAGCAAGATGAGAAAACATCCAAGACATTATACATTCTACAAACACTTTGTAGAGATTTGAGCTCAAATTATGATCATACTATACCAGTGAGGGTGGATTGAAGCGTAATTTTTTGGTGGTATGTCAAGAAAGTTGCTGTGGTTTATGCTGGTACCAGTGCAAACTTGACTACCTTGAAAATATTGTGCCATCAGTCTGGAGCTTATGGCAGTGATCCTTTACAGCTATACCCTCACAGAGTGCTGTAACGAAAAAATCGGTCCGGCCGGACCATTTTCAGTCGACCAAATTTAGTCCGCCCGGACCATTTTTAGCATCCGAAATTGGTCCGACCTGACCAAAATTGGTCCGGCCCAAACCTAGTTGGCCACATGCACTCCTGACCACCTGGACCAATATTGGTAGACCAAAATGGGTCCGGGTGGACCACTAACGCATGCAGCCAATGATGCATAGCTATAAGTTGTTTGTGACGGAACACTGCAGCCGACCGTAGCTATAGCTATTCTCATTTATCAATCTCGAATAATGAGCATTGCAGGCATTATTACTGCATGGATTTGTGCTTAAAAGGTTATCCAACAAGGGCACGGATCATTGCATGCATGGGATCAGTTATAACTGCATTGGAGGTGCTTAAGATCGAGATACTCTAATAGAGCAGTCACCTATAACATTCATCACCAGGCATTGATCCAAAAATAAATGAAGGTGGGTGGCTACCCAGCTTAGCCCAGATTTTAAGTTGAGAGTCCAAATTTACATCAGGAAAAGCTGACACTGTTGTTGTTTGGCTTGTACAGTGAAGCGCATGCACAGTAGCATGTGCACTGTGCTCTTATGCACATATAATGTCTGATCATGAGTTAACACTAATGGTTAGAACAATACATCTGTAACACCTGCATGTGTACATACTGCACATTCCTCTCTTTTGTATGTGATATGTAGGAGATGATAGCTTAGGTTTGCTCCATTAAATAACTAAATGTGAACTATCATCTACTGATCACATGGTCCTATATACTGGTATAAACATTTCCTTAAAAGTTATAGCTATAATATTCCCTGTATGCTTTTCACTACTTAACCAACTTTAAATTTTTACCAATTTTCACCTGTGCACATATACCAGTAGGAGATGCAGGCACTGATCCAGAATAAACCAAGGTGGGTTGCTGGCCCAGATTTTAAGATGAGAGCCTTGAATGTCTTGGTAGTTACATCAGGGAAGAAGGGCTGACAATATTATCATCTAGCTAGTACAGTGAAGCACATAGCTAGTAGCATGCCCTTGTGAACATAATAAGGCCAGGCAAACTTGATTAATTGTTTCTCATCCCCACCCGCATCCCTTTTTACCTCACCACCTCTAATTTCATTGTTGCTGTTATCAATCACGTGCACACGTATTTTGATGTTAGGAAGGCTGGTTATCATTTTACAGCACAGCAAATGTCACTTGCACCTCAGAAAAGGTAGCTAATACGTCAGTAATAGTTCTTAAAAGGTTTTAGTTAACCTTTATAACAGACAGCTTGATTTGGAGTATTTCTTTACTAATGAATAATGATAAATAACCTCCCGCCCGCATGGAAATCTGAATTTTTGTGGATGAGAAACTAGTAATCAAGTTTTCCTGGCCTAATGTATTTTGTAATCCCAGTACAGGTTGATCATGAGTTAACACCAGTGGCTAAAACAAACTGTAATACATCAGTGCACACGCAACACATACTGCACATTCCTCTCTGTCATATGTGATATGTAGATGATAGTTTAGGTTTACTCCATTGAATAACTAAATGTGAACTATCATCTCCTACTCATGACATGCCCCACAAGAAGAAACATCAACATAAAGGTTGTAGCTATAATATTCTCAGTATGCTTTTCACTACTTAGCCAACTTAAAACTTTGAGGTAGTCGCATTATTTCATGGCCTTAGGGTGAATTGCTGCAGACATAAAAGTAAAATTGACTCAATCCTAAAAGCAGACCCCATATTTTCCTTCAAAAAGTCCTCTACCTGGTGATAGTTAATATACTGCCCATGATCATAGATAAGTTCATGTATATTGCTACCATCTACTGTAAGGTTATAGCCAGCTAGCATTGGAATCTGATGCAATGCAGGAATTTAGTTCATGTTGATATAACGAAAGAGTGCATGTTCATGATCAGTAATATTCAGCATTACTAAATACATGTCTGAGTGGCTGCAAGGCTATGCATGGTGGGTGGCTAGCCACCTCATCCACCCCCTCTGGATCAGTCCCTGAGATGATATGTGTAGCTGTTTATAACAATGTGCGCATGGGTATTCCCAGATTAATAAAGAACTGACCAAGGGTCAGAATTAACAAATTAAATTCTGAGCTAGCTATATGCAGAAGTTGAAGATAAGACATGTTTTAATGATAGATTTTATAATTGTCTACCATCCTCAAGTATAAGTGATCCAGCATAGGCTGGTGATTTCCGTCATGTTGCTATAGTTGTTTGTCATAATCAACACTAACAGGCTGGATGAAAGATTCAACCAAACACTGCAGAGCCGATGATGCTTGTGAAGTTTATTGAGCATGTAAAAATATACTTGGGAAGAATATCTTGATACCTGTGTTTTTGCATACAACATTACACACCATGCAAGAGTCCAGTATTGACCATGCATTTGAGTTGATGTATGCCAGAAGAAAACCTCTACTTCCCACTCGGACAGCTAGCTACTGACATGGAAAAGAAGAATGCAGGACTTTTATCATCTCACACTGCTTTAAATTAAAACAGCATTAATTTTGCGACTATGTTCATCGCTGCATATAGCTATGACATGGAATTTAGTTTCTAGCTACTAACCCGTATATCAACTCGGGAAACGAACCATCTAGTTATGACAAACTCCTGGACCAACATTTATAAGTAAATTTATATTACTGATTGGATGTATATCAGCACATTGCTGTCTTTCCAATATAATATAATCATAAACTATACGCTACTCATTTATATAGTTTCCAGGCTAAGTCGGCTGCAGTGATCCGTCACAAAAAACTTAGCATGGACCGACCTGTCCACACACCCGCGGACCAACCAAAATCGGTCCAAGTGGTCAGGGGGTGCATGAGGCCAACCAAGTTTTGGCCGGACCAATTTTGGATGCCAAAAATGGTCCAGCCGGACTAAACTTGGTCAACCAAATTTTGTCCGGCCGGACCAGTTTTGGTATCCAAAATCGGTCCGGCCGGACCGGTTTTACCCGGACCGATATTTCTGTGACAGTGCTGGTAACATTTCATAATCCCTATAGTGGACAAGATGTGTTTATGATAATTTGCCCATCTTACCAGGTATGAACTGACATGGTTTTGTGTATTTGTAATCTATTTGTACTACTGAACTATACCTAGAGGTGTTATAATTGTACTATTATGTTATAATTTGTGACCAGGACTTGCATTAACTTTTTACAGTTGAAAAATATGATTGCTGCCTTGTATTCTTTTCAAGGTACCAAGAACTTTCAGATAGAGGGAGCAATTTTGGCTGGATAACTATTGTGGACCTCTTTTCTCGAAAAGTTAAACGTTCTCGTACAAATCAGTTAGGAGAATTAAAGATATTAGAAAAAACTATATTCACAGAGATAGTTAGATGAGACTAAATGTTAAGCCATCAAAATCATGCAGGTATTATGATTGTTGTGGTTAATTAGATATTACTTTACCTTGTGTTTCACAAAATGTAGTAGTATTATCTGTGAGTGGTCTCTCTTTGCATGTTATCTTTGACAGATAAATGACCTGGTATTTATTTGTGACTGAAATGTTTTTAGGGGATTGCATGTATGCATTTATCTCTCTCCTGACCATATCCGAGTATGGCTCAGTATTCCCCTCTCAAACAAGTGGTTACAGGCTTCCAAATACTGTACTGTCAATCCATTTATAAGGAGCATTCTGAGGGGAGGTGTGGAGTCCATGTGTTCTTTCAGTTCAGATATAACATGTACTTGCTATAAAATTAAATTCTTACTTGCCAATATCTTACCGATAACCAATCCCAAACTATTCCGTGTTGCCCTCAGGCGCTTTCTTTTTTAACTTGGTATAGTTTTGTATTTATTTGCTGTTGTACTGTTTCATTCATTATGCTTTGTATCTGTGTGTAGATATTAATTTGTCCTTTTGGGAGCACGTTTTTAGGACCAGCCTTCTGTGCAACCCTTGTTATTTGACAAAAATTGATAAAAACAGTGAACCAGGCAAGAGTGTTTACGTAGTCAGTTACCATACTTTATAAGCACCTCTCTCTCTATCTCTCTCTGTGCTGGGAAAAGTTAACAAATCTGGCATGACCACAATGGTTTCTTTTGTGTGGAGGGACGTGACCTAACTACATATTCTGCATTCAATGTACACTAGCTTCACATCTTTGTTAAAGAGGGAAAACCTGAGTCCAGTAGTCCAGTCCAGTGATTGTATACAACCATTTATGAATAATGGGAAATGAAATTAATGCTCACATACAAAAACAGCGAGCTACCTGACAAAGTGTGGTAGTGCTAGCTAGCTAAAATCTTTGTAGCTAAGCCAGTTAAGCGGAAGGGGATCGAAAAGCCTTTCAGCATAGGTCAAGGTGATTACAAGTCATGGTACAAACAACAGCCACTACTCCCAACTGAATTCCAATTACCCCTAAACTATCCACAAGATGTCATGGCTGGCTTGCATAACAAAAAACTTAATGGCCAATGCAGATCAAAATTTATATCAAGTGTGTGTTCAGCAATATTCCAGTTTTAAAGCATTGTCAACTAAAGAGGAATATCAAAGCGTCGCACGTAAGATTGTTGAAAATATCCTTTCTTGCAATCCAAGTCTGGAAGTGGATATGTGAGGATATAATATATATATACATATATATATATATATATTACATAATTTATTAAGACTTTATAGCACAAGTGCTGAAGGTTTGTAGGACACCTGGTCCTACAGCCTATCCAAAGTTGTTACAGAAAGTGTCTTTGAAAAGATGGAGAGAAAAATCCATAGGCAGCCTCAAACCTGCAGCCATCTGATTAACGCTTGAATGCTTACAGGAATCTGCCAGGAAGCCAGGATGTTTAATATATATGTAATAGTTATACCATGGGTACGAGTTCCGGGGTATAACTAATATGTTCTAATTTAGCATGCAGACTTGCCTAACTTGCAAAACATTTAGTTGCTATACCCTTCTATTATAGAGGAACCAAGTAAGCTGTGATTGTGGGATTGAATTTTAATACATCAAACAGCAGTTTAATTTTACTTTTGCTAATATAGCAATGTTAAGAGATGTTAATTATGTTATTACATTTACAAAAGTAAAAAACAAACTACTATTGATGTATTAAAATTGAATCCCACAATCACAGCTTGCTTGCTTCTCTATATACGAGAAGAGAGATAAAGTATAACATCAAAGAAATCTAATGATTTCTGGATATAGTGTGCACTCCTATTAGATGTGCAATATCTCGACATACGCACTGGCTTAATGAGATATATGCACTGGTACAGTGCGTATATCTCATTAACTTTTCTGAACCAGTGCACTATGTGATATATATGCACTGGTTTTCCTTTGATCTGAGGTGTGAAAGTGATACATGTACATGTATATATATATATATATTTATTAATTGCAATCATTATAGGGATACTTGGTAGAGGCAATGTCAGACAAAATGAAAAATATAAGGAATACTAAGCCCAGGGGAGCCTCTAAAAGACCACATAATGATGATCATAGTAACATGGCAGTTGTTAAGAAGCCCCAGAATTTAAACAGTTCCCCAAAGTCTTGGAAGCACCAGTGATACCAGTAGAAGATGAACACTCTTATAAGACACATACAACTGTTAAAGCATGAAGAGGGAAAGGTCTCACTTGACAGATACGTGATCAGCAGCCTCATAAATAAAACATTTGCTTTTAGAAGACAGAAAATCCTTAATGAACATCAACTTGTTAAGCAATTGTTAAAGGATTGCCCATCCTTAAAGAGGTGTAACCAGGTAGGTGCATGGTTTGGCCTGACTATATTATATGGAAATCTTAATGCTTTTAATAACTTATGTGTAGATTTGGGCTGAGCTTGATCGCATTCTTCAAAGAAACTTGGATGAACACCGTTTCAAAGATTATTGCTGTTGCCAGAGACGAGTCTAACCCACATCTGAGGTCCCTATGTGATGAAGCACAAGCAGCTAACATTTCAGATGGCAAAGCCATTAGCTAACCTTATTACTTAGTTTTAAATTCTATATGCATATAGTTTCCAGATCTACACTTGCCACTTTATTGCCGGCACACCTGCTCCCTGATACCAGAACGGTGGTGAAATCAAGTAGACTGATCATTTTTACTTCGGTATGTAAAATATCGTATACTGTGTGGTTATAAGTAGCTGATCGATTGTGGCTGATTTTTACTTTTTTTTTTTGCAGGAATCAAGTGATGCCTCAGTAGAAGCAAAACATGCAGAATATCCACAACCTGTTGTCCTCATCAGGGGCCAAGCTGTGACTTTATCTGTGCAGAAATGAATAAAGTACTCTTAAAACTGTAACTTGAAGGGGAGTTTGGTGATCTTGCATGGGGAAATCATTTCAGGACTTTGTGGTAGTTGTAGCTAAACTCTGGTGATGCATGGCTGCATGCACAGCTGAATTCAGTAGACATGTTTGCATGCCTTAATTGGAAATATACTCCATAGGACGCTGTGCAGACCGGTGATGTACACAGTCAGTCTTGCATAGGATCCCAAAGCTTGGAGTAATCTTTCAGAACATGGAGAAGAGCTACAAGTTTTTCATATCTTGGTTGGATAGCTTGCTTAAGTAAGATAAATTGACTTTTAAATCAGTTTCACACTATAAAAGTGTTGAGGTTATGCACAATGTTTTATTTGCACATAGGTTATAATGCAGTTGACAACAACAGTGAACAGTTTTTAGCTTGGCAGACTTGGGATTTGAGTTTTTCGCTTGGAAGACTTAGGATTTGTTATGTACAGTATCACGTCGTACAGATTGAAAGTGCAATTGAAACTTTTAAGTTTATTAACCACAGCAACCTGACATCTACCTGTTATCCACAAGCAAGCCTACTCACACAGGGCATTGTTCGTACTGCACCTGTTGCTGGAAGCAGTATATGTACGTCAACATGAACTTACAAAAAGACAGCACACAAGTAGTTAAAAGGTATGTCAATAACTCAATGTATTATCCATTGTTGACTTCACCCTTTTTAATCTTTGGTATTTTAGAACGAGTGTCAGCAGCCGCTGCTTTCACGAAGTAATAGATTGGCTTCAGTACCTTTGTTTAACTCTATTTTGTCAAGTTATTAAGAAGTAATTGCAGATTCTTAGTTAGTAAACTCATGTATACTTCATTAATGAGTTATTCTTCTATAGACTCACTGCCACACAAAAAAGGTCACAAGATTTGAAAACTGTCAGTGTCTTGTAACACATGTTCATGTGTTTGAACGAACACATAGGAGCCATACTCAATCTACGTATCATAGTTCAAATGTGACTTTACTGCTCCAAATATAAAGTCTTACCAAATGAAAGCGTTGATGAATGCATGAAAGTCATTTTCTCACGATCTTGAAACTTGACCACTGCTGGTAAAAATGTCTTATCATCAGTATTGATCATTTCCAATACCTCCGATTCACTTCTGTACTGCTGTAGTAAACTCTGTGCTGTTGGTTCTTTTGCAGTGCCTTTTTGTGTAGTGTAATAGCAGAATAATGTAGATCCCTTCGCGTAACAGAAACCGTCTGTATTTTTCATAGTGGCTATTTTGATAATAGAGGTGCTTTTCAAACAGTTCTTGATTCGTACTGTTGTGTAACGGGTTGAACATAGCCGACAACAAAGCGTTATGGATACCTCACTTTTTGATATAACTGGGGTGCAGTACCATTTCTTTCGGTATGGATGGATTACAGAGGTGCTTTTTAAACAGTTCTAGATCCGGAATGCTGTGTAACAGGTTGAACATAGCTGACAACGAAGCATAATGGATACTTCACTTTTCAGACGATAATTGATATAGCTGGGGCACGCAGCGCCATTTCAGATGCAGTATGCATGGGTTCACCAGTCATAATAAATATTTACAAAAAAAGTTAACAAACAAGCACACACAAAAAATTGGAATTTTCGACTAGAGTAGGGACCATGCCACATCGATACAAAGTACTGAAACAAGCTGGAGTAGTGCACGATATTAAATCACAGTAAAACAATAAGAAGTGTTATATCCCTACTATGGAAATGTACAGTAGGGATATGACACTTCTTATTGTTATACTGTGATTTTAATATCGTGCACTATTCCAGCTTGTTTCAGTACTTTTATTGATGTGCTATGGTCCCTACTCTAGTTGAAAATTCCAATTTTTTCTGTGTACTTGTGTAAACGCTCCAAAATTTCTATTCCCAGGCAGGTATGATAAAAGTGGGTGAGATTTTTTTACCATATCTTCCCACAGCTCATTGTCTAAAAATGTATTCGTTCAACGTGTATATCAACCTCAATCCTGTTAACCCTTTATTACCGAAGTTTTTTTTTTACAAAACCGCAAGTGTGAAAACTTTTATGGCTTGTGTGAACTGTGTGCGATACGAGTGGACCCCACCCATTAATTAACCCATCAAGCTATATACCGTTTGATAGCCATCTCTCTCTTCTACCAACACAGCTAGAATATTTACAGATCACAGACACAACTCACACGCTATGAAGCAAAGAAAGCGTATCTTCTCCGTATCGCCATGGCATTGAAAGATGGGCGCCGCCATCTTACTAATCAACGCGATGACATCACACTATTTATTTTTAGAATCCTTATCACGTGGGGAATGGAGTAATTCTAACTAAAGCCTCCTAGTAGCAGGGAGAAGGCGAACATGGAGTTTTAAACAGGTATTATTTTGTATACGCTATTTTATATTACCAAGTGCCATAACTTGCGTATCCTTCTTCCTATCGCCGAACGGTAAACTTCATTAGAAGCGCCCGGTCCTTCTGAGCAGTTTGGTAGCAATTTCAGCTTCATAGCCCCTAGGAAAAAGGAGTTATGGCTCCGTTTATAAAGGGAACTCGTTATGGCAATATATTAGCCATTCGATAATAAAGGGTTAATTATGAATCGTGTTACAAGCTGTTACGCATACTTTGCATAATATTTAGCAAATGTACAATCCGTATATACAGTAAAATACAGCTTTTCAAATAAATTTATTAAAAAAAGTCTTACAGCTCAAACTGTGGGCAGAGAGATGAACTCTGCCCAATCCTCCATGCTTGTTGTTTCTTTCCTTGCAGGAATGATCATTCGCCAAGATGGATCCATTGAGTAAAGCAGGCTGAAAAGGGCGTGCACCGCACTTTCAAAATGCTTATGATAGTAATATAAATGTATGTATTAGTATTGTACGTAGCTAGCTAGTAGGAGCTTTAAAGTGCCCATTAATCTATACCCACGAAGCATCACTATCTAGTAAATTCGTACAGTGACAATAATAATAACAAACAAAATTATTTACCATGATCTTGTCACTAAAGGTATTCAGACAAATCATTTGTGATGTTGTTACCAATTGAAATGTGCAATGTGTGTTCATTTTTTAAAGTGTGATCAATAGTTACAGCCAACTGGTAGTGGTGACATGAACCCAATATTGGTTAATGTGCAATAGGAGGCCTGAGACAGAGTGGATTATAACGGTCGGCTATCGGACGACCAATTGGCTCGAAGACCGCCCAATTACCTACTGAACTGGTCAAGGATGGCCGACCGATTTCTGCTAAAAAAGATTGATATACTCTAATAGAACAGTCAGCGACTCTAATAGAGCAGTCGAACAGCTTTTAAAAAGGTGTACCTAAAAGGTTCAAAAAGCGGGGAAAAAGTTTTCTCATTTCAGGAATCAAACCTGCACCTTTCAGTGAAGTGCAATCTGCACCATTCTACCACATTCTCACACACTCTTTTACCTGCTTCTAAAGGGGTTTTAAATGTCTTGTAGTTAAAACCATAACTGATATAGATACATGTCACAAAACATCAAATCATCATAATGTTATTATTACAGATTTATTATGTATGTGGTTTAACAATGTAACAGTGCATGGCTGTTGAAGGAGTTTGGGCGTCAAAATACTCACATCCAAGCTTTGAAAACCCAATTTTTGTTTTCAGGGGGTATGCCCCAACTTGGCATGCTTATGCATGCTGCTAAGTATTACCATACAAAACATGTCAGATCAACTTTGACTTTGATCTGACATAATGCTAGATCAACGAAGACTAGTTATAATCCTCTCTGGCCTGAGATGTTAGCTACTTGTAGCAGTAACACTGCTGAGTTCAGCACTTCAGTTAGAACATCCACCAAAAGTGCTGATGCTACCACAACTACTAGCATATCCATCATGTCTATTACACCAACCATAGACGCTGACTCTGCACTGACTGTTGGTATACCCACCGCTGATGTGGATACCATGTCAACTATGGGTGATAGTGCTGGAGTGATTAGCAGTGAATCTGTTACTCTAGTGTCCACAGTAGCACCTGTTATTATAGTAGAGCTGCTAAGTACTTTCTTTGTGCACTTTGTGATAAAAGTATGAAACTTGGTACATAGTTTGCATGTACCATAAAGGTCACTTTAAGATCGGGAGCCACCTCAGATTTGACCTTTTGTGACCTCTAGAGGTCAATTAAGTATTAAAAATGCCTAATTTCTACCTTTTGACCATTTCTACAATGAATAAATATCAAGTGTTGGGTATCAAATGAAAGCTGAATATTCAAGGAGTAAAATGAGACTGGAATTATGTCTGTACCATGTTCTGTTACAAAGATATACATTAAACATTGTCCCTGGAGACTCTTTTACTGCTGTATGTTAGGTCTATTTGGGAGGGAAATTTTCAGCTTTACATTGAATCCCTTGCAAAGATCACTCCCTGGATGTTTGCACTAGACCACATTCATTACTCCAGGTGGCTACCTGTACATATTCGTGACATGATGGCACTTTCTGAAAAGCATCCAGATATTGTGGCAGAATTTCATGCAGGAAAATTCGTCATCCACAAAACTAGCAACAAGTTTTCAGCAATGGCTATTGACCAGTACCATGAGCAAAATAATGCTACAGTCAAAGAGACAGGAGGAGCAATTGGATTGACAACTGATCCCTTAGCTTTGAGGCGTTGGATGGTAGCTGGACCTGAAGTTGCAAGAATTGTAGTAGAATTTGAGGAGTATGCGAACATAGCACAGGAAGATGGCAAACACTTACATCATGAACAGTATTGTAGTGTTCAGCGCACATTTCAGAAAGATGTAAATTCTTTAATTGCAGTGTTCGAAGAGTTTGGAAATCCATTTCTTGAGAAAGGTCAAGATTTATTGGTCCTTGATACAAGAGATATTATGGATAATTCTGTTGAAAAAACAGTCCAGGAAATTGAAGCGATTGGTGAGGATCACTACAAAAGGTTTATTGAAGAACGACTTGAGAAATGTGAAAAACCCATCACAGAGCCAATCATCAAAAATAAGTTGTCTTTATTTAGCAAACCAACAATCAAACATCATCCTACAAGACAGCAGAATCAAATCACAGCACTAAAGAATGACTGTAGTCTTTTTTCTAGACTATATATAAATCTTGTCAAATCAGAGATGGGGATTTGGATACATTCTTTGCCCATGAAAATCAGGCCACTCCACCATCATTGTCATTGGGAGGAAAAATTAGACCTAGTGCAAAGTCAGATCTCCTCCATTGTCTTGAACTGTGTGAAAAACAGTTGTTACATGCACCTAACGTTGATGCCATAATTCTTGATGGTGCTGCTGTTGTTCACATGCTTCATCCTGGAACGGCAAGAACTTTTCAAGATTATGCAGACACAGTGTTTGGTTCATATATATTGTTTCAGTTACAGAATGCCAATAGAGTTGACATTGTTTGGGATGTGTATATGGAAAATAGTTAGAAAGCAACAACAAGGGAGAAGAGAGGAAAAGGCGTATGAAGAAGAGTTGCTTCTACTACAGTAATTCCACCTAAATGGAAAGATTTCTTACACTTGGATGAAAATAAAACTGAACGTTTCAGGTTTCTTTCTCACCAGGTAATAAAGATCCCAATTGTAGATGGTAAGAGTATATATGCAACTGACAGAACCAATGTATTATGCTCACTGGCTGATGCTGATCTAGATAATGTGGTTCCCTGTTCCCGAGAAGAAGCAGACACACGTGTATTCCTCCGTGCATCTGATGCTGTAAATAAAGGATATAGAAAGTTATCTGTGAGGACTGTGGACACTGACATAGTAATACTAGCGATTTCTATATTTAATGTGATAGACCTTGAGGAGTTGTGGCTGGCCTTTGGAACTGGATATAATTTTAGGTATATACCTATCCATGAAGTAGTTGACTAGTTGTTACCATGGATCCTAGAATTTGTGCTACTCTCCCAATGTTTCATACATTTACAGGATGCAATACTGTCTCATCATTTTGTGGTAGGGGCAAGAAGACAGCTTGGAATACATGGAAAGTTTATCATGAGGTCATCGAGGCTTTTGAAGAGTTTCCATTGATGTAAACTGAGATCAGTGATGTGGTAATGGAAACATTGGAACGGTTTGTTGTGCTGCTATATGATTGTACAAGTGATATCATGACTGTTAATGATAGTAGGAAATACTTGTTCACACAGTCTTGAGAACCTGCCACCAACTTGCGAAGTACTCAAACAACATATTAAACGAGCTAGATACCAGTCTATTTGCTGGAAAAGGGCCTTAACTCCTATGCAGGAACTTCCTAACCCTGCAAATTGGGGGTGGAGAAAGACTAGTACAGGCTGGGAACCTCTTTGGAGCACAATTTCAGAAGCATCCATAGCATGCCATGAACTAATCCATTGTGGTTGTAAAAAAGGATGTACCAGACAGTGTGTGTCAAGGCTGCACTTAAGTGCACTGCTCTATGCTTCTGCCAGGGAGAATGTCACTATGATTTATAAATGTAAACTATTGTCTGTGAACTTTCTATTGTTTAATTGAAATTACCATTGTTGTACAAATTTATATACATGTAATCAGGTAAATAATAGCATAAAATTACAATAGAATACAGTACAGACATGATTCTAGTCTCACTGTACTCCTTGAATATTCAGCTTTCATTTGACACCCAACACTTTATATTTATTTATTGAAAAAGTGGTCAAAAGGTAGAAATAAGGCATTTTTAACTTAATTGACCTCTAGAGGTCACAAAAGGTCAAATCTGAGGTGGCTCCCGATCTTAAAATGACCTTTAGGGTATATACAAGCTGTGTACCAAGTTTCATGCTTTTATCACAAAGCGCACAAACCTTCCTGTTTTTAAGACTTAGCAGCTCTACTATTAACGCCTCTGTGACAATATCAGATACTTTGTCAAACATGGATATCTCCAGCATTCTACGTGACATAGAGTGACGGCGGATACATGTAGAATGACGTGTATCTGCCACTGAAGATTGTCTTCTACCCATTAAAAAAACACAGCCTATGTGTAAACTGTTCACTTACATATCAGACAATTCAATGTATTTTAATGTCATTCAGCTACAGTATGAAAATGTACTGTTTGTTCAATTAGAATTTTAAAAATAAAACTGATTCTGCAAAAACCTGTTAATTTTAGCAACTTTTATATGCTCAGCTGTATAGCACGTATATCATATAGGGGGTGGGAGGGTGCGGAGGGGAGGGGCGGTGGGCCGCCCATGCACAAGAAGTGGTTGACAGTGAAAAAACAGTCTATAAGTATCATACAACTGTTTAAATATATACGTTCTTTGATATTGTATATGCATTAGTTTGCCAGTGATAGTTATAAACGGCGAAAAGAATGTAATGAATTGCCCGCCCACGCCCAATTTGCGCCTTCATTACAATGGCCTTGCTCAAAGACGATTAAATGTCTATGACATAGTTTTCTGTATAAATACTTTGGTTTGTTTATCATGCTGTAATATTGTGCTGCTGTGTTATGCTATAATAATATTAATGCTTATATTAATTAATGATGTTTGTTTCTATTACTTTAGTGCACGGTGGGAGGTGGAAGCGTCCATGATGATGATTGGGCAATGTGCAAATAAGGTGAGTGTATGCTTTGTAAAAAGAAGCCCACGTAGCTGTGCAGGGCTCATCTTCTGTACAGATCAGCTTCTGTATAGTCTTTCATTATTTTATTTTTCCCGAGGGGTAGCCAACGCCCACGCAAAACACAGAAATGGTGTACCAGAGGGGTTGCCAACGCCCATGCAAAGCACCTAACTGGCGTGTACGAGACTCCCAATCTTTATGTATTTTTAAAAGCATTTAGTGATATTGCTAACTAGTAACTACCTGTACAGTTGTTGATCTACATCTTGCTCTAGTTATTCATGATCGATCATTGTCTACTTTGTTAAACTCACTTTCTCCATTATTTTAACATGATTTTGGATTTTGGATTTGGTTTCTAATATATTTGTGTATTTCTGATTGGATTTCTCACATAGCATACAAGAGTCCCAAGGCATTGGCTACCCCTCGCTTTTTACCAAAAGCCAGTTCATCTCTAGTTGACAAAGATAGTATGAACATCTAATTATGATATTACAATCTAAATTAAATTCTTGATCACAGATACACATTTCCCTTGTTGCTATATGTGGCACACCACAAAATTAACCAATGTAAACAACCATTACCATACCTTGTAGTGTTTTATTTTTATGTGAATATGTAGTGAAGTGTGTGTGTGTAGTGTGTGTGTGTGTGTAGTGTGTGTGTGTAGTGTGTAGTGTGTTTGTGTAGTGTGTTTGTGTAGTGTGTGTAGTGTGTGTGTGTGTGTGTGTGTGTGTGTGTAGTGTGTGCTTGATAAAGATTTTTTTAAATTCACCAATTTAAATGTGACTGTTTTTTCCACAGGTTTATATGTTGGAGAACTGCAAACAAATAACTTGAAATTTTTATAATGACCATTTTTAAAAATATTTATTTGATTACATGTACAAAATACAAAGATGTATCACGTGATCAAAAAAAGTTATTAGCATGATGTACAAGGACTATTGACCATTGAAAAGTTGATGAATTAAACATTCAAGAACGGAATACTTCTCCATTGCAACTTGCCCACGCAATATAGCGCGCGCGTCACTAATAATCAGTGTTCAGCCAGGGTATGCGACTATTGGATTGAGATGGTGATTTTTATAAAATTATTTGTACCGTGTAAAACGTTCGTCACGAACGGTATAGCTAGCTCAAGTATTCAAGAAAGGATAGATCTAGCCTGGTATAACCTGAAATCGTTAAAAAGTTCGCGCCTGGATTGTTGGGGTGAGCCAATATTTTCATTGCCAATGGTTCTATGTGTAATGTTAAACCCCCTACTTTGTACCATGAAGAAGGCCGTATTAAGCTGTTACATTTTACGTGAAAGTAGATGTCATGCTGGCCATTCCTGCTAGAACCTGGGAAAGGTTTAAAAGTTATCTGACGCTCCATAACAGAGCCTTGAAAACCTGCTTCCAGTGTAGACGCATGTATCTTGCCAATAAATTTTTTTTTATTAAAAGTCGCTTAATTGTTGGATATGTTAAAGCAACGCACTTCATAGTTAGAGATGGCCAGCAACAGAAACCAGACCCCAGGTAAGAGGATTGCATTGTATACCTCTATGAAAAAGTGCAGTGCAACTACAATGGAATCTATCTTAACAGCTACCTGTATAGAAAGGCCACCTCTTTGAAAAGCCAATTCTAAATTCCCCTAGTGAGATGGTATTTATACACTAATCCAACTGTATAAAGCAACCTCCTGTATAACAATGCAAAGAAATTTTGGTCAGAGGGTGATCAGGTTCCACTGTATTTATGTACTGATTAGGATACCTATACACCTGTGGGTACACAACTGGCTTCTTTGCCTTTACCACAAATATTTACCATGTGATCAATTCTTATGTCCAATAGGTATGGGAGAATTTCTTTGTCTAGTTATACTTTCAAATATTCACAGCTTTTTAAAAACCTGTCTTGATACTTACATTTTTACTACGTACTGGGTTGAGACTAGAGAACGTTAAAGTTATTGTATCCTTCATGGAGAAGCGACTCAGTCTTGTTGAAGCCACAGTGAAGAGTTTGGAGCCTTACATGTAGGGGGGGCGGTATCTCGGTTATATCGTCAAACCGCGATATTCTGAAGAAACGCTACCAGTATCGTCAAAAATTCTTGGAAATGATATTATCACGATATCAAGAATACTGCGGTGTTGATTCAAATTACCTACTGTAAACATGATCCAGGGGTCCAGGTAAGGATCTAGATACATACAGAGGGGATATTGAAATATTATAGATCGAGATACTCTAATAGAACAGTCACCAATACTCTAATAGAGCAGTCAAGTCATAGAGTATTCATACGAAGAAGTTACTAGCAGATTTGTCATTGTGATAAGGGACATAGTAATATTTCTATACATTGTAGCATTATATAAAATGTAGTGATGCAAAACTGAGTATGAGCTTCTATTGCTACAGTCAGCAGTTTTTTAAGTAACGCATGGGAATCTGTAGAACTCCTGAATTTATGTCATGTGCTTGGGTATACAAGACACATCCTTACTACACTTAATTGTTTGTAGCAAAATTGAAGTCTTCCTGATGTCTGTATCTCAATGCATAGTCCAATGAATGGTGTATTATGTTATTTTGTACATCCATTCATGCTGCTGTATTCAGTGTATTGTCACTTGTGTAGGCAGGTGTAGTATAAAGCACCTGTCAAAATATGAAAGAAATATCGTGATAATTAGTAATATCGTGATATTTTCCCATGATATATCGTGATAGTAAAATTTAAATACCGCCCAGCCCTACTTACATGTCCAAGCAGCCTCTGAGTAGTTACAATACGGATGAATATGGCCACCAAACTATACTACCTGAGTTCAGTGTTCAGCATCCACCATCGTCCAGTTTACAGCCTCCACCATCATCCAGTTTACAGCCTCCACCATCTTCCATTTCTCAGCCTTCACTATCAACCAGCTATCAGTCTATGATGCCACATAGCTTCCAGCCTCCACCACCAATGCTGTCACCACACAATCCTAAGCTGGTGCCATCCAGTTTTCAGTCAACAGTCTCATCCAGCTTTGCTTCAATGGTGCCATCCAGTTTTCTACCTCCACCACTATTGGTTCCACCAAGTTTCCCCCACCAACAGTAGGAAGCTCTACTTCACAAAAGCACCACTCAAAAGTGTGCAGGAAGTAATACGCAATGACAAATTGATTAAAAATTAAAAATGGGGAAATGTGTGTCAACTAATAGCAAAAGAAGCTATCTTTGGTCCAGAAGTGATGACAGATAGTGGAGGTGGAGTAACTGGGAAAGCTCTACCAACAGATGGAATAAACCAAAGAATGAGATGTTTCAGCTGTTTCCCCAAGTTTCGTGGCTGACTGGAACAATTTGAACCAATATGGCAGAGTTGCCATAGAGCTGTGGAACAATCACGTGGGCATTTGCGTAGAGCAAAGATGGGACTCCCCTTAAACATGTAAGCATTCTTATTGATGCCCACTATAATCATCAAGGAGTTGAGGTCGAGACCGCCTGAGTCGTAGCTGCTGTATCACCAGAATCACATGTATTGACAGATAAGGGGTTGTCACTGTTGGCAAGTTGAGAGACAAATTTTGCTCCCTTGTCTATCTGTGAGTGGCATTAATTCGGATACTGCCTCCTTTGCAAACTTTTGCTAGTACTTCTTAACTGAAAGCACGTTATTGTTTTTAACAATGCATTAAATAATTGCTTATACCTGTATGTGAAATATCATTCATTGAAGCAACACCTCCTTCAGCTTCTGTGGCAGCGCCTCCATGGAGCGACTTGGGATTGTTGTCTAGCGTCACTGCAACTACAGGTCTGTCTCTGAGATGAGCACTAGTGTAATATTGTATCTATGCATACTTACAAGTATTGTGTCACAATGCTATCCTAATGTACTGTATGTACAGCAAGAAATTGTAAAGTCCTATACTTTTGTGCAGCAAAAAAATGTACTTGAAAACCTCAATGTGTGCATTCTGCATGGGACAAATGCTTTGAATTGTTATCTCACTTTTTAGTAAGAAAATTTGCTGATTTCAGCCTGCAAGCCCTTAATTTAAACCATTCTCAAAATCTTTTAGTTATTTGCATGTAGTAGAAACAGCAATATGTGTTAAATACTTCAAGCATTTAAATTATAAGTTATAGCATAGGCTGCCAATTATTGGCATTTACTTATTATCGCCACTTTTGCTATCTATTATCGCCAGGCAAAAATTACGTGATTTTCTGAAAGCAAACAGGTTGTGCAGTAGCTAAAGAAATCATTTTGAAGATTATCTGTTTGAATCACTTCATAAACTTAATTTCACTTTGTTCAAAAGCATAGTTACTAACTACGTAAGTAATTGTTAATGTTAACTTGCAAATTAGTAAGCCTTACTGCATTTAGAGTGATGCCACAAGGACGGTCACGAAAGAGGGCCAATGGATGGAAACATCGTGCTACATTGACTCCTCCTTGCTTGTAGTCACCTTAGAAAAGGTTGAAGTGAGACAATGCGTCAATGCTTGCCGCTATGGAGGAGTCAAAGCAAGGAAACATGAATGTTAATAATTATCTCTTTTATGGCTGAATTTCCTGGTGCACTTTACAAGGCACGCCGAATCATGCCGCATAAGCTTCTATACCTCTACGTAAACACTGTGGACTAACAATCTTGACTGGGTTGCTTTTGTTTATGTAAATAAAACCACAGAGTAATTATAAGACAACAAAACTACAAAATACGCTAAAAGCAGCCTTGACAAACAAGTGGCCACTAATAAACTATCTACAATGAGTGTTACAGTGTAAGAAACTATTCTATATTGTTTCCTTACTAAATCATCGTCTTTACGGCTGGTTTCTTTTGAGTTTTATTACAAATCCAGTGTCACACATGTGTATACGCACACGATTGAATCACGCCACACATCTGAAAAACCATCCACAGCTACTTGCCAGTTGTCTTAGCCTATCTATAACAATGTATCTTTGTTCAAAACACTACTATCAACTCAAATATAAACAAAATAGCCCTATTTTCGAGAGAAAAGTTTTACCGGGTTGAGTAATAAATCCACAATAGTGTGCGAACGATCCAATTATCCCAGAAACAGGACCTCTGTGGGCGCACCCGCTTCAGGGTTAGCACATCGTACTATGAAACGCACAATAGAAGCGCCAGCATGTTGGACTTGCACTCAGCGCATGTTTTATACCATCGTGCGGTCACAGCCATGAAAGGGTTCAGCATGCTTCTGTGCAGTATGGTGTTCCAAGGATGATTGTTTATCAGGAAAAGTACAGCATGGAGTCAAGCCTGGCCCCAAACCATAATTAAACGAGGTGGAAGAGAGAGATTTATCAGGGTTTCTCAAAGTAACGTCCAGTGTGGGATATGGGAAAACAGGGAAGCAGATAAAGGTTGCAGCACAGAGGTCACAGCTTGAGAAAAGGAGGGTATTGCAGAAGGAAAGGATATCAGATGGGTGGTTTAGACATTTTCTCGAAAGACAACCACAGCTTACTTTACGTAAGGGCAATTGCACAGCTTTCGTTAGAATGGATGCCATGCAGAATAATGAAGCTTTGAGTAACTACTTCAGGGAGCTGAAGGACATCCTTGATAAACTAGAGCACATTTACAATGTGGCATGCACCTTGACCACGGAGCCCCTTGTGTTATAGCAAAGAAGGGACTAAAGAAAGTGTGATATGCCATATTAGGCAAAAAATCTCAGGACACTGTTGTTGGGTGCATTAATGCAGTAGGCAAGCTCTGCGACCTTTTGTCATCTTTGATGCTAACAATCTCAACATGGAGTGGACTGCAAAGGAGGTACTGGGAACCACATATGGCTTGAGTAACAGTGGCTGGATGTACATGCAGCTATTCAAACAGTGGCTCAATAAGCACTTTGTTTGAATTGCTAATTAATGCTGCTCGATCTTTGTTATTGCTGTTAGATGGTCACAGCTCCTATTATAATTTAGAGGCACTGTTACCTTTGCAATGGAAAATGGAATTATTATGTTTACTCTTGTTCCACATACAACCCATGAGATGTAACCACTTGACACTGCAGTGCATGGGCCACTCAAATCCAACTGGCCAAGTGTTTGTCACGACTATATTCATTCACACCCTAGCAGGATTATCACCATGTATCAATTCAGTGAGCTGTTTTCAAAAGCCTGGCTGAACACAATTGTTCCAGCAAATATCATCAATGGCTTTAAACATTGTGGATTGTATCCTTTTAATCCAAGAGCAGTTCTTGATCATGATCCTTGTGCTGAAGTTCCCATCACTGATAGCACTGCAGAAAGACCACAGGAAGATAACACAGGTAAGTTTCACAGCCTGATAACGTCACAGATTCCACCAACGTCTTCCTGGTATAGGTCTCTAAACACTTACAACACTCACAATCAAGTTCTAAAGCATCCTTAGTAGTATCATCCACATCAGTCAGTGGTAGGGAAACAGTTGTTGGGGTTACTGGGGTTGTACCTGTATCCTGAGAGGTAGAAGGCTTCTCTTGATCTTTACGTTTTGGTTTCTTCTGCCCTTTAATACCAGCTTTACTAGCTTTTTCTTCTGCTTTCTTCTTGGCCAGCTCCTCCTTTTACTTTAGCTTGTCTAACCTCTCTTTTCTTTTCTCTTTTTCTTCTTTCTCTTTCTTCTTTTCCCATCAAAAGTGCAAGGCCCTCTACACTATTAATACTTGCGAACCAGTGACTCTAGTTGATGAGCTTTTATCCTTTCCAGTAGCCACTGGTACATACTGAATGAGATATTTTGAAAAGACATTGACACACTAAGTACCTGCACTGGGTGTTGGAGCTGAGGTAGAAGGGGCACTTAAATTACTAGAGACTGTAGTCGGAGGCGTTGACGTTGCGTTGACAAAGTGCTGAGTACCTGGACTGGGTGTTGGAGCTGAGGTGGATGAAGTACTCGAACTACTTGAGACCGTACCAAGGGTAGAAAAATTTAGCCTAGCTGGAATTTAAGCATTGTCACTACGAGTAGGAGTAATGCCAGCACAGTCAGATGGTAAATGAACAGGCACACCAGTATCATTTGTAGACAAAATAACCATATCAGGACTAGGGTCAGAGAGACATAATGCATCGGGTGTAATAGCATCTGGAAACTTCTCTGCCAAGGGCAAAAAAATACTGCTATCTTCCTTGGGATGGTTAGCCTCAAGCCAAGCTACAGTATGTATTTTTTTTGGATCACACAAATTGTAGCCTTCAGTAAATCGAGTAGCAAATTTTAGCTATTCTTCAGCTGTGAATGTATTGACATGGGGAATAGAGCAGAATGGGTAAAATGTGGCTGTGGACAATGGATTCATGTAGAGTGTGTGGAGAATGCTGTTACCAATGTGAATGGTGTAGTTAGATGTTGCTCCAACTGTGTTGTGTAATTTTTGATTATGTAGTGTGCATGACACACTGATTGTAGTATTTTATTATCTTTTAGTAAAGTTGTGCAACCAGTAACAAGTTTAAATTGTCTATAGGGGAATTTTTATAATCGTGTTCGCTGCAGGATTTAAACATACACTGGGACACCTATGATTCCTTTTAAATATATACCTGGCACAATAAAATCCATTGTATACCTTCAAAATACATATCCCAGTCCTTTCTCTACATGCTAATGCCAGCCCATACGTGAACCTTCACGGCCCTAAAATTTGTAACGACATAATTTAACCACACACACACATCACACAGACTGATTACTGGGGCTTGTTCTTCGCTGGCTCACTTATCTTGCAACAACATCACTTTCTGTGAGCTTCAAGCTGAACGGTACACTCATCTGCGAAGATCACATTGGCAAAGTTGTCGCTCCTGTGGTCCTGGGCAAACTCCAGTCTCTTCTGCTCGTTAGTGTCATATATGAGCTGGCAATACACGCTACCACGAAAGGTCCACCCCAGCAATGTCCTGCAGCAAAGCACGGTCTGGAGATCAAGCCATGTCCTTGTTACACTAATAAAACATGCAACTGGCTGGCAGTGGTTTTGTCGTCCTTTCGCAACTGTTTATTGACTATCCTCTTCAGCACAATACTTACTCTATAAATCTCGATAAATTTTGCCACGCCCTTCCTACTAACTTTTATATGTTCTTGTGCGAGTGCTCTTACAGTGCTTGGTGGGCGACATCTGAGTGTGTGAAGGTAAAAGATTTGCAGCTTCACATACTCATTGTACACCATCTTGAGCTTTTACCGCCTTTATAATCGCACCTTCTTTGCCTGCTTTCTGATATGTTTGCAGAAACGGAAACGATACGGAAGTATAAACGCGTTTTGTGCAACGAAAGAGGAACTTTTTTGTTCATCGGTTTCTATAAGAGTAAAACAGTACCAGGAAGTAGAGTTGTTTCTTCTGCATTCTACAGCAAAGGTTGAGCAGGTTAAACCTACGCTCTCTCCTATGCTACCAGGATTGCAAAACAGGTTGTACTCCAGGATAGCGGATGTTGCTATGGCAGCAGCTTACCTGCAAAGGGTCTATAGGGTAGACTTATTAAGGGTGTTAGCAGGTTTTTGAAGCCATTCAAGGGACAACCCACATAACCACATGCAGCTGATATGTCATAATTGGTAATACTGAGCATACTCAAAGTATTCATGTTAAGCGGCTGTGTTTTGCGCTAAAGAAATTGGCCAAGGAACAGCTTGTTTCGTTTGAAAACCATCATGAAAATGATCATCTGGGTACCCAAGAGTGACAATAGAGTGAATTAGCCTGATAAGTAAGTGTTAGTTTTGAAGATGCATGTGAATACAAGCTGGTTTGTAGTCAACACACGTTCTTCTCCAGTGATAGTGTATGCTGGTAAGTTATATTTGTAATTGTACACTTTTTTTTAGGTAGTGATGATGTTCCAGCTGGATCTATCACCCATAATAAGACACTGACTGTATGTTACAGCAGGCTTGGCGACTCCACAAGCAACAGAAGGTGTCCCAGTGTGTATAGAAAAGGAACGAGCTATTCTTTTGTTCAGAACTTCATTTATAACTTGTTATTTGATAAAGCAACTCTTACAACACAAGGATCTTGGTGTCATTTTCTCCTACAATCTCAATTGGACAGACCACTATAAAACTATCACTACTAAAGCATATCAGATTCTAGGCTTGATCAGACGTACATTTAGGGTCAATTGTATAGAAGCTAAAAAGCAACTCTATATTTCCTTGGTTAGATCACAAATAATGTACTGCTCTCAAATATGGAGACCTCTACTAATAAGAGATATAACTACCCTGGAACGTGTGCAGCGTAGAGCTACTAAATTCATACTGAATCACTACCTCTCATCTTATAAATCAAGTCTACAACAACTAAATTTATTACCGTTAATGTACATCTATGAACTGAATGATTTAATGTTTCTGATCAAATCCTTGAACACACCAACAGACAACTTTGACATCAGAAATTTTCTCTTTTAACACTACCAACACTAGGTCTGGAAGTCACTTAAAACTACGCCATCCTAGGACAGTATCCACCACTCATCATCATTTCTATTTTAATCGAATTGTAATCATCTACCTGTTATAAACTTATCTTTACCACCTTATGTCATCAAACAAAAGCTAACAAAACATCTATGGGACCATTTTACAGTTAACTTCAACTCTGATCAACCCTGTTCATTTCATTTTTTATGTCTATGCCACTGATGCTCAAGACAACCAATCTCCACCAATTTTCTCCCTCTTTAATGACACTGAACTACAAATTAGTAATAAGTTACTCTACATAGTTAAGTAATTGTAATGTAGTTAATTATAATTAATGTATAGCTGTACATTTCTGGCTGTGGGCACAGGTTGCCCACAGACCTTTGATGCAGGTTCTGTTAATTCAAAAAGCATTATAAATAAATAAAGTTGCATTTGTGGTTTATTGAAATTTGTTGTAATAACTGGTCGGTGTCCGCAAGTTCTACGCTGCATTGTAAAAGGCGATATACTGGAATACACGAGTCAGATCTCTACCAAACTTTAGGTGGGCCATCAGTGATAAATTTTAGTGCTGCCACGATATAGAAAAACTCTATATCATATATCACCAAGGTTTATATCACAATATGAACATATATCACAATATAGAACTAACTAACATTAGCAAGACAAACATATACATACTCTTCATTGTAAGTAATTTAAGTTGGATGTATACCACAAGCAAAAGTTACTCTTGTTTATCAGGTTTTAAATGCATTTTGCTACTGCTTTACAGTTAAGATAAGTGGCTGGCACTACATAGAAACCTTAAAACCTCCCAGTTTACTTTAGGGTTGGCTTGTTTACCACACTACACCATCAACACATAACTTAATTAAATACCATCTGTCTGACCTCCCCCACATCATTATGTTAAGCTGCGCCACTATTGTGCAACCATCGATATAACTGATTAGCTATATCATATCGTATCACCACCTTGTTATATCGATATCATCGATGTATCATGGCAACACTAGAGTGCACCCTTGCCAGCTAACTACTCTCACTATCCAGCTAATATCTTCAAAATTACATGCCATAGGCCATCAAAATTTGGCAGAGATTTTTTTGAGATCTTTGTTTCCAGGGCGTTTTACCCTACATGGAAGCCACAAAAATGTGTTTTCTCAAACTGTTATACTTTTATACACAATTCGGACTCTAACATTGTTCTACAAAGTAAGAAATATTTGTAAGTCAAAGAGCTAGGTGCTGCATTGCTCCATTGTAGAGAATAAGACGGAGAAGGCTGTACTTTATGTGGTATGGATCCTTGTAAAGAAATCAATCTATCTCACAGAATTTTGTCTGGTAATATAGATGGCAAATTCCTGTAGAATTTGTGCTGTTAGAACAAAAGTTATTAGCATTTACAAATTTTCAATTAAGGTGGCACTGAACTGATTAAGGGCAGCCTCACAAAGTTAATTGTACAGCATGTTTGTGGTCGCGAACAAATGCAGAAATTCATAGACCACAGCTTAGTTGACTAACAGAACAAGCTCTGTCAGACCGCCCAGCTACTTTTGTTGATACAGTGGAACCTCCCTTAACGGTCACCTGAGTTGGGCGGTCACCTCAACATAACAGCCACGTGACTACGGTCCCGACCAATTCCCAATCAGTTTGTACAGAAATAGTTCGCATTAAACGGTCACCTCTATAACACGTACAACAGCCAGCTTTAGCAGTCCCAAACAGCACCTCACTGTACAAAAGACCTCGCACAATGCAGCCAGCTATAGTCATTATGGTGAGTAAACTAGCTGCACTACTTCATACTTCTGTAATACGGAAATGTTATAAACTCACAGTATAGAAAAGCTTGTGGCCACTCCATGGCTTTGCTTAGTGAGATTCTAATTAAAGCTCACCTCACGATTCCTGGATTTGTAATTGTTTAGTTAACAATAACAGTTCACCATCCTTAAGAAAGTCCCTGTTTTTATTTCACAAACTTTGTAGCTAGGAATCATAATCAGCTCAATTGCTGTCTCCAAAACTCAGAGTAGCTCTTTAGTCTGCTAATTTGTCTGTTGTGTAAGTAGGCGGTGTACTGGAGTGTAGCCAAATGCATTTTTATGTAACTAAACCTGAGTTTATAATATAAGTCCATGGAACCTTTGTTTAACGGCCAAGCCTTGGTATATGGCCTATGGCTACTTTATAGAGGATATTGAGTTAGGCAGCCACCTCTCTATAAAGGCCAAATATTTCTGGCCAGAAGGTGACCGCTTTAGACAGGTTTCACTGTACAACTAATGTTATTCATGCTTTAAAACTATTAGCTTGTTACAACTCTGGTTAATTCACTGGCGAATGGCACCAGCTGCCATCGCCACACCGTCTCCTTTCTCACTAAATAACTTCAAAATTATGCACCACAGACCATCAAAATTTGGTATAGGCATTGGGTAATACTCTACAATAGTACGCTTCGGATTTTTGAGATTCAGGTTTGATGGAGTTGTTAGCCAATGTTATAGCCCACGGGTGTGCGTTTTCACTACTCTCCATGTCGTTATCAGTGAAAAGGAAAGCGTAGAATTGTTCTAAAAGGAGTTAGGTGAGAAATGGTTGGAACTGAAGTGGCTTAGTGCTAGGTTGTTCATTGGCCAAGTTATTTTAAAAATTGGGTTAAAACTTCAGAGTTTTATAGGCGAAAAATGAAGGCATGTTATTTCATGAAATTTTGTATGCTAAACTAAAGCATTACAGGCTATCACAACAGCTTTTAAGGCGTAGATTAAGTTGTACACTAGCAAAGTTTTGGGCCACCCTAAAATATCTTTTTTTACAAGTACATCCTGACCCTCATTTACATTCCGATCACCACAATATCACTTTTTCTGTCAACACCAGTATGAATGGTCTATCGAAATTTGCCCCTTACTTTACATTCAACTTTTCAAAAGGAGACTATCAAGGTCTTTGTGATCACATGCTTCATTCAGATTTCATGCCCTGCTATCTAACTCAGGACAGTGAGCACATATGGCATATCATTGAACAGAAATTATTTGAAGGTATGCAATTGTTTATTCCTCAGTACAAGGTCCATTCTAACCAAGACCCAATATGGTATAACTCTGAGATAAGGCATTGTATCAATTATCTAAGAACACTTCGTCGTAGGTACAAACGCCATCCCACTCATCATGTCTCAAGCATGATTGCTTCTACTGAAGACACTCTCATGGGCAAAATTAAGGCAGCTAAACAGAGCTTTGAATCACACCTCATCAATTCCTATGCTTCATCTAATAACAAGAAGATATTTAAGTATCTTAAATCTATCACTAAATCCAACAAAATTCCTTCAGTCATGAACCTTGACTCACTGAATGCTAATACTGATTCCAGTAAAGCTAACTTATTTAATCAACACTTTCATTCTATTTTTCACAACTCAACCTCACTCCCCAACATTGAAGATCTTCCTACGATGCATGACTCTTTACATTCAATTACTATTACCATTCCAGAAGTCTATGAAGCCTTAATTTCACTAGATGTTGAAAAAAAATCTGCTGGAATCGATAACATCTCTCCCAGAGTATTGCAAAGTTGCGCTACAGCGATATGTGAACCACTCCATCATTTATTTTCACAATCATTACGTCATGCTACATTACCATCATGTTGGAAAATTCATAAAATCGTGCCTATCTTTAAAGCAGGTGACGCCAACAGTGTTAAGAACTATCGTCCTATTTCATTGTTATCCATTGTATCAAAAGTTCTTGAAAGGTTAATCTTCAGTAAGATCATTACTCACATCAACAAATCCATTAGTCCATCTCAGTTTGGCTTCACAAAGGGTTGTTCCACACTTCAACAGATGTTAATTCTAACTGACTTCATCACTAACACTTCTTTGCAAACTGATGTTATCTACCTTGACATCAGCAAGGCCTTTGACACAGTATCACACGTGATTTTACTTCAAAAGCTATGGTCAATTGGAATAACAGGCCCATTATGGTCCTGGTTCAAGATCTACCTGACTAACCGTTATCAAAGAGTCTCTATTAATAATGTCTACTCTGACTTGTTACCAGTAGTTTCAGGTGTTCCACAGGGGAGCATCCTCGGTCCGTTATTGTTTCTAGTATATATCAATGATATGTCTGCATATATCCATCAATGCCAGCTTCTAAAGTTTGCAGACGATGCCAAATGTTTTAATCACATTAAATCGGTTTCTGACAAGGAAGACCTTCAAGATAACATTACTGCTCTTTTCGCCTGGTCACAGGACAATGACTTAAATTTCAATATAAAGAAATTTATTCACTTATCATTCAAACGCAAATTCCACACAACATACTCAATGTCTGATTCCATTATACCTCATGTAGATTCTCACAAGGATCTTGGCGTGATACTATCTGAAGATCTGAGCTGGGAGAAACATCATAAAACCATCATTGCCCGTGCTTACAGAACACTTGGTCTAATTCGACGGACATTTGTCTGCAATCATTCACCTACTACCTTGGTTAGATTGTACGTATCCTTGGTAAGATCGCAATTACTTTACTGTACTCAGATCTGGCGACCACATTTGATGAAAGACATTGTTAACCTTGAGAGAATCCAACGCCGAGCCACTAAACACATCCTTAATGACTACACCAGCTGCTACAAAGATCGTCTAATTAACCTGAAGCTCCTTCCCCTCATATACATATTTGAACTGCAGGACATACTGTTTGCTATCAAGTCACTAAAGTCACCAACCTACCAGTTCAACATCAACAACTTTATCAGTTTCAACTCTTCTACTACTAGGGTTGGAGCAAGCAATAAACTCTTGATACCTCAACACCTTAACAACACAGCTCGACATTCTTATTTCCATTGGTTACCATCTTTGTGGAATGCCATGCCGATAATGGATATAAACACATCATATTCTACTCTCAAATCTAAGCTTAAATCATTCTTATGGAATCACTTTCTAACGAATTATGACGAGAGTAACAACTGTACCTTTCACTTCCTTTGTCCTTGCAGAACCTGTCATCAATCCAGACCTCCAGTCACAAACTTCAAACATTTATAATTAATCAACATAATATTGTATAATTGTAGATAATTTTGTATTTAGGCAGGCTGATGGTGCAAGTTACCAACAGACCTTTGGTGTCACTTTTCACCATAAAGCATTAAATAAATAAATAAATAAATCTCATTAAGCGTGGGTTGAAACAAATTGTTCTGTGCGGCTGGACTTAATCGGTTAAGCGCGCGGATGAACACAGGCACTTGTTTAAAGGTAATTGTGTGCCTTCACATAATAGAGGATATGCACTAATTTTATGACCAAAAACATTCAATGAAAACGTGTTTTCTTACATCACGAATGAATGTATTGTAGGTGTACATAGAAAGTGCAAATCACCAAAAATAGACCAGTTACGCGAGTTTCTCCAGAGCAATAGATTCCTTTACATGTATAACAGAAGGTGGAGCGCCATCTGTAGTTCATGTGGCGAGTTATAGCCCGAGCCGCATTTGCTACCCATAGTTTTTTACGGGACTCACGATAGTCGTTCACTGTCAAAAATTCTTGGGCACGCCGCAAATCTTGTTATATTGATCATTTTTCGTTCAAATTATTGATGTTACGTAATAGCGCATATCCTCTATTACTTCACCACCACCTTAACCACGTTTTGGTAACGAAAATTTCATGTTCTATGTCTGCGGGTATATCATGCGGCACACAATTCCAGAATACACATTAATTTACCTGGTTGCATCATGCTCAACCACTTCAGACGGCTGGTCCGTCGGTTTCGGCATTTACCCTTCGCCTTTAATAGGGCACGATACCTGACGTACAACAATTATGCAGAGGCAGATTTAACACTAAACAACTTACATCTTCATAGGCTACTCGAACTACTCGCGCATGTGTAAAATTACTAGTACCGTAATTTTCCAGTTCGTTGGGCTACCGTAATAGTCTCGTGCCCAGCCGGGCTCGCGCTAATGCGCAACGCATTAGCGCGAGCCCGACTGGGCACGAGACTAGTACCGTAATTCATGGCACGTCATGCATGCACGTGCATGGCGATTGCCACGTGTAATAAAGATTATTGCTGTCATGCGTTGTCGCGGTACCTACCGAGTGTTTCAAGGTAGTTTGTCTTTAACTGCATTATGTACGCTTTAGTGTGACACTGTATGTACGAGTAATTTTTATTTAAAACTTTGGAAATGCATGAGTGTGGCACAACAGGGATAATAATTGATTGATTTATACGTCTTATGGTTGTGCAGGAAATAAATAAGGGTCCTAGACGCAGGGATGCCACGAAGCTATGAAGCAGCTGGAGCCCTGGCAAGGCATATTGAAATTAGCCATTGGGATTGTGAACCTAATAAAATTTACCAATTTTAGCGGAATTCCGCATATCTACCAACATGGTAAGGTCAAAAACGTACGAGAAACCCACTAAAAGTTGGCTTAGAAAACATGGTGTCTGTTTATATAGGCCTACAGAAACTAGAATAACACTAAGTTGCTCACACGGCACTCCTTAACTTGTGTCTTTAAACTGAATGGCCTGCTCGAGGGCAACAACTATTCTCTCGAATTACAGAAGTATTATTCATGTACAAAATGTTCCAGACCGTTTTGTGTTTAGACTAATTAGTTTAAGGTGAATTCCCATAATTTTGGTAACGGGTGAATCCCACAATATGCTACGCATTGGACAAAATGACGAACCGGGTTCAAAAACTGCTGTGCCCTCGTATCTGCTGCTGCTACAGTCTTGAAAATAAGGTGGAGTGTTCCTTAGAGGTATGTGAGTAATTATCAGACCGTTTTTTGTTAGTACCACTACATAATGTTGTGGGTGCTTCGAATATACATGGAAATCACTGTGTTTTTACACCATTTTAAGTATTATACGTACTTTTGGGGGCATGTCCCTTTCAATATTAATGTATTGATTATTAACCGATATGGCAAACACTCACAAAAATGAAACAAAACACATATACCAATTCAGTTTAATTACTAGTTTAACAGATATATGTCAGATCCCACAGTTCAGATGAGTGAACATTGAAAATTTTGTATGAGCAGGATATTGCAATTCTGGTAACTTGCGCATGCACAGAATGTTGTTTTAAGTGTCAGGACAAATTCCTGACATACTAGTAACTAGTCACACAAACATGACGTTGACTGCATGGAAACCCCAATACATTGTCTTTTTAACTAGATGCTTGAATCAGTGAGTCAAACACAAATCCTGGAATTATCTGTGTAAGCTATGCATTATAACATTTAAGCCAAACATTATAAAGGATGGGATTATGGGCCTGATATAGGTGCTCTGTAAATAGATTCAACTGACACCATGGCCTCCAGGATATTACCCTTGGGCAATTGTCTGCCTGCATATTAGCAAGCATGCCTGTCCTCTTGTTGTGTCAGGCTTGAGTGCTTCCTGAAAATAACACATCAGTTAGTTTTCCTCTGCATTTTTGGGATAACTCTCCCAACTTCCTCTGAGACAAAAGAGCACCGCCCATGTCACTGCCTATTTTGTAGTTAATAGAAGAAGAGGTAGAGGAAGTGGGTGGGAGTGAAAGATAACAATGGCTTGGTATGTAACTGTTTATTGCGGGTAGTTGGAAAAGGTGGATATGATCGGACATAGATGGCATTTTCAAAAAGCACTTTTACATTTATGTTTATATAACAGTTATTTTTCATACCTAACATTTTTACAGCAGTCTTTGCTTCCAGACCCGAGTGCCGATGTTGTCATAGTGCTTTTTCCGTTAAGCGCACGTGCAAAGGACTAGACCAGCACTCCACAGAATGCCAAAGACCATATTAGTGTTGTACACATGCTCTAAAATGTAATACAGAGTTATATAATTGTAAAGATTAGCTTGTATGTCACATACAACTTAGCTTAGCAGGCCAAATCCGTAATCTTACGCCTTTAAGTATAAGGTGCAGGCGCTTATACCAAGCATTGGGGGTTTCAAGGACCTGGCCTATGAGATTAGATTGGGACATGCCAGCTTAATCTCTGTGATACTGAATTAGATTTCTTGAGCATGTGTACAACACTGTAATGGTCTTTAGAGTGCTAGTCTGTCCTTCGCACATGTGTTTATAAATGGATAAGCGCATTGACCAGATCGACGCCTGGGTCTGGAATTGAATGCTGCTGTAAGAATAGCATTAGGTATGAAAAATAACTGTTTTATAAATGTAGAAGTGTATTTTAAAAGTATCCGTGTCAAAACCTGTTCACAGTGGAACCCCTCTAAGACAGACACCATTGGGGAAATTAAATATGTCTTTTATATGGAGGTGTCCTTATTTAAGAGCTTTTCTAAAATTTCAAGATAATCAGTTTGAATCCATGAGACTATACCAAGTGGTGGAGCAAGATGGGTTATGGTACCATGTGAACCAGATATGAAGTGATATGTAATATGGATTTTCAGAAGCTTCTGGAACCACTCTACTAATTGATTCTTGTTGAATAGTGCTGGGACCACAAATGAAGATAATATGTAGCCATACTGGTGACTTGTTAATTATGACATCATTTGTGCTTGAGTTGTCTTTAGCAGTTAAAATAGGCAAGAGAAAGCTCTTTTGTGAGGTAGGCACTTAGTGGTGAAGAGTTTGAATGATTTCTGGCCTTGTAGCTATTAACAAGTGATGCCAACTGAGTAAACCTAGTTTTCACGTGTGATTATTATTATTATTATCAATGTTAGTCAAATGACAAGGGTTGCACAAAAGGCTGAGCCTGCAAACGTGCTCCCCAAAAGGACAAAACGGTACAAGATGCAAGGACAATACACAAATACAAAAACAACAAATAAAACAATACAATAGCAGATAAATACAAAGCAACATTTAGTTAAAAAAGAAAGCGCCGGAGGGCAACACGGAAAAGTTTGGGGTCAGTTATCTGTAAGATATTGTAAGGTACATTGTTCCAAAGGAAAGGTGAGTTGGTGAAAAAGGAAAACTGATAAGCATTTATGGTGGATATAAAGGTGTTTATGGCTGATGGATTTGAATGTCTATTAACTGCAGAGAAATACCGTGAAGAGATAGCTGATTAGTGGTGCAAAATTTTATGTACTTGACAGATAGCGAAGTAGTTTTGTCTCTGGTATAATAATGGCCACTCCAATTGATCTAAGCAACAGTCAGATGATCTGGACCATTGTTTGCAAGCAGGATTCCAATGACTTCCACAAACCCATCTGGCTGCCCTGCACTGAACACTTTCCAGCTGTTTGATGTCACCAGATGAGTGCAGGTACCATACTGGAGAAGCATACTCCAGTATAGGACGGACAATACATTTATAGACTGCAGCTTTAACAGAAGATGGACATGTATAAAGAGAATGCCGAAGAATATTTAAGGATCTAGTTGCCTTTGCAGCGGTATACTTGACATGGTCCGACCACTTAAGGTGGGAATTGATGAATACACCAAGGTATCGTACAACAGATTTGGATAAAAGATGATTATTTAATCTGTAGCTTGCAGGAGGAGGTGAACGTTTATAAGAAATGCAGATTGTCTCACATTTAGAAGGATTTAAGTTTAGTTGCCATTTACGAGACCATTCAAAAACTTTTGACAAATCAGCTTGAAGCATAGTTTGGTCTGACGATGATACAATTTCCTTGTAGAGGGCTATGTCATCTGCAAACATTAGAATTGAACTATGAGAAATAGATTGGTAGATGTCATCAATGTACAATAAAAACAATAGAGGCCCAAGAACAGATCCCTGGGGCACTCCAGATAATACAGGTAGCCAATTTGAAAATGATCCATTAATAATCACCCTCTGAGAACTCTTGGTAAGGAAATATTTTAGCCATCGCAGAAGATCACCTTTGATTCCTAAACATTCAAGTTTTAATAATAAACGGGAGTGAGGCACAGAGTCAAAGGGTTTAGCTAGGTCAAGAAATATACAGTGTATTGAGTGACGCCTTTCCAGACAAGCTGCCCAATCATGTATTGCTGTCAGTAACAGACTGACAGTGGAATGACGACCACGGAAACCATGCTGATAGTTACTGATAAGATTGTGAGACTCCAATGCTTTGACAAGTTGACGATGAATTATTCTCTCCATTACTTTAATTACAATTGATGTTAAACTAATTGGGCGGTAGTTGGATGAAAGATGACTATCACCTTTTTTATAAACTGGTACAATGTTAGCTGTAACCCAATCCATGGGTAAAGACCCAGTGGAGAGGGAAAGTTGAAATAATTTGCTGAGTGGTGCAGCAAGAAAATCAGCACCTATTTGAAGTAAATAGGCAGGAACACAGTCAGGACCACAGGCTTTGTCTTTCTGGAGACTTATAGCTCCTGATGAACTTCATCCATAGAAAAATCTATTGAATTGATCAGTTCAGGGTGGACTTTGAAGGATTGACTCAGTTCAGAGAGACTGTTGTTATCTTCAATAGTAAAGACAGAATGAAAGAATTGGTTGAAAATGTTGGCCTTGCTACTATCATCTGAGACTGATGAATCATTATGTTTGAGAGGCGGAATTGGATGACGACGGCCCTTTATGGAATTAAGGGAAAATTCCAAAATTTCTTAGAGTTAGCAAAGTATGACTTTGACAGATTGGTTACATGGTCTGATGTGTCTTTTCTGGTTTGAGAGCAAACCAAGTTACTAATGGCTTTATACTTGGCTTTCAACAAATCAGATCCAAGACGTTTCATTTGGTGATAAACACGGCGTTTAACTCTTATCAAATGCAAAGTAGCTGATGCAAACCATTGCTTCGTTTTAGACCGTTTCCATTTGACAGTAGGAAAGACTGAAGTAGCTGCAGAGAAAAATAAGTGATAGCGTTGATAGTGGTGTTTGCCTTTATCTAACCATAAGGTCTTACAGTTTAGAGATTGTAATAGATGTTTTCTTTGTACTATTGTTTCTGGTAACCTTCCTTACTGGTCTAGCCTTTGTCTTCTCTGCTTTATAGATTACGCCTACAGATGATGTCATATGTGAGCAATAATTTATACTGCTGCATATTAATGTCATGCTTCGTGGTATGAACCGCCAACATGGACTAGTTTAAAAAGTACTCCTTAACGTTTAAAAAAGTTTCAAAGCAGTCACCAATACTGTGATTTATGCCCAAGTAACATGCGTAGAAAGAGAAGGCTAAAATACATTGGAGCCATTGGAAAGCATGGTTTCGCAGTTTAAATAAAGTACTCCACTGAAGCCATAAATTTAATTAGATTCTTTGGTTGCTTATTGAAAATGGGTTACCTATGGTGTGTGGCCTCTTCTACACTATCCAGACAATTAAGCACCACAAAAATTTTACACATGTTCCCACAAGGACTTGTCAGGATTACTCTGTATTTGATTAGTTATTAAGATGGTTGGCTATACAGATTATGTAGTGTATCCTGTAGTGCAGTTTATCTTAAAGTGCACCAGCTACCATTTTCATAAGACCTGGGTAAGAAAATTAACAGCAGTACTTGTAATCTATATGCATCCATATGGCTTCTCTTGATTTCAGCACTATGTCCTGCATCTTGTAGAATAGGGAATGCAGTTAATTGTTGTAACTGCTTTGTTACTTGTATCCGTGATTAGCGAGGTGTTGTACTGTAGTGCTTGCCATGTCTGGGAATTACGCAGTGTCCAGTTTACAGAATAGAGAGGGGTCTGCTATTGAGGGAGCATTAATACACATGAATATTGGAAGTTGCATTCGGGACTTTAGTAATTGTCCCTTATAAAGAGGCTGTCTGCCATTCAGAGGTGTCAACAGTGATGATATCCAGGCAAGCTAGTTAATCCTGTTGTTGAACTTGTAACAAGCTAGATTTCAGCACACCAGAGGGTTGGCATTGGTATACATGAGGTCCCTCCCTTGGTTTGCAAGGATGTAGTATCTCCTAGCAACCAACAGGTAGTTAGATAAACAGTCATGCACAGCTCAGATGGTAGGATTGGGTAAGTAGAATTCTAGGAAAACGGAAACGGAAAGCGGGAACGGAAACGACCAACGAAAAATGCCTGATGAAGGTTATCATGTCAATATACGGGTTATATTTTACAGCATGATGCTTCTTTCAGTTTGTAACATTGTTGGACCCTTTCGTACTGTTCCGCTAAAGCGATCGAAACTCTCTAATAGAGCAGTCACCGTGCATTAAAATACTCTACTAGAACAGTCAAGAATGTTTTTGTAAACTATGCGGACCTGCTTTAAACCTGTGAATGATATGGCTGGCAAAGATTAGGTATGTAGACTAGCTAAGTCATCAACACTGACTGTTAACTGTTCCTTTAAAACTATAAACATTTTAAAAGATTCAACACTGAAACATGCTTGAAGAAGTTTGTGAAGTATTCTAATTATATAGACTGAAGACAGTGTCTATATAGGCTATGCACTTACATGCAACTTCCTGATAAGAGTTATGTATGATAAGGTATGCTGTGAGCTTGCTTGTCAGCTCCAAGATGTGCATGGCTGGTCTCATATGACACACACTAGCTATATCATCAACACTCTATTTAAATTTTTTTCATTAAAGCTTTACAGCACAAGTGCTGAAGGTCTGTAAGACACCTGGTCCTACAGCCTGCTCAAAGACATTAGATGCTAAGACATTAGCTACTTAAGGTGTGTTTGAAAATTTGCAGAAAGGAGAAAAAAAAACTGAAATAACTATACTCCTTGACACCATACAAAAGATTCAACAATTAAGAATGAAGTGATTTACAAAGTATTCTAATCAATTGACAGTGTTTACATAAAGATGTTCCTTGTCAAGATAAAAGTTAGGTAGGTGGTAGATACAGTATGTGTCAGGCTGAGGTGACTCCAATGAAGAGGCTGAGGGTTGCCAGCTATAGTACAATGATTCACAAGCTTTCAATACTAAAAGGCCCCTGGTGAGATACATGGTTTGCAAAACATTCTGTGACTGCTCTATTAGAGTATTTTAATGGACGGTGACTGCTCTATTAGAGAGTTTCGATCATTTTAGCGGAACAGTACGGAGGGTCCAACAATGTTACAAAGAAGCATCATGCTGTAAAATCTAACCCGTATATTGAGATGATAACCTTCATCAGGCATTTTCCGTTGGTCGTTTCCGTTCCCGCTTTCCGTTCCGTTCCCGTTTTCCTAGAATTCTACTTACCCGGTAGGATTCCCCTTACACTTTGAAAGGACATAATATGTCCTATCAAATCCAATTATGGTCAGAAAGTGGGCTATTTGTCAATTTGTGATCAGAAAATAGGTTATTTGTCAGGAATTTGATAAACCCTGCTGTACTACAATGTAGTGCAATGCCAAAACATAATTACCAAATAGCTAAGTATTTTGAGGGGCAAATATTTCAAGGTTGAGCAATGTTGCTAAAAATAGATTTTTTGTGGATTTTCAAAAGCTACCAACATGTATTAGACTATATGAAGGTCTAAATATTTCAAGTCTAAAATTTTCACTGATAACCCCCAAAACTATAAAATCAGCAAAAAAAAATTCTACCTTGAAATGTTTAATATTTAGGCTATATGGTATGTTGTTGTCTTCATGACCCAGTAATAAATAAAGGAAGAAGTAGTCTTACTAGTATGCAATAAGCACTTCTTGTAAAAAGCCCCGTCGCATTTGTAAAAACATCATGTATATATAAAGCACAGGAACGCTTTACAGTATATGTTGTACATGTATAGGCCTAATGTATTTTGCAGATTCCTCCTGAAATCATTGTCTACTGGACAGGAATGGAGAAGATGGATTTGTCAGGTCTGAGCCATAGTCTGGAGCTTGAAGAGCTAGGTCATGTAATCTTGATGAGTACTGGAGTACCAATTTTAGTATCCAATTATCAAATCCTTATCGAGTAATGAAGTATTATGCAATATTTGTTTCAGGTATTTGTATCATGTGTATAGACCTCAGCAATGAACTATGGTACAATTCTCATTATTGTGTGTGCAAGATGACTCATGTCCGGATTACTTTTGTTCTGAATTCCATTCCATTGTGGGTTTTATACCAACCCATTCAGCAACAAAGCGTGCATCTACAACAATATTCCTAGTTGTCAGCAGTAATAGCTCAGTATTGGTGTCTCGCACTGTCTCCATGCAGCATTACAAAAACTTGAATTGTCAAGAGACTGTTTGACCCTAGTCCAGTGTTAATCTTTGTGCGAAGAGTTCACAATATTATGGTATAGTATTTATTTTGATTAATGTAAGGGTTCAATCAAAGAGCTGGCGAGTACTGCCTTTTTGTCTCCATCTGACAGATCACATGTGGCTTTACCTTGTTAGTAATAGCAGTATTCATCACAACGTACTTATTTAGTTAGGTAGTGCTAAAAGCCAGAACGGAAATAAATTACTTTAGTCAGCCTGTGTACCGTTCATAACTATTACAAATTTCTGCTAGACTTCTACTTACAGATGTGCAGAAATCATTTTACTATTAAATGTTTGTTCACTAGGAAGTTTCTACCTGATGCTTATCTGTACTGTATACTGTTAAAGCTGGGTTCCTAAATGAAGGAAAGAGGATGCTCCCTTTAATAAGCCAGTCAATCTAGTGAATATACGTAATTTGGGACCCCTACCACCACAAATTGCAACAGGATATAATTTGGACACTTTCATCAGCTTGTACCTATTGTATAGCATGGGTGCTTGTAGGAAGCATGGGTGCTTGGGCACCCATAAATATTTCCAGTGGTTTAACTAACAGGTGTCAGCACACTGTACTATATATTACTGAAAAGATTGAGATATTCTAATAGAGCAGTCAATGAGTCTAAAAAGGCAGTCACACTTGAGACCTTTTTTTTTTGGTCTTCAGCTTTACCACTGGGCAACCGTGAGTTAAATATCTTCCTACGCCTCTGTATAGTAAATTGACTACTCTACTATAACAGTCGTCAATTAGAAGCATCAAATTTCAATTATTTCCTGAAGGTGCATTTGTTTTAGTATGTTTAGGCACTCCGTTCTGGTGGCTTTCAGCACTACCCTATTTAATCTGACTGAAAGTAATTGACTAACATATGATAGATAAAGAAGTCCCTTCTATGAAGGACATGATGTGCATGCATGTGAAAGGCCTAGCAATTCAAAAATGTGTGGTCATGCAACTGTTAGTGCCATTTTCAACAATCTTTACAATATTGGGCAACTGTATTTCATGATTGATTACCAGGCAGCAAATTAACAAATTGGAAGTATTAAGCTACCTTAAATTATCATTTATGAGATTTACACAACATTACTTACCTGGATTTCCTGTACTCTCAAAACTTCACATCACGGGTCTCCTCTGGCAGGGGAGTGTCATCTACAAGAAGATCCGTACTATGGACTTTAAAAGAGGCTCCGTGATCATTAGTTATAATAATCGGATCAGTTGTGGTAGAACTAGTCAATGCTAATTTTATTGAAACAAGCAATGCAACATAAGGAAATATTTTTGAATATTTGCTAGCTACAGCAACGCTATTCGTATCTGATAACTGTACTGAATGATTACTACAAAAATAGTAACTAGAAGTGTGAAGCTACTATATCATTTACAGTACATCATCACTTATATACCTGTATTTCTTGTGCTCTCAAAACTAGAGCTGAGCTCTTCAGTCACATAACGGGTCTAGATCCCCTTTGGCAGAGGAGTACGTAGGTAAACCAGCAGCAATCTGACTGAATTGTGGGAGCCATCCCTGTTTCTTACTACATTAACATGGCAATAAGCTATTTGTTGTTGCTACTTTTACCAGGGGAAATTGGTAAGCGATGAGATGTGCATGTCTTTGCAGTGCATGTGTGTGTGTGTGTGGGGGGGGGTGTAATGTAATCTAGCGTGGGGGGAGGGGTAATGTAATCTAGTGTGTGTTGTGTGTGTGTGCACGCATGCATCTGTCATCCTGTCAAGCTTGGTAATGCAATTAATATTTACAAATAAATTACTTTAATTTAATCCATTGCCAGTCAACTAGCTAACTAACTTTTTCATCATTTGGGAACAAGGGTTAAGTCAGGAGTCTTCTTGGTATTCCCAATAAACTGCTTTTGCAACTGACTTTACAGTATATCACATTGGTAAACTTTGTCTATAGTGAGGCGAATTATGCTAAAAGAGCTGACTTCAAGGGGAACCCTATTTATTTGCTTACTTAAGGGGGAGGGGTTGTACTTATTCGGATATTAAAACTGATATTGAACTTTAAAAATTCCCATTCCACCATTCCAGTAGTCCATTCCACTGTTTATACACTCCCCTGTGTATGGTAAGGGTAATACGATAAAATTCAGTGATTCGGCTAGTAGTCGCCAGGAATTCAGCTACATGTATGCATTGTAAAAGTACATTCAATGTATAATGAAGTATTCATTTATTTATTATCAACTTTACCAGTTAGGCACTGGAGGGCGATCAAAGAAGGCAGAGCTTGTACAAGGTGTTTACCACTAACCTATAAGAGCCTAAGTGAAAATCTTTGGGTAAAGTGAAACGGGACTATCTTGTAAGCGTTTACAATGAGCCTTTGCCGCAATTATGTCAGAAACAAAATTTAAGCCGAAGTTTTTTGTGGCAGTACCACATTGCAGAGTGCACACTGGACTGAACCTTCATTAAGACAGTTAGTTTCAGACAAGTACAGTGGGACCTCGTTTATCCGGATCCTGTGGGACCAAGCATAGTTCGTATCTTTGGTTAATCCGTATCTTTGAGTCAACATCAAGAAATACTATTAATTAGGATCTTTGTATACAATAATTACTTTTAACACACAGTGTAATGTACTGTAATGTCCATACAGTATACTGTATACTTAATTTGTAAAGTCAGTTATTGAAGTTTGCCTCAAATTGCTAGAATATTTATAACGGGCAATGTATTGTAGTCTTTGTAGAAGTAGAATGTGACTTTGTTCACCTTCAGATTGCTGGTGGAGCCAATCGATACAAACCTGAAATGTTTTAGAAGCTGCTAAATGTGATATCCATTGTTCTTCATTGCCATCTGGACCCTCCTCTTCTTCTTCCTCTGGACCATCCTGCCCTCTGACATATTGAACAGTGGCCTCATCAGTTAGCTGCTCATACCCTGGATCATTTACATCTGATACCTCCCACTCTGAAACAACAGCCTGTAACTCTTCAGGAATTGGTGGGTTCTGAGCAGGTGAATTCTCGCCATTTTCAGTGGAACTACTGGAGCCATTGTAGGAGGGTCTATCTGAGTACACTTTATTCCATGCCTTGAACAAGGTTGACTGGGGAGTCTTATCCCATGCCTCTGCAATGAGGAAAATGCAATCCTTGATTGTGAGACTCTTGATATAGTCTAGCTAACAATGGGTTCCAGACGAATCTGATAATAACATCTTCTCCAGCATCAATCGCTGATAGCAGTGTTTCAGCTGCTCACACACACCTTGGTCCATTGGTTGAAGAATACTAGTGGTATTTGCTGGAAGAAATTTGACTACAATATTATTGTCAGATTATTGTCAGCAATTGCTAGAGAACAATCTGTGTGACAGGCTGCATTGTTTACTAAGAGTAAAGCTTTTTGTGGCAGACCTTGAGAAGCCAAGTAACGTTTCACAGTAGGGCAGAATTTATCAGCAAACCACCACTTGAAAATTCTGCATTCCATCCATGCATTTCTTTGTGAGTAATAGTAGACAGGTAAGGTATCAAAATTTGTATACTTTAAGCATCTTAGCTTAGCGTATTTGTGAATAAATGTTAGAGGGATTTTACATTTGCCTGTAGCATTCGCACAGACAAGCACAGTGACACGATCGTTTGCTACTTTAAAGTTTTTTGCAGTTTGTTCTGAGCCAGAAGCCAAGGTTGAACTTTGAAGCAATTTCCAGTTTAGCCCTGTTTCATCAGCATTGAACACCATATCCTCAGTTAATCCATTATCTCGTTTGTACTCATTAAACCAATCCTTAAATGGCTATACCTCTTCAGTTCTAGCTGAGAGACTTTCTCCTTGGAGTATCAGTTTTCTAATACCGTATCGATCTTTAAACCTTTGGAGATATCCTTTGCTGGCCTTGAATTTGTTATTGTTGGGATGAAACTGTGAATAGGAACAGTTGTGCCTTTGTTTGTAAGGTCGATCCTAATATGGGTGTTCCAACTGCTCTTTGTTGTAAGGACCACAAGTGCAATGCTTTGTCTACGTGCTCATAGTTTGATCTTCGAATAATGCATCATTTCTTAGCGCTTTTAGCATGGCAGTCATCTAATTCAGTAATGAAGTGTTTCACACGTTCACGCGTCTTCCACACATCTGACACAGTAGATTTTCCTACGTTGAAACGAGCTGCCACACTTTCATAGGAACTACCTTTATCCACTAACTTAACAATCTGGAGCTTTTCTTGCAGTGTTAACACTACGTGTTTTTGCTTTGACGCCATTTTAGTTAAGTCACGTGCACTGCTCTAGGGCGTTCGGTTGACCGAGTGTCTGGATATTTGGGGTCCAGATAAACGAGGTCCCACTGCAATAAAGTATTGAGTTATAAGTCATACAAGTGTTGTGGTGAGGAAAAGTATTGTAAAATAGTTGACTTCAAGGGGAATACTACTTATTTGCTTACTTAAGAGAAGGAGTTGTACTTATTTAGATGCAAAGTGTAAACATTGGTAAAAGCCAGCCCAAACAAATAACGGAATCCCAACTAATTATCTACAAAGGTGCCTTACACTCCAAAGAACTATTCTATATAGTTTACTTACAGTGCAATCCATTCCACAGCTGGTTTCTTTGTGATTTGTCCCATTTTTGCTGTTGCACATGCATATCTGCTTTCGTGACCACCATGCCACATCTGGGATAAAGCAGCCAATGGTGGACTTCACCTGTCTCCATCTATGGATAGCACTTTCTTTGTTATTAACAATTTGTTTTAACTCAAAGAACGATTTAATTTGCCTATTATGAAAGGTTACACTTTATGCTATTGCATAACAAACGCACACTAGTCCGGGAAGGATCCGGTTATCCCAAAAACGGGACTCCTATGGGTGTGTCCACTTTAGCACTAGTACATCTCACCATTACATGCACTTACAGTTTATATAGAAGCTAGATTTTATTTCCTGCATGATTCATAATGCCATACGGTGACTACCACCGTTAATGGGTTAAGTTGTTTGTTACAATAGTTAATAATAAAGCAATCAGTATAATCACTGAACGTTATGATGCAAACTAAAGAATACCATACTGTACATGTGAAAATGAAAATACACAAGTAATACACATTAACACAAGTAGTAGGAAAATTTTATAAAGTTTTAATAGAGATTAAAAAAGCTATGAAAGAAAGGAAAGCTTAAAAGTGGTGAACAAGGAAGGTTGTCTATATACTAATGGACATTTAGTCCGTCTGTAACCGTGACTGAATTAGTGCATTATATATACCCATGCAATCTCTCATTTCACAACTTTTAGCTATTCCCTCATTTCGATCCCTACTCCCTAATCCAATGTAAATTCCGTTTTCTTCAATACGTTTTGTATACCATTTTGTATAGGTAATCACATACATTTAGTGCAATTATATGGAATAATTGTACTTGTACTAGTCAAAATTGCACTTGACAAACCAACTAATCACATAGTGATCACCCTTCATGGTTTATAGTACACATTGAATCCCAGAAATAAGTATTTGGTATTACGTGGTCGTATGTCCTAGCAAAACTAAATTTGCTAGATCATTTCCAGATTTGGTTGGTCATCCTGCATCATTGGGAATACCCTTTACAATATGTACGAAGGGTTTACTGCAGCTGATGAGTTCCAGTTACAGGCAGGATACTAGTGGACACCAGGAACAATCACTGCTGCGAAATTACCAACACATGTAACACTTAGAATACATTTTAGGAGCCCATATTCATATGGGCTCCTACTAAATTTTGTTAATCAAAAATGTGTGCATTTATACTGTGTATACTGTAATGTATCTTACCCATGAGCTATGACTATTGGGTGCACTATATTAAATACCACAGCTTTGATACATGTAATAGCCACACCTCCTGGCTCAAGTGAATTGTACTACCACGATAGTGACATGGCTACAGCAAGACTGAACAATGACCTTCCTTTTTATATCATCCATGTCGTCAGGTATCACGTCTTCCGGTTCAGCGGTTGGCTTGTCCATTAATCTTCATCTGATAATAAGTTATTGGTTTTCTACCATTTCCTTCAAGATTACTATTTGAATCATTTTATATATCCTGAGGAGGTAGCACCTGGCATTACTCTAACTGCAGCCCACCAATACCAAACATGTGACAAGTCACTTATAAACCCTTTGCTTGGCAGAAATCTTCCATATATATACTCTTTCCACCTTATGCCTTTGTTTTTCACGTGGCAATGCACGCAGTCACAATTTTGTCCTCATAGACTGTCAACATCTGCACCAAAGTATAAGAAGCTTACACATGATCACGTGATCCTGCACAATGTTGAGTAGCTAATTTTGGCGTGACACTGGTTCATAGTCTGACTGAGTTTTATTCATGTCATTATTTGGCAATGGTAAATTGTTACTTTTGATTGACATGTATAGGTAGAGCTTTACTGTGGCTTCTGCTCTCGTTTCTGCTGCTGGTCGGATGCTCGACTGAACTCACCAAATGGTTAATTGGTTGAAATGGGAATTTGCTGGCTGATGGCTGAGCATTTTTCTGGCACTGCACATCTATCCAGTTCTATGTGGCCATTAACTTGTAACAGGTGATTGCATCATTCTTCTTGCACTTAAAAGGCTTCTTAATCTGATTGGTTTGTTATTACATCATTTGTTGTACTTAAAAGGCTTTACATTTTAGCAATTCTGAATGGCTACTCAAAATATCAACACATTATACTTAAAAGGCTTATATTGTCAGCTTATTTGATTGGTTATTTATGAGTTTCATTATATACCCGCTGACGTTGTGTAGCAACCACGTAATATGACGTGATTGTGAATCAGATTTAATTACTAACGCACCTTTAAATCTAACCGATCTTGTTAAGCGCAGAGATTTGTGCATCCCAAAACTAATTATTCTAATTCCGTTTTTTAAAATGCATCTCTTCTGTATCACGATTCATGGCACGTTGCTCATGAAGTAGAGGTCATCAGACAGTACTTCAGTTTTATGCATCCTCCAGAGTCCAAGGTAGGTATGGTCATTATCTATGGGTGTATTTTATGTGAGTATAAACTGATAATTTGTTAGTTTATTAAAAGAATGAACTCCCTACAAAACTTATGCTTTTAATTTTTATTTTTTGCAAAACTTATGCCAAACTAGCACATTGAAAAGATCCATCTTACAGACGCAATGTGTGTGTGTGCTTATATACCAAGAGAAGTTAATTGCTGTTGCAAACTAGTTGAGTGCTTCTTGCACCAGTTAAAATGGGAACATCAGTGTTCACCGTCCCAGTATTCACTGCTACCACTGCATCATAATAATAATTCTGGTAGTACAACAATTCAAAGTGTGATGGTCATAGAAAGCTGCCCTCATCAATGTCCACATCAGGAAAATCTGGGTAATGAATTGATGTATTGTTCAGTGGGTGAATGATGTTCCACTTCATCTCTTCAGTGGATGGAGATATAAAGTATATCATATTGTGGCTGCAGCTATAACCTCAACTTGAATAACCCATACGCCTGACTTCCAATTCTGCTCACATAACTCCTCAGCTGTTCAGTTTTCACACTCCCCACATCGGCAACCATTTGATTTGGGCTTGGCTCCTAAGTATGTTTATGTCACGATATATTTATACATCTACTACATTAATGGTGATTGTAACATATCAGTTCCAAACATTGTACTCTCTCATATAATGTAGTTTCAAGATACGTGTATGTTGCATGCATGCTTTATAACACTCATAGCAGAAAATGGTGTAGGATCAGTGATATTTCTGTAGTATCCCAGAGAAAGTATCAGTTGGTACTACTAGAGTTGCAATGATACAGTGTGTAAGACATATCAATGTATTGCCTCTGGTGTATATTGATATACATATTGCATGATACAAATTGGAATATAAGCATTGGTCTATGTCATTTTTAAGGGAAATAAGTGAGCTATTTATTCTTTGAGAAGCATTACATACTGTTCAGTTTAACTGGATTGTATCGTAATTTGATTGTCAACCATGTTAACAAGCCACGATATGTTCATATATCACAATGTGTGATATATCAATACGGATTGACTTAGTATCGATACAGCAATATTGTCTTAAAACGTTACGATACACGATATATCGATATATTGTTGCATCTCTAGTGCCTACATAAAAATTATGGTGTTAATGATTCCATACCTAGTTTAGTGAGCCATTGGACAATCAAAATCTTAAGTTGTCTATAATATTTTCATAATGTACTAAATGTAAACTTTTTTTACTATGTGTGTACAGTTAATAATAAAATAGGTGGAGTAGTAGTGACGGTTTACTCTCATCATACGTCTGTATCTGCCATAATCATATTTTAATCATCATGTGCTACACTGCTTATGTATGTATACCTTTAGTTGCTATGTCAGAAATCTATTGCTCATGTGCACTGTTGCCATTGCTATCATCATCATTATCATACTATTATTTATCAGAGGTGTAATGATCTATTATCTACAGTATACAGTAATAGACCTTTTCAGAAGGTGTACAAGCAAGCTTGACACTGTAATATCTCCTTCCTAATTATGCATGGACGTCACTTGTATGTATGAGTTGGCACAATTGTACTCATTAATGTACCTTGCATTCTAGCATGTTCAGTATTACAGATTTCTCCTCACTATTTACATGCCTATAGATGAATAAAACATGCTTTCTTATATTGCTGTGATTAATTCTAAAGCTTACATAATTCAGTGATTACCTTAGTTACCTAGAAGCTTTTTTCTACCTGGTGAACCACCCATCTTTTTGAACTTCCACTGGTGATCAGGTTTCTTTGCTGGCGCTATGTTTGAGAAAGACTGTGGTGTTGGTTAGACTGTGAAGCAGCATCCTTTGCAGCTTTGCACTTCAAAATGGCATTATTCAGCAAAGAATTTACATGTTCCAAACATGGCTTCACTCCGTCAGTTGTAATTAGTTCATGTAGTTCATCCAAAAGTTTTTGTGTGGTTCGTAGATGTACGGTGTGATCTGATGTACAGTAACAGTTTGTTGATAGTAAACTGTATATTTATTCCATGCTTATCCTTGCTATTTCCATCATCACACAATTTATTATCACCTAGAGGGTAAAAGAGTGGCATTGAATAATGGTCAGGAGCAGCTTCACTGGTATCATAGTATTGTTGCAAGGAATGTACACAGTGGATGTGCTTGCAAATGTGGCCATTCCCATAATCATAACAACGGTCATCACATGTGTACATGTGACGACATAAGAACACTCTGGGTTCAGACAGCACTGACATCCACTATATTCTGTGCAGGTAGTGCACAATTTAGAAATGCTGTATCCATCAGTGACAAGCCCTGAAGTGCTTTTGACGATCTACTGACTGTCATCCACACTCTAGTATATACAAAGCCATGTAGTGTTTCAGTACATGAATACTTTCTACTCCACTGGTCTCGTGGCTACAAATACACCATGCCACAGGGTATCCTGTTATACACAGAGATCTAATGCTTGTGTATATCTTCTATATTCGATGTTTAGTTAAATTGTGCTACACTCTCAGTCTCAAACAGGGTGAACTATTTAAAGGTTTTATTAATGCAGCACAATTTGAGTAAATATGGTACTGTTTTTGTGGTTACCTTGCCTATAGTCATCAGCAACCATAATGGTAATGGTTAGCATTGGCTCCATGTGTGGCATCAACACACAATACCTTATGAGCATGCTGTTGGTAGAGTTCTCTTTGAAAATCTGTTTGAAAGGCCAACAGAAATGCATCTTATGGCAATGATGAATATTGCTGGTCTATTTCATGTTGCCATTTGTACAACAAAACAGGATCATAAGGCTCTTCACGTAGCTCTTGAACAAACAAATCCACCGACATAGCATCATCTTTATTTATTACAGATTACTGTCTCACCATCACCCGAATATTTGCTATGTCCTGTTTGTTTTTTTTAACCAGATGTCTTCGTCTCAAGGCTGCTTCATATTCTGCACATTTTGCCCAATTCCCAACAGTCCCTCTTATATCTACAAATATACAAACAGCATATCAGTTATCTTTAATTATATAGTACTCTTGATTATAGTTTAAAAATTTAGATCTCTACTGAGTACTGACAATTGAGTACATCTTACTGTTGACAGAATCCACTACTCCTTGTGTATATCAGTACTTCTATGTTGGTCACTAGGATTTCCATAGTATGTATGTATAATCAATTGGACAGCCTGCTATGTGCATGACAAAATACATGTTCCTTGAACTAAGTGTTATGTGTATCCTTATTACTGACAGGGCTACATAAAGCTGGGGGGAGGGGGCAAAGTAAGTTATTTGGAATGTAGGGGGAGGGGGGAGGCATTTGGTATTAGTGGCTGTAGGATTATGAGTGAGCACACTCTGAAATTTCTAGAAGGATCTGGGGCAGGAAAATTAGGTGTGAAGATACCTGATTTTGATGAAATTTTACTGTGATTTTGTCCCTGCAAATCTTTTAAATCATAATTATTTAATTGGAAGACTAAAAAGGCTATGTAATGTGTGGCCCTCAACATTGTATGATGCTACACCAGTTATTGCAGCGACACGTAAATGATGTTATAGCAATGGTTTTAGACAATTGATTAAAAATCACTTGCCAGTACCTGAAACAGTCATATAGAGTGGGGGAGATATTTCATAGTTTTCAAGGTGGTACCTGACTGTTGAATACTTGAAGCTGTTTACTTTGCAGTAAATGTGTGTTAGGACTAATAAAGGTAGTTGTTTGAATGCCTAATTGTCTATGTGAAGAAACATTGGCATCTCACCAAGATTATCATAAAAATTGTGATGGCCTTGTCCAATCAATATTTTCGTCTAAACTAACTTGAGGTTGTACTTCTTCATGGTGTCAAGAAAGAAGCATCCATTCTTCAACTTGTCTAGTTTGCTCTTGATGTGGTGGGTTGTCTGCTGGGTGCTGTTAAACAAAAATACATTGCATATAAATAAATATCTATTTTGACAACACTAACAATGTAGTTACCTCAATGGCTTCAGCATCTTAATAATATTCATCTTGCTGTTGCAACCTATGCAGATCCAAGTGAAGTGGGGACAGTTGCTGACTGCAAGAACTGAGCATATGCCATTGCATATGTGTGCTAGTTCTGTTACTTGCCTAAAACTGACATGGAGCCTTAACTTTTGACGACAGTACTGTTCATAATGAGGGCCATTGTGATCTGGAGGATAATACGGTCTGACACTGCCCCAATGACAACTTGATTTTTTCACACAAACACAAAGCTTAATGAATGCACTATCAAGTTTCACTGCCACAGTCGACCAGAGTAAAGTGGTCTGCTTTTGCTGGCTGCTTTTTTCAGAGCACAGTGGCGAGCCGTACTAGTGGTGTGGGGTCTTGATGGAGCCCTGGCCAACCAGGTGATGGCTCGTGTTGAATCAGATCCTCGGTAAACTGTTTTGTGAGGTTATTAATTTCTCTTTGAAAAAGATTTGCTTTATGAATTGGTACTCCATTGCATAGGAAACGGTGCCTCTCGAGTCCATTTCCGCTGTCTATCTTTACAAGACAGTTGTTATTATTCATAATGGAGTACATTATCACATCTAGCCAATCTGACAGTCGTTTAGTCTGACAGTTGTCTGGCATTAAATTTCTGCCATATTTTTTTGCAAAATTTAAAAAAACTATTCCTGCAAGAAAGTTTGATGTAGTTTGGTTTCTTGCATGTCTTGCAAGACCATCATTAGCTTTACACATGCATCCTATAGCTGACCACTTATAATTGGATAATCAATAAAATAATATGAAAACATTTATTAGTAGCTGAACATAATCTTGTAAATGGAGCTCCAAGCTGTTGTAATTGATTGTTGTACAGAACTTGATTCCCAGCTATCGTAGAAAACAACACATTTAAGGAATGTTCCACCACAATAATAATTTGTTACCTATGTTTATCCATTGAAAATATGTCACATACAGCTGTTGTCAATGCTATTTCTGTTTTGAATTCTCCACTACATGCTGTATTAGGTAACCTGTAATATGCAGTTGTAATCTATATTAATATAAAGCTGAAAAGCTGTCTGTCTATCCGTCTGTCTACATTCCATTCTTTGTTACGCCACTAACTCTTGAACCAAAGCACGTATCGACACGGGAGCTTGGCGAAATGAATCACTCATCATCTAGCAACTCCAAGTTTATTGTTACGAATTGCTAAGAGCTTTGGTTCGTTTCCTACAGCGCGTTTAAGCTGCTGGTGTAGAGCAGAGTACTACCCAAATTCCGTCTTAAACCACAACGTCACTGGTTCGAATCCCAGTTCAGCCAGGATTTTTTTCCTTGAAATACCATACCTTTTAGGACACAATTTTTATTTTAAAAATTTTTTTTAGTCATGTCAGCAGCACGTGATATTAGCAATTTAAACTTGAAAATGCCCAAGTTAAAGTGATTTTCTGCGTCCTTCCATGCTTCTCAAGCAAAGCAATGTATGCAAAGACAGAGGCAAGATCCAGACAAGAGGCAAGATCCAGACAAGAGGCAACAATAGAGGGAAAGAGACTTTCTTTGGCACCAAATGGATTCTAGTCAAAATTCCACTTCCTTGAGTAGTTCCGCACACCAATGGAGTGAAAGTTTAGCAAACAGTCGACGAAAAAAAGATGCAGCTGCTCACTATGAATAACGCCAGAACCCTGAATACCGACAAGAGGAACAACGAAGAGATACAGCTGCTCATCGTGAGGCACGCAAAATGATGAGCAGCTGTATTTCTTCGATGAGCAGCTGTATCTCAGTCCAGCTGCAGCTGTATCTCATTGATTCAAAACTTTACCCATTGTTCACATTGTTAAAAATCACTTTGCAACAGTACCGTGTAAATATTTCTAAGAAATTTGTAAGTTTATGTTTCTGTAATTTTCCTCTAGCTTGCAATGGGTAGATGACAAATCCGTAACCAGTCATCTACCATAATTTGGGAGCTTTGCCACATTCTTCTATTTTAACACTGCAGTGCAGTTCAATAGATGAAAAATCTTGCACTTCAGCCTTACTTTGTACCTTGATAGCTGACCATAGATCACACAAACTAGATACAGTGAGGGAAACATTTTGATTGTAGGCTCACTTTTGGCAATGGGATAGTGCATGGTATATAAAATGCTTATTACTTCACATCGGGAGGATTGCTTTTTATAAATTCAGCCATATTCGATAAATAAGCAGTTAGTAACTTGGCGAGTCATGATTATACAGTGGTACATTAATTTTAAGTGGTAACTTTACAATCATATTAACATGTTCTCAACAACAAAATCAAAGCTATCGCTGAATAGAGTTAAGGATTCCATGTTGGTGGATAGCTTTAAAAGGCTTGGCTTACAGTAGTGATATTGAATCAAGTCCAGTTATTTCCTCCTCTCCTACTATTTCCTTAAGTACTGTACCATAAGCTTTAAGAACTACACTGTCTTCTCTTCCTTTAATCATAATCTTTCCAACCACATCTCTATTGCAAATATCCATACATTGGAGCATGCCGCATCTGTTACAAGTACCAAACTCTTCTTCTCCAAGTACTTTTCCATTGCACTTCAGGCATACAGAGAAGTGCTCAATTGAAAACACACCAACTATGTCAGCTTCTTTGATTGTGTTACCTGGCAATTGGACTTCATTCCTTGCAACCTCATCAAGGTCATCAATCTGTGCAATTTCTGTACGATCTTTACAGGTTTTTGCAATTGAATTCGGCGACTTTGCAATTGAATTCGTCCCGTTTGCAATTGAGTTCGTTGCTTTTGCAATTGAGTTCGTTGCTTTTGCAATTGAATTCGTCCCGTTTGCAATTGAGTTCGTTGCTTTTGCAATTGAATTCATCCCGTTTGCAATTGAGTTCGTCGCGTTTGCAATTGAGTTCGTCGCTTTTGCAATTGAATTCGTCCCGTTTGCAATTGAGTTCGTCGCTTTTGCAATTGAATTCGTCCCGTTTGCAATTGAGTTCATCGCTTTTGCAATTGAATTCGTCCCGTTTGCAATTGAGTTCGTCGCTTTTGCAATTGAATTCGTCCCGTTTGCAATTGAATTCGTCGCTTTTGTAATAGAATTCGTCGCTTTTGCCGTTAAATTCATCCGTAACAAGAATGGCAGCTGGAGCAAACATGAAAACATGATGTAGCAGCTGCTACAAGAACTTGTTCAAGTACAACAGTAGTAAACAACTCTTTATAAGGCAATAATTCTTCCTCGACAGCCTCTCCAGCAACATATCCTTGAAGACAGTAATCGAAAGTCTTTCTGGCATCACCTTTATAATTACTTATGTGTCAAGTAACTTCTTAATCACTGTTTTGTGTTTTGTTGTGTACTGTTTAGTTTGTAGTGTACTGTAGGTATATGTATATGTATGTTTGTTTTTTGTAGGCGGACACCTTGTACAGGCTTTGCCTTTTGTGTATGCCTTCCTTTTTGGTAAATTGATAATAATAATAACATTCCAAACTCTACTGCGCCATTCGCGATGGGTGTGGTCACTCACCAGCAAGCTAATTAGCTTGTCAGACAGCTATCAACTTTGCGTACTACCAGCTTCAATTACCTTCTAGTGGCTCAAGTGTAACTCTCCACGGCATAAATAATTCATCTCTTAATGAACGGTTGGTTTCTTGGAACCGTTTTGTTTATGACGAATTGTAATGCAAACGCGACGAATTCTATTGCAAAACCGACTAATTCAACTGCAAAACCGACGAATTCAATTGCAAAAGTGACGAATTCAATTGCAAACGGGACGAATTCAATTGCAAAAGCGACGAACTCAATTGCAAACGGGACGAATTCAATTGCAAAGCTGCCGAATTCAATTGCAAAAACCTGTAATAGAAGACAGCTGCCTCTCTTCTCGAAATTCCTTTAGCACCCGATTGTTTAAATTGGTAACTTTTATTTGTTATCAATTTATTTATGTTCTCTTCCCACAGTGTAACTCTTGCAGTAGCAGTCCTGTCAGCTATGAGGATATTTTGTATATTTTTCCCGTTTGCAGCCTTAGTTGCTTCCTCTAGCTGAACAACTTTTCCTTCACAGTTAATCTTTGTATAGGGTTGAATGTCGCACAGGGGAGTAAGGGAAGTTAACTCATCTTTGTCTTCCTTGATTTCATACTTTTTTCAGATTTTTCAATGGTAGTTTTGTTGTCAGCACGCACCTAGAACACAGTATACATAATATGTGAGATGACCAAGTCCTTGAATGCTTACTTCATAATCATCTCCATAACGGCCTCTTTTAATTTCACAATTTGCAAAGACAACAGCACTACCACTAACTTCTGCCGGTCTTTTTCGAGTATTATTATCAAACCCAAACAGCCGTATTCTGTGACTTCCATCACTGATTTTACCATCAAAGTAGGATATTCCTTTTCCCTTTTTCATTGGGGAAACTTCACACAGCAACCCATGAATCTCGCTCTCTTCACCGAAGTTCTTTGCCATTTTCAATGTTCCACAAAGCTAACTACGTAGCAATTTTTTTTTCTTCCTTTTTATACCAACCCAATACCAAGCGTCAATTTTCTTGCCACAACGGTTTCTAAGCATGAATTTTCTTGCTGTAAGTTGCTCAACTGTTATTTACTATTTTGCTAATGTCAACAGTCACGTCAGCTGCTCATTATGGAATATACAATTTCAGGCATGTTTTTGCATGTGCTTTATTTGCATTGTATTTCTGTGTAATAAGTTGGGCATGAGGCTAGATATAATGGGAAGGAGTTTGTCATTTACTATCAAGTTGGGCTTGAATAAAGAGGCTATGAAGTTTTAAGACACTCTAATACAACAGTCAGAATTCCAAGGAATCATGTTTACTGTCTGACTACACCATTCAACCGATAATTTATGCAGTGTTACACAAGAATGTTGAGAAATTAAACACCATAAAAAGTAAAGTATGCTCTGTAAAAGTGTGTAGCTACTCTGTTAGTGTCACAAGGCACACTATTGTTACACTGAACAACTGATTCTACCATCCACTCATGCAATCGTATCATGTAGGGCTTTAAACACTGTACATTTTGGACCATCTGTACAGTTGTAAGTGTAGTTGCCAATGCCCATGTCAGCAGTTGTTTGCATGAATTTTCTTGCTTCTAAGTTGGCAAGCTGCTCATTCAGCTTTCCTTCACTGCAGTTATTACAACACTTTACAAACAACAGCTAAGTCAATTGTTCCTTGAGGGATATGTTTATGTCAGTAATTCAGGAATGCTCTTGCATGAGTAGTATAGCCTATTGTTGCTGATTACTTGAACACAAGATGATAACATGTAAACAAAATGTCAAAGTTTTCTAATAAAACTGCAAAAATTACATACATAGTAAAGTAGTCAACAATAACATAGAGTGCCTTGCCTAATTTTTCTAGGTACACAGTAGGTAGTGCAAATTGATTCTGTTTTTTCAACCTAGAATTTTCAGTTCATGCCATACGTGTCCTTGAAAGTTATGTTTAATTGGCACTTTGATAATTCCATCAGTCAAGTAACATGGTCCTGCACATACAGTATAGAGGCAGTCTGCTGTTGTACCTGCACAGTATAGCACATGGCATAAGGCAAGCAATATTACCATGCATGCTGTAGGAATAGTACTGACATTTAATAATTTGCTCCATTATTGTGAATTTTAATTGATGTGTTAGATAGCCCTGCACGTAGGGCAGGTACCCATGCTAGTCATATATAAAACAGTATCAGTCTATACATAGCTATGTTGAGGTCAACTGATTGGATGATTGCTTGCAATATCTTGTTTATATGCTTATGTACAGTGTTAAATCTCTCAACTTTATGTATCTTCTCGAGGCATCCATACTCATAAACATTTAAATGTTCACTTATGTCAACTAAACATTATCTCCTTACAGGATAAAGCAAAGTAAGAACCAACTTGGAAGTGGCAAGATGTAACCGCCTACATATTGTATTATAGCTATCCTTCTGTATGAAAATATATTATTGCTCTATAGTGACTTGGTAAACCTACAGTATAATATAGATACTAGTCACACTGGAATATGCAGTGATACAAACTAGCTTACCGGATAATTTATAGCAATACATCATTTTACTGCCTAGACGGCTCTGCATAGTGACGGAACTTCGGAGATGCATGTTCTCACATGTTGACAAATTCCCAGTTTCTTTGCCTTCATGCTAGAAAACTACGGCTGCAGTGTTGTAGAGCACCATCTTGTAGCTCACACCATAGCGGGCTGAAAGCCCGGCCACTTAAATGTAGCCGTCTCAACTACCTCGCACTAATACTGCACTTTTCCTCTCAGTATTTAAACTTCCTTTGCCATGTCACAATAAGGTGCCATACTGCAAGTAATGGCAACTTCTGCTAGAGCCGCTTTATGATGTAAGTCATGATGTCACAGCTCAGAAATAACTCCCACCGGAAGAAACCAGCCAGTAATCATTCAAAATACGACTAAAAATTTGAATGTCACCTTTTAGATCAAGGATTTCAGTAATGAAATAATGCTTTCTTCACTACTCCACTCGACACAGTTGCTAAAAAAGCCGTTTCTATGGTAATATTCTTTACTCTAAATAACGCGCTTATTATAGAATATTGTATTTAATAATTTAAAATGTATTTCGGTATTTTTCTGAGACAGCTTGTCCTTCTGGTGACTCTGTGACTTGTGTTAGGCTCTTGGCATGGAGTTATCAGTCTTGTAAAGCTATAAACACTTAAAAACATGAATGACAGCTACATATCAAAACTAATGTACACAATTTGTAAACTGAAGCTGTACAAGTGTTTACGCATTCTTAGCCTGTATATTAGACATGACGTAATTCTCCTACCATGCAGGTACATTCCCTTTTCCTGACACGAGATGTAAATCCTACACTATGAAGCATCTGTGAAGGACGTCCACCAATAGAATAAGTGACTAAGCAAGATGTCAAGTAGTTGTTCAGTCCTGAAGCAAAGTCGGCAGTAGTCAGTGTTCATAGTCTGGTATTAAAAACAGAATGGATTATGGCGTATTTAGCTCGGAATAAACCTGCTCTATTAAACGGCACTCCCACCTACCACACTCTACTCTTTGCAGAGGTATTGCTACATATACAGAGTACGCTGAGGAGTACGCTCAGTGAAGAATCCAACAGTATGCTAAATGACATTTCTTTTTTTATTGTAGTCAGGTATTGTTTATACCGCTATTGTTGCACACAGTACCTTGTTTCTATGCATACTTCATTCTGTGGTTATTGTGCATCTGTTCACAAGTTACCTGCGTAACGTTAAATAACAATATGGCGGACCATCGCTACAACCTCAGGAAACCAGTTGTTCATGACTACCGCCAGCTAGCAAGCTTAAAACTACCAAGAGTAGGAACAAGTTACAAGGAGGTTGTGTCACATTGAAGTGGTTGCTAGGCGTGACTCAGAAGTGAGGATCCATTACATTGGGTGTGATGAGGAGTATGATAAATGGCGTCAAGCTGATGATCTGGTACCTTTAAATGACAACATGAGCAACACCACTCAAACACCAACCATACAGTTCACATTTTGAGCTGGGATTAAAAGTTAAATAAAATCTAGTATGTGGCAAAAAGCAGGCTCCACGAGTTACTATTGACATGGCAGAGGCGGATCCAGGGGGGGGGAGGAGCTTTGGGCCCCCCCCTTCATATTTAGGCTTTACGTGATCAATATGCTGAGTATTAAATGAAATTTTGTCTTAGCATAATTATATGATCACTAATACAAATACTCATAAAACCACCTTATAAGCATCTTTCCAAGGTATTACCAGTGGATTTATGTTAAAGTTTATGCAAAAAAGACCCAGATCAGCATTAGAGGTGAACAAGATCGAGATACTCTAATAGAGCAGTCAGCTAACTACTCTAATAGAACATTCACTGGAAACATGTAGTTGGTTCTGTTATGGAATTTTTCCAAATCTGCCTGCACCTATACATACAATGAAGTACATTGGTCTGTTTAAAGCACTTATATGTATGGCAATACTTAATTCAGGTACACAATTTCCATTGAAAATGCTCTCAGATTCAATCAAATTTCAAAATTTTCCACATTCAACATTATTATTTAACATGCACCTATTCAGTGTTGTGCAATTATGAGAGGGGTGCATCATGTACTTGGTTGTCTTTAACCACCCAAACTTTTCCATTAGCAAATGCTTCAGAGAGCCATACCTACAATCTAAAGGCAGTATATAAAATATCTACAGGCAGAAAATATTATGAATTTTATGTGGAAATGTCTCCAAATTGCAGTATTTTAGCATCTATTTTTCAAAATTTTCCTGCTTTGCATGCTGGGAAGTGTGCTTCACACATCTCTACCCAAGAGATTAGTACCTTGAGTTAGCCCACCCTTTTATAAATCCTAGATCCGCCCCTGCATGGGATTTGATTATCTTCTGGTTAGGGGTGACCTCCAAGTAGCTGGCGTTGCTAAAGAAACAGTTCGTGGCATCCGACAATACACACTGGAAGGGTATCATGATCTGGACCACCTTCTAGGAGAGAATTGGCACTACCGTGGCATCAACAGCTGGGGGGATTATGCATTCATCATACTCGACACTATCAAGTACTACATTTCAAAATGGAGATCCATTACAGTGTACTCTCCACCTGAACAGCCATCTGATGACAGCACACCACATAAGGTAGACGCTGGGTACAGTCAGAAGTTCTCCTTGGTCCATGGATATGGAAGCAGGTCTACATTTGGTAGAGATACAAGCATTTTTAGTGTACATACTACTACTATACAGACAAGTACCTATGACCGGCTTTCATGCCAGATTATTGTTACCAGTAGAATTATAATTGAATTTATCATGCAAACAACTAATTCTACTCTTGTGACTACTTCCTAAACAGAAATATGCCATGCACTGGAAATTAGGCTTTTCTTATGCTTCAGCTGGATGCTTTGAGACACACCCAAATCCAGGTCTGCTCTTTTCATGAGAAAGGTTTACCAACCACAAAGCGGCAACAAACACTTATACAGAAACGTATTGAGAGTGGCATAATTTACTATTAAAGGGGGGTAGCAACAATCTGGCAAATCAATAGGCTGACACCAGATAATTCTAATCCATGTACTAAGAGATAGCAAGAGGTAGTCACTACCAATAGTCTTGTAGAACCATTTGCAACCTGGATCAAAATCAAATCAAGCGATCAAGAGTTAATTTTGCACTGAATCAAGCGATCAAGATGCCCTAGAAAGCTGTGATTTAGCTACCTCGCAAACCAAACAAGAAAAGATGTTTTAAATTATCAAGCAATCAAGGCCGCAATATCAAGCAATCAAGTTGATTTTTGTTGATCAAAAACTTTTATCCCAGTCACAAATAGTTCTACAGCATTAGCAGTGACTACCCTTTGGATAGTCTGAGGTGTTTAATTAACATGAAATACCTAAGAAGGTTCCAGACAAAATGATGGGAATGGACCACCTGTCCATATGTAAATGTACTTGAGTGCAGTACAGGAAACAGCCAGGAAATTGGTGTAGTTTCTACAGCAATATTTACCTGCCAGTGTTTATCTTCATCCGAATCATTGTCCTCTGATAATCAGACGTGGTTTTGTGATATTCCTCATAGTATATTCCCCTGAGTGTAGTCAAGCGGCAATGTTGTCACGTTTATTGCAGCATGTTGCAATGCTTTATTTAGAATATGGAGATCTTTAAATGGAATAAGCTGTGAAGTGAACTTCGCCTCGCTTTTGCGTTGTAAAAATGTGGCTGTACAAGTAAAGTCGATTTAATCTTCGTGCTTTCATAGTGGATTTTCCGGCTGATTGACACCTTGAATGACGGTATGAACTTGGTTTGGCATCAGCTGCTGTTTGACCGACTAGGTAATGCTTGATCGCCAGATATATGAACCAGACTTTGTCGTGATACCATACTGTTGATTTGAATTTCACCTTGTTGGGTATAATTTCAGTCGTATGAATATTGTCGTGTCTGCATATTATGTATATAAAGACTGCTGATGCTAGTTGTATGAGGGGTAGTGTAGTAACCAATATTACTTTGTAATTCACGGTACCGATATTATTGTTACAATATTGTTATACTATAATCTTATTGTGCTTGTGTGCATGTCCTTTTGTTGTGTCAAGTGTTTTTACAGATGCTGCACTTCTGTTCGTATTTGACCCTCTGAAACCCACCATCTTTTACACTGTAGTTGTTCAATTCTATCTATTTTTTGTAATATTTGTTCAAAAGCTTGTTGGTCATGGTGATTGGTCGATCTTTGATATTGTTTTGTCATTACATCATTTAATTTTTCCAAACCTTGCTGATTGAGGGCTGCAATGTTGCCATATAACTGAATGAACTCTCCCACATGCATGGAGAAGGCATGTATGTACGGAGTAACGTCTTTTGCTTGGTGAATTTGGTTACCCAAGCTTTGTTTTAGCATTAATATCATTGGCATTGCTACCTTCTTTATTTAAGTCCTTGATGATGGAAAAGAATTCACTCCATAGTTCTTGTAGGTCTGTTACCTTTGGTAGCAATGGAAACAGTTTAGTTAGGTCTGTGTTTTTAAAAAGGTATAGTTTCTCAGGACCAGTTAGGTCACAGTATTTGATGTCCTTGGTGTCATGGTCAGTATTCCATTTAAAACGGATTTTACAAATTTCATTGAGATGTTTCTCATACACTGCTAAATTTGTCTCGCCTTTTCTCTTCTTAGTTCTATTGTCTTGGAATCTCAGGTCCCTGAATTTGCTGTCATCAAAATTCTTCAGAGGGAGTGGTGAAAAATTCAAAGCACTTCTCTATTCCGTTTGCGCGGACTTTTGTGAAGTTTTGGCACGCTTAGGTGCTTTCCCATGTGGGCTACTCTCTTCACTTTTGCTCTCATCGCCATCAGATACACAAGACTCGGTTTCCTCACTGTTTTCCTTTTCGTTTTTAGCTGCTGCAATCAACTAGAACGGCGAGAAACACCTACAGAACTGCTAGAAGGCCCAGGCAGTGAAGGATCAATCACGCCTTCGTTTCCCACCAATCGCCATCCAACTTCCCACCAGTCACCATTTTTAAGTCTTAACAACTGAACTTGGTTACCAATAAGCGCATCTAATAATATATATTCGATTTAGAGCCCTTAGAGGTGAAGAAGACAATCTAGCAGCTTGGAGAAAGTTGGACGTACATGTACGACGGCAGGCTTTCGCGTGAGTCAATATTATGACGTACATGTACGACGCTGGTCCCTAAAGGGTTAAATCAAATGCTGGGACTTACTCAATCCTCTGCATCCACTCAAATATTCTCTCAGAGAAGAGAGACATGAACTTCCCAAAGAGGGGATGTGATTCAGAGGTACAACCACAAGCCAGCCTTCGCATGAAATGCCGTATGTTTAGCCATATCTGTAAGTTAAGTGTACATTATTGAAATTAAAGGCTGTCCTAGCTTAGCTGCAGGTTCTCCCTCTGTGCAATCAGCTTAGAACACCAAGACCTACTGCTGGGGTGACAGCAATCTTGTGTCGGTATACAATAACACAGGGGGATTCTGTTTGATTCTCTCATATCTGAGAATAAATACAATGGATAATCAGGGCTGGAGCTACAGAATTTGTAGTGGTCAGGTTGATATTTCATCGAAAGAACATTCATGGCAGTGGAATATTTATTTGTGGGGGAGGGAGGCTGAATATAGTTATATTGAGGGTACTCATACAGTGTGCAAAACACACTCAGTTGCATGCTCTCTTTCTACGGGGGCTGGGGTATGCCCCTCAGGAAAATTTTGAAAAAAAAAGTGCTATAAGATTGAGTCTGGAGGCAATTTTAGTTAATCACAGTAATGTAATAGTTTAATATTATACTCTAGCTATTACCATGCTGATCACATGTTATGACGTCGCACACAGCATTATAGCATGCTCATACTACAGAGTCTGAGGAAATGCCCTTCAGAAAAATAATTTTTAAGAGAATGAATCTGATACTGAGGCTATAAAACAAGGAAAGTATCACACGCATACTGCTTGGGCTACAGTTGTACTGAGTTGAAAATATAAAATTTCTAATATGCACAAGTCTAAAAGTACAGAGTTAACTTAATAGTTGCATTTAGCAAATGCAGCCTTACATTTTTAGTAAGTTCGTTTGCTATAAGTCTCATATCCAAGGAATCTGTCAGCTCTTGGTGATAATACAGTAACATCAGGTGGTTCAAGCATTCCTGTCACATCATACTCCTTAGCTAAGAGCACTAAAGGATTCCTCAGAAGTGCAATTGGTTGCTGGTATTACTAACAGAATACAATATGCAGAGCATACAATGTCCAACATGCCCCTCTGGGCTGGACTCAAGGACTGAAAAACTGTCAGTTATGCAGCTTATTGCCAAATCAAATGATTCAAAGTAAGCCTACCGGAATACATCCTTCGGTACAGTATGAAACTCTCTTTCACTCGTACCAGTTTCAAATCTCCTTGATCTCTTTTGCTTTCTTGGCAAACATGGATCTCCAACACCAAGCTGTTTCCTTTCTAATCCACTTTTTACAATTAAATTAAAGTTGGCTTCTGTGCGAATGGATTGTAGAGTTTTGACAGTAAGCATTGCAATTCCATGTGCTTGTATACTGGCCTTCTGAAGTGTTTTACTAAGAATGTCTGTATGGCTCAAGATTATCTCAGCCAGAATTAAGCTAAAGTAGAACTTAAAAGTATCCATCTGGCCTAAATTCGAGCCTTCATTTCTGTTTCTGAAGTGCATTCCATTGCTTCTTCCCACAAACTTTGGATGTTAGTGTAATTGGCCATAATGCTTTTCAATGACTCAGCACGAACTGTCCATCGTGTCGGACACAATGTGCGGATAGAAGGGGCATCATCAAGGCATTCCTTCTTCAGCCTCTTGAGCATAGCATCACATTTGGGAGACCACTTTATGAGTTTTATCAACTCATAGCAGGTGTCAAGGCAATCTCTCTCAACATCACACACTTCTTGATAGTGTCACTAACAGCCAAGTGAAGAGCATGGACATGACAGTGTGTGATCACAGCAATCACATATAAATTGTGATCCACCCTACGCATAACCAATGTAGGTTGTTCTTTGTTTGAAATATCAGTGGTTTCATCTACCAATATTGAAACTTAACAGGGCTCAACTCAGAATATAAACCTAGAGGGGGCGAAGTAAGTCGCTTCGGATTCTAGGGGGGTCTGGGGGCATGCTCCCCCAGGAAAATTTTGAAAATTTAGGTGTAAATATACTCAATTTTGGTGAAATTTTACTGTGATGCCATTGAATATTGACCATTGGATTATTCAACTTTGGGATCAATTAAACCTTTCCATTTCTCAAGGCTTTAGGTATAAACCTGGGGGGGGGCAATAGCTAACCCAAAGGGGGCCTGTGCCCCCCCCTAGATTAACCCCTGCTTAAGTAGATCCGTGAATGAAACTGAAAACACAGAGCGACCCATTATTTTTAACATGTCATTTTGAATCTCATGTGATGTGTATTTATTTGTTTGCCTTTCCATCCATCTGGTCAAAAGAGGGTAGTTTTCTGCTCTTAATTTGAGTAATTGCATCAAATTAGACTCCACATCATTTTTACTACCACACAAAACCAAGCCTTGTCTTGCTAAGAATCTTGCAGTTGACAAAATGATTTGAAGCATTTCTCTAGCAGTCTCATTATCTCGCTTGTGGTTACTGCTCATCAACTCACCAATATCTTTTGTTGTTCTTGGCAGTGTAATCACAGATTCAACAGCCTCACTGTGTTTGGTGTTTCTTGAAGGACATTGCGGCATCTTTCCAATTGCTAAATCCTTTGGTGATCTAAAATAAAACACTTTGCATAATAGTGCATGTAGTTTACAGCAATTTAGCATTGACTTACAAAAGCTGCAGCTGCATTGTGGCTGGACTTGATTTTATTAAGCTTAAACGCAATGATACAAGTACATCAAAAGACAACATGTTACAATTCATCATAGTGAAGAAATGGCCAACTAATAAACCACAGGCTTTGAAAACTACAGTACTCTGGCTTTTTCTGACCGAAAGAGCATCTAGGAAAGTTGATTGAAGATGGATGGTGAGGTTCAGCAGGCAAATGTGGTCTTAAAGCTTGTAGTGCTGCATGAATTAATTAGAATACAACGATTTTTTTAAGTATGGCCAGACTATAATTATACAAGTATAAGAAAAAATTTGGAATTTTAAATTAGATTAGGGACAGTGTATAATGCTGCAATAAAAAGTACTGAAACAAGCTGGATCGGAGTAGTACGTGTAATAGAAGTCTACTCAGCACGGATTAACACACTCATACACACACTACAAGCGTTAATAGGAATCAATTAAAGACACACGTGCATTCGTTATAATTACAGCTTGTGGTTACAGACAAATAAATACATAAATATAATAGTTCAGTTACATTACAATCGTCCCCCCTTCTAAAAAGCTTGTCCAAGTTACTAAGGTTGAAACCAGTCTGGTGGTCTTCTGCTGCGTTGTGGATAACGTGATTCAGAAGCAGACTCTATGACATGATGTGAAACTTGCAGGGGTTAATCTAGGGGGGCGGGGGGGGCACTCGCCCCCCCTGGGTTAGCTATTGCCCCCCCTAGGATTATACCTAAACCTTGATACATAATCATGTCATTGGTTACGTAGCAAAACTTTAGGTATAATCCTAGGGGAAATGTATCTACATGTACCATGTATGTGTTATATAAACCCAAACTGTCGAACAAATTCATAACATAATAAAATGCTTAAATAGAAATCCTACGTGGTTTCTTATTCCAAATGTCTAAAATTTCTTCTAAATGGCTATTGTCAAGTTTTTCAGGTGATTCAATGGCTATTTTCATCAGCTGTGATAGACTGACTTCATTCAATGAATTACGAAGTCGTGTTTTGATGAGCTTCATCTGGGAGAAGCTCCGTTCGACAGAGGCAGTAGAGACCGGAATTGTCACACAAACAGTAGCTAATTTATGCAAATTAGGAAACATTGTAATTAACATGTCATCGGTGATTAGATATTGAAGTTGTAAAGCAATGTCATCCTTTGGTTTCTCTGCTAATAGCCTACGAAATGTGATCCATTCAGTATGCACCTCTTCATTTATTAATGGGGATTTCATGGTATTTTCATCGTTTATAGTCAAAGCAGGTTTTTCTGTTCCATAGTGATGAAGTAGGATTTCAATTGATTTTTTTCCATAAGTAGAGAATTCAGAAGAATTCGAGCTTGGAACTTTCTTAGGATCAAATATAGCCAATGCTGAGAGGATATCGCAAGAAGAAAAGCGATTCGAAATGTTTTGTTTTAAAAGGGCTACGAATGGTGTGCCAACTTTCTCCTGGAATGCTTGAATTTTTTCTATACTGATAGTTTCTCCTGTTGCTTGTTTAATGTCATCTTCAGAGTCTAAAAGTTCCAAAACCCAATTTGCTGCAGGAGTAATGGCATCATCCAATGACTGCAGAACTGACTCAGAGTAGATAGCTGATAAATCAAGCTGCTTTGTTTGCATTGTTTTGCTGAGTTTTGCCACATTTGGTAAGATGTAATCAAGCAGATAGATAGCAGCAATGCTAATGAATTTAGATAAGGCCTTGTGCAGTCCTAATGCTTCTGGTTCATGGAAATTTTCATAGTTGCTATCCAGGGTAACAACCAGTGCAGTGTAGCTTGCCTTCACTGCCTTCACACATCGTTCATGAGCAAGCCAACGGGTGTCAGATGGCTTGATGACCTTTAACTCAGGTAGTTCAAGCACATTCTGAATCGCTTTCAATGATTCTGCTCGTTTCGGTGAGTAATGAAAGTACTTCCATAGTGTTGTCAGTGTAATATATACATGCTTTATTCCAGGTGTGCTATTGGCAGCTTGCACACAAGCTAATTGGAGCATATGGCAGTGGCAGTGGACAAATAAAGCATGTGGCGAATGTTTCTTTAATCTTGCCTGAACACCAGTTTTCTTGCCAGAAAATGTACTAGCACCATCAAAGCCCATTCCAACAATATTGCTGACTTGCAGGTTCTTTTCTTTCAAACACTTCACAATTGCCAAATATATGCTTTTAGCGTCTGCTTTTTTTAAAGGGATGATTTCTAGAAAACATTCAACTGGCACACCATTTTCTTCCCAACGGCAAAATACTGACAGCTCCTCAATAGTAGTAACGTCAGTGCACTCATCAGCCATAACACTAAAAAAAGGTACACTTTGAAGCCTCTTTAATGTAGATTCTTCAACCCATTTAGCAAGCGCTTCTATAAAATCAGCCACTGCTCTGTGAGACGTGTAGACTGCATTTTTTGTGGCATTATCCAAAAACACTTGAAGTTCTCTAGAACCACAAGAAACAACTAGATCAACCAACTCAGAAAAGTTAGTGGTATGAGCAATGTGATGACGGGTGAGAAAGTGTGTGCACCTTATTAGTGCTTTCATAGCATTTCTATTTTTCTCTCTGTCAACCATTCCTATCCTCTGCATTTGGTGAGCAATTGAGCCTTCATTTGATGTAATAAGGAGTGCTTGAGTGGCTGTAGTATGAAGGGTACTTTTTTCATGAGCCCTCATCTTTTCAGTTGCCTTTTTCCAGTTTGTAAATGGCTTTGAAACCCAAACTCCTCCTGTATGTTGTGTGTTCCTTTGTGCTGTTACTTGTTTACAAACCTTGCAAAAAGCACCATCAATGTCCTCATCATAAACTAACCAGTAAAAATCTTTCTCCCAATTCTTTGAATACTTCCTTTTGCTTTTCAAGGGTCTAGACTTGTCTCTACAAGTTTTCTTATTGGGTGGCCCAGATTCATCAAGCTCTGAATCTGAAGAATCACTGGCAGGTTCTACATCTTTAGAGGAACTAGAACTTGCAGTATAAGCTGTTTTTGTCTGTAAAAACTTGAGAATACCACTCATCACTGGCACTAAAGTTCACACTAAACAATTCAGTTTGATTCACACTAAAAAGAAAACTATGGCTGTGGGTATGCTCTTTATGTATAGGAAATGCTGACTCAAATAAAATTAATATTGTTGACAAACCACACACAGACTACAAACAGCTTCCTTGCAAGGTTCAGCTGTCTAGACATCCTGCAGTGCTAGTATTCTTCAAAGCCACATGATAAAATTTAAAAACTAAACTGTTGTCCCTTGACAGTCACACTAATTAAGAACACTTGTAATTGTGTTACCAGAATTTTGTTAATTAATATTAGTATTTACTGTAGAATATTACTGTATGTGTCATGTGTAGTATATGTGTCAGTCAATGCAAAGTTACCAACTAGCTTGCCTTCACCTACAGTATTCTCTATAAGTTTAATTAGAAGTGAAAATTGATGATCTTTCCCTAAGTTGTATTATCAAATGGTCATATTCAGTGGCATCACGGTAAAAATTCACCAAAATCATGTATATTCACACCTAATTTTTCAAAATTTTCCTGGAGGGCCTGTGGGCATGCCCCCAGACTCCCTAGAAACCTTATACTTCGCAATTCGGAGTGTGACTTATAGTAGCAGGGGCGTCAGAACCGGTCCAGTTGGTCCGGTTTTGGCCGGACAACATTTTAGTAACAAAAGATCGATATACTCTAATAGAGCATTCAACGTGACACTCTAATAGAACAGTCAGTGTAATACTTCAATAAAGCAGTCAATAATAGGTTTCAATTAACGCTAATCATTAATAATTTCAGTCAGAATTGCTTCCAAATTCAATTTCAAATGGCTTAAATTTCAAACTTTTTCTGGGGGGGGCATGCCCCCAGACCCCCCTAGAGGGCTCATGCTTCGCATTTCGCTGAGTGTGCTTCGCACACTGCCCACTGAACAAGTCATCATGACTCTCTCACAATCTGAGCCGGACCAGTAACAGATTGCTTCCGACGCCCCTGTGATCCTCATATTCCTATTAAACTACTAAAACCAAATGCCCCTCCTACATTCCAAAACAACTTACTTTGCCCCCCCCTAGCTTAATATCCTGGATTGAGCCCTGACTTGGGGGGATACCAGTTTGATGAAGAGTGTCCATGTGTTGGTAATGTGTTATCAGTCTGTGGTATACTTCTGTGTTGAACCCGGTTAGTGTGTACTACTTTAGTCTTTGTCCTATTTGTAATCTTAAGATTTATGGGAGTCTTAAGTTCCACAACAGTTCACTTGCCTTCCCATCTAGGTTGCAATTTATCACTTGTTGGGATGGACAGCCAAACTGGATCTCCTGGTTGAAATGATCTAGTTTTGGAATGTTTATTGTAGTGAAACTTTTGTTTCTGTGCAGCAGAGGCCAAATTTGTATGAACTAAATCTTGTAAGTGTGCCAGCTTAACTTGTAGTTCTGCAGAGTAAGTGTTCGGATCAAAGGCAGTTGGTGGTTTAAATGGTGAAAGTTGTGGCTGATGTCCACACATTAGTTGGAATGGAGATACGCCTGTTGAAGAGTGCTGTGCCGTTCTATATGCATACAGTACCAATGGTAAGTAACGCTCCCAGTCATCTTCTTGATCCACATAACATCTTAGCATTTGCAATATAGAACGGTTAAAGCGTTCAACCATTCCATCTCCTTGGGGATAGTAGGCTGTGGTTCTTGACTTCTGGATGCCAAAGGCTTGCAGCACTTGAGAAAAAAGACAACTTTCAAAGTTTCTACCTTGATCAGAGTGTATGACTGTAAAAGTTACTGCATAACTTGATGACAGCATCACTGATTGAAACTGCTGTCTGGTCACGAAGTGGAACTGCATCAACCCATTTAGTAAAGTAGTCCATAATAACCAGTAAGTAGCGGTGAGAAATTGGCACTTCCAAAATATCTACAGCTAGCATCTCCCATGGGTTGCCAATAGGAACATTGTGAAGTGGTGCCTGAATAGGAGATGATAACTTGGACGCTTGACATGTATTACATTGTTGACAGTATTGCTGTACATTACCAGCCATACCAGCCCAATACGCCTGTTGTTGCAAATGGCTTAAGGTTTTGAGGTACCCTTGGTGACCTGCACTGGGAATATCATGTGCCTCTTGTAGAAACTCTAATTGTAAGGTAGGTGGTACTAATGGTACAATCACACTATATGAAGCTGGACTGGGACAGTAAGTACGACAAATGACATTCTCAACAATACACAATTGGTGCCACAATTGAGCATACCTTCGTAGTGGTGATTGTCTCCATGCAGGGTCATGTGGTGGCTTTTCTGGTGATGACAATAATGTTTGGTAGATTTGTTGAAACACAGGATCTGACTGTTGAGCATCTTTCATTCGAATGGTAAGTTGTTGAACAGAAGTCATCGCTACTGGTTGTGATGAAATATGAATAGGAGAGCGTGACAAAGTATCAGCATTCACATTGAGACTGCCTTTACGATAAACTATTTGAAAACTATATTGCTGCATGGCTAATGCCCAGCGACACAATAACCCTTCCATCTTTTGAGCCAAAAGCCATTGAAGGGGAGCATGATCTGTGAGAAGTTGAAAGGAGCTGCCAAGCAAGTAATGCTGAAACTGTTTTAAGGCAAAAACTGCTGCAAGACATTCTTTCTGTATTGTGCTATACTGCTGTTCAGCACTGTTCAATATGCGGCTGGCATAGGCTATAACACGGCCACCTTGTTCTAAATTGGCACCGAGACCCACAGCACTGGCATCAGTTTGCAACAAGAAAGGAGCTGCAGTATTGGTGAAATCTGGAAATGCCAATATTGGTGCTTGAATAAGCATAGACTTCAGTAGCGAAAAGGCATAATTGCAGTCCTCAGTCCATGAAAAAGAGATAGACTTTTTGGTCAAATTGTGAAGTTCGAGGTGCTGCAATGTCGGCAAAGCCTTTGATATATCGGCGGTAATAGGATGCAAGGCCAAGGAATTGTTTTAGTTCTGTAACATTAGAAGGTGGTGGCCATTGATGGATACTGTCAGCTTTGCAGGGGTCAGGATGCATACCACTGCCATCAAAAATGTGACCCAAATAAGAGACTTGTGGTAAGCCTATGTGACACTTTTTTCCACGTAGGGTCAAGCCAACATCTCGAAGACGTTGAAAAACTTGACATAAATGTTGTTGATGGACTTGTGGTGTTGGGGAGTAAATTAGTAAATCATCGAGGTATGTCATGATGAAAGGTAGTCCTCTTGTTACTGAGTCCATTAAACGTTGGAAGGACCCCAGAGCACCTGTGAGACTAAAAGGCATACAGCAGAATTGATATAGACCCATGCCTGGACTAGGGCAGAATGCTGTCTTTAGTTGATCGTGAGGAGCCACTGGTAGCTGCCAATATCCACTATGTAAATCCAAGGTCGTAAATACTGTGCATCCTGCTAGTTTATCCTGCACTTCATCTGGAAGAGGTAAGGGATATGCATCTTTTACTGTTTGCTTATTAAGTTGGCGGTAGTCAATACAAATACGCAATTCACCAGACATTTTAGGAACAAAGACAGCTGGGGCCATCCAGGGGCTGCTGCTCTCAGTGATAACTCCTTGTTCAAGCATATGTTGGATTTGTCTTTCCACTTCATTTCTGTAATGGGCTAGTACTCGCCTGGGAGGTACACAGATTGGAGGACCCTGGGTAGGAATGTGGTGGCAAGCTAGTGAGGTATGACCAGGAGTTGTAGAGAAAAGATCTTGGTATTCTGAAATAACACCAGAAAACTGAGCTGTTTGGCAATAGGGAAGATCAAACTGTTTTAGAGCTCCATAATCTGGAATAGCAGAGTCTGTGGTGACATCCAAAGCATCTTGTGTAGCTGCTACATGGTATACAAGTGGCTTGTGTTTAACTGCAGCTTGCCAAATATGTTGCAGGTCATCTGTCAGAACAGTAGTGGGTGTTGAGAAGATCTGGATAGTTCCTTTTGAAAAATCCACAGTTAACTTGTGCTGTTGAAAAAAGTCAACACCTACAATAGCTGGAGCAATGAGATCTTTGACAACAATGAATGTATGTACAATATCCTGTTTCATACCAGGAAGCCATATCACAGCACTGACACAATCAATAATTGACATAGTATCACCTGAAGCAGTCTGAAGTAATACTTGTGGTAATGGTCTAGACTCAGTGGCTGGCAATTTCTGCACAAGGGCCTGTGACAAAAGAGAAACAGATGAACCTGAATCGAGTAAAATTTCACTATTTATTCCACCAACCTTCCCTACTACACTAGATGCATGTGTCTTTACAGTAGCTATAACAACAGTGTTCATAGGGCTTAAGTACGAGGGGGACGTCTGCTGCCCCATACAGACATTCCCTGGTCGTTTCCCTGCCAGCAATCTCTTGCCAAATGTCCTGGTCTACCGCAAGTATAGCATCTTTGATTAGCTCTTCTTACTGGACAATAACGCTGAGTGTGCCCTGGCTGCTTGCAGTAATAACAATGTTGTGTACTTCTACTCTTCGAATTTGTGGTAAGTGCAGCCACCTGTTCTGTCAGCTGTTGCATTTGACTTCTCAGTTCGTCAAATTCTGTTGCACGAGTGGATACTGCTGCTGTAGGTATTTCTTGTTCATTAACTGCCATCAAAAGCTTTGCTCTTTCAACAACGGCATCAATGTCATCTGCCACACCGACAGCGCGCAGCTGTCTACTACTGGGTCTAGGTAAACCCGCCAGGAACTGGTGTAATAATAACGGCTTGGCCGCTGCTGCTGCCAACTCCAGTATTGCTTGCTTTAGCAGTCGCTTAAGGTTGTGAAGGTAAAGAGCGATGGCTTCTCTGGGGCGAAGCTTGCGAGAGTGAAATTCATCTAACGAGAAGAATTCTGTAGGCGCCATCTTGCTGATCAGACTTTTCTTCGCTGTGGCGTAGTCTGCCGTACTCTCCGTAGATAATTCCTACCATACCGCCAGTGCCTCTCCTTCCAATAACGTGGGCAGTTTTAACAATTTTGTTGCAGCAGTCCACTCATTCGCAGTGGCACTAATTTCAAAATGTTGGAACCACTCTTGAGCATCACCATCAGTAAAAGACTTTGGTATACTAACATGTTTATTAGCCATCCTCTGCTACCAGTGTAATAGAAGTCTACTCAGCACGGATTAACACACTCATACACACACTACAAGCGTTAATAGGAATCAATTAAAGACACACGTGCATTCGTTATAATTACAGCTTGTGGTTACAGACAAATAAATACATAAATATAATAGTTCAGTTACATTACATATGTAATGTCCAAATACTGTAAAACAATAAGAAGTGAATATTCCTACTGTGCTCTTATACTTGTTTGTGATTTTTTTTTGCAAGCTCATGACCACTAAATATCTGCTGAGTTACTCACAGCACTATTATACTAGATTATGACTCATACAATGGACGTGGATTCGTGCATATCTACATGGGCATGGCTACCATATGTCTACAGACTGTAATTTACATAAGTGGGCGTGGCTCACGAACGAAGCAGAGCTACACTATGACGTGTGGTAACACGTCCACATTTAATTTAGCACGTGGGGTAAGTAAGCATTTTAAGATGTCCTTGGTATACACATTCAAAAACCAACTGAAACAAAAAGGATTGATTGATAGTTTTACTGAACAGTCAAATGGTGATTGTACCTAGCACCCCCAATTGAATCCATCGGCAATGGTTGCTTAATGTATATGACTGTTGTCTTGTTAGTCATGGAACTAGCCTTCCACTGGTAAAAAGGATTGCTTAGTTAAGGCATTGTGTAAACCATTCTTACCAGTGCTGTTGGCAGTCACCATAATATAAAAGCTGCCTCTTTAGCCACTCCTCAGTAGTGTGTTGCTCATGAATTGTATTACGGAGTGCTGTGAGGCTATTTCCCAGGGTCCAACTTCTCAGAGATGTTACCACAGAAACATGGCATGCCCTCAGTTGAAACAAGGAATCATTGCTGTAGTAAATAGTGAGGAGATCTGTGTTTATTATACTACTAAGTGTTACACACGCGTGATCAATTTTCGTGATGTGTGATGATACTACTTCTGGATTTAAACACAACTTCATAGATCATGACCTGCTAGCATGCTATGTTAAAATAACACACACCACACTTCATTATTATCAAGAGTACATAATAATAGAGTAGGGAGGAGAGTGTCTAACTTCCAGGATTCTGCCAAACTCACTGCGCTCAGACCTTGTGCAATACACTATAGCCACCTGGAGGTGTCAAATGGCCGCCACTTTATTTCACGCGCACTTAATTCGTTTATGGAAACACGTATTTCTACAGAACCTCGTGACTGACTCATGCTGTGAACATGTGGTGAGAGAATTGCCAGCACCTAAGAAGAAATGTTGCACTTCGAAGGAGCCTGATAAAGTAAAGCAATGTCGAAAGGCATTACTCAAAACTGAAAGGCAAAAGTTAGAAGGCCACGTGAAAAAGCTAGACTGTGATAAGATCTCCTTGTATTCATTTGAGGAAGTCCGCAGTCAAAAGGAGAAGAAGATATACAAGCATTTTGCAGCACAGTGGACTCAAAATCGCTAAGTTTCCTTGCCCAAAACCTGCAAGAAGCGTGCAGTCGTATTTTTAATGAATGCTCTAGCAGAAAAGAGCGATATCTTCACTTTCAAATATCATGGCAGTGACATTGCAGATATTTACTTGTAGAAAAGAATCAGCAGCTGACACAGTTAAGTTTGCACCCATCAGACTCAGTAGCAGGGCAAGTTTTTAAAGTACGATCAGAATGGCACAGGATTAAGGAACAGTATTCATTAACTCAGGATACTTCATCCAGATTTCTGATGTTGTACTGCTCCTCCACACTAGATGAGCTGCTGAAACAATGTCACAAAGTAATTCAGTCTTGCAGACAGAAATCTACTAGCAGTGTCAATGTAGCGGTAGATGATGATGATGATGTATATTATCGATTTGAAGGTGCAGTTATAGCCAGCATGTTGCATAGCAGGAATGAAAAGTTGAAGCAGCGTTGTGGTGACGATCAACTGCTGTCTGAGGAAACAACAATTCTTCAGAAGCTAAGTATCGACAAAAAAGAAGACAAAGAAAAGATCCCAGATAGCTTGAAGTATCGCGACAAAGGTCACATGTATTTTCCATGTGAAGAACTGCTACCACTGGTAAAAGAAGTAGATCTTGCCACCAAGGAATACTGTAATCCTGAAAGTTTCAAGAAACATGGGTCTGATTTGTTAACTGTTATGTCAAACACATTTGTTCTTGACACAAAATTGTGTTCCCTGTTTGAAGATACTTCGCAAGCTAAGGTACCAGAATTTTCTGACATGGATTACAAGGGTATTGATGGTGTATTTAAAGAATTTGTACGTAAATTGTGCCACACCAGGGTCCAGGAATTTTTAGATTCCTTTAAGCAACAGACTGCAGCTCACAAAGGCTTTGCTACTTTGGCAGGACAAAATCTAAGGGACTCATTGTTAAGCCACCATGTCAATCTTAAAAGCAAATCATCCAAGGGAACTAACAACAATTAATTATATATTAAATTTTAATGTTATGATCATTTTAAATGCATTTTCAAATATAATGTGATGATTAATATTTTATTAATTACTGTGATTTTGTGCATTCGTATATTTTCTTCTCAAATGGAACTTCACCAAAGTCAAGGGGTGCATTTCTGTATTCTTTGGAGCTATGATGTGGAGTCACAGTGTGCTTTACAAGATGGGCACCTCTTGCAATAGTATAATTCATCGCACTTAATTTCTCTCTTGCTGTACTTTTAAATTGGCTAAATAGCATCTCCACAGCACTTCCAGACAATTGTACTGGGCTTATGAAATGTTCCGGGTACTCATCCAGATACCAAGTGGCAAAACCAATAAATCCGTAAACACACACTCTCAACAAATCCCATGCTAATAAACGGCATTTTAATTAGCCAGGATAACAATGGACAATTCTTACTTTGCCAGCTAAGAAATCTGGGATCCTGTGAGTCAATGGGATCTACTGTACATAGAACATGGATATTAGAATATAGTTATCTTGCTTCAACTAAGCATCTGTAAGCTCGTTGTACCATTTCTCTCAAAGTAACTAAATCCCTTCAGAATAGTTAAAATAGCTTCTGACTTCATGCTAGTAATCTTTTGATGAGACAAAAATCCATCCTCAAAAAGATTCTTGCATGCTTCCAAATAGCGCAAAGTCAGACGAACGTTCTCAGCATCATCAGGTGGAGGACATTGTGTCATGTAAGAGTTTAGCTCTGACAGAACTTGCTCTTGCTACAGCAACAAAAGCAATCATGTGCACAACATTATAACAGTGCCAGACAGACCTGCATGATCTTTGCTGGAAACACGTTTAATTTTGTCCAGGAATCACGGAGTACATGGATTTCTTGCAGCTTTGGCACCATTCTTGCATGACCTTTATCTCTGCGCTGGCATTCCCTTGAAAACAGGTCAACAATCGCTTTCCACCCAAACTCAATTCCATCACCATTCTCAAAAGACCTGGTTCCGCCATCTTGTGATGCGTATAGCGCATTAATCATGTTCTTTAGCTAGAATGATTACAATACATTAATGATTACAATGTATACAATAATAAAGGAGGGACAGTACTCCTGTACTAGATATCAAGACCAAACATTAATAATGTCAGCTTAAGGTGAGTGCAGATTTAATATAACATAGTTACACATACCTGGTGACTTGGACAGATGAGCCAGTAAATATTGTGGTACGGATAATATGGGTTAGGGAACCAAGGCTTCACCTCAAAACAGTCAACTCCTTCACGTACACCATACATACCACTAACTCCATGAGTAGCTTTTAGGAAGGTAAGGTGCAGCACCATCACAAATAAGTAAGCTTGTCCTTAATCTATTGACCTATTAACAAACACAAGATAGCATGTATAGCTTATATGTTTGCATGTACGTACATACATGTGTATGTATGCAGGTATGTATGTATGTATGTATGTATGTATGTATGTATGTATGTATGTATGTATGTATGTATGTATGTATGTATGTATGTATGTATGTATGTATGTAAGAATGTATTATCGTGTGTCTTTGTGCTATTTCATATGTCCCACAAACCTGGAACAATCTGATTGTCTCAAAAACGCAAGCAGAAACAAACTTTGCTGACACAACATCTTCACTGGTAAAGTAGGGACCAACGATATCAAATCCTGAAGTTAAATCTCTCAACAGAAATTGAAGAATGTAGTTGGTCATCTTAGTATGCCTGTCATCTTCAAGCAACTGATAAATGTCTATCAAAAGCGCCTGATCTCTTTCTGACATTGCTAGCCCAATTATCTGATGGTTCCTTGAGTTCCACATCAAAGAAGAAACAACTTTGACCTCATGAAATATAAGGACTCTGTCTGATTTGGGCGTACACTTTCCACTTTTGGCACATGATTCTTTATAAGCTTCATAACTTTCAATTTGCTTCATGACTGACTCACTGAAAGCACCAGCTTTATGTAGAAAGGCACCAGTATATGACTGTATGGTGGGACATGAGGGTAGCTGCAATACAGAGAGAGCCTCGTACGCTGCTGGACTGCAGATAAAAACTGCATGTGCTATAACACAGACAGTACAATAATACAGGGTTTCATATATTGTTTACTGACCGATTCTAATTGTAACTGGGCTCCAACGATTACCCCACTTCCGGTTTATCTACAGTATAAACAATAAAGCTAAAAATGCATTGTTACAGAACAACTACTTACGATTGCACTGTTGATCCTTTAGAAAACCAGCCTTAGCACACCTGTCAGATTTCCATAAAGTTTGCATACGACTTCCAATCTGTTTTGATTTTGCATCTGCTTCTTGAAACACCTTGTCCAATTCACCATTGTATTGTTCTTCAATCTGTTCAATAACAGAATTCCACTCATTATTTTGATCATCATCTAAAGTTACATCTAGGTGCTCATATTTTGCAAGCTTTGCCTTATCTGCTGATCTCTCTTGCTGGGTTGCTCTTTTTCGCTTCAGTGTGCTGGCCGGTGATAAATATTTCAGTTTAAATCGAGAGGGAGGTTGCTGTCGCTGGAGCTTCCTAGCAGGACTCACATCACTTCTTCGCTGATGATCAAGTAAATTCCTCAAGCGCTTGCATTGCTTACAGAGCACAACATAAAGACTCTTCTCCTCCATGGGAGCATTGTGAGGCAGTTGGTGAAGTAATACACAGTTAATCGAGTCAACTCTCTGAAAAAGTCTTTCCCATAAGCGAACAGTGTTGATATGATAGCGTATTACCGAGAAATAAAAATCATAGTAATGTTGGTATTCTAAACCTGGGCAAAATTTATAATTAGTGTTGGGAGAAACCATGTTGATCAAAGGACAAACGGTATCCAAGGTTTTAATTGTTCCAGCTTGCATGGAGTTCAGCAGTACTTGAATGTCATATGAAATACCATTGGTATCAGAAACAATAAAAATTGCTCTCACTGGCGACACATATCCCACACTTGCTACCTCTTGGGTATCTTGTTGAGTAATTTCAAGATATTCCTTTTGGTTTAACTTTCTCTTAACAAACACAAGATCTGGGTAGCTTTTCTCTAGGCTAGTGATATTCTTAGTACTGCAAAACTCAGTTGAAGATACATCAGGTGAAAAGCTACCAAGTATAGATGGATTTTGTGACGCAGTTGATTCAGGTAAAAGAACTGGCTGGTCCGATAATGAAGCCGGTAACATAGTCAATTGATCAGATGATGGGGCTGGTTGATTTGGTACCACAGTTGATTGGTCAGGTAACAGTGCTGGTAGATCAAGCACCATAGTTGATTGATTAGGTAAAAGAGCTGGTACTATTGTTGGTTGATCAGGTAACGGAATTGGTTGATCAGGCGCCATATCTGATTGATCAGGAAACAGGGTTGGTCGATCAGTCGCCATTGTTGATTGATCAGGTGACAGAGCTGCTTGATTTGATACCATGATTGATTGATCACATGGTTGTTGATCAGGTGACCGAGCTGGTACTGTAGTTGGTTGATCAGGCACCATTGTTATTGATCAGGTGACAGAGCTGCTTGAATTGGTACCATAGTTGATTGACCAGCTGGTTGATCTGGTATTAATGGTGCTTGTTGATCAGGAATCAGTTGATTTGATAACTGATTAAGTAATGGAGCTAACAGAACTGGATGATTTGCCAACAGTGAATCACCTTGACCTGAAATATCGGGATGTCTAGAATTCTCAGTTCCCCACAGCATAGGCCGCTGTGTATTCTGCAGCCCAGGTTCAAAAACAGGGACTGGCATAATCTCTGGCATATAACCTCTCCAATTAACAGGGTAGCTTAGTTGGCTAAATCCACAATTTGGTTGCTGTACAGGATGGAAATACGTATTAACCTGTCTGAAAATTCTAGGAAATGCATAGTATCTTGCACTATCAATGTTATGATGGGCGTCAATTAAAGATAGCACATTCCTACCGGGCAAGTCGGCATGTGGCGCAATTTCTGGGTATATTTCAAATCCCAATCTTCGTTGTTGACGTGAAGATCTATCACTGACTTGGTGTCATGGAGTTCCCATCGATCACTTTGCCCTCTCACTTCACTGCCATATCGCGCTCGGGTCAGAGTTCGCAATCAACTTTCTTGCTGCATAGATTCGATTATACGCGCTGCTCTATTAAGGGGGTTGCAGTACTTTTACATTATCAGATATTAACAACTCTTCTGTTCACTCGAAGGTATTAATTTATTACGATATTATACTATAATTTACAGAATTGTGTGGGGGTGTTTAAGCACAGTTTTTTTGTACGGATATATTGAGTTAGACACTCTCCTCCCTGCTCTATTATTATGTACTCTTGGTATTATCAATATTCAAGCAAAAAATACTATTCCATTGTAGATGACTTTTAATTCAGTAGAGATATATTCTGCAAACTCCCACATACTGAGATGATTGTTAGGTCGATTTGGAGATATAGATATTCTAATGATCACTAAGTTTTACCATTTTTCACTACTTTCATAGTGGAATATATGCCAAAAGTTTACAAGGTGATAATTCTTCCACTACAACTTCTTCAGCAACATTCGCAACTGTACCACACCATTAGCAATGGGCGTGGTCACACACTAACAAGCTAATTAACTTGCGAGACCACAGTGCTTTCTTCTCTAATGAGATTGTGTGGCTTTGTTATTTCCTCATCTATTGTTCATGGTGATGGAACAGACTGGAAGGAGCCTGATCCTGGCCAGTACTGATTAAAGTTTGCCACTAGATATGTCTGCTAGGCTGCGTATTATAGCACCTTTTCGCTGTTACATGAGAAGCTCAGTGAATCAAAGACTTTTGATAAGATCTGTCAGCTTTTGTGCTTTAAAAGTGCTTAAGAGCACTTTATTATTAGTAATTAAGTACCAGTGCAAGCACAAATGCTGCACAGTAACAAATAGTGTGTACTTGTGAGCACTTCAAAACAAGTACTTAAAGCACAAATGCTTAAGGCTTGACCCATGCCTGATAGAAACACCATAAGTTGTCACAAGATATATGCTATAGTATAACAGTCATAGTATTTGTTGGCTGAAAGGTGTCTTTTATATTTTCAACTAAACCAGTTTCTTCCATGGAAGTTATAACAGAGATCACATCCTCCCAGCTAGAATGCAGATTGGTCTTGAGCCAGTAATTGATAATAGCTTTTATACTTTCTTTAACTCCACCTCCACTTTAATTAGTAAATTTTTATCCTCCTTTTGATTTCCAGGTATTAGCTCTTCGTTTCATTGCCTGTCATGCTAAGATGCAATAAAAACTAAATAGCTTCTATACTAGTTTCCTATAGATAAAATTTTGGAGGGGTACTTCAGCACCCCCAAATCTACTACTTGAATTCACAAGACATGATTACTTTAAAATCTTATACCCAACACATGTGATACCTACACCAGTACTAGGTACCTAGCATCCAAAATCAATCAATGCATGGCTATAAACATTTAATTGCCTAATACTGTATATTAGGGATCATGAAGGATTGGACAGAAACATCACCCTACTTGCAATATCTTCATGGCATCTTGGAAGTATAAGCAAGCCCAAAAGTGTCTGCAGAGCAGCAAAGAATGCTTTCGATAAGAACTTTAAAATTTTCATTTAGGAAGAATATTTCTGCTGGTTACGTGACTAACTAAATATAACTACCTGCATGCATGCCTATTGCCTTCAGACAAGCTGGCATAACTTGACAACCACTAAGGCTGCAGGCCTGATTTTTTACTGTTAGGTGTTACTTCAGCCTGATTGGTGCCTTTTGGCATACCACAGAAACCTTTTTTGATACTCCTCTAACCTAGTGTTCTTCATCAACAGCTACAACAATCAGCTGTTTTTTATAGACTGGAAGTCAGCAACACCTGATGGTGTTTCTGATCACAGAGTAGAATATTTGGACTCGTACAGACAAGTTGAATGTTGCCGTTTAGGACCCAGTGTTATCATTTTGAGCTCTACCTAGAAATTCAACAGCTAAACCAACAGAAGCAAACTAAATCATCTGACTGATGTCTCCTTAAGCTGCTTTGAAAGCTCTGGATAATGCCCAGTGTAATAGCGTATTGCTTCTACAGCTCTTTTTCCGATTTCATACTTCTGGGCTGGAGTAAATATGTTGTAAGGGCCTCTACCGCTGCTGCCATCTGCATTATTAAAAAATCTGACTTACAGAAACATTAATGGAAACTATTCCCAAAGAAGATAATTAATTTACAGTTGTGTGCAGGTGATGTTTGGCTACAGTGTGAAAATTCCTTACTGATGCCAGATTGCAATGAAGTTATTGCAAAGAGCAAAAAATTAAATGTGACAATAGACAAATGCAATAACCAAGATTGCTAAAAAATTTCTCCATGCTTTTCAAGACTAATGTGGTCACTATTTTCCACCATTGTTGCTGCCATCTGCATTAGAAGCTCATGTCATATATTTCTCGCAGTAACTGAAAATTACGACACAAAACACAGTTCAATTGATCATAACGTTCAAACTTTTACAGGTACTGTTAATGATGTTTAGCCACAATGTAACAGCATAAATGTTGTTGGTGGGAATAGACCAATGTCAAGAACTAGGAGATTCCTTCTACCCAGGACTATGTGTAACTAACTTAGTCCTGGGTATCAATTCTTGTAAAGGTCACTGAAGTGTGTGACCTTAAGAGTTGATGTCTGGCTAGCTATGTTTATGGAGGTATTGTTTACTGTTGTTAACATTTCTAAACTTTACAAAGTTACTTCTTTATGCACTCATTGAAATAGTGCAGTATTCGTTTTCATTCTTGCCTCGTCACTCGTTTCATCCTGCATTAGTATGTTAGTTCCATGGTGTTTTTTGCCAGTTGGCTTGCATCCTGCAAAATGCAGATTGTTGCTTCTTGAGTTACAATTATAGTTGTAAATATTGCATAAGTTAATAATATAATAGTACTACAATAAGGCACTCTTTGCAGTGCAATAAAGCACTCTTTGTGGTCAATAAAGCACTGTTTGCCAGAATTAAGTGTACATTATGAAATTTAATGTACACTTTTTCCTTTAATCTTGCTCATGCAAGGTTCTATAAATAATTTTATTGTACTAGTGTCACTGCTGTCACCAGTGTCACGTGAAGCTGTCACCAGTGTCACTGCTGTCACTATATTCACAAGATCACATGTATCATTTGTAACGCTAGTATCGCTTTAACTGCCGCGAACCACACTGGGTGGCCTCTTTTTCTTTTGCGGCTGAAGCCCAACTGTCCTACGGAGACGGTCACCTTCCCTGTTGTCGTGTTTTGAAATTATGTCTGGAGGAGAATCGGTATGTTGTCATATGATGGGAGTATGTAGCAACACTGGTATATGGTTGTCAAGCTTAAGTGTCTCCAAGAGGAGTCTTCATAATTTGATTTGATTTCTAAATTATCTTCTGACAATTGGCAACTTTTGTTCTTCCTTGCCAGAGCAGCATACAATTCAGACCAACACACATACGTAGCTAGCTAACAGTACAAAGCTTAACACATGGATACTAAACAAATACATGGACACAAATACAAAACAAAACATGCAACAAATTTAAAGAAAATATGTCACAAATCTCGACCCTTTCTTTGTATTCTGTAATAGTGTTGTCATTTTGACCACTAGTGGTATTAGTCCCTATCAATGTACCCATGAGGATTCTTCCCATTGCCCTTATTAATCCCTGCCTCTTCCAATAATATTGCAGGCTTTGGTGTTAAAGCACAGATTGCTTTGATAATAAGACTGTATATAGCTTGTTGACATTTTCCTATAGTTGTAACGACATAAAATTACGTTACAGTTTGGTAGAATTGATGTCTTATTACTCTGGTTGTCACACTTTCCCACGAATAATACTTGCCTGTGGAGCTTGTCTCCACATACCACAAGTTCCTAATGGGTAGAGTCATAATCCCTCCTTCCTCGTTCTCAAGGGGAGAAGTCATCCTGGCACAGTTTACTTGTTTTGTTAAAAATTACCCGTCACAATGAAGACTGAAGCAATAGTATGGCTTTCCACCTAATCCCGTTGTCATTTAAGTCAGCTTCTTCTTGGACTGGTGGTCATACTATATCACCCTTTACAGCTTTACAGTGAAAGTTTCTCAGCACCTCAGCACACTTGAGTAATACTCAGCAGTTCATTTAAATTATACAAAAGCATGATGCAATACTACTACTGCAGATTTAATAAAAGTTTACATGTATCATGTACAGACAATATTGAAATGAAGCAACAAGCTACAATAGCCTAAGTTCCATCATATATTATAGGTCAACTGAAATGGAAAATTGATTTTATTGTGTGAATGTATTGTTTGTATCAAGCAATGCATAAAAACACCATTTTAATATTTCAATTATGCTGATATTACGAGATATTAACCCACAAAGTTGGGAATTTTGTGATATCATAAAATGTCACTAGAAGTGTTCCGGTAAGCATAATTCATAAAACGGCATAGCTATAACTATCAAAATCTGGTTTAAATTCACTTTAACGCCTGGTGATATTAGAAGTGAAGACGTTGTGTAGTTGCTGGTTGCCACACTAGTCTAGTCGAAATTTTGTGAACCTAGTAATCTCAAGAACTATGAAGTTTTTTTTCTGATTTATGTTCCAAGGTGGTTCTAGAACAGATTCAGCTTGGTTGCCCAAGTGGCAACTTTGGGCAACTCTAGAAAATTGGCGAAAATTTATATGCAGGAAGTCATAAATTTACATATGAGCTAGTGTTCATAACTCTTCGGGATTTTATACAATCAAAGTAATTTTGGCACCATTGAATTCAGCACATTTTTCTGCACAAGATGATACTAATTTGAGGTCAAAAAACAAATTACGTAATTGGTTGCCATGGTAACGGACGTTCTATATTAATTTTTAAAAGGGAGCAGAAGAGTAGCTACCACTCGTTTTCAGACTTAAGTTTTGGTTGTATGATAATCTACAAGGTTTGATATTGGATCAGGAGTAGAGTAAGTGTAGATTTGATGCATTTGGCTGGTTTTCTAATTAATGCAGTACGTTTTTCTGTTTCATTTTTGTAAACTTTACTTTCAACTTTAAAAAAATTGTTTTTTAGGTGTTTGACATCCTGCAATACATATTTCTGCAACAATTTTCACATTTCTTTTGCTTCCGATGGCTACATTGGGTGATCAAAAGTGCTTTCTTCCAATCTGTAGTAAGTCTGGGCAATTTAGCACTTTCAAACAAAAAGCAGTGAAGAAGCTGATAGAGTGTGCAGTGGAGCGTGGTGACCAGGAGCTTCATAACAAATTGCAGAGCATTCTAAATTCTCATGGAGAACAAGCATCAGTTGAACTCCATAAGAACTGTTATTGTTCGTATACATCAAAGGATCATATAAAGAAACTTGTGTCAAGGAAGAGGAAGGCTTCGGAAGCTGACATCACAGAGGCTCCAACAGCTAGGGTTAGAAGATCACAAGTAGGTGATTTTCAGTTCAAAAATCACTGTTTATTTTGTGCTAAAGTGTGTGAACCTATAAACCCTAAGCATCCTGATAGGTGGGAGAAAGTAGTTCAGTGTGAAAGAAGGGGTATCAAGGATGCTGCACCTTTCAAAGATGCCGTACTTCAGTATTGTGGTGACCGAAATGATGAGTGGGGTCGGGAAGTTGCTATACGCTGTCATGGTGCATATGATTTAGCTGCTGTTGAAGCTCAGTATCACCTTCGATGCTACAATGAGTTCAGAAAACCTTTGAATAATTCTATTGATGTTATTTTGTATGATGATGAAGCCATGAAGTTGCTTGCTAATGAGATGTACGCCAATCAAAAACACTGTACTTGGTCATCAGTTGAGCTGTATGACAAATATCTTAGTTATGGTGGTCAGCTAGAAAGAAAACAGTTGTTTACTAAGTTAGTAACTTCTTTAGGCAGTGATGTGGTTGTACTTAACATTGAGGGTTGTGCATCGATTGTTGGATTCCGGGAATATGTAAGTAAGATGTTTAAACTTACTTATGTTAATTCTGTTGATGAGGAGAAGGAAGATGATTTAGTGAGAAAAATTAAATCTGAGTCGCATAGCATTGTAAGTAGCAGCAAAAGCTATGATGTCGGTGATTTTACCCATGACAAAGCAAAGCAGCACACCAGTGTCACCTTGCTACGGATTATTTCAAAACTGGTCTCAAACGGTGATGTCACTAAGAAGTCCTTGAGTTTATCACAATCCATACAGCATTGTATTACTAGTGCACGCAACCAAACAGCTTTAGGCTTAGCAATTCAGCTTCATCATAAGTTTGGCAGCAGAGATTTAATTGACATATTGCATGATCATGGCTACATAGTTCCATATGATGAGGTTTTACGGTTTCGCAAGTCAGCAGCTAAGTACGTAGAGGAGAATGCTACTACATTACATCAAATGATGGGTCTCACTGAAACAGTTGGTAGTATATTTGGATGGTACGATAACTTCGATTTGCTAGTGTCAACCCCAAATGGTCGTCGTGAAACTCATGCCATGGCTACAGAGTTTCAAATGCATCCTCACAATGGCAGCATAAAACCAGGCATCAGTGCTCTTGAGTTTCCTCGACTCACAATGCAGCAGGCCAAATCTGTAGGCAAAAACAGGGCTATACCACTAATCCATTATGCTGGTCCAAAGCAGGTGAAGCCTCCAGCAATGCTCACACACAAGATGCAAATTGGAATTCCATATGCTGATGTACGTGCTCGGCATACGAGCTTGGTGGCAGCTCAAGAAGCTGATGTTCTTTGGCTGAACAGTCTGAGCAATGGAAGTGAAGCAATAGAGTGGAATGGCTTTAATAATCAGCTTTCTAGGACCCAGGGTGACCTCAAACCAGCTACCACCTACATGTTTGGCCCTCTCATTGATGCCCCACCGTCTCACCCAGATACCATCCTCACAACTCTGACTTACATGCAAAAATCTCTTACTGATATGGGGATGAAACACATTCACCTTACCATGGACATGCAGCTTTTTGCAGTTACAAAACAGGTATGCTGGAATCAACCAAGCTTGTTCCACAATGTGATAGTCCATCCTGGTGGTATGCATATCATGCAGTCCTTCATTGGCTGTATTGGAAAGCTCATGAAGAGTTCAGGTGTTGAAGTGTACGTTGCTGCAGCATATGGAGGGCTAACTGGTAAGTTTAAAAGGTGTTGATGTAAATTGATATTAGTACTATTACTGGTGACTTTTTTGGCAGGTATCTTCAATGGAAAGTCTTGGGTGAAAGCCATGCGAGCTTTCCGTGGAGTGTCAGCCGCACTACTGAAACGATTCCTGTCAACTGGACCAAAGACACTAGAACAGATTGAGAAGTATTTGGAGACTGCTTGCCTCCATCCAACAGGACGTCACTGGGTCTACAACTTTCTTCTTCCGACACTTCTTGTCCACCAATTTGAGAGAGCAGAGAGAGAGGGCAATGTGCACTTGAAACAAGTGACACTGGAACGCATGATGAAATATTTCTTTCTTGCTGGCCATGTCCAATATGCTCGCTATCTCACTCAGTACCTTCTCGAAATGCGTGCTTTAGATACTGAGGGCAAGGTGGATCTTGTTTGTCGACATCATGCAGGTTACTGGAATGCTGTCTCTGCTGATCAATTTGGAGAACAGACGGCCATCAAGATGGGAAAAGGTTCTCTCAGAGGCATGACTCTGTCTCCAGAGTTAATTTCAGAGTGGATCGATGCCTTCCCCATTACTGTTCATGTATCACAGGCTGTGGACACTATGTACTCCTCTCATACACAAGAATTTAAGCAGAAGCAGCACAAGGAGGAGCAGAAACATCGACGTCTTTTGGATGCAGAAGATCGAAGTATGATTGCAGCAGAAGTAGAGAAGTACCCTCATCCTCTAGAAGACAGCAAAATTCATTTGTACAATCCTATAACAGGCCAAGTAGCACCTACTGATGTGAATGTGATGGACTCTTTTTTCATCGGAGAGAAAATGGAGCAGGCATACATCGCCACTCTCCCAGAAGGCTTCCACAATCCTATTTCTAGTCCTATAAAGACAATGTCGATTATTAAGAAACAAGCAAAAGGCAGCAAGGTGAGGCCAGTTATTGACTTGGAAAGCATGTTTCTTCGGCTATTGATGATTGGCCAGCAGCGACAGATAAAGCTTGAGCACCTTTTTACATATGAGCTATGTTCAGTTCCTTCATCACTTCTAGATGAACACAGTTGTCTCCGCAAAGCCAACAAGTCTGCTCTAGTTAAACGTCTTGGAGTGCTTGATGTCTTACCAGTAACTCCTGAAACTGTTGTAGTGGATGTTTCGCAGCTATTTTATCACACTGTGTGGCCACATGGTGGTAATCTGTCTAATTTGATTGCTTGCATTCAAAGTAAGATTAGTCGTTATCCAGATGCTACTGAGAAAATCATTGTATTTGACAAATACAATGACACTTCTGCCAAAGATCATGAGAGAATGCGGCGTGCTGGGGAGGTGGTAGTTGACTACGAGCTCTCCATCACTAGTCCCCTTCCCAAAAGAGATGCAATTCTCAAAAGCAAGAACAACAAGCGACGGTTGGCAAGTGTGTTGTGCACCTTCAGCATGGATAACAATGTGACAATGGAAACTAGGGATGATGGTGCCTTTAGTCATGATGAAGCTGATGTCACAATGGTTTCGTATGTCATACAGGCTGCTAGCCATGGCAAGAGTGTGATTCGTGTTCTTAGTGATGACACTGATGTCTTTGTTTTATTGGTCTATTGGGTGCATCGAGCTGGACTGCAATGTAAGGTACAGATGGAAAGATGGGATGGGACAGTGCTGGACATTAATGCTACTTGTGCTGACTTGGGCGAAAAATGCTTTCAGCTCCTTGGTATGCATGCCCTAAGTGGATGTGACACAGTATCGTACCCATATGGCAAGGGTAAAATCAGTGCACTTAACACCCTGCTTACTGGAAACTTCCCAGGTTTAGCCCATGAACTTGGTGAGGTAGACGCCACCCACACTGATTTGATGGAAGCGGCTCAACAATTTTTCTGTGCTCTTTATCGTCAGCCTAGCGGGACCTCAATGGAAAATGCTCGTTTCAAACTATTTACTAAGAAGAAGAAAGCCACAAAAATCATGGCTTTACCTCCAACATCTGCCAACCTCTTGCTGCATGTTTTGCGGGCACATCTACAGGTAATGCTATGGAAAGCAGCAGACCAGCAGGCACCACCTGACCAGTCATCAGACATTACCCACTTTGGATGGATTATCCAAAATGATATTCCGATTCCTGCAATTGCTCCAGGTGCTCCAGCTCCACCTGAACTAATTGACTTAATAAAGTGTAGCTGCAAGGCACAAGGCAAGCGATGCAGTTCTGAAGCTTGCAGCTGTCACAAAAAGCATGTACCATGCACTTCCTATTGCAATTGCTCTGGTGGAGAAGACTGCTGTAATCCACACTCTGTGAGACCTGGAACAAGCAGTGAAGAAGATGAAAATGAGGCAGATGATGACTATTTTGAAAGTGACACTGCGATCGAAGATGAAGAGGAAGGAGAGTCTGGTGATGTTCATGATGAAAACTGCATAATTGCTGAAGAGGATTTTGAATTAGACATGCTCTAGCTACTTAGCTTTGTTTTATAGTATAGTAATCTCAACCAATCATTCTAAATTTTTGTATATAATGCTATGGTGGAAAAAATGACATGAGAAAATATCTACAAAAACCATAGCTAACCGTATGCTAAAAGCATCGTGCATTAATTTTTGTAGTGAATTGTTTCTGCGGTGGCCATTTTAAATTTTCACTATGTTCTACACCTCAGATTCAAAAGTTAACACCAGAAATGAATTCTGCACCCCCAATAACCCTATATTAGACATATTACACAAAAAAAGTTTTTCTGTTGGAGCCGGTCATAGTCATATCGGCCATTTTAAATTTTCACAATTTTCCAGAGTTGCCCAAAGTTGCCACTTGGGCAACCAAGCTGAATTTGTTCTAGAACCACCTGGGAACACAAATCTGTAAAAAAACTTCATAGTACTTGAGATTACTAGGTTAATGTATTGAGTCTATGAGACCACCGACTGGACTACACTGAAAGAGGTATGGGTTACAACTTACACGGATTTCCTAGCAATGCAGCTGTTAGCTCGAAGTGGGTAAGGGCTGTGCATCAGCAGCGTAAAGATTGGAAAGGACCAACAACTTCTCCCTTAATTTGCTTGAAGCATTTCGAACCTGAATGCTTTAACACAGAGAGGCGACTTTATCACAAAGAAATGGGTATTACAGCCAAGAAGCCGTGCCTCAAGCCAGACGCCATTCCAACTATTTGTTGTAGACCTTCAGTGCTGGTCACTGTAAAGTGTTAATAATAAAAATAAATTTTTCCCAAGCCTATTCACAGTGGTAGCAGCAGCAGCTGCCAAGTGTCAACACAATCTTGTAGACCAGCTTCAGAACAAAGAAAGCAAAAAGCAGTATGTTGAAAAAAACACAACATAGCTAATAATAGCTATTATGTATTAAAACATTATTAATATAGATTGTTGAAGGGCTACTAAACACCAGCTCAACTATGCAATCAAGTGTGGATGATCCAAGGAGTAGTTCTCCAGTCGAAGACCTAGGCAGCCAACTTCACTGAATGCTGGAATCCTCTCCAGATGTCTCATCTGATGTTTTGATACTACTCCAGAGGCCCCAAAAACCATCAGAACGACCACAACTGGCCAACAGTAAGTTCTTGGCATCTCTGCTGCCAGCTGCTAGTACTTGGTTATCTTCTCCAAAAAATTCAATAAGATCAAGATCTACTACTTGTTTAATCGAAGAAATTCACATGTACAGGATTAATGTACAGACAACACATGTGTAACAAGTATATAACCTAAGTTACACCAGAAAAATTAACTTGTTTCATAATTGAAATTGTTCCCAGTAAGACTGTCTTCTGAAGGTTATGAAAAATTGGTCACGGTAATAAACGATTCTCTTCAGATGATGTTGTTGATGGGATGACACAACACTTGAGGGGCCAAAGACACGTTGGAGCTCAGATGATGGAGCAATCCCAAGTTAAACAAGCGCTGTGGAATGGGTAAAAAGGGCCACATCTTCCTGAATGCATGTTGGCAGCGATCTAGTATGACAAGATGTACTTCCCAGTGATTGTCTTTTGGCTTGCGGTATACTTCAATGGTATAACTGAGTTATTATTGGTTGAGGTCTTGAATCTGTAGTTTTGTTATGTAGTAGAAGCAAAAATGGCTGATTTTAATTTCACCATACTCTTCAGCAAAACAGCCACCCTGTACTGACAACTTTGCAAAATTGAGACCCTTCACTTCACTATTCTCCTAGATGCAAAGAATATGTGAGTTATTATTGGTTGAGGTCTTGAATCTTATCTGGTTGTGGTTTTGTTATGTAGTAGAAGCAAAAATGGCTGATTTTAATTTCACCATACTCTTCAGCAAAACAGCCACCCTGTACTGACAACTTTGCAAAACTGAAACCCTTCACTTCACTATTCTCCTAGATGCAAAGAATATGCGGTAGACTGGACAATTCAGCTTTGTATCCATGCAACCCCATAAAATTGCTGAAATTGGGACATTATTGTGTTGAAACCCAACTGGAGCAGTTAAGGGTAGTGGCAAATGTTATAGTTCTGCCCGGCCAGTAAGAGCACCTTTCAGAACAGCTATGCCTGCTCCATGTTTGCGTGAATAAAAGTATTCTCCAGTAGCGTCAAATAATTTTCCAAGCCACCAATCCATGATGTATTGGCAGGAGGACATAGAGCAATTTCAAGGTTGGGCATTGTAGGTTCGCCATCATTATCCATCATTTTAAGAAGAGCATGAATAATTTTAGGATTAGTAGTACCAGTTGTTTCTGCAGGGTGAAGCACAATGTAAGTAAAAGTACTGCCTTCTGTTATTGTTTCATTACTTTAACTAATTCCTCTTCAACAGAACTATTCAAAAATCTCGTAAGGACTTTAATAAAGAGTTTACCTATATAAGGAATGTTCCATCTTAGTAATTTCACATATTCAGCATTTCAGCTAACTTCCGGTAATAGGATTTCCTCAGCATGGTGATTGGCACTGTCCTTGGCATTGTCAATTAATGGGGCTTCTTCTAGTACTCTCAGGTTATGTTTACACAACCAAGTATCATGTTCCTCTGCACTGATAACGCTATCTCCCCTGTTTGCATAATACACAAACCTCCTGCATTTAAAATGCCTTCGCTCATATAAAACTTTCAACTGTTGTATAGCGGTCAATCCCAAACCATGTATGTTACTTATCAAAGTAGATTTTACTTGGGTATCTGCATAAGCCTTATAATTTTCCACTCTGTTACGATGCCTGCAAATCCAAGACGGGTTAGTTCCACTCACTTCATCAAGCGTTAAATGAACTTTTGTGTTTTGGATGCCTCTGTATCAGCGAAGCCTGTTGTAATATCTACAATTAAGAGTTTAAATACCAAAAGTTTGGTGCCACTGAAAATTGAATGATAGCTTTGGCTTATAACACTCTGCTCATTTTGTCACAAATGCCAAAAACAGGCTATTTGTAGTCAAAAGCCGTTGTAATGTAAACTAGCTCAGGTTCGATTTCCACAAATATCTTTTTTTTAAATTAAAGTACTTTTAGGAACACTGCTCAGTTGACTGTTGTTAAGAAAGTGTAACAATTGTGTGTTTTGTACATGCATATAGTGGTAAGCCATAAAGCATGCTTTTGAATTATATTTTTTAGCAAAATGTATCTTCTTTTATATCATTGTGTAGACATCTTATGTACATCTTGATGGAAGCTGCTAGCTACTGTAATCTGTGCACACTTTGGACCCAATATTTTAATTCCATTGTTGTGGTTTTATTGTGATTCATTTTCCAACAACTCCACAAAATTTCATCAATACTTATCACCGTATAGTAAGGTTATTAGGTAAATAGAAATTTTATTAGTTTCTTTGTAAACATGGTATAGTAAATATATATATATATATATAATATCCCTTGTATCTGTATGTACAGTTTGGCTAAGGATACCTTCATTTTCTAATATCTATTTTACTGTACTGATGATTGTGGTCCTAGTGTTCACCATCACAGTCATTCACACACAGAGTGATTTTGAGGGTGACAACCAGCCCACCACAGTCAATAGACTAACACTGTCACATGTGTCACTAACATAGTCCTGGTATCAACCCTTGTAAAGGTCCCTGAATTGTGTGACCTTGAGAGTTGATGTCTGGCCAGCTACGTTGATGAAGATATTGTTTACTGTTGTTGTTTTGAAGATCCTTATTGTCAGAAAACCATAATATTATAACTTTTACAAACTATTGTGGTTACTTTTGTACACTAAATGTAATGTTGCAGTATTCGTTTCCATTCTTGCCTCATCACTTTTGTCACCATGTTAGTTCCATGGTATTTCTTGCCAGTTAGTTTGCATCTTGCAGAATACAGGTTGTTGCTTCTTCAGTTACAATTATAGTTATAATTATTGCATAAAATATTCTCTGTTAACATTTTAACTTCCACCTTTTTAATCTCAGCTGAAAAACAAAGGTTGCATCTCTATCAGTCATCTGTATGATCTTCAATTTGATGTTATGTAATGTTTATCTGAATGGCTAACAGTGAGGAGGATCAGTAGAATCTTTGGGCATTTCTGTCTTTCGATGGTGTCCATTAATTTTATTGATTGAGATCAAGGGCGTTCCTGTGGCATTGTTTGAAGATAGTGTGTGTTTCAATTTCCAAACTTTAGCAATACCAAAGAAAAAGATAATAAAACTGTTGATCTTCAAAGTGACAGTCGGATTTTGCAAGGATGTGATGAAGAATAGTACATCAGAGATCTCATATTGATACATAAGTGGTAAAGGTTAGAGTTTGATTAGTTGCTGATGCACGTCACTGAAGTCTCTCAAGGTTGTTGATATCAGTAATTAGATAAAACCTCCAAATAGGAGAACAGTAAGGTCAAACTAGTGATGAATAGAGCTTGTTTTTGATTTCTAATGCATGCATGGGATGATCTAAAAATACAACAGATGAGACCTAAGATTCTATTCTTTGGCTGAGATGTAAATGTAATTTAGATTATTAGAAATGATGATTCCAACTGTCTAGCTTGGGGATTTCATCCTGATCAAATATAGTAGCTTCTTTGTGGTCATGACAGAATTATCTGGATCTCTTTACCGTATGCTTATGTCTGGTACTTTGTTTTTTAAACTGTCTGCTACTTGATTATTAAGTGTGACATTCAGTGCAGTATCTAACAGAAAACCTCAGCGAAATTGGAACTTTTCCTGAAATTCTTCACTTGCAGTGTATTAACTAAGGAAAATTTTAAGTACAAGTTGTGTAGCTGACATACCACAACACCACTCACTCTTCTTCATAGGGAACCCTTTTTATTGTTGATATTCCAATTTTTCTCAGACTTTGAACAATGTGAATGCCAGTGTGTCATTCTGTCTAAGAAAGTGGAAATAGGTATGTGTGACCCATCGATTGCTCCAACTGTTTGAAGAAATCCCCAGAGGGTTTCAAATTCTCTTATAATTTCCTTCAATTGCTCTTCTTGTGGCAACTTGATATATCTTGACAATAAATTTTCAGAGATAGTGTGACATGTTCGATGTACAGTTTCACATACAGTGGAAATGCCAATTCCAAAAAAACACTGATGGTCCGATATTCAACATTTGTTGCCAGTCTCCAAATAGTTACTGCTACTTGCCGATCGACAGTAACTGGTACACGACTTCTACACGGATCTTTCTTCAAGTATGGTTGTAACTCAGTGCAGAGTTTAATAAACATTGCCTTGCTCATATGCAAGTTATCAATCCACCGCTCATCTCCAAATATTCCACTCTTGGCTGCATCCCAGTATCCAGTTCTCCTTGGTTTAACCCACACACTACGAATAACTCTCTTGTTACAGTGTGCAACAAACAAGTACATCCTACAGTTTAAAAATATACAGTTATGTATTACACATAGCTACGTACATGTTAAACAGTTGTAATTTGCAAATATCTAAATTATTCTAGACCAGTCTATACGTGTAGGAGTAAAAACATACAAAAAAAGCATTCAAAACAGTAGAATGATCATTCACTGGCCTTCTATGTCTTCTTCTTTCTGTAAAATGTTTCTTTCGATCATTGAGCCTCTTGAGCAGCAAGCATTGTCTTCTGTGTCTGTTTTAAACATTCCTTCTTTGCATATCAATAATTTTCCATAGTATAAATAGCGCTAAAGAGGTAAGCAGAAGTAGTGCCGCCATATTAATCTACACCATTCACGTGCAATCTAGTGCAATTATCAGTGGTGACATAATAATTGTGTCATGTGACAATTCAGTAAATATAACCACAAATTAAATCACTTTACTTATGCGTATTATTAAAAAAAAAACTTCACAAATTTCGTTTTTGTATGCAGTGAAGAAAAGTGATAAAATAATTTTACTTACTAACTGATCACCCTATTCATGAAAAAACGAAACAAATTTGAATTCCTCACATCATTTTGTTTGTAAGTTACAACCATTGTAGTAAGTGCCTGTAATTTATTTATGCTATACTTGTTGTACAAATTAACCTTTCTAATATTGCTGTTATGTAGGGGCTGTAATACTGAAAGTTATTGACATATATAAAGCAGATTAGAAGTGGATTGAGTGTGGTTTGTGGTGAAGCCAGATTCAATGTGCATAGAATGGTTTCACATAAAACCAGTATTTCACCCATTTAATTCAATGTTTTATACTGTACAACTACACGAAAAAATCTGGAATTTTCAATCAGAGTAGGGACCATAGCACATTGATAAAAAGTGCTGAAACAAGTTGAAGTATTCCATGATGTTAAATCACAGTAAAACAATAAGAAGCGTTATATCCCTACTGTGTATTTCTGTTGAGCACAGTAGGGATATAACACTTCTTATTGTTTTACAGTGATTTAATATCATGGACTACTTCAACTTGTTTCAGTACTTTTTATCAATGTGCTATGGTCCCTACTCTAGTTGCAAATTCTAGATTTTTTCGTGTACTTGTAAACATGGGTAAACACAGGTAAACGTGGATAAACACGGGTAAACACTGGAAAACACGGGTAAACATGGGTAAACATGGGTAAACATGAATAAACATGGGTAAACACAGGTAAACATGGGCAAATACAGGTAAACATGGATAAACACGGGGTAAACACAGGTGAACACGGGTAAACATGAATAAACACGGGTAAACACAGGTGAACACGGGTAAACATGAGTAAACACAGGTAAACATGGGTAAACACAGGTAAACGTGATTGCAGCATTCTATTCAACTCACAGTGGATAGTTTTAAATCTATAATATAGTAAGAAGTTCATTGTGAGCCATGAAACCTAGATTGCTTCTGTTTTCCTGTAATCCTAATGGAACACACACCTAAACATCTCCTTGTAACTACCCAAACCATAAAAAGCCTTGGAATGTAGGCCTACTGGTAAATATTAAGTCTACAGTTACCAAAAAGTAACTAATCTTAACTAACTAATGATCATCTCATTATAAACAAGGGTAGTGTTTCATAATAGATCTAAGATTGAGGTATGGCATGATATAGGACAAGGTGTAGAAAATGTTATGGTATACACTGCTCACTCATGGTTAGCCTTAGCCTTGTTTATAATACCTGTTGCATACCTGTGTTTATTTACCCTTGCTTACCCAAGTGTATACTCATGTTTTACCCATGTTTACCTGTGTATACCTGTGTTTACCTGTGTATACCTGTGTTTACCTGTGTATACCTGTGTTTACCCATGTTTTTACCCATGTTTACCTGTGTTTAATGGTGTTACCTGTGTTTACCCGTGTATACCCATGTTTACCTGTGTGTATCCATGTTTACCTGTGTTTACCCATATTTACCCATGTGTATACCCATGTTTACCTGTGTTTACCCATATTTACCTGTGTTTATCCATGTTTACCCATGTTTACCTGTGTTTACTTGTGTATACCCATGTTTACCTATGAGTATTCATGTGCTTACCAAGTTTACTTATGTTCACCCATATTATTGTTTACCCAGTTGTACAAAACGTTCTTCTACAGGGGTAAACAAAGGTAGTGTACAAAAGTTAGTGTACAAATCATAACCATATAGATTTATGTAACCATGTTTACCTTGTTTACCCAGAAAATATTAATGTAGTTAAAATTTTGGTCCTATATCATGCCACATATGATGCCAAAAGGCACCTGTCGGGCCGAAGTGACGTCGAACAGTGAAAAAATCAAGCCCGTAGCTTTAGCCATTATCGAGTTACGCTTGTCTGAAGGCATCAGTCAGTTACATACTTACTTACTCAGTCAGTACAAAATTCCGCTGACTTCAGCCAGTTACATTCTTACTTACTCAGTCAGTAGAAAATTCCGCTGAATAAAAAATTTTAAAATTCCGTAGCAACTTGTTGAAAGCGTTTCGGGTCGATCTGAAAGCTTGCTTGGGCTTAGTTTTACCTCACCAATACTACCTCATTGTCATCAGGGAAAATTGAGGCTGGTTTTTGGGTGATTTTATTTTGTGGGCCACGCCTACCGCTTTGTGGTCCCTACTATACAGTTACTATCGTACTGTATGATATTTAGGCTTGCATGATTTGTGTTGGGTTTTGCAGATCCGGTCACATACTCACTTATCTGAACACTTTTGCAAGTGAATTGGCGCACAAGTGTTTGGATAATGGAGATCCTACATATCAAAGAGTTTTGAACTTTTACCATAGAAACGTCTCTGCTTTTCTCATTCACGAGAAAACATTCACGTTTTTTCTTATAATTTGTAGAAGACAGGAGGATAACAGACATGATAGATATGCAGTAGCAGTGTACAAATCAGCCAAAGTAGTTGGTCGATGTACCACACACGATTTCGTACACCTGCTCATCATTTCTGCCTTTTCAGTGAGGCTAAATCTTCAACAGTAACCTTGGCTTTGCTCGTAGCTTTCCTTTTCACGTAACCCATTCATTCCAGCAAGTATTGGGCCCAGTGTTTAGATAATATGATGTATCCACCGTTTACTGCAAGCAAATTGCTGTCATGTTGTCTAATAATTCCAGTAGCAGCTGCTATTGCTATCAATGTGTTGACAACACCTCCAGAATCACAAAGAGCATTCAAGTACTCCCGCACTTGTTGATCCAACTGTTTGCCCAGAAGAAGAGGTCTGCCTTTAGGAAATTCTGGGAGCAATATCCTTTCCGCAATTAGCATGCTGAATTGGACACATCTCTCCTGTTTCGGACACAATCTGAATTTAGCAGTGACAAATTCAACAAAAGGGGATGATTGCGTGGCAAGAGCATTCGGATTATGTAAAAAAATAACCTCAGCTTTTTCTCACAGCTTTAAAAAAAAAGACTTTCTGCCATTCAAACAAGCCTGAACCTGCCAGAGCACACTTGTTACTAATTGTCCAACAAGGTGGGGATCTAACCAAATGATGGTGGAGCGTGTAATAGAACAAGAAGATGTTATTCGTCAAGTACTTAGCAAAGACAAAAATACATGCCATGTTCCTACCTGGCAAGACAAAGAAGTTTTGAATGGTGTTAACAATGCTTTGTCAGTCTTAAAGAACTTTACTGATGTTTATCTGCAGAAAAGCATGTCACAGTGTCAGCTATTAAACCAATACTAGATCATTTCCGTACAGATATTCTATCTGTCAAAGAAAACGATGTTCAGCTTACAAAGGATATCAAGTCTAAAGTCATGGCTTACTTAGAAGACAAGTATACTGATCCCGAGGTTAACAAACTACTTGATATGGCAGGCTTTGTAGACCCACGTTTCAAGACCAATTTCATTGACAATAAAGACTTGGGTACAATCAAGAATTGCATAGCTGTTGAAGCTATGACAATAGCTACAAAAGAAAGAGAAGATGGAGATGCTAGAATAGACTTAACAATTGCCACACATGGGACACATGAGCCTCCAGCAAAGAAGAAAAAGATTACTCTGGGGAGTATCCTTAAACAAACCACAGAAAGCAGAAGTGCTGACACTGGCAGTAGGACTAGTTTGGAAGACAAGGTGAAGAAGGAAATTGAATCCTACTTGCAGTCCCCAAAGCCAGATGCAGATTCAAACCCATTAAAGTGGTGGAGGAGAAATTTTGCTTCTTTCCCTACCCTGTCAGTGTTAGCAAGGAAATATCTATGCATTTGTGCCACCAGCTGTCCATCTGAATGATTATTTAGCATTTCAGGAAACATTTTTACTGATAAACGATCCTTACTAAACCCTGAGAAGGTCAATATATTAACCTTTTTAGCTACTAATTTATAAGACTTTATGTCCTTTTACTGGTTACAACAATCATTTACATAATGTTACAAATATTGAGATTAAATCGAAAATCTAGATTATTTGGTAACAAATATCTAGATTATTAAATATGTGATATCGCCCAACACTAGTTTTAAATGGGAAAGCTATTGAATTACAGCAACAGGGAAAAGGTAAAAGGCCTAATAAAGCTGATCCCATTACATCTGAGGAAGAGGATATACCTTTGGAAACAGTGCTTGGCAAAATGAATCCTGTTAGCTTGAACTATTGATCAGCCAGCATTTTGGAACATCATCAGATAAGAATTGAAGATTTACATATCAGCTGTGGAATTGATGGGAAAATTAATGTCATCAAATGGATGGAGGGGCCAACTAAAACTAGACAAAGAGGGTTAAATGATGATTACGCAGAAGCTCTTTCGTATAGATGGCAAGAAATGTCCTGTTGCTGCATATGAGTTGCTGATTTCAAAGTGTCCGTTAGATCTCAAATCTCATGGTCCATTATATTTAACTCCAATAAGAAATGAGACATGGGATAACAAAGATGTGTGGTACACAAATGTGCCTCTTGGAGTAAATTCAATAAACACATTTATTCCCAGAATGGTGGTTGCTGCAGGATTGGATCATACTAATAAACACTACACTAAACACAGTATTCATAAAACTACAGTAAAAAAAGCTTAAGAAAGCAGGAGTAACACATACAGACTCCTTCATGTTATGAATCTCCAGCTGCTCCTAAGAAATGAACGGTTGAATCCGACAGTGACAGTGATTAGTTACGTACGAATATGCAGTTATCTATACTGAATACACAACATAATGGTACTGTGTATTATATTAATAATGTACATGTATATTTGGTCAATATAATAATAATTATAAAGTACATACAAAGTGTCACTATGTCATTAGTAAGCAATCACACACATTTGAGTGCAATTATGGAATAATTGTACTCGTAACAGCCAAAATTACACTCAAATGTGTGTGATTACCTATACTAATCAATAAGCTTTCAAGAAAACTACCCCACATCAAGTAATTAGTAAATAGTAATCCACAATGATAAAAAGTGGTGACCGTTATATGTGACGATAAATGTACAAGTGTTTAAGGTAATGGGAATTACAAATGTGACCATAGTCGTACATTAGGCAGGTGGCCGCTTTACAACTACATTATGGGAACTTGTATGACAGGTATTTGGGGACTTTTATACTGGCTGTAATAGGGAGGTGACCGGATTATTCAGGTGCCGGATTAGACAGGTTATGCTGCACAAACATTGATGAAGCTTAAATACAACATTATGCAAATAGAACTATGGATAGACAAATGAACGCATACCTTTGGAGGTTCGTTTCTTTTGGCTTGTATGAAACTACTGAGCATGCATGTATACCTGTACCTTGTTCCTTTTTCTTGCTTGTTTCTTTCTTGTGCTGCTTGGCACTTCCCTTGTCAAGCTGCTTGGCACTTTTCTTTTCATGCTGTTGCGCATTTTGCTTGTCCAGATCCTCAGCACTTTCCTTGTCCAGATCCTCAGCGCTTTCCTTGTCCAGATCCTTGGCACTTTCCCTGTCCAGATCCTCAACACTTTCCTTGTCCAGCTGCTCAGTCCAGCTGAAGACACTCACCTTATCAAGATCTTCCCTATGTGCCACATGCTGCTGTACCTCATTCAAACAATTCTTTATGTGCTCCATAATCTCTTACAGACTAAAATATTTGCAAGTACAATCTTCGTTCCACTCAGACACCAAGGCCACCACCTTCTTTTGCATTTCTGGGTTATTTTGCTGCTTTGATATCTCATTGCCCGGAAAAGCTTTAACTTTACCTTCTTTCTCCTGTATGTAGGCGCGTACACCAAATGTAATGTATGCATATCAGAGTGATATGCATGCATTACATTTGTATGCATGCATATGTAATATTTCATAGGCTATCAATTCAGCAACAAGCATTTTGTCAAGTTTAAGAAATCAGACTGGCCTACATTGAATGCAAAAGGAAGTTTGTTTCAGATCAGCTGGAATGGGTCTGCAAGGCTATTATTGGAACTGGCCACTATGTTCTCAAGGAGAGTATTAACATCTTGCTGTCACCCCATATAATTGGTTTCTCATTTTACTACTGAGCAGAAGGAGTGTGATAGAAGGAAATTTCAAAAGGCCTGTGTTGTAGAATTTGAACATGACCAGGTGCAGCAGGATTAAGATGCCTTAATGTTTCAGGGTGAAGAGTGCCAGATACTCCAGAATGAAGATGATGAAAGCCAGAGGCATCAGAGTGACAATTGTTGAGGATGGAGTCTCCAGAATGGAAGCGATATGACGGTTTAGAGACAGTTCAGAGTGAAAATGGTCACTCCAGAATGGAAATCATGACGTTTCAGAGACAGAGGGTTCAGGCAAAGATGGTAACAGGCAGAGTATCTAGAATGGAAATGATATGATGTTTCAGAGACAGTGGGTTCAGAGTGAAAATGGTCATAGGCAGAGTCTCCAGAATGGAAATGATACGCTTCAGAGACAGAGGGTTCAAAGTGAAGATGGACACAGGCAGAGTCTCCAGAATGAAAATGATACTTACCAGAGCTTTCAGAGTGATATTGGTTTGAGACAGCAGCTGCAGAATAGCTCTGACAATGAAGTACTTAATAGTGGAAGTGTGATGCAAATATCAAAGACCAGTCAAATAACCTCAAGCAGGAATTGACTTTACAAAACACTCTAGAAATGCAGTCGTACCTATACTTAAAACGTTAATCCTACTTATCACAATTACAGCTGCATAGCTCAGTACATTTGTGCCTTCTTACACACGCATCTTCCTCCACAACCTCTTGAATTCTTACAGCCACATTTCACCAACTCTGTATACGCTATTGAGGCCACCTGAAGGGTTATCCAAACAGGAGACCATATATTTTCTTCAGTTAATTTCCAGCAAAGTCTGCTGGATTTGGTAGACTTGCATGAGCAATGTCACTGGTGACTTGTGTTGCAGTTGGTGGACCATTGTCTTTTTTTTAACGAAATGATTCTCTTACTAGTCTCTAAGTTGCTAGTTTTGTCATACTTGACAATACAGAAATGTTCTAATACCTTGAAGTGGTTACTGTCAGTAGTCATTGGAGAATGTGGGTGAGAGGCCATACAGAGAAATGCACCAATGACATCAGGAATGATTTCCATGCTTCTCATCCTGATTTCTTAAGATCAAAAACAGAGAGAGGTTGTATCACAACCAGTATAGTAAAGGAGTGAAAAATAGGCAGTAAAGATTTCTCTTTTGAGTCTTTTCCCAAAGCATTACAAACTTTATCGGTGTGAATGTATTTAAACCTACTTCCAGTACCAAATGCTATAGTACGTTCGCGTTGAGCTGAATCCTGGGTTGTTGATTAAGAAGCCATACAAGATCAAAAGCTTTAAACATGATGTTCATGACGCATTTATTCGTAAGCCCATGTTACAGGTGCACACTTGATTGTTGAGAATATGGCGTCCAGTGCACTGTCAGTGAGTGCGGAGCGAAACCCTCTTGGAAAGAAGTTAAACAGCCAAACAAAGTATCTACTTATGAAACTATGGGAGTACTTTAAGCAAGAAGCGAAGAAATGTAAAATTTCTATCAACATCACGGAGAGAATCTCAAAGGCCACCAGTATTGTATGTAATGCCTTCTGTGCTGGGTTTTGGCATACATAACGCCACGCAGGGATTTCAAGGACATCCATTAGAATGGAGCACCGCAAGAAAGGCAGTTTATCTTCGCCAAGAAAAAGGTACAAAATGCACTTTGCACGAGCCTGCTCAATTGTAATCGTTAGGTACAAATGTTCACGAGTCCATGTTGATGCAGACAGTTTTGACCCAGATACTATCAGACAAGATCCATTCGTTGTACGGAAGGAAGGAAATCTATCGCTCTCAAAGATTTTGGTAAGTTAAATTTTGAAACCTGGAACTTTGTCACGTACTCCGTCTTAGGCCAAACTTAAGAATGATGGTGTTTTCTCTGGGGGTAGAACATTGCTTTAAAGAGTGTTGAGTGATATGGGATTTAAGTACAAGATGATTAATGACAAGCGGTTAGCATTGAAACTGTTTGTGCTTTAATGTCACTACACGTATATGCAGGGTATGCCTGCACAGTCCATCAGCATCATAAATATTAAAGACGAATGAGGTGCAACAGAACTGAAGGAAGACCAGTTGTGTATTTGGATGAGACTTGGGTAATGAAGAACTTCTAGAGCAATTCCTCATCCAAATCAGCAGTGATAGTGAAGATGGTGATGGTGGTATTAATGAATCTTCCACTAGCAGCAACGGGTCCAAGTCTTCTTCTGGGCTTACTTCATCTGTTGATATTTGCAGCATTGGTGTTACAACTTGATTTTGTTCCCCAGGAGTCATCAGGTAGCTGGGATTAAACTCTGTGAAGTACATGAAAATACAGATGAAGTGTAAGTGTGTGCACTTTAATAACAAATATCATTGCTTTATTGCGCTAGCAGAAGTTGAACATAACCATCCCTTGTATATTTAATCAGTGCAGCAGTGTTTGGAAGTCACTAGGTGCTTATTTCATTTGTTGAAACTTTTAGAGTTTTTTGGGAATGTAACTTCAAAAATAAAATGCTGGCTGGAAAACTGTGTACATGTGTGGCGAAGTGATGAAAAAAGGATTAAAATGACAAATTGACTAAATAGGAACAGAAGATGATAGTCAGCTGTGGTGAATGTGAAGTAAAATACATGTTGTTTGGCTCACTTGCAGGAACACCAATGCTGCATAACAGATTTTGAGCTGTTATAATTTTGTTTTTTTCTCTTTTGAGGCTGAAGAAGTTTTTTACCTGAATATAAGCAGGCCACTTATCTTCTAAATACAGTGCAACAATGACCCCAGCTCTTCTACTTATGCAACTCTGTTTTACACACAAAATCTGTTTTATTTTCTTGTAAAAGTGTATTACAGCCTCTTACATAACGAATGGTGAAATCATGCGTGTTGACGGCGGGTGTGTGACGTCTGGCTTCGCCACAAACATGTGTCAACATGACCATCAAAGGGCCGCGCTTTAGAGGCTTCCCCATTGAAAATGTATGGCAAAACTTTACAGTGTCGTTACTGGAGTGTCTTACATTCGAATGAAGCACTTTTAATATATTTTTAGCGGATCAAGAAGCGCTACGTATCGAGCAATACAGGAGGCCCATGCGATGTAGCAATCGTAAGTTATTAATCGTTTTTGAGGGTTCAGCTCAACGCGAACGTACTATAGCCATAACATCTGCAGCATGGTGTCTCTCAAGCAAACTGCACAACTTTCCAATAAAGATTACAACCACATCTGTATCACCGGTACATACTAAGCAGGTAGTAGCAGGTGAACTATCATTCTTCTGTCTGCTTCTTCATGGTTGCATGCTTACATATTGTGGCTAGCACTGCAACTGACACACCAGCAGTAGAAACTATGTATTGCTTTCTACACACTTCATTGATGCTAGTTTACTTGCAAGAAATGAAAACAACTGTTTTTATTTTCAAATTCATGTAGGAAATCAACCCAGTTGCCTAGTACCTTGTTTTTCCCAGCCACTTTTTGCCATTTTCCTTTACCTTGTTTCTCCCTGGTTGATTCCTTAATGCTGAATGTGACATAAGTGTCCCATACCACATCAACTTGAGTAGATGTGTCTAGTTGTTTCTTTTTATATGGAATAAATATATTAGTAGCATAGTCATCAAAGGTACTAACACCAGTGCTGGGCAGAAGATTAACTATTGCAGCACCGTCTAGTACTTTTACATCAAACACAACAGGAGGATCAGTTTTCATGTTTGAAAAATGTTGTCATATCATCATCTCTGTGCTGCACAACAATGTATAAGTGAGAAAATAGTTCCACATCATGCTTCAGCATTGAAATTTGTTTAGCATGCTTGCACTTTACTTTCAGTGTTGGATGGCTAAATAATGACAGTGTTTTCCTTTTGATGGTATCTGAATTGATGCAGTCTTGCCTGTAACAACAAATTTGTAACACTTTGATACTGATCACTCTACACTACAGACAGTTTTTACTATGGATCTTTCAAAAACATCTCATATCTAGCATCAAAAGCTCTGCATTATCATGTAATTCTTCTTACATTGTCATCGGCATCAGATTTTTAAACTCATGCAGGTGACCATCATTCATTGTGCAAAAATGCATTTGCTGTTCTCCAGAGATTGACGTTGCAGACGAGATCGTTTCTGTGTCACATTTTCACTGTACCCTCTTTTTCTTGCTCTTTGAAGTTTGCTGTCATTGAATTTTAGGTAGCACGATTTGTGCCACTTTGCTTGATATGTCACAAGTGCTTCCACAGTAATATATTCTCCAAAACTGAGTGATATTGTAAGTTGGTTCAGTCTTTTACACTCACTTACATTAGCTATAAAAGAAGCATAAACTTTTGAGTTGTCACTGTCATCTGATGCATTTAAGGGACATCTGACTGCTTCATGAGTACTGTTCTGGCAAATTATACAAAGTGTCCAATCCATGACAATGTTTCATAGCTAAACTGTACAAGCAACTGCAAACTCCTATAATGTAGGCATCTGACCTTTACCAAACTAAATTAAAAGCATGCACTGTTCACATGCCAAAAGAAAGGTTATGTGTGATAGAGGATATAACACCTGTGAATAACTTTAGCTTAATGTATAGATACGGTAGAGAGCAAAAAAAAATTAACGTAGCGTATTGTAATTACGTGGTAGTGAACTTACCACCGCAGTTACGAAGCGTAACTACGCTTCGTTTCTGCGTACCCATCTTTTAATTACTGGTATTAACTACAGTATATATGTGGCTACTGTGCGTAGCTACGGTACTGCAACTAGCTACTGTGCATAACTACCGTACCCGGCGTAGCTACTGTGCGTAGCTATACCTCTGCTGTGTAACTAGTATTAGTATTATTAATTACCGGTAAAGGCACTGCCTGTATACCAGGTAAACTAGCTATATATACGTACGTAGTACGTGTCTCCACAGTACAATTACGTGTTCATATACCATTTCCCTTAGATTTCATGGAACTTCATCTACCTCGACGGAAGAAAAAAGTAACTGATCGTGGGAAGGCGTGTCCGGACCAAGATAGCTATTTGCAGCCACTACATCTGAAATGGACTGAATGCAAGCACTCGTACACATGCATATTTTCAGCATCTCAATAGCTACGTACGTATATGAAAATTAATTCATACTGTAGATCTATGATTATTATTATGATTATGACTGTATTTAGTCTTAGCTGTATGCTCGGGAAATGGGAGTTTTGTACAGTGTACGTAACTATAGCGAGGTAGCTAGCTACCTACGTACATCATCAAGACGACTATCTCACAGCCCAGAGTCTGATGGAAGGTACTACTTACATTAATTCGAGCTCTGAGGTAGAGGTGGACACTCTACCACTGAGCTAATCTGCATGTATATACAAAATAAATAGCTAGTCAAAAAGTATATAATTAATAGACTCGTCTTCGTAGCTATGTACAACTATTGAATGTAAAACTGAGCAAGTGAAGTTCTCTCCCTGAACCGTTGATTCCCTTTTTAATAACTTGCATTTACGGAGGTTTGCGGAGAAAGGAAAAATAATGGGATCTGTGGTCAAGCAACTTCGGTCTGCTATGATTATTAGCATTCCATTCAGGATTGCATGTGATTTGCTTCTAAATTGTGCGATAAAATTCAAAGTTACGCTGTTAGTATCTCTCTTCCTAGTTTAGATTAGTTATGTACTAGCTCGTAGCCCTACTTCCACAACTTTAATATCAGCTTACAGGGTGATGCCTGTAATGACTGACTACACTAGGCAGAGAATTCTGCACTACCACTTCAATGATAACACTGCACCAGCCATTGCTAAGCTACTCTTTAAGGAAGAGAAGATCAAGGTGACCAGAGTAGCTGTATGGTAATTCCTTCGTAGATACTACCAGTTGGGTTCTGCAATAAGACAGCCAGGTACGTAGGTAGCTAGCTAGACAATATTTATATGTACATATACTATGTACGTATGACACTTCATGTCAATCGGTACACTGCATGTCACTAGCTATAAAATTAATGTTGCTAGAGTTAAGTATCGATTTACGTACGGACACCACGATGTTTGGACGGCTGCCACTCACTTCTTAGAAATGGTACAGCTTAGGGTATTGCACCAACAGATAGGTTACACTATAAGCAGTAATTATCCTCCAATAATCAGCATACATGATCAATAGCTTGACAGTTGCAGCCAATAATATGTAAATTCTACGTTCCGACAACTAAACTAGCTAGCTACCAGTAAATAATGTCCAATTTATTACTAATGACCAAAAATTTGTTTAGTTATGTGTCTTTAGCATAGAGGGAGTACGAACCTCACAATCAAATTTGTAGCTGTAAGGTTGAATGTCCCCCATTTTTAATTTAGCTTTACCCACCTGTTAACTTCATGTTTTTGCAACAAATGCACCAATGCTAAAGCACAGAACACTCATGGTCACCCATTAAGATTTATTTAATTACAGACGAATGTTGATGCCTACAAATACTCCTTCTAGCCATCAGCAATAAGACTGTGGAATGCTCTTCCAACTGACGTGATTGAAGCCAACTCTTTAGATGACTTCCAAAGACACTCATTAAGATAGTTATATATGTAAACTAGTAAATACAATAACAAGAGTTAATAATAGTGGGGACCCCACTCTTATTAACTCTTTCCCCATTATTATTATTTTTCTTGATAATAACAATATCAAGACACACTACCGACACACGGTAGTGTGTCGTGCGGCCCAAGAAGCCGGCGCGCCACACCGTGAGTATATTGACAGGAAGAACGAAAACGTCATTTTCACACCTTTGTATCTCGGTGATCACTTATCTGATTGGAACCAAATTTGCTACACAGTTGCCCGCCAGCCAAGGGAGTCTACATTCCAAATTTGAAGGAAATTGCTCCAGCCATTTCTGAGATACGAGCTGCCAAAGTTTCGTTTTTTTTTCTTCGTCTTTTCACACACTTGCAAAAATTGCTATAACAAGCAAACGCGTACTCCGATTGCCTTGAAATTGGGCACACAGAAAGGGGGTCCAAAGGCGAATCCTAGCATCAAATTTGGTACAAATCCGATGAATGGTTCAGGAGTTATGACCGATTATTCGCGTAAAACAAGATCGATTTGTTGTCACGCCTACAGGGTAAACCGCTTCATGGAATGAGTTGAAAATTGCTATGTAGATGGAGTAACCATCGTAGGAGTGCCTTTTGGTGGTTTGAAAGGAATCGAAATAAAGACCACGGAGATATGACACAAAACCCAACCTGTGTCACAATTACGCGATCGATTTTTATGAATAAAAAAGTATTAGTTTTCACGCCTACTAGGCAAACCGCTTAGAGCAATGAGCTGAAAATCGGTGTATAGCTGGAATAATCTTCATAGAAAGTCCTTGCAGTAGTACAGAAGAATCGGTTTACAAACCACTGAGTTATGATTCGAAAGCCAACTCCGTGTAGCAAATGCGAGATCGAGATACTCTAATAGAACAGTCACCCTAATAGAGCATTCGGCTAATTTATTTACTCCATTATAGAATTTTATTACATCACAAGTTATTCTGTAGGGAGTTCAGCTGCAAACAGTTAATCTTATAGACAGTTCAGCAAGAAGACAGTCACCATGTGGAGAGTTAAGCAAATATATCACTATAGAGATTCAGAACATTACAAGTCACACTGAAGAAAGTTCAGCTATAAACAAGTCATGCACTGTATAGAGAATTCAGCTACAATTAAGTCACTCTCTAGAGAATTCAGTTACACAGAATTCAGCTACACACAAGTCACTGTGGAGAGCAGAGCCGGAGCCAAGAGATTTTGAGTGGTCAGGCCATCTTCATCTAGTGGTAGAGATTTTGCTAAGGGTGGGGGCATACTCACCACAGTGTGCGAAGCACACTGCGAAATGCGAAGCGTTGAGCCTTCTAGGGGAGGTCTGGGGGCATGCCCCCCCAGGAAAATTTTAAAAATTAGATACTCTATGATGGCTATTTTAACATAAAAAACTCTTTATTGACATTATAGCTACATAGATCCTGAGAATTTTGTGTTACATGTACAGTAGATGTTAGCTCAATTTTATCTTGTTATGCATGGCTACATGCTATTATTTGAACAGTACCAGTAACCTGTATTGTTTCTTTTACAGAATGATGATGAAACTGTGTATTAGCCACTTCTATGCATATACAATGGCAGTCAAGTTACTATGCATATACAATGGCAGTCAAGTTACAAGGAAAACTTTTCCAGCAGTACTGTTAATTAAATTAATACATATTTAATTTTGTGGATACATGTATATGATACAGGTACATCACCGTACATGTCAGTCATAATATAACTTTATTATTAATTAAACTGTCCATATAAAGTGAGTCTAGACTCATGTCGACTAACAAATTGATTTGCCACATTTTAAAGATTTAATTCATCTGTTAACTCTTTATGTACATGGAGCACCATAAGGGAGTTGAGCCTTGCTTGCCCCATGGAATTTCTAAGGTAGCTTTTTACCCTCCTTAAAGCACTGAAGGAACTCTGTCTTACTGACATACCATCTGCGGTTACTATTAGCAGCATGACTGGTTCATACAGTCTGGGACTACAACACATCAAGTCTTTGTTATTTCTTCTGTAGGCTTGTGCGGCTAATACTAGTACATAATTATTCATTTTCTGTGACTGTCCACCGGCTGCCAAATGAAGCAAATGTTCCCTGTCACAATAGCCGACACACTTCCCAGCATTAAAACGAGGTGGTGCTATGACATATTCAATGCCCAGTTCATTAAAACTGACTATGTTATCAACCTTTTGACATTTTTTATCCTTTTCTAGTGTATCTCATTTTTGCCAATCTGATTGATCATCCTGTGGGAATTTTAATGTTTCACTTGGTATTGGTGGCTTTGGCTTAGGTACCTTTCTTGCCACACTTTCCACAGCTTCATTACTAATAAACATACACAATACAGGATGCTCTGCATACGTTTTTCTTCGTATGTTCAAGTTTGTGGTAGACTTCCAGTCCAGTAGCTTTATTGCTAAAGTTCCACCTTCGCACTCACTCTTTAGAATCAGGGTCACATATACTTCAAAGACTTTATCTGGTATAGGCCACAATTCTCTAAAAGTTTCCGTCAAATCAATGTCAATCAAGTTCTTTTCATTTGACATGTCCAACTTGTGGCCAACTATTTCCACTTCTTGGCCACTGTTGGGTTTGCATACTACTTTGTGTTGTAATGTGGCGTAACTGCACTGGTTTGTACTGTTAGCATCCTTATAAACTCGTAGCATGACTTTGCTCAGAGTTGCATGAGGGTTTTCACTCCTTAATGCACTGAAGTCGAAAACGTGTACTACAATTTGTGTCCCTTTAGGCGATTTCAGTTTCACATATTCAGGATACCTAATTTCTTTCACCAAATCTGAAACAAAAAAAACAATTCATGACACAAGTTATATCATTTGATTTAATTACTAGTTGCGCATTTAGCTAATTGTAAAGTGCATGCATATGACATTACTTAGCCTAATAACTACCTCTGTCGAGAAAGCTCCAGATGGTAATCGGTTCCGTGTCCAAACTGTCAGCGTTTAGCGTCTAGGTCAAAGTTGCAAGGGACTCCGCAATCAGCGGGCTGCTGGCCAGCCACTGGACTAAGCTTAGTTGTGTATGGACTAGCTATGATTATTGTATGATGCTTTTTTGTGTGTGTGCATTTACTATTTGCTTGTATTTATGCCACTGTAAGTTTCTGTTTCATGCCTTTTTTGAGTTCTTGCTCTTTAGATGTGTAGCTATTTTACTTGTATGTTGCACAGTTTCTTGTTAACTTGATATTATATCTATCAGCACTGAATAAGAACGCGTGACACGATTACTATAAATAGTTATAATTAAGTATTTAGCACGTGATTACATGATGTTATGTAGTACCCAACATTTCTAACAAGATTCCAAGTGGTGATGTAATTTGACTTGTAACGTCATCATGTGAACAATTCCTATTAGTTCTAAAGCACGTGAAATTTACCAGCCTTACCGGAAACCACTCAAGACACCAGCTGAATATATAGTACGTAGCCAATCTGCATCAAATTACTTTGAATTCTTCGTCTAGCAGTGAGATGTATAATTAGAGTTTGCTATTTAAGATGGGTTTACGATTTTTATATGTATAATGATAGTGTTTGGATTCTCGGTAGTGTTTGGACTAGCGGCTGTGTCGCTGAACAGGCAGCCGCCAGGTCAGTCCTCGGGTCAGTCAACTACAAGAGGATATGTCACAGCCACACGAAACCAGCTATTCTTTCGGGTTCACCCATATGTCGTATATCTGTACGAAAAGTACAGTAGATTCAACACACGATTTATAGATCATCTCGAACTCGGGCAGGCTGTTGGTCATTCTTGGCATAATAATTCTTTTTAGAAACGCCTTCATCTCTTGTACCTGCTCTGTAGACCTGGCAAAGAGCCACCACCGTAAAAGGTGCATTCAACCATGACATCCTTTGTGAAAAATGATTCTTGGGCAAGCCTCACTGCCAGTGTTGTTATCTTCTCTCTTTCAAGTAGTTACTCATTTTTCGCCACCACTTCATCTGGTGGCTTTAGCTTTTCTCTGTTAACAGTTGGTACAGTACGAGGACGCTGTATGGCACATGAAAGATGGATGCGATGCAGCACTGACACGGGCTAACCTGCAGAGTTACTGCTTGCATAGGTCTACCATGGTTTGTAGTAGACTTGGCACTTGATGTTGGAGGTATAGTTCTTGGGCTGGTTCTTGGCAAATACACTCCTGATGCACTTGGGCTTGTCTATAAGGTCATTCTTGGTTAAATAATTAACGATATCATGGTTGTGCTAACCTCTATTGGTGACATTGACAGGCTTGCCCATCAAAGGCGATGTTCTAAGAGTGTCACTTTGTTATGTAGCGCATCCACCTGTTGTTTGAGCCTTGATACTTCTTGCACCAAGTTTTTTGTCATATCTTGTTTACCTAGCAATACAATCATAGAATACAAACAATTAATGGTTAAGCATTGCAGCAATATAATAAACACAATTTTTACTGCATGAATAAAATCTTAAAATGCTGCTGCTGTTGTATAAAACAGACACAATATAAAATGAAATACAAGAAACACAATAAACGCATGGAGTTCAATAAATGTGCAAAGAAAAGAAGCTAGTTGCATGTGATGAATAGAACTGCTGAGCAATAGTACAATCATGATAGATAAACATGCTAAGCACAATTAACACCATTATAGATAGCTTGTTTGCTTTGTCTGGGTCACCACAGAATATACTACCAGAGTATATTCTGTAGCTGTCGCTACAGAATATATCACCACAATTTTAGAGCACAACATACAATGTAGCTATAATGCTGGAAAAATACCATAATCATGATCATCATACTGGTCACTGTAGTCATTGTACCAGTCATGGTAATCACTGCACCCGGTTTTCTTCTTCCCTACATAAATAAGTATATCACTCACACATATGTACATACAAACATTATTGGTTGCATACTTTTGCCCTTATCCACATTCAGTCCTTGATCCCTTCGATCATGTACTAGCTCTTCAATAAACATACAAAACATTATGTAGCTATGGACTCAGACCAGTAACACTAACACACTTACCTCTCTTCCTGAATGTAGTGGACATCTGGCTAGTGTCATTACCTGCGGAGATGTAGCATTGGAAATCTTACATATCTTCAATGACTTATTGTATTGTGTACCTCTTTTGTTAACATGATTCTCCTCATCAATGCATATAGTTTCAATATCACCATCTCTCAGTGAAGCTGGTGCTACAGAATATACCACCATAATGTTAGAGCAGATGAACATACAATGCAGCTATAATGCTGACAAAAAAAGACACATACCATAATCATGATCATCATATTGATCATAATACCAGTCATCGTAGTCATCTTCATAACTCTCACCATGATCACTGTACTTGGTTTTCTTCCCTACATAAATAAGTACATTACTCATAAATATGTCCATACAAACATTATTGGTTGCATACTTTTGCCCTTATCCACATTCGTCCTTGATCCCTTTGATCATGTACTAGCTCTTCAATAATCATACAAAACATTATGTAACCATGGAGTCAGACTAGTAACACTAACACACTTACTTCTCTTCTTGCCTGTAGTGGACATCTGGCTAGTGTCATCACCTGTGAAAATGTTAGTCTTAATCTTAACTTTAATATAATGTATCGTTTACTTCTTTCCTTCACACTCATCTCATCACAGTCTTCCACTGGACTTTCATCTGCTACAGAGTGTACCGTAATATTGTAGCATAACATACAATGTAGATATACTGCACAGAGCTTTCCCCAGCAAAATAAAGTAGAGCGGTAAAAGTGTCATTTTGCTACCAACATCAAACTCAATTTGTTAGTTATATACTTTCTTTTTACCACATCAAAAGAATTTTGAGTAAAGTTGTGCTGCACCGCTCTACAGGGAAGCCCCTGCAGTGATGCTGATGAAAAATACCATCATCGTAATCATTATGCTCATCTGTATAGGTCTTCTTCCCTACATAAATAAGTATATCACTCACACATATGTACATACAAACATTATTGGTTGCGTACTTTTGCCCTTATCCACATTCACTCCTTGATCCCTTTGATCACGTACTAGCTCTTCAATAAACATACAAAATATTATGTAACTATGGACTCAGACCAGTAACATTAACACCCTTCTCTTCCGGGCTGTAGTAGACATCCTGCTAGTGTCATCACCTGTGAAAATATTACAGTGTTAATCTGAACTTGTGTACTTCTTTCCTTCACATTTATCTCTTTGTCTGTACAATCTTTCACTGGACTTTCACCTCCTACAGAATGTATATACCATGTATACGCTAATACGCTGACAAAAATCACCATAATAATCTTCATTGTTCTCTTTATCAGATTGCGCTCCATAACCATAATCAATGATTGTGCCAGTTCTTTTCTTCCCTGTGTAAACAAGTACATTCCTAACATAAATTATGTAGAAGGTGTATTTGTTACTTACTTTTTCCTTTGTCCACAGTATCATTGCATTGTCCTGCATAATTATACCACATGCATTTAGCCATAATGTGAATAACACTTACTTGCTTTCTCAGTTCTACTCACTTCCACAGCTTTATTACCTGCTGAGACAATGCAGTGTCACACCTTGATATCGTCTGAATAACATAGCAATCCATGCGGCATGATTAAAATTACACACCTTTGCTTAACACTTTGTTTGCTCCCTTTTTCTTTCTTTGGTTGTCATTGGTCAGCTTTTCTGCAATTAGCAAATATGCTCAGCTAAACCAGAGTGTTTATAAACTTTACTTTGCTGCTTTGTGGTTGAATCACCTGTGAATACATGATGGTCATATATGATGACATCTACTAAAGGTATGTACCTGATTCTTCTTATTAAAATTCATTCCTGCATCTTGCGTCCCATGGACCAACAGTTGTTCTTGCTCTAGCATCTCAGATTTTGTTCCTGTAAAACATGTACATGTGAAGGTCATAGTTATATGAAATTCCTCAGTATTATTTTGCAGTGTCCTTTAATTGCTTATACATATTAGCTCTTTAATCATTTACTCTTGATATTAGTGATAAAAGAATATTGCAAGTGCACTTTGGTCTTCAGCAGTCAAGCAAATTAAAATTACCAACTAAGCAGAAGCTACTAGCCCAGAAGTGGAGTAAACAACTTTAAAGTAGAGAGCTAGGTGCATTCAAGAGGCCATCAAGATACAGATGTCATCATGTAATGAAGTATAAATGGGGAGGAGTCTCTACTATTGCCTTCACATGACATACAATACGTAGTAATCCATGGGAGACCTACATGTTTACCTTAGCAATGAAATATCTTCACAGTGATAGAATCATGTTTGTTACTAAGGTAAACAACATACAGGTGACACCTTACTGCAGGGGCCTGACTACAAGTACATTTGTCTCAGCAAAAGTGATTGCAGCCTTAAAGGCTGAAAATCTACAAGATGAATTCAAACAAGAAGTTCATCCAATGCAAATTCACATCAGCAATCAATGTCACCACCAGCTTTGCTCGGCATCATACATTTTATTACACAACATTTCCAGTTATAGAAAAACACAACATAGTGCTAGACAAGTCAAAAACACTGCAAGTATTTATTGCAACTACATCCACATTGTGCTCAGGCAATCCAGAAATACGTAAACCTTGACATGTACATACTGTGTGATAGGTAAAATCCAACTGCCTACCATCTACACCACACTGTTGAACAGATACTTTGAATTTGATTGTACCACCACCTATAGCTACCCACATACACTGACAGCTGGTGTATCATGGGGTGTGCTACCAACTATAGTAGGTGCAGTTAGGGTAAAGGTACCTCTTGATGGCTGCAATATTGAAACTGTTTGCTAAGTGTAGACATAGCCATTAGTGCATTACTAACCCATACATACTTTCCACCGAAGGTGTGACCCAACCATAAGTGATGGTCTTTCAAGTTGAGAACCCTTAGCAACCAAGTATTTTCACATGGAGACATTAGGTTTGTTGCTAAGGTAAACAGCATACAGGTGACACCTTATTTCAAGGGTGGAGTCTGGCTACAAGTACTTACATTAGTACATCTTCAACACCATAAAGTACACCACAAAGAAAATATATTTACAGAAGACTTTAACCCCTAGCCAACCAGTCATTATGCAGGTACATTTAACTTTCAACAAACTAGAAGAACCACAAAGGCATAAAAGTAAGCATTTGACAGTTCATGCATGGGAGTATGAGGTGTGCAAACACACCACTCACTCATTAGTAGGCTCAGCAGCCATAATTAGCTATGTACCATGCACACAGTAGCAACACCATCATGATATGGCCAAGCATATGTACAACTGCAATGCATACATCCATGTGAGGCACATTGTTTAGTGGTGGTTTCAGGGTGGCAGCAACATTCTTATAAGCTAGATGATAGTGTAATGGAGTTATTCAAGGATCTGTTTTCCAGAATCACAAGAAAGAGACAAAGAGTAGTTACTACACATCAATTGCTGCTACACTAAAATCGGGTAGAGAGACCAGGAATATTAGGTAATAACTTAAAAACTCCATTGCTGTCCAACAAAATACATAAACGTAAGTTCAGTGCTACATGTTGTGAACTCAGTGAGTTCTATTTTGTAAACTCAAGTTTTGTGATCACTTCTAAGTATTTAATCAAGTACAGTGGAACCTCAATTATCCGGATCCCACTTATCTGGATTGTCGGTTAATCAAACCATGGAAATAACTGCTCTATTAGGGTGGTTGAAATATTGGAAATATAAGGTTTATATATATTATACACAGTTTCCGAGATATGAACTTTTGGACCACCCCTGGTCTCAAGGGGTTCGGATAACTGAGGTTCCACTGTATGGTACGTTGTATGTATAAGATACCTAAACTCATTTAGCTAACAGTTTAAATTAGCTTTTTAAAAGAAACCGTGTAATAGCTGCGTACCTTTATGCAGGATATTTCCACTGTACCACTTTCTGCCGAATTTCACTTTACACGTTTCTCCTTTTTCACGAGAGTAGTCTAGATCTTCTGCTAGTTCCGAGTCAGCGTGTACGCAAATCTTGTTTTCTTTACTCCATTCGATCAAGTAGTACACATCTAGGTTAAAAAGCAATGTCCATTAGCTAAGCTGCATGCGTACCAAACTATCACCTTACTCACCACTGTCTTTTTTCTCCTTCGCAGCTTCCACGACAGCTCTAAGGCTGGCTCTTACAGCCATTGTAGATGCTGTACTGATAGATAGGTCTTAGTATCTTCGTCTTAACAGTTGACCACATTGATATACGTAGTTATACGTACATAAACTGACCGTAATTTCAGTGTGTGCAATTATAGTCACACCCGACATGCATTTAGTCACGGACAGCTCCTAGGGTTTTCTCCTTACAGATAACCAGGCGAAAAGCCAAAGTTGACAACAGATTCATAGGACGATGGATATACGTACCCCACACATCTATAACAGCCAGGAAGTTATCACGGGTAAGCTATAGCTACATATGTACAGCAGTTTTATTTAATTGCTATAGCGAACATTGCAAAACAACAACAAAAAAAACCAAAAAAAAAAAGTAATACTGTAGCTATAGTTAAAATTATTATTATTATGCGTCCAAATTTGTTTCTGTAGAGGATCAGCTTGTCTCTCTTATCACTCGCCAATCTAAAATCATAAACCTACGTTATGACACAGCAACTATAATACTATACTAACCAGCAGGATTAGGCCCGGTAACTCAAGATGCATGACGTCGCACAGAACTGAAGCAGTGACGGATCAGTGTCTCAAACTACTACGTGCGTAGCTACGTACTGCTCTTCCTACAGAGTGGAGAAGGTATATGCATAAAAGTTGCACACAGTTGGTTATCATGTACTACGTATGATATATAAAGGTAAAGTACGTGTAGCTAGCTAGCTAGTCAAAAAATTAAAAATTACGTGTAGTTACAAGGTAAGTATAAATTGTAGTTGGCTACATATATACACCGTATAATTTTTGTAGTTACAGTGTAATACAATTTGTAGTTATGACATGAACCAACCGTAGTACTGCAAGTTTATTCGTAATTACAATCGTAATTACGAGTTAATTATAATCGTAATTACTTGTAATTACGAATACAATACGTTAACTTTTTTTTACTCCCTACTGTATATGTTCACTGTTCACATACCAAAAGAATGTTCTGTACCAATACCGATATTGGTAAAAATTACCATATCGGTGACCAATATTGTAGCCGATATGATTATCGGTACACCTCTACAACCAAGGCAACTCAAAGCTATTGAAATAGCAGTAAATATACTTAAAGCTTGCTCAGACAGGTTGGTAAAGAGTAATGTACAGCTATGTGGCACTTAACAGTATCAAATAATGCAAAAGATCAATCAGATGTAAATATTTCAGATTCCATTCATATTGGCTCCTACCTTGAAACAACAGTTAGGGGTGTATACTAACTCCATGCAAAAAATGGTACTTTTGCGTGCTCAGTTTCCAAATACTTTAAAATCAAAGCTAAACAATCGTACTATAACGTGTTGTAACCCAGGCTTACAGTGAGCAAGCCTAGTTTATGTCTACTGCACCATATTGTCTACAGGATGCAATAATTGAGTACAAGTCATACAGTACAATAGTTACTGTATAGTAGGGACCACAAAGGAGTAGGCGTGGCCCACAGAATAGTATCACCCAAAATCCAGCCTCAATTTTCCTTGATGACGATGAGGCGGTATTGTTAGGTAAAACTAAGCCCAAACAAACTTTCAGATCGACCCAAAATGCTTTCAACAAGTTGCTACGGAATTTTAAGAAATATTTTATTTAACGGAATTTTCTACTGACTGATTGACTGACTGACTGCCTGATGCCTTCAGACAAGCGTAACTGGATAACGGCTCAGACTATGGGCTTGAATTTTTCCGTTCGATGTCGTTTCAGCCCAACTGATGCCTTTTGGCATACTGCAGTACGTCCCATTCATCTTTGCTGACAGCAAAGTGTTGATTTGGTGGTAGCACGTGATGGCTTCCCTTCATAATGGAAATTGTCCGTATTTTTGTGGTGACTATTTTGATTGCAAAGGTGCTTTTCGAACAGTTCTTGATTTGTACTGCTGTGTAACGGGTTGAACATAGCAGACAACAAAGCGTAATGGATACTTCACTTTTCACACGATAATTAATATAACTGGGGTGCTTCACCATTTCTTCCTTTTAGTACATGCGCGGATTGCAGAGGTGCTTCACTTGTTTCAATTTCTACTCCTTTCCAAAGCTTTTGTAAATCTACTACCAATGGTTCTAAGAATGATTTACATGTAAACCTGGTTTATTTGGTCCAGGAAAATCCAGACAAAATTATGTTTTTTTCAGATACCTTAAAGCTGCAAGGCAAATTTAAAACTAAATAAATGGCACCTATACTGTATTGTACATGCTTAATTGGTTGGAACCAATCAATACTGATTAATAGTCCATTGCAGTAGCGGCATTGCATAAAAGTTTCTCCATTAACGTTAAGGACAGATTTCCATATTACTCCATCATAAATATTTGCCAATACCGTATAGTGGGTTATTGTCAAAAGTAATTTATTTTGGAATATTTTGCAGGATGTATTCCCTTCGAAAATAAATTCTTCGAAAGTTTTGTTATAGAGAATGCATAGGCAAATCAGTGTTATGATGTTATTAAATATTACGTTTTCGATCACGTGTTGAAGGCTAACATTTTAGCCCGTGACTGAGAGCTGGTGTCACCATATCTTTATGTGAAGAGTCTTGTTGTAGCTATTTTACTGTGATTGTAGTTACTGTGATGAATAGTCTATATTGCTACTTCAAGCTCACCGTAGGAGTTGTTGTAAAATGCCAAGATAAACAACTGCCTGATCCAAATGGCCCCTTGTCTGCAGTTGTACCACCTGAAGCAATATGAGACGGCAACGATGCTTATGCCAAGGCTTGTTCTTCAAGGAACCACACTCGTGAACACCCCATTGAACGCAAGCGAGGTTTTTATGTAAGGTTAACGCCTGTTCAACAGGCATAGATTGCAAAGCATGCTTTCGCCTTTGGAAACCAAGCAGCTATACGAAGGTATGCAAAAGAATTTCATACAGAGATCAAAAATTGCTCTGTCAGTACGTGGAAAGTGAAACATGTAGCTGAGATGAAGTGTCTGCTAAAGGAGAGTGGTGACAAGAAGAGGGATGTTGAAGTTAAAAGTTTGCCTCAGATGAAAAGAGGAAGACCACCTTTGCTGGGTGAAAATTTAGATCGACAGGTGATAAGTTACATCAAGGAGGTTCGTGAGAAGAAGGGGATCATTACTACTGCTGTTACTATAGCTAGTCAAGAAGGGGATCATTACTACTGCTGTTACCATAGCTAGTGGTGAAGCAATAGTAAACAAAGTTAATAAAGGTCTGTTGAAGGAAAACAGTGGACCAATTGAGCTTATACCAGTGTTTGGGCTAAAGCAATACATCAACGAATAAATTTTGGGAAAAGAAAGTTACGACATCAGCTAAAGTTGAGCCTTCACATTTTAAAGAACTAAAAGAACAGTTCCTCCTAGATATAAAAGCTGTCGTTTTGTGCCATCTGATCTCATTCTAAATTGGGACCATACTGGCATCAATGTGGTGCCAGGCTCGCAGTGGACAATGGAGGCTAAAGGATCAAAGAGGGTCGAAGCAGTAGGGGTCAATGACAAGCGGCAAATCACTGCGGTGCTTTGTGCTGCATTAAGTGGTGGGCTCCTTCCATTACAGCTAATACATCAAGGCAATTATGCAAGACATCAGCATGTCTACCGAGATTTGTGTTTCCCCAAAACTGGAATGTGACTTCACACCAAACCATTGGTCTAACGAGCAGAAGACAAAAGAGCACATAGAAAAGATTATTCTGCCATATGTCTCAGAGAAGCACAAACCACACGGAAAACTAAAAGTTCCTCCAAATTGTACAGACTGCCTTCTTGAGGACAAATTTCAAAAGTGGTATTCAGAGGATGCCTACAATTACATCAAAGGAAAAGACTCCATGGTGAAGAATGGCTTCAAAGCTGCAGGCATAGCTGATATAATTAGAAAAGTTTTGTAGTTTTTTACAAATGATGTAAATTTGTGTTATAGACTATAGCTAAACTCTTTTACAACCTGAGTGTGTGTATAAATATATGCCTGACTGTTTTATACCCACATATTGTTAATTCTAGTGTCAAGTTTATTATTTGAACTGTATCTTATAAGTAACTGATCACCGCCTACATGTACAAGGGAAATTTCTGCAATTAAGCTTAGTGTATTTATCTCCTCTCCTACATTACTTTTGCACTGTAAGAATGTACCACTCCTAGCAACTAAGATAAGGCAAATGCAACCTTTACCTTCTGTCACTATAATTGAAGGGGTTAGCGGCAAAAGGGGACAAGTGCCATTTGAAAAATAAAGTGACCATGTGGTGGGTATTAAATAGCATTTGGGGCCATAATTGAATTGCTGTAATTTTTCTAAGAAATAAATTTGAGACTGCCTTGAACTTTTAAATTCTGTTTACTTAGTAACAACATTATTCACATGTCTTAAATGATCCATTTCATTTTTAAGAGATGAAAAAATCTAAAATGGCACATGTCCTCTTTTTCCGCTGACCCGGCCCTTCAATTGTCTGACATTGCATTACACTTGACCCGAGGGGTCGCCAACACCTTGGGACTCCCGAACACTATCTCAGAAATCCAATTAGAAATCCATTAAATATTTAGAAATATCAAATCCCAATCACGTATTAAATAGGTTACTCTCGTTTTCGTCCGTTCATGAGTTCAATTACGGCCGCCGCTCTATATACACTTGCACATGCTCTGCCATTTGGCGAGTCTTCTAAGCCAGGCTGGGCCACGGTATGTAAACAAATGAAGTAGCTAGATCAATCGAGAATGGAGAACCGATCATAATGGATGTTTCTCAGGATCTAGCTAGAGATGTATTGCCTACAGGTGACTCTACAGCTCACTCTACAGGATTGTCACCTTCAAGTTCCACGGAGTCTGCACGTACAAGTGTAATGCTTGGCCGAGAGCCATCCTCCATGTCCAACATCACGTTATTTGATTCTCCAGAAGATTTTCCACAACTACTTGATGAGGAACTTCAGGTATGATAAATTTCACACATTTAGCGGGGTGCTAGCAGACTACTGAGCCGGCGCCTGGGGGTGCGGCTTTAGCCTACCAACTCAGTTTTAAGATTTAACGATTCATTGAGTAAGCTGATAAGTAAGCTGATACATACCAGTGATGACCACTTTGCTATTCGAATGGCCAAAGTAATCAAACAATCAGGAATGAATGACTGCGGACTCCTTGTTATTGCTTACATTACTCATTTAGCCTTTGGAAAGGATCCTTCCTGTTGTGTTTTTGAACAAAGTGAAATGAGGAGCCACCTGCTAGCATCATTTGAAAAAAAAGAATTACTCCTTTTCAGGTTATCAGAGACAGACGTCCATTACCTCAGAAATTAGTAACAGTTAAAGTTTATTGTTACTGCAGATGCACTGAAAATCTTGTGATGATTTCATGTGATGGACCATGTAAAGGATGGTACCATTTGGGTAGCTGTGTTGATGTCAAGGAAAAGAACTCTGTATGGTACTGTAAAAATTGTCGAAGCTAAGTGAAGATTTTATCCAAATTTGTAGGTATCTATTGATTTGTGAATATTATTACTATGGATATAAATATAATAATAACTGCACAATACACATAATGACATTATTGATGATGCTGCCCTTGCTCGCTCCTCCTCGAGCCCGGCTGCTCACAATGCAAATTGGTCAGCCGGAATTCGGGTGTACTAGTACAGAAGCGAGCTAGCTCAGTATAGCTAGCCAGCCGGTGACAAAGGTAAATTTAATCGTTGCAGAGAATGTAGCAACAATGCTTGATAGAAATTACTTGATAGCACTGGGTAGTCCAAGGAGTAGTCACTTTAAGCCCCTTGAGTCACTTATCGAGCAAGGACAACGATTCTGCCCTCGAACGCTTCAATATTTTTATGAGTGCTATCAGTACTGTATATTGCTATATAGGTTATGTATTTGTTTTCAGATGAGCACAACAGAGTTGTCAAGAAGAGAATAAGAGAAGAAATTCTACTAAAGAAAGAAGACTCCTACACACTAACTGAAACAAATGGTACAATTAAGACTGTGTTATACTATACTACTCTTATACCATTATTGCAATCCCACAGAATCCATTAGAACATTCTTTGAATCACGTCATCGGATTTGGTGTCAAAGCTTAGAAAAGGGAAGTGAGCAGATCTGCAAGCAGAACAAAAGCTGGAAGCTCCGATCTCAGAAAGTAGTATGCAAGTTGGACAGTCAAGATTTCTTGTTTTCATTAGTCTATTATAGCTTTTTGATAGAAGTAGGAAAGTGATTGGCCAGGGAGAGAACCTGAAAGGTTTATCAGTTGACATTATACTATATGCAGTGTACAATATAAGGGAAAATTATCGCTCGGACAGAATGGCCAATCAAAAGTAAATTTGATTGGCCATTTCTGAAATTGCATGGCCATAAGATAGAGGTGTACTATCCTAGTGTGCGAAGCACAAGCCTTCTAGGGGGGTCTGGGGTCATGCCCCCCCCCCCCCCCCAGGAAATTTTTTGAAAAAGGATCACTCTGAGATTGAATCTGAGACCACTTTCATCTACTTTTCACTGAACTTTATGCACATGCATTTTACAGAGAATTGATTGTTTATTAGTAATACATGTACAAAATGTGTGTTGCTGCATACATATTTTACCAAAAAACTATGAATCAATGTATTGTACAGCCAGTTTGTAGACTTAGCTAGGCTAAATGTTTTGTTACAAGTGGTGTTGAGTCAGCACAGATTGAATTATCAACTAGCTATTGCTAAAGTTTCTCTTGTAAATAGCAAATAGATCAGAACTTACTCTCGAACTTTCCGTGTGCAGAACACTTTTATCACGTGACTTTCATTCCACTTTCTCCAGCCACTGCTGTCGAGGATTGACAGACATTATGTAATATTACTATATTTAGATTACTGTTTGTTGTAATGCTGTATGTGCATGCTTGTCAATTCTAATAATAGCTCGGCTTAAGATGAAAACACGTGTAGTTGTGTCGTCTAGAGTATCTCCCGTTACAGTGATTGGAGTAGTCAGTGTGGCTTATATCGCCGTCCTTCAACCACTATACCTCACAACTGCATCTCTACAGATTATAACCACGAAATGGCCATCTTATACTTAATATCGTACCTCCACTTCGCCAACATTACTTTCTTCTTGGAAGGCGCCACTCGTGTAGTCAGTGTAGTGATCGCTTCTTCACAATGTTGACAGTAGCCCACAATTGATAATTTGGGTAAATACGAGGTGCAGTGCTCTAGCTTACGCATGCGCATAGAGTCGATGCTTCGACGGGATTGAGACTTCACGTAGTGATTAAGTAGCTTCGGTAAGGAAAGTTAACGATACGACAATAATAATAACTATAATATTACATATTATAAAGACTAATAATAAAGAATTACAGTTGTAAAAAATTTGATCGGCACAAATGGCCGACCAACAGCTACATTGATCGGTCAACAGCACCACTTGGTCGGAAAATGGCCGAGGACCGGCCGTTATATTTTACTCTGATATGTCTGATGAGGATAATGATGAAGAATCAGACATAATAACAGTGCACCATCCACACTGGCATTCTACAAGCAAGTGCTTTTAGTGTGAGTTGCTTAATATTAATAAAATAATTCTATTACAGTACCGACTACTTTTTTGGAAGAACTAGATAAAAGGGTTACGGAACAGCAATCACAGTCTAAAAAGTTCATACCAGAATGAGAAAGTCAGGGTTGTTGGTGACTGTGTAAACAGCTCTTCTCCAAGCAATCCTCCAAAGTGGACAATAGACAATGCTTGGTTACAAGGTATGTGGATGCATGTTGTCTACATATACGTATACAGTGCTGTATTTTGTCTTATTCAAAGATCATCCTGAGTATAAAATCACTGAAGCATCTTAAAGAACACTCATGTGTCCACCATGATGGATGGACGTGAACACACTGCTTGATGTATACCTGCATTGTATGATACGTATCTTTATTATTTGCACTCATTATTTTAATTTATTGTTAATAAACCACTGGTTATAATTATTACATAATCAAGTATAGTAGTAAACCAATAGTAAATTATGGCAGCTAAAGCTCTACATGACTCGTGATTTACTGTAGTTGGAACATGACTGAAATAAGGTTTACCATCACTTTACTGGATAGTGTACTGTGTCATAGATTAACAGTAAATTGACATGATTAACAGTAAAATGTGACCTGATCTTGGAAAACCTAACTTTTCGGCGCAAATAGAAATTTGAGAAATCAGCAATAATAAAATTTTCAAAACAAATCACATGGCAATATTTTTACATGAATACAATAGAGAGATTATCTTTCTTTCTTGGTGTAAAATATTACACGCGTAGGTATTTTCTATCGTGATATATTCCCAAAAATGTCGCACTGTGTAGCCATTTCACTGTATGCGTAACACGGGAACTTACAAATCATCCCATTTGTTCCAGCTGTAACTTCTTTTCCGTGCCAACCTTCATTCTTTATGCGCCAAGTCTCTATGGCTAATTCATCAAGAAGAAGCGGGGTTTTGTCGGCTATTAACTCCTTAGCGAATGATGGAATTGTGCGACTAAGTTCTAATGACTATGCACAGTTTGAGGCGCTTGTACAGGATTATTTAGATAAAAGTGACAACATCAGTGACCAAGAAGGTAAGGAATGCGATGAAACCACCGCAGCAATCCTTTTAACCTCTTACATTACCCACAGAGACAACCAGGCGGCGCAAACGAAAGAAACCAAGGTCTGTTGTGGTAGACACAAGCAATATTGATGAATGTGATGACATACAGCAAGGTAATACTAATACACATAAGTTACATACATTAACTTGAAATACATGTAGATCTGTTTGATGCTGAAACAAGAGTTTCTCCTATTGCTACCACTGTGCCAACAAACACCGCTCATCTAGATACAACCAATTCTCTGCCGTCTCCTGGTTCAGTCACTAGTAGCACACCATGTAACCACATTGATACAAACAATCAATATACAAATGTGCAAGTTGCATGGAATGAGCTTCTACGACTCCAGTCCATTGCTTGATTTGTGACGGACAACTTCTAAATCTGGGGCACAGCTTCCATGGAATGGAGATGCCACACTTCAGTTTTGCTGCTTGTCGTTCTGGTTCTCAAAAAATGGCCGTATAGAATTAATAAAGTTACGTAATTCATTGTTAAAATTTTTCGTCGCTTGAGGACACCGGTGAAAAATTTTTAACACGAAAATTTATCTTGTGAAAATTTCTTGCAGCTTATATTTATAGAAAAACGGTACTTAAAGTTTTGTAGATGTACCTTGTCTGCTTATAGGTGCATTACCCAGGTGATCCCTTTCAGCCAGGTCCAATATACTTTCTCACGCCACGTAAGTGTGCCATTTTTGGCATTTGCTGTGAGGCGATTCCTCGGCAAGTAAGACATTATCTATGAAAATACTGTTTGATCAGTGCTACACATTGTTTTCTTATAGATCAACTACCTGATTAATGAGGCATCTAATGTTGGAAAAGGTGGCAACATCTGTACACCTCCATGCAGACAACTGTACTGGGCAAAATAAAAATCGTTATTTAATGTATTATTTGATGTGGAGGATACTCACTGGTTTCCACACTGAAGTGAAGATTTCATTTCTACCAGTCGGGCACACTAAATTCTCACTTGACTGGTGTTTCGGTCTTTTCAAACGACGTTATCGTAAGACCAAGATAGGTTGTCTTGATGACATTGTTGCTGCAGTCAACCAGTCAGCTGCTCCTAATTTTGCCCAGTTAGTTGGCAGTCAAGATGGAACAACCATCGTTCCAATGTACAATTGGAGCGATTACTTCGAGGAGAAAATAGTGAAAACCGCATTAAAAGGGATCACTCAGATGCATCATTTTAGGTTTCTGAGCAGCCGCCCTGGAAAATGATGGTAAAAAACACTCACGATGACCCAGAACGTACGATCAGTCTGCTGAAATCATCATCATGGCATCTAGAACCTGGTGAACTGCCTAATGTAATTGTTCCAGCAGGACTGTCAGCAGAACGTCAGTGGTATTTGTACGAAAAAATTGGAGAGTTTGTTCCTGAAGAGGCACAGGACTTGGTCTGCCCTAAACCCACTGTCCCTAAACCATGAGAATAGTAACATTATTATTTAGATATGTAGCTGATGTGTGTAAATATTCTTAGTCATTCATTCTGGAGACCATTATTTCAAAAACGACATGTAGATATTTCTAGTACATTGAAGCGTATGCCACATTGCACAGTTCTCTTGAGGCTTAACAAAAAAATGTATACAATGTCTACCCTGAAAAGCCACTAATTTCATGAAATTTTTTTGCTATCTGCCAATATGTTCTCTGATCAATGCAAGCTTCTGCCAACTGCTGTTAAAAAACACACTCTTAGTTCCATGGTATAGTACAGTTGAAGAAGTGGGTATCATTTTACACTACGCTGCTTGCATATGCTAGCACATAACCACAGTAAAAGCAAAAACAGACTAAAACAATTCTTGCCGATTATTACTTGAAATTCCAAGTAAAATTACAACTTAATTCAAAGTTCCTTACTCACTTGGTACTTACTTACAAGAGTATCAACATTGCTAACTTTAATCCAGGCCACTACTAGTGGCTTTAGCTAGCACACTGTGTGTAAACAATGTAAACCTTTAGTAGCCTAGACACCTGGCTAAGTAAAAAACTTGTTTACACCCACAGGTATGCAATCAGACAGCTTAATTCAACTTTTAACATTTGCCAGCAAAATAATTATGAACCCCTATTGTTGCCGTGTACGTGACTTTCTATTATAACTGTAGCTCCCTATTATAAGCACTGGGAAAAAACAGAACAGTGGCTCTAGAAAATTCCTAAAGCTAAAAATTGATTGTCGTGTTAAACACCGCTGTCAAATTACACAAAAACTCTACCAGTGAGTGATATTACACAGAATCTACAGCGCCGGCCTTACAAATACTCATAAAAGACTTACTTGATCCATGAACAAATGGAGCAATTTTCCTCTCCTTAGTATTGTTGTTTTCCATCCCTTCGTGTTCATCTATTATCTGTGCGGTCAATAAAAGTTGTAAAAGAATGCTGCGTAAGGCAAAATAGAAGCACAAAATCAGTGGTGCCGTGACACATGTGCTTTCTCTTCAAACATCATGTGATTTAATTAAGCAAGGGCACGTGATATTATTACAAGAACCCATATTTTATCACTTCTAATCGTTTAAAGCGAATGGAGTTGGTCAAGAAGTGATTTGTTCCCATCTGTCGACTTTAATCACTTATGGACAGTTTACGGAAACATACTACAGCACAACTCAACCAATAATGAAAAGTTAATGTATTGGAGAGTAAATTGACCATAACTTTATAACGCTTGTATGAATCACTCTGAAATTTTCACACAGTGTGCACAACAATATTTCACCTTATTTAAGCTATAAAAAGCATTTTTGACCGGTGTGCCAAAAAGTTAGGTTTTCCAAAATCAGGTCACAAATGGCTTCAGACTTACCATTGATTTCCTGCAAAATTTCTGGCTGGGTTACTGCAGGTAAAATATCAGTAGCCAAAATGTTCCCACTTGATAATTTACTGCTTAGTTTTTGAAGTAGTTTATTTGTATATGTAATAGGACGGATGGCTGTGGTATTCGAGGTTAATAGTGCGAGCATTGTAAACAGGAAGGAGTAAAATAGTGCGAGGCAAAGCCGAGCACTATTTCCTTCCTGTTTACAATGCGAGAACTATTAATCCCGAATACCACAGCCATCTGTCCTATTGCAAATTAATCCGACAACCATAGCAACTGTTACTAGGCAACAGAAATTCAAAAATAACCACTGCAAAAGACCAATCACACTTAGCAACCGTTGCTATGGTCTCAAAATGAGTTTAGCCTTAGCAACGGTTACCTAGCAACCGTTGCTAAGCAACCATGTTGTGTAATACCTTGGGGCATCTATCACTATGGTAGCAATAGTTGTCAAGTCAGACATTTACTTTTAATAGAAACACACCACACTATTCTAGCCAATCAAATTAGTATTATAGGTTTTTGTCAAGGGACCTTGACAAACAAGTGTAATACTAATTCTATTGGCTAATCGCTTGACGTATATCAATATAATACATCAAGCTGCTATTGAGAGTATTATACAGTAACACATTCAGTTGTTGGATTAGAAGTGAAACAATCAGTAAACTTTGCAGTTACTGATAATATACCTGCTGGTAAACCAAGTCCCTTCCCTGTAGAGAGTTCAACTATGAAAAGATCACCCTGTAGAGAATTCAGCTTGAAGAAGTCACCTTGTAGAGAGTTCAGCTACAAAGAAACCATCATGTAGAGAGTTCAGCTGCAAACAGATCACCCTGCACTGTTAAAACAGTTGGTTGGAAGGTTATCCCAAAACAGGGATAAAGTGGCTGACACATATAGCATACCAAATCCAGGGATAATGGTTATCCCAACTTTCAATAGTATGACCTTTATCCCATATGGGTAGGATGAAGGTTATCCCTATGCTAGTATAAAGGTTATCCCCAATTGTTATTTAGTATTTAAATAATTATTAATGTATTTCAATTACAGAAATTAAATGCTGTTCAAATAGTCAACTCCAACTTCTGAAGTGCTCGTGAGATGTTAGGACCAGCATGATCTGCAGCATTGGCAAGCAATATAGTTACAATTCTTATTCAAGCATACACCATACCTTAATATTGTAAACAGCTAACAACACTTCATATACAGTCCACAGAACCTGCCAAAACGTTATACATAACAATCTGGTACACTCTATGCTTACAATTTGTCATCGATCTGCATTGCAGCAGGGAATTCCACCTGACAGTAGGGGCGTTAACAGCAAGACAGATGCTACTATAATTTTCAAGTAACAGGAATAGCTGCCGGGTAATCAATATCCATCACAGTGTGTTATCAAAAGGCGACACCACTAGATTGTCAAATTGTATTATTAGTATCACAATTGCTGTAATACTTACATTTTGTATACAACATGATGGAGATGGAATATCAGGAGCATACACACTATAACCTGTAATAATAACATGTGAGATGACGGCAATTCTTATTCAACTATCTACCACGTCCATACCTTGGCTAATTGTCAAGACTCAGTGCAGAAAGCATGTTGGTGTTGCAACAAGCCAGTCATTAATCAATTACCAGACACAATACCTGCATGGTGTACCTGCATGTATGTAACTGATAATAGGAATGTGTAACTAACCTGCCAGGCTGTCTCCTAGGTTACTTGGCTGCCACTGTGCACATAGCAGAACATAACCATATCAGCATGCACACTACACTCAGTGGGTAGGATTGGCATGATGTCAGCTGTTCTGTATAGGGTACATAATGGCAGCTATCCACTGTAAACACTCACACTTTGTGTAACAGCTGGCAAACTGAAGTTAGATACGTAGCTTCGTCACCTGGCTGAGTTAGGCATTAAACTCGGCATTAAAGAGATTCAAATGTCTGAAATTTCACTATTCGATGTACCAGTCATTTTGAAGCAGCCATGAGACTGCAACTTTAGCACCGTCTTGCCAGTCCGTCAGCCAGTGGTTCCACAGCACTGTAGATAAACTGTTTGCTGCACTTTCCATATCTAAATTACAAATAACTGTACACCAAGCTGAATATTGCTAGTAGAAACGTCACCTTCGTATTCTTCAGTAGGTCAGCTGTTTCAGTCAGTTGCGAACGGCCTTCCTGTTTAACGCATTGCAAAACCCTCCCGCTTAGTCAAGCTGCCTGTTCTTGTAGACACAATAACTCACAAATTTTCAAATATCTTCTTTGCCAAAACCAGTTTATTTTATGAACAAACTGAACGAACTTTCAGAGGAATTTTCAGTAATGTTCGTTACCACGGTAACTTTCGTCGTTAAGTAACGTACGTAAACGCTACGTCACGGGAGTGAGTATTAAATGGAAAAATGAGATTATTTCGTTGCATCAGTGGTTGCGTGCTGCCAGCGGGAGACTCTAAGCAAGGTAAAGTTATAAATACTCTAGAGCATTATCTCATCCTGTACTTTTGTAGATCAGAATCATCGAAAATGTTCAGTTGAGTATACGGGTAGTCAAACTACCGTTCCTCAACTTCTTCTCCTACTCCATTAGTAATCTACTGTGACTAATGCAGTAAAACTAAAAGTGAGACATAAATACTATATTAGTGTTTTGTGATCATGTACAGTCGATTTCGGATTACTTTCTGCATGCAATTGAACAATTTACAATGTGATTGTTCGAACATATGAACTAATTGTTTGCAACCTAGCTCCTTTTCTTGTATAACTAAATACTAGTACTATAGTATGTTCACGTTGAGCTGAATCCTCAGAAACATTTAATAACTCATGGATGCAATTACACACGATCTTGAAATTTGGCTCGTTTGTAGTACCATAGATTATAGAGAGAGGGGATAGAAAACTAATTTTTACGCGCGTACTCCTCACCTACAGTTCCATTTACACCTTTTTAAAACTCTCTTATAAACGCTTGTAGAGAAAAGTTGTTTTCTTCGGGGTTTACAGCAGCACAAGGCGACTTCATAACTTGAAGCAGAGTTGCCTAATCATTGTTGTCGAGGAGTAAGCCGTGCCACAAATTCGCACTTCAAAGGGCATGAATCGTTTTGAAGTTGAACATGTTTTGCCGCTTTCAATCATAACAACCAAAGGACTCTTTCGTCGAAGTTTTAATACATTTCGGGGTGTATGGCATTCATCAGTGAATGGTTACATCTGTCAAGAATTATCCAATTCCATCCCATCACTGTTAAGGTGTACCACAAGCTCGTGGGCTGGTGTAGGTGAGGAGTGCGCACGGCAATAAAACTCGACCAGGCAGCGGATAGTGGATGGAACGCCTAGATACACAAGTGAGCATTACCAGAGAGTACTATAAACCATTTCGTTCCACTAGATAGCGATAAAGAATCGCGTAGGAATGATTATTTTAATGAGTCACGTGATAGTTTTCTATCCCCTCTCTCGATAACCTATGGTAGTACTGCTTGACCCACTAAAAACATTTCAAAATCTTGTTGTTCGAATGTTTGACATAATATTTACGGCCAATCAAAATTTTCACAATACATTTCCTATGGGGAAGCCATATAAGTACAGGGTCCATTACAACCCTTTCCTGAACTTGTAATGGAGGCAAACTGTACGTGTCTGTTGTTGACACCTTTGCTGTTACCAATAATCATCTGGTTGGCTGAAATGTTAACTCTGTTGAGAAAAAATCCACTTTTAATTTTTAGCTGTTTTTCAGGATTCAGCTCAACGTGAACATACTATAGCACAATAGATACTCACCCCTTTACTGTCAAACAATGCCAGGAGTGTACATGTAAATACTGCAAGTAGACATTCACATTATCACGTTTGCAAGTCATGTGTGAATTGTTCAAAAGCAATCTGAAATCAACTGTGCTAGTACTACCTGAGTGTGTACTGGAGTCAGTTCTGACAGTGTTGTCACAGTGTTGCTGCAATTTGTAACCACAAACAAAGTATTTACAATAGTTGCTTATTTTAAGTTCATCAATTCCAGAGATATTTCCAAAGTGGCTTCCAGATTTAGCAGTGAGGTACAGAGGTCTGGGGCTGTGTTCCCAGCCACTGACAGATTTAGAAAGTGCTCAAATTTACTAGATTTTTGATTTCATGAATAGTAACTATTTCAATTTGTACTTGGTTCCTCATGATTTGTGGCTGGTCAGGTATATATTGTAGTGACCAAATACATTTCCAATTAAAATGATTTAGGTACTTTAAATTTCAACATTTTTAACACCCTTAAACTGTGTGCATGCGTGTGTGGCTTACTACTGATAGGCTGGAGTGCTGCACCAGTATAATGCTAGCATATTAGGTGGATGTTATGAACACTACTTCTACTCTGTAATAGAGCAGTCAGTGGAAACTGCAATCGAGCACTCCAATGCATTGTCCAAAGCTCCTTAAATTGATACTCTCTAATAGAACAGTCACTTTGTAGTCAATTACTCTAATTGAGCATTCACTGATTAAAACTTTCAAAGATAATTGTAAGAAATGTTTTTGAGCACATTGGGAACACTGAAGAGCATAACAGGCAAAAATTTCATGAAATTTTACCCAGCCCTCAATCCAGGTCAGTCCATAAAACGGGTCAGATCTGGATTACCTTCCCAGGTGACCCACTGAGCCCAGACAAAATGTGACGTAGATGACCTTGTTTCAACCATGTGTGTATGTGCTGTGCACGCGTGTGTGCATGTGTGTAGTATGTAGAACTGAGCCAATAATTTACGAAACATTTGTTGATTATGTGTCATACACTGTTCCTAATCAGGGACGAAACTAGCACTTTAGTGATGCTAGTATACCCAAAGTGTCCTAATTTTAGAGGTCTAAACAACTACAAATGAAACCATTAATGGTGTCAAGGTACATTTCCTGATTTCAAGTACTGTATCGTCAATTATAGCCCGGACACTTATTATGTTCAGGCAAGTGTTTACCCTAGCCACAAGACTGGTGACTATAATTGACAATACCAAAAATCATATTCCTTGGAATCAACTTGAGATATTCTCTTCTTGATATATTCCACATAGATTTCAAGTTTAAAGGAATGCTGTAAAATGCTTTTGCTTCACTGTTTTGTACTAGGAGTTCCTGTGAAACCGAGCATTTATTTCTGTTGTACGACTCTATACTGTATCTAGCAACTACTGTGTGTATGATATAATTATATGGGACTGGCCGTAGTGCACCATTAGGAAAAATATGAGTATTATTTTATCATTAAATTTCATGATTTACTTTCTTGTTTGTTTAGCGTCAAATTATGTTCAGCCATTGTAATAGCACTGAGAGAGGTATGTGGACTATTTTGTATATTTCTTGAATTAAAATGTATATTTTCTTATTCACAGGCATTCTGAGAAACTGAAATCAAGATATTGGGCCAGGGGCTGAGGGGCGCATAAGAACTGTGAAGGAAGAGAACATTTAAGTAATATCTAACTGTCACTAGATGATAATAATACTCCATAATGTGTCCGTGGTTGGACAAAAGTTGTAATAATGTATGTGCTTATCATCTGCAAGGCAGATGGATGTGTAGACTATAACTGACCGAACATGCATGTTGTATTACAGTACATTGTCAAGCAGCATCATATTATTTACATACACAAAGTGTGGAACTCTCAAGTTGTTCGTATATAGATCACCACTAGTTCCCTTTAGGAATTGTATTTACGAAAGGTATTGCTAGTATACTAAATAGCCCTTGGTCGTTGAAATACAAACTCAAATCAAGTACAAGTAACACAAACACTAGTTATGCTATAACATTGTGATCACAAGTAATGTTGTTCATTGAATTATGCAATAATATTTCAGTTGAGTTCCTTGCTTGTGAATAGTTTTCACAACTGCTTGACACGTAGCTGATGAGTTACAAACTTTGATCAGACTCTAGAGTCAGGTATGTTCAATCCAGTTGGTAGTAACAAGCTGCTCATTGGGATTCATGCCTCATTTACCCTGCAACAATTATAAACAGTTCACCCTGCAACACTACTAATAAGTACAAGTACACAAATATTGGCTTTCGCAGATAGTGAGGAAGATAATATAACATGATATGCCTTTAGTAATGTTTGACATTGTTTGTATTTTGTACAAGCAATGCTTCCTTTTTTATCATGTCACCTTGCAGGATGTACACAGTAATTTTGAAAAGAGTTTTCTCTACAGCTAAGTGACTGTTATATTAGAGTATTATAATTACCTGACTGCTTTATTAGAGTATCTCACCAAAATATTCTTCAGAACAAGCATTGCTATTACATGACAAACACTATTTACAAGGCGAAGGCTCCTGTTTCATGAAAGATCCCATGATTTCTGTATATCTGCGGTTTGAATTTATGTAAAGGGGTTTCCTGAAACTTGCCCCTGCCTTGGAAGTACAAAACTCATGTGACCTAGTAGATATTTTCTGTTGCATACAAGATTGTGTGTAAGAAATTAAAAGTATGCACTAGTCACTCTGAACTGCTTAGCTTTATTTCACTTTTAAACCAGCGATCATACATGTATATGCAAGGGAGTATCATACTGGTCTGTGTTGCACACTACATTTGAACCCTTCGTATGCCTTGAGATTTTGACTCATTGTTACTAGTAGCAATATTGTGTAGTCTCAAGTCTCGTCTTGATTGTATATTGACTTTGGTAGACCATGCAGCAAGTTAGTCTTGTGCCATCCACCCCTTCACAAAAGTAAGGGTCTGCAGCTGGTGAAATACAGATACTAAATAATCTCAAAAGGAATTCAATTAGACAGTGTATGTAATTGCTAGTTACATCAGATGATTACCCTTCAAAAGCATTGCGTTGCCAAGGTGATTTGTGTGTGAACGTGATTGGCACACACTACCAAATCTGAGTGGTAGAATCATTTAGTATCTGTATTTCACTTTTTGCAAAGGAGCAGGCGGTGCCAGACTAGTCCCTGTGGCACCTCCTTATGCAATGTGTATGTACATGCATGCAAAGTTTTAATAGTTGTCCCACTCACTTTACATTAATCTAAATATTACTCCATGTTATAGCTGCCACAAAATTTCACAGATAAATATCGCCAGGAGTAATATAATGTACAATTGTAAAGGACCGGTTGTATCATATTTCTACCGCTCTTAATCCTCTTACATCTGTGCCCAGTGATCCGAGGCGATCTAAGGGCAGCTGGGTACCCGGGCAGCTGACAAACCACTTAGGTGTCCCGTATTTGCTGGTGTTCCACCTTATCTCTCTGTACTTGAATTCATTCCAGATCATTAAGTAGATAAATCGTGACACTGGTCCGCCAAAGCACCCATCCGGCAGCATAGTAACGAATCATATAATAAGCGCCGCATAAAGATGACGCGCTGCGCTTTAGATTGAAATACGTAGTAAATGCACGGAAGAAAACGGAACTTTTTGAAACGCAATCTGAGTTGCTGCTCATCTAACATCAAAGCAACAGCCTACCTTACGATAGTACGACCGTCAATGGAATACGCTGCAGTCATCTGGGACCCATACCACCATAACAATATTCAACAGCTAGAGAAAGTACAGCGTAGGGCAGCTAGATGGGTCCTAAATGATTTCAATCGATTCAGCTCAGTCACAGCTATGTTACAGCATCTTTCTTGGCCAAGCCTTCAGCTGAGACGTAAAATATCCAGATTACAAGCACTTTTTAAAATTATACATCAAGATTATTCACTGTCAATTCCTCTTCATTTTATTTCAATGACAAGATCCACCAGACTATATCACCCACATCGTTTTATTCTACCAAATTCATCTACCCATTCATACCAACAGAGCTTTTTCTCCAGATCAATTAAGGATTGGAACAACTTACCATCTTCCATCATTGAGAGCAACAATATTGACTCTTTTTCAGCGGAACTGCAAACATTGTATGGAACTCTATAACTGTAATCTTTGTAACTACGTAGCTAAATTCATTTTATGATTGCTTTTTTTTCCTGAGCATATCAGCTGTGCTGTCTGCTCAGTAACAATAATAATAATAATAATAATAAGGACATCACGAGGGTATAAACGTTATACCTGTGACGTTTTATACCAACTTGTAGGGATAACCTTCATCCCATATAGTATAACCTTCATACCAAGTCTTTTTATACCAACAAGGTAGGGATAACCGTCATACTCCTTGGTATAACCTTCAAACTTCATTTTTAACAGTGTGTAGAGAATTCAGCTACGAACAAACGCCCTGTAGAGAGGTCAGCTACAAACAATTCACCCTATAGAGAGATCAGCTAGAAGAAGTTACCTTGAACCTTACTAAACTTCTGTAGCAAAGAAACAAATGTAAAGTGTCAATAACCACCCTCTCTGTTGGAATAAAAGGAAACAGTGGATCTCTACTGCGGTTAAATTTACCTTTGTTCTTTTTCCCTAGCTTAACCTTTTCTTTAATTTCTTCTATGGTTCTGTGCCCATTGCTGGGGTCTAGTAATGGACCACTCAGCTTTAGATCTCCTTATTTTAACTTTGGACACTTGTACCATATGCATGCAAACTCAGAACTTGCAGCATCCAAGCCACAAACTGTAGCCAAAAATTTCCAGTCACCTAGAGAAAAAACCATTTTGAAGATTTATTCATTGATTTTTACAATCTGTAAATCTGATACTTCCTGTAAAATATCTTCTAAGCCAGATGCCAGCTGCTTGTAGTCTTCTGAAACCTTCAAAATCACCACAGTATAATTTCCAAAGACTGAACAAACCTTTTTTTCTTCTTCGATAATTGTAAAAGCAACATTTACAATATTGAGTACTCTGGCTATACGTGTTCCGTCACCTGTTAGTTTAATTATGATTGTATTAGAAAGTGATACTCCTTCTTTCGAAGCTCTTTGGACAAATATTGTTAAGTGCTGAATGATTCGTGATTTTAAACTTTGTTGAACACTGGTGACTCCATTCGGACAACTCCATATGTTAAACTTGGAATTTAATGTCTTGGTTAACTTTTTTATTTGGTTAGAGCTTGGTAAGTCAGATACCATAGTTAATTCGTGGTATGCCTCATAGGAGATGGTGAATTTATCTTTAATGTAAAGTGCAGAATGCTGACTTGTAAAAGGGGTTTCATGTTGCAAACTAGTAACTTTACAAAAAGTACCTTTTTGTTATGTCTAAAGTTATACTTTTCCCAGTATCTACTTGTTCAAACTCTAATAACTGAGGCTTCAGTCCTTCTTTCTCATACTGTACTAGTGTCCTTTGAATATTTTCCTACCATCTCTTTTTGCCGGTCATGCTGCTGTTGTCTGGTACAATCAGAGAGTGGCTTTATTGGCTGTCTGCTCTGTTCTTTGACTATAGATTTCAGTTCTTTAATTTCTTCACACTTTCTAAGTTTAGCTACTTGTTGGTTAAGTTCTTGTTCAAGTTTCCGTTTCATCTGCCAAGTGTATTCAAATCACTAATTCATTGCACTTAACTTTATCTTTGATGTTATTCATAGAACCGGATAAAGGCCTCATGCTCCATATTAGGAGATTGCAGATTAACATCTCTCTTGTCTACTGTCTCAACATGTAATAAGAGAGTACTTAGCACTTAACCCAGGTGAGTCACATCGACCATCTACAACTAGCAGGTCTCTATCTTTAAATTCATCAAATATCTTTTGCTACAAAAAATGAACAGTAGTGTAACTAAATTATGGTATCCTTGGTACCTGCTCCTTCAAGTAAAAATTACCAACAGCTGGACAGATGTAGTGCATTGGTGAGCATAAAAATGAAAATTGAACTGCAAGGAATCCATAATCTAAAAAAGTCACCTAACATCTTTATTTTGTGATGGTGGTTACCAGACAATACAATGGCGGTAGATAGATGTATGTTGTCAATAAAAGTCTTGGCATTGTTCTTATTGGGGTTGACATTAGAGGATACCCATATATACTGGACATTTGCCACGTAGTATGAGACAACATCCATTAGGAGATGATATAGTTACAATCAGGGTGACGAAATTTATTATCAAACAATTCCAACAGTTTATGAACAGAACAAACGAAGCGTTTGATGTGTTCACCTAATAATATGGAATAAAGAAATTGGTACAACATAAAAGTGTATCTCAGGCATGTAATGATTGGTAACAGTTTCCTATCTGGCAATACATATCAAGGCTCAAATGTACAGAGCATTTTCTGGAAGCCAACTTGCACATAATAATACCTTTGGTGATGCAATGGAAAACTGATGTGGTAAGTGTTTTCCACCTCGTTGAACTCTGTGACAATGGCTGGGTTTTCTCGAAGGAAATTTTACTGTTAGTTGCGGCGCTCCGTTGGGTCACTTTAATCTTAAGAAATTTGGCACGATGGCTGTACTCCAAGTGTACCATCATATTTGTTGTGCTTCCTTGATAGTGGGCATAACTTACAATAAACTTTTGTCCATTTCTTTAAATTTGCCATCTTGTGCAGGGAAACCAAAGTGATTCCAGAGTGGCAGCAATTTGCAGTGTTCTCTAATCTAGTCACCACTCTCGCTGTCAATGCAGTTCCTAAGAACAGTAGTATCGTCCAATAGGGTAACACTTATACTACAACTCACACTCGAAGAAGCCAACATATTGCAGTACTGACATATTTAACCACAATGGTCTGTCACGTGCACGGTCACATGTTAAACTAAAGCAATCACGTGCACATGTATTGATAGTTCAAAACTTGTCCGATAGGCAATTTTGTTATCAAAATAATCATTTTAATCTCACAGGCCTATAAAACTGTATTTCAAGCACTACAAGAACATGTAAACAATTTTACACAACACAAATGAGTACTTTTGATATAAGCAATGAATGACAGACATCGCCTTCACCGGATCTTGGCAGCATTTTAAAGTTTACAAGAGTCCATTTAAAAAGCACGTGATCTATTGTATACCAGTGGCACACGAGGATTCTAATGGCGCTTAGTTTAAGGTCATAGCGTTAAGTATGGTGAAAATATGCCTTGATTAGTGAACCAGTGTACAGTCATGGCGGACATTTGATGAAGAAGGCTCTTTTCTAAGTGGTGTGATGAATGGTGTTTTACTCAAATACTTTGATGCTTGGTGCCATTTTATTGGGAAGTTGATGGTGTGGCTGTGGAATCTTTCTGTTGCTAGTATCCAGTTTTCTGGATTATGCGAGTTTAAGGGTTAACAATTGACTGTACACTCACTTTATCACTTGCACATACCAGTTTGCGGGTGTAAGGGTTAACAATTGACTGTACACTCACTTCATCACTTGCACATACTATATTATAACTCTGTACATACATATCATCTTATCAACAATAATAATGCCGAGTGCATGTTTCCCACCTCCCCATCTGTCTGGTCGTCAGGCCTGGGGTTAGCTGTATTGCCGGGTGGTGTGGGTGGGGGCGTGCTCACAGTCATATTCCTACGGGTGATGTTGTGGAGGTGCCCCCCCAAGCTGGACAGTCTTCTCAGCATAGTGTGTTCTAGGTTTTCGTTCTCTAAACTGTGGCAGCCATTGCATGGCATTATTTACGATAATAACCCTAACCACAAAATTTCTGCTCAACCATTTTCAAGGCCAACCACAGCTTGTTGGTTATCTAAGGAATATTTCATAGTAGCTTTGTAGAGGGTTGTTAAGACTCCACTGGGGTTTTAATATAGTGATCGCTAAGTAGAGTTACACACTCATGTTTAGGGCTAAACCCTGAAATCTTAAATATTAAATCTGCTCGTAGGCCACACTACTGGTCATTTTGTCCATGAAATATCTTGGGCCTGACTAACCTAATGTTTTTTCAATAAATTTTTTTTTTTTACGTTTAACATTTGCTATGTACTCAACTCACATTTCCATAGGTCTTCCCAAGTGGACATGACCTCACCAGCCGATGCTTCAGAGTCGCAGCAGTATACATACGCTGTAAGAAAACAAAACACATCTATGACATACTTCACTTTCATTTTAGTAACAAGAGGCAATCCAGTTTATTCAACTACTTTTCAGGTCTGCATTAAAACTATTGTTGAATTTGTTACATTTAACAATTAATTTGTAGCATCAAAATTAAAGCCAACCATACAAACAACAGGTGTGTTATATATAGTATGACATTTTGTTGTGTGTATAATTTGCCTTTTTGATTCTATCAGAAACTTCAATGTTATGTGCAAAAGCACACCACCAGGTGTTACTACAGTGAGTGAGTGGAGCAAACCAGTTTCAGCAGTGCAACCAACCATCGGCAGTATATTCTGAATGACCAGTTGAACTCGGCAGTATTGTATAATTTATAAACACAGCCTCAAGCTCACTAGGCAACACGGATACCAACAAATCCACTGAAGCCTTAGGTACATAACATTCACAATATCACAGGAAATTCATAGCAAATTTTATTCTTAGATAACTGTACCAATGAAGGATTTCACGGCAATAGTACCACACCCCATCCACTGGCAACTACCAAAGAGAAATACTTATGGGGGTTATTGGAGAGGAATAGGGGGACTAACGAAATGCATATGTTTTTGATGCAGCAGCATCTATCAATGATCCAGGGAGGTACATTAACCATGCCAGAAGAAACAATAACCTAGTTAAAATGTCACCAGTTCTTATTGAAGAGCCTCCACGTGCTGAACTAAAAATTGGGTTTGTACCCAAGAAAGACATTTCCTATAGAGAGGAATTATTCTTTGATTATCGCTTGAGAAGCCAACCAGATTTTGAATGGCATATTTTGAATGGATTGGCACTGATGCGGCAAAAAATAGCTACAACGTTTCAAAAATTATATTCAACAAGGGCAAACATAGCAGACTCTTCAACGGTTTATCAAAACAATGCAGGACCCAAAGCAACTGAATTTTAAGCCAAGAACATGGGAAGAGAAGCTGAACAGAATTAAATTAGCAATAAAATTTGCTAAACGAAGTATTGATGATGCACAGTTGTACTACAAGGCAAACAGGGTGATTGATTCCATCGAGGAATGGGTTCATGGATTCAACAAAGATGTCAGTCTACAAAAACAAGAGAGAGAGATTTTACCACATCTGCAAGACCCGAATGAATTTCTAAGGGTGATTTGGATTTATTGACATTTAGCTATCCATATGTACCTGAGTGCTGCTAACACTTAAGTATTTTCCTGTGACTTATTGTATAAATATGTTTATTAATATTTGTGTTTATAGTACACAATGGGTGGGTACTCTGTTCACTTTTATCAATGGCAATAGGAGAATCAGTTTAGTCAATAGCGACAGTCTTCAGCACAATTTATTTTCTTACACACAATCCATAGTTGCATTGAGTCTTGCATTTTAGGGTATGCGACAAGTAGGTTGCCTCGAGTCTTGTACTTTAGGATACGCGACAAGTAGGTCAGTTGGTTAGCTATAGGAGTCAGCAGAGTCAATAGTGACAGTTCTTTCAAATATTTTATTTTATTATACAGAGTCAATGGACTGCAGAGAATCTTGTACTTTAGGACACACAGCAGGTAGGTCAGTTAGTTAGCTGTGGGGTTCAATAGCGTCAATATCACAGTCTTCTGCACAATACATTTTATTACACACGCTGCAGCGAGTCTTGTCCTTTAAAACACTCAACAAGTAGGTAAGTTAGTTAGCTGTAGGATTCAGTAGAGTCAATAGTGACACTTTCAAATATTTTATTTTGTTAAAATGGTTAATGGACTGGAGCAAGTCTTGTACTTTAGGACACGCAACAAGTAGTTAGTTATCTGTAGGATTCAGTAGAGTCAATAGTGACAGTTCTTTCAAATATTTTATTTTGTTATACATGGTCAATAGACTGCAGTGAGTCTTGTACTTTAGGACACGCGACAAGTAGGTAATTTAGTTAGCTGTAGGATTCAGTAGAGTCAATAGTGACAGTTCTTTCAAATATTTTTTGTTATACACGGTCAATGGATCCGGAATGCAACGAGTATTGTACTTTAGGACGTGCGACAAGTAGGTAATTTAGTTAGCTGTAGGATTCATTAGAGTCAATAGTGACAGTTCTTTCAAATATTTTATTTTGTTATACACAGTCAATGGACTGCAGCAAGTCTTGTACTTTAGGACGCATGACAAGTAGGTCAGTTAGTAGGATTCAGTAGAGTAGGGTTAGGGCTCCAGACACGTGACCATTTTTTAAAAATCAAACCATTTGTAACCACTAAATACCTTATACGTGACCATTGCGACCATTTAGAAAGTATTTGTAACCATTTTTGATCATTCCAAGGATACTTAGCCAGTTGCAACCATTAGCTTTAATAGTGTGTCCTTGCATATACGTTACATCTTAATATCTAATGTGAGTCAACTTAGGTACAATTATTTAGCTACATTTCTGAAATTACTTATTAGTCAGATCATTAATATGAGCCAATCTACATTTGTTTGTACCTCCACAATGGAATCCCTGTGTAAATATTCAAGTCTGTAATGCTCTTTTCAGTACAAATTAGTGTCGGTTCTGTCTTTTACATAAAAGTACACCTGGCATGTCTTCTGTGGACTTTGGACTGAATGGATTTTGGCAATCCATATTTCACCATTATGTCCATTCACACTAACAATATCACCATATTCTGGATATTGAGGAGCTGGGGCACAGCAGAATGCTTATTCTTTGATGGCCAATGATGCCATACTTTCCATCTTCTTCAAGTGGGTAGAGCATTATTTTGCGCTGAATTTGTTTAAACAAAAGAATGCAACTTTCATCACTAGCACAAACAATGGGTTTGTCACTATAATTATGCACACCACAAGTTGTGTATTTCCTTCCCTTAGCAAACAAGTTATACTGCCCAGATACACTCAAAGCAAAGATATCGATGATTTTGATTGGCGTCAATTCATTTGCTGCTGTTGCATGATCTCTGGATGACTTGTTTCTAGCTGATCTCTCTACATGGTGACTTGTTTCTAGCCGAACTCTCTATAAGGTTATCTGTTTGTAATTGAACTCTTTACAGGATGGTTTCTTTGTAGCTGATCTCTCTACAGGGTGACTTGTTTCTTGAGCAGCAATATAAATGCAATTTACAGCATATTTCTGAGGTGTGAATAAACACAATGTATTTGCTGACAGCTCAGAAATGTGCAATTATGGGCATTTTGTAGGGTACAAACAACTAAGGTCACATGGCACATCGTTTTTGTGTTAGAAGACCCACAAAGAGTAGTGTTATTGATACCTTGGCCTTGGCTGTACCTTAGCTTATTACAGACAGGGTTATAATGCCTGATTTAACAACACATCTATACAATTGAGGTATAGAATGTGGACATTAGCTGGAGTATGCAAGTCAGAATTGCACTTTATTTAAGACCCCTAAGGAATGAAGGTTAAATTTTGACCTTTGAAATTTTGAAGCAGCAAAGCTTTGTTGCTTGTTATGTCAGTAATTGATGGCTGTACACTGCTGTAGATGGTCTCACCCTTTGTTGTAGCTGTAGTACAACTGCTAAAACTACAGGTATGTACACTAAAATTAGGTCAATGGCAGCTGCTGCAAGGAATCACATTGAGCTTTACAGCTAGTTTGACATGCCAGTATCCAAGGTTGCAAAGCTTTGGAGGGATACATTCGAAGGTTTTTCAAACTTTTGTGCCAGCCCTACCATCAAACTATACAAAGCTAAAGAGTTTATCTATTTAATTATACCTTACACTCTGTATAGTATATACAATGGCTTAATTTTCCATCAGTGTGATTTATTTTTGTTTCATCATAATTAATAAAGCATTGTTATACATTTTTTCTGATTACCATAAAGCACAGTTTGCATGAACAGTGACACAACCCACAGATATTGTAGTGTGCATAATTACAATAACTCCATGTACATGCACCATTACAGGATTTCTGATGTCATGATATATGGTCTATAATAATAACATTAAGCCAAGAGTTGTAGGTTATGATGACTCAGCTGGTTGGTATACAAAAAAATTAAAAGGAAGTATAGCTAATAATAATAGAAAACTCATTGAAAACTCATTGTTGATTAACTCCTAACAATGCAGGTATCAATATATGTTATGAATAATAGAGGACTGCATAAACCACCAACAAATTATTCTCTGTAATAAATAAGATTTGCAATGTTACTATTGGGCATAATAATATATTGGCTCTTGGTATCCCAGTAAGTGTACATGTATTAAAGAGGTAAACATGTTGACTAACACCTAAAAGAAGAATGCAGCATTGGTGTGACCAGCATGCAGCAAAGTAGCAAAACGCTATAGAATATTCACACTATTTATGGTCTCCTGCATCTACTCTCATATTATGACACATATATTAAATAGTGTGAGTTGTGTACAGGTGCGTAATACCATTGTTCCCGTAAATTCCATTAGTTCTCCAGCAAAGCTAGCTAGGTAGTATAAATAACTGTCAGCAACTTCTCAGTTTCAATGGTCTCAAGTCGGAGAGAAAAGAAATGACTTCGAAATCAGAAGTAGATGTTAGTAGCATCAGTGGTGCATCAGCGGATGCACACATAAGTGGTGTTTTAGGAGATATTTCTCCTATGAAGAAAGGAAGAGACGCAGCGTATTTTGATGGCGAGATGTTAGATGAAAAGAAGAAAGTGCGACTCTGTGGCTTTGATAGCTCAGTCAGGAAGAGGTTAATGGAAGAAACTGGGAACACAGTTGTTCTTGGTAACTGTGAAGTGAAAAAGGCTTACTACAGCAATGAGTATGAGGTAAATGAGAAAGAATGTATTATTATAGCATAGCTCAATACTTTACTACAGGTGTTTGTTGGCAAAAACACTGTCATCACAAAATCTCTTAAAAATTACAACATCGAGCAGCTTGATGATACGAAGACAACTGCATTAAACGAACTATCTGACATTCCAGAATACAACAAAATCAACTGTGAAGGCAAAGTGTTTCAAGTCAATGATGCTAGTCTACTTCCACTGGTAAAAAACTTCAGAATGTGGTGGTAGGCGATGGTCACGGAGTAGCAAAGATGAGTTTATGGGAAGATGATGTGGGTAAGGTGACAACATCAAAAAGCTACAGATTGTCTTCAATCTCCCATCAAAGGTGGTAAATAGCTGATTATAATCACATCCTTTAATAATACTACCAACTCCATTATCCATGTCAAGCAGCAATAAATCATACTATTACCCTTATCACCCACATGCAACATTAACACTGGATTGTGCACCACAAAGTGTGGGCTACTGTCATTGAACTTTAACAACACTTACAACTACATACACCAACTACTACCTAGGTAACTACAAACTGGAGTGGGGGCTTAGCAGCAACTAGTAATAAAGAAAAATAATAAATTTGGAACTGTCCAGCCCTAGACAGCCCCAGGAAAAAACCTAGTAGGCCTATTATTGTTTTTTTTTTTTTGCCTACCAGGAAAAACCCAAAAATACTCCACTCGTGTGTGTATGCACAAAACTAAGTTGTCCAAAAAACTCCAGTTGGCACAACATTAACCACTGATGAATCCACACTATCTCTAAAATTGTGTACAGCATCTTTTATGCTTTTAGAGTGTCAGACAGATTATGTTGATAGATCTGTTATTGCCAATTTACAAAATGAAGTTGCTGCCTTAAGATCAGCTTTGTTGAGTATACCTGAATTCAGTGTTGAGACTCTTTTAAAAGGAAATGACAAATTGACAAGATACTACACAGGGCTTCCAACTTATGATTCTTTTATGGTATTTGCCGACTACCTACAGCTGAAAGCTCAGAAGATGATACCTTAGAATGGCACTTATACTACAGCTATAAAAGATGATGATGAGCTGCACAGTAATAGAGAATTCTTGTGCTTGGCCGTCTATGATCAACTGTTTGCAGTCCTTATTTGCTTAAGACGTGGCCTAGAAGCCTTTGATGTTTGCATTAAATTTGGAATAAGTGAATCAACTTATAGTCGCATGTTTGCTACATGGGTAATTTTTTTGTCAAAGGAGTTAAGGTTATTATTTCCATTTCCATCAAGGCAACAAGTTTTACAGTGGATTCCACCATCATTCAAAAAGCATTTTCCTAACACCAGGATTATTATTGACTGTTATGAAATGGAATGTCAAAGGCCATCAAGCCTAATGAATTCATCCATAACCTTTTCTCAATACAAAAGCAGAAATACATGGAAATTTTTAGTAGGGTGTACACCATCAGGCTTAGTCAGCTTTGTGTCGGAAGCGTGGGGAGGACGAATTTCAGACCAGGAATTGACTATGAGATGTGGTCTCCTAGATTTGTTAGATCGAGGTGACATGATTATGGCTGATAAAGGCTTTAATATACAAGAAGTTGCTGCTACAAAAGGAATTCTAGTGAATATTCCTCCTAAGCTAGAGTCAAAGAAGAAGCAAATGCCAGCAATAGATGTAGAGAAAACACGGAGAATTGCCGAGTTCCGCATCCATATTGAAAGAATTATTGGCAGGGGACGAAGGTTTGAAATTCTGAATGACAAATTCCCTAATGTAATGCATGACTTAGTTAGTGATATTAACTACGTGTGTATGTATCTTACTAATTTTGATATTCCATTAGTGCAATAGTCTTATTTTACATGAAATACATGAAGTTTAAGAAGGAATTTTGTAAGTACATTCACAACTATAAACATGTAGGACATAATTTACACCGAGACAAAATAGTGTATGTTCATGTAGATAGCTCAAACTCTTCCATTAAGATCTTTCCAGAAAGTATTTCAGGTATTACATGAGTAACATAAAGCTGCTCCAGCCTTTCTGAAAGATGGTTCCAATAATCTGCATCAGCTATAATCCGATCAACAATCACACTGTCATTACTGTAGACTACAAAGTCACACCAAAATGCACGGAAATATAAAACTCTTAAATCCAATTGATTTGTAGAAGGGCATTCATGAACCCAAACATTCTTGACAAATCCATCGTAGAAAAATTTAAATGCTTTCAGACTCTTAAACGCGTTCAACAACTGCATATCAAATGATTTATCTCGTCCATAAACCAAATACATGAGGAGGTTCATAAAAGTATAATCTACTAGCACACCGTCCAACTTCTTGCTCCAATTGGTAACATTAGAGAACGATGGAAGACTTCGAAGGACCTCCTTGACTTCGGGAGTCAAGTACGAGATACTGAACGCTTCTTCTTCACCGGAATGTTGCTTCTGGATAGCACCAATCGGTGCCATCGCCATGAGTCTGTCAATAAGCTCCGTCTTCCTAGTGGCTGTAGTAACGTGTACAGACAAGTTTTTCGCTAGAGACTTTATATCCTTTACTTTCATTCTGTTTAAACATTCTCTTAAGTTCATAACTTCATCGCTTGATAGGTTTTTACCATGTAACAATGCTTCTTCAACTTCCAGATCTGCAGTTCCCTCCATTGCGTTGCCTACCAACGTGACCAATTTCCGAAAATTCCGGCGATTCCATTATACGTGGAAGAAGTCTATAAGAGCTATGTTTCTTGGATCTCCATGTGTTCTCTTTATTTTGTGGTTAAAAGTTGCTTGACAGTCTCCACATCTCAGGTTCAGCTCTTCTGAAGTTTCATCACGAGCGATTGGTACTACACTTTGACAAAAAGGGCACTTAGCTGGCAAAGTCCATTGAGATGAAGGATCCCAGAACCAAGATAATTAGGAAAACCTGTTTCCATCCCAAATCTCATTCTTAGACAAATATCCTAATCTGGTTCCAAGTTGCTCAGCATTAAGCCAGTGTTCTTTTTTCTGTCCAATAGGCAGTCATTTTTTGGCAAAAATTGTTATTACCACACCATCTTACAATCTTGTCTTTCAAGATAGATACATATACTTGATGCTATCATTTGGACTAGCATCACAAAAGCGACAGCTATTTGTAGATTTAAAAATATCAAAAGAACAGGGATGACTGTCATTCAAACATATATATATATATACGAAATACTCCAGTGGTGGCTTATAACCATTTTAGGACAACAACTTCATAGCAGCTTGCCATGTGTTTGGCCAATTATCTACATGAGGTTCCTCACGTCCTTTGTAATAAAGATCTTTCCCATACTTTAGCATTTCCAAAAAATTTTTTTGGGAACCACTGACTTTATCCATCAAAACCATTGCTTTTAATACTGCTTCGAGAATGTCATTATTCACAGAATCATCAACCATTCCTAGATATAATGACAAATGGATAAAAACATAATATATAAAGCTATATAGTTGGCACCATGTTCTATATTTTGCGACATCAAGGCATGGCCTTACAATTCCTTCTATAGTCTGACTTGAGCTCTGACATCTTTCCTCACTATGCCCATTGTTTGTGTCTAAATTAGGTAGTTGAAGTTAATTGTCCACATCATCTATGTCACCTCTCTCTTCATGCTCACCATCAAATGACTCTTCATGCTCTCCATCAAATGACTCTTCATGCTCTCCATCAAATGACTCTTCATGCTCCCCATCAAATGACTCTTCATGCTCCACATCAAATCTCTCTTCATACTCCACATAATTATCCACATTATCTACATCATCCTGCATATTATTATTGTAACATTGCGTCATTTCTGCTTCAATTTCAAGGTCTAGATTCGACTGCATAGGGTTGTCTACCTTGAAGTCTACTAAATCACAGTTTGAATTCGCAGTAGGTGATGTTTTATCGTGACTCTCTGCTATTTGCTGCTTTGCAGCTACCCAATGGCTGTATTCTGTAGACCTAGACACTGCCTTTCCGTTGCATTATTCACACGGGCAATGAGCATGCGTGTACCGTAAACTAGGACATCTGCAGCATAAAATGTCATCTCTGTCCCACAGAAATGCTCTTGCTTCTCTAGACATTATATTTTGCAGCTGGTTAATATCGCATAGTACAACGTACACACATGGGTTAACAAGAATCTGCAAGCGGGCGATTTCATTCCGGTATACTTAACGAAGCAGCTGAAGTCAAGTACTTTGTTTACACAGTTCGTGTTGAGTTACATTCAGTTTGCTGCAGTGTGACTTGATTTTAGCTAGCTACTGACTCTACGTAAAGCATCCTTTTATCGACCACGGCGAAGCACAACCACAATGGATATAGATTTATCAAGTTGAACTAAGCAAGACGTGAAAGAATGGGCAACAGAGTTAGTCAACGAAGAAACTGGCAAAAGGTTTGAAGGTGAGTTTCTGCTACCATAGCAACATCCGCCATTTTGGAGTACAACCCGTTTTGAAACCTTGGTAGCATAGGAGAAAGCGTACATTTAACCATTGGCTGTAGATTCAGAAGAAGCTCTATTTCCTGGATATTTTTTTTACTCTTATGCTACCAGGGTTGCAAAACAGGTTGTACTCCAAGATGGCGGATGTTGCTATGGCAGCAGGTAACCTGAAAAGGGTCTATAGCAACTGTCTCCATAAAAGGAACCAATGTATTTTTACAATTTTTTGTTTTACTAAATTCAAAATGTGCAGGCTTGATGTTGTGGCTATCTAGTTAGTTACAAGAATCTTTCAAAAGGTTTGTAAAATTAAGCCCAATTTGAAAGACCATCTTTTTCTGTGCATTCATCAATTTTGTCTTTTATAGCAGAAATGAAGCATTGGGTGTTGTCACATCCCATCCCTGTTTCCACATCCCTCCCCATTTAATAAACAACAAACCAGTCCCATAATAGCAGCCTGTTGATGCTGAAAGACGGGTTGAAACAGATGAGCATGTCCGCTCAATGCGGGACTGCAAGTCATCTTTTAAGTTGATGTAATTTCTAAATGGCTCGGATCACAAAGTGATTGCATGCTATTTGGATTATATTAAGAAGGTGAAGTCGAGCATATCAAATGGTGTAAGGCCTGGTTTCCTAGAGTTACAGCTAGTTGGTCATTAAATAGAGAGAGTATGAAACATATGTGCATACGTAAGGAATCCTTATAAAATTACCATGCTTTGATGTATGTGAGAATAGGCCATGGTTGTTGGGAGTAACCCGTTACGTAATATTATTACTTTGGTGGTAAAAAAGTAATATAATGAAATACACTATAAAAACAGGTAATATAACACAAGTTATTTAACTTACAAATGTAAAGCGTTACCTAAGTAATATAGTTACTGTAACGAGTCTAATATTACGTAATAGTATTACTACAAGTAACGAAGTTACTAATCTCGTTAGTTATCCTCTGAGTAATGCCTAGCCAGAATGAAGTAACGAGGCCTACTGAATGAAGCTTATTCACCAGCTTCTTACTTATAACCAAGATTTGCATGTTGTCCAACACCGCAATCATGTCATGTGATAAGGTGGTAGTTTCACATGTGACAGCTTAAGGCTGCGGACACATAGTAATATAATATGTAATATTATTACAGTTACTTTATTTTATGGGTAATATGTAACTGTAACTAAATAGTTCAGTTGCAAGTAATACGTAACTAATTACTTTTACGAAGTAACTTGCCCAACACTGCCATTGATATGCTAGCATACAATCACTTCGTGATCTAAGCTATTTGGAAATTATATTTCAGAAGGTTCCATCTCACATATCAATGGTGTTATTTGTGGCTCAAAACAACATGTTGAAGTCGAGCAAATGTGTCACACACTCACATTGTAGTGGGCAATAATTGGAATTATTAGAAAAATTGGTTTAACATTCCACAAGGTATCTGCTACTTGGGCTTTGTCATATCAAAGAGTTATTGGCAAGTGAAACATGGTAAACAAGCATGCACAGTAAAATTGTTTTGCTGATACTCATATGAAAAGACATTTGGATTCCACTTTTTGTCAGCAATATGGCCCAAATATTGAACAGAATCTTGCTTGCAGAAAAAAACACAGTAGTGTAGGAAGCACGGGTGCTGGAGCACCCCCACAAATTTGTCTGCATGCGCCACAAAGTAATTAAATAGATTATGTGATCAGGAAAAAAGGGATTCTGACGGTCACGATGATGATTCTGATATTGCAGCTCGCCGTTTAACACTAGTGCGATTATTTGTGATTCAGAAGAAGTATAGAAAATGATAGATTCACAATCCAACACGATATCATTGTCTCCCAATTGCAGAGATGAATAGGATTGGAGTACAAGATATTCCAGTTATATAGTTTACGGAAGCGACGAACACAAAGGTGATGACAGACACAGTAATAATGTGGATAATATTGAATAAGGTGTGTACTTGTGTGTCAGTACCCAAGTACGTGTGTGGGGTATACCCCTCCTACCTGTTTATTGATGGTAGCTGTTACAGTTACAACAACAGAGAGATTGATCCTCCTCTAGTCTACAAAGTGTTAATTAAGTAGTCTGGGAGTGCATGTTAACTGAACAACTCGTTACTTCAGAACAGAATTGATGATTTAATTGTTAGCATTTACATTTACATAGGGTTTTAATCCTTATTTGTAATTTAGGTAGGTATGTGCATGTATGTGATCATTGTTTTGTCAATAAATATGTAATTTCCAATGATTTCAGCCATACAATTCTGAAAATGTTGTCAGCATCCGGGGGGCTGCGTACCCCTGCAGGTGAGTCCACCTTCCACCTCAGAACCCCTGCCTGAAATATCTCCCTCCGCCTCTGAAGCATTCTCTTTGCAGACACGAAATCCATTCTCTTTCAAGATTAGCAATTGTTCGGCTTTGTCTTTGCCCGTGACAATGAATTGTCAAGGTAACACACTACGCCAGGCAAGCCTTGTAGCACAGTATCCGTAGTTTGCTGAAGAAATGGGCTGCTGCAATGCCAAAAGGAAGACGTGTGTATTTGAATATACCCTTGTGTGTGTTAATTACCCTGAACTGTTTGAGTCTCTTCATCTAATTCTAGCTGGAGCTGGGCTTCTGAGAAATCTAGTTTGGTAAACTGGTGGCCTCCACCAGTTAATGCAGCAAATGTAAAGCCTTCCAAGTTTCTGTTCCAATTAGGCTTTTAATGTCATTGACCATTGACCTTGAGGAAATGTTCAAATTGTGTTTGATAGTTCACCACTTGTGAGTTTGAGGGTTGAATGGTCCTGGTGAGCCAATGTTAACAGCCATCGTGCATTCAAATCTCATCATCGTCGCCAATTGTTGTGTTGATAGATAGATAGATAGACAATAGAATTTATCAGGAATCAATTTCAAAATCAATAGAAAACAAGTTGATGTTGTGCTACTTCTAAAAACCAGGCGCCATGCAGCTAGCTAACTCATCTGGAATTAACTATAGACACAGACATACCAAGTCTCACGCATTGGGCGTGAGTCTCACTCAACTGCATGCAATCTCACGCTCACACGCATGGAACTGCTAATCTCACGCATTGCAGAGTGGCTATACTCTTCTTCATCATTTTCCATTGATTCCAAGTCCAAGTCTAACTACTTGCGCTTATAACTTAATACAGTAATTATACTTATAGGCGCTTGCTTCCATTTTTAAACATTTAAGTTATAAATAGCACTAAAGTAGGCATCAAATCGAGTTTGGCGGGGTTACAACAATGGACTGTGTGGCAGTACTATCGCTCATTGTGTGATGGGTTCTATCTAAAGCTGAGAGCTAGCCATGAAGTGACTGCAGCTGAATTTGAGGAAAGTAAATGAAGCTAGTTTGCTATCCAACTGCACTAATATAATAGATGCATTAAGTTGTTTATGTATTGAGGAACTACTAGCTAATATGCATTACACCATTACATCCTGTAAATAACAATTACTCTATTAACTTGTATGTTGATTTGTGCATGGTAACCTATGCAGAGCCTTCCTAAGATAACAATGGGGGCTCTGTGGCACACTAATTGTTAATCTAAGTCTTGTCAGGGAAATCTCACTCCTAAGTGATTGTGAACCTTGGCATCTCTGTAGACAGTATATGCTACCATGAATTAACCAACCTATGTATTACTACTTTACAATAGGGTAGTTTTGGGTTGTGTAATAATATTATTAGTATCGTAATTCATGAAATATTCGTAATTCGTTCAATTACGTCGCTATTCACTGCTAAGGAAGCGTTTATTAAAAACTCTCGACAAAGCCTCAAAGCTGTTCTTCATTTTCGTTCGCGTATGTAAGGGATATGCGATAGGCTATTCCTGGTAGTGTACGAGGCCTGCACCATTGTTTTTCAGTTGCTAAATGCCTGAAAACCTCAAGGGGAAGGTAGTCTGCGTGAAGTCACCATACCCGTATTTCAGTCCGCCGAAAAGAAACCACCTCAGAGCAAAGTTCACCTGTGCAGAAGTTCCATTTCACTTTTACTTCTTACGTAAAAGCTGCTTTACCGTTGTTACACGATTTTGCTCACGTGGGTGTGTACGGACAAACATAGATAGGTAGGTAGATAGGTACACACACACTGTTACGAAAACAATTTCAGTAAACCAGGCGTGCACCTGGTTTACCAACTCAGCTTACAAACACAACTTACAGCAATCAACTCAAAAGCTAATCTAAAAAGTCACATGATTACAAATAATTAATATAATATCAAGTTCCAATATCAAGTACCAGACACTACATATTCCAGTTGTTTAAGTTGAACAGTATTTCTCCCCTTGTTCAGTAGTGCCTCCACCGGCAATGCACTGTTCTCGTGTGAGCCTGTAAAGCATCCATCCAATATCAGTTTTTGTTGGCCAGTATCCTCTCTGTAATAGGGCACCCTCAATTGCTCTCTTGTATTGTTGGCTTTGCAGGTACTCTTGCCGACTGTGAGATGGTGTAATTGAGTGTGAACTAAATGCGTAGTGCTATTACTTTTAGAGTAGCGTTTAGTGTACTCAAATTATTTGGGATTTAACAGATGCATGTTTGGGTTGTAGTGAACCTCACAATGGAAAACAGTTGTGTAACATGAAGCAAGGAAGTTGGCATCGAAGACAGTGCCCTGATGTATGATTTGTGCGAGAAATGGGAGCACGTGGAGTACATCCGGTGGAATTACCGGCCGACAGAAGCACTGTACACAGAGTTGGTAAGATGTCACACCAGGTCTTTAATATTTTCATGTACAAAATGTTTGATGAAGGGGTCCGTGATTAAGAAAGACTGGTAGAGTGCGAATATCAATGCACACGTGCAAATAACAAGCAGCTGGTCAGCACACATCAATTAGAACGTGCTCACCAACAAATTGCTGCATTAGATAAAGAAATAAAATAGCTCACTGTTGAATGTGATGAGTTACGTGTTCAGTGTTACAGAGGGCACACGGATAGTTATGAAATGCTGTCAAGGCAGCGACAGTCTATGAATGTGAGGTCAAGGGAGTAATGCTCAGAGTCGCATTGTCACTCCACCCTCACAGATGCCAGAGCTGATCACTACTAGGCTCAAAGTGTCACAAGCAGTAGCTCAAACTCATGGAATTTTAGTTAAGCCTACCAATTCTCATGAATTGTCACCATAAAAATCACAATTTCATTCACTTTCAAGCTCAGGCCAGAGTCAAAGTTCTCACAATACCCTTTTCCAGTTCTTCAGGGAATTCCCTGGGTACATAATTGTTAATGTGGTGCAACTAATAACAGAGGCAAGATCACGTGATTGTAAAGGCAGGCATTGTGACAAGCATTCGTCTTCAGCCGTCTATTTAATACCAATACATTGGAGAGTATTTGGAGCAAGATCTGAAGTCAATTTTAAGTGGTTAGAACTCTGATCAGAATACCAACCCTGAAGGGATTCGTTTGCACGTCACACAAGGCAAGAGTACCTGCTTTCCTGGATTTGTAACCTGTATATACTATCTAATCCAAAACAGCCAAGCTGTAAAAAAGTGTGCGGCCCTCAATAAGGCTATGGTGAAAAAAAAAGTGAAATCCAAGGTGGCGGCCAAGAAATGGCTGTGATGGTAGGTTAATGGTAAAAATTTTAGTAACGACAATTCAGGTGAATTTTAGTGCCGCTTGGTCAATTGGCACAAAATTCACCTGAATTGTTGTTATTAAAATTTTTACCATTAACCTACCATCACAGCCAGTTCTTGGCCGCCACCTTGGATTTCACGTCTTTTTTCACCATAGCCTTTTTGAGGGCCGCACACTTTTTTTTACAGCTTGGCTGTTTTGGATTAGATTTCACTTCTTTTTGTATTTGCATACCCCAAAGCCGGCCTATGGCTGGCTTTGGGACTTTTTTAACCTATTTTTTTTTCTTTGCCACAGGAAGAAGAAAAGATGAAGCAGATGTACTTTAGATATTTCTGATTTTATCAGTAAATGTACAAATTATATATATATATATAATACATATATTTATCACATAACTCTCCATGTTGGTTTCTTTGTAACTGAACACTCTACAAGGTGACTTCTTCTAGCTGCTTTCTCTACAGGGTGAATTGTTTGTAGCTGAACGATCTACAAGGTAACTTCTTCTAGCTGATCTCTCTACAGGGTGATTTGTTTATAGCTGAACTATCTACAAGGTACCTTCTTCTAGCTGATCTTTCTACAGGGTGATTTGTTTGTAGTTGAATTCTGTGCAGGTGATTTGTTTGCAGCTGAGCTCTTTACAGAATGGTTTCTTTGTAGCTGAACTCTCTACAAAGTAACTTCTTCTAACTGATCTTTCCACAGGGCAATTTGTTTGTGGCTGAATTTTTTACAGGGTGATTTCTTTGCAGCTGAACTCTCTACATGGTGGTTTCTTTGTAGCTGAACTCTCTACAAGGTAATTTCTTCTAGCTGATCTTTCTACAGGGTGATTTGTTTGTAGCTGAATTCTGTACAGGTGATTTGTTTGCAGCTGAGCTCTTTACAGAATGGTTTCTTTGTAGCTGAACTCTCTACAAGGTAACTTCTTCTAGCTGAACTCTCTACATGGTAGTTTGTTTGTAGCTGAACTCTCTACAAAGTGAGCTGATCTTTCAACAGGGTGATTTGTTTGTAACTGAACTATCTACAAGGTAACATCTTCTAGCTGATCTCTCTACAGGGTGATTTGTTTGTAGCTGAACTCTCTACAAGGTGAGCTGATCTTTCAACAGGGTGATTTGTTTGTAGCTGAACTATCTACAAGGTAACATCTTCTAGCTGATCTCTCTACAGGGTGATTTGTTTGTAGCTGAACTCTCTACAAGGTGAGCTGATCTTTCAACAGGGTGATTTGTTTGTAGCTGAACTATCTACAAGATAGCTTCTTCTAGCTGATCTCTCTACAGGGTGATTTGTTTGTAGCTGAGCTCTTTACAGAATAGTTTCTTTGTAGCTAAACTCTCTACGAGGTAACTTCTTATAACTGATCTTTCTACAGGGAAATTTGCTTGTGGCTGAATTTTCTACAGGGTGATTTCTTTGCAGCTGAACTCTCTACATGGTGGTTTCTTTGTAGATGAGCTCTCTACAAGGTAATTTCTTCTAGCTGATCTCTCTGCAGGGTGATTTGTTTGTAGCTGAACTCTCTACAAGGTAACTTCTTCTAGCTTATCTTTCTACAGGGTGATTTGTTTGTAGTTGAATTCTGTACAGGTGATTTGTTTGCAGCTGAGTTCTTTGCAGAATGGTTTCTTTGTATCTAACTCTCTACAAGGTAACTTCATCTAGCTGATGTCTCTACAGAGTCACTAGTTTATAACTAAACTCTCTACATGGTGGTTTCTTTGTAACTGAACTCTCTACAAGGTGACTTCTTCTAGCTGATCTTTCTACAGGGTGATTTGTTTGTAGCTGAACTATCTACAAGGAAACTTCTTCTAGCTGATCTCTCTACAGGGAGATTTGTTTGTAGCTGAACTCTCTACAGGTGATTTATTTGCAGCTGAACTCTTTACATGATGGTTTCTTTGTAGCTGAACTCTCTACAAGGTAACTTCTTCTAGCTGATCTCTCTACAGGGTCACTAGTTTGTAGCTGAATTCTTTACATGGTGGTTTCTTTGTAACTGAACTCTCTACAAGGTAACTTCTAGCTTATCTCTCTACATGGTAATTTGTTTGTACGTAGCTGAATTCTGTACAGGTTATTTGTTTGCAGCTGAGCTCTTTACAGAATGGTTTCTTTGTAGCTGAACTCTCTACAAGGTAGCTTCTTCTAGCTGATCTCTCTACAGGGAGATTTGTTTGTAGCTGAACTCTCTACAGGTGATTTGTTTGCAGCTGAACTCTCTACATGATGGTTTCTTTTTAGCTGAACTCTCTACAAGGTAACTTCTCCTAGCTGATCTCTCTACAGGGAGATTTGTTTGTAGCTGAACTCTCTACAGGTGATTTATTTGCAGCTGAGCTCTTTACAGAATGGTTTCTTTGTAGCTGAACTCTCTACAACGTGACTTCTTCTAGCTGAACTCTCTACATGGTGGTTTGTTTGTAGCTGAACTCTCTACAAGGTGACTTCTTCTAGCTGATCTTTCTACAGGGTGATTTGTTTGCAGCTGAACTACCTACAAGGTAACATCTTCTAGCTGATCTCTCGACAGGGTGATTTGTTTGTAGCTGAACTATCTACAAGATAACTTCTTCTATCTGATCTCTCTACAGGGTGGTTTGTTTGTAGCTGAATTCTGTAATAGGTGATTTGTTTGCAGCTGAACTCTCTACAAGGTAACTTCTTCTAGCTGATATCTCTACAGGGTCACTAGTTTGTAGCTGAATTCTCTACATGGTGGTTTCTTTGTAACTGAACTCTCTACAAGGTAACTTCGTCTAGCTGATCTCTCTACAGAGTAATTTGTTTGTACGTAGCTGAATTCTGTACAGGTGATTTGTTTGCAGCTGAGCTCTTTACAGAATGGTTTCTTTGTAGCTGAACTCTCTACAAGGTAACTTCTTCTAGCTGATCTCTCTACAGGGAGATTTGTTTGTAGCTGAACTCTCTACAGGTGATTTGTTTGCAGCTGAACTCTCTACATGATGGTTTCTTTTTAGCTGAACTCTCTACAAGGTAACTTCTCCTAGCTGATCTCTCTACAGGGAGATTTGTTTGTAGCTGAACTCTCTACAGGTGATTTATTTGCAGCTGAGCTCTTTACAGAATGGTTTCTTTGTAGCTGAACTCTCTACAACGTGACTTCTTCTAGCTGAACTCTCTACATGGTGGTTTGTTTGTAGCTGAACTCTCTACAAGGTGACTTCCTCTAGCTGATCTTTCTACAGGGTGATTTGTTTGCAGCTGAACTACCTACAAGGTAACATCTTCTAGCTGATCTCTCGACAGGGTGATTTGTTTGTAGCTGAACTATCTACAAGATAACTTCTTCTATCTGATCTCTCTACAGGGTGGTTTGTTTGTAGCTGAATTCTGTAATAGGTGATTTGTTTGCAGCTGAACTCTCTACAAGGTAACTTCTTCTAGCTGATATCTCTACAGGGTCACTAGTTTGTAGCTGAATTCTCTACATGGTGGTTTCTTTGTAACTGAACTCTCTACAAGGTAACTTCGTCTAGCTGATCTCTCTACAGAGTAATTTGTTTGTACGTAGCTGAATTCTGTACAGGTGATTTGTTTGCAGCTGAGCTCTTTACAGAATGGTTTCTTTGTAGCTGAACTCTCTACAAGGTAACTTCTTCTAGCTGATCTCTCTACAGGGAGATTTGTTTGTAGCTGAACTCTCTACAGGTGATTTGTTTGCAGCTGAACTCTCTACATGATGGTTTCTTTTTAGCTGAACTCTCTACAAGGTAACTTCTCCTAGCTGATCTCTCTACAGGGAGATTTGTTTGTAGCTGAACTCTCTACAGGTGATTTATTTGCAGCTGAGCTCTTTACAGAATGGTTTCTTTGTAGCTGAACTCTCTACAACGTGACTTCTTCTAGCTGAACTCTCTACATGGTGGTTTGTTTGTAGCTGAACTCTCTACAGGTGATTTGTTTGCAGCTGAACTCTCTACATGATGGTTTCTTTTTAGCTGAACTCTCTACAAGGTAACTTCTCCTAGCTGATCTCTCTACAGGGAGATTTGTTTGTAGCTGAACTCTCTACAGGTGATTTATTTGCAGCTGAGCTCTTTACAGAATGGTTTCTTTGTAGCTGAACTCTCTACAACGTGACTTCTTCTAGCTGAACTCTCTACATGGTGGTTTGTTTGTAGCTGAACTCTCTACAAGGTGACTTCTTCTAGCTGATCTTTCTACAGGGTGATTTGTTTGCAGCTGAACTACCTACAAGGTAACATCTTCTAGCTGATCTCTCGACAGGGTGATTTGTTTGTAGCTGAACTATCTACAAGATAACTTCTTCTATCTGATCTCTCTACAGGGTGGTTTGTTTGTAGCTGAATTCTGTAATAGGTGATTTGTTTGCAGCTGAACTCTCTACAAGGTAACTTCTTCTAGCTGATATCTCTACAGGGTCACTAGTTTGTAGCTGAATTCTCTACATGGTGGTTTCTTTGTAACTGAATTCTCTACAAGGTAACTTCGTCTAGCTGATCTCTCTACAGAGTAATTTGTTTGTACGTAGCTGAATTCTGTACAGGTGATTTGTTTGCAGCTGAGCTCTTTACAGAATGGTTTCTTTGTAGCTGAACTCTCTACAAGGTAACTTCTTCTAGCTGATCTCTCTACAGGGAGATTTGTTTGTAGCTGAACTCTCTACAGGTGATTTGTTTGCAGCTGAACTCTCTACATGATGGTTTCTTCTAAGCTGAACTCTCTACAAGGTAACTTCTTCTAGCTGATCTCTCTACAGGGAGATTTGTTTGTAGCTGAACTCTCTACAGGTGATTTGTTTGCAGCTGAACTCTCTACATGATGGTTTCTTTTTAACTGAACTCTCTACAAGGTAACTTCTTCTAGCTGATCTCTCTACAGGGAAATTTGTTTGTAGCTGATCTCTCTACATGATGGTTTCTTTGTAGCTGAACTCTCTGCAAGTTAACTTCTTCTATTGATATCTCTACAGGGCGATTTGTTTGTAGCTGAATTCTCTACATGGTGGTCTCTTTGTAATTGAACTCTCTACAAGGAAACTTCTTCTAGCTGATCTCTCTATAGGTGATTTGTTTGCAGCTGAACTCTCTACGTGAAGGTTTCTTTTTAGCTGAACTCTCTACAAGGTAACTTCTTCTAGCTGATCTCTCTACAGGGAGATTTGTTTGTAGCTGAACTCTCTACCTGGTGGTTTCTTTGTAGCTGAACTCTACAAGGTGATTTCTTCTAGCTGAACTGTCTCTTTCCATAGTTGCATGAACTCCCTACTTCTAGCTGATCTCTCTACAGGGTGGATTGTTTGTAGCTGATTTCTCTACAGGGTGACTTGTTTGTAGCTGATCTCTATACAGGTTACTTGTTTCTAGCTGATCTCTTGAATTCTCTTCAGGGTGACTGCTCTATTAGAGTATCTCGATCTCGCACTTGCTACACCAAGTTGGATTTCGTGTTATAACTCCGTGGCTTTAAGTCTGATTCTTCTACACCATTGAAGAGCCTTTCTAAGATGATTATTCCATCTATACAGCAATTTTCAAAGCATTAGCCCAAGTGGTTTATCTGGTAGGCGTGGCAAGCAGTCGTTTTTTATTAGCTAATCTCGATTGCATAATTGTTACACACTGTTGGTTTTTTCGTTGTATCTTCCTGGTTTTTAGCTGGATTCCTTTCAAACCATAAAAGGTTTGAGGTTTAATAGTTAACCTATTCACCCACTGATTTTCAACTTCTTCCCATACGCGGTTTACCCTGTAGGCGTGACAACATATTGGTGTTATGTTTAGTGAATAATCGCTCATAGCTCTTTGCCTGTTTATCGTATTCCAGCCAAAGTTGGTGCCGAGATGCACCTTTATACCCCCCTTCTGTGTGCCAAATTTCAAGGCAATCGGATATGGTGTTCGCGTTTTATAGCAGTTTTTGTAAGTGTGCGAAAAGAGGAAGAAAAATAAGAAAAAAAATGAAGAAACTAAGCCAATTTTTGAAGTCGCATATCTCGGGAACGCCTGAAGCGATTTCGCTCAAATACCCCCTCCCCCTAGCGTACTCTTGTGTAAAGGCTGAAAATAATGGATGACCCCTAAATCTGTTCCTATTAATAGTTTAGCTGGAGCCCCCTTTTGTACTTGGACCACAGCTGTTATTGAATATCCCGGACAACTCGTGTCAATTTTAACCTGCCGCACTATCTTGAAATTATCCCCACTGTAATTCTGTAGAATAAGAGAGGGTTGGTTCCAAACGGGATTCTACTACTGTCCTCCACTCCCATGGGGTCTGACCTGGACGAAGCTGCTTGGCCAAAATCTGCGAAAGGGCTTCCAATTGTATAACTTTTACAGCAGACCCAGTATCTAATAAAGCCTCCACCAACTTTTACTAGAGCTTTGAGTGACTTGGGTGCCCCTCACCTCTTGCTCTAGAGCACTCTACACCATAGTCATGTTACACTGCAGTGGTGGAGTCATCTTACACCTGGGAAATGGCATTACTATGATATCCCATATAGCAAAGAAATCTTGCCAACTAGCACTGATGAAACAGATAGTGATTCCATTCCTTTTACAGCATGACTGTCCCGATATGGCACTGGCAGAGCTCTCAACAAGTAGCCTTTGCCAGAAGTGAGATTAACAAACTGTCATCCATCCTATGCAACCTGATGAAGAGAACAAGCACAACATACATAAAATGTGCCCTTAGGCTGATAATGTGTAGTTGTGTACCTATGCTTTCTATATATCCACCTGTTTATGTGGGCTTAGTTGCTATTAATTGTATCTGTACATACATTCTGCCATCATCTGCTATGCCACACACTAGAATTAGTTGAGCACACTGACGTATCCAATGAATTCTGGTAGTGCACTTTTAGCTATTCTTTAAAGACACTAGAATGTCACTATCTGTATCTTTTTTAGTGTTCAGCCACACTTAGTCGCTTGTTTTCTATTTTCCTCTTGGGGTGTATCCATGGCATCATGTGATCATTTTGACACATGGCCAGGCACAACTCAAACAAGTTTAGGTGCCAGGCAGTCAAAGCACTTACTTTTATTTTACATCTCACTGTTGTCCCCGACCATGTCCAGTGCTCTGACCATAGGTTGTTAATCCCACACACATTTCTGCCATTTCCAATACCAGGAATCACGTGAGAATGATCATATGACACAACTACATATTACTGTAGATTGTGTGACCGTTGTCAAAAAAATATTAAGGTCAATGAAAGTAACCAATTGGAAAGCCATTATAGACTCAGTTTAAAATTAAGTTGCAGCCATCTATCTGATTCAGTTACTCATGCCTGTATCAGTAGACCTGAGGTGGTGAATTTTTAGGCAACACATGTTTAATAGCAAAGCCTGAAGAAGCTGGTAGCACGTATGCTATTTGTCAGTGAAAGAAACGTCTATCGTAACCTCAAGTCTACTGAATAAGATGCAGGCATGAGTAACTACTTGCATGTGAATTGGATAGACTGGCTGTAACTTAATTTTAAACTCAGTGGTTTTCATGTCATATCATTGACCTAAAAAACTTATTGACAACGGTCATGTAATATGCAATATCCAGGTTCTAAGCTACCATTGCTTGTAGGCATGAGATTCAATACCTTAGGCCACCTCAATCACGCCAGAGGCATGACAGTTGAGAGGTTGCACTGGTCCTAAATACAAAAATGATAGTGGACATTAATTAGAATTGCAAAATAAGGCACAGTGGCTTGACCACAAATCAAGTCTGGTAAGGTTATTGAAGTTACATAATGCAGTTAGTGGATTTTTGTTAGTAGTAGTTGATAGACTTCTTTTTGTGTGACTTTCAATAACTTTGTTGTTTCAGGCTACAAAACCTTGAGTTCTTATGTTACTTGAGTACACTACATATCTTCAACTCTAATTAATGCACACTCACATGTGTCAGACCTCTTAACTCGCACAGTTTCACTGTGACACTCAAAAATTTTAGCCTGTACTCATGGTCTCATGGTCAGGTACCAATTTCCCAAGGTCATGCTCCAGATCCCAAGAATTCTCAAGACTTTTGCCTGTAAACCCACATTCGAAAACATTCTGTCAACTCAATATATGAAATAGAACTCACGTGATGGAGCCATCCTGTAGCCCAATGCCGTATTACAGCATCATAAGGTGACTTATCGTTTTTGTTTAGTATTAAATAAGGTTTTCTAGTATGAATCAACTATAAATGGAGTTAGCTACGAATGTAGAGGGCAGAAAATATATCACATGCCAGGGGGGCCAGATTTGGACCTAGTGAAAGGATTAGTGATAGTATCTACATGGGGCGATTACAGAAGGACAGTAATCGATTACGATTGTGATTACTTTGCTTTCTGCGATTATGATTACGATTACAGTGATTTATAAATGTAATCGATTAAATTACAATTACTTTCTAAAGTAATCTGAATACAATCATGATTACATTGTGTGGGTGTGCATACATCTGTGTAATACAAGAAACTATAGGTATGTTTATTTTGTCAACTACAGTATAAAAGTTTACAGTTATTTACTAAAGTGATTGTTATTTTTAATGAACATTAAATCTTCCAAAAGTTTTGTCAGTTAGCCTGCAAGATCTGGCCTAAATATTTTGCCACCTATGCTAAACAGTCTCTCTACTGGAGCAGAAGAGGCTGAAACAGCAAGATATTGTTGTGCTAATTTAGATAGTGTGGGATACTGACTTTGTGATTTCCAGTATTCCAGAATTTTAGTGTCGTGAGGACTACAAGGTGCAGATAAATATTCCGTTACTTCTGTCTCCACCTGATTAGGGTTTCCAGCTGCACCAGTAAAGTGGCTGCTATCATCCATAAATTTAAAGAGATTAAGTGGTTTCTTCTCTTTGAAGGTGGACTATCATCCTGGTAGTCAGTCAGCTGTGTACTGCTTTCTGGATTTACCGCAGCATTAGTGGCATCAGAAACAGCAGTGGCTTTGTGTAAAAGAGCATCAGAAAAATTTTTGCACTCAGAGCTGTCGGATGCACACCATCGATACTTAAAGCGTGGATCCAGCATTGCAGCTACAACAAGATACATTATTTCATAGTACAGGGAGAGCCTGTTATGCACAGATGACTTCAAAGTAGAAACCAATTTGCACTGGAATTTTGAATTATTCAGTGTTGCTTTTAATCCACGAATACATGGTATGATAAAACTGGCTGATGTTGTGTGTTGCTTTTGTATCAGATCTGTTGCTACTTCAAATGGAGAAAGAATTTCTATTAGATCAAATAGGAGTGCACGCTCATGCTATGTTAACTTTTGTGTGTCAAGTTGGTCAAGTTTGTCCGATGGTATGTTTAAAACAGACCGTGTCATTTTCACTTCAGAATTCCAATGTGTTACATTAAATGCTTGAAGCTTTTTGAAATTTTCCAAAAGCTCTGATGCATGGATTGATTTTCTAACATGGCTAACAATATTTGAAGATTTAGAGATGACACGCTGAAGTGATCCAATTTCTTTCATTCTATCTTTTACAACAAGCTGCAATGTGTGAGCAAAGCACGAAAGATGCTCAGGGAGATATTCAAGTATATCTTCATCATCTAACTCTGATGTTTCTCTGGTAGGATCATTTTCATCTGCACTGTCACTGTTCTGGGCTTTAGAAGCTACTGATACTTCAGACTCTGTAGATGCTTCAAACTCAGGCAAAGAAAAGGCTTTTACCATGTTTGAGGAGGCATTGTCCGAAACAATGTACTTCACTTTCTTATCAATATCAAACAACTGTGCCACACTTTCAAAGTTATCATATATGTTTTCTGCAGTATGGCGCCCTTTAAATCGTTTACATGTGAGCATACAATGCCTAAACTCATAATTTATAAAATTTGAAGTTGTTTTATAATGTAATGAGCAGTTTTCCCCAGGTAGCTGCACATTTGACAATTAGTCCAGAGATCTAAGGTAAGAGAAATGGAAGATGCCTTGGACATTTCCTCACAAAAAATTTTGTGAAGTCCTGCGGTTTTATTACTTATAAGTGTAGTAGATAAGTGTTTCCTGGATGGTATTTGGTATTGTGGATTAAGTGCTTCAACCATGCTGACAAAAGAGGGAGCTTCTACAGTTGACAAGGCCGTAGGGTTTCAGCTACATATTCAATTAACCTTGAGGTAATTTGCTTTTGACGTTGATCAGATATTGCATACTTCTTAGGGTGCAAAGGATGCACAAATGAAGTTAAACTTGAACCTGCTCCTTTAGCAGGGCAGGATATTTTCTCTACAAAGATATGAGGATCTTACATATTCAAAATGGTTAATTAAGTTCTCCTTACCCTTAAATGAGTCAAAAACCAGTTTTGCCAATCCACCTGGTATGCCATAAATTACCCTGCTGGCAAGTGTTAACATCACATAAGGTAGATTCACGTCAACTGAGGGTAGAGAGTTCCATTATCTTGGTAGCTGGCAAAAATAAAAATGACAGCAAGAAATGTTCGAGAAGGTGAAATAACACTCAAAAGTGATTTGAAGCCATTTTACACAAAAGAAGACGTGAGACTAAAGGTAACAAAATTAGACTAATAAAAATTTGCTTATCAAAACTGGCTAGAGGGAACCTTATTAAAATACTTAGAAGATTGGAGCATGTGGGTGGCTAATAATAAAGCAATACCAAAAGAAGCAAAACCTTTTTGTTTACTTCCAAGTCACACAATTGAAGGCATCAAAATTTGTGGTAAGAGTAAACAAATCCAAAGTTTTACTATTACATATGAACTTTAGCACATTCACTACCAGAGATGGTCCGATTCCTTTTATCTCACAACGAACATGCTTATGTTCTAACTGAAAGATTCAATCAGGACCCTGTTGAAATATTCTTTGCTCAACAAAGAGCCAGGGGAGCTCGTAATGATAACCCTTCTGTGGCTCAATTCATGGACAATACTCAAGCACTAATTGTACAGAAGTCACTTGCACAAAGGCAGAAGCATAAAGAGAAGAAGAGAACCACTGAATCTATCACCATTGTGTCGACCGCTAAAGAAACGTAGATGCATCAGAGCCATTAAATTCACATGACTATATATACAATTTATTATGGCACATATTGCTATACTATACATATTAATGATTAATGAAGTTCTTTTCTAACTCCTTTAGTACCACGGACATTGGTTTTGTTAGCTTGCTTGAATTCTTCAAAAAATTTCCCTGCCACAGAAAAACCTCGTAATGTGTACCAAAGAGAAACAATATCATTAAGAAGTTCAAATGATTCCACTTCATTTGGCAAATCTGCAATCAGCATCCAAAGTAGTTTTACACTTTCATCATTTAATGCTTCACCCACAACTTCTTCCCTTGAACGTCCCTTCTTAATCAGTTCATAAATGACCAATTCTATAGCTGAAAAACACCGGAAAGTGTCCAATGAGACATGCATTAACCCACCACGATCCGTTGTTTGTGTCCAGACTTTGACATAGTCCATAAATGAACTGTATGCCTCAACATTTCCTTGATCTTCACCCAACATATCATATAAGGCATCCAAGAATTCTCTAGACTTGCGGTCATCATTCTTCCTGTATCGGTTGATCAACTTTCTTACTACATACCCAGCTGCATAATATATCGCATTCTCCTCTATTACAGTAAGCTCTCGTGGAGACACAGGTGTGTACACTGGGATGCTTACTTCATTTTGCTTAGTAAACAACCTTTCCACTATCATCTATTTTACACATAGTACATGCATGACCCCACAAATTGTCTCAGTTACTTTTCAAGCTTACCACAGTTACATGGAAATGCTGCATATGAGAAAGATAAGTCACAAACAGCACCAGAAACAGATAAATGCCGTAAACGGAGCTCAAGCCATCCTACTCTTACACCCGGAATTTTTACTGTCTATTGTCCTCATTCTGTACGCTATGGATTTGAAATGTTGACAGAATGTGAGTCTCCACGTCATCCATTTCAAATCTTCAAAACTCGTTTTTCAAAGCCACCTGGAATGATTATATATGACAATGCATGCAGTCTCCATCAGTACTGCCTTAACAGAGAGCCCATATTCTTCCAAACTACAACTTTTTATGTAGATCGTTTTCACTGGAGGGGACACATTGGATGTTCTTCTGGTTACTGTTTAGATGAATACTGCACTATGGATATAAAATCGATCAATTCACAAGTTAATGAACAAGCAAATTCTGGTCTGCAACGGATAAAGGGACAGTTTGCATACATGAATTATTCAAACTTCATTGTTCATTTAAAATTGTTTCTTGCTATCAAGAACATGGACATCTGTATCAAGCAGAAACTTTGACTGTAAAGCTCATTTAAGTTCACTGCATTAGATGTATGTACAGATCTAGTAGTGATAGAAGTTTTAAGCAAAGCACATATTAATAATAACATTCAGAAATCATTGATACTACAAGTTACAGAAAAAAATGCAGTAGTAAGATCTCTGAAATCCACCACAAATAGTGTATCTACACCCCCATTTAACATACAGGAAGAACACTGCAGAAGAAATATCCAAGAAATATCCCAACTTTCATTAATGGAATGCTAATGAAAGTGAAGAACAGGCTACTACCCGACAGAGCAAACTTGATGACTTTAAAAGAGCTTCCTCATTTATACCATAAGAGTAATTAGTCAACTATTTCTTACGTCAATGCTATCTGTTGAATTGAAGGACAACCATTTGTGTATGTAGACAAGTGGTATTGTATATTCTACCCACACACCTCTTGTATATTCTACCCACACACCTCTTGTACATCACCACAAGTAAGAGTAACCAGATCTGGTGACTTCTAAGAATGGTAATAATGAGCTACTATCCCCACTTTTATTTTATTATTCCTTGCTTTGTAATGATCATATCTTTACCTTAAGCCACACCCATGTTCTGATATGAGTTTAGTCATCAAGTACGCTGGGCATGCATTACATTATGCCCTGGATTGTGTATAACTGTCTATTGTGGTTCCTTGTGTAACCGAGATAATTTTGCTGCATGGCTGTTTATATCCCACCAAAGTTTCTCTCTGTCTGGTGGATGAAGTTTAAATGGAGCTTGCAGGGTAAAGCTTGAGCCACAAGAAAATGTATCACCAAAACTCATTCTACCTGAATTGCCCCAGCCAATTGGTGACATGAATGACAGAACTCTTTGTTCCATTTTAACTGGAATAGGCAAAGATTTAGCAATAGATTGGAAAGGAAATAAGCCTGAATGGTGGCCTGATGCAATACCATTTGTGCATCCATGTGAAACACCACCACAACTGAAAGGTATACGCTGTATACATAATATATTATTACTTTGATGTCTAAATATTTCTCTGCAGGAAAATGGTCACAGTGTCTGAAGACAGTATTGGAAGTCATCTATAAGAAATTTGGAAATGAATCACTGCTTAATGAAAATCACTCTTCTGGATTCCAACAAATATACGAAGACAAAGATGATACTACTGAGCAATCTACAGAAGGAAATGAGGTAAGAAAATAAATTAATATTTCTGTACTTTAAGGATTTAAACAGGAACAAAATGCAGATCCATTACTCGTGCCACAAAATATAGAAGGAGCTGCACCGGAAGAGGGAATAACTTTGTCACACTTGCCTGATCACAATGATACAGAAACTGTTGCTTCTTTGCTCACAGAATTTGAACAAGAAAAGACTGCATCACCTCTGCCACAAGATACAGAAGACTTTACTGCTTTGTTTAAAGAGTTTGAACGAGAAAAGACTATGTCTCCCCTGCCAAAAAATACAGAAGATGCTGGTGCTTTGTTTGATCATGAAAAGAACATGCCACCAAAGACAGGAGATCAACAGCAATCCCAGCATCAATTGCCTTTCACTCCATTGGCAGTGCGAAGACCACGGAGACAGCAAAGAAAGCGTAAACCATATGGCCGTACATAAGGGTACTAGCTACTAATGAACACTATATTAGTTACTGCTTTGCTGTGTATGTAATTATTGCTAGAATTTTCTCTTGACTGAAGTATTCTGAACATATACCCGGCAAGATACAATAATTGAATATTAACTTCAGAGTTACCAACTATATAGTGACAGTAAATATTCATGCAAAAGCTGCCAAAACTGGATAACACTAGCTACAATCCGAAAGTTGCCAAAAGTGGCAAATAGTGCCATCCAACAGTTTCCAAATACGGCAATTTTCTGAGAAATTTTTAAACTAAATCCCACAATCGATCCTGTCATGACGTGCTATATAAAGTTACAGAAACTTTTAGTAAATTTGGATACTTTTAGGCACCATTTTATGAGGTTGCCTAGAAGTATACTATGCAATTCAAAAGTTGCCGGCTTTGGAAACTTTGACATTATCAAAGTAACCACAAATAATAGTTTTAAACATTTCCAATGGTGGCAACTTTTGGAAAGTAGAAAAATTGCCAAAAATGGCAATTTTGGGTTGCCTGAAGTTGCCAATATTGAAAACTTTGGGATGCCTGAAGTTGCCAATATTGGCAATTTTGGGTTGCATGAAGTTGCCAAAATTGGCAATTTTGGGTTGCCTAAAGTTGCCAATATTGGCAATTTTGGGTTGCCTAAAGTTGCCAATATTGGCAATTTTGGGTTGCCTAAAGTTGCCAATTTTAAAGTTGCCAATTTTGGCAACTTTTAGGCTGTCCAATTGTTGCCATAAACGGTTTGTAACATACCTCGAGGCAAGGACCTAAAGAAAATTTAGAAAAATGAAACAATAACTTCTTAGCAACCGTTAGTTTCTTCAGACTCCTGTTAGTCCCATGAGTATGGTAAACACGCTTTACTGTATAAACAGAAGAACCTGATGTACCCCGGCGTACTGCATCAATCTTGCCATCAGCAGACATTAACACATTAAAACATGTAGTCTCAATGCCATTGTTGATCCATACTCCCATCATCTGCTAGGTAGTCCGTTCTGTCCCCAAGAATGCTGGTTGGAACGCTACACACTTGGTTAGAATCTTTCATGTGTGGACTTAACAGGATAAACAATATCTGTGGCTGAATAATATCTGTGGCTGAATAAAGTCGTTGTCTAGTTGACGGTATCATCTCATAAATTGGTAATCAATATCTCCCTCATAAAAAAGGATGTTGTTGCTTCAATTGCACAACCCAGACAGAAAACCTCTTTCTACTGAAAGTAATCCTCAAATTGTTTTGCCTGCAGGTGTCAAACGCAACTCGAACCAAGTACACCTTAACTACCCATTTTGTGAGGTATATGTGCTTATTGTTTTTTTGCATTATATTTGTATGACGATTATCAATTTCTTGTATGAGCTGTTAAAGGAAGTCTGGTAGTTAATTTACATTATCAAGAGTAAACATATTATTAACGGTTCTACTTAAAAGGGATGGGTAGTGCCAAATAATGCAAACCAGGAATGAGCAACATTTATTTTTGAGGGATATAATTTTTGTGAATGCAGTAATTTCCATAAAATTGAAAAGATCAATGCTATTCGTGAAATGAGATCGTGGTAAAGATTGAAAGTAAACATTCGCGAAAATTACATCGTGTGTATACTGTTGCAGTAGTCATGTGGCACAAACAAAACTGTGTGTGGAATAAAGTGCTCTACATCTAGCTACCAGTGGACGATATGGCAGTACTAAATTTCAGGTCAGTGGGGAGTGTGAAATGCCAGTACTGGCCGGTGGATTAAGGGACGTGAGTGTACACGTGTGTCTGTTGTGTGCGATGGATAGTATTTAATGCATTACGTGACTAGCTACGTAGCTTTATAGGGTTGTGCTGCTATAATTTTTTGGCCCCTATTGCATGCCACGTGTGGTCGCGCCCCCGTTTTAATGAATCCCAAACGTGCCTGCAAATGCTGCAGCGCCCGATAGACTTAGGAAATACACTTCTAAGTCATTGCCAGCTCAGTCAAAAGGAAGAGCTTTTCTGTGAGACTTCACACCAATTGTGTGAACTGGATGATAGTGATATTAATGTTTTCATGCATGGTCTCATTGATTACTATGCTGCACACCCAGCCATTAGGCAATATGACACTACCTGTGTGGTACAATATAGTCAGTGGTACATACAATGAAGGTGAAAACTCTGATGACAGTTCTACTCAACTGCCACGTTTTCAACTTCAGAATAACCTGGGAACTATTGTACATAGAAGGCACCAAGCTTGCTTGAGAGTTCCAATAATGACATCAGAATCCCTTGGAGATGATTATAATTACCATCTATTTTTGTTGTATTTCCCATGGTCTGAGGAGACACTCAAAGAGTGGCATTTGACCATGTGGTGCAGTTAACTCGTGCTTGCCAACAACTTATGGGAGAGAGACACTCCCGGAGCCACTTCACTTGTTCATTACAGGTGGAAGTGGCACTGGTAAGAGCCATGTCATTAGTGTAATCAAGGAACACATTGAACAAGCACACACAGGGTCTCAAAATTCTTGCATATTGACAGGCCCTACTGGTGTGTCAGCATTCAACATAGGGGCAGTGACTGCCCGCACTATGCCTCCCTGTAGAACACAACAGGTCTACCAAACTCAGTTGCATGTGTTGAGGTTATTATGGAAAGATGCTCATACTGTAGTCATACCAGCTTCATGAAAGACAAGGTGTTCATATTTGCATACTGCATGGTGAGTTGCTGAATCCATACATGAACAACTGTACATGTGTGTACAAGAACCACACCTACAGTAGTGAACTTTGCACACACAAGCTTGTAGGCGATGGACTACATAAAAGACTTCGATCTTTGCTTGTGATAGTACATTCCACTTATCTCCATTAACATGTATAACAGTGCAAGTGCTGGCCATTTCCATTGCAGATTTGTGTCTTTTGTTAATTTCACACTGATGATGAGTTGTTTTGCCTTTCTTTGATTTCAGGATTAGTTCATAGTACACGTCATGAGCTATGCAAAACAAAATGTTTAAGAGTTTGTCAAGTAGACAACTTTTAGAAGGCATAAAATGCCTCCACAAACATATCAAGACACATGGTAGTGTGTCGTGCGGCCCAAGAAGCCAGCGCACAACACCCATGAGTATTGACAGGAAGAAAGAAAATGCACTTTTTGCACCTCTGTAGCTCTGTGCTGCCTTGATGAAACAAGATGATGTTTGCTGTGGACATGCCTACCAACTTCAGTACTCCACATTCCAAATTTGAGCAAAATCACTTCAAGCATTCTCAAAATATGCAACTTCAAAAATTGGCTTAGTTTCTTTGGTTTTTTTTCTTATTTTTCTTCCTCTTTTCGCACACTTACAAAAACTGCCATAAAACTACAGCGTATGTACACTGTAGTCTAAATGCATAATTCTTGATTTGTAACACATACCAGGAGGAACACTTGGGCTGGCCGTCACTGGCGGTACTTGGACATCTACAGTAGTTTAGTAAAACATAATAAACACTTATGACAAAATCTTTCAGTACAATGCATAAATATTAAAACAAGTGTAAGGAAAACTCAGAAATTTTAGTTGGATTAGGGAGTGAAGAAAATACAGTAAGTAGTGAAACAAGAGAGGTTGTCTACACCATTTTGAACATAGATACATATGAACCCTATAAGTCAGTCTATAACCATGACTAAATTAGTGATGAAATGTCTATTAGTATATCTGCAGATGTAGACAAGCTATTCCCTTGTTTCACTACTTTTTCTTTGATTTTTTAATCACGGTGGATGGCCTGATTATGACGGCCGAACATTTTTTCTGTTCATTTTGCTGCATATCAGCCATTAAGAGGCCATCACAGCCATATAATCTCATGTCTAGACTTCAGTTGTGGTCTGCCTCCATTTTGAAGTCTATCCGTAAATACACACGATTTGTGTGATAGCTAGTGAATATAGCCACAGGGAAGCTGTATTGCGCTATTGATAAGAGTAAAGAGTGAGTTCAACTTCTTTCTGCCCCCGGTGGATGTCACGTCAAACAAACTGTAGTGCTTATATGCTGTAGTGCTTATATGCTGTAGTGCTTATATGCTGTAGTGCTTATATAGGACTAAAAGGCAGTAAGGCTCAGCCCTAATAATGACCAAGTGGCTATGGTCCCAACCGATTTCCAATCAGTTTACACAGAAATGGTTTGCATTTAAGTGGTCACCTCTATAACACATTATAATTACAGCCAGCTTTTGGAGTCCCAAACAGCACTTCGTTATACAAAAAAGCCTCTCAAAAAAGTGGCTAGCAACAGCCACGACGGTGAGTAAACTAGTTACACTACTTTGTACTTCTATGACGATTTATACTCACAGTTGTGTTCTTTATAGATAAGCTTACAGCCGCTCCATGGTTTTGTATCTTTGTGTGATTCTAATTAAAGCTCACCTCATGATAAGTTGTTAACAATTGTGTGTAGTTATTCATTATGTACAAATTCAGATATGAGTATTATTGTACACGTGCCCTGTAGTAAGGCAGCTAGCCTAGTGATAATTAGTGCTGAGCAATAGTAGAAAAATCACTATCATGATAGATATTGAAGTATTATTCACGATACGATTATATCACGATAATTATATTTGATTAGGAGTGATGATCTTCAATCAAGTTCCAAGTATCATGAATAGGGATCGGGACAAAAATTTTCTAAACTCTCTAATAGAATGCATGCCAAAAGCAGCCTTCCACGCTTTGGATGTGTTTCAGAAACCTTCCAAACCTTCCTCTAGTGTTGTAAAGACTGACCTGAAAGTATAAAACACAAGGGAAGTGGTTTTGGGAGTTATAAAAAATTTCCAAAATCGTCCCAAATCTTTTTCTTGTTTTGCGTGCCTACAGCCCACAGGAAGTAGATCTCAGTACTAAAAACGTATGACGTATTTTAAAATCATTCCTACCCAGGTCTGTGTGGTATTAAAATCTTTGCTTTCTAATCATGGCTTTGAGACACAATTCACCCGCAAAGCCATAAAAGCCAAAGTACAGCAGTTTAAAAATGCCATTTGAAGCAATGCACGGGACTACAACGCATAAAGATGTATTAAAATAAACATTAAACATAAATGCTGCCTACTGAAATTTGTTTCTGAATGTTTTAGAGTTCTTCAACTTACGTCAGTGAAGGCTGTGTGGCCCATAGCCCATCATTGAAAGTGCATTCTGGGCACTTTCCTAAGGGCTGCTACAGCCATTTATCAGTCAAGAATCGACATGACAAGTCTTGTAAGATATCAGAAATAGCGTAACCATTCGAATTGAAAAGGGTGTGTGTCCCCTTTGTACGCGATCAAAAGTTAAGGGCAACTCTGAGGCTCTGGGGGAAAGAATTTGTGTAAGAAAACAGTATAGCCTTCCAGAATATGTATCAGGCCTTGTAAGCTACCACAAATAACAGAATTATAAAGAGGGCATGTCTCCTTTGTACACGATCGAAAGATTGAGAGCAGTTGCCTTAACCCATTAACGGCGGTAGCCGCCATATGGCGGCATGGATTTAGAAATCCACATGATTTGGCAAAGCACGCTAGTTTAACCATAAAGCAGCTCCATAAGGGCCGACGCGCGTGTGCTAAGATTTGTACGACCACACCCCTTAGGTTACTAGGATAAATGGTCCTTCCCGCAAAGCGATTCGCATTTTGCGCGTAAATGACATAATGGCATCCCGACTTTCCGTAACAGACGTTCTCGATACTCTTCTTGATGATGGATTCAGCAGTGATGAGAGCGACGATAATGAAGGAGAAGAGATATATGCCTACTTGGGCGAGCCTGTTCTCCGTCGAAGCGAATTGGAGGCTGAAGCTGTACTCGAACCAGTGGCAGACGCTTGGGGTGCTGCTGACGACCTGAATGAGGACAGAGATGATATTGAAGACAGGGACAATCCTTCTACTGAAGACATGAACGATGCTACTACTGAAGAGAGGGTTGATGAAGAACAGTTTGATGATGCTTCCAGCGAACAAAGTGAAGCCATCAGTAGGACAGGAAGTATGAGTGATCACAATGATAGAGATGAAAGTGTAAGTGATTTCACATAGATATGAATAGGTGACAACTAAGGTATAAATGGTTGATGATAAATATGCACTGGTGAAAAGAGATAGAATACATACAAGCATACAAATAGAAAACATACAGACAATAGATAAAAAAATACAAGTTGTGGCTAAGTAAAATTATTTATGAGTGACTACATAATGCAAATAAATCTTTGTATTCCTCTGCAGCAATCCAGTTCAGAACACCCAAGTTCTCCCAAGCAACGACGACTTAATCCTACTGATAGTGACACTTCCGATGATGACTTCATACCAACATCACCTGATCGACCAACCCGTGCCACCACAGCAGCTCGAGGAGCAGCACGTGCACATAGACGAGGACGGGGTACAACAAGAGGTGGTGGTGGTGTAGGACCTACTGACAGTGCCAGGCATGGACGTGGTGTACGTCGCAGTGACAGCAGAGGACGTGGTCGTGGCAGAGAGCGTAGTCGGAGTAGAACAACTAGTCTTGGTAGAGGACGTGGACGTGGCAGAGGACGTGGTCGTGGTGCTGGTAGGGGACATGGGACCATACCTGGTGATGTACCTGGAGAGTGGGAGAATATAGAGCCCACACACACTAAATTTAGCTACTCACCAACTCCTGGTCCAAATGTACAATTTCCACCAAACACAAGGCCAGTTGATTTATTTTATTTGTACTTTACTGATGATGTTTGGGACTTGCTGGTCACTGAAACCAATAGTTATGCTGCTTTGCGGTTTCCCTGTCGGCAATATGCAAGACCGTGGAAAGATGTCACCTGTGAAGAAATGAAGGCATTTATTGGAATGCTCATAATGATGGGGATCTTACACTTGCCACACCTTGACATGTACTGGCAGGTTGATGAGGAGATCCTGAGTACTCCTGGTATCTCAGAAATAATGAGTAGAGACAAGTTTCTCCAGATCTACCGTTTCCTTCATCTTGCTGATAATAGACAGCAACATCCAGCAGGGCATCCACGACATGACAAACTTTTCAAAGTGAGAAACTTGCTGAACTTGGTCACTGCCCAATGTGCTTCCAATTACACACCTCACCAGGCTGTGACTGTAGATGAGGCTATGATTCCTTTCAAGGGTCGTCTCAACTTCAAGCAATATATGAAGAACAAGCCTACAAAGTGGGGGATAAAAGTGTTTGTGTTGTGTGATGCAACAAATGGGTACATATACAGAATGCAAATATACACAGGCAAAAACATGGAGTCAAACCTTGATGTTGGGCTTTGTTCAAGAGTTGTACTGGAACTTATGGATGGACTTGAAGGGCATGAAGTTTACACCGACAATTATTATACCAGCCCTCGCCTGTACATGGCCCTGTATGAAGATCAGAACAATGCTTGTGGGACAGCTCGAACAAACAGAACAGGGTTTCCTAAGTCAATAATTAGAAGGACAAGGGAAGATAGGGGATACCATAATTACCTATCAAATGGTCCACTCCTTGCAGCAGCATGGTATGATCGAAGACTTGTCTATTTTCTATCAACCTTTCATGACGGGGCATCACATGGAGAGACAGTCCGACGTACTAATCCTGATGGGACATCAAGTGATGTTCCTTGTCCGCCACTGCTACCTGATTATCAGCAGTACATGCGAGGGGTGGATCGCAGTGATTAGCATATAGGATACTATAATGTGGGGAGAAGATCCCACAAGTGGTGGAAAAGAGTTTTTGCTCACCTGATAGAATGTGCTCTTTACAATGCTTACATCTTAGAGAGATACTCCAATCCATCACTGTATGCTGGTTATCCAAGTCGACGAAAGCGAAGTTATCTTAGCTTCCGCATTGCAGTAGCCAATCAGCTAATCGGACCTTATCGTTTCCGGCAACGAGCTGGTCGTCAGCGGAGTGGGGAGCATAGTGAAACACGACTGAACTTGAATCTTGGTCACTGGCCTATACAACAGACAAAGAAACTTGAATGTGTAGTGTGCAACATGACAAGGAACAAGCAACATCTTTCTAGAAGTGAACTGAGGCATGAAACTCGATTTAAATGTTCTTACTGTAATGTACATTTATGTGTAAGTGACGATAGGGAATGTTTCAAACTTTATCACACAAAGGTAGAATACTGGAACACTAGCTAGCCCAACTGTAGTAACTAGTACACAGCACTTTATTGTTTTGCATATAATGTTTTGTAACAAATGCTAATTGCTTGTATACTAATCTATATTAGCCAGTAAACAATAACCAATACAAATACGTCCATTCACTCACGTAAACATCACGATACCATTGATCTACTTCGATAGACTCGTTTGTTTCATACTTCCCCCTAAGAAATCGCTCCGTCATTGATCGTTCCTTTGCTGCTATGACCTCTATCATCACACTGAATTTGTGAAACGTGACGACGCCATTGTTATTGCATGAGTATTTACGCATGCGCGTACGGCAATCGTATCAAAAATCTATGGCTGAATACGCTTACCTGAAACATCACCTTCCGCTCTCAGGGAAATGAAGCGCTTCACCCGTCGGCGTATACAACGCAGTTGTGATGAAGTAAGGTTTGTTGTTAGCTGTCTAAAGTTAGAATAACTGTGTCAAGTATGGTTTTATCGTTTGCATATAAAAATACCAAGTTATAAAATATTGTAATGTATATGTGGTTGCTGCTATGGCAACAAATTGCATATAGTTGTATCCCTTGGTCCATGGGGAACATAGTGATATATGGTTTCCAAGGGGTTTAACCGTTTGTTTGCTTAGAAAAGAGGCTTGTCTTGAGTCATGCGTTTTTTTTAATTGCCTTCAGGAATTCAGCTGTTAATGGGTTAAGGATCTGCACGGGAGAAGACTAAATAATAGCTATTAATAGCTACAGATAGCTACTTTTTACAGATTGGTGGGGTTTTCCAGCTATATAATTTCAATGCCTTTAATTGTTGTGGATCAAAGCATTTAACAAGCTGGGTGAATATAGCCTGTGCATGATCATGCTTTTTCAGAGTCTATAGCTATTCCATAAGACTGATCATGAGTACACACTCTACCTGTAGCTAGTAGACAGATGCTTGAGCATCATGGAGCAAGCCTTCACATACTGTGTCCATTTCTTTTTATCCAGCTAGATAACCACAACTTACTCTGCCATCAGCAGAACAGCGCCAGAAAAAATTCCGTAATTTTAAAACGCTTCTTTCAGAATGAAGTAAAGTGAAAATACCAAAAACCTTGGTAGCATCATGATCCCCAAAGCAAGAGGAGTTCCAATATCTTTGTGTTGTGTCAGTACACCTAAGGAGACGGACGATATAAGCATTAGTCTGCCTTGCATCGGACAAGCAGTTCACTGTTGCTTTATTTCTCAAGTTTTCGTCTTCGCTGGTTCACCCTGGTCATAGGAAAGGCCTGGAAGACAAAACGTACCCAGCAATGGATTCGCTTGTTCATGGAGAACCCGATGGTCCAACTTGCATCTTGGTAGAGGACTGCATTCATTAGTTATGATCATTTTATTAAGCGCCTGTAGTTTATATACAGTAAGTTATCGCTGTACACATTGATATTTGCTATTGCCACTTTGTAGCGCTGTAACCTCAAAAGTTTTTGGCTTATAGAGCTAAAACTCTGCTTGATCGTTAGGTTAGTTCTGTTATGTCTTGTCTTGCATGATGCTCTAGAGTGAAGTTTGCTATCATGGAGCATTACTGTAGCCTTGCTGTATCCACGTGGGTCACTCAAGCACGAGTCGTGCGTGTACATGGGATGTTTCCTGTGAGCTGTACTTGTATGTTTCGGGTAGTCTCGAGCGAGTGAGACTACGTTTTGAGTGTTCGATTCGTGTTGAGTAAACGAGTAGTTATGTGATAACTAGGCCGGTATTAATGTTTATACTTTAAAATTATTCAGTGAGTCTGGTTCCACGTAGCTACTGTGAGTTTACAGACAGCAATTGGGTGTGGCTCACAGAAGTACTTATCCTACTGCAAGACTAGACTCGTACAATAATCAATTAGTGGGCATGGCTCCACGTAAGCTTGCAGACAGCAACGGACACAGTTTCATGTTACAGACTGCACCTACTAATGAATGGGCGTGGCTGAGCATATGTTTGTAATGCGATAAGTGGGCGTGGCTCACGAAAGAGTTACGCGACTAGCATTTATAAGTTTGCATGTCGTCGAACGAAAGCTTCATTTCTCACGTAATCCAATTTGTAAACCGGGATAATTTGTAAACCGGGATAATTTGTAAACCGGGTCAGACCCGGATAATTTGTAAACCGGGTCAGACCCGGATGACCCAGAGAAAATGTGACCCAGTTGATCTGACCCGGTTTCAACACTGATATCAGCTACTGAACAGAAATCCCTGTCTCATCAACATGCTATACAAGACCAGTATCCACAATGGGCAATTGGAAACAGTGGAAATGAAAATTGGAGATGGAAAACAGAAATGGAAAAGAAATAATTATTGTATACATGTATAGAGAAAATGCTCACTTAGCGACCACCTCTTGAAAACATTTACAAAAACCACCTGTGTACAAAGACCACCTTGTAAGGTACACTTATTGTCATAATTCATTAGATGACTTTGCAATCACCTTTTTATAGAGACCACCCTAGTAAGTTCCAAACATTATTTTTATGACATATAGAAAAGGGTCAATGTCATCTGCTGTATTTTGGTCCAAACACACTTCACTTAAGCTACCTGGCTATCCGTACCATTATCGCTTAGTGTGTACCAAAACGAGTCATTCAGAAATAGTCCATGCAATATACTGTAACCTACTGTATCAAAGAAAAATGAGATGGTAAGAGCCTAGCTGTTTTGGAACTTAGCTATGTGTCTTTGTAAAGAAGTGGTCTTTATAAAAGGTGACTGTGAAGTGGTCTTATTAATTTAATGCCATTAATGTATACATTAGCCATTTTTGGAATCTAATCACAATGCAGTCTTTGTATGGAGGCGGTCTTTGTAAGAAGGTGATCTTTAAGAGGTGGTCTATAAGCAAGGATATACACTAGAATACATTTATGTGACAATTAGACTATTTCCAGTTTCTATTTCTGTTGTTAATAATTACCCATCTACAATTATCCCAGAAGCTCACTTAAACATGTTGCACAGATGGCACACAACCAGTATCTAAATAAAAACATATTTGCAAGGTGAAGTCCAACTTAACATTATATATTTCCCAACTTTACACTCCGGCAGACACAGTAATTGCACACAACAAATATTTACATGTAATGATAACCAATAACATACCTGTCTCAACATTCAAACTTCTAATGTGCGATTTGGATTGTTTTTTCAAAATCCAGTCACATATATGCTTGCTTAATGTGTGAAACACACTGAGAATGTGGCATGCAAATACCCTCAACATGCAAAGATGCATGCTCTTGGCTAGGGAGCTTGCGGACAAGTTTCACTAGAAAATGAATCTGGTAGTGGTTTTAACTGAAAGCTATATTACAGTAAAATCTCTACACTTTAGGACCAAAATATTTTGGTTGTAATAAAGAACTGAGATCTTTTTGTCCTTATTACAGAGGTTTCCTTACTTGAAAGAGTCCTTTATAAAGAAGTTCAACTGCAATATATGAGTAGCTTTATTCATGGTGGGTGGCTAGCTACCCCATCCAGACCCCTTGATCAGTCCCTGATACATGCTGCAAGCACACCTGAATGTTATCGGTAACTGTTAACGAGCATTTTAATAAATGATGTATTGTGCAACAGTAGGCTATTTCATTTTAGTGAAAATCAGTGACATCATGATACCTAGCTACTGTTCCTGTCAGTTTCTATTATGATATACATAGCTACTTAACCTACATCAAACCCGTTATACTTCTAGCTAACAACCATTATACTGATTGGCCAAAAGTGCATGCAACAAACCCATAGGAGGCAATATGGTAGCTAGGTAACTAGGTTCTGGAACAAGGGCCAATTCCGCATCAGACAAATCTTGACTAGTACTGTTGATTTGTAGGATTAATATAATGTTGTATATTATACATATTGGTATATTATTTCACATTCATCTACTAACTTGCCCATCAACAGATGGGGAGGAATCTGTGTTCAACAAATCCATATAGTGTGGCTGGCCTCACTTATATTCTGCCGCAGGCCCCAAGGGTAGTTAGCATGTCATGCAACTGTGAATTGGTTAGACAGGCTCACTCCATCATGATAGGATGAGTCAGTTGAAAAAAAGTGTTTTGTACATACCTTGGTATTGTAGCTAGCAATAGTAAAGATTGTTTTAACTGGACTCTTCCTCCTCCTCATTGTTACTATTAAACAGCCATTGTAGTTGTATTATTCCTTCTGCACGCGATAACTTTGATCACCAAAACATACACATAAGAAATACAAGTCTATTTATACTATGCAAATCTTACAATACCATGGTTACAATACAAAAACAAGTTGTTTACCTATTAATAAGATATCTAAACATCCATAAATAAGATGTTTACATAAATGCTAACAACATTTACACTTCCATAGTTATGAGTGCTAAATAACCTAATTACAAAACTCAACAAAACAGTTCATGAGTAAAGAAGCGGTTGGAAGAATTCGATCAGAAGAATGACAAGTATCCTATGTACAGATGGGCTCGTTCATACATGATGCAAGTCAGCAACTTGCTTCAGTTCATGAGAGGTACCCGGGATTGTAACTGGCTTTTGCATCTTGCTTCTCTAGTGTGTCTACTTCTTTGCATTCAACAGGCATGACTATGCCCAGAATATTCCAGATCACATAGCACATATGTACGAACTAGAGACCAGCCATCCACACATATGGAATGATCTGAAAAGTGGAGAGTTTGTTGTCAACACAAATCCCATTGCGTTCACATCCATTGGCCCAGATCAAGCCCAGGAGCATCTAAACTAAGTACTTAAAGGTGATGGTGCCATTTCAGGCATAACAACTGATCCTCAAGGATTGCTGAAGTACTGTCTGAGTTCACCAGAACTCGCAAGACTTGCTGGAGAGACTGAACAGATGCTGAACATTACAAAAACTAGAGGAAAGAAGCACCATCAGCATTCTTCAGCCAAAACCACACAACAAGAGCAAGCTGTAAGGCAACTGAAGATTGTGGTGGCAAAATAAAACCTTATATCGGAGAATGAAGATACTTCAGAGTTAAACCTCGTCAACCTTGTGACAAACAGGATAATGCCTGCATCAGTACAGCATGACATACTAGACATAGAAACACGTGGGAATGAAGCATTTGTCACACATGTAAAGGAAAGAGTCAATGGTGAGATGACCATATGGGACAAAATGACAAAAATGAAGTATCTGACTTGGAAGGATGGATGCAAAACTGTCAATCTCAAGGCAGAATCAGAAATAGTTTGCTTGAAAGCAACAAACTCCCTGTTTGTTTGCTTGCTCCTCATCGCAAAATCTCCAAGAGAACTTGATCTGGAAGACATTGTAGGAAAGCATGAGTTTGCTAGTTCCAATGCCACACTGATGAAGCCAGATGGTTCTCTACTACCCAGTAACAGCAAGTCTATCCTCACACACGAACTTGAACATATGGCTGCCACCTCTCAAACTGGAGAGGGGTTAACCAACCAACGCAGCCTGGCCAGTATTATTATAGATGGCATGGCTGTTGTACAGGAGATGGTTGTCTACAAAAGCCAAATCAAGACCTGTAAAGATCTGTTGGACTACTTTGTTCGTAGCATTGACAGTAAATTGGTTGGTTACATTGATGCATATGTAGTATTTGACAACTACAGCATCAACAATTCACTAAAGGACAGAACCAGAGAGTGTCGCACAGCAGGGAGAACACAGGACAAGGGGTATAAAGTAGATGAAATTACACGCATTACAGACTTCAAGTCATTTCTGAGCACCAAGGAAACAAAAGCCAATCTTGTATTATTTCTTGCACAAAAAGCTGTTCAATTGTGCAAAGTACCACTCACCACACATGTGCATAAAGGCGTCTTTTCTGCCCAGCCAAACATAGTGAACGTTCCAAGTACGCAAGAGGAATACACTGTTGATCTTGTATGCAGTGGCAGTGAGTCGTCAGGGCAATACTGTTCACATATATTCTTGTGATACTGATGTGCTAGTACTTGCACTGCGAAGAGTTCCAGATCTCAAGCCAAACAGTGTTATCATCATGGATACTGGAAATAAATGACGACAAATCAAACTCAAGCCCATTTATGTTGCTGTAGGTGTGGAAAGAGCAGCAGCATTGCCAGGATTTCATGCACTCACTGGTAGTGATACCACTGGTCACATCAAAGGAAAGGGGAAGTCATCATGTTTCAAGGTTTTCATGAAAGCAGATGAAGATGTTATCTGTGTTCTTGCTGGGCGGGGTGTTGGAGTGTACTCATCCCCAGGGGTGTTGGATGGATGTGAAAAGTTTTTGTGTCAGCTGTTCAACTCTGAGTTTACATCAGCCAAGGCACTGAGGTGGCACATGTTCAAGAAGCTGAAGAGTAACCAAGGTGTGGAGAAGCTACTTCCAACTCAGGAATGTATAACTGAGCATATATTGTGTGCACACCTACAAGCCAGTGTATGGTTGCAGGATTTAGTAGCTAGACCAATAATACAGGATCCAGTTACTCTGGGATGGCAACAACTGGAGGATGGCCACTATGTCCCAGTAGTCTTAAAAGTTCCAGCAGCACCAGAGGCTGTGGTGGAACTTGTGAAGTGTTCGTGTGTCGCCAGCAAGTGCAGTGGACGGTGCTCTTGTAAGATGCATAATCTAGCGTGTACAGAGCTCTGCAAGTGTGAAGGAGCTGAGGACACATGCCACAATGTTACAATTAGTCAGAATCCAAGTGATGATGAGGAAAATGAGGACTTTGAAAATCAAGACTTAGATGATTAATTGTTATTATTATATATAATTATTAACACCTATTAGTGCACCAACACCTAAAATCAAGACACACGGTAGTGTGTCGTGCGGCCCAAGAAGCCGGCGAGTAACACCCGTGAGTATATTGACAGGAAGAAAGAAAACGCAATTTTCGCACCTCCGTAGCTTTGTGCTTCCTTGATGAAACAAGACGATTTTTGCTGTGGACATTCCCTCCAACTGCAGCACTCCACATTCCAAATTTGAGCAAAATCGCTTCGCGCGTTCCCGAGATATGCGACTTCAAAAATTGGCTCAGTTTCTTGGGGTTTTTTTTCTTCTTATTTTTCTTTTTCTTGTCGCACACTTACAAAAACTGCTATAAAACTTGAACGCCATATCCGATTGCCTTGAAATGTGGTACACAGAAGGGGGATATAAAGGCGCATCTCGGTACCAACTTTGGCTGCAATACGATAAACAGGCAAAGAGTTATGAACGATTATTCACGAACAATAACACCAATGTGTTGTCACGCCTACAGGGTAAATCGCGTATGGAAAGAAGCTGAAAATCGGTGGGTGAATAGGTTAACTATTGAACCTCAAACCTTTTGTGGTTTGAAAGAAATCGAGCTAAAAACCAGGAAGATACAACGAAAAAACCAACAGTGTGTAACAATTATGCAATCGAGATCAGCTAATAAAAAAACGACTGCTTGCCACGCCTACCAGATAAACCGCTTAGGGTAATGCTTTGAAAATCGTTGTACAGATGGAGTAATCATCTTGGAAAGGCTCATCAATGGTGTAGAAGAATCAGACTTAAAGCCACGGAGTTATAACACGAAATCCAACTTGGTGCGGCAAGTGCGAGATCGAGATACTCTAATAGAGCAGTCATCCTAATAGAGCAGTCACCCTGAAGAGAATTCAAGAGATCAGCTAGAAATAAGAAACCTGTATAGAGATCAGCTACAGACAAGTCACCCTGTAGATAGATCAGCTAAAAGAAGTTACCTTGTAGGGAGTTCATGCAACTATGGAAAGAGATAGTTCAGCTAGAAAAAATCACCTTGTAGAGTTCAGCTACAAAGAAACCACCATGTAGAGAGTTTAGCTACAAACAAATCGCCCTGTGGAGAGATCAATAGAAGAAGTTACCTTGCAAAGAGTTCAGCTACAAAGAAACCATCATGTAGAGAGTTCAGCTACAAACAAATCTCCCTGTAGAGAGATTAGTTAGAAGAAGTTACCTTGTAGAGAGTTCAGCTACAAAGAAACCATCATGTAGAGAGTTCAGCTACAAACAAATCTCACTGTAGAGAGATCAGCTAGAAGAAGTTACCTTGTAGAGAGTTCGGCTTCAAACAAATCACACTGTAGAAAGATCAGCTAGAAGAGGTCACCTTGTAGAGAGTTCAGTTACAAAAAAACCACCATGTAGAGATCTCAGCTACAAACTAGTGACCTTGTAGAGAGATCAGCTAGAAGAAGGTACCTTGTAGAGAGTTCAGCTACAAAGAAACCATTCTTTAAAGAGCTCAGCTGCAAACAAATCACCTGTAAAGAATTCAGCTACAAATAAATCACCCTGTAGAAAGATGAGCTAGAAAAAGTTACCTTGTAGAGAGTTCAGTTACAAAGAAACCACCATGTAGAGAATTCAGCTACAAACTAGTGACCCTGTAAAGACATCAGCTAGAAGAAGTTACCTTGAGAGAGTTCAGCTACAAAGAAACCATTATTTAAAGAGCTCAGCTGCAAACAAATCACCTATACAGAATTCAGCTACAAACAAATCACCATGTAGAGAGATCAGCTAGAAGAAGTTAACTTGTAGAGAGTTCAGCTACAAAGAAACCATCATTTAGAGAGTTCAGCCTCAAACAAATCACCTGTAGAGAGTTCAGCTACAAACAAATCTCCCTGTAGAGAGATCAGCTAGAAGAAGTTACCTTGTAGATCGTTCAGCTACAAACAAATCACCCTGTAGAGAGATCAGCTAGAAGAAGTTACCTTGTAGAGAGTTCAGCTACAAAGAAACCACCATGTAGAGAGTTCAGCTGCAAAGAAATCACCCCGTATAAAATTCTGCCACGAACAAATTGCCCTGTAGAAAGATCAGTTAGAAGAAGTTACCTTGTAGACAGTTCAGCTACAAAGAAACCGTTCTGTAAAGAGCTCAGCTGCAAACAAATCACCTGTACAGAATTCAGCTACAAACAAATCACCCTGTAGAGAGATCAGCTAGAAGAAATTACTTTGTAGAGAGTTCAGCTACAAAGAAACCACCATGTAGAGAGTTCAGCTGCAAACAAATCACCCTGTAGAAAATACAGCCACAGACAAATTGTCCTGTAGAAAGATCAGTTAGAAGAAGTTACCTTTTAGAGAGTTCAGCTACAAAGAAACCATTCTGTAAAGAGCTCAGCTGCAAACAAATCACCTGTACAGAATTCATCTACAAACAAATCACCCTGTAGAGAGATCAGCTAGAAGAAGTTAACTTGTAGAGAGTTCAGCTACAAAGAAACCATCATTTAGAAAGTTCAGCTTCAAACAAATCACCTGTAGAGAGTTCAGTTACAAACAAATCTCCCTGTAGAGAGATCAGCTAGAAGAAGTTACCTTGTAGAGAGTGAAGCTACGAACAAATCACCCTATTGAAAGATCAGCTAGAAGAAGTCAACTTGTAGAAAGTTCAGTTACAAAGAAACCACCATGTAGAGAGTTCAGCTACAAACTAGCCACCTTGTAGAGACATCAGCTAGAAAAGTTACCTTGTAGAGAGTTCAGCTACAAAGAAACCATTCATTAAAGAGCTCAGCTGCAAACAAATCACCTGTACAGAATTCAGCTACAAACAAATCACCCTGTAGAGAGATCAGCTAGAAGAAATTACCTTGTAGATAGTTCAGCTACAAACAAATCACCCTGTAGAAAGATCAGTTAGAAGAAGTTACTTTGTAGAGAGTTCAGCTACAAAGAAACCATTTTGTAAAGAGCTCAGCTGCAAACAAATGACCTGTACAGAATTCAGCTACGAACAAATCACTCTGTAGAGAGATCAGCTAGAAGAAGTTACCTTGTAGATAGTTCAGCTACAAACAAATCTCCCTGTAGAGAGATCAGCTAGAAGAAATTACCTTGTAGATAGTTCAGCTACAAAGAAACCATTCTGTAAAGAGCTCAGCTGCAAACAAATCACCTGTACAGAATTCAGCTACAAACAAATCACCCTGTAGAGAGATCAGCTAGAAGAAATTACCTTGTAGATAGTTCAGCTACAAACAAATCACCCTGTAGAAAGATCAGTTAGAAGAAGTTACTTTGTAGAGAGTTCAGCTACAAAGAAACCATTTTGTAAAGAGCTCAGCTGCAAACACATCACCTGTACAGAATTCAGCTACGAACAAATCACCCTGTAGAGAGATCAGCTAGAAGAAGTTACCTTGTAGATAGTTCAGCTACAAACAAATCTCCCTGTAGAGAGATCAGCTAGAAGAAATTGCCTTGTAGAGAGTTCAGCTACAAAGAAACCATCATGTGGAGAGTTCAGCTGCAAAGAAATCACCACTGCCCAAATTTCAAGGCAATAGCTCTTTCCAATCTGAAGTTATCAATTGTCAAAGTTGGCAAATTGGATGTGTGTGGAAGGCCCCTTTTTGCAAATCCGGTCACATATGTATTATATATATATATAATTTGTACATTTACTGATAAAATATTTAAAGTATATCTACTTCATCTTTTACTTCTTCTTGTAGTAAAGAAAAAAACATAGGTTAAAAAAGTCCCAAAGCTGGCCATAGGCCGGCTTTGGGGTATACAAATACAAAAAGAAATGAAATTTAATCCAAAACAGCCAAGCTGTAAAAAAAGTGTGCGGCCCTCAGAAAGGCTATGGTGAAAAAAGATGTGAAATCCAAGGTGGCGGCCAAGAAATGGCTGTGATGGTAGGTTAATGGTAAAAATTTTAATAACGACAATTCAGGTGAATTTTTGTGCCGCTTCACAAAATTTACCTGAATTGTCATTATTAAAATTTTTACCATTAACCTACCATCACAGCCATTTCTTGGCCGCCACCTTGGATTTCACATCTTTTTTCACCATAGCCTTTCTGAGGGCCGCACACTTTTTTTACAGCTTGGCTGTTTTGGATTAGATTATTTTATAACATCTATATTATTATATAACACCCATATTGTCATTGTAACAACCATAATTATTAGCATACCTGCAGTTGCTAATCTGCATGACACAGCTGAGAGGTTGACAAGATGTTCCTCATTGGACTTTCCGGTAATTAAAATGTCGTCCAGGTAGACACAGACACCTGGTAAACCCTGAAGAATTGTTTCCATTGTCCTTTGGAAAATGTCAGGAGCTGCAGATACTCCAAATGGAAGCCTTTTGTACTTGTATAAGCCTTTATGAATGTTAATTGTCAACACTTTCTGCGTGGCTTCAGCAAGTGGAATCTGGAGATATGCACTGGCCAAATCAGGCTTTGAGAAGGTCTGCCCTCCAGCTAGTGATGCAAAGAGATCATTGATCTTGGACAAGGGATAACTGTCAACTTTGGCTGCTTGGTTCACAGTCATCTTGTAGTCACCACATATTCGCACGGTTCCATCCTTTTTTAACACTGGGACAATTGGAGCTGCCCATTCTGAAAAGGTAATTAGCTCAATTACTCCTTGCTGTACTAAGCGATCAAGCTCTTTCTCAATTTTCCCTTTTAGTGCATAAGGCACTGTTCGGCCCTTGCAAAACTGGGGCTGTGCTGTAGGGTCTAAAGAAATTGTCACTGTAGTATCCTTTAGAGTTCCCAACTCTGATGAAAAAACTGAGGTGTACTTATCCAGTATACCCTGCAGGGAGAGAGAATAACATACATGGTTAGCACACAATTGAGTCCAGTCCAAGCAAAGTTTGGTCAGCCAGTCCCTTCCAAACAAACTTGGTCCTTTTCCCCGAACCACAACTAACTGTAATTGTTCACATTGATCTTTGTCTGCACCTCTACCTTGATTACTCCCTTCACAGTCAGCTGCTCACCGCTGTAGATTTTCAAAAGGTGTGTGGTAATGTTACAGTGTTACTTTGCACCATCTGTAACAAGATTGGCAGCTGGAGAAAACATGAACACAAGATGTAGCATTTGCTACAAGACCTTTTCCAGGTACAACTAGTCGTAAAGAACTCTTTATAAGGCAATAACTATTCTGTTACAACTTCTTCAGCAACATTCACAGCCTCGCTTCGTAATTTAGCGATGGGCATGGTCACGAGCAAGCTGATTAACTTACCAGGCTGCTGTTAACTTCACATAATGTAGCTTAGCTAACTCTCCATGATGAAAATTAATTCATCTAGTGATGAGAAGTTGGACAGATAAATGGCTTTAAGTTATTACTATCCGCTTGGCTTCAAAGTACTATCCGGATAGTAAATTATTATCCGGATATCCGGATCATACGGATATCTGTTTCAGCTCTAATAAATATATGCATCAAAATGTAGTAATTTGACCAGCAAGGTGTTGGTATTGTTGACAAGCTTCATTTGGTTCAGGGCTGCTGGTGAAGGTAGTTGGCCAGTTTGGTTGTTACTTTGCATCAATACATTTGGTATTCCTCTGTTCATACCTATAATAATTTAATGCAGAGCTTTGTGTTAAAGTATATAATTAGTAATATACCTCTAAGAGGGCATGACTTCCCACCACTGCACAAGGCTAAGATTCATGTTGTCCCTCCATCCAGGGCTATGCTGTTATCAGGTTGATTACTCACAGCTAGTAGGACTCTCATAAAGAATCAGGGTTGCCGCTCCAACAAAAAAATTAGAACTCACTGTAGCTAATGCACAGACCATATTAATTGAATCACTAGTAAACAGTTCAACTATGGCTGATACAACAGCAGTACTTTTAAAATTAAAATATTTAAACAATAATCCTGAAAACAAACTTTGCTTTTCACACTCTCTGCAATATTCAGAAACATACTATTGTCCTGTAAGTGGTCTATGATACGTAGTTAGTCTGGAGTGAGTACACTATTAGTTTCGTCATTCATAGTTTTGATCAGGTACAAGTCTCAAATCTCATTCCAAAAACTTATCCAACACAACAAGGTAAATAGCTGCAAAAAGTGACACACACTACAAGTAGTTGGCATGTATCATACTGTAGGCACAGATACACCTACCATGTCATCACTATAAATATGCAACCTGTACACTCCTTACGCACAAATGTACAAAGAAAAGTAAAGACTCCAGGTACTATTGTATGTGGTTACCAGTGGCATAGCCATTGGGCTCCAGCAGCAGTATTGAGTTATCAGAATAAGGGCTGCTTAGAGACTTAATGTTCGTTCATTTGAGAGTATTCGAATACAAATTGATAACTTTTGAATCCTGTATCTCAATTCTTGCATTTGTTTATGCACTAATAAGAACCATGAATCCACTGATACGAATGGAATGACTTACAATCAAAACCTGTAACTACAAATGTACCACTCTGCGTGGGCAGTTCAAAGGCACTGCCAGTGCCATAATTTGTATATTGCACTGCTGCAGACCGCAGCAAGTGCATTATAAGTTATAACGCACTGGTTGCGGTTTTGTAGACCACAACGAGTGCATTATAAGTTATAATGCACCGACCGCAGTGTAATATACAGATATTGCACTGGCTGCGGTTTTGTGCAGCATAGCACAAGTGCCGGTGACAAAGACCACTACAACACCTCACCTAATAGGTGGAAAGACACTTCACAGATCACTCAAATTCTTTTATGGCCTGACATGTAAAGGTTGATTGTGGGCCATAACGTCACCAATACGTATAATGTTTCATTCAAGCAGCTAGTGGCGATTAAAAAAGCCAACGCGGGTGGCCACATCTCTAGTCTACATATATAAACGTACTTATACACCTTAATAGTCTGGTGCCATCTTAGCCCAGATTAAACTGTAGTCCAATTCGACAATGACTCAATAAAACAAATATATTCTAAATAATACTAACCTTTACGTTCGATTGTGGGAACCAGTTTTGTCATGCCACCAGATTCGAGTTTAGCCAGTGTAAATAGTAAGAATTATACTAGTATCGTTTAGTAGTTATGTTTACTTAAACCGTCTATTTAGCTACTTTTTTCGCTCGAGAGAATCACTATGGTGATTAGTCTGGTGCTTAGTCTATATGGCATGCTGGCATGCTGAGCACTACATGATGAGAGTCAAACAGCAAATGCAAGTTAGTGATATAACCCATAGTGTACTAGCTTTCAGTATCTCAGGTGGCTGCAGTACTGCAGGGGGAACGTCATCGCAACGTATGGCTTGGTTACCCACAATCGATGTTAGAAACCTGGCCTTTATAAGTGTTACAGCTGTCTTGTGAGACTCTCCCCACCTATTAAGTGAGTGGTACATAACAGTTATACAACGTGCACTCGTGCTCTGCCTTTATAAACGCACTTGCCTTCAGCCCTCAGGCTTGTGCATTTATATCAGGCAGAGCACTCGTGGCCGTTGTATAACTATATAATATACATAAGCATGGATTCATATTGCACGTCCAAGTGATAAATTACTAAAGTTCTATATCTTTAAACACTGCACAACGACTGTAGCAGTATAAGGTCATGCGTAGCCAGTTTTACATTGTTAGGATGTCTGAAAAACTCCACTAATGAAGCATGTTCTATTAGAGTATACGTGACTGTTCTATTAGAGTATATCAATCTTTAAACAAATTTCAAGAGGGCTCATGTTACCTCCATAAATCCTTCTTGGAGAGATAAATGCAAGCTTATAAATTGCTGTCCTGTGCCATACACTATTACTCACTCATTTTGTCCTGCAACACTAAATGGTGTGTTTATAGAGGACCTGCTGTAAACTCTGCAGAAGTCAAAATTTTACAGGCCTGAGCCCCTTGGAACCCCCCCTCCCTATGCCCCCTGGTTACAGTCAGAGGCAACTTAACGGGGGGGCACAGGCCCCCCTTGTTCAAAATGTAGCACTTCATATAATACAGCTAACTAACACTCACTGATAGGCTACCACATTATTTAAAGTTTGTAAACATCTTATCATATCTTCATGATGTGCGTACATTGATAGCTCAGGGGTGGATCCAGGAGGGTTCAAAGGGTTCCATGGAACCCCCTTTTGTGTCAGCTTCAGTGAAGCAGAATCGAAACTCTCTAATAGAGCAGTCACCCTAATAGAACATTTAGAAATCAAGCTTGAATAATGCAACTTACTGACCTGTATCGGTACTAAATTGAGCTGAACAGACGAGGAAGGGTACTTAAAATTGCTGAGACGTTTTTTTTGGTCTCAGCTTTAGAAATTGTGAAGTATAGTCAGCAAAACTAAAGTGGAACTCCCCGTTTTGAAAGTCTGGATCCGCCCCTGTATCTTACCTTTGAACTTGCTGAAAACTGGCGCCATACATATCATTCTAAATAATGCTCACCCACGTGTACAAATATTACATTTTGATAGTGGGTTTTTATTTTGTTTAACTATTAATTTTTGCTTGTTCTCGGGTGTTCTAGTGTCTAGTGTGTATATACTATTGATGAGTCAGTTGAGCATTTTAAAATATGTTTCTAGTAGTTGTGACTTGAATGAAGGTGAGTCAGGTACATCAGAATCAGATACAGAGAGTTATCCTGAGTCATCATGTGGACAAACTAGTGTACTGTCATCTGATTCACCTTGTTGTTCTCAGTCTATTGCAAATGCAGAAACAAATAATGATTTAAACGATCCTTCTTTACCTCTGCCAAGTAATGAGACTGAAAGAAATGCTCGTATCAGGAAAGGCCCTTACCAACCTCGACTGAATAATTACACTGTAACAAGACACAATGGAAAGGCAAGAAGTTTCTGTCAATGATGGTATGATTTTTATAACTGGTTGGAATATTCTCCTATCACCATATTGCTTTTTTTGCCGTATATTTGCTCACAAAGTAATGGGCCCTGGTAATACAGGCACAATCGATCCAGCATTTGCGACAAATGGGACTCAAGCTCAACGATGGAAAAAAGGTAGAAGTGCTCTATCAAAGCACCAAAGTTGTTTTGTGCACAAACAATCTGCTTTGTTCCACGCCGATTTTCTAAAATATATTCCAATTAACTTTCAGTTGGATAAAGCTGCTGCAGAAAATGTTTCTAGGCTGGAAAAGCAGCAGGAATGTAATAGAAACGTTTTGTATCGTATAATAGATGTTGTGTTACTTTTAGCAAAAACAGGTCATCCTTTACGTGGCCATCGGGAACACAGTGACTCAAACAATAAAGATTGTTTTTAGAAGTTACAGAACTACTAGCAAAATATGATATCGTTTTAAAGAACCATTTTGAGAAAGGCCCATGAAATGCTATGTATACATCCATGACGATTCAAAATGACTTAATAGCTGCAATTTATGAAAATATGATCGCTCTTTTTAAGGAAGAATTATCTGCAGATAATTGCTTTAGTGTTATGATGGATGAGTCTAGTGATCTGAGTCATAAAGAACAGGTATCAGTTGTTGTAAGGTATGTAGATAAGGATTACATAATTCAGGAACGTTTAGTTGACATTGAACATACTGATAGCACAGACTCTGAAACTCTGAGTGCAGGCCAAAGTTAAAGCTGCTCAACCTAAAGCTATTTATAGTCACTGTTATGCCCACTGTGTTAATCTGGTACTTGTGGAAGCTACATCCACTAATCAGTATACCAGAAATTTTTTTGGTGTGTTGCAAAATCTTTACAATTTCCTTGAAGCTAGTCCACATAGACACAGTAAACTTGAATCACTGATGCTTGAGTTAAAATCTAAACCACGGATTAAAAGTCTCAAAAAATTATCAGACACAAGGTGGGCTTGTAGGAGTGATGCTATTCAAGCTGTATATGAAAACTTTACAGCTATTAAAAAGGCATTAGAAGAAATTGAGGAGCAAAGCTCGGATGGCCGAGTTGCTGCAGATGCTGGCGGACTTGTGTTTTCCATAATGAAGTTTGAGTTCTGCATATGCCTTGTAGTTTTAAAGGATATCCTTTTTAAATGCCGCACTGTTAGTGATTATCTTCAAAGAGAAGATATTGATATAGTCAGTACTTTACAAGTTGTAGATACAACAGTCAAAACCATAAAAGAAATGCAAAATGAAGCTAAGTTCAAGTTATTCTACGATGAAGCTACTGAATTTGCTGACAATGTCGGAATAGAGATTTCTGAGCCTAGAGCAAGAAAAATTAGTCATCATTTAGACGCAAATTGGTCTGTGGAGCATACACCTGCCACTTATCAAGACAGGCTGCGTGTTTATGAAGTCTTAGATATAATTTTAAATGAATTTCAGTCAAGGTTTAATCAAGAATTTACTTGTCATTGTTGGGGGATTTACAAAAACGAAAGCTTTCATCGGATTCTCTATTTGCTGAAATATCAGCTCATTTTTCATTGGATCTAGCTTCCTTAAAATATGAAAGCTCACTTTTTGTTAACGATTGTGCTATTGATGCCACAAAACCTTACAAAATGCTTAAACAGCTAGCAGAGCATAACAGAACAAATGTCTACATAGAACTAACGTTTTTGTTAGTTAAATTGTGCACTATACCCTTTACAAGTGCTTCCTTTTCCAAACTTGTGCTACTTAAATCTAAACTCAGAACTACCATGTGTCAAGAGTGGTTAGTGTGTCTCATGCTGCCTTTTGTTGAACAAGACATTGCTGAGAAACTGAGTCCTCCAAATATTTTACAACAATTTGGAGGGAGTGGAAATCGAAGACTTGATTTTGGTTTTTAATTGTTAGTTACACTTTGTATATTTTTATATTTTTACGTGGACATGCAGAATGCCATTCACATTACCTATAAGGTTCACCTCAATCACTTGGTTATGTACTATAATAGTCTAATGTAAGGATGCAAATACAGTAAAGAACTAGTGTCTGAGGTTCGTATATATAGCTATGTACATATAGTGACCATTTCTATGACTGACTTTAAAAAATGCATCCTTCTAAAGTAAATGTTTCAAAATTTCCTGCCACCAGACCCCTAGCAGGAGCATACATTAATTAAGGTGAGCATGTGCCCCCCTGTTTGACAACTCTAGAATCGCCAGTGGTTGCAGTCACCTACCTATGTACACTACCACACGCATTTACACACAAAAACAAGCCCTCCAGACACAGTTACATACACAAACGTTCCACACACAGAGACAAACACACACACATATCCCTAGTATTAGAGGTGTACCAATTATCGGATCGGCAGAAATATCGGCCTACGATATCAACTATTTTGCAATATTGGTGATCAGCAGAAGTTGGCAATCGAATCGATATTATACCGATACTCACAACACATGCGAAAACATGTGTTTCCGTATGTGATGGCTTCATTGTCACCTTTGTCTTCTGAGTCAGAGTTGGAATCGGAGTCTTTAACGCTGTTGTTGGATGATGGTACTTCTTCCACTTCAAGTACTCCTGGTAATGCAGATACTTCAACTTTGTCGGACGTTTTTGCTCCACGTGTGGAGATCACCAGTGCGGCACTTCTATTCTTTGGCAGAGGATACAAAGTTTGCTTTCTCACTGCCCCTACTGCCGTATGGCAGTTTCTATTATATACACCTGTATCATCACATTATAAATGTTCTGTAACTTTAGTCAAGTAGCCCTGTGCTTATCCTGTAGTGGGAATGCCCTTAATTATATGTAAATGCTGTGTGTAATAAGTGTGGAGAGTTTGTGTCTCGAGATGGTGGAAGTACAAAGTCATACATACCTCGAAATTTAGTTTCTCACTTGAAGATACAGCATCCCGACGTGCACACCGAGCTTTGCAAATTGAAAGCAAAGAAAGAGAGTGAAAGGGAAACAGATAGAAAAGAGAGAAAGAAAGTCCCAAACATTGGTGGCTTACGTCAACTGACACTTCTTGGTGAAAGCATGGGTAAAGTGGTTAAGCAGTGGGATATAAATGATACAAGGGCAGCGTTGGTGCACAAGAAGTTGAGAAAAATGACAGCATGGATTGTCAGCCGCTCACAATAGTGGAGGATATAGGTTTCAGTTGTTTTGTGAAGGAACTTGAGCCATGGTAGGTCATTCCTAGTAGGAAGTATTTTTCAGAGAATGTAATACCCAAGATACACGAGTGGATGAAAGCACAACTTGTGGAAAAGATGCATTCACCTGATTTAACTGCTTACAGTTTTACTATTGATGATTGGAGCACAACTTCAGCTGGAGAATCACTGCTCAGTTCGACTGTACACTGGGTACAAGATAATTTTGTGCACGCTTCAGCTGTGCTGCATGTGGCAAATTTGGAAGGCTCATATAGCTGAAAGGCTTGAGGATATGCTGTCACGTTGGAAAATTAGTAAGGAACGTGTTCATCTTGTCTTACGGGACAACGCCTCTAACATGGATTGTGCAATGAAAGATGATTACATAGTAAGCTTTGGGTACTTTGCACATAGTCTTCAGTTAGTTGTCCACGATGGAGTACTTTGTCAGCGAGGAGTCAGTGACCTGTTGGCAATTTGCCGAAGCATTGTGGGACATTTCAAAAGGTCCACCAAAGCCACTGATGAATTGAAAGATATTCAACATAGCCTGGGTCTGCTAATGTATAGTATGAAGCAACCAGATGAAATTCTTTGCTTGAAATGTTGAAGTCAATTGTGGAGCAGAAAATGGCTATAGCAGCCTATGCCACAGAAGGTTCCATACCAGTATTAAGTACATCTAACCTTGAGATTGCTGACAAGGTCAGACTGGAGCAATGTGAGTAAAGTTTCTTGCTCAAGGAAACAACACCAAAGTAGCTCAACTGGGACCTTTTAATTACCAGGCCGATACCTTAACCCTTTGTTATCCCAATTAAATACGTAATGCGTAAAACCGCTGTTACCGAAAAGCCATTTAAGTGGTGCAAATATACATGAGCGTTTAAAGAGGCATAACGTCCGAGGAGAATATCCGATTGATGAACCGTTACTGCCCAGCTGCTCGCCATGGTTTCACAATTCTAATCGTCTTTAAAGCGTGAAAACTTGACGAAGTATGGGCGAAGTTACGAGCGAAAGAAGTCGCTGCTATGCTGGACAACGATAGTGACTGGAATGATTCGGATGAAGAAGCCGAACGAGATGAAAAGCGTGAGGCTAGTGACGATTACGACGGTGGTGAAGAAGAACACGGAGGCCTAGAAGGTTTTCTAGACTATATTGAGAAGTATCAGGTATTCTTTCGCCTTTGTGCTTATAAACAATGATTTCTTTTTGTTCTTTTTTTATAATTCAAAACGCAATTGCTATTTACCCATAACAATGGTTGTATTAGTTTCTTCTAAGGTTATTTGTACTTCTTTGGCAAGGGAATATTTATATGGCAGCCATTTTTAGTACTGGTTAGGTCTCCAAGACTGGGAACCTCCACCATCGGATGATGACGACAACAACATTGGACAGATTCCACCACCCAAAAGTAGCCTTACTGAAGTGGATGATCAGGAGACTGTGGAAGCTACTGATGATGATGTATGTCACACTTTCTTCCATTGTCAGCTATTCACTGTAATTGTATTTATAGGTACAAGAAGAACGCTCGACTGGAAGTGATCGAGTGTCGGAGAGTGGTGCTGGGAGAATACTGGTATGTCACTGAACAGTTTGTCTTGTTGATAATGTATTCCTTTTAGGCTGAAGAAGATGTTTCTGCACTGACCGAAAGTGCTGGAGGGAATGAGATCGCAGGCATGAGTGGAGGGGGCAGTAGCAACAGCAGTTCTAGTGAAAGTGGCTCCCTAGGAATCTCTATTAACATTTCTAATTTAAGCAGAGTATCAAATAGGTTAGGTGTTTCTATTGATTTGTCAAAGTTAACTTGTCCCATTCCTCCACCTTCTACTACAACTGCTAGTGCCTCTATTCCTCTCAGGGGGGGTCCATTTGTTGAGCCTGTGGGTCCTACAACACCCCTGCCACCAACAGCTACAGCAATGGATTTTCTTGGGCAGAGTTTTGATGACGATCTTTTTAGGCACATTGTAGATGAAACCAACTTGTATTCCTCTCAAAAGGGTTCTAAATGGAGGTGGCCTCTAACTGTAGATGAACTAAAGGCCTTCTTAGGGGTATGGACCGTGATGGGAATAGTTAAGCTACCCCGGGTTTGTGATTATTGGTCCCAAGAACGTATTTATGGGGAATGTTTTACTGATGCCTTTGCTAGAGATCGTTTTTTTTTAGATCTTATGGAATTTGCATTTCAATGACAATACCCAGAGGAGGGTGGAAGCGATATAAGCGCATGCAAAATTAATGTGCTGTAATTGCATACTTTGAATGATTGCGTAAAAATGGCTGAAAGTGTGGTGCACGAGTGTTTTGATGGCGTGAAGGTTTTAACGAAGATTACAGTTCTGGCTAAGGGTGACACAGTGGAATACATTGTTCCAAGTTTTCCCGTCTTCGGTGCAAGGTTAACTGAGGTAAAACTTCAATACGAGAGCGACAGTGAAGAGCTTATGGTGTTCGATGGCTTTGCTCGTCACTGTGAAGCATTGGACCACCCTCTCCCGGCCGCATTGTGTATCTCTAATAATTACAACAGTGCTTTTATTGTTGAGGTTTGTTATGTCATATCTATACTTACGTATGTAACACACACAATTACACGATTGCATAATGTTTTTATGGAGTTTTTATTTTGTTTAATAGGGCAATGAATTCAGCAGATCTGTAGATATAGATCGTTACAATCTGTACGAAGGTAACCAGGTTTTTGTTTTGTGGAAATGGGTCTGGCTGGAAGATTTGGATTCCAGAGCTTCGACACCTGAAAGTCAGCACTCTAATAACTCGAGCAGTTCACTACCCCCACCACCTCCTGATTCTCCTGATGTCACCACACCCTCAGAATCGGATGAATCTGATGATGATTCCATTCCTGTCATCACACATGCAGTGATTTTCAAGTGCATAGGTGTGCACAAGGAGAGGCGATATCAAGAAATACTGTCTGAAGCAAGCACAAGGCTTGAAGATGGACAAAGAGTGCCAGTCAAGCTTTATCCTGAGCCTGACAATCCAGTTGATTCCAAGGCAATAGCTTTTATGTGCCAAATTGTTGACTCAGCTTGGGAAAGAATTGGATATGCAGTATCAGAGGTGTTGGATGAGCTCCATGACGCGATCTCTGGAGGAAAAATAATCAGCGTATCATTTGACTACATCAAGTACTCTGTTCATTTCAGTAAACTAGGCTGGTATGCTGGAATACGCATTTCAAGAAGTGGTGAATGGTCATCAAAAGTTCTCCGTAGTCGTGCTGCTAGTTATAATACCTTTTGACTATTATTATAATTTATTTAAAAATTGTAATGAATCATGGTAATGTACGAGATGAAGCATAAGAATGGTCAAGTAAGCATGGATTGCATGAACCAGGTGGGGGTGGGAGGTCAACAAGTACATTGTGAAATTTTGCTCAAATAGAAGAGTCTCCTCGTATAGAAAATGAAACTCTGTTATTTGATCCAAGCAGCTTGTACCTAGGCAATTTTTTGCACTTAATCTTGCTTGGCTTGACACTAAAATCTGGCATCAGCCCTTCATAGAATTGACTATGTTTGGAGGTGTGGTAATAGAAGGGTAAGTTGGGGTCCATTCGCTTCTTAAACTCCTCGGTCACCTTCCTCCAGCCAAAGTACATCTGTTTGAGATGTGCCATAACCAATGTTAGTTAAATTGTATGCATACCTCTTTCAAAGTGAAATCTGCTCCTACAGTGTCACGCAGGACACTGAAAAAGCATTCCACATCGTCTGTAGTGCTGGCTCGAGGATGCTCGGCGGCAATGTTTTGGTCTTTATTGAACTTCCTCCTCCACTCCCTTGATTCAATGTTAGCAACAAGTGCTATCAATGTTTCCCTTGTGAAACCCCTGACTCCTCCAGTATTCCTATGATGGTACATTGCATTGAGTAATAATGGATTTTAATGTTTAGTGTATGCCAATGTAGTGAACGTACCAGTTAACTTCTAGCAAACTGAAATCTCTCAATCCATTATCATTGTGCCATGGCATCAGATCATCCAATATATAGTTCAACAGTTCTGTATTAAACGTGCTCCTTTGATCATCAGTTAAGCCTCTCTCGTCACAAGCACGTCTCCAGTTACGTATGCGTTGGAGGTACTCTGCCTCATTGCAGTACTCTTTATGCACCATCCAGTCTATCAATGGCTGTCCAAACAAACGCTCAACATCCTCAACACTTTGCTTGCGGATACCAGACAGTGCAGGATAAGTGAGCCCAGATGTTGGGTGGTGTAGTGCCTCTTCAAACCTCTCCAAACGGATTCTTGGTGGTCCACCTTGTCTGAGACTATTTCCAATTCGCTGAAAACATCAATATTGTATGTTAAGTTGGATACTTTAGCAAACAGCAAACCAAATGTACCTTTAAAATGTGGCCTTCATCTTCTCGCTCACAAAATCCGACTTGTGTTATCGGGTGAACTTCTGGCACATACAAATGCTGTTTAAAAGGAACACCCTGAGACTCATAGATGTTAATTCTATATTGATATTCTAGCTGTGCCATAATGGAGCGCAGCTTTTCAAGCCTAGTTTCATCTTTTCCTAGAGATTGAATCACTATACTCAAAATACAGGTAATTAATTACTGCACCTTCTATCCAGCTATGGGGTACATAACCAGGAGGCACTGTTTTCAGCCGAAGTCTGTCAATTACATCATCAATAGTAGCTCCATGATCATACCACTCCCGTATCTCCTCAAGTAATTCAGTGCTAATGGCAGGGTTTAGCAGGATGCAGCAACACTTCCATCATCGCTACCTATATTTGCAGCATAAATACTGAATTACATTAAGGTTAGTTTTGTACGCACGAGTAAGAGTTATCATTTTAATCATCTTGTTAATTCCAACACGGCCAAACTTTGCTCTTGCATCAGCACAGATTTGGAAGACAGATGTGGGCCTGGTGTTACCTTTACAGCGAAGTGAATTCCACTCCCCATCAGTGGTAAATCCTGTTTAATTTACATATTCCTAATACATCTATTTTGTTTTACTTACCTGCAACATTCATTTTCCGTTTAACCATTTCACTGATGATGCTATTGGCTAGCTGGCGAATCTTAGCATCTGTCAAACCTTTGTATGGGATACACTGAACAGGGAGAGCATAAGGCTTCTTCCTTCGATCTTCACTACTAATCATGAAGACTAGTACATGGGTGGCTGGAGTTCGCTGGTGACGAGTTACTCCCTTAATAAAAGCAAACAGCTTTTTACGAACTGCAGTGAGCTGGGATGGAATGTTTTCTTGAGTCTGCACATTTTCTTTAACTTTATTAGCCAAAAGACTAACATTGCTGTACAGCTCCCTTCCAATTTCATTCAACTCAGTTAGTTCTTTAACCTTCCAGGCCAAAATTATTAGATCCTTTTCCTTTTGCGAATGAGATTGAAGTTTTTCTGAGTATTCATTGTTGAATTTGACAATTTCTACATAAACAAAACATAATATGAATTGTGTTGGTCATACCCACCTGATTGCAGAAACTTTAAATCTTGGCTAACTTCTTCCACGACACAATTTAAATCCTGTACCATGCTTTCCTTGTGTAAACCAACTGTTCCTGCCCTTTCAAGACGTTGTTTGTACTTGCCATACTGTATTTGAAGGGATCCATCAGGCAAATCCACATCACCACTCCACTTCAATTTGGCTGACTCTTTCAATCCTTTGTTGACATCACATCCGTCAGCCTTTAACCACCACCATGCCCCAGGATTATGTGCAGCTGCTTCATCAAGAACGCTTGCCTACAGTACATGAAATGGCTGCACATCCTCAAAGCAAACAAGGTTCACCTGTATTTGCGAATCTAATGTAGTTTTGCACTTGGATATGTCAGTTCTGATGGATCTTTCAGAAACTGCCGGTATATTGACCAAAGCCTATATGTACGGAAACCATTTACACTAACAAGACTATATAAATGTAACTTACATCCATAGTCTTTTGTTGCTGTCCTGTTTTATTAGAAGCACCTTCAACATTCTGCATTACATTAGCAAAGCACCACATTGGTCCACGATGTAACTTTATCCATTTTTCTCCAAAGTTGGAATACATAGTCTGTAGCCAAATACGATAATCCATGGGACAAGATACCTGCATGAATATAATTAAAAACATTGCATTGACACAATTCCCTTTTTACTTGCTGTAGATTGTCAAAAGCAAAAAACTGTGCTGCATATTCAATGAGGCCCATAGGCATCCGATTGATGGGAAATCTAGAATCCTTCGAATCAGGTCTCAATGTTCCCATTCCTTTGGCAAGATTATATAAAACATTTGTCCTACCGCCAATCGATAATTGACTCATAGCACTTGCTGCAAGGCACAAAAAATCCTTAGGAACTGCATACTTAAACAAGCCAGATACACAATCAGAAAAAAGTTCTGACAGTACTGGCAATCGTGAAACTGCAGGCATTCGATTGAGCATGTCAACAAACACAGGTGTAGTTAGTGTATCATCTTGTGCAGTAGAGGCTTGAGTAGTAGAGGTTTGTGCAGTAGAGGCTTGAGTAGTAGAAGTTTGTGCAGTAGAGGCTTGAGTAGTAGAAGTTTGTGCAATAGAGGCTTGAGGAGCACAGGATTCTGTTGACACAGTAGCTGCTCCATTATCTTGATCACAAGAAATTTCACGCTGGTTATACCAAGCTTCTGCTTCCTTAGGTGTCTTATACCTAAAAGTGACTTTAATATTTGGCAGTAATGTTGACAATGCGATGTTACCTCCTAGCTAGCAACCCGGTAACTTTACTACGACAAGCATTTGCTATAATAAAACAAGTATAAAATCATACACACAAATTAAGACATGCACTTACCACTTCGGCGAACAGCGTTTGATCCTACCCTTTGCTGTATAAATTTACTAGCTTTTCCCCAAAATTCAGACTGTTTGTGAGATGGCCACTTGTCCCCTGGTGTGTGGAATAGCACAAATTCTGTTAGTGCTTTCAATTCCTCTTCAGACCATTTGTTCTGGAATACATAAAACAAATACTGTAATATTATTAAATAAAAAAGCAATAGTACATACCAACGACGCAGTCGTGGAACAGGAAGGGCTCTCCAAATTTGTATTAATGGATGCTGACGATTGGCTGAACAACGCTACTCTTCGGGGTACGCTTGCAGCCTCGTGGCAGGCTAGTTCTCGGAGAGGAACTCGCTTCTCTTCTCTATAAGGAGTACACAAAGTGGGAGAACTTCGGGGTCGCTTCAAACTAGAAGAAACTTGCAGATTTGGACTTCTCCTAGCCTCCATGGTTCTCGCGCAATCTGATGCCGCCATTCATTACTACCCACGTGATCTCATTTACTTTTAATCCATGTGTACACGGATAGAAGGTGGAGATCGATGGGGATCACAACGTGTAAGTATTGTGTATTAAATAATCTCTCAATTAGTGCTATTTTTGTCGTTGAAACTCTTTACTAGAAGTTTACTGCTGATCTATACGGCTCACGTGTGTCGCTTCCGCCCTCCTCTGGACAATACCAAGGCTTTTCCACGGGGACATGATAATTATAATAAGCTGCACAAAATTAGTCCCATTGCTGATCACCTCTCACGCAAGTTTTTGGCCCTTTACAATCCACACAGGGAGAACTCCATAGATGAAGCCATGATCGTTATAAAGGTCAGTCATCCCTGAAGCAATTCATGCCCAAAAAGCCAATCAAGCGAGGTTTTAAAGTGTGGTGTAGGTGTGATGGAAGCTAGTATATACGGGAAAGGTAGGCCAGACCACGGAAAAGAATTTTGGGGGCAAGGGTAGTTAAAGATTTGTTCGAACCATTAAGGGGTAAAAACTATCATCTCTACTTTGACAATTTCTTTTCCAGTCCCACACTTTTGGCTGAGCTATTGGATTTCAAAATCTATTGCATCGGGACTGTGGTGTCAAATAGGAAACATTTTCCGAAATATAGTAAGGCCTGGGTCAAGGCATTGGAAAGGGGAGAGCACATCACCTCACAAGTCATAGACAATAAAGTCCACTGTTTTGTTTGGAGGGATAGAAAACCTGCAGTGTTGGGCAAGTTACTTTTTAAAAGTAACTAGTTACATTTTAAAAGTAACTAGTTACATATTACTTGTAGCTGAACTATTTAGTTACAGTTACATATTACCCATAAAATAAAGTAACTAATAATATTACATATTATATTACTTTGTGTTCATAGCCTTAAGCTGTCACGTGTGAAACTACCACCTTATCACGTGACATGATTGCGTTGTTGGACAACGTGCAAGTCTTGATATAAGTAAGTAGCTGGTGAATAAGCCTCACTTAGTAGGCTTCATTACTTCGTTGTGGCAAGGCGTTACTCAGTGGGTTACTCACGAGATTAGTAACTTCGTTACTTTTAGTAATAATCTTATGTAATATTAGATTCGTTACAGTAACTATATTACTTAGGTAACGCGTTACATTTGCTAGTAAAGTAACTTGAGTTATATTACCTGTTTTTATAGCGTATTTCGTTATATTACTTTATTACCACAAAAGTAATAATATTACGTAACGCGTTACATAAGTAGCGTGTTACTCCCAACACTGGAAACCTGTATGTTTTAATGACACCATTTGTGATCACACAGACATTACTTCTGTGTCTCGGAAACTAGCTGATGGCAGCCAAGCTGACTTCAGCTGTCCACGGTCAGTTAATCTCTACAACCAGAACATGGGAGGGGTAGACTTGGCTGATCAATTACGTAGGTCATACACATGTTCTCGTAGATCAAAATCTAGGTGGTACATGCGAATGTTCTGGGTTTTTTTTTGATTTGTCCATTGTAAATTCCTACATTCTTGAGTCTGTCAGCCCAAACTATTGCCCAGGAATAGCTAGGACTGGGCGACAGAAGAAACAGTATAGGTCCCACTTAGAATTTAGGAAAAGTTTGGCTTTAGAGCTTATAGGAAATTTCAGCTCAAGGGGAAAGAAGGGAAGGCCTAGGTGTAGTGCAGAAGTAGTACCTGCTGTGTTTGATAGACAGCATTATCCTATAGAGTTTCCGAGCGAGGGGCAGTATGTTGTGTGTAAATATCGGGTCCCAGGTCGTAAGAGAACTAAGTTTGGCTGTGGTTTGTGTGGCAACAAACGGATGTACCCTGTTCCCTGTTTTGAGATCCACCATACCCACTAACTAATCCATATTGTTTATCTGCACAATTTGAGTCTTTCAGGTAGCTACTGTATGAAGTGAAGAGAAAACATTTTTATTGTATGTACGCATGTTGTTTTTTTATTGCACGAGTGTGTGTCTGTGTGTGGATAACAGAAACAGAGCTCCAAGAGCAAAGGGTTTTTTCCTCTTTGTACAGAGGTTTTCCCCAAGAGATGGAGGGGCACCATCTCCTAAATCTAGGCTAAACATTTTCTCTCTGTCTGCCCCAGGTCTGGTTTTAGTATTATTATTATTATTATGAACGCATATTGAAATTCAACTGCATTTTTTTAAAATTATTACTTGATCAAATAAATTTTGCTGAGTCTGTAAACGTCACGATGCGTCAGTCTAGTAATTTAAAGTGTTACTTCCGAATATGGCACTGGTGGCTTCATTGAAAGTGGATTTATGGTCGCCACGACTGAACAAGGCACGCATCTTCTAACAAAGACAGCGATAGTGTTACAATACCCCTTGCACTATCATTTCATATTCTGGAGCAGCTATCGGAGACTGTTCATGCTGATTTTCAGCCACGGAAGAGTTGTACTTTGAAAGTTAGATGGCTGAAATCATGCCATTATACAGATTTGTCTTTTTTATTTTATGTAAGCTTGTAAACAAATGTGATAGCATTTTTGTAGAAATCATAACTTGATCAAACGATTTTTTATGTGTCTGTAAATGTCATTGTACGTCAATGTATCATTCCAGAGTATTTCTTCCAAATTTGGCAGTGCTGACTGTTTCCATGACGAAGTTGTGGCCATCGCGAACAAAAGATGCACGCGTATTCAAAAAAAAAAATTAGCAATGATGTTACAATTATTATTTAAACAACACCTCACCTTGTAGAGCAGTTAATGGACAGTATTCAGGCCGCTTTTCAGTCACGGAGGATTCTTAGTTAAAGAGTTACAGCGGTGAGTTCACGCCTGTGTAATATACAAAATTTCGGTAAAAATAATTCAGGTAACGTGGTATGCGTGCCACTTTAATGGCTTTTAGGTAACAAAGGGGTAACGTGGTATGCGTGCCACTTTAATGGCTTTTAGGTAACAAAGGGTTAACCCTTTGTTACCTAAAAGCCATTAAAGTGGCACGCATACCACGTTACCTGAATTATTTTTACCGAAATTTTTAACCACTTGGCTATGGTGCCTCATCACACACACAAAGCAAAGCCTCCGGCAGCCATGCGAAACACAGTGGCTCAACTGGGAATCGAACTTGGGACCTTTCGATTACCAGGCCGATACCTTAACCACTTGGCTATGCTGCCTCACCACACACACAAAGCAAAGCTTCCGGCAGCCATACGAAACATAGCTATTGCCGCCCAGTGAACCAGCACTGGCACAGGAAAACCTTAACGAAGATACGGAGTGTAGCAAGGAGATACGGATTGTCGGTAGTTTCGACTCATACGGTCAGTAGTACGGTTCTCCTAAGAAACTGCAGCAGTTATGTCCGTGTCGCTGATTAATCAGTCACACGCAAAAGCACATTAGCCCGCCTTTTGGAGCACTTAAGCGCCTTCACAACTGAATTATAGCGCTTCAATAACACGCACTTATTGATTCGAGATGAAGGAGAGTAGTGCTGAGCCTCCCACAGCTGAGCGGTTGTCTAAAGAAAAGTTTTGTCATCATTGCAATGCACATGTCTAGAGAAGAACATTTTATCATCACCAAGAAGAATTTTTCGATCCTATTACCAGTGTTTGGCGCTTGTCGAAGGATATTGACCGAGATACAAATGTTAGTATCAGCGAGATGATTGAAAGAAATCACGACGACATGGAAACTGGTATAGATGTATCGAATGGATGGGTGAATTTCAATTCTGAAGTTGAGGATGACGATGGTGTGACGAATTGCAACTTCAATGATGACGAAAATCCTTCATGGGAACGTCCACTTGATCATGAAGAGACCACCAGCATTGAAATAAGACCAGAAGGTACAATCTGTATGACACAGGATGCTAAGTTCACTTATAAAATGTTGTGGAGAATTATTAAGGAATTTTCAGTCTATGACAGAGTACTCTGTTTCAACCCCCCCCTGCCCAGCTGAAAGCGCACTGTATAAACGTTGATGGCACATATGCGTTCTGCAAAACCATTCGACCACTGGTGGTAGCAACAATGGTAATAGAATAGGGCACATCCCACTTAAACAAATTAAAATCCAAGACCATACTTTAAAGCTTTGTCAAGAAGATTAATGTAAAGTAACATTGTTGCAAAGATTGTTCTGAGAGTAGTTGGTTAAGGTTACGGGATACTGTAAACCCTACATGTGCACTATCAATCATTTTTCATAATTAGGGGTTTAATTTTTCTTAATGCATTGTTATCAAATATTTATGCATTCTTAACCTCTCATTAATCGACATGGAATTCAAATGTTGTTATGGAAACATGAGTTGTCCCCATGCCGATTAGTGAAAACTATGAACCAAAAATCAGACCAATGAAGAACCATGAGAACTTACTAACAATTCTAAGGTTTGAAGAACATTACTTGTGAGGGACTGACAAGAGGATTTGTGAATAATGTGTATAGTTGCTGAAATATGACTACAATATGGCCTAAAGCAAGACACTGGTCACAAAATTAATTTTTAAATTGATGTCACAAGCACTAGAAACATTATTTCTAACAAATGGCTCCGTCAGGACCTAGACAAGAAGCCAAACTAGTAGTCTGTTTATACAAAATGTTAACAACTACTGACAGTCCTGATTTTTGTTTCAGGAAAATATCGCCATTAGTCAGTAAAACTACGCATGCGCTTACAGGTGCGCCAGTTGCTAAGTGTGTTGTTTCTATGTTATCTTGTACTGTTACGTGTGTTTTCTTGTACCTGTCTAGTCAGCATGCTATGATTCTCCCAATAATTTAAGCCTGTTACCATCTGATACACAACACAACAACACCAAGCCCCCCTTAATTACTTAATAATTTTTTTGTTTGACAGTCGCTCAGTATCCCGTAACCTTAAAGCTTTCTTAGTGACATCCAGAAAGGAAGTAATCAATAAATTACAAAATAATTAATAAAATTATAAAATGCATAAAATAGTTTAATCCAAAACGGGATAGATTGGCATACGCAGTAGACAAATTAATTATAGCTTTGGTTTGTTTACTTGTGTATAGTGGCATTGTTATTCACACACTAGGCACTTTGTTTATGCATATGTATCAACTTGTACGTTCATGTTTGTATTGTTATCTCTCAGAATAAATCAGTGTTCTCACCCGTAGTTCACTTTCTATTTCTCAAGTGCAAGTATGTTGCATTTCTGAGTCATAGTCGTCGTAATCAGAGGGAACCATGCAATTCACCACTTCTAAAGGAAATAAAAATCGGAAGCAGAAATAAGAGTGTTTTTGTCCCTATAAAGGCTTATCCGTGACATATTCGTGAACTTGTATTTGTAGCATCGCCAGTAGCTTTGAAGTTTTGTTTATGATTTGTTATTTACGCTGCATAATTATAACTATGGTGAGAGTTAGTTTAAAATTTGGGATAATATTTCTATATTTCCGAATGTGGTACAGTAGTTTTTCACAATAACAAGTGCAGCACATGCAAACGACATACACAAGTTAGCATAGAGCAATTACGTATAATTTGACATTTAAGAACATGCCCCATGCCAGGTATTCAGGACTGATAATTACATATTGTGTCATAATAAACATGAGATACACAGGGATTATGTTACAGTATGATTAAACTTTGTTGCCACTAGTATTTTTATTTTCTGAATAAAGCAGCTCTTAATATTCGACCAGCACGACTTTGGCCTTCCACAATTTGGTTTCGCCAAAAATTTTGAACATTGTCTATGCGAGATTCTAATTCATTGTTAACTTTCCTTTTTTCTTTTTGGAGTGTTTCAGCTAAATCTCTATATAGCTGGGAAACATGAAGAGCCTTATTTCTTTCATGTCGAGCAGCATTGATATGTTGAATAAATTTACAATCCAGCTCAATATTTCCTGTATTTATAGTGGGACTTTATTCTTCAATAGGAATCACAATGGGATCCAGCAACAGAGCTCTATCACTGTGGTTTAGGCCAACAATTCCTGTATCATTACTTTCCCTGCTACATGTCAGTTTCTTTGCCACAGGCAACACAGATTCAATGTCAGATTTATCTTCAGCGTCATCCTCTATAATACCAACAGGTAGAGGAGAGGATTCAGAAGGACGCATGGTGAACTTGCAGGCAAGCTCTGGGGGTAGCTCTATTAACTTGTAGTAAGTATTATTGGGGTTCGACTATCATCTTGCTATGAGCCTTATCCGCAATTACGTCACAACGCAAAAATGGCAAAAAGTGTGGGGGCCTTTTGTACAGAGAGCCATTGGGAAGAAACCAAAAGCAGACCGTAGGACTACTCGAGAAGTACGGAAATGTGTGCCCCTACATAGTAAGATAGTTAATAAGCCTCACCAGACTTTTCTCATGCTTTCTTCACGTGGAACATCTCGAAACATTATTCCTTCCATACCAAGTATCCCACTTGGCCCCCACACTTTTTGCCATTTTTGCATTATTTTCGCGTTGTGACGTAATTGCGGGTAAGGCTCATCGGAATCAAATTCACTTCCTGGTACCTTTGGTCCTTGGTCATATTCACTTCCAACAGGTTCTGGTAGCTCTGGTCTCTCACTTAATGGTAGTTCTGGTTCTTCACTTCCAACAGGCAATAGTAGATTTTGTCGTTGTTTAGCACTTCTCATTATGTGAATTTTCTTTCTCCTCTTAATCGCTTTGTGAGATCTCTTTCCTCTCTGAAACCTTAACCCTTAATACCCCACGTTATAGAAAAAATGTGCATTTTTGAACAAATTATTTCAATATTTTTTTAATTCACTAACTACGCAATTGAGCGATATTTATAGCTTTCTATAAATAGAATAGCCTACTTAATAGCTTAAAATAGTTACAAGTTCTTTGTTTACGGCGTGGTGCTCTATTGTTGTTAGAAGCTTCCGTGGTGGTTGACATGCAAAGAATAATGGATAGCGAAGAGGACTGTGATGATGAGGACCCTTTGGCATCTTATAATCCACGGAAACAGTTGTTTTCTTCAACAGTATGTGACTTAGTGCTGAATACAGACGAATCCGAGTCCAGCGATGAAGGCGAGGACAAGGGCTATTGTGTGGCCATGCCCGAGCAGTTGCCTTTCCCAAGTATTGCAACTAATATGGAGGAAGTTGAGATTATAAGAACTCCTAGTAACTCGAGTGGCTTACTGTCCAAGTGTATGAGTGCCAGTGAAGCACGACATGCTATTGTGAGTGCTAGTGAGTGGTCTGTGTCATCCTCATCAGAATCTGATGAAGATTCAGAATATGATTTGAGTAACCCAGAGGCTGGAATGGACTATGCAAGCATAGATGATCCAAGTGAACATTCTGATGAAGATCACTCTGATGAGGACAAAGCTGATGTACGTAAGGGTAAAGGAAAAGCAGATGTACGTAAGGGTAAAGGAAAAGCAAGTTATGAGCACTCGGATGAAGATTCAAGCTATGAACACTCTGATGAAGTTTCAAGCGATGAACACTTAGTCAGGAGAGGTAAGAGAGGTAAACAGACCAAGAGAAAAGCTACAAAACATACTATGAAGTGTACTGCAAGGAAGAAACAGAAACCAGCAGAAGAAATACTACCATGATATGCAATGGACGTAAATGATAGTGGCTGTACAAACAAGTTTGCATTTTCACCAAATCGTGATGCTGGTATTTATTTACCGCCAAATGCAGACACCTCAGAGAGAGGTCTATTTGAATTATTCTTTTCTGATGACATGGTTGCAGAAATCTTTCGGTGTAGTGATGAGTACACTCAAGATATGAAAGATAAAAAACCTTACGCATACAAGCATTATAAGTCCATGACCAAAGAAGACTTTTATAAATTGGTTGGAATCATCATTCACTTTGGTTATCGGAAAATACCCCAGTATAGGTTTGCCTGGAGGCAGAAATGTCTATGTCATGATCCTTTTGTAGCATCTGTAATGAGTCGCAACAGGTTTGATTCTCTACTAGCTTTTTTACACGTTGTCGATAAAGCTACTGAAGCAGATTTGAAAAAGAAGAAAGATAACTGTTGTTTTACATTGTGGCTTATTGTTGCTATGGTATAATGTGTTTATAATATCCGTTCTGTAGGTTCAACCCCTTGTTGATCACATAAGTGAACAATGTACAAGTTTACATTAGCCTGATGCTGAGATAAGTATAGATGAAAGGATGGTTCAATCAAAAGCCCGTTTCTCTTTTAAACAGTATATCAAAAATAAACCCACAAAATGGGGTTTTAAATTATGGTGCCTGTGTGACGCTTGTACTGGATATACTAACAACTTCATCGTATATCGAGGCAAGGAAGGAGAATCAATGTCTACTCATGGATTAAGTTATGATGTAGTGATGAAACTGGCATCACCATACACACCATACATGAATCAAGGCTACAGACTCTATATGGATAATTTCTATACTTCTCCTCAACTCCTGAAAGATTTGTATGCAAATGAAGTACACGGCACTTGGACTATGGCCTCAAATAGGAGAGGGTATCTAGAACAAATTAAAAGAACTGTATCCGACTATAACCAAAAGCCGCGTGGATCAGGTGTCTACATGAGAAAGGATGAAATTGTTTTCAATGTGTGGAAGGACACCAAATGTGTTGTTGTTGCAAGTACAGAGCACCCAGGACACTCTGAAAACACTGTTGAGCAGAACTGGAAAGAGAAAGGGGAACGTAAGAAAAAGGAAGTACCTATACCACTGTGAATCTACAATTATAATAAATATATGGGTGGTGTGGATCGTTCCGATCAGTTGCTAAAATATTATGAGGTGGTACGCCAGACAAAAAAATACTGGAAAACAATTTTTTTCCATTTAGTTGATTTAGCAACAGTCAATGCATTTATATTACACAAAATTGTAGCTCCACAGTCGAAAATGTCACACTACCAGTTCAGGGAGAATCTGGTTCGAGCTCTTTGCTGTGCTCCAGAAGTCATTGTTCCTAGATCTGGATCTGGTGGGAGACCTGCAAAAGATACAACAGTAAAACATTATCTAATTCAAGGTACAAAAAGAGTCAACTGTGTATACTGTAAAACTGTCCATCAGAAAAGACAGCTGTGCAGTAGGACATGTGCTGCTTGTAAAGTGCCACTGTGCTTCACTCGAAACAGAGACTGTTTCATCAAGTTTCATCACCGGAATTTTCAGTACCAACGAGAGGCGATTTTACAAAACAGTACAGATTCTGAATCATCTGAGGAACAATCAGTAACTTCACCACCTACCCCAGAGCCTATGAGAACTACTCCCATATTGAGGCCACCTGGGAGCTTCAAGGCAAAGGGCCGTGGTAAAAGGAGAAAGATGAAATGGTAGCTGATAACAGGAAAAACACGTTTTTAGTTTTTTTTTTCAATTTCTGTATGTATCTTTGTTTGTTTAGTCATTTTTACTATTTCAACTTGAAGATACATGACTACTCATACTGTAACTCAAATTTTAAAGCTAAAGCTTCATGGGAACCATTTTAAAAAAATTATCGAGTTGTAAATAAAAATTCCTTGGTGTTGTCTTGCTTGCTGTAATTAGAAATAACATGGCATTTCTCTGAAATTTGGATAAATAGATACCACAGGTCTGATTACTATGGCAAACTATAAAAATGTTGTCTGGGTAGAGTGTGCTATCAGGAGAGCTGAAAATACCGGATTAGTACATTTTTTTAATATGACGCATGCAAAACTTGGGGTATTAAGGGTTAAGAATATGTATTGCTACTTAGTGCTAATTATATACCTTGTGAGTTTTGACTTTCCTCACTGCATCAATATTAGCTGTTGGATCTGAGTACATCTGCAATAAAATGCTTTGCATAAACACAGTAGCAATAAAACTTCCTGAGTTTTTATATAAAGACTACAGAGGTTGGCAGCTGGTCACAAAGTTACACTATGCCTGGCATGCCACGCAAGCACACAGCAGAAAGTTACACTATGCCAGGTATACCGCACACAGTGACGGTGACTTGGTCAAAGTTACACTATACCAGGTATACCGCACACAATGGCAGTCACCTGGTCAAGATTACTACATCTTGCCCCGCATACAGCAGTGGTCACCTACTTTAGATTTCACCATGCCTAGTACACCAAACACAGTAGCAGTCACCTTAGTACTACTGTTCACAAATTACAAAAATATACCTCAGTTGTTGTGGGAGTAGATAGTTGGGCGTCTAGAAATGTGTATGCGTGTTACTTCCTTAATTACTTAAGTACTTGCTTGCCTAGTTAGTTAGTTACTTAATCACTTTTTACTTAATAACTCAATTAATCACTAATTTGCTTGATCATTTATATGCTTATTTACTTTATTACATACTTAATTTTTAGCTTACTTTACTTAGACTCTATTTAGGCTGTTTTGAGTGGGTAATAAATCGCATATACTCCACATTGTTTTCTAATATACTCCACGCCTTCAGGCACAATATAACACATGCTCAAAATCTAGGTTTATCCAATCGCTATGCATTGTTCACGTGCAGTGATTTAACCAGCACTATTATTTTGTCACGTGAGGACGCACAGTTGCCATAGCACTAGTATAATCGCAAGAAAACCAGCCACTTTTGCTAAGCCTACAGCAGAAACAGCTAAGTAATCTGATGTAATGTGAAATAGAGTCTAAAGCAGTTCTATGGGCACAATGTGGAGACTATGAAATCTATAAACCCTCAGGCCATTAGTAGCACCCTAGCTTCGCTCGTGTGCTACAGCCTGGGTCTTCGGGTTTATAAATTTCATAGACTCCACATTGTGCCCGTGTAACTATTATTTATGCTGCTGTACTATTTAATAATGATCACATTATTGTGTTTTCTCTTGTACTTATATATAGCATTCTCTTATATCCTGTATTAGATGTATTGGTATCCTATATTTCATTGTGCAATTACTTCCACTATGCTAAGATAAAATTGTTTCTTGTCTCTGTATACATATACAGAATGTTTACATATACATACAGTTTAATAACATGCACATTTTCTACTTTATGTGAACCACAATTATGGTTAGTAAAGTCCAGAAGAGAAGAGAGAAATGACAACAACAGCACAAAGAAAAGCAAAAAGATGAAAGAGAACCTGTTGAAGATTCAGAGGTTGATGTTTGGGAACGGTGTAAACCTACAAAGACGCATGAAATGTGTGGCTTCACCAAGTCGAAAGGTTGGAAAGTCAAACTATTACCAACTGCACAAGTCATCAATAAAGGAGCATATGCGACATTTCTACTCTACCAATCGGGTACCTATAAGCCAAAAGAGTAGAGCAGCTTATACTGAAAATCTTTTGCCAAGGAAAAGAAAAATGCAAGAAAGTTATGCCAAACACCCTACAGAAAAGCAACAGAAGGTCCTTGATAGATATCATGCCAATCCATCATGAGTCAAGAAATATGTGTGTGAAAAATACAAGCTAGATCCATCACCAATAAAGCAAATGATGCACAAAAATAAAACCCATCACCAAAGAGACGAAAACTTCCTCAAAAGTATGCAGTAAATCCATCACCAAAGATATGAAAGCTTCGCCAAAGGTATGCATTAAACCCATTCCCCCAAAAAACTAAAGCTTTGCCAAAGATATGCATCAAATCCATCCCCCAATAAACTAAAGGTTCACGATAGATATGCTGCAGAGTGTACTATATCCTCCAGTAACATTTGGAGCACATGTACAGCCAATGTTGTCCTTCAACTTTTGCCAACATATCCAGGTATTATAGCTATATATCTACCACTTAAAAATTACTGTTCCTTCATCACAATCACTAGAATTTGTCAAATTGGTTTTTAAATTATAGTAGCTACTGTATGATCATAATATATTTAAACATTACACTTACAAATTGAGACCTATCTGGTATCCAAAGATATTCTGCCCATTTTGTAATGTCAGACTATCATTGGGTCAGCCATGATCAAACCACTCAACTTGCAATCCGTCAGCAGACAGCACGAGGCGAATTGTGTTATTCAAGATGATTAACAAATTTTGTCAAATTACCTATGCCAGATTATACCAGTACCTGGCTAGAGCCACTTGCAGAAATTGGCATTAAAATTAATTTGTCACTGTACCAATCTTTGGCCCACCATGTTACGATTTTGCGATGTGATGTAACAGACCGGACTATATAATATACATAGCTGTTTTAAGTTTATCTGTTTAATCCATATGGTTTATAACACAGTAACAAGAAAGAAAAAAACAAAGTGAATTGGCCTCACTGCATCTATGTTGCTAACCTATAACAAAATCATACAATAATCCTAGTAAAACGTTCAAGGTCAAAACGGTTGAAGTCAGAGGTCAGATTGTACCATATCCATGGCTATCTAAAATCGACCTCTTCATAGTCCTACAAAAAGCTTCAAAATTTTGGAAATTCATCTTGAGAGTTAGTGTCAAACTGCACGTTGATGCATCAGGTAATCTTTCACTATCTGTAAAATCAATGATTGGTATTGTGTCCAATCCCACCAAAGGAATTGCGCTAGCGCCTGTCACAAATATTAGGAATTCCTCCAAATTCACTCCAGCAGTTGAGGGATCATCTGTAAACAGGAAAACATGAGTATAATTTGCAAAACCACATTGCATAATTTACCTTCACATAACTGCAAAAAATCAAACAAATACATGATAACTGTTTCTTCTCGTGTTGGAACCTTCTTCATGATATTTAATTCGAAATATATCTTGGACTTGAGCGGCAGTAAGGTTGATTTTTCCAGCAATAAGAATAGGCCTTATAATTGAAGGGTGATCTTCAATAACTATGGAAAAATTAAGAGTGTGCAGTAGTAGTCCCTCTCGCAGTTGACTCAGCTCGGCATAACAAGTATAAATCAGGTGGTGAAGTATTATCGTTCTTCCAAACTGCTCCTTACTGGCCATAGTTGGGATCTTCATAAAGCTGCAATCATCAAAGCATCCATCTTCAATGATATCATTTAATTCAGAATCAGACTTCAGGGAAAGAACCTGTCAATAAAAGGTAAATTTAAACACTATTGTAAGTGGTATTGTATATACAAAAGAGGTATGTGACTGTAGCACATAGTAGGGTTGAGCAATATTTCAATAATATCACCTGTACACAATATTATAATATGCAATACTGAGTACCGCAGCTATTTTAAAAATACCGCAATACCGTTTGTTCAATATTATTGCATTTTCTGCATAATTGCTAAGTGAAAAACCACAATGACTATGCTAATGCCCCTATTTGGTGATTATTAGTTTCTCATCCACCGCGCGCATTCTTCTTAAGCTACCGCATGGTAAGCCATTATTTACTCTGCTCAGAAGAACACGTGATACCAAACTGATATAATTTTTTGTTGATGAACGCTACAGTGCGCTATATATTGCCAGGAGAACTGTTGTTTTCCTTAGCAAATTGCTGCAGTACCAGTTGCAATCGTGTTCTATCGACTTCATCAAAGCAGGCTTTCAGTTGACTGTCGAAAAACAGTTGGCGATCACGAAAAGTAGAATCAGCTGGTGAAGGAAATGTTTGTAGTAAGAAAGAAAGACAATTTGGACAAGGTCTGTACATCAGTGTGTTAATATTATAAAATAATGGCATAATGGTAATACCCTCCCACACGCATCATAATAATTAGAAAGGCTGGATAAGAAACTAATCATATAGGGGCCTAAAGAAGCCTTAATTATTATTAGCATTTTATGGTGACTACAGGACTGATATATTGGATGGAAAGTCTGACAGCAACTTGTGCTACAGTTACATGTCAGTATCTTATTTGACCCGTAATAATGCCATAAATAATCTTGATTAATAACATATTTTGTTTCTCTTACCAGACATGGAAATATTTGCAATTATCAAGCTCAAAGCCTGCATGCCCATTACCACCCATTGCCTGTAAAATTGAGAAGCAGCCACAAAACAATTGCAGCAATTAACCTGAACACAAATCAAAGTAACAGTGTCTCTTTAACAAGTCTTGAAGCTTGTACCATATTCAATTGGTTAAACACCTTGGCATTTATTACCCTAATTCATAAAATCAATGCAGCAACTATTCAAATTTGACCACCACTCGATGCTTGAAAATGATGAAGTACTTATTTTTTAAATTGAACGTGACTACTTTTGCAGGTGAAGTATTTAGCATAAATACAGTATTGACTGTTTATAAGTCATAAAGTGAAAAGTGCACTTTTAATTGAGTACAAAAAAGAAAATTTAACACCAGTTGTAAGCGCAGGGCTTAAGGGTGTTCTGTACAGTTTGTGTAAGGCTTCCCAAGTCACATTGCGAAACAGGTTATCTTTTTATGTTGATGAAAATATAATGATCGTTAATTAGTCTGTGGCTTATTACTGAATTTTTAGCATCTGTGTGTTAGGCAACAGGCACACCCCTTGCTATTCTACACCCTTAAGTTTAAAATAGAACTAGTCTGTAATTTTTCACCCAAAAGGCATGAAAATTTTGGACGAGTTACTGTAGCAATTTTGCTATTAAAAAAGAGCGTTTGCGGATTTTTGATAGCAACTAGGCTTGAGCCATTTATGCTTTGAAAATACCCTATTATGCTTTTGAGCAGTGTTCAAAAATCCAGCCTATTATGTTCAAAATTATGCTTTCAAAATCAAGATTATGCTCTGGAGTTGGCTGAATTATTAGAGTATATCAGTCTTTCCTGACTGCTGTATTAGAGTAAGTGACTGCTCTACTGGAGTACCTTGATCTTTTATCCGCTAAGTATGAATAATCAGCTAAGAAACAATAAAAATGATAACATTGCACAATTTCTTGATATGAAATGCAGTATTAAGACTTAATGTGTTTGTGTTTTGCCGTATTCTTGGCGTACACATTGTGCATTTAATTTAAAATCTTGAAAATTGTCCTATTATGCTGGCGTAATGCTTGATGCTTTTGCTAACTTGAAATTATGCCGGCATATTTGGCACAAGCCTAATAGCAACTTCGGGTGACAAATAGTGTTGCACTGATAATTGTTGAATAATTGGTAACAGCCGATATAAGGTGATTTTGTAAGTATCAATATCAGCTACGAAAAGGAGATTATTTTCCGATAACCTAAACCCACAATCAATCATTAATGACAGTAATAAACACATGACAGTATTAAAAGAAAGCAATGAATGCAGAGGTGAGCGGTAAACATTTATTAGCTGTACCTGTTTATAACTATTTAGGCTTGTTTATCTGTGAATAGTGTGGCTGCGGCTGCAAGGCTGTGTATCAAGACACACGATAGTGTGTCGTGCGGCCCAAGAAGCTGACGCGCCACACTGTGAGTATATTAACAGGAAGAAAGAAAACGCAATTTTCATACCTATGTAGCTCTGTGATCCCTTACCCAATTGGAACCAAATTTGCTAGAGACGTGCCGCCCAGTTAAGGGAGTCTACATACCAAATTTGAAGAAAATCGGTCCAGCCATTTCCGAGATACGAGCGAACAAAATTTCGTTTTAAACCCAGTAGAAAGTTCCGCTATGAACAGATCACACTATAGAGAGTTCAGTTAGAAACAAGTCATCCTGTAGAGAGATCAGCTAGAAGAAGTCACATTGTAGAGAGTTCAGTTACAAAGAAACAATCATGCAAAGAGTTCAGCTACAAACAAATCACCCTGTAGAGAGTTCAGCTAGAAACAAGTCACCCTGTAGAGAGTTCAGCTAGAAGAAGTTACATTGTAGAGAGTTCAGCTACAAAGAAACTACCATGTAGAGAGTTCAGCTGCAAACAAATTGCCCTGTAGAGAATTCAGCTACAAACAAATCACCCTGTAGAAAGATCATCTAGAAGAAGTTACCTTGTAGAGAGTTCAGCTACAAACAAATCACCCTGTAGAGAGTTCAGCAGTTACCCTGTAGAGAGTTCAGCTAGAAGAAGTTACATTGTAGAGAGTTCAGCTACAAACAAATCACCCTGTAGAGGGTTCAACTACAAACAAGTCACCCTGTAGAGAGTTCAGCTAGAAGAAGGACATTGTAGAGAGTTCAGCTATAAACAAATCAACCTGTAGAGAGTTCAGTTATAAACAAGTTACACTGTAGAGAGATCAGCTAGAAACAAGTCACCCTGTAGAGAGTTCAGCTAGAAGAAGTCACATTGTAGAGAGTTCAGCTACAAAGAAACTACCATGTAGAGAGTTCAGCTGCAAACAAATTGCCCTGTAGAGACAAACAAATCACCCTGTAGAAAGATCAGCTAGAAGAAGTTACCTTGTAGAGAGTTCAGCTACAAACAAATCACCTTGTAGAGAGTTCAGCTAGAAACAAGTTACCCTGTAGAGAGTTCAGCTAGAAGAAGTTACATTGTAGAGAGTTCAGCTACAAAGAAACTATCATGTAGAGAGTTCAGCTGCAAACAAATTGCCCTGTAGAGACAAACAAATCACCCTGTAGAAAGATCAGCTAGAAGAAGTTACCTTGTAGAGAGTTCAGCTACAAACAAATCACCCTGTAGAGAGTTCAGCTAGAAACAAGTTACCCTGTAGAGAGTTCAGCTAGTTCAGCTAGAAGAAGTTACATTGTAGATAGTTCAGCTACAAAGAAACTACCATGTAGAGAGTTCAGCTGCAAACAAATTGCCCTGTAGAGACAAACAAATCACCCTGTAGAAAGATCAGCTAGAAGAAGTTACCTTGTAGAGAGTTCAGCTACAAACAAATCACCCTGTAGAGAGTTCAGCTACAAGCAAGTCATCTGGTAGAGAGATCAGCTAGAAGGATCACCTTGCAGAGAGGTCAGCTACAAAGAAATCATCCTGCTTCATCTTTTCTTCTTCCTGTAGTAAAGAAAAAATGACAGAATGGCTGTGATGGTAGGTTAATGGTAAAAATTTTAATAACAACAATTCAGGTGAATTTGGTGCCGCTTGGTCTTGGCACAAAATTCACCTGAATTGTCGTTATTAAAATTTTTACCATTAACCTACCATCACAACCATTTCTTGGCCGCCACCTTGGATTTCACATCTTTTTTCACCATAGCCTTTCTCAGGGCCGCACTCTTTTTTTACAGCTTGGCTGTTTTGGATTAGATATATTTATCAGCTGCCCACGCAATTAACCAATCATTATTTGCAAAGGCTCTCGAATCTCACCAAAACTCTGTTTGAGAGGCTGACTTAGGAGTTTTATAACTACTTGGCTTTTATTTCCATGAAAGGGGTTAGTGGCATGCTGGTAGCAAACATTGTAGAATTGGCCACCCATGCAAGTAATTAAATTGTTGCAATTAATGTTATACACACAGGCTGTGATGGTAGTAGGTTAATGGCAAAAATTTTAATTACGACAATTCAGGTAAATTTGCGTTGCCTCCTCCACTAGGATGTGGTTTTTTTGTAGCTGAACTCTCTATAGAATGACTTACTTGCAGTGTTGGGCAAGTTACTTTGTAAAAGTAACTAGTTACATATTACTTGCAACTGAACTATTTAGTTACAGTTACATATTACTTTGTGTCCACAGCCTTAAGCTGTCATGTGTGAAACTACCACTTTATCACATGACATGATTGCATTGTTGGACAATGTGCAAATCTTGGTTATAAGTAAGAAGCTGGTGAATAAGCTTCATTCAGTAGGCTTCGTTACTTCGTTTTGGCTAGGCATTACTAGGCGTTATTCAGAGGATAGCTAACGAGATTAGTAACTTCGTTACTTGTAGTAATAATATTATGTAATATTAGACTTGTTACAGTAACTATATTACTTAGGTAATGCATTACATTTGTAAGTAAAGTAACTTGAGTTATATTACCCATTTTTATAGCGTATTTCGTTATATTACTTAGTTACCACAAAAGTAATAATATTACGTAACGCGTTACTCCCAACACTGCTTACTTGTAGCTGAACATTGTATCAAGTAACTTGTTTGTAGCTGATCTCAATAGGTTAGCTAACTTGTGTATGAACTCTCTACTGGGTAGTTTCTTTGTAGCTGAACTCTCTACTCAGTGGCTGAATTCTCTACAGAGTGACTTGTTGTAGCTGAACTCCCTACAAAATAACTTGCAGTGTATACAATTTTACAATGGAGTAAATTTAATACGTATAGCTGAATGCTCTATTAGGGCATAGATATTATAGTAACCAGGGGATTGGAAATGCAATAGATTTGTTGCGGACACTCCTCTTGTAAGGCTTCTTAATTCTCCGTTTATTTTCTGTTTTTCTTCCATATATGTTTTGTTTCAAGTGGTGTTACAGTGGACTAAGTTGCTTCGTTGTGTTGAATTCGAAAAGAATGGCATCTTCTTGGCTGAGTAGTACAGCTTCTAGTATGTTAAATAAACTGTAACAATTCTATTTAATGCACACAAACCTGCATCACACTTTTACTGGCAGTTTTTCATAGCAATACATGCAATAGCAGGATAAGAAATGAATGTTTCACGCCTTTTCCTGCTATGTGGACGGACTATCCGCCATTATTTCATGTGTGGAGAATTTGTGTGTGTAATGTCTGGTATTAAATGTAGAGTATTTACACTGCAGAGTTTACTAGTTTCGTTTCAATTGTTTTTAGACCCTGATATTCTGGTGCAACAAGCTGTTGAGGATCTACTTGGAGAAGAGCCAATCTCAGAGCAAGCTAAAGCAATGAATGACTCAGCTCAAGTAATGCTTGGCTGGATAAATGATCCACAAAATAAAGCAGCTTGTACCGGGTTCTGTGAACATTTGGTAAAGTTCACAGAACCTTGTACTACCAGTGTTCAGCATCAGCCAACTATAGAGCACAGATGTGGGAGAAGCTTTTAAAGTTACAAACGTCTCAAACCTTTGCTGATCACTGGATGATGATATCTACCAAGATAGGAATCAAAGGAAGTCCTCTTTTTTACCAGTGTGTCATAGACGTGGTTGCTGAAAAAATCATACATGAACACTTCATTGTGGTAGAAAACAGAACGAGTACTACCAGTGATGGCCTAAGTTATGAAGAGCAATATGCTTTGAGGTATGCCTCAGGTTATATCATAAGAGCACTCAGGAACGCTTGAAAACATCTGCTCACTTCCTCAAGCAGTCTCTCTTATTACACTTAGAGGAACTGACAACCACTCCAGACTCTGACGATGAGTCATCTTCAAGTAGTGACTGGATAAAACTTATTGACCGTGGTGGCCTGGTCCATGTCAATGAGATGATGTACATGACAGTTTTCCAAATGGAACTAGAGTTACTGCCAATGCTTGAAGAAGGGTTACATGGAATTGAGTATGACAATGTCATAGAATGAATTACAGAGAGGTTGGTGAACAGTGCTGATGTGCTCTTTTATTGGAACATTGTGTCAGAATCTTGGGAGGAGGAAGTTGCAAGTACTATGCTGCGTATGATCGTAAATCTTTGGATTACAATACGAAAGTTTTCAGCTGCTTCTGGATGGATCGAAATTCATAAACAAGCCAGCTCAAAACAGCTACAAAAGTCCAAGGGAGTTAGAAAACGGTTGAATATTACTTAAACTGAGTATATGCTATATCCCACAACGTATTAAGTATATTATGTGATGTACAAGCATACTGCACAGTCACTACACACATAATAACATGATAGAAATAATGTGATGTACAAGCACAATAAGAGAATGGATGACCTTCTTGCTCTTTTTGGTAGGAGCTTACCCTCTTCTATTTCTTGGGCCAGGTCTAACTTTCTCTTCTCTTCCCTGTGACAATTGCCACCTTTAATGTGTACGTTTCTACATACTGAATTTGCAACTCGTAGTGTCTGCGTGCACTGTCGGATTTTCATTACTTCCTCTGTTCTGCCTCACCATGCTAAAGTACTTCTCTAATCCATCTTGATTAACTTTAGAGCTAAGGAAGACTTTAACACCAGGAACAGTAAACAAGTACTCTACCAACTCCACAAATGAATTCACTGAAAAGAACATCAAATTAATGTATTGCAGAATAATTTTTTTTGCACAAACCAGTCATTCGAATTCCAATAAGAGTTTCATCACTTAACATCATCCTCTTTTGATCCTTTGCATCAAGATCAGTTGCACGTGCTTGTTTCCTCTTCTTTAACATTTTCAAAAAGTACATGTGTGTGTCTGCACACTGACCACTGTGCTGTTTTCCTTCCTTTAGCATCTCAACATCTTGCTCATCATTACCATGCATGACCTGATCGTCTTGCTCATTACTATGGCTGTGTTGCTGCAACACCTGATCATCTGGTTCATCACCACTTTGGCTGTGTTGCTGCAACACCTGATCATCTTGCTCAATACTGTGTCTGTGCAGCTGCAACATCTGATCACCCAGTTCATTACTATGACTGGACAGCTGCAACACCTGTTCATCACTACTTTGGCTGTACTGCTGCAACATCTGATCATCTTGCTTAATACTGTCTCTGTGCAGCTGCAACACTTGATAATCCAGTTCATCACTGCTTTGGCTGCGGTGCATACACACTAAATGCACATGCTTGCACACTGTATAGTGCAATGTGGCATCAAGAATACATATGTACACAGACATTGCATCGTTCACACCTCATCTGACAATCACAGTCATTCTTTTGCACAGTCACATAATAGAAAGAATAACGATCACTAAAGGACTGAATCTGCCACTCATTGGCAGTGTCAGAGCAAGCCTTAACTGTAGCTATATCCATTTCTTTTGCCCGTGCATGCCTTCGGTTGATTTCACATTTTCTGTGAGTTACTTTGCCTACTTCTTGCTTTCTGAAGGCTTCAAATATGATATCACGGGATAATTTTAACAAAACATGAAGTAAATAATCAAGACGCCGACTTTGTTTGTTATTTAAATACACAACTTTCAGCTTTCGGTTAAATACCTCTTTTTTAGTATTGGCGATGGTACCAATTCTATAGCAGGTGGCCCATATACTTGCTCTTCGGCCATATGTAGCAGAAAAATAAGTGTAAAATGATGGATGACAGTCTTTCATTCGTGACACAAACTGCTACAACATTACATGAAATTTGGCTTCATCTCTTTCCATGAGTAAGGTCCTTAGTTGGTGGTACACTTCAAGCAGGTGTTGTTTATCCTTAACAAGTTCATTAAGTTTATTTCTCCAGGCTCGGTCGACATGGAAAAAGCATAAAAGCCTTTTTGTTTCTCCAAACACACATTTCCATGCATTGTAAAATGCGTCAGCGTCATATGACATAAAAACAGTTGGAGTAATCTTTTCAGTCTTCCCTTTTACTGCTGTTAAATATTTAACAAGCATAGTGGTATCTTCCTTATTGTTGATTGCCCAAGCCACTGGCAATCCTTCACCATGTTCATCAATTATCATAATGGTAATAAGCAAAAACTGGTACATGTTTGTCCCATGGGTTGAATCCATGCATATTATTTTGCTACCATATTTAACCATCATGTCCCTCATAAATTCTGTATGCATCACTAAACAAAATATAATAAAAACATAACTAGCAATTTTCAGCTCATTCCTACACGCGGTTTACCCTGTGGGCATGACAGACCTTCAACCTTATTTTACGCCAATAATTGGTCATAACTCCGTGAATTTTCATCGGATGTCTACCAAACTTGGTACTGAGATTCGCCTTAATCAGCCCTTAAAGTGTGCCAAATTTCAGCCCAATTGGAGCACACATTCGTGTTTTATTGCGGATTTTGCAAAGTGTGCAAAAAGAAGAAGAAAAAAAAAACCCTAACTTTGGTCGCTCGTATCTCGGAAATGGCTAGAACAATTTTCTTCAAATTTGGAATGTAGACTCCCCTGCCTAGCCAGCAAGTCTGTAGCAAATTTGGTTTCAATTGGATAAGAGATCACAGAGCTACAAAGGTGTGAAAATTGCTTTTTCTTTCTTCCTGTTAATATACTCACGGTGTGGCGAGCCGGCTTCTTGGGCCGCACGACACACTACCGTGTGTCTTGCTTGATATAGGTGTAATACATATAGGTTGTTGTTATCTAGTAATTCTGTATCTTAAACCTTCAGGCTATATATTCTATTCTTTTGTAATTCCTGAAATAATGGCAATAATTTACTGTACTAAACCTAAACATCCTTTGATTTCTTTTCAGGACAGTTTACATGCAAAAAGAATGTCTTCACAGAACTATGTCCTTATTTTACAGTTCAATTTCCCACATTGACAGGTCTCACTGTCCATACAGCACTTCAAAGCAGGAAAGCTTTGTATACACTTGTCACAGTAGTGATCAAAAGCTACTGGAAAAGCTACTGGAAAAGCTACTCAACAGCACTTTTATCATACACTTATATCTTTTTTGTCCAGTTCATACCATGTAAGAAGTTTTGCTGAGCAAATCCTTCTATTTTGACCATTTTTTACCTCAGAAATTTATAGTGCATGATGTTTTAGTAGCCTCTCTTAAACTACCTGGACACAAAAATAAAAGAACTCCATAATAAGGAATTTGGTCACAACAGATCTAATCTCATTCAACATTTTAACATCAGAAAAAGAAAAACCTCTATGTTAAAGCAACTATAGGCCTAGATCCCAAAGTGTCAAAATTCCACTGAATGCATTTTAAGTCATTGTTTACTGTATCCACTGATATAATGCATGGATCCCTGTACGGGCTGGTTTCCGTATAGCTGCATTATTGCCTGAGTCAGAGTCTATTGTAGCCTGCAACTTGCTGTGGTTGGTCTGTAACCTTACCGGAGATGGATTAACTGTTCGCTACACATCTGAATTTTATAGGTTTAGCAAATCTTACTGGCGGTCTTAATTCATTACAACTTAGCACATTGCAAGTGTTTTAGTAACACTCTACAAACGTGGATGCTTACCTTCTTTGTGTTGAACAGTGACTAAGTTTGCGTGCATTGTCCTGTATATGGAAACATACCAGCATGGAAGGAAAACAGTTATTAAGCATGAAACAGAGAGTTGTGGAGCAGAATGATTACAACTGTATGACAGGTACAGTGAAGGAGAAGTTGGTGAAGAAGTCGCCACGTTTCTTGGAGACCTAATAGTGAGCTTCCCATACAGTATGAAGATTTTTTGCTAAATTTACCACACTATAGAACTTTAGGGGAGTAATGCATGCTGTTAAGAGCACATCTACTGCATACTGCATTGTTAAATTGCTGGAATCAACGTGATAGCTACTGACTTCAGTTTTCATCCTGTTATACAAAAGGTATGAATAAAATCAATCGTGCGGCCCAAGAAGCCAGCGTGTAACACCCGTGAGTATATTGACAGGAAGATAGAAAACGCAATTTTTGCACCTCCGTGGCTCTGTGCTGCCTTGATGAAACAAGACAATTTTTGCTGTGGGCACTCCCTCCAACTTCAGCACTCCACATTCCAAATTTGAGTGAAATTGCTTCACGCGTTCCCAAGATATGCAACTTCAAAAATTGGCTTAGTTTTTTCGTTTTTTTTCTTATTTTTCTTCCTCTTGTCGCACACTTACAAAAACTGCTATAAAACGCGAATGCCATATCCGATTGCCTTGAAATTTGGCACACAGAAGGGGGATATAAAGGTGCATCTCAATACCAACTTTGGCTGGAATACAATAAACAGGCAAAGAGTTATGAGCGATTATTCACGAAAAATAACACCAATATGTTGTCACGCCTACAGGATAAACTGCATATGGGAAGCTGAAAATCGGTGGGTGAATAGCTTAACTATTGAACCTCAAACCTTTTGTGGTTTGAAAGAAATCGAGCTAAAAAACAGGAAGATACAACGAAAAAAACCAACACTGTGTAACAATTATGCAATCGAGATTAGCTAATAAAAAAACGACTGCTTGCTACGCCTACCAGATAAACCACTTGGGGTAATGCTTTGAAAATCGTTGTACAGATGGAGTAATCATCTTAGAAAGGCTCATCGATGGTGTAGAAGAATCAGACTTAAAGCCACGGAGTAACTGCATGAATCCAACTTGGTGCAGCAAGTGCGAGATCGAGATACTCTAATAGAGCAGTCATCCTAATAGAGCAGTCACCCTGAAGAGAATTCAAGAGATCAGCTAGAAACAAGAAACCTGTATAGAGATCAGCTACACACAAGTCACCCTGTAGAGAGATCAGCTAGAAGAAGTTACCTTGTAGAGAGTTCATGCAACTATGGAAAGAGATAGTTCAACTAGAAGAAATCACCTTGTAGAGTTCAGCTACAAAAAAACCACATGTAGAGATTTCAGTTACAAACAAATCGCCCTGTAGAGAGATCAATAGAAAAGTTACCTTGCAGAGAGTTCAGCTACAAAGAAACCATCATGTAGAGAGTTGAGCTACAAACAAATCTCCCTGTAGAGAGCTTAGCTAGAAGAAGTTACCTTGTAGAGAGTTCAGCTACAAAGAAACCATCATGTGGAGAGTTCAGCTGCAAAGAAATCACGCTACAAACAAATCACCCTGTAGAGAGTTCAGCTAGAAGAAGTTACCTTGTAGAGAGTTCAGCTACAAAGAAACCATCATGTAGAGAGTTCAGCTTCAAACAAATCACCCTGTAGAAAGATCAGCTAGAAGAAGTCACCTTGTAGAGAGTTCAGTTACAAAGAAACGACCATGTAGAGAGTTCAGCCACAAACTAGTGACCTTGTAGAGACATCAGCTAGAAAAGTTACCTTGTAGAGAGTTCAGCTACAAAGAAGCCATTCTGTAAAGAGCTCAGCTGCAAACAAATCACCTATACAGAATTCAGCTATATACAAATCACCCTGTAGAGAGATCAGCTAGAAGAAGTTACCTTGTAGAGAGTTCAGCTACAAAGAAACCATCATTTAGAGAGTTCAGCTTCAAACAAATCACCTGTGGAGAGTTCAGCTACAAACAAATCTCCCTGTAGAGAGATCAGCTAGAAGAAGTTACCTTGTAGACAGTTCAGCTACAAAAAAATCACCCTGTAGAAAGATCAGCTAGAAGTCACCTTGTAGAAAGTTCAGTTACAAAGAAACCACCATGTAGAGAGTTCAGCTACAAACTAGTGACCTTGTGGAGACATCAACTAGAAAAGTTACCTTGTGGAGAGTTAAGGTACAAAGAAACCATTCTGTAAAGAGCTCAGCTGCAAACAAATCACCTGTACAGAATTCAGCTACAAACAAATCACCCTGTAGAGAAATCAGCTAGAAGAAGTTACCTTGTAGATTGTTCAGCTACAAACAATTCACCCTGTAGAGAGAGCAATTAGAAGAAGTCACCTTGTAGAGTGTTCAGTTACAAAGAAACCACCATGGAGATTTCTGTAATCAATATATGTATTATATATATATATATATATATGTGACCGTCTCAGCAAAAACCCGACTTGTTCGCACAAGTATGCGTATATTTAAAAATAATTCGTAAAATTACGCATGCTACAAAAAAATTATGCAAGTTTTAAACGGGCCAGTACTCGAAGATAAAAGACGCAAATCGATTAAAACTATATACCATCTTATTTGCCTGTTCATGGAGAGTTTGAAACTCTTTGTTTCGTTTCTCCATCTCCAACGGTATGCGCGTCACATGCGTTTGTTTACGATGCGGTAAACGTAAACAATATTGTCATCGTTTCTTCTACCAAACCGTCTTTATATTCATATGTACAAGTATCTACAGGGCTAATACTATACCTTAGTTGATGTGCTGATCCATGCTGAATGTTTTAAGCCAAATTGCAACATTGTAGACTAATCCAAACGGAAGTTATGGCTGCGAATGTAAGCGCCTGTAGTTTATTTTCAGTATAGTCGCTGTACAAATTGATTATCTTGCTCTTCCCACTGTCTAGCGCTATAATTCCTAAACTACGCACCACAGAAGGCTGAAACTTTGGTGCTCCATTCCTTGGACGCTGCTGATATCATCAAGTGACATCCCCAGGCTGGCCAAAACTCCATCAAGGCAGCATCATCAACTGTCTAATTATATTGCAAACAATTTCCACTCGGTATCATGATACTGGGTAGTATTGATAACATTACACGGCTTTAATGTGTACCATAGATAATATACCCACCTGGATATAAAACTAATAAGCGCCCCCGGTTATAGGCTGGTTTCGCGCCCCTCGCGCGCCCACTACACTATTGTTAATGCAGATATGGCGGCTAAAGGTAAAAATCCGTCACAGAAGGCACAGTTAGTTGTTTCCAAGAAGTCCTGCGAGATATTTATTTTTCTGAAGACTTAAAGATTCAGTCTGATCGATGTAAAAACATTTTGGTGACAATCGACGGTTTGTGTGTTAAAGAGAACAATGATTCTTGTGCTATGTACAAGTTAATACGCGAAGAAATACAGGAGAAGAGGAAGACGGTGACCGTTAAACAAAAGTTGTTTCAAGCTGCATACTTATATCAAGTAGAGAGGTTGCCTACCGTGCTGCAGCGACTAGGGACCGAGGAAGAAGGCAGCATGAACGACATCATATTGTGGCAGGTTAGCCGGTTACACTGTAACTTTTTTATCAGTAGGCAGGTCACATCTCTTGACCGTACCTGGTTAGGCTAGAGGCCTTTGAGTATGTTCATTTGGTGTGATATCAAGAAATGCCAACTTTACATGTGCACCTGTGTAGCTGAATAATATACTTTGCTGGCAAGTATTTTGAACCATTGTTTTAATCTTTTAAATTTATAATAATATTGTCGTACTAAAGCTGTCTAGTAGTGTAGAATGAGTGCGCTTCCTAGTTTCATATCCATGTGGAGTATATTATGTCTATGCTTACCGAGCATAAATACATTTATATATACATAGATGATTGTGGACAGATTATTTCAAGTTGATAATGCAGAAGACCAGCTAGTACCCACTGAGGCAGAGCCAACATGCCAGTTGTCGCAGATTGAAGAAAATGCTATTTACTATGCCGCAGGATATGTTGTTTATAAACTAATCAAGAAACATCGGCAGAGCACAGAAGAAAGGGCAGTTAAAATTGTGGGGGCATTATTGTCCATGGTTGGGCAAGATGCTGTTGGGGACACCCCTCAGGATACCAGCTCATACCTGGACTATGTCAAAACGTGGACCTGCACTAATGATAGGGGAGGCTTGCGGCATGTATCTGATGATACATATAGGTGCTTTGTCGCCATTGAGATGATCACCTATATAGGCTTATTGCAGCAGGAGAGCAAAAAGAAAAGGTGATGTGTGAGGTGGTTTGTGATGAAATGTAAAGTTCCTGTGGGAAATCGCTACTGATATTTCTGATGAAAAGTAAAGATGTCACTTTTACGAGAAGTTGCTCAAGAGTGGTTTACTATTAGAGGATTCTCCATTGCAAGCCAGCTTGTGGAGCAGTACAAATTAGCTACTAAAAAGAACATCAAAGGTACAAAAGGAACAAGAAAAGAATTACATTAGTACAATCATTATGTTAGTAATTAAACATTGTCACATTGTTATAAATTTAATTTCTTTTCAAGTCAGAATAACAGTAATTAATTAAAATTAAGTCGTTTGCATTTACGCTTGGGTAAGGGTCTGGACAATGGGGATACTGAGCCCATGCTCTTTCTTTTCTTGGCAATGTTACTACTCCCGCCACAGGCTAATGACTTTTGAACTACCAGTGCCTGGGCATTCTCCAAGCACTGCTTCATAGATGGGTTGTCATTGCGGAAACCCCTGGATCTCTGCTGGCCAAAGAAGATTTCAAATAGGTCCTGATTAAAGCGCTCTGTCAACACATACTCTATTCCATTTTGATCCAATAGAAACTTGATTACTTCTCTCAGTGAATGAACTAAACAATAACAGCTTTTTAGCATCACCTTCCACAAATCTTTATTCCTTCCACAGTCTGGTCTGGTAATAAACAGTATTTCTTGACTCCAGCAGGAATCTTCTCATTGCCTTCCACCCATTTCTGCCAGTCATCCAAATACTTAAGCAGGGTCCCTTCCAACCACTATAATGTAAACACCAAGTATTGTATTGTCTAGACCAAGGAAAATATATGAACTACCTCAAGCCTTTCATCACCAGCTTCATAAAATGGTTTGACATTAGGCTTTTTTTTGATTATATGTTCATCTACAGAGCGCGTGTTGCATATGTCAAAAAACTTGTCAAAAATTCTGCAAAACATCTCTGTTGCTATGGTATCAAGGGTTCCTTCAGTGTCCTTAGGGTCTGGAAACCATTGGCAACTGAAGTACTCAATACCTAAACATAAATAACTATAATGAACATAAAACAAGGGATAGTATCTCATACCTGGGCTGCTAGTCGCACATTCATACGTGAATAAGATGTCAGTTGTATGTGTTCACGAGTCAGTTTTTTTCCAATGTACAGCCCAGTCTCAGCAACTGTTTTCTCACACAATTCTACCAAATGTGCCCACTGTATCTCATGTCCATCATTCTGCCATACAAATTAACATGAATAACATATATATCAGATTTACTCTTACTATCAAATTCCGGGTTCCTTTAACTTGTGAATTGTACCATGCATTACAGATTGTCTTCAACAAGTGTGGTGCATCTGGCATGAGATACACAAAGTGGCCACTCCGACTGATATTTGGTGCTTTGTATGTAACACCAGATTTCTGGTATTCTGAAATATTATGCAGTCGGAAAAATTTTTGCTTACTAGAAGCACCATCTGCAACCACAGAAACAACTGTCAAACCAGCAAGCTGCAACATCCTGATGGCCCTCCACACAACAGCCATGAGCTGCTCTGCTGTTGCACCTACAAAAATTATCATCTACAATTTACACTTGAACTATCACACCTGTTGTTGCAAAATGAGCAATTGGTAAATCCAAATGAAAAGTTAACCCCCTGACCATCACGGTTAGCATATGTGTTGCTACTTCTCTGTCAGAAAGTTTTTGCTGCTTGCATTGTTGCTGTAACTGTGTAAACTTGTGCTCTAGGGTTCCTGCTCCATAATCAACAAAGCCGGTAATCTCCCCAGACATCTTGTTGAACACCAAGTCAGCAGGGATCTTCATTTCATCTAACACCAAAATAACGTACCTGTACACAAATTAAAATACAAAAACCTTAATTAGTAACCATGATCAGACCTTTCCCAATCCTTCATCTGATCTACCTTAGCTTCTTGGATCATATGATTGAACAAGTCTGCATTAAAGCCAGGTTGCAATTTGGTCCAATGTGTGTAGTCTTTAAGAGTTCGCTGTGATGGCAAACAAATAAAGCCAGATTCTCGAATTATCTGGTATGTTTTGCTTGATGTTAGCATAATATTTAAACACCATCGTATGAATAAAGGGTGCCATCGAACTCCGGTCTTCTTTGCTTTCCATGCAGCAACCTAAAACATAGAAAGTTGTAGTCTTTACATTTTTCATAGGTACACAGCCTACCTGCTGTTCCCAAAATACCCGCTTAAATTCATCTTCTTCCGGTACTTGATGGCTGTCTACAACCTTTTCTAAATCACATCTGAGATCATCTGCCACAACCACTCCATTGCTTTCCAGTATGCTGTCTAGCCTCATTCTCAACTGCTTTAACTGCCTGGTTTTAATATGTAAAGCTTTCTGAAGTGATTTTATGCGAGCACTCTTTTGTGGTGTTCTTAAACATCTTGTGTTGGTATACACAGATGGAACAACTGACCTGTTTCTGAGCTTAGAAAACAATGCTCGAAGTGTGTTACGAAATCCATAACATGGAGCACACAGATCGCCAGCAATTAGCAGTTCACATTTAGCATGTCGAATGGTTGTACTGTGCTGTTCTCCGTTGACCGTTATGCAAAATGATTGATCTAAGTAAGCCACAACTTCTCCACCTTGTGATGTGAAAATTCCTTTCCGAATCCTGGCCATGGCAATATATCTGACATCAAAATTTCCCTGACAAACACTAGCAGAGGAAACAGCACCAATCAAACTTAACAAACTTTCGTTATTCATAGATGAGGGAAATTGGTCAAGAATAGCACATTGATAGGGAACAGCATGGTCAGCAACATGAACTTCCCAGGTAAGATCTTCTTTAATTAACAAAAGCCGTAATATGATTAGTGGTTTGAGATGACACTGACTGAAAGTTTCAAATATTCTTAACTCCACTTGAGTATAGCTAAAGAACCACCCTTCTGGTAGTCCATTCAGAGCTAATAACTGAGCACAAGAGTCAAGAGATTCCTAGATAGTTTCTACCACAATATACACTAATGACAATACCTGGAACAGAGGCTTGCAGTTGCATTGTTTCTGAACAATCATCTGCCTATACAAAAACACATCAATTAACAGTGACTGTACACTATTAATTACTAATAATTACTAAACAAGAGCATTAATATCACAATGTCTACGCCACAACTTACAGGAACATTGGGTGCCTATCATCTGGTGGTTTCTTGCTATCATCTGGTGGCTTCCTGTTATCTTCACGTGGCTCAGCCCTGTTATCATGTGATGGCTCCCTGCTACTATCTGGTGGCTTCCCGCTTTCATCTTCCAATCTAGTTGATCCAAATTCATTATCCAAGCTGGTCTGTTTTCTGCTCCACAAGTTGTTTTTATATCTACGACCTATACGAGCCTTGCTTCTGGGGCCTTTACCATGCTTCCTCTGTGTTCTGGGCATCAGGGGTACATCAAGTGATATGCAGGGAGAGTGAGGGCTATAGCTAGTGATGAATACAACATTTCAATACACTGATTTCATGATAATATAAATCTGTGGTAAAATACACTGTGGCTATGGGATTTGCTTTATAACACAGTATAATGTACAAAGATTAAATCATGTGAGTTTAAAGCTCTGGGTTATACAGGCACCAAATGAATGTGGTGACAAAATTGATTGCATGGAACAAACGCATGCAGCAAACAACACCGAATCCATTCAAAACAGGGATAATAACACACGTTACAGAGTAACAAAGCAAGATTTAGCAACGACATTACAGCTCAACCAATACATTAGCGAGCAATGCGTTGACAAATATGACTGACCACAATATCAACATAATAAACCCACTTACGATAAGTGGCTTCAACCAGAGAACAATCCACAAAACCACCTAAACAAACTACTTGCAGCACTTGTAAGCGTTTATCAGCTGGCTAGGCCACAAACCATACGGCTTCTTTTTTTACGTGCGAAACTAGGATAGGATATTGAATTCCAATAGAAACTCATGCGCGCAAGTGATTAGTTTCATATCCAGGTGGGTCTATTATCTATGTGTGTACTTACATCTTGAAACCTCTACCCTCATTCCCCTGTTATGTTTGTCTCCTTGCTTCTTTGAAGCGTCGCCTGTAGATAATAATCCTCAAAAATACATCTGTCTCAATTGTTATCAGTACTTCAGTGAGATCATCACATCTCTTAACTTTGTGAGTGAAATATTTAGGATTACTTCAGTTTATTAAAGAAACTGCACATGTAACAATTATAAGATTCATAATGTATAACTAATCCATATCTTTCCACAAAATATGTTAATGTCGGTGTCTTTGTGATCAAAGTGCCAGCATGCCACTTTAGTTTTCTGCAGCCCTAATTAATGTTTTATGTATCAGATTAGGAAAACCGTTGTGGGAAAGCAGCTCACTGTTCTTAGATTGTTTTATTAAAGTCAACTAACTTCTCTATTACAGTATTTTGATCTGCTAGTAATCACTACCCCACTATCTTAAGAAGAGAATGGGCTAAAAGCAGCTTCCCCTTGACATTAGATGGATCTTTAGTCTACCTAGCGTACTTTCTTTATGCCTAACTATGCAAGAAAATTAATTTATTACTCCCATGCAATCATTAATCATTTAAATGATTGAATAATAGTGAAAACTTGCATGATGTTATAATTTGACTAAATTTAGGCAGTGAGACATTGCAATGCGGGTGGGGATCTGACAAAGCCTTGCCATAACTACAAATGTACCGTACCAGTCCGATTTGCATACTGCCCGTTGAAGTACTCTATGAATCGTGGCTCTTTTGCTATAATGTTGTAAATGTTATAATGTAAGGATGTTATAATGTAATGTTATAATGTAAGGATTGGGCGATGATATAAGAGTACACAGGTGTTCATAATTAATAGCTCTGCGCTTAGAATAAATAAGGTTGTTGGAAAATAGGTGTACCTGAATTGAGTTGCTCTGTTGTATCTTATTAGGACGTTGATATCCACAATAATTATAGTAACCTGAGGTGTGTGTTATTTCAAATTCAGTGGACTTTCAAGGTGAACTTTCAACTGGCTGGGTTGTTAGTCTGAGATAGCTAGTTTATGGATTATTTGGTGTGTCAAGATGACAGAGGTATTGATCTAATGAGATCTTATTATATTTACTTTTGTTTTTGGGCACTGGCACAGGATGCCATTGTGCCATCAGTGCATTATCAAATCAGTTATTTGTCACTGTAATATATACATGCACAACCCCTCTGTACATTTTTGCACTGAAAAGATAAATACAGAACACACAATTGGTTCCTCAGTTTGTACCGTCATGTTCCTTAATGCATGCAGAACAGTACCACGTGGAGAGTAGAGTGTCTTTATCTGCCTGAATACTTGACCAGTGAAAACGTGTCAAGCACTGATGACATTTTACCATACCATTCCTTATATCAGGTAGTTGACCATTCCTAATGTCAGGAAGTTGACAAGTGTAGTAATCCCTAAAGGTTTTCAGTAATGGTTTTGCAGAAGCTCTCATGAGCTGGAAAAAGTGTGACATGTCATTTTCTCTGGTACTGCTCAGTATAAGCAAATGCAAGAACAAACAATGCACAGTCAGAACCATCTGTTTGCTGGTGGTCATCCAGAAACGTTTGGCACAAGTGCTTTCCAGGTGTGTTAACTAATAAAGCCACAACTTCCTTGGAGCTGATTGGATCATCTCCTGTACAACTGCTCTCATAAACGTTAACTAGTTTAATCTTGCAGTTCTATTGACGCAAGAATCCAAAGGATTTACTCTTTATTATCAAACAAACATTTTTGGCTTTTCTGTAAGCCTGCTACGTTTTGAAACTTACTCTTCAGCAAAGTTTTCCCAATTTTTAAATCAGATTCATAAATCTTTACTCCTGCAGCAATTTCTATCTGGTTTTACATACTCTTCATATGAACTTAATGTTATGTGGTGCTCAGCACCTGTAGTTTTCTTTTCTCTTGGTGCAATGATAAATTAAAAATTAGTAGCTTTGAGCATTGGGTAGTGGTTGATCCTAGTGTTCCACCGATAATCGGATCGGTATCGTATCGGAGCCGATATTGGGCTTTTCGTATCGATCGGTATCGGTTATTCAGGTATTCCGATACCGATTAATAGCCACTCGCGCCAATCGTCATAACCATAACTATCATCATAAATCCTATGCTAGCAAAACGTGAGGTATAACAAGTTGAAAATAGTGTTGAGTATTATTCTAGCATAAAAGGTGCAGGAATTGCTTTGCTAAACATCAAGCAACTGCTACTTACTATGTTTGCATGAAAAAGATCGAAATACTCTAATAGAACAGTCACTGCACAATAATATATTCTACTAGAACAGTCACACATAGCCAGCTTGAGATGATTGTAAATTGTATAGCAATTATCGGTATCGGTATCTGTATCGGTGAAAATTTGCTTCTAGGTATCGGTATCGGATCGGTAGTTATTTTTCTGTATCGGTGGAACCCTAGTTGATCCCACATCAATAGGTAATAAATGCCATGGTATTTAACCAAGTATACAAATACACAAAAAAATTTGGAATTTTCAACTAGAGTAGGGACGACAGTACATTGATAAAAAGTACTAAAACAAGTGCATAGGGGTAGTGAACAATACTAAAATACAATTAAATAATAGTAGGGATATAACACGTCTTATTATTTAACTGTATTTTAGTATTGTTCACTACCCCTATGCACTTGTTTCAGTACTTTTTATCAATGTACTGTCGTCCCTACTCTGGTTGAAAATTCTGAATTTTTTCGTTTACTTGTTTGTTAACTTTTTTTGTAAATAATTTTTTTATTATAGCTAGTGACCCCACGCATATCGCATCTGAAAAGGCACCGCGTACCCCAGCTACATCAATTATCGTGTGAAAAGTGAAGTTACCATTACACTTCGTTGTCAGCTATGTTCAACCCGTTACACAGCATTTTAATCAAGAACTTGTTGAAAGCATTTCGGGTTGATCTGAAAGCTTGTTTGGGTTTAGTTTTACCTCACCAATACTGCCTCATCGTTGTAAGGGAAAATTGAGGCTGATGTTTGGGTGATATTATTTTGTGGGCCACGCCTACTCCTTTGTGGTCCCTACTATACAGTTACTATCGTACAGTATGATAAGCCCTACTCTACCTTTTACACATTCGTTAGCTATAACTTTGTTAACAATGATGTCACCAAATAAGCTATGCTTTCTTTGTACCTGTCATAGGTTAGCTATACAGTACACATTGATCATTGTAGTGGGAATATGGTGGAACACAATAAGTAATTGTTGCACATAAGGACGATGCTGTTGGAGCGACTGACAACTGACAAGGAATTGTGACAAAACATAATATGCAGGGTTTCTATGAGATTATGTACTTAATACATTATTATTCATGCATTGAATTAGAAGTTTTGTATATGCATTTTACACTTAATAGTGTTAACAGCTTTGGAAAGTTATTTGACTATTCCAATCAAGTATGTATATGGTTTTGCTGACTTGTGTAAACAATAGCAAGCACATGCAAGGATACATAAAGAAGTTTTAATACTGTAATAGCAAAGAATGTGTTAGTCGCAATGAAATGCGTTTAGAAATGCAAGCAGTTAAACCTAGCTGCTAAACAACAAACACACTAATACTAAACAAGATGTCTTACGCGTGTATCTTGTCGACGATGCACAATAGGTCCTGTATAAACCAAACGTCAAATCACAAACGTATTCTAAAAGTTTGGTGCGATAACACATGTATTCACAATGATTATGGAAGCCCTACTGATGAGCAATGGCCACGGTAAAGAAGGATCAAAGGAAAATCAGTAAGCAATACCGCATACATTGTAGGATATTTAAAATACTAAAAGTTTCATCTCCATGAAATTCGAAGCATTTCCGCCAAAGAAGTAAGGCTGTAACTGTAGCTAATTTTCCGCTACGCTTGACTGAACGCATCAGGCAGGCAGGCAGTGAGGCAGTAGAAAATTCGCGAAAATATATATTTTTTAAATTTCGTAGCACCTAATCGAACATGCTTCTGGTTGTTCTGAAGGCATGTTTGGGCTTGGTTATACCTGACCAATACTGTCAAGTGGCCGTGAAGGGTTTGCAAAGATGATTTTGGCTTGATTTATCTTTGTAGACCACGCCCACATCTTTGTCGTCCTACCATACAGTCCTATCATACTGTATGATACAGACCTATCATACTGTATGATACAGACCTCTCAACTCTCAAAATTTGGTAGTGAGACACACAATTTCAGCCTTGTTATCACGATTTTCAATAAAATTTCCTAAGGCACACTAAATCTCCTTGATTTAAGCCCCAAATGTCTTGTAGACCAGATATCACGTGATCATTTACTTAGACAATGGAACACCCCTGGAATTTTCAGTGGTCTTCTGTAATTTTGACTGTGCCATGAGTGAATATGCAATCACACTCAATGAAATGATTGCTATTTGAAGGTGAAATCCTTTGGGAAAAGACTACCCACTTTTGAGGTGAAGAATTAGGTGAAATCTTACCAGTGATGTTATTACGTACTAACGTTTATTGCTTAATTTCAGCAGTTAAGAGGTGCATTGTGTAGAAAATCTGTGCTGAACTATAAATCCACTGCTGGATACTGATACGAGAGATGATTTCGATGATGAATCATGCTGAACTAGTGCATAATAAGTTGAAAGACTTGATATCACATGATTCAACGATGGATATCACATGATTCAACGATGGAGCAAAGATAGGTTTGTATCATAGAATAGTAGGGGCAAAACAAATATTAAAAATGAGTGTTCGAATATTCTTTACATGAACGAACGAACGAATTAACGAGTATATTTTTTATGATAATGTAGCAAGAGAAGGTAGTACTGTTTGATTAGTTTGTATATTTCCTTCTCTTGCTACATTATCAAAGTAGGAATCCCCCCAAAACAACGTGCACTGCCAAAAATACCGCCTTTTAAAAAAACCAGCTTAGAAACTTCTTACACGACGAAAATCACTTTTACGGAATAATATTAAATGTAGCATTAAAAACAAGAAAATGCTTACTGGCAGCCGGATATAGAATTTTTTAAAAACTCGAATTTCGTATTACTACCTCACTCACTCACTGACCACAGTCACAAGCCTAGAGCCCAAACGAAGCAGCATATGGTCACCATTTTACACCACAACAACAAACTCACCGGTGGGATGTGTGTATTATTGATCAAGACCACAATGACCACGCCCCTTTTACGTTAGACCACAAAAACGGCCTTGCAATAAGTTTTACCCGAAAAACCACCTGGAATGCATTAGTACTGTTATAATGATGCTGTACCTTGCATAAACGAAGCGAAAAGTTAAATATTTCAATGTTTTTTTTTTGTTTTTTTTTTGCTGTTAGTAGTTGTTATATTTTGTGCATAAAATAAAGGACGCATATTTACAGGCACATGAAACAAATATAAAGTTAGTCAGGTGAAGCTGAGTCCAGCCTGCCTTCTGCATAAGCAAGGTCAATGACAGCTGTCTCGCCCGATCCACAGCGGTGGTAAGAGGACCTTGAACCTCTTAAACATTGAACAGCTGAACGGAGCAATGAAAATCCCAGCCTACATCGTAACCAGTACAATGTTTTGCTATATGATTGTCCATGCTTCTCAGCGAGTAGTGTGGCAATTCGTTTGTAAACAACGGTGGCCAAAGGTCCCATACCTCCAGTACATGAAAAAATCAATGGCGAAAATGACCCATGCTCAACTTCCCGGATTCTCTCCTCATATTTTCTCTTCTTCTCTAGCTCCGCACGCCTGTAGCACTGTGATAAAGAAATTGAACAGTGCGTAGGAGCAAAAGGATTGAAGACTTTAACATCAAAATAAGCATTCTGCCCGCGTTCCCAGAAGCCATTAGCAACAACATCAAGACGTGCCCCATCTTCAGTATTGGCCGATCGCAACCGAAATGATTTCCCCAAAACCGAAATGATTCCCCCGAAATGATTCCCCCGAATATTTCAATGTACAGTGAGTTTTAAATTCATGTACATTTTGCCTGCCTGCTGTAAGACCCGGTAGCGCTAGGTGTACAGCTCCAGAAACATCAGACAGCCAAGGTAATGACGGCAGATTCACAAATCTGTTGTTCCGATTGTATTCTGTCCGCTGCACTATGCTATCATTGATTTGTTTCTTTGTTCTTGTCGAAGGATAATTAATAGTTGTGGTGCTTAATAGTTGCGGCGCGCGCCACAACCCAAACACGTGATTTTAACAAAGTGTGAATACGTGTGTGTAAGATGAGGGTGAATGGGTGTATTACCCAAGGAGTTGTCCCTAGCATTTATTAATGCTGGATAGTCGTTTTATATAGTCTTAATTACCAGCTTAGCTTTTTTGTGAGGTAGCTAGCTAATAATGTCTTTGAGGGGCGGATCCACCTCAGGATCCAGACTTCTAAAAGCGAGGGTTCCACTCTTATAATGGTGGACTCTCCAGTGATGTTTTACTGTAAAATTATCAACATTTAGGCCATTAGAAATGTAGCTGAAGCCTTAAACAGTTGCTGTAATAGCTTTAAATACAAAATGATAATTTTTAAAGGCGCTTATTGCATATGAAGGTAATAGAGCTGCTTCAAGTGATATTTATACTATGTGGAAAACAAAAAGAGTATAATATAGCTAGCTAGCTAGACAAAAAGTTAACAAGCTAGCTATGTAAAAAATTCTAAAGGAGGTAGGGGTTGATATACTATATAATGAGTATACATGCTACAAAAAGTATTGAAACAAGTTTAAAATTTTTATAGCTGAAATGATAAATGATCCAGCAGTAAAAAGCAAGGAAACAAGATTAGACGACTACTTGCTAAAATGAGACACACTTTAATATCTACTTTTGGCTAACTTGATGGTTCATTTCAAGATGCTAGCCAAAAGCATTGAAGTGTGTCTCATTTTAGCAAGTAGTTGTCTAATCTTGTTTCCTTGCTTTTCACTGCTGGATCATTTCTCATTTCAGCTGTAACATTTTAAAACTTGTTTCCGTACTTTTTGTAGCGTGTATATTCACCCTACTTCCTTTAGAAATTTTTAATTTTTTAAATAGCTATAGTATGTTCACGTTGAGCTGAATCCTGAAAAACAGCTAAAATTAAAAGTTGATTTTTTCTCAAAAGATTTAACATTTCAACCAACCAGATGATTATTGGTAACAGCAAAGGTGTCAACAACAGACACGTACAGTTTGGATCCATTACAAGTTCGGGAAAGGGCTATAATGGACACTGTACTTATATGGCTTCCCCATAGGAAATGTATTGTGAAAATTTTGATTGGCTGTAAATATTATGTAAAACATTTGAACAACAAGATTTTGAAATATTTTTAGCAGGCCAAGCAGCACTACAAATGAGCCAAATTTCAAGATCATGTATAACTGCATCTGTGAGTTATTAAATGTTTTTGAGGATTCAGCTCAGCGTGAACATACTATAGTAATTTACGAAATGTAGACCGGGCTACAACTGGGCAGTGATTATATAGACGTCGATTGTAAGGATTGATTAGGATGTGCACCTTGGATTTCGCCATGAAAATAGACAGAGCATTTCGTAAGAATTGAAAAACATTGGGAAAAGGTGAAAACTAGCTGTTGTAGCTTATTCACCAATTGTTTCCACACATTTTCGAATATGGACATGCCCTCATCATGAAGCTACTACCCTGCACAGAGTAACCACTCTACAAGCAAGCTTACCTATCTAGGTCTTTAGTAAACTCCTTCATTATCCCAAAAACGATTCAATAGCATTAGTGAAAAGAACTGACTAGCTCAGTCTCAACGGAAGCAAACCAGTCAAAGAAACAATACCAGGGAAGTGACACATGTGTTGAGTGTAAGTCTGTAATTAAGGGTGATAAGGAATTAGTATTCAGTGCCAGTGGTGTCAGTCATGGGTGCACAGTAGTTGCTCCAAATTGATGGATGAGGTAATATTCTATATAAATCTAGCATCAATCTTGTGTATTTTTGCATCACTAGTGCACCAAACCTTGATGAGGCCCTTGAGTTTTTTTATGAAAACAAGGCCAAACCAGCAGCGCAAATTCTGAAGGACAGTCTACCTAATAAACAGAACCAACTTGAAAACAAAATAACAGTGGTTGAAACAAAACTGCTTGAGATTTAAGGAAGAACTGACCCTTCAATTGTCTAAATGCCGTATACACATAATGACAGTGCCCCTAAACCACCTGCACTTATAGCAAGCACAGTTACCACAGCATTTAATGAAGAAAGAGAAAGGGAAAGAAGACAACTTAACTTGATTGTTCATAACCTTGTTGAATCCAATACAAATGAAGGAGTTCGTAAGACAGATGATATTAAGTATGTTACTGATATTTTTAAGTTTCTCGGGGCAAAGGCTAGTGTGACCAAAGCTATTAGATTAGGAAAAAAATCCAATAAACCAAGATTGTTGAAGATAACTGTAGACACTTTAGAGTCCAAGATTTTTATTCTGCGAAGTTGTACAAACCTCCGAAAGGCTGATCCATCTAGCCTTTTTACCAAAGTTTACATCACTCCAGATCCAACTCCCACTGAGAGAGAAGCCAACCAACAATTGTGTCTTAAGCTCAGAGATGAACAAGGGCGGAAATCACTACAGAATAAAAACGGGATAATAGTGCTGAGGAGGGACTAGATCCCTGTCATGCACTGATAAATAATAACCCAATCTCTTTAAAAGTATTTGTGATCAATTTTCAAAGTGTGCTAGCTAAAAGAGCAGAGCTCTCTATTCTAATTCACGAACATCAACCTGATGTTATTTTTGGCACAGAAATGTGGCTCTCCCCTAACACCAATTCCACTGAATTCCTCCCAACTGGCTATTTCTTGTTCCAAAAAGATCAATCTGATGGATATGGTGGAGTTTTACTAGCCTTCAAGAAAGACCTAACTGTAATAGAGTACCAAATAACTAATGTTACGATCACGACTGATTCATCATAACAATGTTAAACACATATACTACAGTCATACAGTGTAGTTACATCATCAATCATTACGTAATCAGTCATACATCATTGCTATAATGCATCATCATAGAATACATCACTATGTTACACCCTCCTTTCCAGATATACAAAGCTAAATAACTAACAGGTGTATACAACCAAAACCTATACAATCAACTTTAAAATCAAAACTACAACTAAGTCAAAATAAACACAACAACTTACTCTACATGTATACATAAAGTCAGTCAGTAGCAGTCATCACAAAATCTAGCAGGAGGTCGTACTATTCGGCCACTTCTTGTACGTTTCTCATTACATGTTGGAACTCTAGCTAGTGGTTGCTCTGGATGTGGCATCTGATTATTGACTGCTGGGACTGAGTCTTCAATAGTAAATGAGTCATCCAGATTGGTAGTTACATCTGGGGAATTCTCAATAGTTTTCTTTAAGTGTCGCCTGTTACGTCTCAGCAATGTTCCATCAGCAGTCTTGATATTGTACGACCTGGGAGCAGGATGGTGACTGAGTACCACGGCAGGCTTCCATGATTGTTTGCCTTGGTACCGAACTACATCATCAGGCTGCAATGTAGGTAAGTTCTTGGCTCTCTTATCGTAGTGCTTCTTCTGGGTGTTTTGTCTAAGTTTAAGTTTGCTCTTAGTATTTGCACTAACATGTGGCTGTAGCATCGGAACAGTCATTGGAAGAGTTGAACGTAGCCTTCGACTCATTAGTAACTGTGCGAGGGATTCTTGCAGTCCAGTAATTGGAGTGTTTCTGAATTCTAACAAAGCTAATTGTTCATCTTTCATCCCCTCTTTAGCCTTTTTCAGTAATGTCTTTATGGTTTGGACATTTCTTTCTGCAAGACCATTTGACTGTGCATAGTTGGGACTGGAGGTGACAACTGAAAAATCCCATTCTTTCGCAAATTGCCTGAATGCTTTGCTGTTAAATGGCATGTTATCAGCTACAAGAGTGTTGGGAATGCCATGTCGGGAGAATATCTGCTTCATCTTGTTTATGGTTGCTTCAGCTGTCTTACTGTTAATACGAACTACTTCTGGATATTTTGAGAAATAGTCAATAACTAACAGCACCAAGTTTCTCCCATGGACGATTCGGAATGTCATGTGGTATCATTGGCTCTTTCTGGTTTCCCTTGCCGTACTTGTTGCATACTGGGCATTTCCTCACTTCATTCTCAATGGCTTCATACATTGCAGGCCAGTACACACATACTCTAGCTCTAGCTTTGCATTTCTCTATGCCCATGTGTCCCTCATGGATACACTTCAAGATTTCTTGCCTCATGGTAGATGGTATCACAATTCGGTTGTTCATGAAAATGAGGTTTTCAGCACAGCATAGATTGTGCCTAATTTTCCAGTACTCACGAAGTGATATGGGTACACTAGAAACATCCTCTGGCCATCCACTTCTCATCAGTGCCAGTAACTGCTGTAGCTGGTGGTCTGTAGCTGTTGCTACCTGGAGTTGGGACCTTTTCTCTTCAGATACAGGAAGATTCTCTATCATGGCATGTATTGCAAACTCTAAGTCTTTGCTCTGAGTTGAGTCATCAAGGTTGGTTAGATATGCTCGTGACAGTGTGTCTGCTATATGCAGGTCTTTTCCTTTTACATACCTGATTGATAGGTCATAATTTTGGAGTTTAAGTAGCATTCTCTGAAGTCTTGGTGAAACTTTGTACAGTGGTTTGTGTACAATGGATTCTAGTGGCTTGTGGTCACTCTGTACTTTGGTTTCGAAGCCATAAATGTATTGGTGGAATTTCTGACAAGCGAATACTATGGCCAACAGTTCCTTTTCAATTTGAGCATAGTTACACTCTGCAGGATTAAGGCTTCTGGAGGCATAAGCAATAGGTTTGCCTTTCTGTAGTAAACATGCTCCAAGGCCATGTTGACTTGCATCAGCTTGTATGGTGCTGGTGACGGTTGGATCGAAATAGCTTAATACAGGAGCTGTGGAGAGGACTTCTTTGATGTTTGTGAGGGCTTTTGCTTGCTCTGGACCCCAGGTGAAAAGTATGTCAGATTTAAGCAAGCTTCTTAGGGGTGATGGTGGAAACATTTGGGATGTGAGCTGCTAAGAAGTTGATCATACCTAGTAGGCGTCTGATACCTGCTTTATCAGTGGGACTAGCCATCTTGACAATTGCACTGACTTTCATTGGGTCTGGTTTAATCCCTTCTGGGGTGACCATGGTTCCTAGGTATCTAACTTCACTCACACGTAATTGAAGTTTGTCAAAGTTAAATTTGATGTTTTTCTCTTTGGCTCTCTCAAGGACTTGTTTGAGAATTTGGTCATGCTCTTCAATATTCACAGCTGCTATGATTATGTCATCAGCCACAATATGGATTCCATTGATGCCTGAGAAGGCTTCTTCATTCTTTTTTTGAAACACTTCACTGGCTGATTTAATACCAAAGGGCATTCTAGTGAATCTGTACCTGCCAAATGGTGTGTTGAAGGTGCATAGCAGTGAGCTTTTCTCATCTAATTGCACTTGCCAATAACCATCTTTTAGGTCTAGGGTTGAGAAAACAGTTTTGCCTGCAAACTCACTAGCAATCTCTTGCATTGTTGGGATCTTGTAATGCTCACGCTTTATTGCTTTGTTCAGGTCTCTTGGGTCAAGGCAAAGTCTTAATGAGCCATTCTTCTTTTCTACTATGACCAGGTTGTTGACCCAGTCTGTTGGTTGGTCAACCTTTACCAAAACACCTGACTTCACATTTTTGTCTAGGGCATGATGCAACCTTTGCTTTAGTGAGTGTGGGACTCGCCTAGGTGGGTTGACAACAGGTGTGCAATTAGCTACCATGGTGATGTGGTACCTCCCAAGGTTGCCAAGTCCTCTAAAACAGCTAGGATAATTGTCTCTGATGGCATCCTTAGACAGCAACTCAGATTGCAGGGCATTCACTCTCTTGACTAAGCCAAGTTGTACACAATCAGTTAGACCCAGTATTGCTTGTGCATTTACTGGTGCAACATAAAACTTAACGTCACACACCTTACTGTTACCAGTACAGGTAAGTTTGCATGTACCAGTAGGTTTAATGGAAGTACCACCATAGGCACTCAGCTTCATGCTTGTGGTTTTGAGTGGGGGTTTTATTTGTAACTTATTGTACAAATGCCATGGTAACACACTCACTTCTGCTCCAGTGTCCAGCTTTACTGTCAGCTTATCACGATTGCCATTGACTAGAATGTCAGTGAGCCATGCAGAAGATTTCTTGATACCTTCAATCTGTAGTGGGCTTAGAGCAAATTCATCAGATGATTGATAAGAATCACTCTCGTTGTCTGAGTTCAGATCACTTTGTGTGCTGTGGTCAGTCTCTTGTATTTCATGGAGTTTTCGTCTCAGTTTGGTGCCAGTTCTTGAGTCGTGATCACTTTTGAATGAGGTTCTCTGTGGTTTTGTACTATATTTGTGTCTTGGTAGGGACGTCTTGTTGCGGCACACTTTAGCAAAATGGTGCAATTTGTGGCATATTGAGCATTTTTGTCCATATGCTGGGCAATCTTTCGGTTTGTGTGTCTGTCCGCATTGTCCACAGTAGGTAGCTTTTGAGCCACTCCGTCCTTTCATAGTGTGTACATTCGGACTGTGCGAAGACCGAGTCATGTCTTTGATTTGCTGTTTCGACGATTCTGAACGCTGAGCTATCTCTATCGCTTTGCTGAGAGTCAAGGATGCTTCGCGAAGAAGTCTCTCTTTCAGGGAATCATCGGTCAGCCCGAAGACGAACTTGTCGCGAATTAGTTCCTGTCGCACAGCTGCAGGCCAGCCTTCTTTGTTGTACTCGCACGTGTCTATCTTGACTTTCAGTCGCGTTAGGTACGCGTCAATGGATTCACCCTCTTCTTGTCGAAGGCTCCAGAATGTATATCTCTCGTAGATAATGTTCTTGCGCGGCGAGCAATAGTTCTGAAAGGCTTCTAGCACTTTATCAAATTTGTTTGCATCTCCTTCGGAGGTCCACGGCAACGTCTTGTAAATTTCTCGTGCTTTGCCTGCATAAGACAGCATTATGCCAATTTTGACTTCGTCACCCTTTTCGGTTGATTCAGTTCCTGCAAGGAACCATTGCAGCTGCTCTGCAAACTCTCGCCAGTTTTGTGCGACATTTCCTGTGAAGGACAAAGGCTCTGGTGGCTTGCAAAGAATGGACATCTTTACAACAGCACTTCTGACACCATGTTACGATCACGACTGATTCATCATAACAATGTTAAACACATATACTACAGTCATACAGTGTAGTTACATCATCAATCATTACGTAATCAGTCATACATCATTGCTATAATGCATCATCATAGAATACATCACTATGTTACAACTAATGCAAATGAATGTGAAATAATTGCTTGTGCTCTCAAGTTTAAAGAGTTATTGTTTGTTCCATATATAGACCACCATCATCAGACATCACCTACACTCAAGATTTAATTTCAATACTTGAAGATATTGCAGTAAACAATCCAACAACTTCCATATGGATAGGTGGGGACATAAACCTTCCTAATGTCAACTGGAAGCTGCTCCAAAGCCAACATTCTCAATGACCACTTTTCCTCTGTTTTCAATGACTCCTAAGCAATGAGCCAGTTCCTAACATCTCACAAATATCAGTTGAAGTAGATGGAGTGTGCAACCTTTTAGTCAACTTAGACCCTTACAAGCAGCAGGTCCTGACAACATACCAACATGATTGCTTAAAGAAACTGCACAGCAAATGGCCCCACTGCTTACATTTATCTTCCAAGCAGGTAAAATTGTGACCCAGCATGGGAAAACCGCCTATTTAAAAGTATCGAGAAATGCCGGTTTTAAGTATTTAGTGTGCTGTAGCTTGCCAATGGTTGAAGCTATGTGTATCCAATTTTCACACATCTTACACCAATTCCTTACCTTCCACAGCATCCACTGTGCAAGTAGCCAACAACTAAATTTCCTGCCATTTTAGATAATTTTTAAACTGTATCAGGCGAGCTGCAAAATGGGTGGGAGACAGGGGGCCTGGAAGGCGGGCAAGATGGTGTTCATAAAATGAAAAAGAAGGCTTAGGGATGAATTAGGCCAAGCCTTGGGCCATTGCACAGCATAATTCTTACACAAATACTGACTGTATTTATTCCGTCTATGTTTAGGTGTTGGAACTAATAGTCCAAATATTCTACCTTGGCTCAAACAAAAACAGATCACAGCCCCCAATAGTGAAAAACTTTATAGTCATTTATAGATTTGATCTTCGTTTTGTCTCATTATAAGTTTTTAAAAATAGTTGTTCCAATACTGAATAAAGACGGGGTTAGAATACGTAGTATTGGAACACTATTTTTGCTGTGTTGAGGTCTCAAAATTGGCTAAAGTAAAATAAAATTGACAGCAGAGGTGCTTCTTCAACACCACAGAGCTGTACAGCCCAATACAGTCATCCCCAAGCTGACCAGAGCTCCATTAAGGCACTACACCGCACGTGTGGATCACCACAGGGCTTGGGAAAAGCTGCCAGCAAAACCAGACCACTCAAGTCTAGCTGATTTTAATTGTGGAATTAGATAGTTCATTCATGTAGCTTTATGTCCTGGGTGAAAAATTGAATCTGCTGACATGGGTGATAAGACCGGTTTTCTCAGACTGGGTCACAATTGCCTTCTGACTGGAAATCAGCTAATGTCACACCTATACACAAAAAAGGAAAAAGAACAGACCCTTCAATACTACCGGCCAATTTCCCTGACTAGTGTCTGCTGCAAGACTCTTGAACACATAGTATACTCGTCAATATTTTCACATCTAGAAAACCACCAAATATTAACTGATAACCAACATGGGTTTTGTACACGACCATCATGTGGAACTCGACTTATTAGTGCTATCTCTGACTTCCAACAATGCCTCAACAATAAAAAACACATTGACGCTATCTTTCTTAATTTTGCTAAAGCGTTTGACAAAGTTTCTAACACTAAGCTCTGTCACAAACTATCTCCTTATGGAATCAATGGTAACTTTTATCATGGATCAAGAACTACCTATCTGATCGATCTCAATCTGTAGTACTTGATGGATTATCTAGTAGACCAACTTCAGTTATTTCAGGTGTCCTGCAAGGGACTGTACTAGCCCCACTACTATTTTTACTCTACATTAATGACATAACCACTCCTGTTAATGGTACAATCAAACTGTATGCGCCGATCAAAGTAGCAGGTGTAGAGTAATGGTGGACAATAAAATGGAAGAGTTACATTTTCTTGGTGGCCTAGCAGTGTAGATTCTCTTCAAACAAAGCGATACTTGGTGTGATTTTGTCAGGAATTTCATGGTGATCGTGAGTATAGTGGTGTTATCAACAAATTATTTCTACTGTGTACTGATAAGTAGTTATGATGGCTTATACCAGCCTATGTACTTGCGCCCAATATATTGGGCTTTGGTCCTCCAAGGATTAACTGTTCACAACTTTATACACCTTCAGACTCTGAATGTGAATACTCTACAACCTCGTCAATTTCTTCAGGCAGAACTCCTTCAGGAGTATATTTTGCCACTTAAGTAATTTGTCCAAGGTTTGTCAGTTTTACATTCTGTCTTAAAAACAGCATAACATCAACATTCTCTGGGGACAAGGAGGCTCTCAATTTTGAAACAAAGTATGCAAAAAGTTGTTGCAAACCTGTATCTTCAACAACACTGATGGGGCAACTGTTGGCAGAGATCTAGTCAACTACCAAGTTAGTGATAACTTCTGCCCCGGCGCTGCTACAAACTTGCCACGAATCGCTCACAACATATGCATCAAAATGCTTGGTGCCAGCATTTTCCATCCTCATCTTCATCACTCAGGCTGGCTGTCCATAAAGTCAAGTGGAGAGCTTTCAGGTGGCTGCGAAGGTTGCTCGCTCCTCCGTGATACATCCACAATGTTTACAAACAGATTGTTTCGTTGTGCTCAGATGACAGAGTCTCAGATGTAGAGCCAGCATTATTGAGTTGTTTCCAATGATAGCAGGGGCGGATCCAGGGGGGTTCCAAGGATTCCATGGAACCCCCCTTTTGAAAGAGCCTCTCTTACTTGAGATATTCTAATAGAGCAGTCAAATCGATATACTCTAATAGAGCAGTCACAGTAGTTTTTTTAGGAACAGTGTAGCAAGTTATGTATCTAGATATATATAGTTGGTAAGGGCATCTATGGTGAGGGGTAGCTGTTGTCAGTAGATGATGACCTTTTCTTTTTCTTTTTTTTGTTTGGTCTTCAACTTACAGCTAGGCTGAAGTTGCAATTCCAAAAATGGAACCTCCTAGGCAGCTGAGATTAAGTAATTTTGAGAAAAGACTTGCTCAAAACATTCGTACAAACCTGAAATCCTTTTGGAAGTATGTGAACTCTTGTTTGGGAAATCTACTATAGGTGATTTATCATCTGATGATACTGTGGTACAGTCTGACAAAGAAAAGGCGATGCCTTTGTTAATGCGGATATCAGTTCTTTCAGGTGGATACTAGTATTCCTATTCTTAGCCATGTCTCCGTTATTCCTGATATTGAAGGTGCATAATTTAAATTTCCCAATAATTGCCCTACTAGGGTTCTTAAGGAAATGGCAGAACAGTTGTGTTTACCTCTTACATTTACCCAGTCACTTAGCATATCTACACTACCTAGTGGTTTGAAAGGAAGTCATGTGATGCCAATTCATAAGAAAGTGACTTTAACCTTGTAGACAACTACTGTCCGATTTATGCTGTTGGCAAAGTGTTGGAATTCATTATCAAGGATCATGTGTGACCTAATTTTAGAAAACCGTCAATATACGCACAATTTTCAAAATGTATTTTTGTTTTCTACAGACAGAGGAATGGACTAGCTAAGTTTCAGTTTCATAAGTTAAGCAGGGTTGGAAATACAGCACTAGACAGCCGGACAAGCTAATAAATTGATAAGTACAGAAGCTATCGAGAAAATAATCACAGTGCTTACATAAACCATCATAACTTACTGATAAAACAGCATACGGAATTGAATCTTTGCTCATTGTGTTCACCATGAATTTGTGCATCCACCAAGGTATACTTCTGTGTTCAAGAAGAAGGAAAATTCACTGAAAAACGATCGTTGGTAAATTATTTTGTCACCGCAATGTAAACAAATACCTGTAACTTTGAAATCCTTTTGTTACAGGAAGGTGAAACAAAAATTTGTGTATTCCCTATGAACAGGCGAACATGACGGTGCCCAGGATTTATCCATTGGAGGCTTAATTCGCCCACCAGTGAGGCAATAAAAACTTGTGTAATTTTTTTTCTGGAGCTTGCATTTTTTACCCATAGTTTTTAATTGCGTTTTATTACAAAAGTACTATTGTGCGTATATCAACGGTTTTCCAAAATTTGGTCACATATGTTTAATTACTTTATTGATATAATTTTTTTACTCCAAATCAGCAAACTTCCCTCACTTATTGAATGCTGGAACAAATCTCTTGAGTGCGGTTGTCTTCTACATGTCGTGTATTTTGATTTTCACAAGACTTTTGACTCAATGCCATACAAAAGACATTTGCTCAAACTGCACTCCTATGGGATTCAAGGTGACCTACTTTTATGGTTGACTAATTTTTTTGATGGGTATATAGAAAGCAGAAAGTTGTTAATTGGAAATAATGCCTCTGACTGGATTAGTGGTGTTCCCCAAGGCCCACATGCTGTTTTAGAGGTTACTATACAATAGTACCTATGCTACACAGTAACACCCTCAGTTGAGTGATATAATACACTACATAACAATACTCATGATATTGATACCAATACCAGTATAACATTGGTATTGGTAGAATTTTGTCATGGAAACAGTAAAATCTTATCAGAATGACTTAATTGGAAACCAGTATGATACAGTACGATGGTAACTGTATAGTAGGGATCACAAAGAAGTAGGTGTGGCCCATGAAATATTATCACCCAAAAAACAGCCTCAATTTCCCGATGACGATGAGGCAGTATTGGTTAGGTAGAACTAAGCACAAACAAGCTTCCAGATCGACCCGAAATGCTTTCAACAAGTTGCTACGGAATTTTAAAAATAAATTATTTAACAGAATTTTCTACTGATTGAGTAGGTAAGTACCTGACTGATTCCTTCAGACAAGCGTAACTTGATAACAGCTAAGACTACGGGCTTGATTTTTTCACTGTTCGACATTGCTTCGGCCCGACAGATGCCTTTTGGCATACCGCAGTACGTACAATGCATTCTTCATGGAGTTACCAGTGTCCTCCTTTGTGTCCCAGTCATCCAAAAAGTGTCGATTTGGTGATAGTACGTGATAGCTTCCCTTCGTAATGGAAAACATTTGTATTTGTCATAGTGGCTATTTTGATAGCAGAGAACAGTTCTTGATTCATACTGCTGTGTAACAGGTTGAACATAGCCAACAACGAAGTGTAATTGATACTTCACTTTTCAGACAATAATCGATATAACCAGGGCGCGCGGCACCATTTCTTTCGGTATGTGTGGATTGCAGAGGTGCTTTTCGAACAGTTCTTGATTCAATTTTAATTCACCAGTAATTGACTTTTCCAGGAGCTTGGTACTGTGGATGGATCCATTGCCTCCTTAAACCTATCCTCAGGACAGGGTTCAAGCAATTGAAATGCACAAGTTGATGACACCTTCCTTTACAGCTATGTAGCATCTGAAATTTTTCCACTATCTTGTAAGGCCCTGTCCAGGGAAGATGCAGCTTCCGGGAAGGGACATGTGGGTTAACAGATGAATGGAGCCACACCAAGTCCCCTGCTTGAAAAGGGTACCCATTCCACTTCGATCATACAATTCCTTCTGATGCTCCCGCTTCAATCCCATTACATTGGCAAGCTTTCTCCAAAACAGTAGCTGAGTCCCTGACAAAACAATGAACATTCTGGAGGTATATTTCGCTTCCAAAAATGGAAGAAAATGGTGGACCTATTTTCATCCACTTTTGGATGTTTTTTCACTCTGTGATATATTCTTCCAATTTTGGATGGAAATAGCTCATTTTCCTATATAGTGACGAAAATCTACAATAAGGTTCCAAAATTTGATGGTTCTTGTCTAGAGGTGTACCGATATAAGAAAACTAAACCGATCCAATACCGATACGATATGGATTAATCATTTTCAAACCGATACGATACCGATACGATACCGATACGATACCGATACGATATACCGATATAACTAAGTGTAGCTATTTATGTTTGAGGAACCACATATGCCATGTTTAACTTTATTTTAGCTACTGAAGAAACTACTGAAGACAGTCTTAAGATCATTGGCTATGCTTGGTTACCCATGGTGGTGTGGCCTCTATTGACAGCTCAGAGTATAAGGCACCCACAAATATTTTAAAACATGCCCCTGCCAAGATTAGTCCGGATTACTCCACATTTTAATGGCTTGTAGAGATGGCTGATTGTTTTATGCTGTGCTCTTGGTTCATCTTTTTGTTGTTGATTGGTAAGCTTTGTGACAGCAAAACAGTAATTATCCACGCACTTAGATGGCTTCACGTAGCGTACTACTTTTAGACAAGGAAGATAACTACTGTTTCTCGCCTTGTTAGCTAAATAATAGGGTTTATAATATGGCTTGATCACTGGACAGTGTCCTCAAGATAGTTCAGTTGTATATCGGTGTATCGTATCTGTTTTTAGCAGCAATATCGGCTCCCACCGATATAGTAGAAATGTCTATATCGGCCACTGATACGATATGTATCGGTATATCGGTACACCTCTATTCTTGTCATCCAATTTTGGAATAATCTATATACCCATCCAAAATTGGATGATTTTGGTCATCAAATTTTGGAATAACCTGTACCAAATTTATAATCGGATGGTTTTTAGGGACGCTTTCTTTACACTCTAGCAATGATTTCTGATGGCTGTTGTGACTGGAATCCAGCAAAACACGTGATGCACACGACAAAAGTTTTGTTCACGGATATCTAATCAGTTTAGATACCTACCCGCGGTATCTATCGGATTTTAAATATCTCATTAACAACCAAACTTCAAAGTATACTATGCGATAGTCTAATGTAAAGTACTTCAAAGCATACTATGCATGCCATAGTCTAATGTAAAGTACTACTGTTATAGTAGTACTTGCACAGGCACTCCTCTCCATTTGCAATGCTGTGTATGTAATGGGCAGAGCATGCCTGAAAACAAAGCATAATGGCCACTTTACTATTCAGTAATTAATTATTGACGCTCAGACGCAAAATTAATTTGATGGCATGAATGTATGCATCATGGAGTTATCTTTCTTTGAGTCCCATTTCTTTTTGCTGGCAGTGTAAGGTGTTGATTACCAGTAGTGAAATTAATGATTTCATTTGCAAATAAAATCATCCACAGCATAATTCATACACAAATACTGACTGTATTTATTCTGTCTATGTTTAGGTGTTGGAACCAATAGTCCAAAAATTCTACCTTGCCTCAAACAAAAACAGATCACAGCCCTCATTAGTGAATAACATTAGAGTCATTTATAGATTTGAGGTTCGTTATAGCAAGTTTTTAATAATAGTTTTTCCAATACTGAATAAAGATGGGGTTAGAATAGGTAGTATTGGAACACTATTTTTGCTGTGATCTGTAATTCTTGCACCATGCCTTAAGCAATAGAAGTAAGCAAATTTGTTTTAACTTGTCATTTGCCATGAGCGCAAGTAAAAGGAATTTTAAGTTTCACTCCAGCTGATTTTTCTACAGGGTGATTTGTTTGTAGCTGAATTCTCTACAGGGCGATTTGTTTGCAGCTGAACTCTCTACATGGTAGTTTCTTTGTAGCTGAACTCTCTACAATGTAACTTCTTCTAGCTGAACTCTCTATGGGTGGCTTGTTTCTAGCTGATCTCTCTACAGGGTGACTTGTTTCTAGCTGAACTCTCTACAGGGTGATTTGTTTGTAGCTGAACTATCTACAAGGTAATTTCTTCTAGCTGATCTTTCTACAGGGTAATTTCTTTGTAGCTGAATTCTCTACAGGGTGATTTGTTTGCAGCTGAACTCTCTACATGGTAGTTTCTTTGTAGCTGAACTCTCTACAGTGTAACTTCTTCTAGCTGAACTCTCTACAGGATGACTTGTTTCTAGCTGATCTCTGTACAGGGTAGGGCTGAGCGATACTACCGTTTTAGCGATATATCGCGATATTTTGAAAGTATCGATATCGCGATATTTTGTTATTAACTATCGTGATACCATGCCTGTACATTACTGTCATTAAAAATCCATTTGTTATGCAGTACTTGGCTAAGAATCCTTGTAAATGATAAAATCCACCCATCTGGTTTCCCCTGCAGAGAGGTGTGAACACCATTACAACCTCAAAGCATGTGTTACAATAACTGTTACTGTAAACAAGGATGATAGTGGCTAGTTTGCTATCACCTATAAGGACTTCCTGCAGGAATGCTGAGCAATATGCTATGTAGCACCAGCTATGATTGACTTATTTGTAAGTATCTTGTGTATCGTGAATAGTGGCTTTAGTATCAATCGTGATACTAAAATGGCATTATCGCTCAGCCCTAGTACAGGGTGACTTGTTCCTAGCTGAACTCTCTTACATGGTGGTTTCACACTGTAGCTGAACTCTCTACAAAGTGGCTTCACACTGTAGCTGAACTCTCTACAAAGTGACTTCTTCTAGCTGATCTCTCTACAGGATGACTTGTTTCTAACTGAACTCTCTACAGTGTGATCTGTTCATAGCGGAACTTTCTACTGGGTGATTTGTTTGCAGCTAAACTCTTTGCAGTTCCTTTGTAACTGAGCTCTCTACTAGGTAACTTCTTCTAGCTGATATCTCTACAGGATGACTTGTTTCTAACTGAACTCTCTACAGTGTGATCTGTTCATAGCAGAACTTTCTACTGGGTGACTTGTTTGCAGCTAAACTCTTTGCATGATTGTTTCTTTGTAACTGAACTCTCTACAAGGTAACTTCTTCTAGCTGATCTCTCTACAGGGCAATTTGTTGGTAGCTGAATTCTCTACAGGGTGATTTATTTGAGCTGAACTCTCTACATGATGGCTTCTAGCTGATCTGACTATAGGGTGACTTGTTTGTAGCTGAAATTCCTACAGAATAACTTGCAATGTAATATAACTGAGTAAATTATAAATGCAGCTGAATGCTCTATTAGGGTGACTGTTCTATTAGAGTATCTCGATCTCGCATTTGCTGCACATAGTTGCCTTTCGAATCATAACTCAGTGATTTGCAATCCGATTCTTCTGTACTACAGCAAGGACTTTCTATGATGGTTATTCCAGCTACATACTGATTTTCAGCTCATTGCTCTAAGCGGTTTGCCTGGTAGACACGAAAATTAATAGTTTTTTTATTCATAAAAATCGATCGCGTAATTTTGACACAGGTTGGGTTTTGTGTCTAATCTCCATGGCCTTTATCCCGATTCCTTTCAAACCACAAAAAGGCACTCCTACGATGGTTGCTCCATCTACACATCAAATTTTCAACTGATTCCTCCAAGAGGTTTACCCTGTAGGCGTGAAAGACCTTCGACCTTATTTTATGCAAATACTCGGTCATAACTCCGTGAATGTTCATCGGATTTATGGCATGCCATCTGTTTCAAAATTATGTGTTTAGAACGTTACGTTCTAGCTTACAACGTCACGTTCTTAGTTATAAGTTGTACGCATGCGTGATTAACTCGACAACGTGGCTTCACAATGTCCAATGTGCGAGAAGTTTTAGTCGTTTACAAGGGTCGAAAAGACCAGTAGTGTTGCCAAATGTGGAAAATGCTGAGCAAATTATTCTGCTCAATTTGGCCAAGGAAGTGTTTAGCGATGTAATATATTGTCATGAGGGATCCAGTAGTGATTGCACAACAGCTCAGGCCCGTAACCAGGATTTGTCAAAGGGGGTTCAACTTTGACATGGTAGGTGTTTACGGTAGCGGGGGTCGGGGCGCAGCCCCAGCGGCTGACAACACTTTGATATTTGACTTCTCCTAAATGGTCTAAAATTGATAGTACACACTAATGACTCCAAAGAGTGTATTATTCTGACTATAATCCCTTCAAATCTGACATACTGTATAATTTGAAGTTAACCTCAACTTCAGTATGTGCAGCAACTGCACATGCTTGGGTTAATTTTAGTAGCTTTATACATTTCTTTTATACAAAATTGAAATAATTGACACACGAAGTTATCCATCTACTATCTACTTATCAGTGTTTTTCTCAGTACTCCTCTACTCAATCAATAACTATTATTCCTTTGTGTCACACTTAAGTGACATGAGCTATCTAGGTCACATGTGACTTCTTGGCTGTACTGTACAATGTTGTGGTTTCTTAGGTCATGTCACAAATGAAAATGGAGCAATTGCATGCATAATTGAATTTGATAATGGATTTCTCATGATTATTATTGTGCATGATTTAGGAGTTGCATAATTACAAAATCAACATTAATGATTCTTGACTTTGTGTCTTAATAATTGTTAGGCACACGTAATAAGCATCCTCGAAGATTTAAAAACCTGAGGTGACATCAGTAATTACCAAGGCGCAGGTAATTATTGACAGGTTTTTAATTAACCCAATACTACCTAAGTTTTAAATAAAGCGTAAGTCCTTTATTATCGAATGGCTAATATATTGCCATAATAACGGTGCGCGTTTAAACAAGCGTATCATCTACGGTGAATATCCGATTAATATGCGATTTGCACCATTCTCTTGGCAATGAAATAACCTTCAAACTGCTACCAAAACTGTTACATTGTGATGAAGTATGGCAGGGATAACATCGCTGGAACTGGCGAGATTGTTAGAAGAAGTCTTCGACTGTAACAATTCGAGGGTGCGTGTTTAAACAAGCGTATCATCTACGGCGAATATCCAATTAATAAGCGATTTTTACCATTGTCTTGGCAATCGAGGAGGCTTCCAGGTGCTACCAAAACTTTTAAATTTGGACGAAGTATGGCTAGGATAACATCACTGGAGCTGGCACGCATGTTAGAAGAAGACAGTGACTGGAATGATTCGGATGAAGAATGTCACCGTGGCGATAGAGACGATTCTGATGATGATTTAGTCGACAACAATGGTGCTGAAGATTGTCCACTTGATTTCATTGAGCGATACGAGGTATTTCATTGTGTTTCAAGTTGTAACAGAGCTGGAAACTCTTATTTCTTCTCGCATGTTCTTTACCGTCTGGTCCCAAGGTGATTCAAAGTGAATGCAATTTTTTGACAGTGTCGTACTTATCTATCCAGTGAAAGAAACCTTTGTACTATGTTTTTATTAGTGTTATGGCAGTCCTTCTTAATCTTACAATTATTTTTACAGATGTATGAGGCTGATTTCCAAGACTGGGGACCACCTCCAAGTGATTTTGTGGACAAAACTGTAAAGCCCTTACAGTTAGAGGCTGGAATCGTTGAAGGGGACAATGACAGGGAGGTGGAACAGATGGCTAATGTCGATGTATGTGAATAATATGTTTGTACACTGTACATAGCTACTACTTAATTTGTTAGGTTTGCCAAGAAACCCTAGAGGCTGGTGTTATGAGTAGTGAAATACAGCAACTGGTATGTTCCAATTGTTTTGTAAGCACTTGTAAATAAGTTTACTCTTATAGGATGCTGATGTTGACATTGAGAGCATGGAGGTATGTTCCAGTTGTGCTTGTGAACAGTTTTTGATTCATTTTTTCAATAGCATGCTGACATTGATGTCCAGGACGTGGCAGGGACAGCTGATGTTGATGTCCAGGATGGGACAGGGACAGCCGATGGTAACAATAGTGCAAGTAATGATAATGGACCTAATGGGGAAACACCATCTCTGGGCGTTTCTATAGATCTTTCCAGTCTTTTTAGACCACCCACCAGCCAGCTAATCCACCTTTGCCATCAACCTTTACTTTGGCTGGGGATCCATTTACGCAACCTGTGGGACCAAAAAAACCCTTACCTCCTGAAGCTAGGCCTATAGATTTCTTTCAACAAATTTTTGACGATTCTCTTCTTCGTCACATTGTGTATGAGACCAACCTGTATGCAGAGCAAAAAGGTAAGTATGCTAAAACTTGGTATGCCTAGAACTTAAGGCCTTTTTAGGGGCATGCATTTTAATGGGAATAACGAGAATGCCTCGAGCTACCCAATACTGGCTCAAAAGTGACATCTTCGGTGTGTTTCCCGTCATAACTGGTGCTTTAGTTCGTGATCGTTTCATCGATATCTTGTGGACCTTACATTTCAATGATAACGAGAAGGCTGCACCTAGGGGGTCCAGTGAGTACGATAAGTTGTCAGCGATTAACTGGTAACTATTGTAACTGTATAATTGTATGTATGTATGTGTTGTGGGTTTGTATATTGCTCACATGCGTGTAGTTGCTTATTAATAGTGTGAACACATGTCAGTGTCTTCCCTTTTGGTCTAGTCTCATAGACGTTACAGTATTTCCCTGCACACCAGCGAAGTTAGAAATTGATGCTGTAACCAAAATAAACCCTTTCACCAGGTAAACCCACTATATACTCGTCAACTTGCTCTTGTCTATCATTATATCTGAGAAAAGACTACACCAAACTGAAAATCCTCAGTAAAATCAGGAAAAGCCAACACTGGTGGAGTTAGTTGCTGCTTTAATCTATCAAAAGCTTGTTTACATAACACGCTAAATTTTTACTATGTTCGGTCAGCTGATGTAGAGGCTTTGCTATTTGTGCACAATCTCTAATACATCTTTTATAGTATCTCACTAAGCCTAAATATTGCTGCACTTTGTGGGGACTGACCAGTTGACCACTCTCTCTATTTCAGTAGGATCTGCAGTAACTCCTTTTGTTGACAACATTTCCCAAAAACTTCCTACAGACAAAACACTTTTTAACTTGTAGCCTAAACTTAGCCTCCTTCAGTCACTTTCACTTGTGCCAAGTCTCAAATGATCTTCAAAGGTTTTCCATATCATGTAAATACACTAGAAAATTACTCCGGTCACGTTCACGTGATGCGCATTAAAACATACAGGATATTTATTTTGTAGCTGAAAACACGAAACAAACATACCAATTTAAAGAACATCCGATAAAGTACTCATCTGTTCGATAAACCCCTTTCAACCCATATGGTTTTGTGATGAAATTCCGTGAAATTTTAATAATTACCATTCTAGCACACGTGACCAATAGAATGGATGACCACGAAGAAGACGAGGATTGCGCGAGAAGTGAGCCTAAAGAAAATACGCCTAAAAATGCAGTTTCCAAGCATCCGAGAGGCTCACCAACCATGCACACCCCACACGTGAGCAGAAGAGAGTTTCTATGCGGGAATCTATGGCATCAAATGGAACAGCAAGAGGTATTCTTGAACCAATACGATTAAATATGAACGATGCAAGTGGTAATGTAAAAGAAAAGTGGTCCAACGATGAACTGAAGGCTCTCATCGAATTTATACTGTTCCACCCGTCTGGTGAGCAATGGCCGTCTCATAAGCAGGCAGTCTTTTGGAACAGAGCTGCGGAGTTTGTGAAAGAAAGATCAGGAAGCTCTCTTTGTAGAAGTGGTATGGTCTGGTGTGTATCTTGTTTTTCCCTATAATTGTATTGTTGTAGCAAGTGCATGTCGATCTAAAGTGGTCGGGTGCCTGATGAAGCAATACAAGACGCCAAAAGAAGCTGAAGTTGCCTATTTTGGACGTCAGCCATCATCTCATCCATCATCTCATCCCACCCAGTCCTTTAGTACTCAGACAGATTCATCAGATCCATCAGCAATTTTACATCTTTTCAAGCTGTTGCCATTGGACTCGCAATTTATTTTCAAGTTTTGTTTCCTCAAAGTTCAGTGTTTCTGTGCCTGATGGCTATCTGGAGTACAGTGCAAATGCAATGGCTAATCTGAGGCATAATTCCCGTAGCAATGTTCTGTACAACCTTGCCAAGGGTTTGGGTACATTAAGAGCAGATGGCAGCGACTCTAGGTTTCCTGTTAAAAGGATGCCTATGGGGTTAATAGAGTATTTAGCTAGCTTCTTTTCTTGTGACAATTTGCAGTCAGTTAGTACATACGTAAATATGTGTCTGTACATTCAAATAGTAACTTTTGCAGGTTTCCTGTCCAGCAGATTATCGTTTGTGGCAACAAACTATGTATTGCCATTTCGGTTAGAAATGGGTTAGACTGCATTCTGGGCCCACTTGGGGAGTGGCACATTCTGTCCAGGGTCAGGAAAGCCGGCAGTTAAGTGCACACAAGAGGTGCACGATGGAGGTACACTTTTCTGAATACATAGCTTAAAATATTATGTCTGCTTTATTTTAGGCTCTGGTAAATGTACCAGGAAATTCAGAGAGAACTTTGAGAAGTGCAAGTGGGATTACTATTACATCTGATATTCAAGTTAATATTATAAAAATATGGTTGTATATTATTGCTTGATATTATTGAATAGGTAACTCTCATCGAAGAAGCAGCCAAATCTCATCCTAATTTATGGTGGTGGCTTAAAGCTGATGGGTGCGATCTTAGTAAAGGCTTGAAGGAATCAGCCAGATTGCAATGAAGTGGAGATGTAGATCTGAACGATGGTAATACAGAACTAGACTGGAAGTTGCTGCAAAGGTTGGTCTGAAAGGAGGAAAACAAGGTGCCTTAAAAGACCTTGAAGTAGCAAAGAGTGAAATATCAAAAGATCTACAATTTGTAACATCAGGTTCGAGGAAACTTGTAGAATGCACCTTATCACTCATTGTACTATTTAGAGTTGTCTCAAGCTAACACTTCATACTCAGAGAAGGTGCAACAAGACGTAAACAGGCAAAGGGATATGGTTAGCCTAGCATGGAAAATTAAAGAGCTCAGCGAGTTAAATGAGCAGGGCAGAAGCTTGAATTCAGCTATTGGTATTCTTGCTGCAAAGCTTACTGGAGAGTGCAGGTGGATTGAAGACAATATTCCCAGTAAACTGAAGGAAATTCGTGTGCAGCTGGCTGTGTTTGTCAAAGGTGTCACTCGGCATCAACGTACCCCTGCAACACATGTGCTAGTGTTTATGATTAGCAACGAAGAGAGGGACAAGAAGCCGTATGCACAACCTGTCCAGTGTGTACCTTATAAGGGTGTCTCAGACTCAATGGTTCGCCAGCTTGCAAACAAGATCATACATGAAATGAGTGCTAGAAAAATGAACGTTGCAGGTATTTGCTCGTTACCCATCAATATGAATGTGTACAATGATTCCTGCAGGCTTCACTACAGATGGAGAATGGAATTCCCTTCGAACAAAAGGGAATACAAGGACCATTGTCTATTTTTCAGATCCGCAGTAATGCTCGTGCAAAGTATGCCAACATGAAGTCTGCCAAGTTGATTGGAATGCTTTCCCCCTTCAGTAAGCTGATTATTTGTGTACTGATGTTCATGTTTTGTGATAGCTGATAGTAATGGAAATGTTAAAGCTGAGGTGCCAAACCCTGCTGTGGATCCTGGTTTGCTACGTGAAATTCTATCCTGGAATAGACAAGGTGCATCAGTTGATGATGTGATTGAACGATTAAGAGTTTGTACAGTGCCATCTGGATATACTACTCACAACTGGATTATTGGTTAGATAAATGCTTTGCATCAGAGTTTTAAGTTGTAATTTACTAGGAAAAGATGAAAGCACCTTCGTTCTATCGTGGCCCAGCTTGAATACAAGCACCAAGTGAACACTTGGCATGCCAAGGGTGTACCCTTCAAGAAGCATTTGTATGTTCCAGAAACTCATCCCGAAACTGGAAAGCCTTTTTGTGAGCGTGAAGATGAAGGGCATATCTTTAAGGTATGCAGCCAAAGTACTGTACTCTGGTAGTATGAATTTTTGTTGCTGTTGAATAACTAGCGTATTGGTCAGAGTTTGAGAAAAGGTGGCCCAAGAGAGATAAAGCTAGAGAGGTTTGAAGAAGCATTACACGACCCTACTGCAAGATTAACATACTCAGCTCTTTCTGGTGTGTATATACTGTTAGAAGTATATTTTGTGACGGGTAGGTTTGCAGGTGTCCGAAAACAGTCGGTGAAGGATATTGAGCGGTTGTTTAATCAATTCTTGGTAGCATGGGTGAACAAGAAGGGATATGAGCTATTAGGTACCAATGATCGGATCACAATGGCTGTTCGTGGTACAACATCAATACGCACCAAGTTTCATAACATCCCATTAGAACTCCCCCCACCACCAGGAATACCTACTTATAATTTAGTTGCTGTTGAACATTCATATTGTAATCCAGCTAACAAATGAACTAACAACAAATCATACATTAAGCTAAAGTACTACGACTATGTATAACATTGTGTGACCACTCTCCACTTCTTGTAATTTTGATCCCTGCATACCATCCTGGATGCTTGAAGTACAACATACGTTTGATGCAGTCAAGTTGAACATTTAAAATACAGCAATCATCCATGGCCTTGTGAACCTCATCACGTATCTCCTGCACCACGTAACCAATCCATTCCCATGTATCATTTATGTTGACCACAAAAGCTATTGCTTTAGCATCGACTGGATTACTTGTTTCCTTAAGCAATTTCACTGGTAAAGCTATTCCCTCACTTCTTTTCTTATTAGCTAAGGCAAGCGTCTCTTGGTACACGTGTTCTTTTGTACTGCCAATGCATTTAAATATCACTGAATGTGTGATGGCTGGTATAGCATTGCTACTGTCATCATCAGATTCATCATTAACGTCTTTAATTTTACCTGAAGCTTTTGAGCTGGTCTCGTCTTCATTACTTGAATTTTCATCAAGCCAAGTCCAGTTCCACATTACAAACACTTGATCATCATTGTACAGTTGGCAGTTGTCAATGTTTGCAGATCTTTCAAACTCTTTTCCCTACAGAGAACAGTATATCTGTTTGTACTTTGAATAAATCATATGAGATAGCCATCATTATTATAAATGAGAAAACACAATAAGTAGAATAAATGTGTGACCTCGGTCTACATAACAAGCATAAATTTATTTAAGAATGAAAATACCTCAATTAGAAAGGCGTTTTCATAACTGAAGATGATCTTCACAACTGCTGGCAAAGGTTTGTCCAACATGTCGCATCATCTTGCAAAACCGTTGAAAACTTTTATTTTCCCTTCAGACTCCTCCATTTGTAACTTCACTTGCTGTAACGTAGCCTTAAAAACAGGGAAACTAGGAACTGTGTACAAAAATGTATCGCCCTTCGCCAAGACGGTGATTTCAACATCCATACCACCAGCATCATCGGCTTCATCCATTTTTTGGTGACACGTTACAGTATTTAAAATATGCAATTAAAGTAAAAAAAATTCGCTGCGCTTAAATCGTGTCCGCCCTCCTCTGGTGGAGTTAGAAGTGTTTCTAGGTGTTCCATATGCTGGTGACCTGTGAAGGGATTGCTCGTGGTGTCCAATAGTATAATATCCTGTGATGCTGTCCTCAGAAGCACATCAGCTACATACCACTTGCTGTTCCCATGACACAAGATGGCCTATCAAATCTGGAAACGGCCTACCAAATTTAATCTTGCTAGGAAATTTAGGACTACTAGAGGGCTGTATAACATTCTTATTTGACATCTCTGTCAACAGTGACTGTAGCTCCCACCTCTTCTGGGGACACATTCTACACAATTGCTAGTAAATAGGTGCTGCATAACCAGTGTGAATCATTTGTTGAATCATATCAGTTTCACCCAACTGATCCTTACTAAGTGCAAAATATCAGCATACTCCAATAAAGCAAACAATCTTTCCTGCTCTTGGGAATTCAGAGATGTTCTCTCCACAATACTGCTTACAATTCAGCTGACACACTCTCAACCATCTGTACTGAGGAAACATGCACAGAACTATCAGGATTCTTGGCTCTACCACAGTAGCAATCTTAGTACCCTTATAAAGGGTTATATCATGATCAGTTGGATTCATGATACACATAGGAACAGATGCACCAGCTCTCACAGCAGCATGTGTCACTATCACATTGTAGGACTGCAGCTCCACACCCACCCTCCAACACATAGATTTGACTATCCTGAACACCACCACTGACATCTGTCATTATCTCAATTTCATTATAAGATGGAATCCTCAAATTAGCAGCCACTATCACAGATAGTGCTGGTAGTTTATTCCTGTTGTTATAGTTTTGAGAACACAAAGTAAGACTTGTCCATCACCTGTGCTTGACAAGGTCAACACTGCAACTTCCCAAAAAATCCAGGCTCAAAATAGCCTCAGTTGAGGCAACAACTATCACTGTTTGTACAAATACCTTACCATCAACTTCCCACTGTATGAGAGCTAAGCTATTAACATTGTAGTACAGACTCAACTCATTCCAAGGAGTCAAACAGTCATCAGAATGCATGCACTGGATTACTCCGGAGGTGTATGCAGGAGAGCTGCCTTGAGAGCACTGGATTGACCAATTTGAAAGTATTGCAGCAATTAATGGCTGGGACAAAGGACAGAAATTAGTGTGGCTGAATCTTGCAAAGTTTCAGGTTCATTGTAAGAAGCGAACAGCAGACTATGGTGAGGATCTGAGGATTCTGGTGGATAAGGCATAACCAACTCCGGATGATGATGCTAGGCAGCAGCTCGCATTGCAGCAGAGGAAGTCTAAGATGATTAAAGCAGCAGTGGCAGCTACCTTAGATTGGAGTCGTACATTGTGACACACAGCTCACCTGGTGCAGTAGCTCCAGTGCAGGTGCCTGTGGATCTAGTGGGTCAGAGGAGTCTAATGGACATGATGGTACAGCTGTTGACTCGTATCAGGCCTTAAATTAGCGTACGGTCAACAGACAAAATCCGCACAAATAGCACAATGCCTGCACATAATTAGTTTTGGGTGGACACACATGTCCTTGCAAAACCAATAGTGGTACCATAAAAGCTGATGTGTACATTTTTGTTTGTAGTGCTAACAATAACTGTCACTTGGTTTACTAGGAGATACTACATTTTCTCAACCCAAAGATTTATGAATGCCACCTCCCCTTTGTGTACTGCTATCACCAACAGCTGTAGTGTCCACAGCCTGGTGATATGTTGCTGCTATTTAACCTCAAAACTCAAGCAGTGCACATAAAATGCTCCTCTAGCTCATGTCTGTACATTTGTGAATATGTAGGGACATTTGTCCTCGGCACCTTAAAAATTAAGGCCTGCGTATGGAGAAATGGAAGCCAGGGATTTGAATCAGGAGAGAGATAGTGACTAAAAGTTATTAGAGAAGTCACGGTGTATGGTAGTTGTGTGTTATAGGTGGGCCATTTTGCTAGGGAGGCATTGAATCAGGGAAATAACAGCCCTTGGGGCTGAGGGCCTACCCCCAAGGGAAGTAGTAAGGGTTATAATCCCCTAATAGTTATTCCTTTTCAGTAGTTGCCAACTCCCTCAGTACAACCCTGCCTAAAAAACAGCTGAAAAACAATTAGATACCCTAATAAAGTAGTCACTTATAAGTGGTCAACTTTTGAGCCCATTTTTTGCTATTGTACTTACTAGATGAATTTTGATTTTCATTTTAAAGTTGCAGTAATTGGAATTGACTCTCTCCTAAAAGGGAAATTTCCTTTTCACATAAACAATTGGCAATTACGCTGATCACCAAGAACAATTTTATGCACCAGGCACCGACAATTTAAAATTGATACACGATCTTTGAAAATTATAGAATCCACTGTTACCTAACTGTTAATCTGATGAAAATTTGCTTTCCAGGTACAGAATGATTGCATATCACACATCTTTAAATAATCCAAATATTTCCATTGTCGATGGAGTGATTCTTATTCAGAAGATGACAAATATAAAAAAGGACATTTGGCACAGTAATAAAATATCTAGCCAACATGTTTCTAATGATAGGCTTACAAGTAACTGTTCCATGCTAAAATGCTAGTGCTATTGCAACAATTTACCTTGCATAGAACTGAGTTTGTGTGGTACAGATGAAGATTTAAACATACAAGTAGAAGGAAAAATGAAAATTTTGAAGTTGGATTAGGGATCAAAAAGTAGGGAATTGCTACGTAAGAAGTAGTGAAAGAAGAGAGGTTGCCCATACATCTGCAGATATACCAGTGGACATTTAATCCCTAAACTTCATTCAGTCTATAACCACGACTGAATTAGGGATTAAATGTCCACTGCAGCATATAGACAACCTCTCTTTTTTCACCACTGTATTAGATTGAAGTATAGGGATTAAATGTAGGACTGTTTTTGTAACATAACTATAGCTGGTGAACCCATGCATATACTGCATCAAAAGGAATAAGGGCACCTGACAAAATATATGTCTGGTCGCATGCCCAAACTATCAATTATGAAGCAAAAGTGGAGACAGCTATACACTTCATTAAAATTGTATTGGTATAAAAGCCTATTGGGGACCTCAGAAACTGTCATTTGTAAGGATTGAGGTTAAATGTATAGTGTCCTTTACAGAGATGATCCTTTAAGAGAGGTTACACTGTAGCTAATAAGCACTGTAACTCGTATAACTATAAGCACTGAACTTTAGTGATATTCTGGCATGCAGGTACATGTATAGTGATTTCATTTTTCTGGCACCAAGGTGAGTGTCGTGAAGTTCTTGTAGAACAGACTGTCTGCCCTGTGGTGGAACAACAACTCTGGTTCACCATAAAATGCAACCAGACAGCTCAGCCTTTCGTTTACTATAGGGTTGAAATTCCTCATCAAGGATGAACCGACTGATTTCTTGCAAAACTGGATGTGTATCTGTCTATCTTGTGGATGACAGATGTTGTAACAGGTGAATTAGTTTTGCTGGCTGGCAATCCACATCTGCAGTCTGAGGTTGTTAGTGTGTCAGCATTTCCAAGGTCTTTGCCTGGATTGTATCGATTGGTAAATCTTGAGGAAGCTGTAGGAGAAATTGTCTGAACTATTGAACAAGTAGGACAATGGGTGATTATATGAATTATCTCCCAAACAAGTAGTTGTGGAGTTTTTAGACAGCAAACACCACACCTGGGGCTTCTGTCTCAAGCTGGCTGTAGTCCTACTTAGCAGGTGTTAAGGTGCTGGAGGCATAAGCTACTGGGCGTTCTTGACGATCATCCATAATGTGTAACAACACAGCACCCAACTCATACTACTAATTGTTGTGTACTGTCATAGTAAATGAGTAAGGTATAATTCTGTAGTGTGCCCTTGGCTGCTGCATATGCCTTATCATGCATAGTTCCAAAAATTAATCTAGTAAATATTCGAACTTGACAATGTTAAAGATTGCACTGATCAAGTACAACTATTAAATGTGCAATGTTTAACCAAGGAAATATGGCAATAATAGATGTATGCACACGCACGTCAGCATTGTTCAGATTACTATATATACACATAACCAACACAAAGTAGTAGAAAAATGACCTTGCATGCATAATATTAATAAACTACTTACAAAGGTCATTGCCATATTCGCAGTGTAGGGTTCCAATTGACTGGCGTGTGCTTGCACAATGCCACTAAATCTCAAAAATTCTTTTCTGCCCTTGCAAATGTATATTCAAGATTCTTTGAAGGCTGTGACTATTGACACCAATTATTGGTGGTGCTAAGAGCCATCAAATAACTATTGACACCAACTCTGTCACGTGATCCCACCACATTGCACCCAGGGTTATCAATACACTGTAACGTGACGATGATCAAGTTATGACGGAGTGGAGCCGTGGGGCGTGTTGCAGATTTGCGTCTTGACTTAGAACAATGTATTTCGAGTAACAGGTAGATGATTTACAGATAATAGTAACAGTGTGACTTGTATTGTGTTTATATATAATGCACAAGATTCATCAACAGTTAAGCGGATCCTGGTAAACAGTATTCGGCTATCTTCCATGTCATCCACTCCCTTATTTCATTTGTGTTCCCCTGTAAGGCACATGGGACGTATGTATCTGAGTAATCATTTCATGCAGGGCATACACAAGCTAGTTGAATGTCATAAAACGATATTGATCAATTTGTTATTATTACTACCTGTAGCCATCTTACTTGTGATAATGCACGTATATCTTTCCATGTGACTCCCGTCTTTGCCACCAACCATTCTTTAAACAAAGCAACAGAATTGGGATGTGTGTTTGCCACTGAATCGTACAGCCACAACTCCTTCTTAACAGGGTGCAATACCTATGGGAGTACATGCACATGTCAAACTGAAATATATAGAAAATCATAGTTGTACCACTAGTATCCAGTGTGACTGATTGATGTTAACTGGAACTACCCATTAACTTGTAGTCACAAATGTTAACCTAACCAAACATGATGTTGTACAATGTACATGTAGCTACTAATATAGTTTTACGATACCACTTTTAGCCAAATCCAGGTCACGGCACATACTGTTGTACAAAAAAAAGGAAGATGCAACAAAGGTTTTCTTCCCATTCTGCAATACAAGATACCAATTTGGTAGTACTAAACACATGTTTGTAAGACGTACCAATTCAGAGGAATATATTGCAACAACTTTCAGAAATGTAATGATTGTCTATAGGATTATACACATAAGATATAAGACACGGTTTACAGTGGCGGATCTAGATGGGTTTCTGGAGTTTCGACAGAAACCCCCTTTTGATTTAGCTCAGTGGAAGCCTATAAATACATAAACATTGTGTTATTGACAATTTGTCATAGCTAATAACTATATACCATTGTGTTCAGTTGCATGCAGCCGCTGCACTTAACTGACACCATTTATAGCAACTAAACCCTCAGCAACACTTCACTTTTCATCCCCCACTGCATTAAAAACGATTGAGATACTCTAATAGAGCAGTCAAGTAACTATGTACTCTAACAGAGCAATCAAAGCTGCATATTGTTAGCTATAGTATTACAGTTTAAAGCATTACATGGATTTATTGTAATTGCTAACCTAAAATCCAATCTCAGAGTTTGAAAATCTCAACATTTTCTGGAGAAACGTCATCAGATGTCTTTTTCAGCTATACCAACTTTCAGAAACCCCCTTTTAAATATCCTTGATCCACCGCTGGTTTAACCCTCTCGTGTGGTTGTTTACCTTGTCTGTAAGCCGGTTACCAGGGAATAGAGCAAAAACATCCACATCCATCATATCTGATGACACCATTTCCCGAATCTCCCTTGTTGTGCTTCTCGCCATATATCATAAACCTGTAATAATGAAGTATAGATATGTACAAGGTAGTAGTATGCATAATACCACATCTTTAATTTCTGGCTTCAGTGTCCACCATGAAGACTTATCAAGGTCTACCCAAATGTTTGTACTCTCAGTACAATGAATACTGGCTGTCTGTTGGGCTGTAATATTGGCATTGTAAATTTTGTTAATAACTAATACATGTATATTTTATTACAAACCTGTACCAGTACAACGCCTGTTTACACAACATTGCTTCTTCTTTCCAGACCCACCATACTTATTCATATCAAGACATGCAGAGCACTTCTCACAATTCTCGGATTTACACCCAACACAATCTCCACATCGATGTGATCGTTTCCTTGCTACAACGGGATCTCCTATATATTATGTAGATTGATTGGCATATCACAGTTAGTTGCATGTATTGGTATATGTATACTTACTTGCATCATTTGTCTGTGTCTGAAGATCATCTGTGTTAATGCTACGTTTCTTCTTAGCTTTTGATGGCTTTGAAGAATACTTTTGGGCAGTCACGAATTTTTGTAGATGGTTTAAGATGGATAGAAGTTTAGAATACTTTGGGCGGCCACAAGTTTTTGTAGATGGTTTAAGATGGATAGAAGTTTTCTTCACAGGTAATGGTGTAGCTGAAGGTGTTGTCAATTGTTCCATTTTTCACTGCTTCAAATGTCAATTCTTCTTTAAATGTTGTTTCTTCTTCCTCATTGTAACAGTTGACAACAGTTGTTTCTTCTTCCATTGGAACAGTTGATAGCAGTTGTTTCTTCCTCATTGGAACATTTGATAGCAGTTGTTTCTTCTTCAAATTCTTGTTCATGTAGGGTCACCACTTCACAGGAGATTCATCAAGAATTACATCAAACTCATCCACCTGAACTGGCTTTTCTTGTGTTGGTTGATCCTCATCATTACAGCTTACAATTACACGCTTGGATCCTGAATCCCATTTATGTAGCAGTGTTTCTACTGTACTGTACATTTCTCGAAATTGAACCATGCCAACTGTGCTAGATTGAACTGCAACTTTTTGGCATAAGCTTAGCATCTTCTTGTACTTCTGAGCTTGATTCAGTGTTCCTTGAACAGTTGGATCTTGCAGTACATCATACACAGCAAATTTTCATTGTAGACGTTTTCTTCTATGTCTTGTGATATGAAATAAATCTGGTATGATTTCAGCCATCACTGGTGTATTGTGGTAAGCTCCACTAAGGGCAAACCCTTGTGCAAACAGGCGCTGATTATGTGCCTGCAGGGGAGTAGCATAGTACTCCAAAATGAGCAAGTGCACTCACTAGATTCCGTGTTCACCTTGTGAATGCGGTCTTTAAATGTAATTGTTACCAGTGGACCATCATCACTAGAAAACTCGTAATCTACTTTTTGGGCCACTTCTAAGTGATTCTGTATCAATCTGATAGCATATCCAGTACATGCTGCAGTGATGTCCTTCATTCCTGGCATATGGTCATGTTTGGTGGATACTGTTGTAAACTGTTCAACAAAAGCTTGGTGGCTACTTTCTTGATTAATGGATTTCACAAAGGTGAGTAATCCTTCAAACATTTCAGAAAGAGAGGAAGCTCTCCCCGTCAAATCTTTGAGCTTACTGTGACTACGTTCTAGTCTGTTGTTACCAAAGTGAACACTGCAGTCCCATTGAAAAGAAACCCACATATCAGTGCAATTATTCCAGTTGTCAAGAAAGTATTTCTCAAAGCTAGGATTTCCAAGATGCAAAATCTCTGCCAAGTAATCAACATATTCATCCATATTTTCACTGTACACCATGTCATGTAGTACTTTCCTAATGCATCCCTTCTTTCATTAGGCACTTCAAGGTCAGACACAGCTTTATAAAAACATTTGATGACATGGAACTGACAAAACAGGATTGTTGTGTTGAGAAGTTCCTCTCTGAGTACAGATAGTTCAGTAAAATCTTTGTCGATGATGACAACTTTTGTGTTGCTATAACTTGGGTGGCATTGCTTAAATTCTTGAATAATAGCTGATAAGTGCTGTGCGCTTTCATGTGTTGTGGCAGCATAAAACACTGTTCTGCCATGACCATTTCCATCCTAATACAGTGGCAGCGTGATGCATTTACACTGTAGGTACCATCGATCATAACTACCCATGGGAACTTTTCATGTAAGTGCAATAAGTGAGAAGAGGAAAAGTAAAAGATTGATGTTCATTGGCTTCATTAACGATCACACCTCCTTTGCTACCGTTATCACTTTGAATCTCCTCCTCCAGTCGTTCAATAGTGATCTGTGCCTCATCACGTTTGCCTTTTGATTCTAGTTTAACTTTAGTTCGAACATTTTGAAGATCCTTGAGTACAACTTGCTTCCCAAATTGTTTAAGTATGTACTGTCTAACCAATTTCAGTTTGGTCCATGTACACAACATTTGTGACCTCCTTTAACTCATCACCATCAAGCCGGCGCACAAAAGGGTAGTGAGGAATGATGTGAGCTATTTGATTTTATTGGTCAGCTTCTGGTGGCAGCACGATCTGTGCAGCTTTTTGACGACAGACAAAATGTTTCTTGCTCTGGAGCATAGGACAAGCAGAGCAGCAACTGCGCCGTGGGTCAGCAATGACCAGTACTAGGTAAAGTACCTGAATGCGGAGTATGGTTATAATTGAAGCTTGTTAGCCATCTGGCTGAGCCATGTATATGCTGAAATTCAGCCAAAATGACGTGATTTTTGCAAACAAATACCAGAATGGTTGATACATCAGTGAGACAGTCTCCAACAGCAAGGATACAAAGCTTATAAACACCTAACAATACGGCTATCTCGCCCAGTAAACGCATAGAGCAATCCAATACATGAAATAGGCATTCACGTGATCGATATTCAAATCTCGGAAAATACAACTATAATCTATTCCAATGACCTTAAAATCACTTGGAATCAAGTGACAATCAGTTTGTGTGCATTAGTTCAGTATCTCGACTAGCCCAGCAGTCTAAGACTCTTCCTACGATGCCATCACAGCACAAAATACACCTGCACTGGCCCAGACCATGCCTGAGTGAACAATTAACACAAATATTTACAAAAGGAGCACACTGCATTGTTCCTATTCAGAAATGAAAGCGATTTCATGGTTTCCGTGATTTGAATTTTGATCACGTGAGTGCCTATTTCATGCATTGGATTGCTCTATGCGTTTACTGGGCAAGATAGCTGTATTGTTAGGTGTTTATAAGCTTCGTATCCTTGCTGTTGGAGACTGTCTCACTGATGTATCAACCATTCTGGTATTTGTTTGCAAAAATCACGTCATTTTGGCCGAATTTCAGCATATAGATGGCTCAGCCAGATGGCTAACAAGCTTCAATTATAACCATAGTCCGCATGCAGGTACTTTACCTAGTACTGGTCATTGCTGACCCACGGCACAGTTGCTGCTCTGCTTGTCCTATGCTCCAAAGCAAGAAACATTTTGTCTGTCGTCAAAAAGCTGCACAGATTGTGCTGCCGCCAGAAACTGACCAAACCACCAATACTTTAGGTTGATGATACCACCAATACTTTAGGTTGATGATAGACTATTTGAACAATGTTGAGAGTGAATATCGTGGCATACGAAGAACCCCTACAAACTGCTGCAACGAAAAATCACGTGATTTAAGACATTTGTCGTTTTCTACCAGAAGATAGTGACAAACTTGGCTGCCATGCTGGTGTTATTCAAGGTTATATGAAATGTACAGCTCAGCAGAACACTTCAAAGCAAAGTGGTGTTGTGTAGGCTGATCCCTTTACCCCTCTTCCTTGCTTCTCCATAATGTACACACCTGAAGAGACACATTTATACTTACATAATTTGTGACCGAATCAGGCTTCCACACATTCTATTCTTTGACTTTGACCAATGCCTACCAGCATGTTGTTGACCTGAATTTTTTACACAGTCCATTACAATGTTACAGGTGGAAATTTGAAGCTGATGGCATATTCCTACATTGAGTTATGATCTCGCAAAGTAAAAAAAAACTGGATGTGTGTGGAGTCTTGGACTCCTGGTATTGTCACATTTAACATAATATATATATATATATATATACATTGCATAAAGTATATGGGACTATGGGTTAGAGGTGTCAAGGTGGCCATATGTATTCCCATGTATTGCTGGACCAAGGACTATGTAAATAGTTCTTAGCTATGACGAGTTACATATACATTGTAACAGTCATGCTTAGCTTCAGACAATTCCCCCATTGCTGAGCTTTATAAACACACACAAATACCAACAGATGCACCTAGTATCAAATTTTTTTTGTTCAAATATCAATAAGGCCATACCTATTTGATGTTATGTTGCGTGGGCAAAATTATTTTAAATTTGGGTAGGTAGGTCGGTTTGAAAATGAAAAAAAAAATTAAACACAAGCATACAAAATGTAAATAATGAATGTAGCTATTATAGTACATACACAGTTAAAAATCTAGGTTTCATATTCTTCTAGTAGCATCAGATTTAAACATAGATCTCCAAAAGAGCTTTCCCATCGTATTCTACAATTTTAGAGCATTGGACGATCTTCAGTGGTCCCTTTTGGACTATATCACGAGGGTGTTGACTTTAATTAAGAACACGTGATCCGTATACGTGATTTTCAAAATTATTTCATTTGAAGAAAAATGCAGTCAGTCGGGCCCGCGCAACATAAGATCAAATAGGTATGGCCTAATGTTTTTACTCATGTCATAATTAGATGGCCAACACCTTTTCAATGATGATGATGATGTCCTAGTTTTGACTCCCCCAACACAATAGGACGGAACATAATTAGAAGACTGGGGTTAGCAAGCCAGGTGGCAGAGGCCATCAGATCGTCTAATAATACAAGTACTTTACATGGTATGCGTAGTATAAAAATTTCGGGAAATTTCATTCTATTCAATTACCTGAATAACTGCCCGACCTGGGGTAGGTGGGGCGTGACATTGGTAGGTGCATAATTGTACCTAAGTAATATATTTACTGTAACGAATCTAATATTACATAATATTATTACTACAAGTAACAAAGTTACTAATCTCGTTAGTAATCCACTGAGTAATGCCTAGCCACAACGAAGTAACGAAGCCTACTGAATGAAGCTTATTCACCAGCTTCTTACTTATAACCAAGATTTTCACATTGTCCAACAACGCAAACATGTCACGTGATAAGGTAGTGGTTTCACATGTGACAGCTTAAGGCTGTGGACACAAAGTAATATAATATGTAATAATTATAATAGTTACTTTATTTTATTGGTAATATGTAACTGTAACTAAATAGTTCTGTTGCAAGTAATATGTAACTACCATAGATTCCCTAAAATTTCGGCATCTCTAAATATTCGGCACTCCCTGTGCTTTGAATGCAATGTGCTCTAAATTTCGGCAAGCGGAAAGAAAGTTTCTATTATAAGCGCGATAATTTATCGGCACTTGGAGTACTAGTTGATGAAGGTTTCTTTAGTACTGAGGATTCCCAGTGACCTCACATAATATGCTACCTCAATGCTGGATGAAGCACCAAGTGTGAAATTGTTCACGGAACGTGTCCAACGATGCCAGTCATCGTGTGACATCATGGCTACCACAAAACGATCTTCGTTTCAGTTCACAGAATAACATCTCTCCTGGAGCCCACAAACATGATACATCCTCAGATATAACGCTCTGTTAAGTCATGGAACACTTCATGCAGCAACTGGGAGCTAGCGAGATTTAATTAATTATCACGAGATAGCTAGTGTAATAGTATCGATTGTGGTTTCTATTATTATTAGTGTCGAGTGACTGTATACAAAAGCAATGCAGTAATGACATTGATCATCTCTTCTGGATAATGTAGGCAATCACGGTATATAAGTTAGTGCTGAAGCGAAGTGAGTGTTGCGGCCAGTGTCGTCAGTTCCGCCACAAGGTGCTCCTGTTGGTCAAAGTAACCAGTAAGCAGATCGCAAATAACATAGCCATGAAGCGTGCAGACTGTATTAGGGATAGATCCCTAAAAATTCAACAATAACACCGGGTTGGTACATTTTTTTCTTAATTGTTTGGCCAGACACGAACGGAATTAATTTATTTCTTCCGAATTTTTAGGGAATCTACGGTAGTTATTTTTAAAAGTAACTTGCCCAACACTGCTGGCAACTGTGGCTGAGTGGGTCTAACTGGCAACTGTGGCTAGGAGGGCAGCAGTGGTTGAGTAGGTCCACTGGGTAACTGTGGCCGAGTAGATCTAACCAGCAACTGTGGATGAGTGGGTAACTGTGGATGAGTAGGTATAACCGGCAACTGTGGCTGAATAGATCTAACCGGCAACTGTGGCTGAGTAGCTCTAGCTGGTAACTGTGGCTGAACAACAGACAGTGGTGGTGGAAGGAGTGGTATGTCAAACTGAGAGAAACCGTCATCTTCAAAGTCTACAGTGTTGTTAATTATCTCCTTCTCTACTTCTTGTTTCCTTCTCTTTGCAGTGATGTCACTGGCTGGTCTTAACCTCTTCTTTGTAGATGTGTCTTTCTTCATTTGTTCATTCAAAGAAGGTTTTTCATCACCTGTATACATTCATTGTATGTTGCACCAAAGTTTGCTACATTTCTACCCTCACCAAGTTTTAGGATTGTGGCCTCAAAGCTTTGTCCTTTCCATTTAACTGTCACATTTTCTCCTACTTTTTTCTGGTAATGGTCTTTGTTGAAACCACACTCCTTTGAAGTGTACCGCTCCAAACAACATAGGCGAACTTAAACATACCTGCGGTAGTGTAACAAGTATGTTGTTTACATAATAATAATATCATAAGAAGCCAATTACTGAAACCTACTGTACAGAGGAGAGCGCTCTTTTAGCTTCTTCATTTGTGGAATATGATGCCAGGTGTATAGTTAATCATTTCGCGCTCATTTTAAAAATAGTAACTGTACATAATTACAGTTCAACCCTGCAACGCCATTTGCTGTATCACCGTGATAAGATTTGTCACAGCCATGCTGAGGACATACAAACCGTGCTAATCGCAGTCGAGCTCACACACGAATGTCATCTTCAGAGAGAGTGCAACGGAAGAAACGCGGGTGGTATTCTACTTACTTAGAAATGGAAATCCCAATAAACAGCATTCCACGAAGGACTTGTCACCGACTTGTTAAAGGTACGTAACCTTGCATTGGTAGTATATAGCATGAACTGATAAATCACCGATGGATATTTAAAATGCTGTGAGCCTTTAACCCTTAAACGCGCACGCGAATTTACGAAATATTGCACTGAAATCGCAAGGGCCATTTAAGTGGCCCTCCATATTTGGCACAGAGGTATGCGCGCTAGGATTACGTGATCGTGAAACGGTTTAGTGCAACGGAAAGCCACGTTTCTGGGCTTTGATTCGAGCTCAAGAACTTTGTGCTGTGATTAAAGATAAGCGAGATATGGATGAAAATACTGTTGTTGATCAACTTTTCTATAGCGACACCGACGATGACTGGAACAACTCGGACGAAAAGGACTCTTTTGTCCATGGAGAAGACTCTTTTGTCCTTGATAGGCTTACCAGGGAACAAGACGGTAAAATGGCGGACAGATGAATCGGTCCTATCACTTCGCCTGCCATTATAGATGATTATGGCGGTGTGGAAGAAAATGATCGTGAGGAAGAGTTCAGCAACGACGAAGAAGACATCGAGGAAGAAACAAACGATGATTATGAAGGTATAATGCTTTTCACATGTTTTATAACTTGAGTCCTGCTTCTTCTAAAAGCTGATGTAAGATATTGTGAAGGTCATGATGAGTCAAGCCATCCTGGACGATCTGGGCTACATAGTGGAGTAAGTGACGGTGGGATGGGTAGCCTGGAAACTGAATACCCCTGTAGTGGTTCTCCTGTGGCCTACCATGGCTCTCCTGTTAGTTCTTCTCCACATGTCCCATTTTCACCTAGTGATAGAGGCAGGGACTACTCACCATCTCCATCTGATCCTTTGTCTGGTAGAAATAGAGGGAGGGGTAGAGGTAGAGGAAGGGGTAGGGGAACTGTGTCTACAATGGATCTTGTGCCTAGTCGAGGTAGGAGGAAAGGTACTGGTAGGGGTAGAGGTACCGGTAGGGGTAGGGATTTGGCTATCGAAAATGCTTATACTCTAGAGTGCTGTTTCACACCTGTGAATGATCGTAGGACCATCAAAAGCTTTAGGGAGCAACTGGCTACTAAACTTTTATGTCAACATAGCTCACGCCAGCATGGAGGACGTCAATCACAGGCTCTTCCTCCTCAATCGCCTGCGAGGCTTGAGGAACGCCATTTCATAGAGAACCTTGGGACTGACGGTGACTGTGCAGTGTGTTCTGACCGGAAGACACATAGAAAACGTACTAAGTATGGCTGCGTAAATTGTGGAATGGTTCATTTGTGCCTTAAAAATTGTTTTAAGATATACCACACCAAGGAAAACTATAAATAAATAAGGGGTGTATGCTATTTACTGTGTCTTAGACTTTTTACAGGTTCAGCCGATGTATATAGTTTAGATGTGTTGACAGTATTGTCTGTTTAGTTATGTACAGAGCTGTTTGTAATTCAGGTTTTTCCACGATTGTGGTTTTATTCTCTGAAATCACTTGGATCGGTGGTTTCTAAATGAGGCAAACCCTTTACTGAGTAAAGATCCCAGCTCTTTAGTGTATATATTTCATGTACATTTTATGTTTGAAAAGTTTTTCAAATTCTAATGCTAATAATACTTTGTTTGATGAACAGTGCATGATAAAATGGATTGCTGTTGGTATTTGATTGACCAGTCACCAGAATACGTCTTGGCAGCACGTTGAAACGCCACAGTGATTGTGTTGGAGTTCTTTGTTACATGCCTACAGGGTAAAAATAATTATGAGAATACGACATTTTTTTTCAATTCACAACTACCTGAGAGTTGTAGCTATGTCAATGGAATTTCACCACCTTGTATCAAGGGTACCACCCTTTCTAAACACCAAGTGTTGAGGCGAATGGACAGAGGAGCTGCCTACCATGATGATTATTTCCAAATGATGCGCGTATTGCTGTGGATAAATGGAGAAGTATTATTGATAAAAACATAATAATAATATTGGATAAACCCCAGGTTATCCACCATCTGTGTACCAAGTTACAAGCTGATACATCAAGGATTTTTACAGATACAGTCGTGTAAAGACGTGCGGTTACTTCGCACAATTGTGTGAATACCACAAGTTTTTTCTAAAATTCATAAATACCTGAGAGTTGCAGCAATGTCAATGGAATTTCACCACCTTGTATCAAGGGTACAACTCTTTCTCGACACCAAGTATTGAGGCGAATCACCAACGGAGCCACCTACCATGACGGTTATTTCCAAGTTATGCGCATATTACTTCGGATAAATAGAGAAGCATTAATGATAAAAAATTGATAGTCACGATGGATAAACCCCAGGGTATCCACCATCTGTGTACCAAGTTTCAAGTTGATACGTCGAGGATTTTCAGAGATACAGCCTTGTAAAGACGTGCAATTATTTTCGCGAAAGTAAGCATAAACTTTCGTGCGTTTTCGGTGTAATAAATAATAGGGCCATTATAATGGCCTTTGCGCGTTTAAGGGTTAAGTCTATTGCTACCTGCATGCTACTGTAGCTAGCCAACAACATACTGCATTACAACTAGCTATGTTTTGGTCTTCAGGCAGAGTGTGTTTCTGTATAAGTATTTTAGATAAGAAACATGCAGAGATGCACCCTGAACACAGCTATGAAGTTGAATCTGATGATTGCCAGCATGATGATGAAACGAAACATGCAGAGATGCACCCTGAACACAGCTATGAAGTTGAATCTGATGATTGCCAGCATGATGATGAAACAGCTAACGTTACTAGCACTGTCAATGAAGATGAACAACAACAAATAGACGAAGATTAGACATTCCAGGAATACTTGGAAACTACTGAAGCTCAATTAAAAGTAGGAGCAATGCCTAGTGAAGATGCACATTTTGAAGAGTTAACTCCCCGTCAAGAATTCAGTTGTAATGAAGAAGTGAATTCTAGCAAAGCATTCAATCACAGTGAAGAAGGAACTCCTAGTATGGAACATAATCACAGTGAAGAAGTAAACCCTGGTAAAGAATATGAGTGTCATACCACATCATTTGATTGGACAACCCTGGGTGACCAGGAACATTGTGATGAAGTGCATGGTTAGTAATTAAAACATGCATTAAATATGAAATTATAACGGTCGGCCATGGGCCATTTTCTGACTAAGTGATGCTGTTGACTGATCAATGGTTACATTGATCGGCCATTTGTGCTGATCAAATTTTTCATAACTGTTATTCTTTATAACGTGTATTATTATAGTTATTATCGTATTGTTACCTCTCCCTACCGAAGCTATTTAATCACTGCGTGAAGTCTTGATCCCGCTGAAGCATCGACTCAATGCGCATGCGTAAGCTAGAGCACTACATCTCATGTTTCCCCCAATTATCAACTGTGGGTTACTGTCAATGTTGTGAAGAAGCAATCACTACACTGATTACACAAGTGGCGCTTTCCAGGAGAAGAAAAAAGTAATCTTTGCGAAGTGGAGGTATGATATTTGCGAAGTGGAGGTATGATATTAAATATAAGATAGCCATTTCGTGGTTAGAATGTGTAGAGAATGCACTGGCTGGAGAGAGTGGCCAAAATGAAAGGCAGGTGATAAAAGCATTCTGCACACGGCAGGTCCGAGAGTTAGTTTTGATCTCTATTGCAATTCGCAAGAGAAATAGCTAGTTGGATAGTGCTTTTTTGGATTATTGGGTGAGGTGCTCTACAAAATACACAGCTTAAAAGGTGATTCGCAGAACTTCAATTTTCACTAAAACAGCACTTCACTGGTCTGCAATCAAAAATCAACCAACTGAAACTCACGTAACGAAGTGCAAGGTTGGGTTACAAACGGCCTTGCACCTTTTTGGACCTTCTTAAGTGGAGCTTTATAGTGTTCACGTGCCAACGCAAGCTGATGTTCTTGCTCACGCTTTGATTTAGAAACTTGCAGCATCCATTTCCCCAAGAATCTGCATCTGATTTCAATAGTATAATGACCACCATGTAATGCACCATTCATGGAAACATTGAAGTGCACTAAACAGCACTGCTGAGGCTACTGCCCTTTTTTATTTTAAAACTTGAAAATCATGGAAAATTAAAATGCGCGCTACGAAAACAGCAAGGGGAATCACCATACTATTAACAGTTTTGATGTAGACTTGGGTAGGTTTGATCACCCAGAGTTGGAGGAGAAACTATAGAGATTGATTTTTTCATTGCCAACTCTAGTATCTGTGTTGACTCAACACCACTTGTAACAAAGCATTTAGCCCAGCTAAGTCTACAAACTGGCTGTACAATGCATTGATTCATAGTTTTTAAATATGCATGCAGCAATACAAATTTTTTACATGTATTACTAATAAACACAATTGATTCTCTAATAAACACAATTGATTCTCTATAAAATGTATGTTCATAAAGTTCAGTAATAAGTAGATGAAAGTGGTCTCAGATTCAATCTCAAATTTTAAAAAATGTCCTGGGGGGGGACATGCCCCCAGACCCTCCTAGAAGACTTGTGCTTGCACTGCAGGATGTGCTTTGCACACCAGAATAGTACACAGGAACATGTGATCTTCCAGCTAAATGTTAGGTGTTAAACTCGATCCAGTTTAATGGATATTTTCACTGTCTATAGTATTTACAACCTGGGGTCACTTTTCACATCGCTGCAAGGAGACACACACACGTTTATCCATTCTGCTAATGATCCAAATGGATCTATCACTAAGGGAATCAGGGATCTTCTTGGGTAATGCTTTTGCAGAATTACAATGTAGTGGATAGTACTGCCATAGATTATATGCATTGTGTGCTGCTTAGTATCACAAAGCTTTTACTGTGGCTCAGAACATTCCAAAGAAGAGTATTATATTGGAAGGTGTGTGGGCACAATTGATCAGAGTGTACTGGAAATTCAACCACCATCACGCATTACCCGTAAACTCCGTTCAATATCCAAGTACATGAAATATTTTAAAGTTTCAGAGTACAGTTTTTTATTGTACTATTCTTTACCAGCTTTAGCTGGGTTGTTGCCTTATTGACATTCCGAAAGTACGCGACTGCATCATCTACCTGAGCAATAGTGCATGAGAGACCGGTTATTCCTGTTCCCGTTCACTTAAAGACGTCGCCACTACAGGATAAACGCAGTAGCAACTGAAACGCTCGACTGAAGTTATAGAGCGTTTAGAATGTGATGATATGGGCGTTTATATATTGAAACTGCCATATGGCGGTTGTGGCGGTGAGAGGGTTAACTGCTTCGGAAATATTCTGCCTGTGTGAAGTGCCCAACCCTTATCAGTAGTGAACAGTTAGAGTAGGATACGGGTGGGCAGCACAACTAGTCCACAGGTCAGTAGTTAATGATAAGTACTGTACTTTCTTTAATTTTGGGTATACCACATTATCTCTGACTTACAAACCTGGGATTTATCGTAGAGGTGTACTTGCAACTGAACTATTTAGTTACAATTACATATTACCCATAAAATAAAGTAACATAATAATATTACATATTATATTACTTTGTATCCACAGCCTTAAGCTGTCACGTGTGAAACTACCACCTTATCACGTGACATGATTTCGTTGTTTGGCAGTGTGCAAATCTTGGTTATAAGTAAGAAGCTGGTGAATAAGCTTCATTTAGTAGGCTTCATTACTTCATTGTGGCTAGGCGTTACTCAGTGGATTACTAACGAGATTAGTAACTTCGTTACCTATAGTAATAATATTACGTAATTATTAGATTCGTTACAGTAACTATATTACTTAGGTAACGCGTTACATTTGTAAGGGAAGTAACTTGAGTAATATTATCTGTTTTTATAGCGTATTTCGTTATATTACTTAATCACCACAAAAGTAATAATATTACGTAACGCGTTACACGTATGTAACGCGTTACTCCCAACACTGATCGCAATACATTTATTACATGTTAATTATTCCCTACAGATAACTTGTTTGCAACTCTCTATAGGGTGATTTGTTTGTAGCTGAACTCCCTACAAGGTAACATCTTCCAGCTGATCTTTCTACAGGGCGATTTGTTTGTAGCTGAACTCTCTACATGGTAGTTTCTTTACAGCTGAACTCTCTACAATGTGACTTCTTCTAGCTGAACTCTCTACAGTGTGTACTTCTCTACAGGGTGACTTGTTTCTAGCTGAAATCTCTACAGGTGATTTGTTTGCAGATGAACTCTCTACATGGTGGAAGTCAGTGATCATCAACATGACTGGGACAGCCACCTTCCTAGAGTGTTGCTTGCTTATCGAACAGCTATCCACGGAACAACTGGCTTTAGCCCTTTTCACATCACCTTTGGCCGGTCTCCTTCCCTTCCAATTGATGTATTTTTAGGATCTCCAAAGCAGACAGATAGAAATGTTCCATCCTTCCTAGCTGACATTCACCATTCTTTGAACAATGCTTATGCCACTGTCCGAAAGAACATCTCATCTGCTCACAGGCGTAACAAGAATCACTATGACCAACAGAAACCATTCTCCCCCTTTCAAGTTGGAGATCAAGTGTGGCTTTTCTCCCCTGTTGTAAAAGCGGGTACTACCAAGGCGAGGACCGTATACAGTGTTGGATAGAGTGAACTACAGAATTAAATTGGTATGGTCATCTACTAAGCCACTAGTTGTGCATCATAATCGACTGAAACTGTGCTATGGTACTCCGCAGCAACTCACCACCCCTATTCCACAATTGCCATCTGCTACCCAGAGCCAGAACCCTCTTTATTCAGAGGTAGTCCGAAGAATGACACCATCGTTGGGTGGATATACTGCTCCACCCCACAATTCAACTATGGCTTCACCTATCAGTTCAACTACAGCTCCAACTAACAATTCAAGTATTGCTCCACCTAACAGTTCAACTACGGCTCCACCTAACAGTTCAACTATTGCTGCTCCACCTAACACGTTAACTACTTCCACTTCAGCCAGTAATGCTACTCTCCGTCAACCACCAGCAAGATACAATGACTTTGTTACTCCTTAACTTGTGAGGACACAAGATTTCTAGGGGGGGGGGGGGGAGGGAATAGTGTAACATAGTGTACTGACTCATACTTGCACACACACTATTATGTAACACGTGATATATATATATATATATATACACGCATGCGCTGTACTACTCGTTGACCACGTTTCATGATTGTTATTGTTGTTCCTGACGCTGCCTCGTGTTGTGTACTGTATTCCCCGTGCTACACAATTTTGCTATAACCAGCACAGGGAAACCATGCTGATATAATGACATGGAATCCTATATAGGCTGCTGGTTATAGTTGGTTGCATGAATCGGCTCCATCATGGTCATGGCTTGGAAGAATCTCACTCATTCTGAATTGCTCAACTTGACAGCCCTGAAGACACCACTTTCTTGAATAGGCCAGTTTAATGTAAGGGAAAGTATTTTAACTGATCTTTTAATTGCGGTTGTGCAACCACTGGATGCTGTGGTTAGTCATAAAGAATGTACAGAAACCATTGAGAAAAAGACAACCACGGACACAAAATCTATTGTCACATAGAATGCTATGGAAACATCCAAGTTATTAAAGCAGCGCTAAACCAGATTTCTATGCCCTGTGGTGTTTATCTGCTGTAAATAGGCTAAGCCACCAGTGAGTTATCTAATAAAGTGTAGAATATGTGACTATATGTTTTCTGGAGACAAAACACACAAGCAGTTGCTTGTTATCCTTGTTTACCATATATAAAGTACAAAAGAAAGTCTTAGAATCACCTGGATGGTTTATCTGGGTTTCCTGAACACTCTTCACTGTCATGGTGATTCAGTGCTTTCCTACAAAGTGCTTCGCAACAAAGGCTATTGTTTACAGTTGAAGTTCCTGTGTGATACTCTTACACTGAGTTTGTATGCCGTATACTTTGTAAGTTACCAAAGTTTTGCTGCCGGTTATCATCGTTTCCCAATGGCTTCAATATATTTTTATGGGCATCCAGCTACCCAATAGATAATTAACACTGATTGCAATCCTAAGGCCTTACATGGAACTGGAACGTAACAAGTGGAATGAATATTTTGTCTGTGTGTATGAAAATGTTTGTAAAACTGTGTCCGTAGCTTATCTGTTTATGGCTAACCTCACTTCAGGATGAAAGAGTTTAATCTCCCAAGACAGTAGTAACAAAAGTTTGAAGAGTTTGCAAGAACCACGTTTTGGCGAATTTGTGGTAGTGACACATTGGAGGATGCTGGCGATTTATCCTGATTTATCAATGTCTGGTTAGTGACTGATTTTCAGCTACCAGTGGCCTTGTAGTTGTAGAAACGGAACTTAGATCTACTCTTCCATACTGTACTGCAAGAGTGTGTCTACAATTATCGAACACTTGATCACCAGGCCACATTCAATTCTGAATCATATGTGATCAGATTTGCTTTTTACATCTTTAGCCAATAGTGCAAATCCCTGTGTAAGTGATTCGTCTGGTTCCTTATTGTTGACTTCACCCGTCACAACCTTTGCCGTCGTTTTCACCACTTGACACAAGGTGAACTCACGTGCGACCAACTTATTCTTATTAAAGCACTACAATTACATCACACTCCCCCCAAGTTGACCCATGGTCAACTTAGAAGGTACATAAGTGGTCCTAATTACAACATAACATATGTTACATGTACATATATGTTAACATAATACTAGGTTAACTAGAGTCAATCATCCACTTCAGTACTTGTTGTCTGGCTCTCTGAGCTGCTACTCTGACAGGTTTTTACATCTGTCTTGGGATACTGATGCGTCTGTATGCTCTTGATGAGCCATCTTAATAGGCATCTGATCCTCTGAACACATCTGCGGAGCAATCTCAAGCAGATAAAGGCATGTAACAGGTCTTCTCAGTGTCGACAGTCGACCATTAGTGTTGACCTTCAGTACTACACCCCTTATCTGATCGTCAGAACTCTTCAGTACTTCACTGACTCTGCCCAGTCTCCATTGTGTACGTGGACGATCCTCATCATGTATCACAACCACTTCACCAGGTATAGGTGATCGTAGTACACCAACCTCATCAGTGGTAGAGTATCGTTCTCTAAGCTGAAGAAGATATTCTTCACGCCATCTACTCCAAAACTGATTCAGTGCTTTGGTAAGGTTCTGTGCTCTATCCCTGAGATCTTGAAAGGTTATGTCAAAGTCCTCATCAACTCGGTTTACATCTGTACCATCTGGTAGACACAGTAATCGACGACCACTCAACGAATGACTAGGTGTCAATGGCTCTTCAAGATCCTCACTAGATACATAAGATATCGGCCTTGAATTAAGAATGGCCTCAACTTGAACTAGCACAGTTGTCAACTCATCAAGTGATAGTTGCGACTTGCCAATGGTCTTTCTTAGACATCGTTTCATCGATTGGACCATTCTTTCAAAAAAGCCGCCTTGCCATGGTGCTTTCTCTAAATTAAATCTCCACTGGACTTTTAAGCCTGCCATATACTGCTGCACCTCTGGGTCACTTAACATCTTATCAAGGGTTAGTGCAGCAGAAACAAAGGTTTTGGCATTGTCCGAAATAATTTGAAGCGGAATCCCCCTTCTAGCTGTGAATCGTTTGAAAGACCTCAGAAATGTCTGTGTGGTCATATCAGGGACTAACTCAAGGTGCACAGCACGGGTGACACAACATGTATACAGAGCAATCCACACCTTGCTGCTCTCTGATCTATCTTCCACCCTAATGTAGAGAGGTCCAGCGAAGTCAACTCCACAATATGCAAATGGAGGTGCTCCCTTCACGCGGAATTCTGGCAACGGCGGAGGAGGTGCTGCTCTGTAGTGCTGGCCTTCTAGCTTACGACATACGACACATTGATAGATGATCTTACGAATGAACTGCCTTCCCTTGACAAGCCAGTACTTAGACCGGACTTCTGTTAAAGTATCTTTGACACTGCTGTGCAAGGTTCGCTCATGTGCATGTTGCACAATCAAGGTAGTCAATGGATGGTGTTTGAGGAGCAAAATCGGATACTTTTGTCCATACAGTATGTTAGCCTTCTTCAGTCTGCCACCACATCTCCAAATATTGTGTTTGTCAACAAATAAGTCCAATTGGTGTTTCCATAGTTCAAAATTGGTTTCACTGGTCAGTTGGTTTTGGGAATCTGTAATCCAATCCAGTTCTGCTCTTTCTAGGTCTGAAGCAGTGATCACCCAGTCAACCAAGGCAACATCACCAACCATCTTGAACCTTGCTGCAAACTTCCGCACAAGTGCAGTCACCCTTAACAGCTTTTGTAATTTGCTGTAGTGTGCACAGTTAATCAGTTTCCCGATACCAGGATTCTCTGTTGCTATCAATAAAGTATGACTGCTGGGGTTGTTCACCTTCATTTCTGAGATGCAGTTTTCTGGCATGGATCCCTCATCAGAACAGTCAGCAGGTAAAAACTTGGGTAGCCAATCTGGGCCATGTCTCCACATCAAGCTCTTCTCCAAGTCTTTGGTCGAAACACCACGGGAAGGCAAGTCGGCTGGGTTGTTTTTCCCGGCACAATGTGCCCAGTGTTGTACTGGCACTAACTGTCTGATTGCTGTGACTCTGTTATGAATAAACTGCTTCCACTGTTTGCCTTCACCTTGTATCCAAAAGAGAGCTACCTTGGAGTCTGTAAAGCATGAGCCTATCTTCACATCAATCACTGTATTAAGTGCTTCAAACACATGACACATAAGTTTGGCAAGTAGGAGACAAGATAGCAACTCCAATCGGGGAATAGTCTGTTGGCTGTGTGGCGCTACGCGCGTCTTGGATGTTACAAAATAAGCAGACTGTGAGCTAACGCAGAGGTACACAACTGCGGCGTAAACAGCAGCGGAGGCATCACAAAAACCATACAGGATGCTTGGTGACTGTTTGTCTATAAATTGAAAATAACATCTAGGAAGCGTGATAGCAGTACCTTGAAATCTGGAGCGCAATCCTTTCCATTTAGTCAACATTTCTCTAGATAATTGCTCATCCCAATCCAGCTTAACCTTGCACAGCTCCTGAAAGAACATCTTTAACATTATTATTGCTGGGGCTAGAAAACCCAGAGGGTCATAAAATCGGGAAGCAAAGCCAACAATAGTTCGCTTTGTTGGCTCTAAAGTGTGCAAAGAATTGGCTATATCCCTTATATCAAACAACAACACATCACGTACTGGGTCCCAACTTACGCCCAGAACCTTATGTCCTCCAGGTATGCTTCCTATCAGAAGATTGCTTGTGTATGTTGCATCTTCTTCCATAATGCAACCATACAACTCCACCTCAGTTGGTAACTTCTGTTCTGCAGCTAATCTCTGACACAAGTGGGACGAATTGGTAACAAATTTACGTAGATTAAATCCTCCATCAGCAAACAGCTTCGTCGATGTACTATACAGGTTATAAGCATCATCATTGTCATCAGCACCATATGTAACATCATCAACGTAAATGGATTGCTTCAAGGTGTTCACTAAATCTGGGTGGTCATCATGATAATTCTCAAGATGGTAGCTAATGGTAGCGTTGAGTAGAAAGGGACTTGCGGACACTCCAAAAACAACTCTAGTGAATCTCATCGCCTGGATCTCTGGTTGTGGCTTGGTAACATCATCGAAATCTTAGGGAATCACAATCCTCCTTGGAAACAGATATCATCAGGAAAGCTTTTTCCACATCAGCTATAAGGGCTACCTTGTAAGTGCGGAATCTGAGGAGAATATCTAAGATGTTTTGGTCAAACTTTTGCCCTGAAAATAGGCAGTCATTGAGAGATAGGCCTTTGTCCTGAGCAGAAGCATCGTACACTATTCTTAGTTTGGTTGTTTGTTTGTCTGTACGAATGACTGCGTGATGAGGAAGATAGTGGATTCTGTTTACATCAGTGTCCTTACAGCCCTCATCACTGACCTTCTCCACAATACCCAGATTTAACTGTTGTTGGATGATAGCATTGTATTCCTGTAGTACCTCAGGGTGATGACGGAGCCTCTTAAGCAGTCCTTCAAGTCACCTCTTAGCTAGCAGAAAGTTACTGGGAGGCCGTATCTGATCTGAGCGCCATGGGAGACTTACTTCATATCTGCCATCATCAAACTTAATGAACTGTTTGAAAGTGTCATAGACTGAAGGTTCGACGGATTGTATACCCAATGACTCCAATTCCCAGAAGTTCTTAAGCAACTGGTCCATGGACTGTACATCAGAGGTTTGAACAAGGAGCGAGTGAGTAGGGTTCGGCTTATGCAAGTTAGCATCACTACAGACTGGACCAGATAGTACCCATCCTAAATTAGTATCAATGGCGGTTGGACCACTCTGCCCACGGATCACTTGTCCTGTTACCAGCTGCCAATAGTGGTCGGAGCCAATCAAGGCATCTACTTGCAGGTCATCGCCAACTCTAGAAACGTCTGCTAAATTAAGGTCTCTGAGATGTCTGTACTTCTCTTTGGTATATGTAATCGGTTGACAAGATAGTGGCTCGCAGATAAGCGGAACTGTAGACAACATCAATTTAACAGTGGTACCATTCTTAAGAGGTATACCAACTCTCACCATCTCCACTGTCTGCATTGTTGTGGTATCCGAGCCAAACGTTTTGATCTGAACCTGTTCAACACAATCTGGTAACAGCCCCAGTGCATCCCTCACTCTCTGTGTTATGTAGGACCGCTGACTCCCCCCATCCAGCATCAGTCTAATGGTCATTCCACGCTTAGGTTCATCTAATTTGTGTACATACGCCTTGGCAGTTTGCAACAAAACTGGGACTTCTGTGTTGACGCAATACAACTGGGTGGTAGTTGGTATGTCCTGCTGCCCTGGTGGCAGTGGCTGTGGAGCTTGTAAATTGAATGTTGGTGGCTGCAGTGTTGGTAAACTGGATTGCGGTAACTGGTGTTATTGTTGCATTGTGTTCTGCAGCAGTATGGTTCTGGGAGTCTGAGCGTGGTTGTCCTCTAGAGACCCTGTTCGCTTTAGAATACCTTTCCTCTGGGTGATGTCTGTTATAACAGTGCAAGATGATGAAGAGTGTCCCTGTCTACAATAACAACACTTGGGTTGGCCATCACCTGCAATAAAGGCTGCTGTAGTGGACATCACAGACCCTTGTGAACCTCCAATAGAAGAAAAGGCTCTCTCCTGAGCACTGATTTCATTCTCTACTATAGTCATTAATTGGTCTACAGTCCATTCAGCATCTCCAATTTCTCTGCTGACAATTAATCTAAGGTCTTCAGGCAACTTGTTCATAAATAAGGATGACAACAAATGTCCATATGAAGACAAAGGAACACTGAGTGATTTGAGGCTTAGTACCTGAAATTCTACTTGATCATAAAAGCGGCGAAGAGCCTTAGTGTTGGTTGCAGATGGAACTGATGCTAGTTCTACTAATGTGTCCATATGGCGAGCAATAATCAACTGTTTATTACCAAATCGCTTCTTAAGAATGTCAATTGCCTCGGTGTAATTAGAAGTAGAGAGTTGTAAGCCCGCTACCGCTCTCATTGCAGAACCTTCAAGCAATGAGTCTAGGTACGTGAATTTATCTACTGTAGACAATGATGGGTTAAGATGTATGGATGACTCAAATGTGCTCCAGAATGTTTCCCACTTAGTGAGTTCGCCGTTAAAGGTCTTCGGCACTAGCTTAGGTAACTTGACTCTGCTACCAGCATCTGTAGCTGGTGTCACTCTATGTTCTGGCGTTGGTTCTGAAGCAGCACCTGTGCTGGTTGTGGTAGTTGTTGGCGAACTGCCGTGTGTGGGAGGTGTATTTCGATGTGTTGAAATAAGCTGCTCTACGTGACATATTGACTGTTGCAATCTTTCAGAGAACACGTCTGCTTGTTCTATCTCTTCCGCTATCGCATCATCCTCGATTGATGCCAACACTTCGTCATTAAGGGTGCGAAGTTTAACTAATTTTTCATTCAATGAAAGTTTCCACTGGTGCAGCTTCTCGAGTGCCGGTCCTCCAGTGACGGTACTTGCTTCTTCCAGCTGATTCATCAGTCTTGAGGCTGATGCATGATGTCCAGCTCTCACTTTCTTGATTCGTGCAAGGGTTTCCATCGTCGCTAACAATTGAAAAATGTTACAACTCTTAGTCGAAGTATCGACCGGTGTCAATTACAATAAATTCTAATTGGTGTCCACCAAACTGAATCGGATCGCCTAAAGAAAAACAGCAGAGAAATACACAATAATTGACGCAATGCACTAGCCTGGTCGGGTACCATTTATAACTCGGTACCAAGGTGTCTCCATTTGTGGTTAAAGATTTCTGCTACTGACTGTCTTGCCGTTGTACACCAGTGTGTGTCCGGCTCGAAGGACCATGTAAGCGATTCGTCTGGTTCCTTATTGTCGACTTCACCTGTCACAACCCTTGCCGTCGTTATCACCACTTGACACGAGGTGAACTCATGTGCGACCAACTTATTCTTATTATAGCACTACAATTACATCACACCCTGTTGATCAATAACAGTCTCTTAGTGAAAAGTAGAGAATTTGACAAGGATTCACATGATACCACTTATCACTAACCAAGGAAACATTTGTAATCTTCGAACACGTAGAATGGTACCATTCATCACAGTTATCACAGCAAATAATATTCTCGCCACCACTGTCTGGTAGTCTGTATATAATAAATATTACATTTCTCAACACAAGCAATATTTTCTGCACATTTTTGGGTTTTTATTGTTTTTCCTTCCAGGATTTTAATTAAATATGGGCGTAGCTCTTCTGGGTTATATACTATGGTCGATGCATCTTGATCTAACAGAGCACTAGCATAAGGACTGCAATCCACAGAAGTTGTCTGCCTTTATACATTCATAACTGTGATGTTATAATATTTGATTTTTCAATATTGAGTAGCAAACTACTGTGTAACCAGTATCAACTGTTTGTCTTTGCTGGTCAATGTAGTTCTACTACACTGGAATTGTGTTTCAGCCTCAGATATATTGACTTCCTTTACAAGTATTTTGAGTGTTTCTACTGTTAGTACATCCGTGATTGCTATCCTTCCTGTTGGCTGACCTGAAAATATTTTGGATGGTTAAAACAGTATTGAATTAAGAGAGAATTCTTCTGATGTTATTAGTTCACATTATCTGTGTTTACTTGGTTTACAGTATTTAGTGTTGATGTAGGAGCATTACTCAAATTCTCAAGACATCCTGTATAGGCGGAGTGCAAAAATACAATTTCATGGAAATAACAGTTTTATGAGACAAACAGTAAAGGTTTTAGAACCAAACTGTTTCCTGTTGAAATTTGATCTGTAGTAGCTGTTGTTGAATATTATAACAAGAATTGGCACCCTATCAAGGATGAATGGGTCTTGAGCTACAAAGCTACTTGTGGAAGCTTTTTGAATATGACTAACAACCGTTTGGAAAGCATAAATGGAAAATTGAAGCAAGTGATTAGACAGTGATAAGTCGTAACAGTTCTTTGTATGAATTTTTTGAAAAGTTTTTTGTTATATTACAGACTTTGAGGACTGAAAGAGATCACAAAGCTGCTTTAACTTTTCAAGACAAAAGTGTTTCTTTATCAGAAAGATTCTGCTGAAATGCAGCATTCCGAGCTTTTGACATCGTACGCATCTTGTTTTGTTGTTAAGCAATTGAGGCTAGTCACGAAAGTTAAAGACATCCAAAGGCAGTTGAAGTGAAGGTAGTTATTAACTTGTGCTAGTCCCTGAAGTATTAGTTTACTAATTGCTTACAGTGCTACGTATAAGTGTTGCTATAAATTCATTGTGATATAATTTTTTGAAGCATAATTTCAGTAAGATATAATACACCTTTTCAAGAAATTTCTGAAATGTATTTGAGTACAATAAAGCAGCATACATTTATAGATAGTTGCAAAACAAGCATCACTTCCAGTAGCATGCAAACAAAAGATTCTGCCAATTTATATTCTACATACGTTGTGTATATGTGACCTGGTCTGGCAAAAAGTGGTTACTTATTACCTATTATTGAGACGCATTGATTTGAAGTATTCAGAGTGATAATTCTAACTCTTCAGCTAATGTTAACAGCTATGTGCATGTATGTGATTTCCGCACATTCTGCTTCAATTTCTTACCTTCAAAACCTAATTTGCTGCCATTTTATTTTACCAAGGTTGTTGTAGTATCAGGCGGCGCAGCAAGGGGTGGGTTTCAAGGAGGGGGGGGGGGAATTGGCAAAACAAAATGGATATTAGGGAAGCTATGGGTTGAAATAGGCCAAGTTATGGCTTTACATGCCTTGAAACTGACTGAAATGAAGAAAATCACTAGCACAGGTCTTAATTTAATACCTCGAGGCTGTACAGGCACACACAGTTATCTAGTTATCTACTTGCTGGCCATTGTGCTATTGAAATGGCGAACTACTGTCAGATTACCATTGGACAAGGAAAAAGCAGCCAGCAAAAGCAGACCACTTGTTCCAGGCTAAGTCTGACAGTGAAATGTGATAGTGTGTTTATGTAGCTGTGTACTGAAATCTATGTGTTTATGTAGCTGTGTACTGAAATCTAATCAGTTTCCTGTCGTGGGCAATAAGATCCTTTTTCTCAGACTGGGTCACATAATAATGCTCTGTCAAGCCATCATGTCAATGGAATATGCATGCTATATGACATAATTCTTAGCTGGTATTTTGTCATTACAAAATGTGTTTACTATATATAGCATCATCTTCAAACAAACAGTTGGGAATCAGCAGACAAACTGAAAAATCACTGACCAGTAAACACAGCCGTAAGCTAATACAGCTTCTTGTCAACCATGCAACGTGATGTGTTTCAAATAGAACGATTAACACGCATCTCGTAAATGAGAGCACAGTGGCTACTGGAATCGAAAATTGAAAGATCAAGACACACGGTAGTGTGTCGTGCGGCCTAAGAAGACGGCGTGCAACACCCGTGAGTATATTGACAGGAAGAAAGAAAATGCAATTTTTGCACCCCCGTAGCTTTGTGCTGCCTTGATGAAACAAGACGATTTTGGCTGTGGACATGCCCTCCAACTTCAGTACCACACATTCCAAATTTGAGCGAAATCGCTTTAAGTGTTCCCGAGATATGCGACTTCAAACATTGGCTTAGTTTCTTCGTTTTTTTCTTCTTATTTTTCTTCCTCTTTTCGAACACTCACAAAAACCGCTATAAAACGCAAACGCCATATCCGATTGCCTTGAAAGTTTGCACACAGAAGGAGGGTATAAAGGCGCATCTCGGTACCAACTTTGGCTGGAATATGATAAACAGGCAAAGAGTTATGAGCGATTATTCACTGAGCTAGAAGAAGTTACCTAGTAGAGAGTTCAGCCACAAAGAAAACATCATTTAGAGAGTTCAGCTTCAAACAAATCACCTGTAGAGAGTTCAGCTACAAACAAATCTCCCTGTAGGGAGATTAGCTAGAAGAAGTTATCTTGTAGATAGTTCAGCTACAAACAAATCACCCGGTAGAGAGATCAGCTAGAAGAAGTTACCTAGTAGAAAGTTCAGACACAAAGAAAACATCATTTAGAGAGTTCAGCTTCCAACAAATCACCTGTAGAGAGTTCAGCTACAAACAAATCTCCCTGTAGGGAGATTAGCTAGAAGAAGTTATCTTGTAGATAGTTCAGCTACAAACAAATCACCCTGTAGAGAGATCAGCTAGAAGAAGTTACCTTGTAGAGAGTTCAGCTACAAAGAAACCATTCTGTAAAGAGCTCAGCTGCAAACAAATCACCTTTTGCAGAATTCAGCTACAAACAAATCACCCTTTAGAGAGATCAGCTAGAAGAAATTACGTTGTAGATAGTTCAGCTACAAACAAATCACCCTGTAGAAAGATCAGTTAAAAGAAGTTACCTTGTAGAGAACTCAGCTGCAAAGAAACCATTTTGTAAAGAGCTCAGCTGCAAACAAATCACCTCTACAGAATTCAGCTACAAACAAATCACCCTGTAGAGAGATCAGCTAGAAGAAATTACCTTGTAGAGAGGTTCAGCTGCAAAGAAATCACCCTGTAGAAAATTCAGCCACAAACAAATTGCCCTGTAGAAAGATCAGTTAGAAGAAGTTAGCTTGTAGAGAATTCAGCTACAAAGAAACCATTTTGTAAAAGGCTTAGTGGTACATTAATTGTACAAACCCTTGTAACCCACTATACCAAAAATATATAAATGGCAACTGCCATAAGGAGGTACCAGAAGTCCAAGAGTGTGCTCCTGATACCACTAGTGCATCTAGTTTAACATTTTAGTAGCCATGGTAATGAAGCTTTGGAGAGATAAAGTAGCATCCGAATGTAATGAAACCGAACAAAGCTCTGAAGCTTCGAACTAACTGTCCCGGCCTTACTGTACAATATACCGATACCACTTTTCTCCCATAGGCAATACATTGAATCATCGTTGTGACATGTGTAAAGCTCATGTGTAGTATGCATATTGCCTATTAGTTATTGTATCATGATTGTAATCAAGATGTATGTTTAAAATTATGTATTAAATTTTTATTTCATTGTGCTGTAGAAATACTCTAAGTTACAGGATGCCACTAAGTTACAGGATGCCAGCATGGAAGTATGCATGCAGTTTATCCATGTACATGAGCAATTGTTGCTCACCTGGTCGTGCCTGATATATATACTATATAATGCTTAATAAACATTTGAGTAGATGAATAGATGCAACTTCTCAAGTACAGTAACTATAAAAGTATGCAGATATGAACATGATCATGTTGAAAGTGTTTGAAACAAATCATGCACTTAATATGTAGAGTATCACAGTTATTCACTGAACTGAGTATACACATGATTGGACATGTTATGTACATATAACACTGATATGAGATTGCCTGTTAGTTATCAATTCATTGTTAGAGTTTTTATTGTATACTGAGTTTCTTTGCTAGGCTAGCATATTGCTCATCTATAGACATGCCCAAACCACCTTTTTTCAAATTGATCATGAGTGCCATAAATGGCCATAATGCATTCAGTAGCAAAGATATAACTACAATGAGCACATGCAATGTAGATTTTCTCTCTTATATACGACTGCTTTCAAAATGTAGTTAGCTATATTACAACCAGCATTATAAATGGAGCCCTGGTCCCTGGGAATTTCAGTAATGATTCTTTCCAGCTTGCTGGCCCAGCAGCAACAAGGCGTCATCATCTGATGGAGTGAGACTATTAATTACCGTATCATGTGGACATAAGATCTAGATGCATGGGCTCACATCCCACCACCATACCGCTCAGTAGGACCTATTCAAGCACACAGAACCTGCAGCTAGAACTAGATACTTCCATTAATGCTGCCGGGATCCATATGTTTTAAGTTTACAGTCCCGCTGCTGGGATTATAAGAATTTTTGTGCGGATCCCATCGCCGGGACTCTAGACACACTGATATATATATATATATATATATATATATACAAAGTTGTGTTCAACTACTCTAATAGAAGACACTTACTCTAATAGACTGTTCACCTAATGTGGCTAATAGAGCAGTCATTTATGCTGTTTTGATAATCGAGCATAGGTGTAGGAAGTGGGGGGATGCATGCCCCGCTAATAATTTAGCTAACTATTTCAAGTCATCTCTTAAGTACTCAACTGTCTACTTACCACCAATGTTTTAGATTGCTCTACAATTCACCTTTCTGTTCAATCAGCAATCCATTTATGTTGCATTAGGTGTGCAATGTCTCAAGTTAACGAGATATACACACTGCCTCGAGATATATCTCATTAACATTTTGAGTCAGTGCGATATGTGATATATATGCACTGGTTTTCCTTTCATCTGAGGTGTGAAAGTTGTATATATATATATATATATACAAGTAGAGGTGTACCGATAATCGGATTGGCTACAATATCGGTCACCGATATGGCATTTTTTACCAATATCGGTATCGGTACAGAACAGCAGGAGGACCGATATTTCTACCGATATTTATACAGTAGCAATAGTTTGTACATAAACGGATTATGCATTGGTTTTCTATGTTATTCATGTGGCTCATTAGTGCCAGTGGCTTATTGTTCACTCTGCAACAAGCGCTACGCTACGAGAAGCCATATAAACACACACGATTCTAGTGTTTGTTGCTGCAAAGCCTATCACAGTCTTTACAAATGAAGCAGTTATAGAGTACCTTTGTAATAAAAGAAGGGTCAGAGTAACCAAGGAAACTTGCTGTACAAGCCAATAGAATTCGCAGTAATGCAGACATATCCGTTTTAGGCTTCATGGGAGTGTACATAAAAACGTTTGTGGGTGCCTAATTGTCTGGATTGCACAATAGAAACCCAAGCAGTGTACCACCACAGGCAGATATGAATACATGCACATGTTGTTGTAGGGTAGGTAAATGTACACTTAAATATTAATGCAAATATCGGATCGACTATCGGTTATCGGCTTCTTTGGTTGCATCAATATCGGATATTGGCACATGCCAAAAACCCATATCGGTACACCTCTAGTTTAGACATGTAGCTGCACTTATAAGAAGATTGCTGATCTGACCACATCTCTAAATGATCAGAACACACTAGAGTTGCAACGATACAGTGTGTAGACGCATCGATATATTGCCTCTGGTGTATCACGATACAGTGATATATTGCACGATACAACGTGGAGTCTAAGTAATGGTCTATGTTGTTGTTTTTTGTTTTCAAGAGAAATAAGTGAGCTAATTTTTTTTTGAGAGGCATTACATACTATTCAGTTTAACTACAACGTACAATAATTTGATTGCCAGCCATGTTAACAAGCCACGATATGTCGATATATCACGATACGCGATATATCGATATGGTTTGACTTTGTATCGGCACAACGATATTGTCTTAAAACGATACGATACACAATATATCAATATATTGTTGTATCTTTAGAATACACTGCCTCACACAATCAGTGACTTTTTTCTTACTGACCTAGCTGCAGTCAGTTGCAGTTTTGCTTTAAAAACTAACCATGGCAAACCATGTCCTTAATCTATGCATACAGACAAGCAAACAGGATACTCTTTTAAGCAGTCACTGACACACATCTATTTTTATAACATAGTTATGCTATAACAAAATAAACTAGTTCTATTAATGGTTGCAGCAATAAAAAATGATGGTAACTATTACAACAGGGCTATAAAATCCCTACTGCAGATGGCAGTAACATGCTAATTAGAGCTGAAATGGATAGCAACTTTTAGTATCCAGATATCTTATGGATAGTGACATCATCATTACATTTTACTGTTAAAGCATGACATATTTTATCATGAACCTGTTTGCTATGTTCATAATTTAGATAAGAAGCAAACATAGCATATGTACAATGGTTGGGATATAGCATTGTATCAAAGAAAATTATCATGAAATCATTAGCAAAAGGCTTCAAATTACTATCCGGATATCTGGATAATAGTGCTGGGCGATATAGATTTTTCTTATGTCATATGTCATGGCAAAATTATTCACGATATGAATACATATCACAATACAAAGAATACCCATAACAGTTGTTATAAAACTTTGCGTGTGCGAGATCAAAGGAAAAAGTGTACTTTAAATTCCATAAAGTACACTCTCAGCCGGCCAACTGCTTCATCGACAACAAAGAGTGCTTTATTCGTTCAATAAAGCACTCTTTGTGGGCAATAAAGCACAGTTGCCCACGTGCCTTAGTGTAGGCTAATAGCCTACGGGGCTCGTGCCAGTACGACTAATCACCCAAGCTGGTGAAGGCTGATAGCCTCGCCACGCTGAGTGATCAATCACCCCAGCCAATACGAGTTCCACCACTGGATTGCTTTTATAGACATACCTAAATGCTTCGATGATGGGTGGGAGAAGGTAACGTTGCTGTTACGTTTGTTAATGTAAACGGACAAGTCCTGGAGATATCACGGAAATATTTCACCACATGATTCACAATAGAATCGATTGTGGGTTGCGAGCAAAACCTGCCAAAAGACGCAATGAACGTCTACTATGCCAAACTATGGTGAAATACACGTGAGTTGCTTTGTTAAACTAGTTTGTGTGCGTTCAGGCTGCTAATAGTTCGTGCAACGCTTGTTAATTACGAGTCCTAGTGTATGGTGAAGCTACACGACTAGAAAGTTCCATAAATCATTTAAAGCATAGCCTTGCTCGTGCTATATGAAAAATAAAGTACTCGGCCGCACGCCTCGTACTTTATTTTTCATATAGCACTCGCGGCTATGCTTTAACATATACATAGTTTACAAGTTAAAATACCTGTGTATTTACCTAGCACCTTTCAAACTGGTAGAAAGGATGCTAGATTGGATGTACATGTTAATGGTATAACTACACTCTCAATGAGGGTGCAGTGCAAGGCTTGGCAAAACTAGAGAGATGCCATTTTACAAGCTTACATAGCACTGGGTACTGAGGTCACATGAGTTCTATCACGATAATAATTTCTAGCTATCATATCACGACATACATACATATATATATATGTATCACTCTGCGTGGGCAGTTCAAAGGCACCGCCAGTGCCATAATTTGTATATTGCACTGCTGCAGGCTGCAGCGAGTGCATTATAACTTATAACGCACTGGTTGTGGTTTTTTAGACCACAACGAGTGCATTATAAGTTATAATGCACCAACCGCCGTGCAATATACAGATATTGCACTGGCTGCGGTTTTGTGCAGCATAGCACAAGTGCCGGTGGTGAAGACCACTACGACACCTCACCTAATAGGTGGAAAGACACTTCACAGATCACTCGAATTCTTTTATAGCCTGACATGTAAAGGTCGATTGTGGGCCATAACGTCACCAATACGTATGATGTTTACAAGCAGCCAATGGCGATCGAAAAATCCAACACGGGTGGCCACAACTCTAGTCTACATATATATATAAACGTACTTATACACCTTACTAGTCTGGTGCCATCTTAGCCCAGATTAAACTGTAGCCCACTTCGACAATGACTCAATAAAACAAATATATTCTAACCTTTACGTTCGATTGTGGTAACCAGTTTTGTCATGCCACCTGATTCGAGTTTAGCCAGTGTGAATAGTAAGAATTAGACTAGCATCGTTTAGTAGTTAGGTTTTGTTTACTTAAAACCTCTATTTAGCTACTTTTTTTTGCTCGAGAGAATCACTATGGCGATTAGTCTGGCGCTTAGTCTATATGGCGATTGAATGATCACGCTGGCATGCTGAGCACTACATGATGAGAGTCGAACAGCGAATGCAGGTAAGTGATATAACCCATAGCGTACTAGCTTTCAATATCTCAGGTGGCAGCAGTACTGCAGGAGGAACGTCATCGCAACGTCCGGCTTGGTTACCCACAATCAATGTTAGAAACCTGGCCTTTATAAGTGTTACAGCTGTCTTGTGAGACTCTCCCCACCTATTAGGTGAGTGGTACATAACAGTTATACAACGTGCACTCGTGCTCTGCCTGTATAAACGCACTTGCCTTCGGGCCTAACGGCCCTCAGGCTCGTGCGTTTATATCAGGCAGAGCACTCGTGGCCGTTGTATAACTATATAATATATATATAGCAACCATCATCGAAATCTTCAAGTATGTCTATAAATTAAATTCAGTGGTTTTGCTCTTACTGCTTGGGTTGACTGGTCAGCCAGCGCAGTCAGGCTATCAGCCTGCAAAATAGACCTGGCAGTTCTATAACTACCTGATACAACTGTGGTCTATTAAAATGTTCTATAACTGCCCAATATAGAACACGTGTGCTTGTATGGACACTTTTTTTTTGCTTTGATCCTCCCACGCAAAGTTCTTTATCATACACTACAGTAATAGTGTATAGTAGGGACCACAAAGGAGTAGGCGTGGCCCACGAAATAACATCACCTGGCCTCCCCTCCGTACTGCAACTCTTTGTGCTTAAGGGACTTCATTCTCTGTGGATCATGTGCTCTCTTGCCTGAAGGGGGACTACCTTCCCTTCACTACAATGAGATAAGGGACCTCACTGCTACTCTATTGACAGAGGTGTGCTCCCAAGTGTGTACTGAACCAGAACTGCAGCCCGTCCACAATCCTGATGAGCTCCATCTTTCCACCTCAAATACTCAAAAGGGGGCTCATTTGGACATTGCCATGAATGGTTTATGGGGTAGTTGTTCTGTGAGATGTTTTACTGATGTTCGTATTTTTAATCCACTTGCCCCATCTAACAGTTCTTCATCACTTTCCTCTACCTTAAAGAAGCATGAGAATACCAAACGTCGAGCTTACGGCCAGAGAATTCGTGGGGTTGAGCATGCTTACACTGTGGCAACATTGAATCTAACCCAGGCCCTGCATTTAGAAACTGTCCAGCTTGTGATATTGAAATTTCTATTAGAAAAACTACATGTTTATGTGGTCACCAATTACATAAAAGTACAATACCAGCTAGTACTGTCAAACATACTAATGAATCAACTATGTATGCATCAGAAGATCCCATGGCCACTTGTAATACTATTGAACCTCAAGAGAACTTAAGTGACTCAGTGCACACTGATACTTTGATTCCATTGACCAAAAATTTTACTAATGCTCAGTTTGATGTATCATATTCAGATGTATGTAACAGTAACCACAGTTCTTTAGATTCTAGTCTGGCAGGTATCATTCTGTTCATCACAATTCTACTAGCCAACCTGTGTTTTCAGCTACTAAATGGCAGAAATATAGACAAATAACCAACAGAAATCGTCGAAACAACTATAAAGCTAACCCACACAATAAACGCTCTGAAAAATAAGGAGTATTATCATTCATCACAACCTGAAATTTCCAGTCGTAGGCACAGGGCTTATAATACAAATTCTTTACCAGCAAAGGAGCGAGCAAGGAAGCAATATAATGCTAATTCATTGTCAATAAATCAAAGAAATTTGGACGGATCCTTTCAAACATAAATCATCAATGAAGGAATATTTTTCTAAAATGTATTACACAAATGCATCAGCATTCAAGAAACGTGCTTTAAACAGATACCATTTACATAGACAGCAAGCAAAAAAGCAGGCATTAGATAGATACTACTCCAATTCTTCAGCCATAAACCGAAAGACCTTAGAGAAATACTACTCCAACCATGAAGCCAACAAAGCAAGAAGACGGCAGTTACATGAGCTAAACAAAAGTCGATACCAGCATAGACTTAAACAGATGGTAGCACAGTCTATAACTAAAAAATATAGCAAAATGCGTGAAGCTTTTCCTGTATATTTGAATGCATTTGTATCCAAATTGATAAAGAATATGCCTATGCTAAACATTTAGTACAAACATCCTTGCATTTTAAGGATGCTTACAAAAAGCAATTTGTTAACAGCTTTGCAAAACTTCAGACTTTTGCATTAGCTATGCTGTCAAAAGCTAATGAACTAACTTCTCAAAGTGAAACATACAATGTCTTTGTAGGACAAAGTTTGCATACGGCCAGTGCAGAAGCAGATTTTCCTGAAAGTACGTATAATGCTGATGCTTTTGATGATAATGGTAATGTTCTTTACACAAACTTTCCATCATTTGTTGATTCCAATGAAGGTAAAGTTTCAAGTTGGAGTTGCTCATCTGAATTGTGCAAATTTCAGCCAATTGAACAAGTTAATGAAAAATTATTTAATGTTTTTAACACCATCCACAAATGTGATCTGTTAGAAGCTAGGGATTACATTCAAAATATAGACAATTGCACAAGGTTAGCAACACATGATCCAACCTTACAAGGACATAGCAAAGAGTGTCATTTAGATGAAAATGCATTTTATTCTACATTATTATATCTACGTCAACTTGGACCCCACTTTCCAAACATGAGACGGCTTGTATATAGTGTCAAGAAAGCAGATACTAAAGTAACTGAAATAGGACGTGCATTACAATTAGGAGATACTGAATTGTATATTTTACTTTGTAGCATTCCTACCAAAAAAACATTGTATGGCAAGACATAGTCGATATTAACAAAGTCTATGCTGCACTGATCAAATTAAAACAAATAAATCATCTATACCAGCAAATTGAATTACCGACTACTGCTGCAGAGTTACAGCTTCAGAAGAAAATTACTCAGGCTGAAACTCACAACAGCCAGACTAATAATAGCATAGATGGTGACATGAACATAGCTGCTGATTGTCACATCGCAATTCCAGAAGTGCCTGAAAATCCTCCTGCCAAGGAGGCCATGGTTAGGAAGGTACCAAGAGAAGAAGAGGAAGACATTTATCAAAACTACACCATACAGGCTTTGCATGCCCCAAGACAGAATGAGAAGGCCACAGATCTATATCAAAAGTTGCGAGTCACTGAACCTCCACTTGACAACCGTTGTAAAGAGATCGATGTACTTTGTTTTCCTGATCTCTTTCCGCATGGAAATGGTGGCCAACACCAACTACGGGAAGTGGTACTAAGGGCTGCTGATTATGTAAAAACTCTTTTGCAATCACGAATTTCAAGATTTAGACTCAACCTGCGGTTTTTATTCTATCATTTTCACCAGGCAACTATCCGGCAACTATCCGGCAACTTTTCTAGTGGAATTTTTCATAAACTTAACGTTATTCGTCCACATGAGAAAGTTACTGCTGGCCAGTACTTGGAGAAACTTAATAATGAAGATCTTGAAGGTGAATTAACTAGTATATTTGGGCGTTTGTGAAATAGTGAACAGTTTTGGATGCGTCCAAGAAATGATTTAAATTGTATGACCATGCATTATGGTCCAGCCACCTGGTTTCTTACCATTAGTCCCAGTGAATGGATGTGGCCTGAACTGGGGGACTACTTGCGTAAGGTGAACCCACCAGAAATGGCTCATATGTCAATCAGTGAACTAATTGCAGCAGATCCTGTCTCCACATCTAGGTTTATTGAAAATAAGCTTAAAGCAAATTTGGATTTTATAACTTCAAATGATTGCCCCCTTGGCAAGATATCCCATTATTTTGTGCGAATGGAAAAATAGAGGTATCCAACATTTCCATATCCCTATAATAGGTATAAACACCCAAGAGGAGGTAACTGCTTTTATTACAAAGTATGTTACCTGTCAAATCCCTGATGCTGCTCTGTCTCCAATACCTCATGGGAGAGTTATTAAGCACCAGCTACATCACTGCAATTCCTATTGTTTAAGATCCAAGGTGTTTTTAAAGTATGTAGGTTTGGATTTCCAAGACCTCAGACTGATACATTTCGTATGCGTAGTGTTGTAGAATCCATTGCAGGGAGAAAGGCCAATTCCCGTTTGTATGATTTGCCATGTAAGCCAGGTGAGGTTAGAGTCAATGACTACAACCCTGCCATACTACTAGGATTTGCAGTACATTGGTGAGCAGTCTGCAGTCCTTAATTGGTACTGCACCAAGTATGCCACAAAGGCAGAGCGAGGTCATGCTAACACAACATTCACTGACATCACCTCCACCAAATCAGTAGCTAGCCATCTGTGGCAAATTGCTTTGCAAGGAGTGTCCAATCGAGAATGTGGTGCATTAGAGGCTAGTGATACATTATTAGGGATCCCACTGTATTTTACTGATCCACACACTGTCATACGATGGGTGGATGTAAACATGGTTCGTAGCCGTAGAGTCAAAGAGAACCATATAATAACTGCTCTACCTGAAGATTCTGAGGAAATTTTATATCCATCAATGATTTATAGTTATTATCCAAATAGACCACATGAACTAGAGGATATGAATCTATACGATTTTCTTTCATGGCATGATGTAGTTAGTAAGCAGCCTAGTGATAGCACAACTTACTACCCTACACTTAACCATTTTCTTAAAAAGCGGCAAAGACCCTACTTAGTCAGTCATTACAGGTACAATCCTGATAAGGAGCCAGAAAAGTACTATTACAGCATATTATTATTGTTTAAACCTTGGAGAGACTGTGATAGTCTGATTGGAGACTGTGGCACTTACACTGAAGCATTTGCCGCTTGCAAGGACTCCTTGATAGATGGCCTAAAGTATCATGACCAACTAACTCGTCTGCGAGAAGCTGATGCCAAGGTCCGTGAGCAAATTCGGGAACGTCAGGCAGAGATAAAAGATGAAGAATTAGATAGCAGTGAACCTCCTGGCCCACTTCAGTATGTTGCTACAGAAGTGCAGAATGCGATGACGCAATTCACAGATGTTGTGAGCCATGATGAAAACATGAACATTGAAGAGATGATATCCCAGCTTAATGAAGATCAACTTAGGGTTTTCAACAAAGTGAGATGCACAATTCAAAATCAGGCTGAAGCCACTACAGATAACCCAGCTGGAATATTGCGGTTATTTGTCAGTGGACTGGGAAGAGTTTTCTCATCAAAACAGTTAGAGGATGGGTACAATCAACAACAGGTAAACATGTTGCAGTCACTGCACCAACTGGAATCGCTGCGTACAACGTCAGCGGTTTGACCATTCATCGTCTCTTAATGTTGCCAGTTGAACATGGAAAAACTCCAAAATTCAGTTATATGTCAGATGACGTATTAACATTTAACTTGTGGAGCCTTTTTAGTTATGATGAGTTAGTAATTAATATGCGGCAAAAAATGTACTGGAATTTGTTTCATTGCTTTCAAGGGTTCGCCTTGGATATCTAAATACAGAAGATATTGTCAATTTAAATGCCCGCAAACTGGAATTAAAAGAAGACAGTGTGTCTGGTAAAATTAAAGAAGTAGTTAATGCACTGTGTAGTCTGCCTTCTGTTACTGTTTGTATTCTACCCAAACGACATATGTGTGATGAATTAAACACTCACATGTTGAATAGTTTATCCGGTGAAGAAATCCGTTTGGTAGCTATTGACACAGTTGACTGCCCAGTACACTTGCGTCAACAAGTGTCTAAAAAAAACTCTCTTCTTATAGTGAAGACAGCTCTCTTACAGCAGGTTTAGAAAAAGAAATAGTTATCAAAATAGGCTGCAAAATTATGTTAAGGCGCAACATTGATGTCACCCTTGGATTAGTCAATGGAGCTATCGGTATTGTGTGCTCAGTAAAGTACAGTATTGATCAAGCCAATTGCAATGTTATAAACAGTATAATTATTAAGTTCAGCAATGGAAATACACATTCCCTTCAAAAGGTGAACAGCAAATTTCAACTCTATGATACGGCTTATGTTTTCAGGTGCCAGTTCCCCATCACCATTGCTTATTCCATTATCATACACAAGTCCCAAGGGCTAACCCTTACCCATGTTCTTACAGATATTGGTAATACTATATTTGCTTGTGGCCAAGCCTATGTAGCAATGTCTAGAGTTACAAGTTTATCAGGGCTTCACTTGATAAATATAGATCCTAAATCCATCAAGGCATTAGATTCAGCTGTGATTGAGTACAGTAACCTGAGAAATAGATTTTGTCCACATTTGCCATCATTATCTACAACTAAAAAGAGACCAAAGTCTGTGAGTGGTGTGCAAATAAATTGTCATCTGTTATTCAACAACAGGTTGCTCCAGTCACAGCAATGCTTCCAGCAACATTTCCGAAGAAAGGTTTTGTTAACAGAGATAGACAATCAAGTTATGCCAATAGTATAATGCAGTGCATATTGGGTTGTCAATTTCTTCGTACCTTGCTTCTAAAACAACCAATAGATGCACTGACAAAGTTAGCCAATGACTACATGAGCAGTAGTCACACTCCACTTGATTGTACTGACTTGCGTAATACTCTTGGTGCACCTTTTAACACACAAGGTGAAATAGACCCAATTGAGTTTATTACAGCCGTTATATTGTACAATGGTCAATTGTATTCCTCAGCATATCAATTCATTGCAGAGGAAGAAATGTGTAAGCATTGCGGATATTTTGTAAGCAAACCATATGAGGTGTTGAACCTTTCCATAACTATTTGTGATCCACCTAAATCAATACCAATGAATGAAGTAATTGAGCATTTTCTAACTTGGAATGTTAGTACAGAGAGTAATTGTCCAAAATGCAATCAATCCTACTACCAACGCACTCGAATTGTTAGTGCACAAAAAGTGATTGTAATTTGCCTTGATGTGATTGATAGTGTAAGTGAGATAAGGCCAAATGTTAGTTTAGCATCTGTTCCTTTGAGTACAGTGATCTAGTGTACACTATAGTTGTGGCAAGAGTGTTGGCATTAATTTTTTTAGCGTTGTATCAGCGGGAGATAAATGGATTCACTGTAAAGACCACATCCTAACAACATCTCCTTGGCCAAAGGGTGCAAAGGGCATATGCAAGCTACTCTATGAGTGTTGCTAGCAAACCGTTAACCTTCATACTACTTCATCTCACTGTGCAGATCAATCTAGTGTGACAGCACACCAATACAATGACCGCCTACTACTTTCATGTAAGCGCTTTTTCAATAGTGATGGTGTGTCATGCTATGCTAACTCAATCTTACAGTGTTTACTTCTTACTTTCTCTTACTTTCTTTTTCTCTTCGTAATCTCTGTATTCCGTAGGGTGTTTCTTTTGTAGATGGTCTCTCATGTTCGTCGTGTTAAAATTTTTCGGCGTCTTGCCGCCCCTGGAAATCCAGTCACCACACGTCCCACAACGAACGAAGTGCTCATTACCCACCACAATTGTAAAATACTCCCACATTATTGCTTTTACTCGCGGCATATTAGTACTTTAACTACAACTGCAAAACGTGGTCGAATCATAATAAACAACATTGCGCATGCGCTCAAAAATCATCAGGTTACCCTATGTTTTTTAACCGATATGTCTCTAAGATGGGAGTGATGCGTGCATCATGATCAACTGACATGAGTTCTCCAGTCTCCTTGTTGGTAAGTAAAACACTTTTGACTTTAAAGCAGTCATCTTCAACAAACGTGAGGGCTGTATTAGCATCATGTGAAATCATTTGTTTTCGTTGATATTGCACAGAGTAGTCTGACAAGGGCTTCTTACTTTTGTGTCTTGCTGATGAATGGTCAGATTTAGCAAGATATTGTGACAGTTTTTTGCTTGATTGCTGTATCAATTCGAGTTTCTTTGTGGCATCTTGCAACATTGTATGAGACTTTCTGAGTTTCTCTTCCAAATTGCTAATCTTTGACAACATAGACTGAGATTGCTGGTGACTATTCCTACGGACAATTTGGTCATCTGCCAACTCCACTACCCAATCTGTTCGCTTCCAGTTCTCTTGCAGATTGGTTTTACCCCTGCTTCCTTGACTTCTAAAAGCACTTCCCATTCTACGAAGCTTGGCTGCAAATAGTTGACGTAATCTGTCAGTGATGCAGACATTGCAGTGAAGCTTATGAAATACTTTAACAATTACTCTTTCAACTGCACTCTTGTGGCAGTCGGGTGTGGAACAAAGTACCAATCAGTATTCTGGGAATTGAGAGCCATTCTGTTTCTCGCCACGCTATTTATAGACATTTCTGTTGTCATTTTTAAATGTAATTTATTGTTGTTGTTTTGTAGATGTAATTATAGTTGTTGTTGATTTGTTTTGTAAATGTTATTTTGTGTGTGTTTTGTTTAGTGGTTGTATGTGTTTTGTATTAGGACAGTACATTGTACAGGCTTGCCTTTTGTACCGTTCCTTCCCTTGTGGTAAATTGATAATAAATAAATAAACTGCAAGTTGTTTACCAGTCAGTGTTGTATTCACATTTGTGACTTCTGTATCTCCTGACAGGTCAAAATGGGGTTCACCAGATTTACTTGGATGACTGATACTGTACAAGTAGTAGCTGAGACAAGACATTATAATGCATGGTCAATACTGACAAGATAATTTGTAGTTGTTGTGTTTATGTAGAAAACAATTACTGACACGAGCCACAAACTCTTCAATGGTTTCACCTACGCATTAGCATTGTAAAGACGTAGCTACCGTTGGTTTTATGTGCACCATACAGTAGAGGCGGTTCAAGTCAAGCAGACAAGAAATGGCGCTTGTCTTGTCGTGCCATTTCATTCCCCCAGCAGTCTTCGAAGCAAAGGTTTGTTCAATACTGGCTCAGGTAATTGTTTTAAATTCCAAAAAATTGCACAACAAGGTATTCTCACTTGTTTACGTCCACAGAATACACATGCTTATGCTTAGCTCCAGACACTCCTTCACTTTTGTCCATTTGGCCCACACCAAAATAAAACAGTGGTTAAAAATTTCCCACCCCTTGAAAGCTCCAATGAGTAGTAATGGTGAAGCAAAACGTTTTTTGCATTCTGCATCTTATACAGCAATAATAATGATAAAATCTAATGTTAATCTATCTGACACAATACATTCGTACATATAAAATAGGGTAAATAATTATATAAGAAATCTTTGAGACGACGGACCCAGCTAGCTTCCTGGCCGATCTTGTAAGGAGATGAGGAAGACATTCATAAAACTGAATATAACAGTTTTTTTCTGTTGTAGTGCAATACCCCATTGTTAGACAAAATTAAAGTCAAAATTTACCTTATTCTCTCTATGCTTTCAATACATTTTCCGAATTTTGTAAATTTTGGGGTGTGTGGTCTTTTTTCGTAATTGTACTAAAAATGTAACGGATAATTTCAATCTAATCAAAAACAGTCAAGCTGTAAAAAAAGGAGTGCGGCCCTTGAAAAGGCTATGGTGAAAAAAGATGTGAAATCCAAGGTGGCGGCCAAGAAATGGCTGTGATGGTAGGTTAATGGTAAAAATTTTAATAACAACAATTCAGGTGAATTTGGTGCCGCTTGGTCAATTGGCACAAAATTCACCTGAATTGTTGTTATTAAAATTTTTACCATTAACCTACCATCACAGCCATTTCTTGGCTGCCACGTTGGATTTCACATCTTTTTTCACCATAGCCTTTTCAAGGGCCGCACTCCTTTTTTTACAGCTTGACAGTTTTTGATTACATTTCACTTCTTTTTGTATTTGTATACCCCAAAGCCGGCCTATGGCCAGTTTTGGGGCTTTTTAACCTATATATTTTTCTTTACCACAGGAAAAAGAAAAAGATGAAGCAGATTTTATAAACACTTTAACTCATTCTGATTTTATCAGTAAATGTACAAATTATATATATAATGCATATATCAAGAGTTCATAATATAAAAAGAGAGCATATATGTATTACATGTCAATTAATCCCCACAGGATAATTTGCAGCTGATCTCTCTACTGGGTGACTTGAAATGTAGCTGAATCTCTACAGGGTGATCTGCTTGTACGTAGATGAACTCTTTACAGGATTCTCTCTACAGGGTGACTTGACTCTAGCTGAACTCTCTGCAGGGTTATCTGTTTGTAGTTGAATTCTCTACAGGGTGATTTGTTTGCAGCTGAACTCTCTACAAGGTAACTTCTTCTAGCTGATCTGTCTACAGGGTGACTTGTTTCTAGCTGGTCTCTCTACAGGACGATTTGTTTGTAGCTGAATTCTCTACAGGGTGATGTGTTTGCAGCTGAACTCTCTACATGGTGGTTGCTTTGTAGCTGAACTCTCTAAAAGGTGACTTCTTCTAGCTGAACTCTCTACAGTGTGATCTTTTCATAGCTGAACTCTCTACAGGATGATTTGTTTGCAGCTGAACTCTCTACATGATGATTTCTTTGTAGCTGAACTCCCTACAAGGTAACTTCTTCTAGCTGATCTATCTACAGGGCGATTTGTTTGTAGCTGAGTTCTCTACAGGGTGTTTGTTTGCAGCTGAACTCTCTACATGGTAGTTTCTTTGTAGCTGAACTCTCTACAATGTGACTTCTTCTAGCTGAACTCTCTACAGGGTGACTTGTTTCTAGCTGATCTCTCTACAAGGTGACTTGTTTCTAGCTGAACTCTCTACAGGTGATTTGTTTGCAGCTGAACACTCTACATGGTGGTTTCTTTGTAGCTGAACTCTCTACAAGGTAACTTCTTCTAGCTGATCTTTCTACAGGGTGATTTGTTTGCAGCTGAATTCTCTACAGGGTGATTTATTTGCAGCCGAACTCTCTACAGAGTGATTGATTTTTTTGCAGCTGAACTCTCTACATGGTGGTTTCTTTGTAACTGAACTCTCTACAGGGTGATTTGTTTGTAGCTGAACTCTCTACAGGGTGATCTGTTCGTAGCTGAACTCCCTACATAGTAACTTCTTCTAGCTGATCTTTCTACAGGGCGATTTGTTCGTAGCTGAGTTCTCTACAGGGTGATTTGTTTGCAGCTGAACTCTCTACAGGGTGACTTGTTTCTAGCTGATCTCTCTACAAGGTGACTTGTTTCTAGCTGAACTCTCTACAGGTGATTTGTTTGCAGCTGAACACTCTACATGGTGGTTTCTTTGTAGCTGAACTCTCTACAAGGTAACTTCTTCTAGCTGATCTTTCTACAGGGTGATTTGTTTGCAGCTGAATTCTCTACAGGGTGATTTATTTGCAGCTGAACTCTCTACAAGGTGACTTCTTCTAGCTGAACTCTCTACAGAGTGATTGATTTTTTTGCAGCTGAACTCTCTACATGGTGGTTTCTTTGTAACTGAACTCTCTACAGGGTGATCTGTTCGTAGCTGAACTCCCTACATAGTAACTTCTTCTAGCTGATCTTTCTACAGGGCGATTTGTTCATAGCTGAGTTCTCTACATGGTGATTTGTTTGCAGCTGAACTCTCTACATGGTAGTTTCTTTGTAGCTGAACTCTCTACAATGTGACTTCTTCTAGCTGAACTCTCTACAGGATGACTTGTTTCTAGCTGATCTCTCTACAGGGTGACTTGTTTCTAGCTGAACTCTCTACAGGGGATTTGTTTGCAGCTGAACTTTCTACATGGTGGTTTCTTTATAGCTGAACTCTCTACAAGGTGACATCTTCTAGCTGATCTCTCTGCAGGGTGATTTGTTTGTAGCTGAACTCTCTACAGATGATTTGTTTGTAGCTGAACTTTCTACAAGGTGATACTTCTAGCTGATCTCTCTACAGGATTACTTTTTCCTAACTGAACTCTCAACAGGGTGATCTGTTCATAGCTGAACTTTCTACTGGGTGATTTGTTTGCAGCTTAACTCTCTACATGGTGATTTCTTTGTAGCTGAACTCTCTACAAGGTAACTTCTTCTAGCTGATCTTTTTACAGGGCATGTTTGTTTGTAGCTGAGTTCTCTACAGGGTGATTTGTTTGCAGCTGAACTCTCTACATGATGGTTTCTTTGTAGCTGAACTCTCTACAAGGTGACTTCTTCTAGCTGATACAGGATGACTTGTTTCTAGATGAACTCTCTACAGGGTGACTTGCATGTAGCTGAATTGTCTATCAGATTAACTGTTTGTAGCTGAATTCCGTACAGAATATCCTGCAATGTAATATAATTCTGTAATGGAGTAAGTTATAAACGTAGCTGAATGCTCTATTAGGGTGACTGTTCTACTAGAGTATCTCGATCTACACGTAGTTGCCTTTTGAATCATATCTCAGTGGTTTGTATTCCGATTCTTCTGTACTACTGCAAGGACTTTCTATGATGATTATTCCAGCTACACACTGATTTTCAGCTCATTGCTCTAAGCGGTTTGCCTGATAGACACGAAAACTAATAGTATTTTTATTCATAAAAATTGATCGCGTAATTTTGACACAGGTCGGGTTTTGTGTCATATCTTCGTGGTCTTTATCCCGATTCCTTTCAAACCACAAAAAGGCACTCTTACAATGGTTGCTCCATCTACATAGCAATTTTCAACTGATTCCTCAAAGGAGTTTACCCTCTGGCGTGACAGACCTTCGACCTTATTTTACGCAAATAATCGGTCATAACTTCGTGAATGTTCATCGGATTCCTACCACAGTTGGTACAGAGATCCACCTTAATGAGCCCTTTAAGTGTGCCAAATTTCAGCCCGCTCCAAGCACGCATTTGTGTTTTATGGCGGATTTTGCGAAATGTGCGAAATGAAGTAGAAGAAAAAACGAAGAAATTAAAATGAAATTTTGTTCGCTCGTATCTCGGAAATGGCTGGAGCGATTTTCTTCAAATTTGGTGTGTAGACTCCCCTTGCTGGCCGGCACCTCTCTAGTAAATTTGGTTCCAATCGGATAAGGGATCACAGAGTTACATAGGTGTGAAAATTGCGTTTTCTTTAATCCTGTTAATATACTCACGGGTGGCACTCCGGCTTCTTGGGCCGCACAACACACTACCGTGTGTCTTGATATAGAGTGTTCTTAAACTAAACTACAAATATTCTATACAAAATTCTAACTAGCTTAACTACCAAACTAAGTACTTTAACTACAAAACTAGCTACCTTAACTACAAAACAACCTTAATTAATAACTTAGTTCAACAAGTCTATGCCATCTTCTGGGCATAAGCCATAATGCCTCAGGATCATTTTGGCATTATATCGCCAGAGAGTAACTGACAAGCGCTGAAGCAATTGTTTCCTTGCTAACTGTCTGGGGATACCACTTTTAACAGTGGTAGATCGGCAATCGTGGATAAGGTTGATAAAGCAAAGGGTGTCCAAACACCAAATGACTCGCAAACCAGGGGAAAAATTCACCACCATGGTTGTTAACAGTTTCCAAATAATGGTCATCCTTAGCCTCCTCACTGGCAGCAGCAGCTACCCCAGCCGCAGCAGCGGAAATAAAGGAAGGCTGAGTTGTGCACCTGACAGAGAGGTCAAAGTAAGCAGGACGGCCTAGAGTAAAATCAGGATGGTAAATGTCCCCAGGATGAGATTGATCAGAGGCAATGCTTTGCTCATGGAGAACACCAGGGTGATCTTGCAGTAGAGCATGATGTGCTATAGAAACAAGAGCATCATGGCGTTGGATACGTAGTGGGCCATGAGAGCAACCAAGAAGATGATCACCAAACTGATCTATGACAGACAAACATGTACAAAGTGGTAACAATGGGAAAAGAAGGAGTGTTCGAATATTCTTTACATGAACGAACAAACATGAACAACATGGAGTGTTCGATATTCTTTACATGAACAATATGGAGTGTTCGAATATTCTTTACATGAACGAACGAATTAACAAATATATTTTTTTATGATAATGTAGCAAGAGAAGGAAACAAACAGTACTACCGTACACAGCAAAAATAGTGTTCCAATACTACATATTCTAACTCCGTCTTTATTCAGTATAGGAACAACTAATATAACGAGACAAAACGAACCTCAAATCTATAAATGACTCTAATATTATTCACTATTGGGGGCAGTGGTCTGTTTTTGTTTGAGCCAAGGTACAATATTTGAACTATTAGTTCCAACACCTAAACATAGATGGAATAAATACAGTCAGTATTTGTGTATGAATTATGCTGTGGTACTATTTGATTAGTTTGTATGTTTCCTTCTCTTGCTACATTATCAAAGTAGGAATCCCCCCAAAACAATGCGCACTGCCAAAAATATCGCCTTTTACAAACCAGCTTAGAAACTTCTTACACGACGAAAATCACTTTTACGAAATAATATTAGTCCATCTAACATCAAATGTAGCATTAAAAACAAGAAAATGCTTACTGGCAGCCGGATATAGAATTTTTTTTAAACTTGAATTTCGTCTTACTGCCTCACTCACTCACTGACCACAGTCACAAGCCTAGAACCCAAACGAAGCAGTGCATGGTCACCATTTTACGCCACAACAACAAACTCACCGGTGGGATGTGCCCTTTGGGGTTCCGACGAGTGTACGCCCTATGCGCCTTGTCTTTTATCTTCAGTCAAGCTGTTTGTCTTCTTCATCCAACGAAACCATATCGAGGCATTAATTTTCCATAGCAACACTTTCTTTAAGCACCCGCTTCGCATGTAAATTGTGGGATATATACCGGTAAAATAGTTCCAATTTATAGGCTTTATCCCGGTAAATTCATAAATCGAAACTGCCATATATAACGAAAGGCTTCCATTAATCGAATTTTGAAGAGTAAGGTTTACTTTCACCTGTAATCCATCATGTCCATCCATTAAATCGAAGCATAAGTTTGCTTTCAGCTGTGGAGTTGGGCTGCTGCCTGGCGAGTCCGACCGTGCCCAGGGATAGACTATTAAAATTCTGAAGTAGCAGCTACAGGCAGAGAAGTTGATTAGCGATAGGGTCGTAGCTACTTCCTGAATTACACTGACTCAGTTGCATGGGTGACTAGGATATAGGTGTACTGACGTGTTCAGTACCATTTGGCCACGGAGTCGAGTTGAGGGGCTTTCTATAGCGTCCTGTGTACTCTCTCCAGTGACTTTTCCCAAATAATACAACTGAATTTTAAAAAATCAACCTACCAGGTGGCTATTAATAATATAATAACCTATAATAGAAGATTTGTTACAGTTGCTTTTAATGGTTATATAAACTAATGTATGGTTCTCCATTGGTTCCTGTAGCACAAAAAGTAAGTGATGTAATGCATGATATTACATCACTTTGTATTATCACTTGGGTGGTATAGATGCTGAAGTTGCATCTTGTAATGGACAAAATCATTCTAGCAAAACACTTTCCCAGGTGGCGAACTACAAATTTTGCCTCCAATACATTTTCTATGTCAAGTTATAGCTCAAGCATACGCCTTTCTCCTGTGATCACAAAGAAACTCACCTTCACCAGGTCAACACTGTAAACCATCGATGTCTACAGGACATGTGATCCACTGTTTATGTGCAATTTGCGGGAGATATTTGTGGGGTTTTGACCTTGCTACTTTACCATTTAATAATTACTTAACCCTGGTGAACCACTTGCATAATTTTTTTCTGAAGCTTGCATTTTTACAATGTTTTTAAATGCATTTTATTACAAAACTATTATTGTGCATAGATCGGCGGTTTTCCAAAATTTGGTCACAAATATGGGTAAAGGAAAAGCTTGTATACCTATGTTGTTAGTACTGGGATGTTTGGAAAACTTAACATCAGTGTTGGGCAAGTTACTTTTTAAAACTAGTTACATATTACTTGCAACTGAACTATTTGGTTACAATTACATATTACTCATAAAATAAAGTAACTGTAATAATATTACATATTACATTACTTTTGTGCCCACAGCCTTAAATTGTCACGTGTACAACTACCACCTTATCACGTGATACAATAGCGTTGCTGGACAATGTGTAAATCTTGACTATAAGTAAAAAGCTGGTGAATAAGCTTCATTCGGTAGGCTTTGTGGCTAGGCGTTACCCAGTGGATTACTAATGAGATTAGTAACTTTGTTACTTTTAGTAATAATATTACATAATATTAGACTCGTTACAGCAACTTCATTACTTAGGTAACGCGTTACATTTGTAAGTAAAGTAACTCAAGTTATATTACCTGTTTTTATATAGTGTATTGTGTGTGCAATTTATAGGTTTTCATGGTAAATTTATAAATCTAAATCATTGCACTAACTATGCTTCTATTTATCCAGGTGCATTTATCAATTGTCATTTGAGCTACTGAGGTAGAAATTACTTATTTTTAAAGTTTTTGGTGAATTTGTAGCATACTTTAGGCACATACATAATATGTGTCCTTGGACAACCTGAGCATGGCATGTATAGTCCCAAGACTTTCAAAATACTTCAGATTTGAAATTCAAATGTGAAGTATGTAACTTTTTAGTCCATGACCAAGTATTGAAAGTTTGGCCCTTCAGTAAGGAGGTAACTCAAGTTTCTGCGATTGTCTGTGGCCCATCCTCTATCCTTGGGGTCCTGGCCTTAGTCAGTGTCCGTCGGGCTCTGACGTGGAGTTGCAACCAGGATAAAGATTTTGGACAAGTAATTTATAGGGTTATGCAAGAATATATGTATTTGTTTGTAGACTCAATAGGGGTTAGTGAATGTTGTTGATGCAAATGATGTACATGCATTGCAGATTTGTTAATTAAAGTCAATCATATGGTGCTGCTCAAATGCAACATTGCACCACAACATTGCAAGTATTCATCCCAAATGAAACAGGATAAATACTCTTGACCAAAACAGGTGTCACACCCTATTAAGTAGAAATATTTTAATCATTCTCCAGTTGATCAAGTGTGATGCATACAGAATTATAAAAAAGGATTGGTATTATGTGACCTTTGACAGAGTTGGGGGTAACGCGTTACAAATGTAATGCTTTACGTAATAGTATTGCTTTTATAGTAATGAGTAATATAATGCGTTGCATGACAAAGTAGCGAGTAATATGTAACGGATATTACATTCGAAAATTGTAACGAATGTATGGCATTACTTCCAGGAGAATTTTAACCAGGAGCGTGATTGATTGCATTTTGGGTCCAGACAAGATTGGAGATAGTATTATAGGTATGGACAAAGAATGATAATGTATGGGTAGTGCCCTTGAGGCCAAGATACAACAACAAAGCATGTATTTGTGGCTGAACTACACCAGAGCAACACGTGTCTCGCTCGTGTCACTTGTAGTTGTAGGCTAGTAACTTGTATAGAAGGTTGGACTTAATTTTATAATTTGTAATGAACAAATGTAATATGTAATATTATTACTAGTTACAGCCCTCAAAGTAGCAAGTAATATATGTAACTCGTTGCTTTTTTCAGTAAGTAATATGTAACTGTAGCACATTACATCATGTGAAATTAACGAGTATTAACTAGTTACATTTTTAGTGTAACGACCCCAACTCTGACCTTTGATATACCCAGGCTTTCACACACGTCCAATTCTCTGACTTTAAACAGCTATAACATGACCTGCCAACACCTAACATTTACACACAATCAGCCCTCAAAGTAGCAAGTAATATATGTAACTCGTTGCTTTTTTCAGTAAGTAATATGTAACTGTAGCACATTACATCATGTGAAATTAACGAGTATTAACTAGTTACATTTTTAGTGTAACGACCCCAACTCTGACCTTTGATATACCCAGGCTTTCACACACGTCCAATTCTCTGACTTTAAACAGCTATAACATGACCTGCCAACACCTAACATTTACACACAATCTAATGCTTCCATAACATTGCAAAATGACACCCAGGTGAAAGTGTGAATACTCCTACATTGCGTTGTGCTAGAAGTCATAGAACTAGATGTGTGAGAAACCTGGTATTGTCAAAATCATGTGTGCCAAGCAATCCAACAGTATTAAGACTGCATTTATTAGTTTGAAAACTGCTTAGTCTAATTATTGTATTTTTTAATTGTGTTCCCATCATTTATAGATTTTATGTACTCAACAATATACTGACAATTGGGTATTGCTGAATTGGCAAAACACAATTTCATACCTATGTGGAGCAATGAAAAGAACTAGACGAGTCAAAGGAAATACCAGAATTCCTTTAAACATTCTGAAGCCACTGAAAGGTCATAGGCGGACTAGACCCCATGTGTCTAAGGAAATAGTGCAGGTCCATACCTCATTCATGAAGTATTCAGAGGCAAGTAGCAGCCAGCATGATGACTTGGACAATACTTCCACTCATGAAACTGATGATGAATATATTGATAGCTTCTGTCAGGACAGCAGTTCACCATCAGTGTACCAAAGTTACACCAGGAGGAAGACAAGGGCTGCTGAAAAATGGAGTGAAGTGAGAGCTGGGATAGAACGTATTTTATTATGGCAACATTCCTTGAATGAAAACACCCTATGCTTTCAATGCATAAGCACTGCTGTTGTACGTTGTCAGCAGTGTGGACCATATGTTTACTGTGTAGAGTGTGCTAACCTGCTTCATGAAAATAGAAATTTTCATCACAGTACAGAAATATGGAAGGTACATAAGTGAACACCTATAGCTTTTATTATTTTGAAGTACTTAACAAACTGCATTTCCAGGATGATTGTTTTAGTCCAACGAAACTATTACCAGCTCTTATTCCACTTAGTAGCCATGGCCACAATTGTAGGACAGGAAGAACAGTAAGAATGGTAACTTGCTTTAGCTTAGAAGGTACTGAGTAAAATGATCCTGTGCACAAGTGCAGTGATATTTATTCATATTAGGGATCCCTCACCAAATAAACATAGAGTTTTGCAAATGCCAGCTAGATGTACACCGGATAATTGAATTGGGCTACTGGCCAGCCACTCCGTCTCGACCTGTGCTAGCATTTTCAACATCATTGATGGATTGGATGGAGGCTCTCCTTCTTGAGTGTCAAGTTGCTGTTCAAGACTTCACAAGTGCACTAAAACACTGAGAAATTTCAATTGGTAAATTATATTTCTATATGGTACACAAAATTACTGTGCCCATACTTATTACTGTTAGGTTCCGTGTAGTTTGTATCCTGTTATTATAGACTCTTTTGAGGAGTACAGGTATAGTTATGGTACAATAATAACTAAAACGATTTTTTTTATGTACGTGTATAAGTACATAAGTCACCATTGTCCATAAATCAGTTACCAGTGGTTGTGGTATGACATTCTTGTAAGGCCAGAATATGGTCAGTGAGCCCCCCAGCGTTCTTCAACTGTACATACGACCAGCACAATCGTTTCCAGAATGAACACGTAAAAGTCTCATGCTAAGGTACTAAGGTTCACCCACAATGTTCCGTCTAGTTAAATGTGATAATTCTAGTTGCATGATGTTAACAGCTGAAACATTATACAGCTGGATCTTGACCTTTTTTTCTAAATCCTAGCTATGCTTTAGCTGTATTCAGTAGTGATAGCTGAAACTGCTGAATTCACAATTTACAAAACAAGATCAGCCTGAATGCTGATGCTTGACAATCAAACCTGTTATATCCTATACTTCTTTACTACACTATAGGCATTACAAAGAAAATCTTAGGATAATGAAGGAACCAATGAATCTTGGTGATGTATTATCATGTCCAGCTTGTCCCAAAGTTTGTACAATAACCTTACTGATGGACGGGCAGCTATTATATTGTTGTTGGCTAGGAAAATAGTGTTGTGACCCTTTCGGTCGATGCAAATTTTGGATTGTGTCGTAAAAAGAAAGCTGGTACTATTGTTTGAGAGCCTCTGTATGGTAACAGTATGTTCTGTGATCAAGGGGAAGTCAATGATTATGTTCTTAGTAGTATATCTGAATCCGTTCCTGCTGCCACTGATAAGGTTGATGGATATATACATGTTTGTGTGTAACTGCTTTGCCTGTGCTAGGATTGTAGTGATTTCTTAGCTGGCCATGCCTATGTTGTTTGTACTGTACAGGCTAGCATATGCTGTGTATTTATTAGAAACACTGATGAAGATGTATCCTAATCACAAAATGTGACTGGATTTTGGAAAAACGATCCAAATCGCACCTTAGAAGTTTCGAGATAAACGGTTTTAAAGAATTGAAGTCAGCATAACTCTCCAAGGATAGCAAGCACGCGTATGAAATTTACACAAAAGATGCATCAATCTGTTACCTTTCAGGCCACTTCCAGTACTTGTGTAGCTGCTTGTACAGTTTCCCGCCAAATAAGATAGAAAATCTGAGCAGTTGGACGAGCGAAGTAGTATCACGAGTGCTCACAAAGGGAGGCTATCCACCAGTAAACCACTGATTCTTGCCAAGCCAGGTCCTTCACAATGCCTGAAACCGCCATTTGAGCACTCCACACCACCCAGAAAAGACGTCTGTTAAAACCAGCCTCGTGTAGTTTGAGTAGTGCTGAGGGTCAAAACTTGTAGTACGATAGTGCAGCTATCCACTGGTGGTGTTAGTTTGATTTTGCCTGATGTGCGATTTGGATCGGTTCTGTAAAATCTGGTCACAAATACAGCTTATGTATGACATAGCATGCTTGCTTTATAAGCACTTACAGGTAAAATAATGTATTTTTATTGTACATGTACAGTGTACTATGTTGATGCTCATGCAATCAGCATATATATAATGTATGCATAACAGTGTTTCACACATCTTTTTACTCCACGTAGCTGTATATTCAATTTAATGTTAACTGTTATATAATATTATGCTTTGTAGGGTCACAATCGTGATGATATTTTGGACAAGTTTGAGTTCGCTGTACCTGTGTTTCATGCATATGGTCACTCAGCAAAGTGCCAAGTTTGTACAGTAGTTTGTATTGAAATTGTATTAATTATGATATAAAAATTTAATACACATCAAGACACACGGTAGTGTATCGTGCGGCCCAAGAAGCCGGCGCGTAACACCCGTGAGTATATTGACAGGAAGAAAGAAAACGCAATTTTCGCACCTCCGTAGCTCTGTGTTTCCTTGATGAAACAAGACTATTTTTGCTGTGGACATTCCCTCCAACTGCAGCACTCTACATTCCAAATTTGAGCGAAATCGCTTTGCGCGTTCCCGAGATATGCGACTTCAAAAATTGGCTCAGTTTCTTCGTTTTTTTCTTCTTATTTTTCTTTTTCTTGTCGCACACTTACAAAAACTGCTATAAAACTCGAATGCCATATCCGATTGCCTTGAAATTTGGCACACAGAAGGGGGATATAAAGGCGCATCTTGGTACCAACTTTGGCTGGAATACGATAAACAGGCAAAGAGTTATGAGCGATTATTCACGAAAAATAACACCAATATGTTGTCACGCCTACAGGGTAAACCGCATATGGGAAGAAGCTGAAAAGCGGTGGGTGAATAGGTTAACTATTGAACCTCAAACCTTTTGTGGTTTGAAAGAAATCGAGCTAAAACCCAGGAAGATACAACGAAAAAACCAACACTGTGTAACAATTACGCAATCGAAATTAGCTAATAAAAAAACGACCGCTTGCCACGCCTAACAGATAAACCACTAGGGGTAATGCTTTGAAAATCGTTGTACAGATGGAGTAATCATCTTAGAAAGGCTCATCAATGGTGTAGAAGAATCAGACTTAAAGCCACGGAGTTATAACACGAAATCCAATATAGTGCAGCTAGTGCGAGATCGAGATACTCTAATAGAGCATTCATCCTAATAGAGCAGTCACCATGAAGAGAATTCAAGATATCAGCTAGAAACAAGAAACCTGTATAGAGATCAGCTACACACAAGTCACCCTGTAGAGAGATCAGCTAGAAGAAGTTACCTTGTAGGGAGTTCATGCAACTATGGAAAGAGATAGTTCAGCTAGAAGAAATCATACAAAGTAACCACCATGTAGAGAGTTCAGCTACAAACAAATCGCCCTGTGGAGAGATCAATAGAAGAAGTTACCTTGCAGAGAGTTCAGCTACAAAGAAACCATCATGTAGAGAGTTCAGCTGCAAACAAATCTCCCTGTAGAGAGATCAGCTAGAAGAAGTTACCTTGTAGAGAGTTCAGCTTCAAACATATCACCATGTAGAAAGATCAGCTAGAAGAGATCACCTTGCAGAGTGTTCAGCTACAAACTAGTGACCTTGTAGAGACATCAGCTAGAAGAAATTGCCTTGTAGAGAGTTCAGCTACAAAGAAACCATTCTTTAAAGAGTTCAGCTGCAAACAAATCACCTGTACAGAATTCAGCTACAAACAAATCACCCTGTAGAAAGATCAGCTAGAAAAAGCTACATTGTAGAGAGTTCAGTTACAAAGAAACCACCATGTAGAGAATTCAGAGAGTTCAGCTTCAAACAAATTACCTGCAGAGAGTTCAGCTACAAACAAATCTCCCTGTAGAGAGATTAGCTAGAAGAAGTTACCTTGTAGAGAGTTCAGCTACAAAGAAACCATCATGTAGAGAGTTCAGCTACAAACAAATCACCATGTAGAGAGATTTTCAGCTACAAACAAATCTCCCTGTAGAGAGATCAGCTAGAAGAAGTTACCTTGTAGAGAGTTCAGCTACAAACATATCACCCTGTAGAAAGATCAGCTAGAAGTCACCTTGTAGAAAGTTCAGTTACAAAGAAACCACCATGTAGAGAGTTCAGCTACAAACTAGTAACCTTGTAGAGACATCAGCTAGAAAAGTTACCTTGTAGGGAGTTCAGCTACAAAGAAACCATTCTGTAAAGAGCTCAGCTGCAAACAAATCACCTGTACAGAATTCAGCTACAAACAAATCACCCTGTAGAGAGATCAGCTAGAAGAAATTACCTTGTAGATAGTTCAGCTAAAAACAAATCTCCCTGTAGAGAGATCAGCTAGAAGAAATTACCTTGTAGAGAGTTCAGCTACAAAGAAACCATTCTGTAAAAAGCTCAGCTGCAAACAAATCACTTGTACAGAATTCAGCTACAAATAAATCACTCTGTAGAGAGATCAGCTAGAAGAAATTACCTTGTAGATAGTTCAGCTAAAAACAAATCTCCCTGTAGAGAGATCAGCTAGAAGAAATTACCTTGTAGAGAGTTCAGCTACAAAGAAACCACCATGTAGAGAGTTCAGCTGCAAAGAAATCACCCTGTAGAAAATTCTGCAAGAAACAAATTGCCCTGTAGAAAGATCAGTTAGAAGAAGTTACCTTTTAGAAAGTTCAGCTACAAAGCAACCATTCGTAAAGAGCTTAGCTGCAAACAAATCACCTGTACAGAATTCAGCTACAAACACATCACCTGTAGAGAGATCAGCTAGAATAAATTACCTTGTAGATCGTTCAGCTACAAACAATTCACCCTGTAGAGAGCTTGTAGAGTGTTCAGTTACAAAGAAACCACCATGGAGATTTCTGTAATCAAATTATGTATTATATATATATAATTTGTACATTTACTGATAAAATACTTAAAGTACATCTACTTCATCTTTCCTTCTTCCTGTAGTGAAGAAAAAAAAGCATAGGTTAAAAAAGTCCCAAAGCTGGCCATAGGCCGGCTTTGGGGTATACAACTACAAAAAGAAATGAAATCTAATCCAAAACAGCCAAGCTGTAAAAAAAGTGTGCGGCCCTCAGAAAGGCTATGGTGAAAAAAGATGTGAAATCCAAGGTGGCGGCCAAGAAATGGCTGTGATGGTAGGTTAATGGTGAAAATTTTAATAATGGCAATTCAGGTGAATTTTGTGCCAAGACCAAGTGGCAAAAAAATTCACCTGAATTGTCGTTATTAAAATTTTTACCATTAACCTACCATCACAGTTAACCTACCATCACAGCCATTTCTTGGCCGCCACCTTGGATTTCACATCTTTTTTCACCATAGCCTTTCTGAGGGCCGCACACTTTTTTTACAGCTTGGCTGTTTTGGATTAGATAATCTTTGTATAACTGTTATGTACAGTGTATATAGCTTGTGTGCATGTATGCGCATTTGTTTTACATATCAGTTATATAAATCATGTACACCTGTTATTTTATGCTTTACAGCAGCAATTACCTTAGAAGACATTCGTTCTTGGGATGCAGAAGTTAAAGAGAATATCTGCAGTCAACCATGCGAGCTATTGAAACAATTAGCATATTATGGTTATTTAATTATGCATTAGCTATTCATGAAAATTCACCTACCTGGCAAGAGCAGTACATCTGTCATCTCGAGACAGCAGATAAAATAAAGTATTACAGAGAATAATCTTTGTCAAAAATCTGCATTCACATGTGCATTTTAGAGATGCAATGCAGTCTATGGATTGCGACACACCTAATGCTGGAATGCTTTTGTTAATATCCAACCTAAAAAAGTTAGCAAATAAATTTTATGCAATATAAACACAACTAATCCACCAATAGTAAATGAAATAGGCTATTGGTAACATGTGGAATTCTGGAGCAGAATTCCACACGTGTCAACTTCATCACGTGATTCATATAAACAATATAATCAAGTCTTAGCATGATGCATTGGCAGAGTGAATACGTTAGTATCTATTCATTCTAGTATATTACATTACAGTGAAACAGTGTCCTGTTAAAAGCGGATGACAACAGCAAAGCAGAGGACCTCACAGCAGATGACCAGACAGGAAACTGGTGTAATTGTTACGCTATTCTAGTCATGATGTGTTTACTATCTGAAAGTGTAAGTGCACCTTTGATGAAATCCTGGCTAAACTGCTATGTGCCACAGCCATTGAGAAATCCAGTGAATCCATGATAGCTAGCAAGAATGGCACACTGTAGCTAGCTAGTTAGCTATGTTCTACTATGCCACTCATCACTGAATTGTTGATGCCCAGTATGTGTGATGAATCTGTGACAGCATTGCGAGACTTTTAATGGGCTAATGTATTGCTTACTGTACCAACTGGCTCTGGCTCAATCATACCGCGTGAGCCACTATGCCAGGTGAGCAGGCTAAGTGTAGTGCATTTGCATGGTGTTAGCTAAATGTACCGCGTGACTGTGATAACAGTACTTCTAAACCTGCAGCACAACTATCTAAGCATGGCCCGATTTAGATTATCACATGCAGGCAATTTAGCTACATACCTGCATACTTGGATTCATCCTTAGCAAAAACCATCTTTCCCTTGCTTCAGATGTCATTTTCAACCTTAAACTTTGTTTAATCTTTGATTCCATACAAGCTTTTGTAGATATGTATTCTTGGAAATTTTTCGCCTGTAATAGAATTTTAAAATTCTCAAGTTAACAGGAATAAGAAAAACTATAAATACCTCCCACACAATTATAAATTTGCTAGTATTGTAGAGCCATTCCATATTAGAAAATGTATGTCTTATTTAACTCAGGCACACAGATTTGTGATATACGTATATTGAGTAGTGGGTCCCAGCTCGAATCTATAGTGGTAGATCAAGTATATTATAGCTATAGTGATATCTACTGGGTTGCAGACTTAGTGCTATAAGAATAGGTCAAGCAGTGATATCTTCTGGTTTCCAGCAGTTGTAGGTAAACTATATAGATATACATGTATCTACAGGTTCAAAAATTCAATGATAGATCAAGCACTAAATGATAAATCTAGGCAAAGACAAAAGTACCAAATGATAAATCTAGGCAATGACAAAAGTTGACCATCCTAGATGGTTCAGCATGGCAGATACATTATTAGTCCAAATGTAGTCATGCCAAACCCAGTGAACAGCCCTCCTTTGGACCTTAAGCTTTGCCCTCTAATGATTGCATCTCCTTGACCATGTATAATCCCCAAGCACTACTATAGTATTCCCACACCAAAGACGAGTACACTAACACAGCATAATTTATACACAAATACTGACTGTATTTTTCCGTCAATGTTTAGGTGTTGGAACTAATAGTCCAAAAATTCTACCTTGGCTCAAATGAAAACAGACCACAGCCCCCAATAATGAATAACATTAGAGCCATTCATAGATTTGGGGTTCGTTTCGTCTCGTTATAGGGAGTTGTTTAAAATAGTTGTTCCAATACTGAATAAAGACGGGGTTAGAATAGGTAGTATTTGAACACTATTTTTGCTGTGTAAGATTGGTTGTACCAGATTTCTATATATAACATTCTATAAGATTGTGCTTAACATAATTGATTCTTTTGGTAAAATTAATGTTACTGTATGTACATGTCAGTATTTATTATGTGTATAATGTTTTGTGTAATGCCAATATACGTAAGTGTGCTAGTTAACATTAGATAGGTCTCAACTGATGTGTTGATAGGTGCACATGGATGGAAATAATTGACCTGCTATATACATAATAGGGATACACAATTGGCCAGGTTTGACCAGAAAAGCATAGCTTTGAGGTCAGATTGTAGGAGACAGTGGTCTTCATCAGGTCTAATTACTCTATGACACACAGTCGTCAGCGAACAATCTTATAATTATTGACAATGAAATATCACCTATATGCCAATGATATAGAGTAAGATCATTATAGCAGTCCATAAGTCAGGCATAAAAACTTTGGCTGTCAGTGGTGAATAGTTAAAGTTTGAAAAGGTATGCATCCCAATAGTTGGAAAATGTATAGCAATGATATACTGTATAGCTTGTGATTTTTATGGCACACCCAAAATTTCACCAAGATTCACATACATAAGCACTTTTTAAGTATAATTTACATCCTAATCCATTGACAGTAATGTAACCATGGCAACAAAATGTACTTCTGTTGTCCGTCAGAGTATTCACCTAGTGACTCGATAGTGATTCTTTAAAGAACCACAATGTAGCTAGCCATATACAGTCCAACATAAAATTTCTCTTCTGTGATTTGATGTACATATCAGTCTTGTCAATATGTTTAGTAGGCAAAATATTAACAAACTGCTCAATTGTCAACTACTTCGTGCTATGACAATGGAGAACTATCAGCTTATTGGATGTTATACATTGACCTGGTTAAGACTGTAACTCTTGAACTGGGATTTATATCTTGATGCTGCAAGAAGTTTATATTCCATAGTGTTTTGCATATGGCAAGGTCAGTTATGCCAGATACTTCATTGCGTATTACACTGAATATTTTAGCTCTGCCAGAGAGTAACTCTGAGTAATTGCCATCATGACTCTTTGAGACCGCTGAGTTAGCCAAGTACCACCCAACTGAGAATTGTAAAATTCCTATTTCTTTACTGGGGAACTGTATCAAAAGCCTTAGAGAAGTCAAGCACGATTAAGTCAATTTGATGGTAATAGTCTAGTGCCTGTTGAATCTCCTCAACTAGAGAGCTATATATAAGTTGGGTTTGACAATTAAGAGTGACCACATCAAAAACCATACGGAAATTGACTGAAGGTGTTGTGCTGTTCGTGATAGTGATGTAGGACTTTTTCCATTACTATATACCTTAATTATTGCCACTAAGGTGAACTTGGCAGTGCTGTCAACTATTGCCATAGCTGGCACAAGTTGTTTTGACAATTAACCATTCAAGACAGCTCATAACAGGTTACAGTGTATCTCATAACAGGTTACAGTGTATCTTGTACACTATTATGTAAAAATTGTATACTCATACTATCACTTAGTAATGATGAAATGTTATGCTCATAAAATGAAATATAGTTAATATCATACAATTATATAATCACTCCGCCCCATCAGAATCCTCATCCGGACTATCAGGGTACTCAATCACAAGTTTCTTCTCCACTACATAAAAAAATATAGTGTAGAAACAGCACAGAACATTGCTTACATGGAAGCAAATCTAGCTAGAAACTGCTCTCATGGTGGCATTTAACTTATTGCTTTTATACAACACCACATTAAGATTACCATGAAGCTTCAAATTGTTCTTGTTCTGGATTATCGCTTCCATGGTAGGAACACCATAGCTACCAAGTCTTTTTTAAATAACTCCAGGTGGTAAGCCCTTCATCCTAATTCCATATTCCTGAATCCTTTTATATGGCATTCTCGCTTCAGGATTGTGGACATGTTGAGCTACCACAACACAAACCACATAATAACATGTATGTAACAAAACTAATTTGCATATATGGCATATTACTGTATTATATCCTTCCTAATTGGGTAGTCATATATGATACCGTATGGAGGGAAACTTTGGCGCTGCTAAAATTTGGCAAATTTGAAAAATGATTATGAATTTGCAAATTTTTCCCCATCCAAATACTTTGCTGGTGAAAAAAATACAAACCAAGCCTCCAACTAGTCAATTTTCTACTCAATAATGGCTACTGGGCTAGGCATCATGCTACAGCCAAGCCTGCCTCAACTACCTCACTAAGTAGCTAGCTACTGTACACATGGTATCCAAAAACCTCATAGCGTGACAAATAGCATATCAAGTGCAATATTCACTATTCCAGTCTAAATGGTAGACCAACTAACTTTTAGTTGATACCGATGATAGCTGATTTCAGATGCTGAAGAGGCCAAGGAAGGGGCATGGCATCAGGCAAAGTGATTAGCAATCTAATTAATTAAATAGGGCATTTATTTTGTCAACAGGAACATTATGCTTAATTCGTAAAGTTTCCCTACACATGGTATTACAAACCATTAGTTCCATACCATGTAGGTCATTAAATGTCTTTCTGACTTCTTGGCGAAGTTGTTTTTTTCTTTCATCACTGCATCCACTAGAACTAGGTTGTGATCTAGTCTCTTTATAGGCAGAAGGTGGTGGTGCTATGAAGAGTAGTTTAGAGATACTTTAAGGTGACTTTTAGCAGTTTTGTTTTTTTCGCTAAATTTAGTACACACTAAACCTGTGGTTAGTTAATTACATCAATTCACAAATTCATAAAATCACCAGATTTTGTATGCAGTAATTTCGCCTATATACAAAATCGCTAACTTTAGTGCATCGCTAAATTTAGTCACCTTAAGGTACATAATCATAGTACTGTTTAGTAGGAATCCTCCTGAAAATGACACATGCCCCCCAAAAATGACACTTATCAAAAAATGCAAAAGGGGTCTACTTCACTGTATCGTATGACAGCCTGACCACAGTCGCAATGCTAGAGGCTAAACAATACAACACACGGCAATCCTGATATGCCGCCACAAAAACAAACTCACTGGTGGCATTTGAGACAATATAAATAGTGGTCTAGACTGTAACAAACCCTAGCGTAATAATGGAAGGGGTCAGCAGGAAAACAAGGACATGTGCCATTTTAGATTTTTTCATCTCTTAAAAGTGAAATGCCTCATTTACAGCATGTTAATGTTGTTAGTTATTATAAGTATCAAATTCTTTTGAAACACCAGGTGCCATGCAGCTAGGTAACTCATCTGGAATTAACCATAGATCTAGACCGTATATGCTACTATGAATTAGACAAACCAACTATGTATTACTATTAATATAAACCAATAGGATTTTTGGTTGTTTTTGGTTGTGCAATAATATTACAATGTAATTCTCGTATTTCATAACTCATGAAATTTTTGTAATTCGTTCAATTATGTTTAGGTACACTCACACACACACGCACACGCACGCACGCACGCACACACACACACACACACACTTTTATGAAAACAATTTCAGTTAACCAATTTCAGTAAACCACCCATAAAACAATTTCAGTAAACCACACATCCATAACTGGTTTCATAAGTTATTTCATTTTAATTAATTAATACATTTCAACTATGGTACGAAATGCTATTTAATTGCCCACCACATGGTCACCTAATTTTTTTCAAAAGCAGTGTTGGGAAAGTTACTTTGTCAATGTAATGTATTACATATTACTCTTTACTTTTGGGCAATTTAATAAGTTACAGTTACATATTACTCCAAATGAAAAGTAACTTAACATATTACATTAAACTTTAGCTCTAACCATTAAACTTTTGCTCTAACCATACACCTTTCCTTTACACCTTGCATGTTAGGTATTGAGCTAGCATATAGTAAACACTCCTGTAAATAATAGCTACTGGCTTCTTGCACCTGTGTATTATTTTTACCACTTCAGCCATACCTAAACATTGCTGGCAAATCACATGACCAATTGTCTGAGGTGTGAACTAATATGGATAATTTTAGTATAGGATCAGGACAGTAGATTATTGCAGCTACTAAGCTGTTGAGTAACACTAATTGGTTAGTAATGGACCTGGTAATATGTTATGAATATCGTTACACGTCGCTAACGAACTGTAATAGTAACGTGTTATGTAATAACACGTACCTTCGTTACTAATATAATGAACGATGGGTTCCTTGAAAGTAACTTAAGTTATATTACTAGACTATGAATATTACTTGAAATCACAAAATGCAATAACTATTACGTAACGCGTTACTTTTGTAATGCGTTATTCCCAACACTGTTCAAAAGGCACTTGTCCCCTTTGCCGCTAACCCCTATAAAAATTAAGTAGGGATCCATGATAGCAATACTAACTAGAAAAATAAGTATATCATTGTATTTCAACTGCTGAACTCGTGGCCCACTTTTACATTCAACAAAACAATTGTTAATTCTGGCTTGCCAATGTAGGGATTTTCCCACAGAGCTCTGATATACACGTTTCACTAGTCTTATAAATTTTTATTGCTTGCATGCATGAATGGCTATTTTATCAATCAATAAATGCAATCCGATCTGTGAAAAAGGGTTTCCAATTGCATGTACCTGGCTACCTGTAACTTGACTTGTGAATGTGGTATCACTGTTGTCCTCTTATACCCTTAACATAGCACTATAGTTTGGTGTAATATGAAGAGAACAAGTTGAAAACATGAGGAGTTATGATTAGTCAAACTTGACAATTTGGAAGGGCTATATTGCAGACCACATCACAAATACACTCATTACAATAAATAGAAGTGATCACAGCACAAGGATTTAAATTGTATAGCTGTAGCATAACCCTAGTTGTAAGAATTTTTGTATGTGAATGAAATATTATTTATATAATAATTATAATGAACACAAATGTATACAACTATAGATGATGACATCTGCTCCATAAGTATCACAGTACCACTCACTGACAGTATGTAAATAATAACTACAGCCATATGCTGATATATGTTATGTGTATGTTCGATTTTGTTTAGCACACCTGAAAGATATCCCATAAATGAATATGGGATATGGGATCCTTGATCAATTACAAATTGCCTGCCTCTCAAGCTCCCACCAGCAAAATGTGTGTCTTTGTGGATTGCAATGTACATTACTTCCAGACCATCTACTTGATTGGCCTTTTCACACTGTGGCAAATAATTCATCAAACACCCCAGGCGTCTCACAATATCAAACATGTGATGGATAAGTTTTTGCGCTTCTTTATTTTGGTCCACCATAATTTCACCCTTGTTGATTGCTGCAGCTTCCGCCTTATACTTTGCCTGCTCTTCCTTCCTCTGACATCTCCCTCCATTTTATACCTGACTGATGGTTTTTATCAGCCCAACTCTGACACTGGTTAGACTCTAAATGATAAACAAAGTTACATTTAATATCTATCTAACACCAGGTGCCCATTTATACAGTACGAGATGATACACAGTGCAAAACTTTCCTAAAACTGAACAATATAATTATACGTACTGTAACAGGGAAAGACCTGATCACGTGAAACTTCAAAGGCACTGCTGGTTGCATATAGGGCATATACACCCCCATCCCACAGGTGAGTATATATACCTGGATGTCGATTACGGGCTGATAGCCCGACGTGGGTGGGCGAATGACGCCCACACTAGCATGACTAATCACCCAGATGACTCGGGCTAATAGCCTTTGTCACGCTAGGTGATCAAATGGAAAATCAATTATTTTTGCTGTTCTTCCTCTTCTGTTTGATAAACTATTCGGTATGTGTTGTTTAATTCAAATATTTGATTGTTGTATATGTGTACCTTCTGTTTGTGATATTAGGTGTATCAAATTCTATAGTAGTGGTAGTTACTCCACTAATATCATTGATGCTTGACCAAAAGGAGAAATTCACTCAGAAAGGGCTCACTGTAGAGTTTGTTGGTAAGGCACAAAAGGATGAAGAAGCTGTGTTATCAGTGTTGAATGGAAGAGTTCATTTAGTGTACATCAGCCCAGAAAGTTTGTTGGGCAATGCTCGTTTCCGTGCAATGATGCTATCAGATTGTTACCAGAAAAGACTAAGAGCATTAGTTGATGACGAGGCACACTGTGTTAAGCTTTGGTTAGTTAAGTGTTGCATGCCACGTGCACACTAACTACACTTGCAATCACTGTGTGTTTCACTTGCAGGGGGGATGACTTTCGTGTGTTGTTTGCTGAGATTGGAGATATCAGAGGTCTTCTTCCAAAGAGTGTTAAAATATTAGCCCTTACAGCTACTGCAACAAGAGACTTTAGATTGTGTTACAAGCCGACTCTCTTTGGAAGACCCTGTTATAGTAGGGCTGCCACCCAATAGATCAAACCTTAAGTACACCAAAAACCATCTTGTTTTGTCGTTCATTGCCACACTGTGCCAGTTTTTTTGATACTATGAAAAGATTGCTAGGAAAGGATTTGACCGAGCCTTCTGGAACTAAGCCCACAATGGGGATTTGTTTAGTAGATGTATTCACATCTGTCTCAAAGAGTGATATGCAGGAGTTGCTGTTGAAGGAGTTTAGCAAAACAAACAGTGTGTTACGATTGCTGATAGCCACGACCGCATTTGGTTTGGGAGTAGACTGCCAAGATATTGATCGGGTTATCAATTATGGATCACCCCGAACCCTAGAAGCCCAGAAAGATAGGCAAAAAGGTTACTTCTGCTATGAAGGAATATGAAGATAATATTCAACAGTGCCGTAGGAGTAAATTGTTTTCATAATTTTTTGTTTTCCTCAGAGCATGACATTCAATTAATTAATGCATGTAGATGTTGTGATCTATGTGCACGCTTGTGTTTGTGTGATAAATGTTGACAAAACAACATAATTTAATTTTATTGTACATAATAATTACAAGCAAATCAATATCACAATACTTATGCATTATGTGGGGTAATTAATAATCCCTTTCTTTTACCCAACTTATAATTTTTGACCAGTTAATAGACTGCAGCAGTGGCTGGTGATCCACAGAAAACTTTGTGCTGTCTCCTTTCTTTACATTTGAACACCTCTTCTACCACAAATTGTTCTTGGATCTTCAAAATGTCCTTTTTGTTTGAAGGAACAGTATGGTAATTCTTTCAATGTATCAGATCGGTTTCCTCTCTAAACCTTGAACAGGCCTGTTCAATAGTTCCTAAAGTTTTAGAATTACGCTGTACAGCATTTGGTGAAATGTTTGATCCAAGATTCTGCATCATTATCTTTAATCATTTATTTAAATGTTCCATATGCAAGTCTACAGGAATATTTTTGCCAATTCGTCCTGTGGTATTAACAGTTCGACTCCACTTTATTTCTGAGACTTGCCTTGGAGACAACAAAATAGTCTGAGCTAGCAAATTTATGGCTTCATTAGCATAATTTTAATGCTTTTCCCGCCGAAAAATGGCTGCCATGAATTTCCAATAACAAATAATCCTGTCTCCATCACCCTCCCTGATAGCATCATGAAATGCATGCCAGAACAAAGCTGTACTAAGAAAGTCAATAGCGTAAGAATGCACCGAGTCACTTTGGTTCTCCTCAGTATGGCTGGAATTGGCAGGTTGAGAACCGTTGTGCACAGGCTGAGAACAGCTGGAATCAGTGGGTTGAGAATGACTGGAATTTACAGGTTGAGTGTTGCTGATAGGCGTTCATCTTCATTAAATGAAGGTATTGCGATCTTCACAAACCTTTCTACTATCCGCTTAGCAACTTTGTCACAGGTCATGTTGGAACTGCTAGTACACTCCTTTGCTACTGCCAATATATGAGAATAAAGCACAACTTCAATGAAGTCATCAGTGGCTTTCATGTTTTTCTTTGGTTCCTTCCCCGGTTGACAACCTGCTTCAGTTGATAAAGTGTACCCTTGTCAGATACGGATTTAGTTGAATATTGCCTGTCCACCAAAACCTGAGGATCACATGCATAGCAATAAAATTAGCACAATACTATGATAGCTCTTACCGTGACAAGGCAGAGTCTAGCATGCCAGTCAGATACACACGCAACAAATCCTCCCAGTTGGTTTGGTTCAAAAACATGCAAACTACGCAATATAGCTGCACCTCGTACTCGAGCCACTGTCAACTGATTCCCAAACAAAAGTCGAGCAATAGGCTCTATATGGTGTTCAACTTCTCCGTCTTCCTGAACAGAAGTGTAGGGGAACATTGGCACATACATATTAAGCTCATCCAGTATCTCAGCCATCTCCTTCAGTTCTGTCTCATTCTTGGGTTGAATTCCTAGCGGTACCTATGTATTATAACTAGAGGTGGACCGATACCACTTTTTACCGATACTTCCGATACGAGTATTTGTACTGAAATTATTTGCCGATACCGGCCAAGTTTGGGCTCTCCATGGCCCTCAAATTACTCCAAATTGACTGAGAACACTATTGCATACTTACTGCTGCAGTGATATTCCAGCTGCAAATACTGAAATTGATTGTGTCCCACAACCACCAACTCAACATCTTATTAGAAGCTTATATGAGGAGCATGTCTGTGTTAGTCCATCAGAAGCTGCCAGTGTGGAACTTATGACCCGGAATCAATCAGAATGTAAGCTTTGGCACAATGAACGAAAGCTTCGCGTAACTTCATCAATTCTAAAAACTGTTTGTCACAGAAAACCTGACACTGCTGTGAAACCTTTCATTATTAATAAGCTGGTTCCCAAGCCTATAATTTCACTTGCCATCAAACATGGACAGCAGAATGAAGACGTTGCAATCAGGTCTTATGTTGAATATCAAAAAAGTAAGGGATACGATTTATCAGTGCATAAATGTGGCCTTTACATTGATCCAGCCATGCCTTGGTTAGCTGCATCTCCAGATGCTATAGTGAAGTTTGATCAGAATTAGACATGTTTGTTAGAGCAGGATGAGGAGGCGCAGATTGAAGGATGTTTAGAAGTGAAGTGTCCCTATTTGTGCTTAAAGAAGTGAAGACACAATCCAAAACCACGCCCACTTTTAGACGCCATTTTGAATGGGGCCAGTTAAAAAATGCCGCATAATTGTTGTGTTCCTAAGTGTCGGAAAAAAGGGTACAGGACCGTTACAATTGATGGAAAACTGGTAAAGTTGGATTGGATACGTCCAGTGATGAATCCAGTATGGAGCAATCCAATGAAGTCTCACAGACAACTAGTGATGGTCCTGGGCCTAGTTCTCGTAATACTCTGGAGTGTATGAGAGAACAAAGCGGTGGGCTAGAAGAAGCCAATGCTGAAGTTACAAGATTGAAGAAAAGATTAGATGAAATGAAGTTGGAAACAATTGAGCTAAGGAAGTGTGTTTCTAGAAAGAGGTTTAGTTTTGAATTGATCTGAGAGTCAGACAAAGATGTAAATAATTACACACTGGTTTACCATCTGCTGCTGTTTTTGATGCATTGCTAGACTACCTGAGTCCAGGTAGAAAGCGTTCTAATGTGGTATATCGAGCTACTGCTCAGAAGTGGACCAATGATGATGAAGCGCCTGGGGAGGCAGAATGGAGAGAGAGGAAGCACACCAGGGAGACCAGCCAGCCTAAGCCAAGAAGATAAATTGTTTTTGATGTTAGTAAGGCTGTGTCTTAATTTGAAGGAGTATGACCTTGCCCATCGTTTTGAAGTATCGCAATCTTCAGTCTCCAGGATTTTTTCTACTTGGATTAATTATTGTTACTTACGCTTAGGAACTGACTTTAATTTCATCAGCACGTAATGAATCAATTGTTTCAAAAGCCCCACAGTATGACTGCACATTCCAGAGCTTCCAGCAACTCAGGAACAAAATGCTTTAGCAACTTGGTATGGAGGTCTACTAGAAATAGCCACTTTCAACTTGTGCATTAAGTCATTCTTCTTTTGACTCCGGTAGCATCAGGCTTGGACATACACAAGATCATTCTTGCAACAGAAATGAACATGCCTTCCTGGAATGTAAGACTCCATGAAATACTGGTGTCCTCGTTGTAACGTAGAGTAATTGACATTACAATAATCTTCACTCTTTTTCAACTGCTTGCCAGATGATTGTAGATGTGAAATTATTAAATCTTCTGTTAAGAGTGATGGTAAAACACCCTCTATTTGCTGAGTGTACGGACCTTTGGCCATTCCATCTGTTCTTGAATCTCGTCCTGAATGTTGACATCATTTGAAGCTATTCCATCCACTCCAGGATTGTTTAAAGCCTTCCTCTGTGTGTACAGCTTCTCAGGGTCTGGGTCTACTATTCTTTTGTCCCAGCCATTAGATATGTATGCCTCCACCCTGCACACACAAAAAGCTAAATATGAACATGTTGCTCAGTGCTGAATGATCTGTATACATACACAAGCAGTCTAAATGACCAGTAGCTGATACATCCACTGAGCAGCAGGCTAATTTAACAAGCGCTACAAACCACAGTATCTATGTTTCAGCTGAAAACTGCACCTTAACACGCTAAACTACAACTCAACAAGTCTCGTAACAAGTTAAACTACCACATAACACTACTAAACAAGGTTTAGTCAAGCCATAGACAAGCCATAGACAAGCCATAAAACGGCCTTTCATTGTGATTATTATACCAAATCACTTACTGTTGAACACAATCGGTACGTAGTTTTGGATTGTGTCTATTGTTGAGGCTTCATCTTTTTGCTTGTGTAATAGTGATAGCAAGCTACACTTGAAGAAGAATCATCCATACTTTTATCAAGTTCAAGCACAACTTTATGTTACACATCTCCCATGGTGTGACTGTTGTATGGAGTCCTAATAAAGAAATCCACGTAGAGAGGATTTATTACAACCAGGATTTTATTATGCAAGCTGTTGCGAAAGCTAGAACTTTCTATTTTGATGTGTTTTTGCCATCTATTGTTCCCTGTATGCTGATCCGTACTAGCAACTCTCATAATGAATATACAAATTGTCATATCAATAAGAATGTTGAAGAGAGACACATTCAATTGTACAGAAACTCCACCAACTATACAAACCCACATGCTTCAACTAGTTTACGGTCAGATATGGATCCCTCGTATGCCTCTGATACAAATGATATGACACCACTTGGAGTTATACCAATCAAAACTTTAACAGCATTTCTGTTTTTGTACGATGAAAATGTTGACGATTGTGACACAAGTGATGATGGACGGCCAATAAAAAATTCGGTGGCATCAATGATGATTCTGGTGTTGGGGTAATCCTTCTTGAATGCCTCAGGCATATATTTTCTAACTAAAGCCTATGAAGGAAATGTTTCAATTGACTTGAAACTGTGGTACATCAAGTTAATCCACGTACACGTAATTCTTGAAACAGTTGATTGAGAGATATTAAATCTAAAAGCAAGGTCACGTTCAAGTAAGCCAAGGCGAAGTCTTACCAAGGTCATAAAAAGTTGTTCTTCCAGAGGAAGACTGCATGACACTCCAGCTTTTGTATCACCATAGTCACTAGCACTCCTGCATCCACTCCACTGTCGCATCACTGAGGCATCACGCTTTAAAAACTCTTCAAAATATACAGAAAGTGTAGAGTAACAAGGTAAACCAGTGTAACACTTTACCAGACTATCATCATGTTTAATTGAATCTAGCCGGAATAATGAATCTTTCAGCTTCCTTTCTGCCACAGCCAGCTTATTGACTGTATCTGATAAATTCTTCTTTGTTTCAGTTAGCTTCCTTTCAGTTTCCATCAACTTCTCCTCTGTCTCTACCAATTTCTTTTCAGATTCTGCCAGTTTCCTCTTAGTTTCTGTTAAAATTGACAGTTAACCCAGAAAGCTGGAGGTCATATTGCAAGGAGCTATATCGATCTTCCTTTCTAGCTCTAGCAGCAAGATGTTGCTGGGTATTAGTTGGTACTGTCAATTCGAACAAACAGATGGAATCATTAGAAACCAATACCAAGTCAGGCCTGCTGAGGGTGGAGGAAAGATTGATTGGGATGGTACTAGGGGGCTGGAACTAGCTAGATAACCTGGAAGGTCAGCGTAAAGTTTGAATGTTTCAGGTAAGTGCTGTTGGAGCCCATGAACAAGGACCTGTAAAACTGAATCATGTCTCCAGGTATACCTGCCTTGATCTAGAGCAGCAGGACAGCCAGTCAAAATATGGTTTGTTGTGGGTTGAGGAGCTTGACAAAGAGCACATCTAGGATCAGTAATGATGTTCCATCTGGCCAGGTTCATAGGAGTTGGTAGAGTGTCACAACCAGCACGTAGCAGGAAGGACAGCTGTTTTTCAGGGAGGCCATACATCAATCTCTTCCACAGAGGGCAAGCTTGCTCCAGAGTTGCAATATCCAAAAATTTATTTTGAACAGTTAATGGTTCCAGTTTTGATTTCCAATATTCAACGTGAGCAGAACGTAAGTTGTGGCGAGCATGGTTCTTGAAAGTTGCAGAGTGAATGTTGGCAACTGAAGCCTTAGCAGCAGATAAATAGTCAAGGACAGTGGAAGAGATATCGGATCTGTTAGCTAAAACAGAATGTCGCAGCTCTATAATCAGTGGATCAACTGACCGTTCAATAGCCAGAATGTATGAAAGCTTGGCTGATTGCTTCAGGTGTGGTAAAAAGGGGAGATCCAACACGTCCGGGTGGAAAACAGTTCCAGGAGTGCAATTTCTGGGGAGGTTCAACCAATTTTTCACAAATTTTAATATTGATGACTGTGCTGAAATAATAGAAGACACAGTAAGCCTCTCAACAGCTAAATGAAAATGTAGAACAGAAGACCCGACTATCCAGTAACAATGTCACGCCCATTCTTTATTCTGCGTGTTATTGATCAAGACCACGCCCCTTTTACATTAGACCACACACCTTCAAGTTGGTAGGCTCATTCGAGCTCAGATTCGAGATTCTCTAGTCTAATACTATGAACTGATCGAAACCACAATGACCACACCCCTTTTTGGGGAATGCACACATCTTTTGCAGGCTGACCCGAGATACTCTAATACAGCAGTCACCCTAATAGAACAGTCACATGTTTATAGCTAGCTGTATGCTTTATCAAAAAACTAAACAAACTAGTATATTAAATAGTATAAATTTAAAAATGAAGTAGGAATCCAAGTGATAAAAAGTAGTGAAACAAGAGATGAACAATGTAGCTATGACAGTATAGCTCAGTGGGAAATCCCTACTTTGGCATGGTATAACAATTATTTTGTGTTCAATGCCAAAGTAGGGATCTCCCACTGAGCTATACTGTAATAGCTACCATTGTTCATTTCTTGTTTCACTACTTTTTATCGCTTGGGTTCCTACTTCATTTTTAAACTGATAATTTTTAATATACTAGTAGCTTACGAGTCATCATACAGATGGTAGTACTGTATAGTAGGGGTTGGTAAGAAATCATATGGTTTTGGGGATTTTCACACCTTAAAAAATGGCCTTGCAATAAGTTTTACCCGAAAAACCACCTGAATGCATTAGTACTGTTATAATGATGCTGTACCTTGCATAAACGAAGCGAAAAGTTAAATATTTCGATTTTTAAATTCATCTACATTTCGCCTGCCTGCTGTAAGACCTGGTAACGCTAGGTGTACAGCTCCAAAAACATCAGACAGCCAAGGTAATGACGGCAGATTCACAAATCTGTTGTTCCGATTATGTTCTGTCCGCTGCACTATGCTGTTTACTTTCATCATTAATTCTTTGTTCTTGTCGAAGGATAATTAATAGTTGTGGTGCTTAATAGTTGCGGCGCACGCTACAACCCAAACACGTGATTTTAACAAAGTGTGAATACGTGTGTGTAAGATGAGGGTGAACGGGTGTATTACCCAAGGAGTTGTCCCTAGCATTTATTAATGCTGGATAGTCGTTTTATATAGTCTTAATTACCAGTTTAGCTTTTTTGTGAGGTAGCTAGCTAATAATGTCTTTGAGGGGCGGATCCACCTCAGGATCCAGACTTCTAAAAGCGAAGGTTCCATTCTTATAATGGTGGACTCTCCACTGAAGTTTTACTGTAAAATTATCAACATTTAGGCCATTAGAAATGCAGCTGAAGCCTTAAACAGTTGCTGTAATAGCTTTAAAATACAAAATGATAATTTTTTAAAGGCGCTTATTGCATATGAAGGTAATAGAGCTACTTTAAGTGATATTTATACTATGTGGAAAACAAAAAGAGTATAATATACCTAGCTAGCTAGACAAAAAGTTAACAAACTAGCTATGTAAAAAATTCTAAAGGAGGTAGGGGTTGATATAATATATAGTGAGTATACATGCTACAAAAAGTATTGAAACAAGTTTAAAATTTTTATAGCTGAAATGAGAAATGATCCAGCAGTAAAAAGCAAGGAAACAAGATTAGACAACTACTTGCTAAAATGAGACACACTTTAATCTCTACTTTTGGCTAACTTGATGGTTCATTTCAAGATGCTAGCCAAAAGTAGGCATTAAAGTGTGTCTCATTTTAGCAAGTAGTTGTCTAATCTTGTTTCCTTGCTTTTCACTGCTGGATCATTTCTCATTTCAGCTTTCCTCAAGTTGCTGGAGCAATTGATGGGACGCATGTTTCCATTTTAAAGCCAACTGAGTGCTCATCGGACTATTACAATCGGAAGGGCACTCTTCTCCCTGACTGGACAAGAACAATCAATGGTGTGAATGTACCATTAATTATCCTAGGTGACCCCGCCTATCCTTTAAAGCCTTGGATGATGAAGCCTTATCCTGATACAGGTCATCTAACAGCAGCCAAACGGCACTTCAACTACCGTCAAAGCAGAGCCAGGATGGTGGTGGAAAATGCTTTTGGGTGCTTGAAGGGGAGATGGCGATGCCTATTGAAGAGGATGGACTATTATGATATAGAACATGCCACAAATGCTGTGGCCTCCTGTGTCGTGTTACACAATATCTTTGAGCAATTAGGAGATCTATGCCGCCCTGGATGGGTTCATGGAACTGACACATCTAATAGTAGTACACCAATTCTTCCACCAGCTGCTGCAACACGAGCTGATAGTAATGCTAGTAACATACGTAATGCATTAAAGCAGTATGTATTTGAACATCAGTAAATCATGTATTATTACCACAAATTGTTTACATGAATACTAGTTGTCTTAACACAATTCATACAATACTACCAGATCATCAATTGGGGTCTAGTTCTGAATTAGCATCCACACTACCAGATTTGGGACAATAACTACTTGAGGAAAACGGTACACTATTATAGCTAGGCATAAAATCTTGGCCAGTAAATGTAGGATTACTATTAGGGCTGTAGTGTGGAAAACCTGGTGGGTAAGGTGACATGGGGCCTGGGGTTTGAGTCATCATCATACCACCCATTTGAGTCATAAAATTTGTAAACATTGACATCATCATCTGAGCATGGCGGTCTTCATGTTCCATTCGCTCTTTCTCTCTTCTGTCTTCAGACTCCAGCCATCTTTTCTCCCGTTCCTCGGCCCTCTTCTCTGCTTCTTCATCCATCTTCGCCATCTTTGACATCAAGTCATCCACATCACCTCTTCTTCGCTTCTTTCCTAAAATATAAAAAAGAGCTTAACACAAAACGAAAGAGCCACTAACCTCTTGTCTTTTCAAACTTTGACTGCTTATCTATAATTATTTAATAATCCATGGCATTCATTGCATATTAATAACACATGCCTTGATCATCTCCAGATTTTGTTTTTTCATTATTCTCATCTCCAGATTTCATTTTCATAATTCTCTGATGGTGATGTGTCATCGGTTGCTTCCACCATGTCATCAACTGTAGTTGTTGATCCTTCTGCTTGTTCAACCGATGACGAAGAGGCGCTAATATCCAATGGATTTGAGTCGTCAAGCTCTGTACATGTAGTAGATACATCAATGTATGCTATTAAAAATATAGAGTATACCTTCTTGCTCTCTAACACTGCTCCCTGAAGTGTTTTCAATGATTACAGTAGGGTTAGATGTTGCTCGTACCACTAGTATAGCATCAAGCTCTTCAAAGAATGGGCATGTTTTCCTATTGTTGCCCGTCCCACGATTATTGTCCTTTACCTAGGATAAACGAGCCTTACTTTACTGAGTTAGCTAAGTGCCTTTTACCTTATTGTACTTGGCCTTGAGATTCTTTACCTTCGTGCGGCACTGTTTATAGTCAAAATCGTATCCCTTCTCTTTCATGGCTGCTGCTATTTTCTCGAAGATGGTTTTGTTTCTGCTCCCTCCATCGAGGTGTTCCTGAATGTTTTGCTCTCCCCAGATAGCGATTAATGCTCACGTAGCGGCCACGCTCCATTCTGCTGCCATAACACATGTGTTGCACGACTTGGTAACCCAAGTTCACGTGACAAGGGGCGCCGTTAATCAAGAAGCGAATGCGCATTGGTCCAGCCAATTCATCCCACAAAGTGGATTGGCTTGAAGCCGGATTCAAAGTGGATTGAAGCTGATCCGGATTAGGTGTGAAAAGGTCGGATCGGGATTGAATCCGCATCCGCGTGCAGTGTGAAAAGGCCTTAAAACATTAGCGAAAAGAACTGACTAGCTCAGTCTCAACGGAAGCAAACCAGTCAAAGAAACCATACCAGGGAAGTGACACATGTGTTGAGTTTAAGTCTGTAATTAAGGGTGATAAGGAATGTAGTATTCAGTGCCAGTGGTGTCAGTCATGGGTGCACAGTAGGTGCTCCAAATTGATGGATGAGGTAATATTATATATAAATCTAGCATCAATCTTGTGTATTTTTGCATCACTAGTGCACCAAACCTCGATGAGACCCTTGAGTTTTTTGATGAAAACAAGGCCAAACCAGCAGCACAAATTCTGAAGGACAGTCTACCTAATAAACAGAACCAACTTGAAAACCAAATAGCAGTGGTTGAAACAAAACTGCTTGAGATTTAAGGAAGAACTGACCCTTCAATTGTCTAAATGCTGTATACACATAATGACAGTGCCCCTAAACCACCTGCACTTATAGCAAGCACAGTTACCACAGCATTCAATGAAGAAAGAGAAAGAATACAACTTAACTTGATTGTTCATAACCTTGTTGAATCCAATACAAATGAAGGAGTTCGTAAGACAGATGATATTAAGTATGTTACTGATATTTTTAAGTTTCTCGGGGCAAAGGCTAGTGTGACCAAAGCTATTAGATTAGGAAAAAAATCCAATAAACCTATGATGTATTTTTGAAATGCCGGTAAGAGTCAGTTAATTGGGAATTAGTTGCTATTGTCATGGACCTTGCCTTTCATTCAGGATAATGATGCAATATGGCTCAGGGCTCCTGAACGCATTTATTTTCCTAAAGAAGACGGTAAATTTGAGTTGCAGGAAGATATTTCTTATGGGACTTTGATCGTAGAGGTACCATCTGAACATATCGTGCTCGAGAATGCAGCACCACACTCTTCCGATCGTTATATATGGAGTGGAGCGCGAGCTACGAAAATACCAAGACCTGTACGTGAGACGGACAGTGATTCAGATGTGGATAATAATAGTGATGAGCATCAGGACGCCTCAGAAATTCTAAGAGAATTAAAGGATTTACGATTGCGCACAAGAGAGATGTATACTCACCTCGAGACTCAGCTGTCTACATTAATCAATAAAGTTGTACAACAGAAAGCACATCAGCAAGACTATAGTAGGTAGACTATTGCTTCATTACATAGATTATAGGGTGATCATGGCAAATCAGCATGCGTGTCAAAAATTATAGTTGGACTAGCTAGCATAACTCTGATGTATACATGACAAATTAATTATAAGAGCAAATTAAGGTAAGTATAGCTAGTCAATACTGGGAATGGATATCACTTTATAGTCTAAGGCATTATACCAGTAAAATATGGGAAGGGTACTGACATTAGCTCTAGAATTTGCATAGCATTCCAGAGGGATGATAAACTGTAATAATACTGTTATGGTATGTTTAGGGAGTCTGGGGGCATGCCCCCCATAAGAAGAATTTTGAAAAATTGGTGCTACAAGATTGAATCTAGTGGCACTTTTTGCAAAAAGTATTGTTTCAGGTACAACAAACATACAATGAATAATCCTTCCACTACATTGTATATGATGTATAGCTGCCAGTTTGGAAACCATGATGATATTCTATCTCGTGGTATACTCATGACATCACACAAGGTAATTATTGGAGGAGCTCTGCCCTCTCATCTGAAAGTTGGGGGGTTCCAGCTCCTCTGGCCCCCACTGTTGCAAAGTTTCAGTAGCAAAAACGTTTATTGCTGGCAGAGTTGGGAGTAACGCGCTACTTATGTAATGCGTTACGTAATATTATTACTTTTGTGGTAACAAAGTAAAAGTAATATAACGAAATACGCTATAAAAACAGGTAATATAACTCAAGTTACTTCACTTACAAATGTAACGCGTTACCTAAGTAATATAGTTACTGTAATGAGTCTAATATTACATAATATTATTACTACAAGTAACGAAGTTACTAATCTCGTTAGTTATCCTCTGAGTAATGCCTAGCCACAACGAAGTAACGAAGCTACTGAATGAAGCTTATTCACCAGCTTCTTAGTGATAACCAAGATTTGTACATTGTCCAACAACACAATCATGTCACGTGATAAGGTGGTAGTTTTACACGTGACAGCTTAAGGCTGTGGAAGAGTTCAGTCATCGCATGGATTGCACCCTCAATTCCTCCAGGGAGGCAAGCACACAGTTGTTGTGACTTGTACACAGTTGTTGTGACTTGTACACAGTTGTTGTGACTTGTACACTTAGCTACACTTTACATCAGCTACACCATACATGTTGACTAGTGCTCCTAGCTACACTTTGTACTTATATTATGCATGGTAACTGTCACTTGTTTATTGATCACTGGTATATAGTTGCAATAGATACACTTTACATCAGTGGCGAGTAGGTATAACATTGAGTTGGCCCTTTCCTATCTTGAATTTGTATATATAATGTGTAGATCCTCTACCCGTATGTAGTTTTTTATGCATACAGTCACTATACATCAGAAGTTATAATATTGTAGCTTCTAGCCAATAGGCTGTACTGACTCCTGCACATGTCATGTATTAGTTGTGCTGTTCTGCTAGCTGGTAATTTGTATGGCAATATCATTATGATCATTTATGATTGTTGACATTGTTCATAGCTACCTTACGTTTTATTTAAGGCTCAAACGAATAGTGGTAATTGCTGACCGAATAATTACTTCCTGTTGTACCGAATATCCGAGTATTCGTCTGTTCTTACTGTGTGTTAGTTTATAAAGCTAATTGAGTAATGTAGTGGTTAATTATAGCCAGACCAGGTATTAAATTTTTTGGTCATTTGTAATGCTGTACCATGTGTACACACACTTATTATGCTTATTCAGCAGCTGACATGGCAAGGACCAATAGCCACCAGTCTCCACCCATGAAGACATTTAGGAGTTAGAGAAGATGAAACTTGTACATTTACTGTATATTTGCTACATGAATATTTAGCAATGTATTACATAGAAAAATAGTATAATATTTATTACTGTCTACAACATTAACATGTACTACAAGTACAAGTAGCCAACTACTATCACAGTTTGCTAACTGTCTAACTGTTCTTGTTTAAGAAAACCAACATGTTTACATGTTCAGGTGTTAGTGAAGAGCGTAATCGAGTAACAGTCAACCCTGCAGCAGAAAAAACTCGTTCTGAAGGAGTGGAAGTAATAGGTATGGTAAGAAACCTTCTTGCTACTTTGGAAATCATAGGGAACCTGTGCTGATTCTCTCTCCACCACACCAAAGGTGGTTCTTCCCGATCAATAGGCCTTTCCTTGAAAAACAGGTCTACCTCATTTAATATTGGATCAGAATCCGATTCATTATCTTCACTACCATTGGTGTAGTCATCCCCTAACAGTATGTCAAGGCCAGAACATTTCTTCTTTGGAACAGGTCCATTGGATTCTTCCGGATGACTAATCCGTGTAGTCTCATAGCTTTCCTTCTCTTCACACACCAAGGTTGTTAAAGCAGTCTTAACTTCAAATTGTTTGTTAGCTCCCAAGAATGAACCTTGGATCTACAATACAAGAGATCAAAGGTGCATTCTTAAGAATCCTTCCCTTATCAATGGATGTTAACGAGTCTAGTTTCCACCTTTGTTTAATTTCTTCAGCAACTGAGGTTTTACACTGTTGAATAGCTGGCAGATCATTATCAACGCATTGTAAAGATTTTAGTAGCCCGTGAAGCACTGGATATAATGCTGAAGAAGACACATTGAATTCTTTGCTGAAATAAGTGGTGGCAACCTGTAAAGGATGTAACAATTTTTTTAGTGCTATAAGAAGCTCCCACTGCTCCGATTTAAGATCCAAATTCCTGTCACCAGATTTAGTGATGGTACTGTCCGACATTACAGCTGTGAGTGGCCACCTCTGTTCAATAAGACGTTCAATCATGTAGTAAGTACTATTCCAATGGGTTTTCACATCTTGTATGAGCTGATGTTGTTCTACCCTCATGTCTCTTTGACGATTTCTTAAAGCACGCAGGGCTGGTTCACTCTTATGAAAATGAGTTGTCAGGCGCCTTCCTGCCGCTACAACATTACTTATAGCTGGGATTTTCAACCCAGCATTCACACAGAGTTGCAAAGTGTGCCCCGCACATCCCAAAGAAAACCACCCATATACTTCCTCTAAACTGTTTCCAGCATTTTCGATGTTCTTGCAATTATCATGAACAAAAGCCACCACCTTCTCTGTAGCAATGCTTACATCATCTACCAGCTCTTTGATCCATGTCACAATGTTGTTAGCAGTATGACTTTCACACAAGGGTAGTGTTCCAGATACAACACTCTTCATCTGCCACTGTGCATCGAGGTAGTGAAATGTAACTGTCATATAACTTTCAGTGGCAACGCTTGTCCACAGATCAGCTGTAATTGCGATATACACAGCTTGCTCCTGTAAAATGTGGCAAACTCTTTCTTTGACAACATCATATTTGCGCTCAATTAAATGTGTAAAGTGTGTAGCAGAAGGTAAGTGATAGCCAGGTTCCAGATAAGTCATGAGGTCCTTAAACCCTTTTCCAGCCACTAAATTGATAGGACGTAAATCCTTCACTATGAAGCTGGCTATCCTATCACTGATCGCCCCAGCTCGTTCATTGGAGCAGGCACGCTTCCGGGTAAAGACATCTAAATTTGTCTGCTTACGTCCGTCTGAAGTCTTCACGACATTTTTGGCAGGATGTTTTCGGCTTAAATGTTGTAACATCGAACTGGTGCCTCCATGATATGCTAAACTTTTGTTGCAAAGTGTGCAAACAACGGATTTTGCATTCTTTTTAGTAAAAAACTTCCACACTTGCGATTTATATTTACGAGTTTCTTCACTAGTAGAAGTAGCAGTAGTACTCCCGTCATTATCTTCCCCGTTATCCTCTTCATCTTCTTCGCCTTGTGAATCATTATCACTATATTGCTCGACATCAGACTCACTGCTAATAACATCCGCCATCTTAACTTTATTGTTATTACCTATACGGTGCACGTGCGAATATTCGTTGCGTAATTCATTATTCGAATACAGTTGTGCCGAATATTGTTCCGAATAATCGACTATTTGTTTGAGCCTTAGTTTTATTTTATGATATTATGGAAGAATTCATTGAATATTGTAGCTGCATAGTATGCTGAATGGTCAAGTTATAGCTAATTGGCTAAAGTCAAAGAAGCGGATGTGTGTGCATACCTTGTTTTGTCAAATTTGATGGACTTTATGTAGACTTTTATCATTATAACTTTGTACTGTGACCATTAAAAGAATAACATATTTTTATATTATGTACTTTAGCTATTACGGTATAAACTTGACCTTGTTGATGGAGGAGGTGTGGGCTCTAACATTAAGCCACACTTATATAATATATACGTAGCAGTCAGTTGCATCAATAGAGTAGCAGGTCAAATCAACAAAGAATTCAGGGTCACTTTTCAGATTTTGATGAAACTTGGTGCGATCATACTACCTGTGGTACTTAGTAGCTCCATATATCAAGTAACAATTCTGAGAATTAACTTTCATGTGATGTATAGCGCATTTATTTGAAACAGAACGGCAGATGTTATACACAACCTCCTGTCACAAGTATATTGTCCTCAATTGCCCATGATGATAATATATGATATTACCTGTTTAATAAATAAATAAATATTATAGTAAGGCCCCAAAACAATTTTGAAAGTAGCATATGAAATCAAACTTAAAACCAAAACAAAAATTTTCTAACTTTAATCAAAGATGGATACAAAGTGCTTAGATGGTTATGATGGACTTAGTCACTTGCAGAAAGCAAAGGTAGTGAATTAAAATTTCAACATCGTGTTCATTAGTTGATACGTATAAGTTTCCTGATTGCGATAGCCAATGTTACAGTTTCTTATGAAATTAATAACTGAAGTTATACAAAGCACCCAGCCAAACAATTCATGTGTAAATATACCATAATTGTAAAAAAAGCATCAAGTTTCATAATGAATTGTTATGTAATGTATTATCCACTGATGTCTTTGCACCATGTAATATAGTAGTTGACCCAGCACCTTTCATTGCAGGATTGTGTATTTGAAATCATGAAGATCATGATGATTGCTATTGTAGTATTTTAGCTACTTATCTCTTAGCTTGCTCAGCTGCTGGTATAATTGAAGGACCTTTTATTGCCATAAGTGGTTCTCTACCATCTTATTTACTGTAGACCAATAAATTTGTTATAATTATCATAGCTGTACAGATCTTCAGTGTCCAGCTGGAATGGTGTTCCAACAGCGTTGTGTTGCAAGTGCGTAATGGTGCTATAATTTGCAATGCTGGATGTGCTAAAAGATGTTTCTGTTTCTGCCCTCATGGACAAAGTGATGAGCAATTATGGCCAGTGTATTCTGGAAAGAACCTGTGGAGGTAAATAGTTAAATCAATGGATAACATGCATGTGCCAAGTGTATATAGTATATGTATACAGCTGTATATATAGTGGAACCTTAGTTATTCGAACTTCTCTTAGCTGGATTCTCCGTCAACCAAACTATGGAAATGATTACTCTATTAGAGTAGTGACTGTTCTGTTAGGGTAGTTGATAATACTGAAATTAAAAAAAAGGTCTTTATGCTTTTAAAGGTTATTTGTAACCGGGCCTGCAAAAATAGGGCATGTGGGCGCAAACTACACCCCACCACATAACTAACTAGTCGTATCTTAGTATTGAAATACAATATTTTTTAGTCCAGGTAGATTGTCAGTTTGAAATTTCCAGTCCACACTGATCAAGGTAACTGCTATGGTAGGTGACATCAAATTTTGTTCGTAGCTGTTCATATACAACATGAATATTGTGGGATTGCCTGACTGCTTTGCTAAACCTTTTGTGGATTTCACAGTAGACGTTTTCATTCTTATTGAAAATGCATGATTTGTTTGATTACTAAAGCTCTGAAACCAACCATGATCACTTCTTGATTAACAAAATCAAAAATGACTGCTGCCATTCTGCAGAATAATAGCTAGTTGTTCAACCCAGATTGCTTCAGTTTTGTCTCCCATACTCTGATTATGAAGTATTTATTGGTGATTAAGTTGAATGCCAACCCAGGATACCCTTGTATGGAGTAACATAAAACCTCCTTGGATGGCAGTGGACTATGAAATGTGGGTCTCTACTAAGTTATTGCAAATTCACTATATAAGAACATGTAAAAGAACAATTTAAAGTATTTAATTAAATGTACAGTGGAACCTCAGTTATCTCTGAAACTGTGTATAAATGTGTCTGGACCTGCGAAAAAATGGCATGTGGGCACATGAAGTTTGCTAACTTTCATAATGGATAAGTGCACATACCTCATCAGGAATCATATATACTGTCTTAATTGGAAGTTGAGCATGCAGTTACAAGAGTCATTCAGTTCCTCATGAAGAGTAATTGATGAAGAAATTACATACATACATACATACAGTGTTAGAAGTTATTTATTTAATAAAAGCAAGCAATGTTACATTAGCTAATGTTCAGATGTCTTTAGTAGCATTGTATGCCACATGCATTTTAGTCCTTGGACCTCGTACTTTTGGTAGCTTGGTATTATATGTGGTCCCTCCTTTATCACAGAGTGGAAATATAGCCAATGAATATATAGCCAGAATGTAATTAGTATTTAAAAAGCTTGGTGTACATTGTAAATCAAGATTAGATATCAGGAAGGATAGGCATGTCATTAATTAATGGAACATTTTCACTGGGAGGAATTGCTACATCTAACTGATTGATTGATAGACTGGTTTATGTATAGTGTACACTGTATTATATTTAATGTAATCATACTTTAAGATGAGGATACCTGCATAATCTGGATACTTCTATAAGGTCATAAAGTATACCCTTTTACATGTAAATTGACCTGAAAAATCAGGACACCTCGATAATCAGGACACTTGGTTATTCCCAAGGTTCCCTTAATACATAGGTTTTGCTGCATAATTATACAGATTCAAAATTTGCATATACAATAGTTAGCTATAGATTGAGCATCAGCCTTTAATTCTAATTCCAATGATTCTCTTAATATTTATATGTTCATCAAATCAATTCTATTGACTTTACTTATAAATTGTCAGCTCTTGCTTCCAGAAGTATTGTGTACTATGAATAATTTAATACTATGTGCATGCAAATGCATTACTAAGGCCATTGTGAAGGATACAAGAGAGGTTTAATAGCATGCCATTACTTCTACAGATAGAAAAAATGTCCTGTGAAATAGTGGCATGGCAGATTTAACTTTCCGACCAGCATCCTCTATTAATCTATTCACTTTAGCTATCGTCTTCCATCAAGTAACAAGACCTATTTAGGCCAACAGTTAGAAACTATGATCACTTAACTCAGCACTGTGGAATGCTGGGGATACCGTTGTCCTAATATTGATTAATCAATAGCACCATAAACAGTTATAATCTTAATACTCTCTAGTAAGTTAACCAGAGATTCAAAGTACGTATTAGATTTTTATTACTGAGAGACCTTTATAATATTTAGTTACTTATGTAACACAATAATTGATAACATTATTGATTATACAAAGCCATACTTGTGACATCTTGTGTTCTTATATCTTTAGGAGAACGTGTAGGAAGATCTATTTGTCAATATACACAGTTGCACAATCACAAAGTCAATAAATTCAATCTCTCTGTGATGATCATGAGTTTACCTAGACCCTCTCAACACTATAGTGATGACCTGTGGAGCAATTTTCACGATGTTGCTATGGCCATGTACAGCTTCCACAAAGTCCATCTTGACAAGATTTACAGTAATAACATTAAGTGAAGATTTACAGTAATAACATTAAGTGAGTAAGTTATAAGACACAATGGGCCTAAAACTTTGTGTGCACTGCTAAATTATCTTCAAACTGATCCAGGAAATTTCAAATGGAATATCCCCCATCTTAGAGTTTAACAACTACATCTGTACCCTGGCAAACCTTAATAGCAATAAAGTCACCCAAGCATTGGTGACAAAAGCAGAAAACAAGACTACACTGGAATCAGCTTTGTTGTGTACAATATCTGTTAATAGTGAGGTGGATTAACTGAAAAATATACAACAATTGTGCATTAATTTTCGTGATAAAAGACCAAATTTTGTACAGAGGTAAAGGATCACCTTACAAACAAATCAGGGTATTGGGCCAATACAGACCATGCCCCCTTTGATAGTTCATGCCCACTCAACCATACTAACAAAGTATTAATGTTTAATTACAATAAAAAAATGACATACTGAACATGAAATCTCTACCATAATTTATGACATAGAATATATATAGAAATTTACCTACTTTGGTATAGTGGAACATGGGCAAAATGCACTCTGTGTGTAGTATTTCTATCAAGAACACTGTTGCAACAGTATAACTATGAACGACTACAGACTCTCATCAGTTGTGAACTCATTTCATTTGATAATTTTATGCAACCATGTAGATACTCACATATACTTTAGAAGTGTTAAAGGTAAGAGCGCATAATGTACATCCTAGGAAATATATGACCAGATTAGCCAACGGTACCTTTTTCACACACAAATTTGACCCATTTTTTAAACTTTTAAACTTCATGACTTTATTATTATTATTGCATATTACTGTCTGAAATTTTCCATGAGTGCAGTTAAAGTATCTGGATGCAGTTTGAAACTAAGAGCAAGTTAATCAGTATAAGAAGTCAAGTGTTACATCATTTTGTTTGCTGGTATATAAAATGGAAAAGTACCCTTTGCAAATCCAGTCACATATATCTATTCAACTATCCCAATATGATGTCCTGTATACTTTACTGTATTGTACATGTGGTCAAGATAAACGGTGCAGTAGTGTGTTAGATTATACGAAAATCATTGCATGTAAACGTATAATTATACATTTAGTAATAAACATAGCTATCTGCCATGGAAGCCCCACTCACTTTAAATACACCACCAAAACCATGAAAAAGCAATCATTAGAGTAAGTATTATAGACCTTGTCTTATTACACACTGTATATGAATTCAAATTGTTCCATAGATTGAAACTACCTACATAGACAATGCAGTTAATACATGGACTCTGTAGATAGTTTAATAGGCACACACGTGGCTATTATGTTACATATCTTCAGATTTCAAAGTTTGTGTTCAAGTACGTATTCAAGTGCATCCTTTTCATACATAGCAGACTTGGGTAGACCACATCGACAAAAAAATTTTACAAAGAGATCTGCAGATCTCGCCACTCTAGAGCAACAGAGAGAGTCAGGGAGAGTGCATTTTTGGCCATGTCTGCTATACCAAAATAGGTAAATTAGTGTAATTATATAATTATCATATGATAGAGATTTCATTTTCAGTTTGTCATTTTCTTTGTTTGTTGTGTACAGTGACACCTGTATATTAAGGACACCTTGGGACTGATCAAAAGTGTCCTGATTATCAAGGTGTCCTGATTTTTTCAGGTCAGTTTACATACTAAGGTATACTTTAGAATCATTACCAGGTGTCCAGATTATGCAGGTGTCCTCGTTTTCAAGTGCCCTGACTAACAGGTTCTACTGTAATTAAACATTAGTATTTTGTTAGTGCAATTGAGTGGGAGGGACCTATCAAAGTGCGTGTGGTCTGCATTGCAAATATGTTTGTAAGGTGATCCTTTACCTCTGTGCCAAATTTGGTGATAAATGCACAATTTTATAGCTAACCCTCTTCACTATAAGGAACTATATACACTATTATTTTAAGCTAATGTGTTGGCTGGCTGTTTTAATTTATGATCATCTGTATTAAGTGTAACAACACTTTCCTCTTACCCTAGATAAATGATGTCCTATGATGAAGATATGGCCCTATTGCTGACTAACATTCAACCAACCACACAAAAACAAATCAACCTAACAATTTACCTGCTTGTTTCCTCAATGAAAATCTCAGCCCACCATTAACAGTGGTTTTCTAAGCATTGTTAGATTAAAGCGACTTACTGTACCACTGCTGTTACTTGTATAAAGATTAAGACTATAGTGTCTGTCACTTGCATGTATTTGTTCCAAAACTCTATAACGTTTTGCATATTCTGCCAAAATTATTAAAACACCTACGTACATAAAATATAACAAAAGAATGTGTCACAATATAATACTTTCACTTGTAATTTTATGTTAAGTGCAGCCAATAGAATTAGTATCACACTTTTTATTCATTGCCAAAAATCTGTATACTACTATATAATTTGATTGGCTATGTAGCTAGTATGGTATGTGCCCTATTTGACAACTAGCATTGCCAAAGTGATACATATAGCATGCACATAGCAACAATGTAGTTACTTACCAATGGTTGCTAGGTAACTATTGTTAAACTGAATGTCATTTTAGTGCCACTAGTAGCTAACAAAAATGAGCAAATTGTGCACTTTGTGCAGAAAGTATGAAAGCTTGCACACAGTACCTACCTACCATGAAATGTACATGTATTTTGAGACATGGCGCTATCATCGATTTGACCTACAGTTAATTTTATGCTCAAAAATAGTGACCTTTGTCTATATATCACTCAATATTTGTTTAAACTAAATGTCAAATTGAAGATATTTATCCAAGAAACAAGTCAAGAAACAAGTTGATACTTGTTGCAAGTTCATAGCATATTTCATTTCAAAGTTATGGTAATTTTTACCAGCACCAAATTCATATAAATTCAACTCCCCATGCCATTACACTCTTCACCTACATTCTTGTTTTGCCATTCAATGTTTTAGCTAACCATGAACACTGCAGGTAACTGGTTACATATACAACCAAAAGTGGAGAGATATCCAGGGGTGGAGCATGGGGTATGTACTCTCCTCTCTTGTGCTAGTTAAACAACAGCTCATAATTGTATTATACATATGTTGTTCTATCAACAGTTTTAACTAGTTTCTGTGGGGTGCTCCTTTTTACCAATGAACTCCTTAAATTATAAATCAAAATCTCAGTGAATACATCAACAACAACTGTAATATTGAATGAAATAAATAACATGTGTATTTTTCCAGATACAGTAGTCCAGAACTGTATCTGAGAAAATACAAGCATGAGACTACTTCTCGCTACTCTCAGGTACTGTAGGTCATTCTCAGGTACTTTAGAGGTTGTACCTGAGGGAATAAGATACCATGTGCATAAACTAGCTATGAACACAAAGATCCTTGTACCATCGTCCTCCCTTACTCTCATTGTGACTTCTCTCAAGTCATTTCCTAGATAAGTCTGACTGATAGCACTGTTTCTAAAACCTGTATACTAAATTGTTATTGCTGTAAAGCTTTCGAAAATACGTTTTTGAAGTCATTAGCTTTTTAGCTATACTTGCTAATATGGAAACTATATAGAACCAAATTGAGAAACACAAATTGTCTAGTAGGTTATGCCCTCAGACTCCCTCACATCTTGGGTGTTGTGTGTCTCCAGAGTTGGGGTAACTTAGTTACTTTGTAACTATGTTACATAACTACTTACTTTACAATATAACTAGTTACTTGCTTTGTAACTAGTTACAACTGCCCGAAAAGTAACTGAGTTACAATAGTTACAAAAGTACAATTTTTGTGCTATAGTCACATTAAGTAGACACTTCCTGTGTACTGTTCTTCATGATTCAGCTCGAGCAACAGATGTAACAATTGAAACTGAGCTGAAATGGCTACATAATCATTATTTTCAGAAAGTGTACATATAATTATTATATGTAGTTCTCTTCTTCCCTTGCTCTGGGAAAAATAAACATGTTAATTATTATAATATAGTTCTCTTCTTCCCTTGCTCTGGGCAAAATAAACATGTTACAAAAGTTAAAAAAAACAAGCATAACTTGTTTATGAAAGTAAGGCTAGTAACTAGATAATTAGTAACCTTTTAAAAAGTGACTGTAACTGTAACTCAGTTACATGGAATAAAAATAACTAGTAACTAGTATCCAGTTACTTTTCTGAAGCAACTACCCCAACTCTGTGTGTCTCTCTAAAGGAAAAAAAAATAATATATATATATTTAAGAGGATATAAGATGTAGGTAGTTCAGGACCATAATCTCCCTATATATAGTCAGTTTACGAAATTAGCTATCAATATGGTATATGTTAGATGTGCATAAGGCTTAAAGGTTTTTCAGCAAACATGACTGATATATAGTAGCATGTATAACCTTAGAATTTTATTTATACATCAAATATTATTATTATTATACATACAGAAGCAAATTATAGCCATAAACATTGGTGATATATTTGAGCATAAAATGAACTTCAGAGGACACCGAAGGTGAAATCTGCAATGGCTTGGTGATGACTAGTACTGTCATCAACGATGATGTGTTCAACTGAGGGTGGTTCCCAAGCTTGTTGCAATGATTGTTCAACTCTACTATTGTTATCAATTACTAGTTGTATCCTAGGTCTTAGTCGGTTAATGTGCACTGTTTTAGTTCTTCTTCCACTTATTGTTTATGTAATTAGGCTCTGGGCTGATAGCATTGCTCACCCTCCTTCCACTTAGGATCTAACTTTCCTGCAGTGGGGATGGATAGTCACAGTGAGTCACCAGCTTCAAATGTTCTTGTGTGAGTGACATGATCAAAATGGTGTTTCTGTTGGCCACAAGTTTGGACATTGTTCAGTTCAACAAAGTCATACAATTGTGCCAGTTTGTGCGAAGTTGATCTTGGTAGGGTAGTACATCATGTGCTGTTCTGAAAGGAAGTGGTGGCTTATGTGTACAGTGCCCATACATTAATTCAAAAGGTGACACACTGGTGGATGATGAATGAACAGCTGTTCTGTAAACATATATACAATACCAGTAGAACATACTGCTCCCAATCACTGTGATGCTGGACATTTGCATGGAGTAGTTGGAGAAGGAATTGATTGAAATATTCCACTAGCCCATCACCACCTTGGTGGTAAGCAGTAGTGCAAGATTTACTTACTCCAAAAGCTTCTAGAGTCTGGGACAAGATAGTACTCTCAAAGTTTCTACTATACCCTGGTCAGAGTGTAAACTTTCAGGAATCCCCATAACGACTGAATACTTTTGTTAATTCTTCAGTTATATGGTTTTCTGTTTGGTTTGGAACTGGAATAGCATCAGCCTACTTTGTCATATAATCTTGAATTGCATCACTAGGAGGTAACAGTTATTGTGTCTTGATATAGGGACTTCCAGAATGTCAACTGCAACCATTTTCCAAGGTTTCACACTGGGTACATAAGTTAGTGGGGCTTTGGTTGGTGCCAGAGGCTTGGTACGCTGACATATGATACACTCACAGCAGTACTTGTCAATATCTTAGAGAATTCCAACCCAGTACCCCAGAGGACACCTTGGTAACAGTTTTATTATATCCCAAACGTCCAGCTGAAAGAGCATCATGCTGTAGTTTAATCAGGTTCAAACACTGTGAAGCTGGGATAAGGGGAACTGTGATAGCAGGTACAGTAGTTATGGGTTTGGAGCATAACAACGACAAATAATTTCATTAGTAATGAAAAGTTGTGGCCACAATTGTTTGTAGTGTGAAAGAGGAGACTGATGCCACTGGGGGCCTTGTGGTAAAACACAGTTACCACTTGTCAGAGAGAGGGCTGTGTAAGTTCTTGTATAACAGGGTCACTAAGGTGTTGCTCATGGAGGTCAGCTGTGAGTACAGGAGCTTGGGAAGTAGCAACAATTAACTGTACATCAGGGTGAACCTTCCTGGATAATGCATCTGCATTACCATTCCCATGTCCTCTGCAGTAATAAATGGTGAATTCATACTCTTGGATTGCAAGTGCCCATTGTGTCAGTAAACCCTCCATTTTTCTGAGCTGAGAGCCATTGAAGTGGAGCATGGTCAGTGATAAACTTAAATGGTTGTCCAAAGAGGTAGTGCCTAAACTGCTTTATGGCATATACAAGGGCTAGGCACTCCTTCTGGATAACGCTGTAGTTCTAGTAAGGGCTTTGCTTACAAATGCAATAACGTGTCTTGACTGCTCTAATACACCACCAATTTCAAAGTCAGTCTGTGTAATGGAATTCTGTAAGGAATTGTCACAATTAATTTACATTTAATGTAAGTGCCAAATCCCATTAAAAAATGCAACAGAAGTACATTGTATTATGACATTTTTAGTGATAAACATATAGATACGTTTCCCAAAATTACATTAAAGTTTCATTATAGTAATAGCATGGAGACATCACATATCTTTTTGAGTATGTTGTACTGTATGTGTCCTTAGTAAGGATGCCTTAAAAACTCAATCAAAGTTTTAAAGACACCCTTACTAAGGACACATACAGTAAAACTCTTTTTAAGAGGTGTCCTCAGCTAAGGGGTGATCACTTTTCTATAGCTGCATCAATGATTTTTGTACCATTAGTGGCTGAATGCAGCCATTAAGTATATAGCTACTGCATTCTGAGTCATGTGAGGTGTCTAAATCAGCTATCTAGCTAAAATCATGCATAATTATATTGTATGCTATGAGGCATCTATCACTATGGTATTACTATTTGTCAAATCAATAATTCTGTTGGCTGTATGCACTTGAAATACTTCACAATAATACATGGGTAATAACTGCACACGTTCTCAAGTTGGACTATTTACATAGAAGTTTTGAAATTTTGCACAAATACAAGTGGCATAGACCCACTGACCTGAATAGTAATCCGGATGGGACCTGGATCTGACCCGCATGTGACCCAGTTTAGTTAAAATAGAAGCATACCTCAAGGGCTGGAGTAAAAGTCCACTAGTTCCAAGTTCCATTATAGTTAGGTCTGCATTTTTACACTATAGGAAGGATTGCCTGCAAGAAGCGAGAATAACTACATATTATCAAGTGGGTGTGGCTCCATGTACGTTTACTTGCAGTTACAGCAATTGAGAATTGCCAGAAGCTGGTTATCTATAAATTTCAAGTAGCAACAGGGATCTGGTGATGCCATGCACGCATGCCCACAGAGAATAGTGGATACAAGTCTTCACTGCAGTGTCGCCGACAAGGGGGGCGGAAACTGGGGCATTTTGCCCCAGGCCCCAGCCTGAAAGGGATCCCAGGAGGCCCCATGAATACCTGTTATACCAGATCTAGATACTCTAATAGAGCAGTCACAGTATTCTTCAGAGGAACAGTGTAGCAAGCTTATAAATCAGGAGACATGGTTGGTGAGGAGTAGCTATTGTCATTGTCAGCATGTAATGACCTTTTTTTTTTGGTCTTCAACTTACAGCGTGGGTGAAGTTGTGATTCAGAATGGAAACCTCCTTGTTCCTGGGGCCCCACTTTAACGCTTTGCCCTGGGTCTCTTAATTTCTCTGGGCGGCCCTGGCTTCACGTAAATTCCTTACAATTGCATGAGTCTTTGCAGTATCTTCGACTTACAGCTAGGTTGAAGTTGCAATTCCGGAGTGGAACCCCCCCCCCCCTGAAATGTGTGGTTGCAATAAGAAAATCAGATATAACGGCTGAATTTTCACCAATAAGAGGTTTAACTTAGTCACATGTGATCTCATCCAGCAGATATTCAGTGAAGAGGAACTTACCCGGACAAAATGTGACCACTTGCAACGCAGAGTGCGTAGGTAAATTTGGTTAGGTGAAACAATTAGTTGCTTAAGTACTCTATAGCTAGTGAATTTATGATTACTGGGCAGTCAGCACAGCTGTTGTGCCCATGCAGGAAAAAAGGTAATTACAGTGTTAGATACAATTTGTGTGCTAATTGTTAATAAAGTGATATCAAGGTAGTTTTATATTTTATACTGCTACGCTAGTCTCTATCTAGCTGGAGCATGTTCATTGTGCAGGTCACTGTGACATATTGGTATAGCTACTAGACAACTGTTTTATTTCAGAGTTCCTAAAATTGCATGGTTGCTCACTATATGCATGCATGTTCTTAACATATATAAACTTGACAGTGGCACTGAAAGTCTACCACAATTCACTACACATGCAAGTCCATATAATATAATGGTAATATATCCACATTAACATGGCAACAATAGTATAATCACGATGAACAGTCTATGAACAGTCTATTTAGCTGTAATGATAAAATTATCACAATGAACAGTCTATTTAGCTGTAATGATAAAATTCCATACTAAATGTCAAGTTAAACACTGAACGGAGACCACATCACTCATTTGCAGCTTGTACCTCACTTTGCTCATTCGAGTAAAGCTTTTAAGTGTTTCAGCAAAATCATCAAATCCAAGGACACGCTGTGTTCATTGTAACCTCTAGATTGGCCACACAGAGGGCATGGCTTTACAAGCGCGTTTTCTCCATTGTACCAAGTATTTGCACAGCTCTCGCATCCAAGAATGCTTTTACAACAGCGAGCATATATCAGTGGAGGATACATTGGCATTGAATGGCAAATTTTGCACTTCATCAGCTCAGAGATGGACTTTCCCAGCCCAAGTGGCATCGGCATGGTGCTGTTAACTTCAAGCAACTTGCTGACGTCATTTTGTAAAGTGGTTACAGTCTTTTAATTCGGCTATTTCCTCTACCAGTGTATCAACCTTCTTTTTCTTTATGTTTATTTCCTCATCTTTATCGGCGGCATTCCTTGTCCTTTTGTTGGATGCATTAGTAGTCGGTTGAGTTCCAGAACACAGCCGCTCTATGGCATAAATTTTTCTTTTTGGCGCCTTCCAGAACGCCAACCCTACATAATATATAGGGAGCTACGCGTACATCACACAGATAAACATTTTCATACCTTCTGTACCACTGCTGTCCTCTAGTTCAACGCCATCCCCCGTGACCAGTGTATACTCATGGCCCCACTTATCACTGTGAAAAAAGAGGAATATAAGATGGTATATCTAATGGCTTAAACTATACAAATAATCTCAGTATAGTCTTGCATTATACTAACTATCTTATAGTTTAGTATAAACTCCATCTTATATTATGGGAAACAGATTATACTTTAGTTTAATACACATTCTTTGTATGGCTTTGTTTACTTAACTAAATGTGATTACTTTTTAGCTTCACCATCAGATCTCATTATTTTTAGCTTCACCATCTCATGTGACTTAAGATTTTTTTTACTGTACCAAACAAAGTCATGATGATTTTACAATAAGTAGCTACACTTCTGTTAATCACTATAGCTAGCTAACTAGCTTCAGTTTGTTGTGATAATTTCATACGCACACATTTTCATATAGCAAAGCATATAATACCAGAAAAATTAATTATTCAATCTAAGAGTCATACAAATCTAGATTTTCTTGCACAGTTAGCACACCTGCAAAAGTTCGTAGTAATGCTTGCTTAAAATTGAAAGGGTCAGTGGTGTGTGCATGCGTATTAGATGCAATTAAGTCGCCATCTTTGTCGCTATTGTTGTATCAGAGGTTGTAAATGTGAGTGATATGACGGTGTATCTCGGGGAGAGAGTGTGCGCAGTCGGCGCCATTGTCCAATGAGCCACGATGATAGTTATGGACCACAACTGTACATCCCTGCTGGCTGTAGCCAGTGGTGAAGTGGCACGGCCAAGTGGACAATTCCTTCGATGGCAGCAATCAAAAACAGCTCTAGATGAGTAAGTATTAAACTAAAATGATAGCTTGTACGATAAGTTTAGCCGTATTAAATTGTTTATTGTGCATTGTATGACAATGGCCTGTAAATGATTCAACTTTGGTGTTGCTGTGTACGTATTACATGTTTTAGCTATATCCCATTATCTCAGCTTATGGCGGATGACGAGTGGACACAGTTCATCAGCCATCAACGGTAAGAGTATGCATGGTCTGCTCTTATGATTTTGTATATTATCTCTTCAGTGGTACAGTTTCTTGTCGAACCTCTTAGTTCTACAGGCTGTCAGTGTACAACATCTGCAGTGTTAGTTTCCTTCAATGGCAGCTGCTTCCTTTAAAGAATTTGGTAGCGACCATATGTTTTTTTTCACGGAGTTGTTCAACGTCATCCTTACAGCTGTAAGTGCATTAAGCCTGATTGTGTTTTTATTCATTTTCTTTTTAATAGGGTAGGAATTACAGACTTGGTCTCAGTTCTAGGAAATTCTTCTTATTGCTAACATCTGTAAGTAAGTATACTGAGAGTGTCCAGTATACAATTTATATTTACCTTCATTTAGGTTTGTGGAAACTGGTCTCATTTCTTCTGGGAACCGGTCTCATTTCTTCATACTTTTTATCAACAGCTGATGGCTGCTACCTCGTCTGGCACTGTAAATGAGTTGAGTGCTTTCAAGAACCTGTTCCATCTTGTTTGTCCTTATTTCACTGACCATGCTCGTATTGCTAACAAAATTAAGTTCACTGAGAGTATGCAAATTATATTATATTTAGTCTTGTTTCAGTTGTACTTAGTGATTATAAGATTCTTGGACTTGGTTATCAGTGTATCAGATGCTTCTTGTGAGCTTACATAACACGTTAGCCCAACAAAGTCACATACTAAGTGGCTTTTTTATGTCTGGTTAGACTCACTGATAACAACTGTAAGTACACCAAATAATCCAGAATATGAATTATGTTTGCCTCCATTTAGGGTTGTGAGACCTGGTCTTATCAGACTTGTCTTAGTTGTACATGGATTGTCGGTCCCAGACTCGGCCTCAGTGTTAAAAGATTGTTACAAACTGTATACGTAAGTACAATGATTGTTCAGTATACGCCTTATATTTACCATCGTTAATAGAGTTGTGGGACCTAGCCACCATTCTACATGGTAATACTAGGTTTCCAGACAAGGTCTCGGTTTTATGAGATTCTTATTGTTACAAACTGTAAATCCAACGATTGTCCAGAATACACATTATATTTACCATCTTTGTATTAGAGCTGTGGGACAGTTCTACCAAGCCAACTAACAGATTGTCACAGAGTTCTACATAGTGATGATAATACAGGTAATTTGTAATGGAACTTGTGAATTGTATTTACTGTCGTACCTGCTGCAGTTGGATAAAGACTGATAAATGACGAAATTGATTTGATACTGTCATGGCCAGCCGAGGAGACATTGATTTACTACCTGTACCTATCGTGGTTTTAATATATTTACAGAATTTAATTCATTACAAATATAATTATAGAAAATATTTAATTAAGGTAGCCACAGATTATAGGAAAGTAAAAAAGTACAGTAGTATAGTAGCCAATATATGGTTGAAATAGGCGTAGTACAGTCTGATAATACACTGCACTATACTAGTGATTTAATCTCTAATATATGACTGTCTTAAATGTATTCAATAAGCTTGTTACAGTAAAGTCCTAATCTATTAATATATGCTGTACTATTTCATTCCAATACTAACATAATAAGACTGTTATACACCTTATTATTCTGAGCTTTTTTCACAGTGTATGCTGAATAGCAGCGTAACATTTGCAGATGACTCGTTGATATCCAGCCACATGTGGCAAATTTGATTGAAAACTGGATTCGATCGAGATTTGCCAGCTTGCCACCCATTAGCAAATTCTGCTTTAGTAACTCTCAAGGAGTAGCCATCTTTACACTGACTAGTCTTCACACGGCCTTCCACACTATGCCCTATAGGACTTATAGGGGGTAAATTGATTCGTTCTTGGCCCGCTGAGGCTTGAACTGGTGTCGACGTACCACTGCCTCCTGGCTGGGCTAAGGGCAGACCCATCACTTCTAAGTCTTGAAAAAATTGCACTCCGACGCTTTGCAAATTAAAGTTCCCATCGCTGTCCGGGAAAAAGGCTGACCCGTCCTCCATGTCCCGAAGCCACACTTGTTCGGGATCTACCTGCAAGAGATGTACATGACTTGAATTCACGACATGCACGGTTACTGATCCGAAGCTTACTTGAAAGGTGCGTCTGGTGTTATTGGCGGTAATTGGCGAGAACATCATGTCATGTGCTCTGTCGTCTCTATGGAGAGAAATCTTCACAGATATGCCGCTCATATTCTCCGGTAATCCAGCCACTGATTGTTCTTGCAAACCCTCGCGCAAGCCACTAGGTAGGTCAGGCACAAAAGCACCGATACTGCCAACTGAAATCACCCACAGAATAAAAGTTGCAACACTCATACAACAACGCCACAGTACAAAACCAGCTGAGCTAAAACAGCAGCTACCTTCAAAATTTTAACTCTTTTATAAGTAGACTAAAGCTAAATCATGTGACTCACCAGAACCTTATCTTGGCGGGTTTTCAGACCTCCACCATGTTGCGCATGTGCAATGAATAGCCAATGGTACATGTGAGGTGTGAATTCGAAGAAGAATAATTGTGAGTGTTGTTGTCGGACAAGTTTTCACACGCACACCTTTCTAGCTATAGAGCTCAGTTGCAACCGTGACATTCGTAAGAAACCAGCTCTGTATTGTACGTACGTAGCTATGTCAGTTATTAATAGTAGTATTAGTTAGTATTATTAATTACCAGTAAAGCCACTGCCTATATACCGGGTCAACACAAAATTTGTATACACAATGACGTGTGCAATTAATGTCAATTAACTACTTATTGCATAATTAAATAACTGGAACAAACATTTCAGACTTCAATCAAGAATAACTGAACTTATAGTTAATCATTATGTTTGCCTGTACATAATCAGGGGCGGTTTTAGGGGGGTTCCAGAAACCCCTCTGAAATAGGTGTGTCCCTACAATTCGTCTGGGTGGTAAAAAAATACAAAGAGTTATACATACTGCATTTTATGTGTGTGGGGGATCTTGATGTGCCCAAATATTTGACCAGTGGTAGGGTCCGCAACGCGAAAAATTGATATCCTCCAATCAACTACCTAACTATTGTCATGTGTTAGGCTAAGTGTAACTTGAATAACACCAGCGTGGCAGCCAAGTTTGTCACTTTCTTCTGGTAGAAAACGATACAAATGTGTTAAAATCATGCGTGATTTTCCGTTTGAGCAGTTTGTAGGGTTGTTCGTATGCCACGATATTCACTCTCAACATTGTTCAAGTAGTCTATCATCAACTCAAAGTATTGGTGGTTTGATTTTATTGGTCAGTTTCTGGTGGCAGCACGATCTGTGCAGCTTTTTGGCGACAGACAAAATGTTTCTTCCTTCTTCCTCTGGAGCACAGGACAACCAGAGCAGCAACTGCGCTGTGAGTCAGCAATGACCAGTACTAGGTAAAGTACCTGCATGCGAAGTATGGTTATAATTGAAGCTTGTTAGCCATCTGGCTGAGCCATCTATATGCTGAAATTCGGCCAAAATGATGCGGTTTTTGCAAACAAATACCAGAATGGTTGATACATCAGTGAGACAGTCTCCAACAGCAAGGATACGAAGCTTATAAACACCTAACAATACGGCTATCTCGCCCAGTAAATGCATAGAGCAATCCAATGCATGAAATAGGCACTCATGTGATCGATATTCAAATCACAGAAATACGACCATAATCTATTCCATGACCTTAAAATCACTTGGAATCAAGTGACAATCAGTTTGTGCTTTAGGTCAGCATCTCGATTAGCCCAGCAATCTGAGACTCTCCCTATGATGCCATCACAGCATAAAACACACCTGCACTGGCCCAGACCACGCCTGAGTGAACAATTAACACAAATATTTACAAAAGGAGCACACTGCATGATTCCTATTCAGAAATGAATGCGATTTTAAATGGGTATTTCCGCGATTTGAATTTCGATCACGTGAGTGTCTATTCTTGAATTGGATTGCTCTATGCGTTTACTGAGCGAGGTAACAGTATCAGTAAGTGCTTATAAGCTTGTATCCTCGCTGTTGGAGACAGTCTCAGTGATGTATCAACCATTCTATTTGTTTGAAAAAATCGTGTCATTTTGGCCGAATTTCAGCATATAGATGGCTCAGCCAGATGGCTAACAAGCTTCAATTATAACCATACCCTGCATGCAGGTACTTTACCTAGTACTGGTCATTGCTGACCCATGGCGCAGTTGCTGCTCTGCTTGTCCTGTGCTCCAGAGGAAGAAACATTTTGTCTGTCGCCGAAAAGCTGCACAGATCGTGCTGCCACCAGAAACTGACCAATAAAATCAAACCACCAATACTTTGAGTTGATGATAGACTACTTGAACAATATTGAGAGTGAATATCGTGGCATACGAATTAGTGTTGTTCCAGTATCAGCTAGTTATTATAATTCTAGTTCCAGTTCTGGAACCATAATCTTTAGAATTACGATTCTAGTTCCAGTTCTGGAACCATAATTTTTAGAATTACAGTTCTAGTTCCAGTTCAGGAGCCATGACATTTACTTGATATTCTAGAACAACACTTATTTTAACTTAAGTATTACCAAAAGCCCATAATGAAATATGGAAACTCACTATTAAGTTATATAAGCTAATATGCTACAGGTTTACTTGTTTCATATATGTAGCTAATACTATATAGTATGTAGCCAATACTGTATAGTAGATATCAGCATTATTACACTAACAACTATAACCCTAACACTCTATAGGGTGGTACTAAAAGACTTGTAGCTACATGTAATTATCAAACACTGAACCAGACATAACATGTGACTGAGCCAGCATTTTGCATTCTGTTCTAATATTATAGCTAATCAGTTGTTTCAAGCAGTTTTTAGCACATTGATGTATACATGGTTGTAATACATACATCTTTTATGAAGTTATATACTACATTAAGTGCTTTTGTCTGCAGATAAATTCTGGTCTTATAAGAACATAAAAATCTCATTGGCAAAAGCTGTATGGTTATGACCAATTCCAGTTCCAGTATTAGTTCCAGTACTTGATAAAATTTCTTTATAGTTCTAGTTCCAGTTTTGAAGAAAGTAAAATTATGGTTCTAGTTCCAGTTCCAGTCTTAAGAAAAGCAAAATTATTGTTCCAGTTCTAGTTCTGGAACTGGAATAAAAAGGGCAGAAACTAGAATTATTTTAGTTCCAGTACTGAGTACTGGAACAACACTAATACGAACAACCCTACAAACTGCTGCAATGAAAAATCACATGATTTTAAGACATTTGTATCGTTTTCTACCAGAAGAAAGTGACAAACTTGGCTGCCACGCTGGTGTTATTCAAGTTACACTTAGCCTAACACATGACAATAGTTAGGTAGTTGATTGGAGGATATTGATTTTTCGTGTTGCGGACCCTACCAGTGGAGCATTTTTGGTATCACTAAGATAGCAGGGAGTTGCTGTATCACAGTATACACCTTAGAAAATAGCTCAGTAGCTAACAGACATGAGAAAATTTGGTATAAACTTATAATTATAGTTAGGGCATGCAGTATTATTTCATACAACTTTTTGTATTGTTCCACATGCCAATTTTACTGTACGAGGAAAAATTGGTAAATTGTCCTGATTGTCTTTGACAGAATAAAATTTGGTGAATGAGCCTTATCCGCAATTACGTCACAACACGAAAATAACACAAAAATGGCGAAAAGTGTGGGGGCCAAGTGTAATACTTTGTATGGAAGGGATAACGTTTCGAGATGTTCCACGTGAAGAAAGCATGAGAAAACTCTGGTGAGGCTTATTAACTATATCTACTATGTAGGGGCATGCATTTTCGTACTTCTCAAACAGTCCTACGGTCTGCTTTTGGTTTCCTCCCAATTGCTCTCTGTACAAAAGGCCCCCACACTTTTCGCCATTATTGCATTATGACGCAGTTGCGGATAAGGCTCATTGCTCAGATCCCGCACACCTTTTGTATGATAATCAATTTACAAAGCATGCATTACATAGAGTATCTCCAGTGAAAAATGATATCTGGGTTTCATGTGGAGACTAACTTAAGTTACTTCTACAGATGTAGTATCAATCTATTGGCCCAATCCATTTATGGAAGAAGAGATTTCTTGTAAGCAAGGGACAGGTAACACACTTGATCCACAGGCAAAGGCAATGTTAAAGCTGAATGATGCTGTTAGATACAAGAATTATTACGTCCACTGTCACATTTCAAGTTGTACTTAAGCATTAGTGACTAGTGATCCAGATAGCTTTTACCAGCACTACAAACAAGGAAATTTTGATGTAAAAAATTTGGTGAATTGGTTTAATTCATCAAATTTAAATTCATCAATAATGCCCTTAAACACCTTCGAAACTGCAAGTCTTTATCTACAACTTCTTAATTTTAATATTTAAATTTATCAAATTAAACCTGATGAAGTGAGAATCCATCAATTTTTCTAATTTCATACAGTACAGATCTAACTCGCTAAACAGACTGGTTGAGTCAGGTGGTTGTTCATCTTTGTTTGACAAACATGCTTTGAGACATCGACTTCATATATGCGGTTAGTCATCTATCACATGCAAGAAATTTTTAATATAAATTTAGTTAATGTACAGTTACACAACCTCACCTTGTTCAGACACTGTGCTCTTTTCTGCTCTAGTTGTGTTGGCTCCTGCAATCACTTGATTGAGGAGGTTTGGTAAGTGCAGGGAGTCTCGTCTGCCATGGTAGATAGCCTTAGAAGTTTGAGGGGGCCCAAAGTAGGAACATTAGATATTTGCCTCGATGCTTGGGTGTTGAAAGAGCTAGGAGGGATGGAGAGGCGTCTCCAGCCCTCCAGATTCTTTCTGACAAAGGCCAAAGTTAGCCATGTGCCATCTGGTGTTGCTGCAAAGTAAACACAGTGTGAACACCTGTGCGCAGGTGTTCTGGTGGTCAAGGCGTGACCTGTGTACAGTGGGATGATGATGTTCACTGCGGTATGTTGGGAGCGAGCGTATGCTATTAGAACTCTGCCTGGGAGAGCGTCTCCCATTGGCTGAGTGGGAGCGTCACCTGGTAGCCGTGTCCATCAGAGGTGCCATCTGGTGTTGCCGCGGCTAAGCAGCTGCCATGAGGTAGACACAGTGTGAACACCTGTGCGCAAGTGGTCTGGTGGTCAAGGCGTGACCTGTGTACAGTGGGTTGATGATGTTCACTGCGGTACATTGGGAAGGTAGCATCTAGGGCAGATGGGAGAGCGTCTGCTATTAGAAGTCTGCCTGGGAGAGCGTCTCCCATTGGCTAGGTGGGAGTGTCAGCTGGTAGCAATGTCCATCAGAGAGGAGGGAGCGTTGCCTGTTGCCAGGTAGGTAGAGCTGGATGGTGTGTCCTCAGCTTCTAGGTGATCGCCATCCTGGTAAGACCTGCAGCTAAGAGACTCACAACAATGTGTTATACATTTGGTAGATATGTGCTTATTGCTATGTTTAACTGTTGTGGGTGTGTGCAATGACAAGGATGTAATTTACAGGTGGAGGGGGGTTGGGAGGTTGAAGATTTGACGCCACAGGTGTAACTGATTGGAAGCGTGTTGGGCACGAGGTACTGCGCATGCGCTGCTCTAATTAGAGCCCCTCTTTTCTATTGCTGATTCTTATAATTTGGGAGATTGCGCTGCCTGCTTCTGCCATTAACTACGCTTAATATATTAAACTTCATTTAATGTACAGTTACACACCCTCACCTTGTTCAGACACTGTGCTCTTTTCTGCTCTAGTTGTGTTGGCTCCTGCAATCACTTGATTGAGGAGGTTTGGTAAGTGCAGGGAGTCTCGTCTGCCATGGTAGATAGCCTTAGAAGTTTGAGGGGGCCCAAAGTAGGAACATTAGATATTTGCCTCGATGCTTGGGTGTTGAAAGAGCTAGGAGGGATGCAGAGGCGTCTCCAGCCCTCCAGATTCTTTCTGACAAAGGCCATAGGTAGATCGTGATAGGTGTATCGCGATCTACCCCCCCAAGCATCAGAGTACACGAGTTGGCGCATTGGCTTGTGCAGTTAAATTATAATGAATCAAAGAATAACGTGCAATATTGAACAAGAATTAACCAAGTGGTAAATTTCTGACTTGTGAGGGTCTCTATTACATAGACAAATTCAGACAGTATTTTTTGAGTATCCCGATGTGATGTATCTGGAGAGTTTTGCCAGTTCTTGAGGGGGTGTCCTGATGTAGGATAGATAGGCATCGTTCTTCCATCTACCCAGTATCTTGATATAGGAGTCAGGGATGTTGGCTTGCCTTGCAGACGTAGCAGCTCCTATGTGGAAGCTATGGGTATTGTATTGCTGCTTATCCAAATTGAGCTGCAGCAGGATGTTATTGAGTCCTGCGCTAAAGCGATGACAAGTAAGGCCTTTGCCATCCTTGAAGATGAATAAAGGGCCTGGGTGGTTTCCTCTTAGTACTAGGTATGGTAGAATGCCTCTAACTGGGCAAATCGTGTCACTTGTTGCCCCGAGGTATATGTTGACTCCCCTGCGGAATGGGTCAGTCTTGGATTGTTTGATATGGACTTTTACTTGGTTTGGATTATCCCTGCTGTCGATGGAGATGCTGTTAAAGGAGAGATGACATGACTCATCGAATTGATTGTCTCCTGGTACTGTAAATTCACTGACCCTCAAGGAAGCCGAAAAAGGCAAGACAGCAGGCTGCCCATATCATGATGCGTAAGTAAGAGTTGGGTTGGCTGGATAGCATACTCTTGATATTCTTCATGATATTGAGGGTAATGGGCAGGCGGGTTTTTGCCGGTTGTGAGATGGCCTGGGTCTTCTTTATTCCTTTGAGGAGCAGCTGGAGGCGAGGGGTAAGTTGTTGATGAAAGTGCGAGTGTAGCCCTGCAGACACATGAGTGTTGCGGATTGCTGCCAAGTATACCTTAATGGTGGCATGTGAAATTTTTTCTGAAGCAAGGTAAGTAGCAAAAAGGATTAGAGTGGCTTCTGAAGTTGGCATGCAAGTGGCTTGTATTGAGTGACAGAATGATTGGTATCTGAGCTGTCCGGCGGAATAGGTGGATCGTGTGTTGATTGCCAGGCTGTTGGCATAGTAGTACTTGGCTTGATGGTGTAATAGGGGAAGATCGATTTTGTTGGTCGTCACGGTACACTGCACTTGAGTAACTGTGGTCGTGAAACCTGCAGAATGGGACAAAGCCATTTAATCCATTATTATTTTGAGTAATATACACAGTATTTGGGTAAGTATTGCAAGCCTGTATTAAGACATTATTATATCACTTGAAATGTATAATGCAGATTTCGAGACAAGGAGCTTGTTTTATTACAGTTGCATTTATTTTATTATTCATTTGAAATTTTTTTTATTTTTTTTAAAAATTTGTATATATATGTATGTATGTATATACACTTCATTTGTTTATTTTATGTCAAACTTTGAATTGTCAGTAATGTACATGAGAACACGGTAGTATAATAGTATGGTTATGTGTAACAGTAAATGGGTTAAGGTTAATTGGATTTGTTGTAAACGAGTGATACTGTATCTTGAAACAGTGATAGAAATGTAGGTGAGGTCCAGTCAAGCTGCTTTGGGGAGAGCAGCGTCAGTAAGGGGGTTGGTATGTATGATGGGAACTGTGCTGCTTGTGGGTATGCCGACCAAAACTGAGGTAGGAAGTTTCTAGAGAGCATGTCTGCTGCCACGTTTTCAATGCCTGGAATATGAGTGGCGGTAATTTTAATTTGAAACAGGGCTGCAAAAAACCAAAGACAGTGCAGGAGGTACATTGTGGTCTTGTCCTTTGAGGAGCCTTTGTTGATAGCGGAAACTGCACCTGTGTTGTCGCATCGAACTTCGATGGACTTGCGAGATAGCACTGGACCCCAGACAACACAGCTTATCACAATTGGAAGAAGTTCCTTAGCCATGATTCCTATCTCTGACCATTCAGTTGTCCAAGCATACTGGAACCAATGGTTGTTGAAAAAGCCTCCGCAGCCCCATGACCCTGAAGCGTCAGTGTAAATAAAGTGGTCCATTACAGCTTGTTGATTTATCAAGTGTAGGAAGCTGCGACCGTTCCATATACTAATGAAGGTATGCCACCAATGTACGTCTGAATGGAATCCCTTGTTGAGTTTAGTAGAGTAATGTAGCTTCTTCACTCTGGCTGCTTTGCAGTACATGCGGGCGGTAAAGGTTCTCCCAGGCACTACAACCTTGCTAGCGTGTTGCAGGAGACCAACCAGTTTTTCTGGGGCTAAGGGGATTCCAAGGTCTGTACAAAGATGCTGAATAGCGGCCAGGTTTTCCTGGCATTTACCAGAAAGTGCCGGCCCCATGGTAAGGAAATCGTCCAAGTAGTGGATGACTGGTGAAACTCCTTGTCTTTCTAAAAGCCATGTCAGCAGGTCTGCCAGGATGTTGAAAAGCTTTGGGACGGAATGGAGGCCAAATGGCAGACAAGTGTCAATATATAGCTGGTTGTTCCAGCGCATAGTTAGGAAGTGCCGATCGGCTGGATGGATTGGTAAGAGACGAAAAGCATTTTTGATGTCCAGTTTTGCCAGGAGAGTACCTGGGCCAAGCATAAGGATGTGCTTGATGGCCGTGTCAATTGTGATGTAGTTAAGACTACATAATTCCTTAGGTATTGCATCATTAACACTGAATCCTGGTGGGTGAGATAAATCGACAATCAGCCGCCACTTTCCTGAGGACTTCTTGGGAATGACTCCGAATCTACTAATGTGGGCATTTCGGATAGAGTGTTTCTTGAAGGAGCCGACGATACGAGATTCCTTTAATTCATTTGCTAAGTATTCATCAACGACTTCGGGATGTTCAAAGGCAGAGACCAGGTTCTTACGAGATGATTTGAGGGTCCGTAGAGGAGTTTTGCAGCCCAATCTAAAACCGGATGTAATTCCAGAAATAAAGAAGTATGTTAGCTTTTTGTCAGGATAAGGGACTAAGTGGCTTCGCCACCGTTCTGGCACCAGTGGTGTACTGATTCTGGTGGCTTCGGGTGGGACCAAGATGCTTTCTTGAGCTCCACTGAGGTGCGATAGCCACTTTGAGATCCACATAGTGTAACATGTTAGCAGCTCTGTGCTGGGTGTATCCTTGTCCTGTGAGTAGTTTAGTGAGTGAGCTGTAAGGGAAAGGAAGGACTGCACATGACAGCACGTAGTGTTAATACATTCTGTGGCATGGTACTGCATACGTGGTAATCACGGATAAAGGAAAAAAAAAACAGTATTATAATATTAATTACATTGATTAATGGTAATGTAATTGTAATCACAAGTAAAGTTTCTCTAGATAGGTTACTTGGCAACTAGTGGTTGCCTTGGCGTTTGAGAGCTGGTTGGTCTTTAGTGTCTTTGTTGGGACAAAATATGGCTTTGTGACGTTTATTGGGAATACCTGGGGAGTTAACACAGCGATAACAGATATGTTCAAATCGGCAGTTGCGGTGTGGGCAGCCAGGTGAGGGGTGTTCGTTCCATGCTAGACATATAGGTGTATGAGGTGGTGGAGGACATTGAGATGGGTATGAGTTGGTGAGGTGGGTACTCGATCATCTGGCCATGTTCCATTGAGTGCTATCCATGACTGACCATTGCGGGGTGGGTGATGCTGCAGCTTGCAACCTGAACTCTCTATCGTATTCTTCCCATTTGAAGTCCGGGAAGTCCAAATGGCTGGTAATCACTAAATTTTGATATCCCAGTAGGTCGACCACTCTTTCAGGCTGGGAGCGGGATATTACCGCGATGTAGCAACTGAAGCATCGTACCCATTCAATGATACTGCCAACTGAGTAGTTCCTAGGCCTAGAGGCCTTGCTTACTTCCTCTGGCAGACTAGCGTTACGAAGCAGCTCCGGCAAAAGCTCAGACATCTCGATGAAGCTCCCATCTTGGATGCGTTTCACGAGTTTAGCTGGTATGGGTGGAATTCCGCCTCTAAGATTCATCGGACTGGCCCCAGAACATTGTGGCTGGTTGGGTTGGACATTGTTGGGTGGCTGAGGTGTAGATTCTGAATCCTGGTGGATCTGACTCAGCTGAGAGGAGGAGGGGATAGTGTCTAAAGCTGGGGAGGAAGAGATGGGAGGGAGAACTGTATGAAGCAAATAGTAGCAGCAGCATGAGGGATAGCAATCCCCTATTCCCTTTATATATGTGTGTGTACATGAGTGCTGACATACATGCATAGGTCCGTAATCATTGTAACATGTGATTTAGGACAGTATATGGGGGGGGGGGGGGGACAATGTGAGAGTTTATAGCGGTACAATTGTGTTGAACTGTTGCTTACCAAGTTCCTGAAGCTGCATCTCATCCGCTGCAGTAGGGTAGGCGTTTCTGGTAGCGTCCGTTGAAGTAGAACGAGGCGGAGCTGTCCTTGGTAACGAGGTTGTGCCTGCCGGCGTCGGAGCTGTCCCGGTTGTCATTGATGATGAGCATGGGAGGTGAGTGGCTGTTGACGCCTCGGTTTCACTTCTAGCAGCATCTCTGACGGCGTCTACGATTGTTGGAATGTCACTTCTTGTCAGCACCGCGTTGTCGTCATTGTTCTGTCTGGAACGTTTGTTCTTTGTGGCGGTCGTAGTCCGTGACGACGCTCCTCACTTGCTGCCGATGTTGACGGTGGTTGATGTTCTTAGGGACGACGGTCCTCCTTTCTTCTTGCGGGAGCTGCGAGTACTCATCTTGAAGATTTGACGCCACAGGTGTAACTGATTGGAAGCGTGTTGGGCACGAGGTACTGCGCATGCGCTGCTCTAATTAGAGCCCCCCTTTTCTATTGCTGATTCTTATAATTTGGGAGATTGCGCTGCCTGCTTCTGACATTAACTACGTTTAATATATTAAACTTCATTTGAGGAAAATTTAGGCGAATTTTAGCGTTAGCCAAATTTATTATTGGTGGCAACATTTCCCTCTGAATATTGTCAAAACACTAACCTAGCCCCTTTGTATATACCAAATGCCTCTAAAAACAATTGCATAATATACTGCTGATGGTATACTTTTCAAATTCTTCTTACTGATAAGATTCTTAGTTAAATCACATTTCAAGTAACTTTCACATATTACAACTTAATACTTAGCTATAGTCTAGACTGGGAGTAAAAAGTAGCTACTATGAATTATAGTTTCAGTACATGCATAGTATCTGCATGTTTCCACCTATTGTACTAATCATAAGCTACAAAAATTGGTTGCGTTTTATGCTAATGGTGTCAATTTTTCAGTTTTGCAAGGTGTGAGGATACAGTATGTCAACTATATCTGTTCTTGATGATGTGTTGGGCTTAAAATCTTTTATACAAGTAAAGCTTGTGGAAGAAAGACTAACCTACAAAGAACTGAGTGAACTACTACAAAAGAATTTCCCAGGAATAAAGGGATTGAGTACTCGTACTTTACAAAGGTATTGTAGTAATGAAGGCATTCAAAAGACTTCCAAGCTAAGTGATGATGCTTTAGACAGAGTCATTGAAGAAGGGACAGGCCCTCCCACCCTATTACTACCAGCTGTGATATTATTACCCGCTCGAAAAAAGCTGCCCAAAGCAGGTCAAATTTTGGCTATCAGAAATGTATACACCCACTCAGTGATAGCTAGTAAACAGATGAATAATTGGTGCAAATTTTGTTTGCACAGCTTTGTTTGCACAGCTGTAGGCACTGGGAAGTTATTACATTCAGTCACAATTAAACTTTGTTTTGTAGGTTGGTCCAATTTATGGCCGTAAAACCATGACAGGTTTGCTGAGCTCAAAAAACGTAAGAGTTGGTGAAGTACGAGTTGGAAAATCTTTGCAAAGAGTCAATTTACCATATCACCATACTCATCAAACATCCACAGCAAGGCTTACTAACCCTGTTCCGTACAGAGCTAATTATTTTGGGGAAAAGCTGCATGTAAGTTATACATGGTCACTACTCATGAAGACTTGTTTGTAGCAGAACTTCTACAGAGTGAATTGTTTGTAGCTGAACTCTCTACAGGTTGCATGACCTGTTTATAGATGAACTGTCTTCAGTGTGACTTGTAATGTTGAATCACTACAGCAATATATTTGTAGCTGAACTCTCTATAGGGTGACTTGCTTCTTGCTGAATTGTCTATAAGATTAACTGTTTGCAGCTGAACTCCCTACAAAATAACTTGTAATGTAATAGAATTCTATAATGGAGTAAATAAATTAGCTGAATGCTCTATTAGAGTGACTGTTCTATTAGAGTATCTCGATGACCACTTAACGGCCATCTTTATATGTTTGTACCTAGCCTTTGCTGGAAAAATGCACACTTCTAAAATCACTATGCATCGTCTTACTTGTCAAAAATTTATGGAATAGAGTGGAACCCGTGACCTGTCTTAATGGCTACCTGTATAGAAATGCCACTACTCCATAAGGGCCAATTTTAAATTGCAATTGCCTATACACTTATGCAACTGTATTAACAGCTACCTGCACATTAAGGCTGAGAAATTTTGGCCCTAAGGTAACTGGCTTAAACTCCATACATCAACTGTATCATTATGAACTACTTAGATATGTAGCTCTTAATTTGATTCTATAATTGAGAATCGTAGAATCACAGGAATGTTCCATAGAAATTGCTATGTGTTACATTGCACAAAAGCTTCACTACAACAATTGCACAATTATACAAATCTATAGCTTTAAGTAAAATACATCAATATTCAATTAACCTTTAAACCCGCAAGTAATTTTTAGCAACAATGTACTGAAAACGCATACGCCAATATGGCCTCAAACAAAACGCTGTAGCTGTTGAACTAATAATTCTACGGCTATGCAATTTGTGCCACTATATTTGTGATGTAATAAGGAATAATATGATACCAAGGGATTTACCCTTCGACAAATGTATGGGGCCAAATCTCGCCAACAAACAACATGCACGCAATTAAAACATGCATGTCAATACCTACCTCCAAAAAATGGATCATAACTCCGTCCCAGTTCATTGTATCGAGCTGAAATAAATGCTAGTAGATTGGCCACGCATTGGAGAATCACGGCATCAAAGGTAATGCGAGTCAGACATTCATAAAAATGGCTTCCAGACCATGCGTTCACGAGGTAGCGGAAACCAGACATCGATCTTCAGCTTGTCATAACAAGTGAGTGAATGTTGTTACAATGGTTATTCATTGCTGTCTAAGTAGTCCAACGAATGTACTTTCCAGTGATAGGTGGTTTTTGGACTAATGTAATTAGACAAGCTTCATACACTGCCGTTTAGAAGCCATCGGGGTCCATGTTTGTGCCGAATTTCATAAAAATCAGAGGTCCAATTTTTTTTTGTTTTCATAAGTAGATATTTCGTTTGGCTGTTTAACCTCTTTCCAAGTCTGCACTCACTGACGCTGCACTGGACACCATATTCTCAACTATTAAGTGCAACCCCGTAATATGAGCTTACGAAAAAACACATCAACATAATGTTTAAAGCCTTTGATCTTGTATGGCGTGTAATAAATGATAACTTTAGTCTGTGTGACATTAGAACATTTCTTTGGTATTGATGTAATTGTAGTTGATGTAATCTTTGGTTAATATAAATAGGCTAGTTTTTGTATTGATATTTCAGTCTGCCATAAGAAAAGCTGATAATAAGCGATAAACTCTGCTATTGGTGTAACTAGTTAACACTAAGACTGAATGCTTGCCATAAAGTTGCTACATTTGGGGGCTTGTCCGGGGAGAGAGAGAGCAACAGGAAGAGAAACAGCGGAACAGACTGAGTATTGGTACTACTGAGTATGGAGACTTTGCGAACAAAGCTGGATGGTTTGCAGTGGGAGGTAAACAGGCTACAGGCACAGAATGTCAAGCTGAAAGAAGTCAATCCAGAAGGTGCAAAATGGATTGATGGTGAGGCAGAATAAAAGAGTTACACCAGACTTTAGAGACTATCAAGGCAACTTATAGTGAAGCATTGGAGACAGTACACTCATTACATGAGGAGAAAGAACAGCTTGAATCAAAGTTAGTTGAGCTCCAAGCAGAGTTGGCAGACCAACAGATACAGACTGAATTGTTGATGCAACAGCTTCAGGAAAGTCAAATAAAACTGAAGTATGCTGAGACTGAGGCTAAATTGCAGTGCTATGAAGCAGTGGACATTGAGCGGAAAAAGTGGGAACTACGGGAAGAGAGACTATTGGATGAGGTAGCTACCCTGAAAAAGAGAAAGGAGCCAGTAAACCTGGGCATCACTCAAAAACGGCAGTTACCAAGCTGCCAGAACGATCAAGTTTTATGGAGGACGGTGTCAGAGAACAGAGGTCTGAAGGAGCCAGAACCCCTTCCACATCTTTGGAGACTAGACTATCTGTGACTTCTGGGGTTTCTTCTGGGAACAGCTGGGGCGATAAGACTGTAGGAAGCCATTTGGTGAGTAGTCCAGGGACCAGTGTTGGGAGTAACGCGTTACATATGTAACGCGTTACGTAATATTATTACTTTTGTGGTAACAAAGTAATATAACGAAATACGCTATAAAAACAGGTAATATAACACAAGCTACTTTGCTTACAAATGTAACGAGTTACCTAAGTAATATAGTTACTGTAACGAATCTAATATTAAGTAATATTATTACTACAAGTAACGAAGTTACTAATCTCGTTTGTTATCCTCTCTGAGTAACGCCTAGCCACAATGAAGTAACGAGGCCTACTGAATGAAGCTTATTCACCAGCTTCTTACTTATAACCAAAATTTGCATATTGTCCAACAATGCAATCATGTCACGTGATAAGGTGGTAGTTTCACACGTGACAGCTTAAGGCTGTGGGCACAAAGTAATATAATATGTAATATTATTACAGTTACTTTATTTTATGGGTAATATGTAACTGTAACTAAATGGTTCAGTTGCAAGTAATATGTAATATGTAACTAGTTACTTTTACAAAGTAACTTGCCCAACACTGCCAGGGACAACTTTATCAAGGAGTGGTACACACATGTCTGTTTTGCCAGAATCTACCTTGACCTCTTCCACTTCTAAGAGTTTCTTTTCTTCTAGTAGGGCTAGCACAGATGTTGTTTTGTCATCCCCATGGTCTGGGAATGTCACTACCCTTAAAAACAGTAGTAGTAGTAGTAGTAGTAGTAGTAGTAGTAGTACGCAAGGCTTAATGGTTTCCATGGCAACTCCACTATGGGATCCTACACTAGTGTGGACAACATCTAGTTCTGTATCAAGTGGATATGCCACTACCTGGAGTACGGGTGACACAACCATCACACCACTACTACTACAACAGCCCCAAGTAGCTACTGGTTTACCACATGGACCAACAACTAATACTGGAATGTCACCCCCTCCATGGGGACCAGTATTTACCGGCCAACAGTCATTTTCGTTGTCTACTACCAGTGACAGGGGACTCTACCAACAATGAACAGTGTTATGAGTGCTAGATCTAGTGCAGGATGTAGCCAGAGTAATCAGAGTTGTCCAGTGGGAACTATGAATACAAATGGGATGATGGCCCAAAGTGTAAGTACACAAGGTGTAGTAAGTAGCACTGATAGTGTTTATGTAACTTGTTCTACTACAAGTACCAGTACAGGGCAGCCAGTAGGAACAGGAGCCACCATTCAAGCATCAGAAGGCTATGCACTGGCTACACAGCAACTACCACCACTGACAAAGTTTGCTGGTGATAGTAAAGAAGATGATGGTGAGACGTTTGTGGACTGGCTGGAACAGTTTGAGATGGTAGCCACTCTAGCTAGGTGGAATGCACAGGCTAAACTAGTCAACCTAACTACTCGGCTGAGGGGACCTGCTTTAGCATTTTATAGATCTTGTTCTACAGAACAACAAACAAATTATGGTCTGCTGGTGGAAGAGCTATCCAAGAGATTTATGCCGGTTCAGATTGAGGCAATTCAGAGTGGTCTTTTCCATGAGAGGAAACAGAAGAGGGGTGAAACTGTAGATGAGTATGCCCAGGATCTACGACGTCTTTACCAGAAAGCATATTCCCAAGCACAAAGGGGAAGTTCTGCAGCACAGGCCATGGGTAAGTCTGTGCTGGCATATCAGTTTGTTTCAGGGTTATTGCCGGAGCTGAAACAGAAAGTAGCTGGACTGGAAGGCAACTTTGAGCAGCAACTCACCAGGACAAGGTTAGAGGAAGCCAAGAGTCGTGAACTCAATATAGCTGGGAGTGGTGGAAATGATAACTACAAGAAGCCTTACACCAGAAGCTACCAAGGTAATAATAGAACTGGTGATCAAACCAGAAGCCATAGGACAGTCAGTAAGGAAATACTAGCAACAAGTAGTAGCAGAGTTAAATGTTTTCAGTGTGGAATGGCAGGGCACTACAAGAGCGAGTGTCCATACAGGGTTTCATCCAAGAAGCCGAGACTCCAGCATCAGCAACACAAGACCTAAAAGCAGGCATAGTCACTAAGAGAATGAATGCAGTGGTGCCAACTGAAGGGTCATCAGATGTTCAGCAACGTATTGTGAAACTGCGACAAGAACTGAATGAGGCTGTGAAGGAAGCAGCAATTAGTGAGGTGACAGATACTATGCATGGGATCACTACAGGGCAGAAAGGATCACTAGGGCCAATAGTCCAGATGTCTATTAGTGTTAATGGACTCCCAACTCAAGCATTGCTTGACACTGGTTCTCCTGCCAGTACAATGTCACTGAAGTTTGCTCTAGAAATACTAAAACAAGACCGGCCTAAATTTGATGACCTCAACCAGTGGAAGAGTTATGCTCTGTCGAGGTTAGAACCAACCTCTATTTTGCTAAAGAATTATGGAGGAGAGCCTTCGAACATTATCGGTCAAATGGAAGTGAAATTATCCTTATCCAATGCTGTTGTGACCGCAGTGGTGCAAGTACAGAAAGATGCGCCTGTAGACCTACTATTAGGAACTGACTTGCTAGCTTCACTTGGAATTACTTTGATTCACCAGAGGGATGATGGAACTGTGATTGACCTTTTACAAGGTACTGTGAAGACAAGTACACTAGATGGAGTTGAGGTTAAGCCTAACGAGATGATGGAAGAAGACCTAGTAAAAGAATCTGTTGAAGTAAGTGACAATTTAACACATGTTGTTTGTTTGCTACAGGCTACCAGAGTCCCAGCCAGGCACCAGAAATTAGTGAGGGCACATGTGACTGGAATTCAGAATCTTTCACTCTCAATGTTCAAGCCAGGGGAAGGAAAGCAGATTGCTGAAGAACTGTCATTTGAGGAAGCAGTTGTAGGGTCCAATGAAGGATCTAATATTACATTAAATGTAAAGTGGCTGCGAACTGGTATTATTACATTAATTGTAACAAATACCAGTTCGCAGCCACTTTACATTGAGAAGGGAGGAGCAGTGATTGGAAAAGTGGAACCTCTTGAAGCAATACTGTCATCAGCGAAGTTGGTAGGGAACCACCCGGACCTGGACATTTCTGAACACAGTGAGCAGAGTGAGTGTGATATTCAGTCAAGTGGTCAGAATACTGTTAGTTGTGTAAGTGCTGGAGATTCCCCAATTGACAGGTCCACTAGATTGTTGGATCATTTACAACTAAGCGAAGCCAAGTTGAGTGAGGATGAACTGAGTGATTTACAACAATTGCTGATGGAGAATGCTGATGTATTTGCATTAGATCCATCTGAACTTGGATCAACTGATTTAGTGACACATACCATTGATACGGGTGATCATGCACCAATTCATCAACCACCAAGGTGGATGCCCTTCTCGCTCCGTAACAAAGTTGTAGAGTTAGTACAAGGTATGTTGGAACAAGGAATTGTGGAACCTTCAAAGAGTTCATGGGCTAGGTAAGAAGGATGGCTCAATGCGGTTTTGTGTGGATTACAGGAAGCTAAACACTGTGACCAAACTTGACGTGTTTCCTCTACCAAGGATTGATGACACTTTGGATTTGCTAGCACAGAACCATTACTTCTCTACGCTTGATCTGGCATCTGGATATTGGCAGGTACGTATGGATTCAGAGTCTAGAGAGAAGACAGCATTTATTACCTCTTCCGGATTATATGAATTTAACTCCATGCCATTTGGTTTGTGCAATGCACCAGCTACGTTTCAGAGGCTAATGGAAGTGGTACTGAATGGGCTGACTCGTGAATGCTGCATGGTTCACCTCGATGACATTCTTGTGATGGGCAGGACATTCACAGAGCATCTGATGAATTTACAGGAAGTCTTTTCTCGACTCAGAACAGCCAAGTTAACACTGAAGCCACAGAAGTGTAAATTAGTGAGACAGACAGTAGAGTACTTGGGACACACCATCTCTGAGGATGGGGTTGCTGCTGACCCAGCAAAGGTGGAAGCGGTGTAACAGTTTCCCACCCCTACTGATTTGAAATCGTTGAGATCATTTTTGGGTTTAGCTTCATATTATAGGAGATTTATTCCTAATTTCTCCAGAGTGGCTGGACCTTTGTTTACTCTTACTCGTAAAGGTGTTGATTTTTGTTGGACTGCACAGTGCCAGAGTACTTTTGAAAAGATTAAAGAGCTTCTGACAGGAACCACAGTACTAGTTTTTCCAAACTTTGATCGAGAGTTTCTATTGGAAACTGATGCGTCCATTAAAGGTTTAGGAGCTGTCTTGGCCCAGCAACAAGATGACTCTAGAGTGAGACCAATAGCTTACGCCAGTCGTACACTGCAACCTCATGAGAAGAATTATGGTGTTTCAGAACTGGAAGCACTTGAAGTGTGTAGGCATTGAAGCATTTCCGCCATTACATATACGGGTATCATTGCCGGGTCTTTACTGATCATGAAGCTTTGAAGGCTCTTTTAAACACACCACATCCTTCAGGGAAGTTGGCTAGGTGGGGGCATGGCAATTCAAGAGCTAGATTTAGAGATAATCCACCGGGCAGGGAAGCACAATGTTAGTGCGGATGCTTTATCAAGGTATCCCCTTCCTGGTAAGTCTAAGGAGTGTGATGATGTTTCTTTTGGTATTGTGGCAGCTCTTCCCCAAGTACAGGATTGTGAAACTACCACCATACATGAATTACAGAGAGCAGACCCAAAGGTAAAACAGATTATTATTTATCTGGAGAAGAGGGAATTGCCAAGTGAGGATAAGGAAGCAAAGGAGATCGTGTTGTCTCAAGATAGTTTTACTCTCAAGGAGGGAGTTTTATACTATATAGCTAAGGATAAGACACTTAGAGTAGTTGCTCCTGCCAGTTGTAGACAGAAGATTTTTAATGAAATTCACAGTGGAGTTTTTGGGGTCATCTCCGTGAAGCAAAGATTCATAGTGAGCTCAGTAGACACTATTGGTGGCCTGGCATGAGGAAGGACATTGCTATTTGGAATAAAGCCTGTACTACTTGTGCATCACGGAATCCAGGACGTGCTGTAAAATCACCGTTGACGCCTATTCCAGTAGGTGGAGCATTTGATAGAGTTGGAGTGGACATTATTCAGTTTCCTACCTCTAAGCGTGGGAACAAGTATGCAGTTGTGTTTGTAGATTACTTGACGAAGTGGCCAGAAGTGTTTGCTGTGAAGGACCAAACTGCACATACAGTGGCACAGCTGCTAGTTGAACATGTCATTAGTCGTCATGGTGTTCCTGCTGAACTGTTGTCAGATAGAGGTGCAAACTTTTTGTCAGGACTGTTACAGGAAGTGTGTAGCCTGATGGGAATTCACCGACTTAATACCACAGCATATCACCCTCAAACGGATGGGTTAGTTGAAAGGTTTAACCGGACTTTGACGGACATGTTGGCTAAGACGGTTACAAGGGATGGTGCAGACTGGGATGATCATTTACCGTATGTATTGTTTGCATACAGAGCTGCAGCCCAGGAGTCTACTAGGGAGTCACCATTTTTCTTATTGTATGGACGTGACCCAAGACTCCCTACTGAGACAGCATTGTCACCCCCAGTGGATCGCAAGGAACTTAACCTTGGAGAATATGGTCATAATTTGGTAAATAACCTATCACAAGCCTGGAATAATGCTAGAGATTCCATCAAATGGTCCCAGAAGAGACAAAAGACAGTGTATGACAGGAAGAGCAAAATAGTGTTTAAGGAAGGTGATCGAGTATTCCTCTACAAGCCAGCAGCCAAGTCAGGGAAGGCACACAAATTTGCCAGACCATTTCATGGTCCTTACCGAATATTGGAAGTGACAACCAATGATGCTAAGATCCAACCAGTTGACAGACCTCAAAGTGAACCCATTCTGGTGGCATTGGACCGATTGAGGAAGTGCCCTGCTGAAGTAGCTGATGACTTTTGGCCTAAGAAGGAAACCCGAAGACAGAACCAGCAGCCAACCTCATCTCATAAGCAGTTGCCACAGAATACTTTACGGAAGAGGATTACATCCACAAGGACAAGTAGTCGCGGTGGGATGACATGGGAGGAGCAGAGGGTGCCTTTGGGCCGGACAGTGTCCCGTGGGAAAGCTACTGGTGGAGTATGGCGAGGAAGGCTAAGAAAACGTGATGAGGACGCCACAGCTAAGAGGGGGGAGATGTAATAAATGATAACTTTAGTCTGTGTGACATTAGAACATTTCTTTGGTATTGATGTAATTGTAGTTGATGTAATCTTTGGTTAATATAAATAGGCTAGTTTTTGTATTGATATTTAAGTCTGCCATAAGAAAAGCTGATAATAAGTGATAAACTCTGCTATTGGTGTAACTAGTTAACACTAAGACTGTACGCTTGCCATAAAGTTGCTACATATGTGGGGATGCAACATCATGAGTTTGAGACCGATCAAGAACTTGCAACATGGAAAGAAAAAAACCACCTCAAATACACACTATATCCTTCACAATCAGCCCTGTGTGATGTCATTAAGTGAAAATGATGGTATAAGTGGTAATTTATTTTACTACATTCACATATTCAGCTCTATTATTGCCATTAGATTTAGTACAGGAATGCTACTATTATGTATGTTGCTGAGATGGAAACTACAAAGCATCCAAACAGCCACACAAAACTCAGAAAAAGCAGCCACATCAAAAGCCCAACAGAAAACTGGGAAAATATGCATTTCTCGAATGTATCTTACAAAGTTTAGCTCAAGTAAAATGGAAGTCAAGTTTATCTCAGCCCATTTGTATGTATGCATGCTTGCACACACAGACATTCATACAGACATGAACATATCTGATACATTCAACGTAAAGTAGTAACATACACTGGCTGCTATCATGTATGTAGTTTTGATAAATAATATTATTGCTAGACATTATGGAGGATGTTGGACTTCGCACTATAAAAATGGACAGTCAGTTTTGCTGAGTGCCACAAATTTAAGCTCACCACATTGTTAGTATCAGATGATTTTGCTGCAGGTTAGTTGTGATTCCATCGCGGCTTACTCTTGTGTATTTAACTTGTGCAGGCCAACCTGTTGGATAATGTATTACAGACAAGGAGGATCAAGATGTTGTGAAAATCTTCCTAGAAAAGATGAAGATGAAAAGTCCAGATTCAGAAGTATCAGTAATTATGACAGATGATGGTAGGTAATATTAAAATAATACTTTTTTGAATCATAGCTATTGGTTTTTGTTAAACGTAGTATTATCACTGTATGTAACTTCAGACAATGCTGGATGCACAGGAAGTTTTTGGACAAGGACTGCATCACTTACTTTGCTGGTAGCATTTAGATAGGTAAGTATATATGTATGTATGGTTCAACTTATACACCACATTACGTACATGTGCAGTCCTGTGGTTGAGATCAAAAGTGCCGCACTGTGGTATATAACTGATATACCACACTTTGTGGGTACACTTACCATAATTATATGCATGGTGCAACTTCACACATTCCATGAAATCCTTATCTAAACGGTAAGCAAGTCTCTAATAATAAGTGCCTAAATCAACCAACAATTATTCACCTGAACAATTTTCGATGAACTCTTTGTCTCCTTCACTAACTCCTGTCTCTTTCAGTAATTGCGAGTAGATGGATGTGGCACTGCTATAGAGTCTGAAATGTCTGATCCATCAACGATTTCAAGTCTCTAATACAGACAAGGGCCTAGCATCATTCACCAGAGCGAAAAGGATTTTCGATGAACTCTTGTCTCCTTTACTAATTGCGAGTAAATTGGCATGGCACCACTAAAGAATCTAAAACATCTGATACATCAAGCATGTCTACTCAACAGGTGCTGTTTCACTATACCTGTGCTATCTATAATCGTTTCATCAACTGGGCTATTTTGCCTCGCACTGTATCACCCTTTCCTAAATATGTATATCTTTTGGTATATATTTCAAATACCATGATATCTGTAGTATAATATGTGACCTAATTTAGAAAACCGTCGATATCCGCACAATCTTCAAAATGCATTTTATTCGTCCTTTGTTTTGTACAGGGACAGAGGAATGGACTAGCTAAGTTTCAGCTTCATAAGTTAAGCAGCGTTGGAAATACAGCACTAGACAGCCAGACGAGCAAATAAATTGAAATGTACAGAAGCTATCAAGAAAAGAATCTACAGGCACTTACATAAAACGTCATAACTTACTAATACAACGGCGTATGGGGTTGAATGTTGGCTCATTGTGTTCACCATGAATTTGTGCATTCACCAAGGTATAGTTTTTGCCCTAGGCATGCTTCTATGTTTGAGAAAGAAGGCAAATTCACTGAAAAATGATCATCGGTAAAATTTTTCATCACCGCAACGTAAACTAATGTATGTAACTTTGAAATCCGTTCGTGTAGGGAGATGAAACAAAGGTTTTTGTACTCGCTATGAACAGGCGAACACACAGGATTTATCCATTAGAGGCTTAATTCGCCCACCAGTAAGATGATAAAAAGTTGCATAATTTTTTTTCTGGAGCTTGCATTTTTTACCCATAGTTTTTAACCCTTTATTACCGAATTGCTAAAATATTGCCAAAAATGCATGTTACGGGTGCCCTATACAAATGGACCCATAACTCCTTCATTCTAAGGGCTACAAAGTTGACATAGCCACCAATTTGTTGAGTAGGCCCAGGCGTTTCTAATAAAGTTTAACATGAAGTGATAAGAACTAGTATGGGGAACTTACAACGGTTATGAACACACAAAAATGCACCAAAAACAATTGTACCTGTTTACATTTCGATAACTTTTGCTCTGAGCATCATGGTGTGTTTTACTAAGATTTGCTTGATACATGAAGGTACGCGTTTTACTAGAAAAGTACTATTGTGCGTATATCAATGGTTTTCCAAAATTCGGTCACATATGTTAATAAATTTCTGAAATGTTACCACTTACCGTCATGTGTTGTTGACTGCCAAGGATGGGGTCCGACTCTAATGGGTCCACTATTTGTTCATGCAAAAAAAGATTTTCAAGCATATCATTTCTTTGTGTCTTCCCTGGTTAGCAGAAAAGAATGTAACTAATGCCTTGTATCTAATTTCTTTGAGCAGGCTGTAGGAGCAGGCTGTAGGACCAGGTGTCCTACAGACCTTCAACACTTGTGCTGTAAAGCTTTAATAAAAAATAAAAATAAATAAAAATCAGAACTTGTTCAATTGCAATGTTTTGGAACAGATGGTGAAGCAGCCCTTGTAAATGCTTTCTCAGCTGTTTTACTAAAGCTTTACATTTACAATGGTTTTTGCATTTTCGTCAAAATATTGAATGTAAACTTTAACAATTACATGTTTCCGCTGTTGTAATTAAGGAGTACCTATTTGGAGACCCACAATCCCTACAAGTTGGTCTGGTTGATGTGGTCAGTAATGCAGAGTTGAAAAGCAAGTTCATGAGTTTACAGAATAGATGGAACAATCCAGAGAAACCATTTCATTCTCTACCACAATTTTATGAATGGTTTTCAGAACATGGTCTAGAAGTAGTTGGTAACTGTATGATACAGATAGGTACATTAAGGGAACAGGCTGGTTTGGGTTCACCTCCAACCCCATACTATACTAATGATGTAGAGTCCAAAAATAACATTCTGAAACAACATCTACAATGTGAAGGCTCACAGCTTCCAGAGTTTGTTGAGAGTGCAACGTAGAGAAATTGAGAAAGTTGTGGTTGTGTATGGTTCAGTTTCTCATTATTCAACCTTAACTTGTGAACACCAGATAACTGAGAAACAAAGATTAACCCATTCACCGCTATAGACGCCATATGACGCATGTATTTATAATTCAACACTCTAGTAAGAATTGTAAGGTATTATTATTACCTGAGATGTTGTAATGAAACCCGTCGCACATTCCCCCAAATTACCAAAGACACACCCCTTAGGTTGCTGGGATAAAAGAGTCCTTCGCGGCAAGTGTTGGCATTGTGCGCGTACATGACATAATGGCTACTTCTCGGTATTCGGCGGGTGGTGTGCTTTCCAGTGTTTTTGCTGAAGAAGAGAGCTTCGACGATAGTGACAGTGAAAGTGGAGATGATATTTATGGATATTTGGGTGAATACACTCTACCTCGAGAAGAACTCGAAGAGGAGGCACGTGGTTTGATGGGAGTTCGAGATGATTCCTGCTCAAGCGACTTGGCTGGTGAAAGCGTTGCATCAAATTTGGCTTCAAACAGTGAAGAACCTGACGAAGAAAGGTTCGAAGGTACCCGTAGCAGTGACGATGGTTCCCACTCGTTCCACTCTAATATGGAGGTTACCAGTCTCAGCAGGGAGCATGAAAGTGAGGATATGGTAGTAGACCCGGCTAGCCCTACACTACGAAGTGATGAAGCCAGCTCTATTGGTGAAGAAGTGGTAGCTGTAAAAGACGTGCTAATGTGGTAGTAATTGTGTAAATGAATTGGGATTCAAGGGATGCATCAAGTCAAATTATAACAAACTAAGTAATAATACTAATAAATGATGTAATCAATTCATACACAATAAAATTGTCATGTGTTTGTACATAGGTATCAAGTGAAAGTCAAAACAGAAGCATGGGACATGACACAGACATCTCATCTGATAGTGACTATGGAATATCACGGCAGCCACGAGGCAGAGGGGTGGCACTAACACGCGGCAGATCTAGAGGGACAGCACGTACTTCTTGCATTAGAGGAACTTCCCGTGGTAGAGGATCATCTCGTGGTAGAGGACCATCTCTTGGCAGAGGACCATCTCGTGGCAGAGGATTTCCATGAGGTAGAGGGACTTCCCGCTCCAGAAGAGGATCCCTCAGTAGAGGAACATCACGTGGACACCAAGGCCTAATCCGTTAGGAGAGTGGGAGAAAGCCGAACCTCACCCATACTGTTATGGATATTATTTGACACTAGGTGCAAAAGGGCCATTTACTGAAACAACATCTCCACTTGAACTGTTCTGCAAGTTTTTCACAGATGAGGTTTGGGATTTGATGGTGACAGAAACAAACAAGTATGCATCATTGGGCTTACCCCGGCAACAACATGCCAGGAAGTGGAATGACGTTACAGTAAGTGACATGAAGGCTTTTGTAGGTCTGCTGATACTCATGGGGATACTACGACTGCCCAGATTAGAGATGTACTGGAGTGGTGATTGTGAATTTCTGGTGACTCCTGGTCTGTCTTCGGTGATGAGCCGTTGTACTTTTGAGCAAATTTGGAGATTTCTACACTTGGCTGACAATCAACTTGATGATAAAACCGACAAACTATTCAAAGTCCGACCATTTTTGGACCTTGTGACAGCACAGTTTTCAGCCCAGTACACATTGCACCAACCTGTAACAATTGATGAAGTAATGATACCATATAAAGGACGACTTACATTCAAACAATACATGAAAAACAAACCAGCCAAATGGGGGATCAAAGCAGTGATGCCACTAATGGGTACATTTACAAATTGCAAATTTATACTGGGAAGAGTCTAGAATCTTCTGTTGATGTAGGACTATGCTCAAGAGTATTGCTAGACTTGATGACAGGACTAGAAGGACATCACTTATTCACAGACAATTACTACACTGGCCCAGAGGTTTACTTGGAACTATATAAATGGGGAAATAACTGCTGTGGGACCGTACGTACAATAAGGAGAGGCTTTCCAGAAGAATTGAAAAACCAAAATGAGAATGACAAGAGAGGGGTTACTATGACTACCTTAGCCATGGACCATTGCTTGCGGCCACTTGGTATGACAGGCGGTATGTCCACTTTCTTTCAACAATGCATGTGGCAGAATTACCAGGGACAACTGTACGCCGACGGAATCCTGATGGTACAGCAACTAACGTTCCTTGTCCACCGCTGTTACCAGACTACCAGCAATACATGAGAGGCGTGGACAGGGGAGACCAACTGATTGGATGCTACAACATTGGACGTAGATCTAAGAAGTGGTGGAAGATAATATTTTCATACATAATTGAGTGTAGTTTAGTCAATGCATACATACTTGAGAGGTATGCTGAGCCATTGCTGTACCGTCCATCATGTACAGGTAGAAAAAAGCGAGACTTTTTGTCATTCCGCCTTGACATTGCAGAACAGCTTATAGGAACTCACAATTTGCAGCAACGAAGTGGTCGCCAGCCTCAGCATGACAGCTTGACTTCTCCAAGACTTGATCCAAATCGGAGACATCTTCCTGTGCAAGTGGAGAGCAAGGCTAGGTGCGTGGTATGCAGTGCAATTCAATCAAGCACTGGGACACCAAACAGGCACGAGTCAAGAATACAATGTTCATTTCGTAAAGTACATTTATGTGTTCAAATAGATAGAAATTGTTTTCAAAAGTACCATACCCTTCCAGATTACTCAATTTAGTTTTTGTAATACACAATGTTGTTATACTGAATGTACAGTACTGATTCCTATATTCTCCACTTACAGGTACTAACGGTGAAATAAATTCTGACACTCCATGTTCTAATAATGATGCACCATTACTGATAGCGGCTACTATGGCATATATTTCAAATATCTAATGGTCACACAAAACAAATATTCACTAGTTATGTAAGAAACTAATATACTTATGCACGGAGTGCTTCTCCTTCCACTGCCTAAAGCGATGAGTGACGACACCACGTTTTGCACATGTCTATATGCGCAATAGCAAGATAAGATGGGTTGAAGAAAACCACCTGCCGCTCGCAGATAACTTAATTGCTCCACCCGTTGCTACATGGAGGTGTTTCTTGAGTAAGTTTCATATGGTAGCAATGTGTTAGAAAGGGTAGCAGGTATGTGCGTAAGTTGTTATATCGTGAGTAAAATATTTACTGATTTAAGAGAGTGATAATTGCTTTGCAGTTAGAGGTGTGGTTATAAATTGTATATATTTGTGTTCCTTAATCCATACTGATTTCATTAATGTGTGGTTGCTAAGGGCATATCTCCTTTCTATCTGTGTTATAACGGTTTTAAGCAAGTGATGCATTTTTTTAAATAAGCTCCCAGAAATTCAGCGGTGAAGGCATTAAAATTAAGCAAAATCAAATGAATTATGAAAGCACCTGCTATACCTTTGTCTCAAGATAATTCTGACGACGATTCCCACACTAATCCACTTGACTGTCTTGCTCCTACCGCATATCACGTGATCGCAAAAAATGGTGGCTTATAGACTTTTGTGTTCCTTCTTCTGCCTTCTTTCACTGCTGCTTCGGATTGACTATTCACTGAGAGTGTAGTCTCTAGGAGCTGTTACTACTTTGGAATTGTCTGACTGTAATTTTCGCTTGTCAGGATATTGGTTGTGAAGCTTCTACATTGGATTACACTCAATAGGTCAGCAATGTACTTGTTGTGTGCTGTTTTCTCATCGACCAGCATCAGTGATCTGTTCATTGCTATTTCTTAGTGGTGATGTACATATCAATCCGGGCCCTGTTCAGTTTCCTTGTGGAACTTGTAAACGAAGTGTGAACAGGAATCACAGGGCTGTAATGTGTGACGCTTGCGATTTATGGTATCATATTGGCTGTGTTGGTATTAGTCATTGTGAATATTTCCGGTACCTATCATTGTCGGATTTCAATTGGATTTGCCAGTGTGCTTGTTCAGTGAATTACTACGCAATGAAGTTTTGTCATTGGATTTGTGATATGAAGAATAAATGTGATATACCACCGCAGTTTGATGATGATGTAATGGAAGTTATTGGGCATGTTCCGGCTTATGAAAGTGTTCGATTGATTCACCACAATGTTCAGGGTCTGCTTTCAAAGGTCACAAAAGTCTCTCAGTGGCTTCATAGGTGTGAAAACTCACATAAAATTCTGTGATTCATCAATTAGGGGTGGGCGATACAAGTAATAAAATATTGATACCGATACCAGAATGTCCGATACTTTGGTATCGAGTACTTATGAAGAATCGGAAATTTCAATACAGCCATACCTTGATATGCAAACAGTCCGTGCACCCCAGTTATATCAATTATATATTGTCTGAAGTATCCATTACACTTCTTTGTTAGCTATGTTCAACCCGTTACACAGCCATACGAATCAAGAACTGTTTGAAAAGCACCCAGCAATCAAAGTAGCCAATATGAAAATTATGGCAAATTCTGTTAGTTACCGCGTCCGTTTTGAAGTTGATATCAAAGCTTGCACCCTTTGTCGTATCTGGTTCGCGACGAGGTATCCAGTGAAGACACTATTTCTGTCTCGTTATTTGGGTGACTGAATTATAATGAATAAGTTCAACATTTATACAAAGTGCTTCTATATAATGTACACCCATTACATCATTAATAATAGCTCATTCTATGACACTCTGGAAATAAATAAAATATAATTTATTTTACATTGAATAAAACAGTTGCAGTGTTTTTCTCCAAAGATTGGTGAATCATCTGTCTTGCAATAGTAGCTGCTTGCCACATTGGTACCCTTCTGTTATTTATTCTGTTATTTGTAGGCTCAGCACATCCAGCATGTTGAGACTTTGGAGTAATTTCAGTAACACCCTTCTTAGATTGATCAGTTAATTCCAAGGGATACAATAATTTAATAGAACGTTGAATAATTCTGTTTCCAGATAAATGAATTTCTGCTGTGCGGATCTCTCCATCATTACTGTAAAACAACCTATCAATTTTACCAAGTTTCCAGTATCTTCTGGGGACCTTCTCGTCTTTGATGATGACAACTTGCCCTATGTGGGGAGCTGCATTTATCTGATTCTTTTCTTTGCGATGATACATAGAAGAATATTCATTTCTCCAAATCTGCCAAAATGAATTCAATTGTTGTTGGCCCTTTCTCCATGTGTCAAGTAAAGATGTTGCTGAATCTTTGATATTACAATACTCATCTTCTTCGTCATCTGAGTCTGCTGTTGACAATAACAGAGGCTGAAAGCGGGACATCAGAAAGTGTGCAGGAGTAAGGGTAAAATCTGAGTAAATCTCATCATAAACATACGTAAGTGGACGCATATTCACTATTGCCTCCACCTCAGTAAGAATTGTGATTAGCTGATCAATTGTAAAACGTCTTTGACCCATTGCTTTCCTCAGTGACCTTTTAACCAACCCTACCAACCTTTCATAGAATCCACCTTGCCATGGGGCCAGGGCCGTAGTAAATTGCCACTTCACTCCTCTTTCAGTTATATAATGTTTTACTTCATTCATCATCTACCATAACTTTCTCCACTGTAAGTCTATGGCTGTCTTTACCACCTTAAATTGTGGGGCATTATCGGAGATCACTGATTGAGGTTTCCCCCGTCTGCTACAAATCTTCTCAAACTAGCTAGAAACTGCTGGGGGTTAAATCCTTTACCCATTCTAAATGTATGGCACGGACTGACAAACAAGTAAATAGACAAACCCAACTCTTAATCACTTCCTTTCCTTCCTTTACTGAGATAGGTCCTAAATAGTCAAGACCCACAAATTGAAATGGCATAGACTGAGCCACCCATTCTAGGTAGACTAAATGAAGGTCCTTCGTGCCGACGGCACACTAGACAACGAGACAACACTAACTTAACTTCCATTCTTCCTTTAATGATCCAATATCCCTGACACAATGAAGCCAATGTGTGAGATACACCAGCATGAATTAATCTCTCATGAACATACAGGATCAAGTCGCGTAAGGTGCTCCTGGCGTGGCAGCAATTTGGGACATCTAGCTCCCTCCGGAATATCTGCATTCTGAAAACGTCCTTGGCACCTCAAAACACCAAATTCATCAATTTTCAGTCCAAGTTGTATTTGTAAACAATTCCTGTCCCCTCTCCTAATAGCAGTAAATACATCACTAAATTGTCTACGTTGAATCACATAAAGCCACAATAAGGTAGCTGCTCTAATCTCGCTGAAATAAAGTGATTGATCTTTTAACTCAGCAATCACCCTCTTCAAAATAGTACACTTCTGTAAAACTCTCTCCTGTAGCGATTGTGAACACCTGTTAAACACCTTTATCTTAACAAACTTCAGACATAAAACTGTGATGCGGAGCAACTTGCACAATGATGAATATTTAGTTTCATCAATTTCAAAAAAGGTGATACACAGCCTTGTTCAACAACACAAGATTAGTAGCTTCATACATTACTAGAGATCCAACCACTTTAGCCTGATACAAATAATATTTCAATCTGTCAGGTGTAATATTTGGAAAATTCCAGGTGGGCCAATTATCTTCCCACAATTGCAACCAATCTGGCCCATACCATCACAAACTGCAACTTTCAATCTCAGTGACACTTAAACCTCTTGTAGCAAAATCTGCAGGGTTCTGACAACATGGAACATAAGCAAATACAAGATCTTGCTCCTTTCGAATTTCACTTATTCTATTTTGTACAAACACGGGAAGCTGATTAGTAGATTTGGTCCAGTGTAAAACACACTCTGAGTCACTAAATACCATCCTCTTAGCTATCGGTAATTTCAGCTCTTTGGTAAAACAAACACAATTGCTCTAACCCCTATCATGACAGCCAAAAGTTCCAATCTAGGCAATGATACTTGTCCCTGTTCCCCATTGGAATGCTTCTTTACACCGAGTGGTGCTAGAACCCGGGACGACTTCGCCTAGCATCTGCTTACCTGGATGGGAGGTCATACGGACGAGGTCAACAACGACGTGATGACGCCAAACAAGAATGAAACTGTAGACGTCAGTTGTAAGTAATGCATTGTTGGCTAGTGGTGAAAGGGTGTTGCAGAAGTTATGTACTTTGCAAATTCCAAGATACATTGGACAGTCTGATGAAAACGTGAGTTATCAATTAATAGTGTATTGTGATGCTTCTGCAAAGGCTTATGCTGCTACTGTTTATTTAAGAATTGTTAGCAAGAAGTCAGTAAAGACTAATTTAATTTTTTCAAAGCTTAGGCTTGCTCCGCTGGGTGTAAAGAAGCATTCCAATGGGGAACAGGGACAAGTATCATTGCCTAGATTGGAACTTTTGGCTGTCATGATAGGGGTTAGAGCAATTGTGTTTGTTACCAAAGAGCTGAAATTTCCGATAGCTAAGAGGATGGTATTTAGTGACTCAGAGTGTGTTTTACACTGGATAAAATCTACTAATCAGCTTCCCAGGTTTTGGCACCACTATGTTGTATCTGGTTCGTGACGAGGTATCCAGTGAAGACGCTATCTCTGTCTCGTTATTTGGGTGACTGAATTATAATGAATAAGTTCAACATTTATACAAAGTGCTTCTATATAATGTACACCCATTACATCATTAATAATAGCTCATTCTATGACACCCTTTAACTTTTCTTCACAAAGACCAAGGCATTTTAAATTTTTATTTTTAACATGTAACCTAGAGTACATAATATTTATATGGGGAGAGTATCTAACACTCAGTATGGCTTGTACAAATACGCTGTGTAAAGTTCACCAAAGTTCACCTCTCACCTTCACTGGTAATAGAGAATGTTGATTGGTGTTGAGTTGTGTTGATGAGGGCAAAGCCTTTGTTCTCACAAAAAGGCTGAGCTGTTACTTTACACAGGGTGTTTTTGGTGAATGCATTCAAGTTAGATACTCTCCCATAAATATCATGTACTCTTGATGTCACTAGACATTTAAATTGTGATCAAGAGTGATCATAAATCTTCAATTACCTTGCATAAAATAGTTTATGATTCTGTAGTAGTGGCCTCCAAAAGTCTTCTGGTATAGGGATCGTGGAGGTTTGGGTCTTCGCAGTAGTGGTTCCATAGTCAAACCAAAATAATTCATAGCAATCCCAAACACTTCCAACAAGTGTCTACAGTATTTCTACAGAATTTTAAAAATTGTCTATGAATTTCTACTGATTAACTTACTACCTGATGCCTTATTCAGCCAAGCATAACTTAATGTGGGTAATATTATGGGCCTGATTACTTCACTATTCTACATTACTTACATTGCTTAGGCCCAAGCTGTACCTTTTCACTAGCTACGTATCATGCTTGCAGAAGAGGTCTGCAACACACTACTTTTGATTACTCGGTTAATTACATAGTTTGTCTGCAATTTCATGTAAGCTTTGAATTTCATGTAAGCTTTGATAGTCAATATGCAAAATTAGGGGTAACAGGAGGTTGCAACATATTTGGACTGTGCTTAATATATTTTTTCTAAACTTTTTTTTCTGACAAAATTGATGAAAATAATTTTCATGTAACACATTGTTACAGTAAACAGCAATGTATTTGCTATGCACACTTTATGCAGTCCATATATACATACATACATACAGTACATACAAACATAAGTACATACATGCATACATATATACATACAAACACACACATTTTTCTGAAAACGATTTCAGTAAACCAGGCATGCAACCATTGCCAGCATTTGGCCAGCTGTGGGCGAGCGCCTGGTTCGTTGTAAGGAGCCAAAGCTACTGTGTGGCATTTGGGACCAAAGACTTTAATCCTTTTCTACAATGTAGTTAACATGAATTAACCTTTGTCCCCTATTTAGTGTCCCCTTTCTTTCTCCACTACTGTGTAGGTGTTAATTCACAGTATTATAAACACCCGTGTTTAATGACTGGATTCATTGTAGAGAAACATTTTGCACTTTCACTGTTTTTAATGCTGTATTGTGTATTTGTGCTGTGGGTCATTCCATGCCAAATCAACATGAAATTGACATGACCTCTTCTGATTTTTATATAATTTGGTACACACAAAGACTCAATCGAGAAACTACTCCACACCAAATTTCAGACCATTTGACTAATTACCTTTGGAGATATGACCGCTCAAAGTTTGAGGAAAATACTTGATCTGATTTACAGGTAACCATAAAAACCATCATAACTTGTGTTTGGCTTGACCTATGAACTTGTGGTTTACTTTATGAGAAAGGACATTAAATTCTCTTCGCAATGATATATATGTTTTGCTATTTACTTCAAAGGTAAAGTCTAACCACAAAAAAAGGACTTTTTCTTTGATCTTAATTTCCAAAGAAAAGGTAGTTTTAATTAACTTCATTTTTTGGATACAAACTCTTTACATGTATACCTTTCACTACTGTAAGTTTCAAATTGGGACATCACTGACAACATTGTTTTTAAGATACATTTTAAGTGTTATGTAGTAGCAATATGATAAATTACTATTATAATTTTAATATCTGAAGAAATATGGTAATTTAACTTGTAGTTTTTAACATGTACTTGAATTGCTCTGTGGCTGCTTTAGTTTGTTCTTTTGAGATAGTATAAATTCATCCATAACTGGTTCTTGGGTCAATTTTTGTGAGAATATCATCAATAGAAACTAAAATAGCTATCTGTTTCTCTGGCTGGATACTTGTATGATGGTGATGGATCATTAGGGATTAATATATTGATGCTAACTTTTCTGTCATCCTGATGTACTTGGAGAACACAACCCAACCACCATTTCTTTTCATACACAGCTGTGACAAATCCTGTAATTTTATCAACTGGAATTTCATCCTTACTCACAAGGGTAACCTTTTCCTCTTTACCAACACATGAATTTGAAAATTTCTTCGTTAGAACGGTAGAATTGCTTAATGGGATAAAGCAGTGGAGTTTTTGTATACCAGGAATAGTTCTACTTACTTTTAACCTTTCCTCTAAGTATTCTTCACTGTAGTTGATTGTTGTACTGTATTTAAAATGCAAGCTTGTTAAATTTTCAGCTCCCCATTCAAAGAGTTGACATGGAGTCATTATTTGAGAATTATATGGTTTCTGTAAACTTGCTTTAGCAGCTAGTCATTTTACGATGCCACCAATTCCATAATTTGGTCCTTTTCCATGTGATGTAGCATAGAAATGCCATTCAGCGTGTACTCCAAAATCTGATTTGTGATAACAGAGATTCAAGAATTTTTTTCTGTTTTTGTACTGGGCAGCTGATCCATCTGAAAAATAAATTATCTTGTCTACTTTCAAAACTTTTCTTGAAGGAATTACACTAAATGCTTCTGGAATAAATGTACAGTAATAGTGTCATGATACAAGCAATCAGATAATAACAAAGCTGATGTGTTGCAACTCTCCTGATTCTTTGTAGTATGCCACAAATGGGTGCAATGTTGCTTGTGAATTATTCCAATGAAATGCTTGTCTGCATCTTGCAATACAAAGGAATGGTTCTCTGAAAAGTCGCATATTACTAGAAAATGACCAGGCATCAGGTTTAACATGGTATCTGTCTGATAAAGGGACTGTTGTTTGGCAATGAATGAATGAGGTATCAAAAGTTTAATCTGGTCACAAAATGAGTCTACAAAGTCATCTGCAGGTTTAGTGATCATCTCCAATGTTGACCTGTCTACAGACACCCACTGCTTGTACTGGATAGTATCAATAAAGTTATCATCAAATATTTCATTTAAGTAATCTTTGAGGTTTAAGATTCCTGGTCAATATTCACAAGTTTTTAAATGACAAACAGGCTGTGGTGTATTACATAATATTTATGACAAGTGTAACACAGTGAGCATAATGCTGTAAGTGAATTTCCAATTTAGCAGTGAGCTCTGCCAATTTACCAGCAATCAACCTCAATTTTGTGTTTTGATGGATGGAGCAGACATACAGCATGTGTCCCACTACCTCCAGTTAAAACACAATTCTTAGGACACAATTCAGCAAATTTAACCTTTTCAGTGAAAATTTGATCTTTAAATTGCTGGTAAACCTCTAGTTCAAACTTTTTACGAGTCTGATGATATCAGTCGAATGATACCCAGCAAGAAAGATTGTGTCTCGATTAAAGTTGGTGACCAGAGGATTTCAATTCAAAAATGATTACTTTTAGGAAATCTAAAAGAAAAAATTTTTTGTCATCATTTGAGCCATGGCCTTGAATTGGGTTAGGTGTGGATAAAATGCCTCCTGATTTAACTAAGCTTTTTGCTTTACGAACCATGTAATTGGATCGTTTTCTATTCTTTTGATGCTCCAGCTCATTGGAAGTAAAGTCAAAATTTGTACCTTTATACTTTTCTCTTCTGTTTCATGGAATTTCATCTTCAGCTTCACGTTCGTCATTGTCATCTTAACCTTACCTCCAAGTATAGATTCATGAAAATCACTTTTGATTTTATCTAGCTTTCTCTTCGGATACTGTGCACCTGGTAGTAACTTATTTTTTACAACTGGTGATTCTCCAATTAAAGCTAAGCCTTTGTTAACGCTCTCCAGATCCTGATGTTGAAAATCATCGTCGCTTGATTCATACTGAGTTATTTCCATTTTCTGACAGTTTTTTGTACAGTTACTACATATCTTCTCTTCAAGAGTGAGAGTAAGAATTTTTGCACCCATCCAAGGTCTTAAGCTAGTTTTCTTGTGCCTTTGATTGTTAAAAGAATTACAACAACTATTAGCCCACTGCTTTTGTGCCATGCTTCAAAAAAATTGTAAGGAATAATTGATAGCTATAGAGCATTTCCTATCTGTTTTATATGTGACAGACTATTGCTTACATCATCTATTGCTTACATCGCTATGACAGCAAATAAATAAAGTCTTCATACTTCCACTGAAGTACTTTCAGTCTTAATCACAAAAGGGACTTGTAAGGCATGTGTAGTCTGTGCAAAAAGTAAGTAAACTTTTTGATGCTTTGCATAAAAGCAAAATAAAAGAGTATAGTTTTAATTAATTAGTTTTATGAAAATTGAATTTTTTGGTTATGTAGAACAGTAATGTGTTTACATCAGAATTCTTTTGTTAAATGACAAGTTCTGTGTTATCAGTTGCCAATGTACCCATAAAGATTGTAACGAAAATAATTATGTATACCTGGAACTGTTTACGTAATTTTCCTATAGTTTTTTGCAAAACTTTTATTAGCCAATTTGTCCCTTCTTGGTTTGCTCTGTTTGTACTAGTAATAGCATGGGTAGCAGTGAAATTTGGGATAAATACCACCAGTGTTGTATTGGAAATTTACCATTTCCAATACAACAAGAGTGGTATTTATCCCAAATTTCACTGCTATACCCATGCTATTCCCAGTTAATACCATACTCACTGCATATACACATGCTGTGCATTAGCATTGCCATGTCCGCAATTTGTCACTATGTACTAAACACGTGTCAACACTAATTGTTAACATAAATCCTAGCCAATGAAATTGCAATTACAACTCTTTCACTGCTACCAGTGAAATACGGGATAAATTTCACTGCTACTATTGAGACTTTTGTAAGGGCAGTGAAACAGGTATGGTATTAGTGCTGTTATATACATATCAGGATGAAGTACAAAACTTGTACAAATAACTACTAGGAAAATTATGATCTACACAAATTTCAATATTGCATGCTATATTGCTCCACATAAGAATTTGGCACTGTATTGTACTTTCTGATTGTTGTCCCAACTTGAAACTTACAGTAGTGAAAGGTATGCATGTAAGTAGTTTGTATCCAAAATATGAAGTTAATTAAAACTACCTTTTCTTTGGAAATTAAGATCAAAGAAAAAAGTACTTTTTTGTGGTTAGACATTACTTTTGAAGTAAATAGCAAACCATATATATCATTGCAAAGAGAATTTAATATCCTTTCTCGTAAAGCAAACTACAAGTTCATAGGTCAAGCCAAACACAAATTATGATGGTTTTTATGGTTACCTGTAAATCAGATCAAGTATTTTTCTCAAACTTTGAGTGGTCATATCTACTAAGGTAATTAGTCAAATGGTCTGAAGTTTGGTGTGGAGTAGTTTCTCAATTGAGTCTTTGTATGTACCAACTTATATAAAAATCAGAAGAGGTCATGTCAATTTCATGTTGATTTGGCATGGAATGACCCCTGTGCTATATACATGATACCATTATTTTTCCTTACTGCATTCCTCTGTAATTATTAATAAACATTTGCAGTAAAATCAGGATAGTCTAATATATTAGAGCAGTGAGCCACTCTTATAATTTTACTAAAATATTACTTAATTCAGTTTTGTCTATAAACTGATGAAATTGCTCAAGCTGCCCTATAAAACTTAGACAACCTATTGTGTAGTTTATATGGGAATACCTATTTATACTGTATTATGTATGGATCAATCACTTGTGGGTATTGATGAAACCTGGAATGGAATGGAACGGAATCAATCAGGGTGCGCGCCAAGTTTAAAATCATTTTGAACAGATTATGCACTGTTTCCAACTGTCATACAATAACTAGAATTGTGCTAGATTTAGTTTGTTCTGTTTATAGGCATGCTAGTAATCGTTCGCTCGAAAGTTCTATTCAATGCCCACCACGTGGCAAGGTGTGTGTGTAAATAAAAGCAGACATGCCAACTCTCACGCATTAGGCGTGAGTCTCACTCTTTGGCTAGTAATCTCACGCTCTCACGCCTAACCCTCTGTTTCTCACTCTTTCAGCTTAGTTCTCACGCATTTCTCACGCCTGATCTGCTTTGTAATTAGCCCTGTGCTTAAAATTGGGCAGACCTGTGCTTAATTTTGTACTTAGAACATGCGACGACCTTTTTTTTTTTTTTTTTGGTCTTCACTACCAAAAATCCTGGAGCTGCACTTGAATCTAGTCCACATTGCTGGTAGTGTTTGAGGTCTCACTCCTAAAATTGTTCAGAGGTTGGCATCTCTGTAAAAATCCATCTAGTTTAGTTTAATCCTGATGTAAAAGTACTTCCTTACCATTCTAAAAGGTAAACTACTGTAGTATTTTCATGTTGTAGTGGTATTCAGGCCTTGGTAGTACAATTGTCGCTGGTTTTCTGAAGCGACTATAATTCTACCATTATTGGCAGCGATTTAGGAGAGTTAGCAAACTGCAGTATGTTATATTAACAGTGGTTACAAAAAAATAGATTAGCTACACCGGTTTTCAGGTCCGTTGACCTATTCAAATTCGCACATGCGCTTCATTTGACTAAAAATCGAGCCCAGTAAAAATGGCCGCGAAGCACAACGTGAAGGTATCTACCCCAATTCAGATTAACGGGCCAGTAACAGTTGGCTACAGAGGTGTTACTGTTACACCGCTGGCCTCGAGCTCTCAGTCTCAGCCAATTCAAACATCAACGGCAATTGTGATTCCAAAGGTGCTTCTGAAAGCCATGAGTAAAGAAAGGAAGGGTGAGAATAAGATGTTTACTATAAGGAATATTAACACCACCCAAGTTTCGTGTGTTTCCCGCTTGGCTGAATTAATTAGAACACAATTGAAGGGCGATATCATTGCCCAAGATTTTGATGTTGGTTATGTGAGTGGAAGTAACTTAATCAGCTTAAGAAACAAAGAAGACGTGAGTGAAATCTGGGCCGGGGCAAACAGACGACAAAACATTGTTTTGTGGTGTGATGGATTGAAGCCAGGTGGCACTACTCAGACTAGTGCTGGTGTAAAGCGAAAAGCGTCAGACAGTGGTACCACACAGTCAAAGAAAGATGTTGCAGAACAAGTGCAACAGTGTGTGGAGAATCTGAAAAGGCAGCATGGAGAAAAGTTTACACCTAAGCAATACCGTGTGTGGAGCGAAATGATCAATGGTGGCATCCACAAAAGTACAACAGATCCTCCTACAACTTCTATGTTCAAGCGCTGTGGCAGTGAGATGCCAAGTAAGAAAGGATCATCTACAGTTGTAAAAGACGCTATGGTTGAGGCAGTGCAACAATTAGCAAGTGCCATTACTACTCCACATCAAGCTGTGCCAACCCAAGTAAAGGAAAAGTCTGCTAGTCCAAGTAGATTAATCGATGGAAGGTCAAAGTGCTACAAACAGCTAGCTGAATTGAAGAATCTTAAAGATTCAGGGATAATATCTGACGATGAGTTTCTAGATGAACGTGTGGCTATATTACAAGTGTTAAAAAAACTAGGTAACAGTTAACAGTACAGTACATAAACTATTTAAACAGCGTCACTTAAATCATCACATGTTTTTAAATGTAGCCACAGTGTGAAATGAATCCACGACAATCTTCTTGTGATATCAGGGTGAATGCCATAGTTATCACTAACCTTGGAGTCATCTGATAGAGGCGGGTATCTTCTTTTATTATTGTTTTTACTTTGCTAAACACTTCCTCTGCTGGCATAAGATCAAGTGAATATGGTGGTAGAAAACATAATCTTGCATTTGCTTGAGCTTCAACCAAATCAGTAACCTCATCTATATGATGGATACTTGCATTGTCCATCAACACAACTGACCTTGTGTTAATGCGATTAAAGGGATTTAAAATCGGCACAAAACAATTTCGAACAAAATCAGCAAATCTGTCCCCATTAATAGTGCCCTCTGTAATGTGTACATCATGAATGCCATCTAAGGATATAAGTGGTATTGCTGAATATCGTACACCTCTAATTAGAAGTTGGTGGTTGTTCAAGGGCATCCCTCTAATGCTGTATGCTTTCTGTCTTAAAGCATTTCGGTTGTCACAACCAGTTTCATCAAGCCATACTAGCATTGATGGGTCATAGCAAGAAACTTCAGCCATGAATTTAGCCCTTAGATAGTTGGATTGCTGTAGAGCAACGTGATGCATTGACTGTCTTGTGCAGCCCATTTGTTTAAGGGCTCTGCAGATTGTAGGTATGCTAATAACTACTCCGTAATCATCATTTAACATCTCTTGTAACTCATGAAGGTATAGAGACCAGGTTGTGTCAACACCAGCCTCAGCAAAGTAAGCTGCTCGAAGTTACCTAATAACTTTTCCGGGATGGCCCCAGTTTGACGAAATAACTGTAAGTATCGATGCACAGTTTGCTCTGATACATGAAATTGGTCATACATTACATGCCATTCAGTTGTTGGGCTTACCATTCACTAGTATTGCCATCATGCATTCACCCATATGCAGCAACACCTTCACATTATACCCCCACCCCTACATGTATACTAGTCAGCGAGCTATGTTCTCTTTGTGCATGTATCATCACGCCTATGCATTTACTTCAATCTGTTACCCCCCCTTCTTAACCTGGTCCCCTTCCTCATCTAATAGCTCTCGGCCATCTCCCAAGTAGCAGTCAGATCTGGCACATACCAGAGATTCAGGAAGTAATCCAAACCTCTCGTCAGGCAGGCGCAACCTCTACTTCAAGATCACTCATCCGATCAGGCAGTAACATGAATCCACCCATCATGGTTAGCGCTGGACTCCCACCCATCCCTACCAAGTTGCTCAACAGAATTCAGGATGGACTCTTCATAGAAATGTCAGACCTACTACCTGATACATTAACATCTGCTGAATACAATGCTGGTGAAGACCATGGTGACAGCCGAAAACCAAAGCACCACAGAGAGCTAAGCATTATGGAGTGGGTTCAGTCCTTTGGAGTGTACATGGCAGTGATGTCTCGCACAAAACCGCATCGCATAGCAGATCTTCTGGGCTACCAACAGCAGATTATCCAAGCCTCATACAATCGTCAGCCAGGTTGCTGGGCAGTTTATGATCGCCAGTTCCGCTTGAAGGCTTCTGCAACCTCTTCAACAGACTGGTCAACGATTGATCTCAATCTATGGCATGATGCTTTCCCTGACCAAAACATGACCCAGGCACTACCTCCATCGCAGTCACAGCCAAGACCCCAATACAGCACTCAGAGGTATGCAAGCAACCAACCCAGACGTACCCCTCCATCACAGCAACGCATTTGCTTGGACTGGAACGATGACCCCAACCCTGACTGCCCACATCCTCATTGTAAATACGAGCACACGTGCTATAGATGTGCCTTCAACCCCAGAATTGTTGATAAACGCCACAAGGCAATGTTCTGCCCAAATAAAGGTAAAAGGTTTCAACGCGAACCCCTCATCAACCAACCAAGGGGACAACTGTGAACTGAAGCTGACTGTTATCATTACTTGATTGTAACTATAGTCCTAATTTGATGTTGTAATGACTAGTTACCAATACTGTTTGAACAAATGAGTCACACTAATCTGTATGTTTGTTTATCATGCTATGCAACTGTACTGCATGCCCCCCCCTTATTGCATATTACACAATACTTACCCCTCCCCTCCCCATCCTATCTAGCTGATGCACTGGATCTGGATGAACGTCCATGGATTAACCAATGGCTCTTACAGGTGGAAAAATCATCAGATATTGTGAAGGTTCCTGCAGAGGCAATAGCCATTACATCACCCCTTATTGTCAAAAACTGGAGCAACCTCTTAGCAACACACCCAGATCAGTCCCTAGTAAATTTCTTCCTTGCCGGAATCTCGCAGGGTTTCCGTATAGGCTATCACAACCCTCAAAGCTCTCTGAAATCTGCCAAACGGAACTTAGTTTGTGCTCTACAACACCCTGAAGTAGTTGATCATTATTTGGAGGAAGAGCTGGCTCTTAAACGAGTCACAGGGCCTTTCCTCAAGGAATTAGTGCCAGAAATACATATCAACTGCTTCGGAGTGATTCCCAAAAAGCACCAACCGGTAAATGGCGCCTTATAGTGGATCTATCCCATCCATCGGGCCACAGTGTGAATGATGGAATTCCAAAGCCACTCTGCTCCCTTTCCTATATCACTGTGGATTCAGCTATTGCAGAAATTATGAAATTGGGAAGGGGCACACTGCTTGCCAAAGTCGATGTTAAGAATGCATTTCGCCTCTTACCCGTCCATCCAGCAGATCGTCACCTCCTAGCTATGAATTGGAATGCACAGGTCTTCATTGATACTTGCCTTCCATTTGGCCTAAGGTCTGCACCAAAACTTTTCAATATCCTTGCTGACCTTTTATCTTGGATTCTTGAGCAAAAGGGCGTGAGTCCTCTTCTCCACTATCTGGATGATTTTCTCATTATATCTCCACCCAAATCACCTGCATGCTTTAACAACCTCCAAGTTATTCTCGAAGTATGCTCACACCTTGGTATCCCCTTAGCAATGGAAAAATAGAGGGACCTGCAGAGACACTTACATTCTTAGGAATTGCCCTAGACACCCAAAACATGGAGGCCCGACTTCCACCTACCAAGCTGCAGAACATTCGTAACGAGATTAAAGCATGGCTCAAAAAGAGAGATGCCAACAAAAGGGCCATCCTATCACTTGTTGGTCTTTTACAGCATGCCACGAAAGTTGTCAAGCCTGGCAGAACATTTGTGTCACGAATGTATATCGTCTCATTTCCTCCGATACTTCAAACAAGTCATCCAGTTTTCCAGATAGTCATTCCACATCTTATCTACACCTTGTGAACCATTACAATAGCCGCAAACACGTTAAGTTATATACTAACATTGATATTTCCTATGGCATTTCATATCCGTGTATTTGTTCTCATGTCATACAATCAAGTGTAAGTATGTATCTTCACGAGACTAATTATGAGGTGCATAATATGCACTTTTGCATGCACACTCACACGCATACCCCATAATGTATATTGTCACACTAAGCTTTCTCTTAGGTACACATATCGCACCTCTTCTTTATTTATTAATTGTTTACACGGGCATGCTTGCTTCAAGTTCGCACTTACATTTCACCTCACCACGCATCTGTACACAATTTCCCCATGTATTGTTACCAGGCTGCTACCTTTATGGTCTACTGTCATCATCCTTTGTAGATGGGTTCCACCACCTCATGCCCTTACCAGATGCTGCACATTTAACTGATCTCTACTGCAAGGCCAACCAATTCCTTATTCAAGGACTGGCTCCATCAACTATCACAACATACTCAGCTGGAAAGAACAAGTACATTCAATTCTGCACAGCATCTAGAATTTCCCCGATACTGTCATCAGAAACAACACTGATCCTGTTTGCTTCCTATCTGGCTACTGCTAACATGTCCCACACCACTATTAAAGTGTATCTGGCAGCCATCCGTCATATGCACGTTGTTGCAGGCCTACATGAACGGTTCAGTGAGCAGCTCACTCCTCGACTTCAGCTAGTCTTACGTGGCATAAGAAAGGCTCAAGCATCTACTTCTTCACCGAGGGTCCGACTGCCAATCACTCTCCAATTAATGCAAAGCATAAAAAACATACTCTCTAACCAACCCCACTTGTACAGAAATATCATGCTTTGGGCTGCTTGTTGTTTGGCCTTTTTTGGATTCTTGCGTGTTAGCGAGTTTACCATCCCAAGCCACAATGGCTATGACCCATCTCTACACCTGTCACTCCAGGATATCTCCATAGATCACAGAGATAATCCCAATGTTCTGAGAATCCATGTCAAACAATCAAAGACTGACCCTTTTCGGCAAGGCGTACAAATTTACTTAGGCGCAACCAACACAAATGTATGTCCCATACTAGGTATCCTCCCATACCTGGCACGAAGAGGAACACAACCAGGACCTCTATTCCTCACAGAGAATGGCTAAGGCCTTACCAGACAAATTTTCTGCACAGCATTAAACTCAGTCCTGTCCGAATTGTAAGTTAATTGCAATTGGTACAATTCCCACAGCTTCCGCATTGGAGCAGCAACCACCGCAGCCAAAGCAAATATACCTGACGCATACATCAAGATGTTAGGCAGATGGCAGAGTGACGCTTACCAAAGATACATCAAGACACCTCCATGTGAGCTAGCCAAATTTTCCGCATTGATAGCTTCAGCTTCATCTAGTATTCCACAGCAGAGTGACAGCACCTAGATAACAGTAACAAGAAACACATGAACTGACTTGATATGCAGCACTACACATTTATTGCACGCTTAAGTACAGTATCATACATCACACAGAGTACTGTAACTTGACTGTATTCTACAATTAGCAAGTGCCATTACTACTCCACATCAAGCTGTGCCAACCCAAGTAAAGGAAAAGTCTGCTAGTCCAAGTAGATTAATCGATGGAAGGTCAAAGTGCTACAAACAGCTAGCTGAATTGAAGAATCTTAAAGATTCAGGGATAATATCTGACGATGAGTTTCTAGATGAACGTGTGGCTATATTACAAGTGTTAAAAAACTAGGTAACAGTTAACAGTACAGTACATAAACTATTTAAACAGCGTCACTTAAATCATCACATGTCTTTAAATGTAGCCACAGTGTGAAATGAATCCACGACAATCTTCTTGTGATATCAGGGTGAATGCCATAGTTATCACTAACCTTGGAGTCATCTGATAGAGGCGGGTATCTTCTTTTATTATTGTTTTTACTTTGCTAAACACTTCCTCTGCTGGCATAAGATCAGGTGAATATGGTGGTAGAAAACATAATCTTGCATTTGCTTGAGCTTCAACCAAATCAGTAACCTCATCTATATGATGGATACTTGCATTGTCCATCAACACAACTGACCTTGTGTTAATGCGATTAAAGGGATTTAAAATCGGCACTAAACAATTTCGAACAAAATCAGCAAATCTGTCCCCATTAATAGTGCCCTCTGTAATGTGTACATCATGAATGCCATCTAAGGATATAAGTGGTATTGCTGAATATCGTACACCTCTAATTAGAAGTTGGTGGTTGTTCAAGGGCATCCCTCTAATGCTGTATGCTTTCTGTCTTAAAGCATTTCGGTTGTCACAACCAGTTTCATCAAGCCATACTAGCATTGATGGGTCATAGCAAGAAACTTCAGCCATGAATTTAGCCCTTAGATAGTTGGATTGCTGTAGAGCAACGTGATGCATTGACTGTCTTGTGCAGCCCATTTGTTTAAGGGCTCTGCAGATTGTAGGTATGCTAATAACTACTCCGTAATCATCGTTTAACATCTCTTGTAACTCATGAAGGTATAGACCAGGTTGTATCAACACCAGCCTCAGCAAAGTAAGCTGCTCGAAGTTACCTAATAATTTTTCCGGTCCATCCCTTCGATGCCTAATTTCAACATCCCCAGTTTGACGAAATAACTGTAAGTATCGATGCACAGTTTGCTCTGATACATGAAATTGGTCGCTGATTTCCTTCTGGGTTAAATGATAGGTGGGCCTGTAATAAGCCCATACTATCCTCCATCGCAGGTTGTAGCTGTATGGCTTCGTTGCATTCATGATCATAGTTCCCGCAACGTACGGTCATTCAAATACTCGCGCCATGTTTACGCATATGCGAATTTGAATAGGACAACGGACTTGAAAACCGGTGTAAATGATCGTTGTTCAGCTAAGATGCATTTTTGCAGTGGGCATTAAATAGAGTCGTCGAGCAAATTACTTGTAGCTGTATGGCTTCATTGCATTCATGATCATAGTTCCCGCAACATACGGTCATTCAAATACTCGCGCCATGTTTACGCATGCGCGAATTTGTGTCGATGATTGACTAACTACAACCCATATAATACTATTATTATTAGCATTGTATTAGGCCTAGGCATGTATTGTATAATTGTTTTGTGTTTTCGCTTGTGGGGTTGAGTTTTGGGTCACGTGAATAATAGAAGAGTCAACACGTGCTGGTATAGTGTTAGTAGTCCGTCAACTCCTCCTGCTCCTGTACATCACATCAACGTGAAGCGTCATTCTCCCCTTCCCTACATGGTGCTGTGACGCTGGAGTCGTTTCGTCAAACGAGCTACTTCCGGACCTTGTAACCCCTCGCGAAAACGCTTGGTACCGTAGCATTTCTTAAACGGTACCCCGGAAGGCAAGCGCTTCACCTACAGTGTTCATTTGTTTTGTGTCGTTTTCCTTGTAGAAAACATTCACGGAGATGGAGGAGACTCAACGTACAAAGGGATCACGTGCGGCGTATCGCGCACATGTTACTCGTATATTTAAGAAAGTAGACGAGAATCTAGAGACGGAAACCCCATTGACGGACACTCAAGTCGCCAAACTCACCAGCAATTTAGAACAGTTAACCCAGAAGAAGGATACATTACAACAGCTGAACGGGCAGATCGCCTCATCAATACAGACATCAGAGGAATTAGAAACTGAGATTCTTGAAGCAGAAGAAATACAGGACACCATCATTGAGTATATGAGTCTGATTAAACACCGCCTTGAGAAAACTAGAGAACCTGCACGCACTCTCAGTGTAACAGCTCCAGAGTTTGTACCCACGTTGCCACCACCAGTAACCAGAGAACCGGTAAGCCGGTTACCTAAGTTAAGCTTACCCCACTTTTCGGGGGATACCTTGATGTGGCAAGTCTTCAAAGACTCGTTTGATGCAGCCGTACACAACTCTCCTTCCCTAAGCAAAGTGCAGAAGTTCAACTACTTGAGAGCGCAGTTGCAGGGTGATGCACTGAGGGCCATAGCTGGACTACAACTCACTGATGCTAACTATGACCATGCCATAGCCCTTCTTACACAGAGATATGGTCAGTCTCATAAGATCGAACAGGCACACATGCAAGCTCTGTCACAAACCAACTGTCCCACCTCGTCCTTGTCCAGTCTGCAGTTGTTCTACGACACAATAGAAGCCCACATAAGAGGATTGACTGCACTTGGCAAAACAGAAGACTCGTATGAATCAATGCTAGTGCCTATCATTCTGGGAAAGCTACCAAGTGATGTACATAAGAACCTTGTTCGAGAACACGGCGTTGGGGCATGGACCATCGCAGAGTTAAGAGATGCCATTTGGAAGGAAATCACTATTTTAGAATGTGGATCATTGTCCAACAAGTGCAAGACAATGGAACCCTACCAGTCTACAATGGCTACCACTCTACATACCGGTGCAAGTGGACGTCAATCCCAACCTGCTAATTCAGGTACTAGTAAGAACACCTGTGTATTTTGTAAGGGTCCACATTTTTGTGGTCGCTGTGATGTTGTTAAGGATCCCCAAAAACGCTTTGAATTAGTTAAGAAGGGGAAACACTGCTTTAATTGTTTGGGGCACCATAGGGCTTCACAGTGTCCTTCAAAGTGGAGATGCAAATTGTGCAGACAGAAGCACCATACTAGCTTATGCGGCGCATTTACCAAGCCATCTGAGTCTAATACCACTCCAGTCACTACACAGGCATCTATCACAACAGAGAGAGTGCAACCTCACACTTCTGTTCAACCCCAAACAACAGTACAACCTCAGTCAACAGTACAATCTCAGACAACAGAAACCACTACACCATCATCCACTGCAATGAATGCTGCCATTATTCCCCCAGAGCCCGCCACACGTACAAATTCTATGTGCTTATTGAAAACTGCAGTTGCTCAAGTTAGTGTGAATGGCATCCGAGTGGAAGCACACATTCTGTTCGATGAAGGGGCCCAGAGATCCTTCATGTCTAACCAACTAGCCAAGAAGCTAATGATATCTCCTCAACAAACTGAACACATCAATATCTCTACCTTTGGAGGAGAACCAACCCTGACCAAACAGTTGGACAATGCTACAGTCAACGTTGAGACACTGACAGGTGAATCTATTCCAATATCAGTTCTACTGGTCCCAGTCATTGCGGCACCCCTACAGAACAGGTATCATACTCACTTGATAAACATAGAACACTTACAGGGACTTCAGCTAGCCAACCCAGTGTCAACATCCAGTAACTTTTACATCTCATTATTGATTGGTGCTGATTATTACTGGCAGTTCGTGGGTGACCACATTGTGCGAGGTAATGGACCTACTGCAATGCAGTCCAAACTAGGTTACCTTCTGTCTGGACCACTTGTTGTTCCACCAGCTCCTACTACTAACGCCAGTATGTTTCATGTTTCCACACCAGCTACTGACTGTAACAATGCTCCGACCTTTTGGATGATGGAATCTGCTAATGTCACACAGCCTGAGACAGCAGAAGTAGAGAACGAATTTCTGGAGAGATACCAACAATCTTGCATCAGGCGAGAAGAGGATGGTGCATACCGTGTGAAGTTTCCTTGGAAACAAGAATATCCACCCCTCCCTTCAAACTATGCAGTTTGCAAAAACAAGACCCGCTCTTTAGCTCGCAAACTCAGCCACACTCCTGAACTGCTGCACCTATATGGGAAAATTATTATGGAACAAGAACAAAGAGGTTTCATCGAGAAGGTAACTGCACCAGACCTTACCAAGGATGTCCACTATATACCACATCACCCGGTTAGTAAAGCTTCCTCGACAACACCGATCAGAATCGTGTACAATTGTAGCTACCGTCAGGCTAGACACCCCAGTCTTAATGATTGCTTGCTAACTGGTCCATCCTTCACAACAGACATGTGCTCTATCCTCCTACGCTTCCGTTCCCATGCCATTGGAATTTCTACAGATTTAGAGAAGGCCTTTTTACATGTTAGGCTGGATGAGTCCGACCGTGACAACACCAGATTCTTCTGGTTATCATCACCATCTGATCCAGAAAGTGACCTTGAAATTTATCGATTTAAAACTGTCTTGTTTGGCTCTACCAGCTCCCCATTTATGCTTATGGCCACACTACATCATCATCTGAATTCTTGGGATAGCCCAGTAGCTCAGGACATGAAGCAGAATCTCTACGTGGATAACGTCATTAGTGGATGTAGTACCGAAGCAGAAGCTATTAAGTATTACAGAGAAGCCCGATTCATAATGACACAAGCCCAATTCAATTTGAGATCATGGGCATCTAACAGCTCACAACTGCAAGCTGTTACAGTGGCTGAGGGAACAGCTGATTGTGATGTTACTGTAAACCTATTAGGATTGTTGTGGAACACAGCTACTGACACCATTAGCTTCACCCCTAAACAGTTTCTATCCAACACAGAAGTACCACTACCTGTCACTAAACGTTTAGTACTCCAACTTTCATCAAAGGTATATGATCCTTTAGGAATTTTGTCACCGGTCACAATTCAAGCAAAGATTTTAATGCAGGATCTATGGAGATCAGGTATCGCTTGGGATGACCCATTGTTCCCAGAACACACAAACAGATGGTGGAAGATAGCTGAGGATCTACAAGATACCAGTAAGATTACAATACCTAGATTTTACTTTGGACCAACATACTCCCAGCCAGTAGAATTACATGTGTTTGCAGATGCCAGTATGAAGGCCTATGGTGCCATTGCATTTCTTAGAACTGGTGAGCACACCTGCTTTGTATTGGCCAGATCACGTGTGGTACCGCTCAAGCCACACACACTTCCGCGACTTGAATTGATGGCTGCTGTTGTCGCATCAAGACTGGCTCAATTCGTTGTTTCATCTCTTCCTCACCTACTTCAGAAATACGCAGTTAAGCTGTGGAGTGACAGCCAAATTGTGCTTCATTGGTTGTACAGTAAGAAACGCTTAAAACAGTTCATTTCAAACCGAGTTCAAGAGATTAATAAGACATTCCCAGATATTCCTTGGCTCTACTGCCCAACCAATGACAACCCGGCAGATTTACTAACAAGGGGATTGAGTGCTGCTCAGCTAAACTCATCGTGTTTGTGGCAACAAGGCCCACCGTGGCTCACAGATGAAACTCGTTGGCCTGCTTGGAATCATAGTGAGATCCTACACCTACAAGTGGATGACGATGTCATGGAGACAAATACCAGTGCTACTGACCTACCTAACACAGTAACCCCAGGTATTCACAACCTTATTGAACTTACAAAGTATAGTTCACTGATGAAAGTATTAAGAGTGTCAGCTCATGTTTACAGATTTGTCCATAATACTAGGAATCCCACCAAGCGACATATTGGTCCACTGTCCGTGGATGAAACTAACAAGGCACTTACTCTCTGGATCCACAGTTGTCAGCACACCACCTTCCACAAGGAAATTTTGAACATTAGGGCTAAACGTGGAAAGAGATTACCTCTCGTGAGACAACTACGTTTGTTCATGGACAGCTCTGATTATTTACGTTGTGGCGGGAGGATCCATAACGCGCATGTAGATTCTGACACCAAGTTTCCTATCCTACTACCTAAACATCATCCCTTGACAAAGCTGATAGTGTTGGCTGTTCATAAGGAGCAACTTCATGCAGGTGTAACTGGAACAGTTACGTCTATAAGACAAGGATACTGGATCCCCTCGGCTCGACAGTTAGTAAGGCAACTAATCAGAAAGTGTGTCTCCTGCCGTAAGGTATCAGGAAAACCCTACATGGTACCAGAACCACCGCCATTGCCACTTGATAGAGTTAAGGAGGGTAAGCCGTTTGATGTTACGGGTGTAGATTTCACCGGAGCCCTGCACGTGAAGAACAATGGAACTGAAGAGAAGGTATATATCTGTTTATTTACGTGCGGTCTGTCTAGGGCAGTCCATTTAGAAGTAGTTTGTGATCTGAGTGTTGAAACCTTTCTGAGAGCATTCCGCCGATTTGTGTCACGTAAGTCACTGCCCCAAGTGATGATATCCGATAATGCGTCTACATATGTGTCTGCGAGTAAGGAGTTGGAACAGATTTTTACCTCAGATAAGCTAGGAGAATCCCTGAATGCCAAGGGCGTGAGATGGAAGTTTATCCCCAAACGTGCCCCTTGGTACGGGGGGTTTTGGGAAAGGTTGATTGGTATTACGAAGACGGTATTGAGGAAAGTCTTGGGAAAGTCATTTATTACATTGGAGGTACTACAAACCTTAATAGTTGAAGTTGAAGCAGTACTAAATGATCGCCCCCTGACCTATCTATCAGCAGATGTGACTGACCCTGAGCCATTGACACCATCGCACCTGCTCTATGGACGACGCATGACTATGTTACCTTACCCAGCCGTAGAAGAGGAACAACATGACCCTACCTTTTTATCCAGTACATCACTGCGTGACAAGGTCAACAGACAAACACTATTGTTGAATCATTTTCAGAGGAGATGGCAGAGAGAATATTTAACTTCCCTCCGAGAGGCATACAAGGCTACAGGTACTTCTAAACAATCAGTGAAAGTGGGGGACGTCGTTCTGGTGCATGATGATATACCCAGACTACAATGGCGTTTGGCTGTGATCGAAGAATTGATGGAAGGCCTTGATGGATATGCTCGAGCAGCCAAAATAAGGACAAGCACAGGGAGAACAAACCGACCAATTGCCAAGTTGTACCCTCTTGAGTTGAGTTCCCCATGTGAGCCTACAACATGTGATGACAACAGAGATACTGATAGGGACAATGATCACGATGTTAGTTCTGAGCCTGTTCACCAGAGACCAACCAGAGATGCTGCTGCAAGGGCTCGCGTACGAATTAAGAGTTGGACTAATCAGTTAACCGTGGCCCCGGAGGATGTCGATGATTGACTAACTACAACCCATATAATACTATTATTATTAGCATTGTATTAGGCCTAGGCATGTATTGTATAATTGTTTTGTGTTTTCGCTTGTGGGGTTGAGTTTTGGGTCACGTGAATAATAGAAGAGTCAACACGTGCTGGTATAGTGTTAGTAGTCCGTCAACTCCTCCTGCTCCTGTACATCACATCAACGTGAAGCGTCATTCTCCCCTTCCCTACAATTTGAATAGGACAACGGACTTGAAAACCGGTGTAAATGATCGTTGTTCAGCTAAGATGCATTTTTGCAGTGGGCATTAAATAGAGTCGTCGAGCAAATTACTTTTAGCATGCCTATATTAGTGCGGTTGTTATAAGTAAATAATATGCCATACCCGGAAAAAAATGGTACCAAGACAAATTTGGTATCAAAAGATTCAGAATTTATTATAGAACAACATACTTAAAATCCTCTCTCAAATCGTTTGGGGAAAAAAAGTTATTCATTTATAAATAATAGAGGGTAAAGTATCAGATTCATCCTTCATTTGTAGCAAACATAATGTCCATCACCTGAAATGTTTGTCAACTATGTTGGCGGCACCTGAAAAAGTCTACAACTACACCGAATTTACAGTGTTTCCTTGGTGATGTGGTGGGCTTTTATTTGGTAACTTGGAAATCACTCTGTGTTTATTTGACTGAATGACAGTTTTGTAAGTTATTACAGCCAAAACATATAGCAGCAATATGATTAGTTTAATCTGTAGATTGGATAAAAATGAGTGTGGAGCAAGACAGCTCAGAATGTGTTCCTGAGTTTCAAGAAGACTGCTGTGTGATATGCAATTTATGTTTTGACCCTCACTGAGTATAGTAAAAGGCATGAGTGGTCTGAACTCACTACCTATTTAACTGAACGCATTAACATGACACCTATTGGAACTGTTCTAGTTCATCAAAAGTGTCGCAGGGACTATACTGACCTTAAAAGAATGATGCATAGAGAATCAGGTAACAATGAGTTGCCATGCCCCAAAAAATTAAGGTCTAGCTTGCCTTACTTCAACTGGAAAGAGGAATGCATGTTCTGTGGGAAATGTGCTGAATTTGACACTCGCCATCCAAACAGAGCACAGGTTAAAAGGGTAACAACACTTCCCATGCGTAACAACATCCTAGAGCAATGCAATAGGCGAGGGGATAATTGGGGTTCTGAAGTTCAAAATCGTCTTCATGGGTGTATTGATTTAGTCGCAGCAGAAGCAGTATATCACTCAAATTGTTTATCACGGTTTATGCTAAGCAAAGATCCAGACAAAGCAATACCAGATAGAAAGGTTCAAGGTAGGCCAGAAGATCAAGGAATGCTGCATTGGTTTAATGTGTTATGTCAGTGGCTTGAATCTGAAGCTGATTCTGAATCATACACACTATCAGAATTACACAGCATAATGGTAGATTTTGCTGATGAATCTGAAGTTTACTCTATCAAAAGGCTAAAACAAAAGCTACAGGAACATTATAAAGAGTTTATATTCTTTGCTGAAGTTGAAGGACGTGAAAACGTTGTCTGTTTTAGAAACATGGCAAAGTACATTATAAATGAAAGATGGCACTCAGAAAGGAAAGCGAATGTAGAAGATGAAGCAGAGCGTATAGTAGTTACTGCAGCCAAAATCATACATGCTGAAATTAGAGACAGAGAATATACTTCTGAACATTATCCAACAACTGAAGATATTGCAAACACAGAACAAAGTAGGAAATGGGTACCCCAATACCTACAAACACTGTTAAAAGCTATTGTTACATCTGAATTGAAACAGAACAGCATTGGCCAGTGTATTGTGCAGGCAGCTCCACCAAAGTCGGTGATCACTCCAACACTGTTTGGTTTGGGTGTTGAGATGGACCACGTATTTGGATCAAAGTGGCTTATCAATGAATTGTCACGATTGGGCTTCTCAGTAAGCTATGATGAAGTGATCAGATACAAGCAGTCGGTTATTCAAAGTGAAAGTCTTGAGAACACATTGACTGAGTATCTTCCAGGCACTTTTACTCAGTGGGTGGCAGACAATGTTGATCATAACGTAGCAACACTAGATGGGGAAGGGACTTTCCATGGAATGGGAATTATTGCTGTTTCGACACCTGAAGATAAGACACACTTACCTTAAAAGCACGGGTAATCACAAGGCAAAAACGTATGAGGGTAAATGGCTTGATTAAAGATAAAGGAGTGCCAATATTTCCATACATAAGCCCTCCGAATAAAGGCCTAGCTTCAGTATTTTATAAGCCCATTGTTCAACTGCAGTATCCTTACACTTTGCCTTCAATGCTGTGTTCAAATCTACTTTGGCATTCTGGATGGGTATTTAGCCACGCCAAACCAAGACCAAATTGGTCAGGTTTTATGCAGCACATTTTCTGTGATAGCCAAAACTCAGTTTCAAAATCTGAAATACTTTATCTTCCAATAATAGATTTGAATCCATCTGATGAAACCTGTATTTTCTCTACCTAGCTGTATATCCAAAGACAAGCAAGGGAACTGAACATACCAACTCCATGTATTACTTTTGACCAACCTTTGTGGATTAAAGCTGTAGAAATTGTCAAGGCAAAGTCATTGAATGTTGTGTGTAGGCTTGGTGGCTTTCACGTTATGATGAGCTTCTTAGGTAGTATTGGCTCAATGATGAAAGGATCTGGATTAGAGGAAGCACTGGAAAATATCTGGGAAAGCTATTTCTAGGGCACTGCGTAGGCATTTCTTAGTTGAGGCAGCTTTAGTAAATAAATTGATGTTACGAATTTGGCCAAACATACCCAATTTAGATTTGACCACCAGTAGTCATCATGAAACACCTGCAGAGGGAGAGAATGTCACTGAGCAAGGTCTGTCTGTGTCTGTTGATAATCAAAATGTTTCCCCCTGCATTGGTGTACCAACCTCTTGCTTGCTTGAAACTGGCTGTACAGACATTAATGATGAAGAACTAGAGACTGGTAATGATATAGACAAGCTTGATGTCACTGAGGTAGACAAGATTTGCAGCTTGTATGAAGGGATTAAAGACAAGCTTTTGTCAGTATCTAGTATTGCTGAATCACAGGAATTGATGAAGTTAGAAAGCAGTTTGCTCAAGTACAAAGCATTGCTCTCCAAGGAATCACCAACAGCTAAGCTATGGCTGCAGTATATTGAGTACGTGGAAACTTTGAAGCTTTTTATCAGAGCTGAAAGAACAAGAGATTGGAATTTGCACCTCATTGCAGTTGGAAATATGATCAATCTTTTTGCTGCAACTGGCCACATTAACTATGCCAAAAGTTCTCGGCTGTATTTACAACTAATGCTGCAGTTGCCAAATGACCATCCGTGGCTATATCAGTGCTTCATTAACCATGGATTTCATGTCGTTCGAAGAAGCAGTAGATACTGGGCAGGACTATGGACAGACTTAGCCATTGAACAAGTAATAATGAGGTCCATAAAGAGCCGTGGAGGTCTTACAAGAGGGAGAGGAATGACAGAAGCTGTACGTCTGCAATGGATTTACGGCATGCACAAGTGTGCTGAAATCCATAATGCCATGACTGCTATCACAGATTTACAGCACACAACAAGTGAGCAGCACATTGAATTAGGAAATTCAAGGAGTAGCCGTGATTTTGAAGATGTTAGTGCAGTTCAAAGATGGTTTGATCAACACGAACCATTTCATTTAAATGAACACAGGCTTCGTTCTTTATCATCTGGTTTAACTGCTACTGATGGTGATGGAATCAACTGTGACAGAACCGAGGAGGTTGGCATGAAACTTCAGAAGTGTCTTGATAATGTCAATGTCTTAGAAGCGTCGATTAAAAGAAGTGAACAGATTAAATCTTTAGACCATCTATGTCCAGGAGTTCAGGTTGATAAACAGAGAGTGCACATAAACCCAACCCTGCTGTTTTCCAGGTTAATAGCTATTGTACAAAGAGAAGAGGACATGACCCCATACTTTGAATACGAACTTACACCGATTCCAACATCTTTATTTAAAGATTACGCTATGCGCAAAACTGCTAAGTCACAATTAGCAAAAGTTTTGACAAGCAATGTGCCAACCTTGGAGCAAAATTCGCAATCTTTTCATGTACTGGATGGTGGAGCTCTTATTCATAGGATTAAATGGCCAAAAAAGGCAACATACAAAGATATTGCGGGAATATATGTTTACTACGTGCAAGAACACTATGGACATAGTTGTGTCGTTTTTGATGGATATAAGCAGGGTCCTTCCATAAAAGATCATGAGCACCAGAGAAGACTTGGGAAAGCATGTGCTGATATTCAAGTAAGAGAGTTTATGGAAGCACACCCCAACCAACAGATGTTTTTATCAAATGAAGGCAATAAATGTCAGTTCATCTCATTGCTCCACCAATATTTGGAATCTGATGGGCAGATTGTTCATACCAGTAGAGGAGATGCTGACACACTGATAGTCACAAAAGCTTTAAGTTATGCTGCTCAGGGAAAGGAAGTTAATGTTGTGGCAGATGACACAGATGTTCTTGTTCTTTTGATGTACCACTGGACAGAAGGCATGGCAGATGTTTATTTCTCTTCCGAAGCAAAGAAGAAAAAGACACAGGTATGGAAGGTACGTGATTTAGTTTTCAAAGCTGGAAAACTAATAACTTCAAACCTTCTGTTTGTGCATGCATGGAGTGGCTGTGACACAACATCTGCAACCTATGGCCATGGTAAAGCTTCCCTGTTGAAGAAGGTGAAGGAGTCAGAAGAAGTACGGTAGATATCCCTCACAATGAGCGATACTAATGCAACAGCACAATGGATAGGCCAGGTGGGTATTAGATTATTTGCTATCAATTTATGGAGATGGTATCATCAAGCAAATCATTGCTTGATCCTCAAAAGCTTCCACCCACAGAACGTGCAGCATTCCATCACAGTTTACGGGTTCACTTGCAAGTTATAATATGGATGAAGCTATCAATTGACATTTTGGATCCTAGGTAGTGGGGTTGGAAACTCAATGGTTCAAATTTTACACCAATAATGACAGATTTGGAGGCAGCGCCAGAAAATTTGCTGAAGTTTGTTCGATGTAAATGTAAGCTCACATCGAGAAATCCATGTGGAACTAACTTGTGCTCCTGCCATAAAAATGGACTAAAATGTGTAGCGGCATGTGGAGACTGCCGAGGAGAAGGATGTAATAATGCTGTTGAAATAATTCTAGAGACAGAAGAAGAGCATACTAACACCGATTCAGAAAATTTACTACAATAACTCTGTATACTAACTATGAACTCAATTATTATGTGTAATTCTTGAATTATTATATATATATTGTGCTACCTAAAATGGTGTTGTGGAAGCAGTAGTAAACACAATAAATAAGGTGCATAATAAAATTTAATCTTAAGTATCAGTGCCTTTATAACATTTTTGACTAATTTGGACAAAAATTTCAAACGCACGTAAAAAATTTTCCCCGAAGAGGATTTTAGAGGATTTTGGATATGTTAATCTGCAAAAAATTCTGCTTCTAATGGTACCAATTGCAGCTTGGTACTATTTTTTTCCAGGTTAAAACCTTCAACAACCGCACTATATCAGAAGCAAACTAATTCTAGCACAATTCTAGTTATTGTGTAAAGTTGGAAACAGTGCACAATCTGTTTAAAACGATTTTTAAACTTCGCCGTGGTTCTGTTTCATTCCGGCTTTCATCAGTACCCATCACTTGTTCACAGAAAATGCGCAAGTACCAATCAACAAATTTTTTTTATAGTTTTTAAAAAATTGTCTCTAAACAAAGATTTTTTTCCATGAAAATGTACAGCTCACACGAGCACGTCCAACCTCCTGTGGTGCAGTAGATTGGACTCCATGATAGCCAGTTCCTTTTTCTTGAGCAACAAACTAAGCATCCACTGAGGAAATAAATGCCACTGCAGGCCCGTACGCAGAGAATTAAAAGGGGGGTTCTAGTTTGACCTAGTAGGTGATCCTAGACGTGGGGGTCTGGGGGCACAGCCCCCAGACGCTGACAAACCTGTTATATTTTAACATTAAAAATATGCCTAAATGAAGGTTTCTGCAAACAATGGCACATAATATAAGTATATCACCACACCAAAGCAAAGTGGCCATAACACACATTATAACTACTATACGTACCTATTTAGCAGATGATAACAACTGTCTGTAATATAATGTACAAAACTTCATATAGCTAGCTAGCTAGTACTTACGTAGTTATAATAAGACATACCTTGCTATATAGCTAGATACACTCTTGCTAATCTGTATTGCTAAATAACATGTTAACATGTTCAATCCTTCGAGGGTGTTTCTCTATGAACTTCTTGCAAACAGTATCTACATCAATCTTGACATCGTAATTGCTATGTATCAATGCCAGTGAAGTCAATCTTTGTTCAGTTTGAGAGCATCGCATGTAGTTGTTTAATCTGTGGAGAGCAGAGGCAGAACGTTCACATGAACACGATGTTAATGGCAACGTTGCAAAAAGTTTTAGCAAGGTAAATATGTTTGGAAAGCTGCCAGATTCTTTTAGTGTACTTGAAAGAGTTTGAGGTCTGTCTGCAATAGCAAGCCATTTCAATTTCCAGCGATGTAACTCTTCATCTATAACATCAGGATTTTGCAAGTCATCCTTATAAAAATTCACAGCTTCTCTGATATTGCAGGTGGCTAACTCTTCTGTAATATTGGTAGGAATCAATCTCTGAATTCCAGCTGCCTGATTCATATGTGCGTCAAACCTATATGACAGATTACTGATTAGATGATCGAGGAAGGGAATGATCACTACTTTTTTGAAGTAATCCTCTATGGAAGTAAACTGTGTATTTGCTCGGTGACTTTGTCTTTGGCTTACTCGTGGCATAGTTATGGCAATGTTTGATTTTGCTGCAATTCTGCTACTGTGCTCGAATATTCTATGAGTATACTCATCTGCTTTTTCCCTCAAAGAGTTTAGGTTTCTGGATGCTTCTTCAACGTGTGCAACTCCAGATACAATATCTTGATTTTTCCCTTGAAGCTTTACTGCTACTTCTTTCAAGTAGTAAAGGGAACGTTGCAATGCTACCAAGCAAAAAATAAATTCAAATGATTCCAAGATCTTAAGGTAAGCCATGGCATTTCTTTTATCATCAGCAGCCCAATTGTCATTAAACAATTCAAAATTGTCATCACCGTATATAATGACCTCGCACATGTGAAGCAAGAAAGGGTGACTTAAAGCAAATCTCTCCCAGCCATCAATATTCTCTACCCAGCGAGTTATACAGACATTCAGCAGTGGAAAACGTGACTGAACAGCCCCACACTGAATTCCTTTATGATATACTGTTTTCAAGAGCTCTTCTCGCTTGGGAGAAGACTTGATCCATATTGTAATTCCCTTTACTTGGCTAATGCAGTTTTGTATTGGCGAAACAGAGCAAGAATTTATGATTGCAAGATTCAGTGAATGACCAGCACAATGAGTATATAAAGCTTTGCTCTGAATTTCTCGGATTTTTTTTTGAACACCTGATCGTTCTCCGGCCATAGTTGATGCTCCATCATAACCTTGACCTCGCAGTTCATTCAGTGAAAGTCCAGCCCCCAACAGCATTCCTTTGATCGCATTTGCAATATCTTGTGCTCTAACCTTCTCTAATTTCGCATAACCTATAAAATCCTCCCTGATTTCAAAATTGCCATCAACAAACCTAACACAAATTGGTAGGTGTTCTGTATTGTGAGAAGACACTTCATCAGCAAGCACAGAATAAAATTCAGCTTTTTTAACTTCTTCAATAATGTTGGCCTGTATTATATCAATCCCTATAACATCAATGATATCATTTTGTGATCTTGGGGATATGTACGTTGCATTTCTAGCTTGTGGATGTTGCAAATGAGCCTTTAGTATTTCATCATGCTCCGCGTAGTCTTTCAATAGCGCCAAAAAATTCCTGGGATTTTTAGATGAGTTTATGTCTTCTTTGTCCCCGCGAAATGCCAAGCGTTGCTTTCCCAAAAAAAGGACAGCACGGACAATTTGTTGGAGAATATGTTTATTCTGAATTATGCGAGTTTGAAGCCGAGTGTCACTGATAATGTCAATTCGACATGATGTTGGATTGACAATGGAATCCTTCAGAGCATCAGCAGCCTGCATACAGTCACGATGCAGCTGGCCAGCAGTACTAGCTGTACAATGGCTTACCTTGATTTCCTTCATTTTCCACTGATTTCTTTGTAGTAGGAAAGTAGCTTCTTATATCAGAATCATTATTGTGAATCCGCTTCATGAAGGCGCTTAAATACGTGTATCACAACCACCACGTGCAGGTCATTAAAACTCTTAATTGATTAAACGCCAAAAGATATATTTATAATAATTATATTCGTGCACGATGGATTATGGCTTCCACCTCGATCGTGGCATCTCGCATGGCATCGTGGCAAGACATTCCGAACCGTTCACTAGTTGCCACGTATGAATAGCGTGATGTACAGCGAATAAGGTTTTTATTTAGCGTTTATAAACAAAGTTAATTTAAGACCACCAAAATAGGGGGTTCGGTCGAACGCCCCCCCTGCGTACGGGCCTGCACTGTTTCCTTGTCTCCCCTAGCCCAAATAATGATTTTGTAGGAGGGGAATCATCAGAAGGAAACTCCATCAAGATTTCCAGTCAAAAATGTGTTTTACCTGCAATCGATAAAACCAAGCTAATCCCAACTAATGAAGTTGCACAAAAATACGATCGTCTCATTACAGTAAAAAATATCACTAGATTTTCAGTAAACCTTGCCAAAGAGTCTTTCTTTGGTAAAAATGTCATGGCAGCGTGTACGATGATGGGAACAAAATATTATCACCGGCTCCCTGAAAAGGAACTGACTGACTTGAAAGAAGTTGTATATAGAGCAGCAGTCCCAAAACTGTACAAGACACGTAGTGAATGGGAGGATGCTTGGAAGGACTGTTGGGAGTCCATTGGACAGTAAACCTCCTCTCCTTAATACTTTTATGATCACTTAAAACTATCTTAGCTTGCTGATTTTTCCTCAGTTAATTGTACTTGTATAAGAATCTGATTATTATTAACTTTAGTTTACTGTATATTGTTACCTTTTCAACTTGTAAAAATGGTGTCATTGTTGCTGGTTTACTTGTTGCTTTATCTTCACAATAATTTCCGAGGTGCTAGAAGCTGGACATATATTATAGTCATAGGTGAATATTCTTTAGAGATGTAAGATTAGCTTTTAAAAAAGCCGTTGGGGTTACATTAAAAGGTTTAGTAACCAGTGGGTTCTCCACCAACTTCGACAACATTCGGGATCACCTTCGCCAAGTGGCGAATGTACCTGCAGATGGCAATAAAATTACGGTAGAGCAAGTACAAAATGTTAACCAGACACAAATTTACAGAAATGCTCATTTTTAAGAGTCCACATTTACAAGTTATACTCTAGTACCTGGTACACTTCCTCCTGTCAACTGTAGCCCAAAACCTCTTAATCCCTTCAATTAGCTCATCCTTAGTATGTGGCTTCACTTCCCTTCTAATGAACTCCTTAAGCTCATGCCACAGGTTCTCTAGGATTGAGGTCGGGGGACTCAGCAGCAGTTTTCCACCACTCAACATTGTTATCTTCAAAGAATTTCTGTGCTTTCTTAGAGGTGTGCTTCGGATCATTGTCCTGCATAAAACGGTGGCAGACTGGAAATTTTTCCTCAATGAAAGGCAATAAGGCTTTCCGAATGATTTTGATGTAGAGTTCTGCATCCATAATTCCCTCAAAGATAACAATTTTGGTTGGCCCCTTCAAACTGATGCCAGCCCAAACATGGACCTTAATAGGATGTTTCGGTCTGCGATATTCTTACTCTCCATGAAAAGGGCAAAACCTGTGATGTATTAGAGATTTTCACTGTTTACTGAAGTGATTGAAACATGCTTTTGTGGTACACAATTTTTTTACCCAATTTATTTCAATGGCATTTATCTCAAAACAGAATTGTGCACACTAGCCGGGTTTTCGTTTTGCAGGTCACATAATATAACACAGCATGTACAGTGAAACCTGAATAATATGAACTCGAGCTCAGAACTAAGAACTATTTTAGGAGGATAACTGTTTGAATTTGGCGGGTGCTATCATTTTCATGTGTGCACCTACATGTACAAGTACTAAGAGCCACAAACCACTACCCTGCAAAGCCATTGAAGGAAAAGCCTTTTATTTTTAGACTGGAAAGACAATTACTTGGTAACTAAACAATTGTTCAAGAGCTCAACATATCATGAGATGATCTTTAATTGGAATAATGCAACAAAAAAGACAAAGCTAACAACTGTGGGTATAAAAAGTTATATAAAGTAGTGTAACTAGTTTACTCACCATCATGGCTGTTGCTTGCCGCTTTGTGAGAGGCTTTTTTTTTCTGTTTGGGTCTCCAAAAGCTACATGTTATGGAGGTACTGCTTAATGCACACTATTTCTGCATAAACTGACTGGGTGCTGGACAACAATCATGTGGCCATTATGCTGAGGTGACCACCCAACTAAGGTGACCATTAAGAGAGGTTCCACTGCATCATAACATGCAAGATTAAGTGTTAGGTTAAAAGTCAAGATATGCAATTAACATGAATTCCTTGACATCACATAATGTGTGTGTTAGACTTCCTCTGACATTACACAAGGGGTGGACACTACCAATAGTCCTGTAGAACCATCTGCGACCGAGATCAAAGTGAAATCAAGCATTCAAGAGGTTAGTTCGTGCTGAATCAAGCAACCAAGTAGTCATTGAAGGAGGCAATCAAGCACCTTAGTAATTACAACCTATCCTGTTCACAAAACAAGAAGTTATTGGACGTTGTAATACAAACAGTCAAGCAATCAAGGCCCTTTTTATGTGAAATTAAATGATCAAAAATTTTGATTCCGGTTGCAGATGGTTCTACAAGACTATTGGTAGTGACTACCCCTTGTTATAAGAAGAGTTGTACTACACTACTACTACCCATATCTAACCTGGGGTTCCTTTTCGGTGCACATCCTTTCTTGCGGTAGCAGTGCCGCTTGTGAGCCTCGCACTGTATAGATGACTCATCAGTCCATATGACATTGTCAAAACCATCATCACACTCATCCAGGTATTCTCTTACCCACTCCAACCGCTTCTCCTTGTTTACCTGCCGAATCAATTGGCAGTATGCACTGCCTCTGTAGATCCATCCCAGTGTTGTCCGGCATCGCAAAATAGTAGAAAGAGATATATCTATTCCCTTGTTTGAGAATCTTATATAGCTGGAATTACAGGATATCATAGGTAACATTATTTGATCAACAAAGCCAACCTGGTAAGCGGTTGTTTCGTCATCCTTTAGCATTTGCTGGTCCACAATTAAACGAACCTCTGGGGTCAACACACTGGGTCTTCCTCCACCTTCTCTTCTTGCAATCGTACCAGTTGACTGGTATTTCTTCAGGAATTTCCATATTCCCACTCGCGTAACACGGATGCCGTCGCCCCGCATTTTCTTTTCAATAGAAGGAGCCTTGTGTCCAGCGAAGTAATGTTCCAGGATCCGTTGATAGGCGTAGGACGATAGCACCATTATTCGAGGAATTACACGTGATACTGGAATTATCTGTTCTAAACAATGCCAACTAGCTACATTGTGATTGCTCTACTATCTATGCTCCTCCAACGTTCACTTGCTGGCGTGCGAGTCTGTGTGTTTACCAACTTGAAAGGAAAGGTAGTTGAGGTTAGTTATTGCGTGTAGCTCTTTCTTAGAGGCACACTAGTATGTAGCTAGGCTAGTGGCGAGTGCTGCCTTGGCCATTTTAGAATAGCTCATAGTTTCACTTGCCATGTTTTATACATACAAACATTTATATAATAGGGTAGCCACGTAGTATTTGCTGAGTAGCACTAGGTTGAGCTCTCGCCAGACCTCTGGCTGGCTTGCTTGCTGGTCACTGGCCGGGGACACGGAACTAATGTGGTATAACTCTACCTGTAACAAAAAATCAAACATGGTTAATTGAATTACTGCTCGTACAGTATAGCTATACGTACAGGCCTACAATACGCACAATATACATTTCGTAATTACATCATAACTACAGCGTAATTACAGCACAAAACCTATTGTTTTACTAATGCATTACGGCGTAATTACACTACGCTACGTTAACTTTATTTTGATGCGTACTGTAACCCAGGGGGCCTGTGTCCCGCCTCCCTAGATAAACCCCTGCTCACATTGCTCCAGCATACTCGGCTGTTTACATGATTTTTCAACTGGGAAGCAGCCCACACAGTTTTGTCTGCACAGGATGCAGGTTTTTGAACTGGCTCACTGGGTGGCAATAGCTGTGTTCTGCAATGTTATCATAGGCTTTGCTTGGTTTGTGTATGTAGTGTAGTAGTGCGTGTGTGTGTGCATGTGCGTGTGTGTGTGATAGTAATGGAATGCAATGTAATGGATTCTTTTCCAAGCAACCTATTTGGTAATAGCATTTAATGTTTAGAAGAAGACCTATGAATGTTTTATTATTATTTTTCAAACAGAATAAAAAGGATGTCTTTGAGTCAAGTTTCTGATGAAGTGGGACTTTTGTAATATTCACTTGGATGAGGTGAGTGTATTTCATCATTCTGATTCATGTCCACACAATTGTGTGTTTTGTGAATTGAAGATCCCTGCAGGATGCATTAACTATTTAACTCATTACTACTTTACTGCTTAACCCATTACTCAATCCTTTAAATGGACTAGCATAATAGCATATGACTTAATTAATGAGGGTCCAAAATTTCTAGCATACACTCCTTACTGGCTACATCAGAGCTCTGGTTGGTGGGGGCAGTATGTACTATGCATTTCTAAACTATACAATCGAACATACGTTTGTTCCACTTATATATATTATGTATATTATGTACGCATCATATATCCCCTTGCATGTAACAGCACTTGCATTAGCCATTCATAAATTGGAACTGCAGCTTCAAGACTGTCTAGGCTCAACGATGGATTCTTTTTCCTGTCTGTAACTTATGAAACATACTATCTTCCACATCTTTAATGGGCTGTAGGACTAGGTGTCCAACAAGCCTTATGCACTTGTGCTGTAAAGCCTTAATAAATAATTAAGGTTATTTTTTGTCTAATCCACATTGTTTAACCACCAGAAAATATTACTGTCTCTTAGCTTGCTGAATGTAAACATTTTGTGTATTGTGAAGTATGTTTCTCAACTATGGTATATGGCTATATGTTAGTGCTGTGAACCTGCAGAGTTTACTAAAACCGGTTATTGGAAGGTGAATAATTGGATATTGACCGGTTATTGTCGGATTGTAAATTAGCAGACATTATGGCACTAAACATGCCTTTTGGAAGCCTTAGGGTGGTACCAAAGTGACCATCAACATCCTGCCTTACAATAACAGCTATTACAAACACATATTTACACATGCTTTGAGGTTATGTTGTGATGTTAACACTTGTCAGCAGGGGTAATTTATGGTTTACCAAGTGGGTGGGCAAAACCTGTTAAAAGGCTTCTTAGTCAATAATTGGCTTGACCTAGACAATACCGGTTAATAACCGGTTTTCCATATCCGTTCACAACACTACTATATGTCCCCTTCACAATTAAAATACATAACATTGTATGCTTTCTTTTAATTTAAACTTGTGGCTTACACACTAATAATAATAAAATTGAGCATGCATACTGTTCATTAATTAATTGGTATTGTCATCCTTTGTCTCTTTGTTGTGCCGCACTGTTTTCTACCAAAGAACAGTTTTATGTAGTGTACATTTAATGATGACTTACGTGTATGCTCGTTTTCTTCTGTAATGAATTCGCTTGTATTGTACTTTTAGTTAGCATATCTGATGCTGGCTCATGCCTATTACTTTTTCTAAAATAGTTTTTTAGTGTCATCGTTCAACTTCTCGACTCCTGTATCAATTGCAAGTGCAAGCCATTATTCATCCCACAACATGCAGCTTACCTTGACAACTAAACAACATTATAGACCTGTGTTCTCTAATGAAGCCAGGAATATGTTTAATGAGGGTGTGAGTATAAGGAGTTATGTTACCTGGCTGATACCCATCACTTTTTTTTTCAGCTTTAAGAAATCATCTACCTAATCACTGCCCTATATAGATTGTCCAGTACTATTATAAGGCCTTTTCACATTACATTTCAATGCGCATTAGAACTGCTTTGAGAGGTTTCACATTAGAAGCGAATTAGCACAATGTGGTTTCAATTCGCAATCAACTGAAGCCACTTACCAAGGTGGTTTGTGCGGATTGAATGCGCATCCATACAACGGACGCCGCTGTACACATGACAAACATAGACATTTCGCGCAAGAACAATGGCCGGAACAGCTGCAGGCTGGACTAATAATGCTACCCGTGCATTGATAGCAATTTGGGGAGAAAGTAGTGTACAAGAGAAACTGGATTCTGTTACGCGCAATAAAGCTATATATGAAGACATAGCAGAGAAGCTTAATGAGCAGGGGTTCATTTACACGTGGCACCAATGCCGTACAAAGGTCAAAAACTTGACTCAGAAGTATAGAAAGGTATAATGAGTGTTGAATTCTGGTTTATACCATAAGGTTTCATGGTAGGGTAAGGACAAGAACAGGCAAACAGGTAACAAACGAACTGTCTGCCCTTTTTATGAAGAAATTGATGCCATTCTGGCTACAAGGGCTACATCACAGCCTGTAGTAGTTATGGAAAATTCTGGAGTTACTACAGCAAGTGCCAAGGAGTTGCTGGATGGTTAGAATAGTTTAAATTTGTGTGTGTTATAAGCATATCAACAGAAGATGTGGAAGATGGTAGTGGATATGTTAATTCGTTAACATCTTCTCCATCAAGAGAGAGCACTTCTACTGAGCTATCCTCCAGTATACATAGTGAAATGGCAGGATGTGATCAACAAATACAGGATCAGCAGGGAGCAAAGGATTTGGGTACCATATAACTTAGCTTGCTGTAATTTCAAATGTAATTTATAGGTACAAGTACCACAGCCTCAACACTACACACAAATGCTACCACTACCATTACTGCTTCTGCAAGTGCTAGTACTACCACAGTATCAGAAAAGGCATGGGGAAAAAGTATGTTATTGTGTACATACATACAGCCATATTGTTTGTACTGACAGGGCTCAAGCGTAAAGGGAAAGACACTTCAGACATTATAGAAAAGCTGATGAAATTTGATGAAAAGGCTGAACAAAGAGCAGAGGAAGCAACAAAAAAGTGGATGGAAATGGAAGAACAGCGGGAGGAGAGGCGTTTAAAACGGGAAGAGGAGCGAGAGGATCGGATGATGTCTATGTTTCAGTCTGTAATGACGCAAATGGCACAAGCCATATCTCCTGCCATGAATTTTCCACCACTAGGTTATTCATCAGGTGGTTTTCCCTCCTATTCTAGTAGTGCTCATCCACCATATGGCCACCACTACTACTCAAATGCCGCAGATACACAGCATGATGCTACTACCAGCACTATGGAGCCACCTTCTGATTAAGAATTGTATTTGTGATAAGTTGTATCTTTAGCATGTGATAATATTAATACTAGTGTGTTACAATTACTGATTTACATAGTCTTTAAGTGCATTTCGTATGTTGTTAGCTGAAGGGGTTGCATGTCTCGTGACATCTGCAGGTGAAGTTGTGTCCCCTCGAGTTAATGAATCATGATGAACCCATTCTGGACGACAGCGATCACCATTCATCTCACAGACATTGTGTAAAACTAAACAAGATGCTACAACATGCGTAACACTTTCAACACTTAAATAATCCATTCGTTTCAATAGACACCTCCACCTTCCCTTTAGCCTGCCAAAAGCATTTTCTACAACCATTCTTGCTCTGCTTTGTCTATAGTTATACTGCTGCTGTTGTTGCCTAGTCAGGTTACCAGTATCAGCAAATGGTTTCATCAACCAAGGTAACAGTGGGTAAGCAGGGTCACCAAGGATTACCAAAGGTACATCAACTTCGTTAATATGCCTATTCCAGTTAGGAAGGTATGTTCCATCATTACATTTCTTATAAATTGTAGAGTTGGCAAGTACACGAGCATCATGAACTTTACCTGGCCATCCAATATTGACGTCAATAAACCTGCCTTGAGAATCTACCACAGCCTGAACAATTATGGAATAGAAGCCTTTACGATTGTAGTAGTCTGAAGGACACTCTTGGGGTTTCAAAATAGGTATGTGTGACCCATCGATTGCTCCGACTGTTTGAGGAAATCCCCAGAGGGTTTCAAATTCTCTTATAATTTCCTTCAATTGCTCTTCTTGTGGCAACTTGATATATCTTGACAATAAATTTTCAGAGATAGCGTGACATGTTCGATGTACAGTTTCACATACAGTGGAAATGCCAATTCCAAATAAAGCACTGATGGTCCGATATTCAACATTTGTTGCCAGTCTCCAAATGGTTACTGCTACTTGCTGATCAACAGCAATTGGTGCACGACTTCTACACGGATCTTTCTTCAAGTATGGTTGTAACTCAGTGCAGAGTTTAATAAACGTTGCCTTGCTCATACGCAAATTATCAATCCACCACTCATCTCCAAATATTCCTCTCTTGGCTGCATCCCAGTATCCAGTTCTCCTTGGTTTAACCCACACACTACGAATAACTCTCTTGTTACAGAGTGCAGCAAACAAGTACATCCTACAGTTTAAAAATATACAGTTATGTATTACACATAGCTACGTACATGTTAAACAATTGCAATTTGCAAATAGCTAGACCAGTTTATACGTGTAGGAGTAAAAACATACAAGAAAGCATTCAAAACAGTAGAATGATCATTCACTGGCCTTCTATGTCTTCTTCTTTCTGTAACACACTTCTTTCGATCATTGAGCCTCTTGAGCAGCAAGCATTGTCTTCTGTGTTTGTTGTAAATATTTCTTCTTCGCATATCAATAATTTTCCATAGCATAAATAGCGCTAAAGAGGTAAGCATAAGCAGTGCCGCCATATTAATCTACACTATTCACGCGCAATCTAGTGCAATTATCACTGAGTGGTGACATAATAATTGTGTCATGTGACAATTCAGTAACAAATTAAATCGCTTTACTTTAGGTTTTATGTGAAACCATTCTATGTGCATTGAATCTGGCTTCACCACAAACCACACTCAATCCACTTCTAATCTGCTTTATATGTGAAAAGGCCTTTAAACATCCAATAGCTAGTAGAATTCATACCATCTATTCAATTCTAGTTGTATTTACTGATGCATGGCTTCCTTTAATAGTGTCAAACAGATTTACAAAGCCCTATAGAATAATAGTGTGAAAGCAGCTCAATGTACAATTGTGACAAAACAAGGCTTCGACGCACAAAGCTTTGTTAGGAGATATGGCGATTTTAAGGAATCATTGTGTAATAACTTCCCAGTGCCTACAGCTGTGCAAACAAAATTTGCACCAATTGTTCATCTGTTCACTAGCTATCACTGAGTGGGTGTATACATTTCTGATACCCAAAATTTGCCCTGTTTTGAGCAGCTTTTTTCGAGCGGGTAATAATATCACAGATGGTAGTAATAGGGTGGGAGGGTGGGGGTGGACGGTGGTCTTAATATACGGGTATAAAATGGAGTAAGAAGACGATTGGAATCCAGAGGCCACGTTTGGGCTCTCCATGGCCCTCCATGGCCCTCAAATTACTCCAAATTGACTGAGAACACTATTGGCGAGCTCTCTGTGAAGTCCCAGCTCACTACACACCATTATCACAAAGCCATGGCCATTTAATGGTGCCAATCTCACACTCGTGGCTTTGACAGGGTCGGAAGAAAGCTGCTACAGAAACCAGACTTGTCAGTGCTGAAGGAAGTACAGTGTGAAATATGATAGTGTATTAGACCAGCAATCCATTTCTGGTAAAATCGTAAGTTTGATTTTGTGTGTGTGGAAGCCTGGTTTTGTGAAATCCGGTCACAATTACCTCCTAAAGTGCCTTGACATCTTTTGAGAATAGTCTTTGGGTTGACAATCCACCAATTTTTTTGCTACTTCTCACGTAGCTTTTTTTATCATTGCGTACCAATGAGGTAAACTCGTATTCATCATTTTCTTGGGGTATACTTTGAAGGAGACCCCACAGCTTCGAATATTTTCAATTAGCTTTGAGATCATTGGCCTCTCCAGTTCCTCCTCTGTGCTGGGCATCATATGCTAGTGCTCCAAGAATTAAATTTCTGGTTAATACATCTGTGATGCGCACCATCAAGTGCAGCTTATCTGGGATGACAATGGATAGTGGGATGTGTAGGAGGGGAGGGTGGCACTGCCCTTTCTTTTGCTCCTTCTCTGATTCAGTTGAAATAAAAAAGCTTCAATGGTTCGTTGTTGGGCTCGGAAAGAAGTATTGTGTCTTCATAACATTAATAAAGTTAAAAAACAAACATCAAATATGTAATTGTTACCTGTTATCTTTGTCTATGTTGCACCACAAGCATGCAAATGTCCCATTGGCTTGCTTTAGTCCCATTGATGTAAGGAGCATCTAAGGTTAGGAGACACACAAGGTTATACATGTCTATTGAATACAGTATTCCATGCCTGGTAGTCACTGCATGAATAGAAAATCAGTTCATAATCAACTCCATCAATTGTTATTTCAGGGCTTTCTATAAAATTTATTTCATTAAAGCAATTCTGAAACCCAGCCTTTAAATTGTCGTAATTTTCTCTGCTTTAATGATAGCTACTGTGTGAAGATCTAATAAAATTAATGTCACAATAAGTATCAATTAACATGTAGTTCTTACCCTCGCTGCCGATGTTGGTTCTTCCTGATAATATTGTAAATGACAAGATACAATACATTGAATGGTGAGTAAATCTTGCACCATCCAATGATATTCTCACGAATATTTTATTGTCTGTGTAGAATCCAGGGTATGCCTTGATCTATATGATAAATTATTTATATTATCAATCAACAATGGTTATGTTGATCGGTGTGCAGTCTCTCGATACCAGGCTGCAGAAGGAAATGTCGAGTATAACAATGCTTTTCAAGAAGCACAAAAAGGGAAAGCCTCTAAGGAAGTTCGAGAAAGGCTCTACCCACGTAATGGTATTTGAAAATGAGATGGTCCACTTGCCACAAAACGCTTCGAGTACCACAGCTATAGCACTTAAGCTACACGGTAAGGATATAACTGCAAGCATGTATCATGATATTAAACATTTACAAATACATGTGTTAAATAATAGTTGTTGTTAATTCATATCTACACAGAGGGTAAGGACTATGAAGGTTGAGGACCCAGGAAAAAACTCAACCGGAGGCATCAGATTCAGGAACAGCTTGTAGACTTTACGAGGCCTTTAATGATGATTGGTCTGCAAGCCATTAATATTGAAATAGTGACAACTGAAGGAACCCCTGTAAATATTCCGATCGAGCCTCCTGAAACAAGATTAATACAACAAATTAACAACAACAACTTGTTTCCAAAGATTGCTTACCTGCAATATAAATATGGCATCTTTGCAGAGTGCTATCTTGAGTTAACAAAGATCATCAGTATCAGGTGGACCTAAAGCATAAAAGTTAGTGCTTATTGTAATGCCAACCTTCAATGCCATTTCAGAGCCCATGATGCGGTCGTTAGCTAGCGCAGAGTGTTTAAAAAAAATTTGCATCCTTCACAAGTTCGAAATGCACACTTTTTGCTCCAAAGAGCTAAAAGCTTATTGGGTACCTGCAAGCATGCAACTGGCTGCGTGAGCTCGAGATCCTGGTGCCTTTTTACCAAAGGTTTTACATCGATGATGTCTCCTGGCATCTTCGATGATTATAGAAAGTGATGAAATCTATTATTAGTTAAATACGGGCTGCTCTCTTAATTGTCATGCCGTGCCTTGACGATCGAGCCGTTCGTGACTTTATAGTTATAGTTAATATGCATACTTGGTGTTGTTGGAGTGCGTAGCTATACGTTAGTATGTTGAATAACTGTAGCTATACCTTACATGCTACTGCAACACGAAGCAAATCATCTCGGTGGGTCAAGCCTCAATCTCTATCGAAGAGACCAGATGCAGGGTGTCGTCAAACGGCAGATCACCGAGACAGCCAACAAACTCGGGGAGCTACCCATGGTGGATGCCTGATGGCCAATACCCTGTAAACCACTTGATAACCAAAATAACCAAAAATGTAAGAGCTGGTATCAAAAAAATAATTGAACAGCTATACCAGCCTCAGCTATAGCTGTAATATATATCTAATCCAAAACAGCCAAGCTGTAAAAAACAGAGTGCAGCCCTGAGAAAGGCTATGGTGAAAAAAGATGTGAAATCCAAGGTGGCGGCCAAGAAATGGCTGTGATGGTAGGTTAATGGTAAAAATTTTAATAACGACAATTCAAGTGAATTTTGTGCCAAGACCAAGCGGCACCAAATTCACCTGAATCGTTGTTATTAAAATTTTTACCATTAACCTACCATCACAGTCATTTCTTGGCCGCCACCTTGGATTTCACATCTTTTTTCACCATAGCCTTTCTCAGGGCCGCACTCTGTTTTTTACAGCTTGGCTGTTTTGGATTAGATCTCACTTCTTTTTGTATTTGTATACCCCAAAGCCGGCCTATGGCCGGCTTTAGGGCTTTTTAACCTGTCATTTTTTCTTTACTACAGGAAGAAAAAAAGATGAAGCAGGGTGATTTCTTTGTAGCTGACCTCTCTGCAAGGTGATCCTTCTAGCTGATCTCTCTACCGGATGACTTGTTTGTAGCTGAACTTTCTACAGGGTGATTTGTTTGTAGCTGAACTCTCTACAAGGTAATTTCTTCTAGCTGATCTTTCTACAGGGCGATTTGTTTGCAGCTAAACTGCTGAACTCTCTACAATGTAACTTCTTCTAGCTGAACTCTCTACGGGTGGCTTGTTTCTAGCTGAACTCTCTACAGGGTGATTTGTTTCTAACTGAACTCTCTACAGGGTGACTTGTTTCTAGCTGAACTCTCTACAGGGTGATTTGTTTGTAGCTGAACTCTCTACGAGGAAATTTGTTTGCAGCTGAACTCTCTACATGGTAGTTTCTTTGTAGCTGAACTCTCTACAATGTAATTCTTCTAGCTGAACTCTACAGGGTGACTTGTTTCTAGCTGAACTCTCTACAGGGTGGTTTGTTTGTAGCTGAACTCTCTACAAGGTAACTTCGTCTAGCTGATCTTTCTACAGGGTGATTTGTTTGTAGCTGAATTCTCTACAGGGCGATTTGTTTGCTGCTGAACTCTCTACATGGTAGTTTCTTTGTAGCTGAACTCTCTACAATGTAACTTCTTCTAGCTGATCTCTCTACAGGGTGACTTGTTTCTAGCTGAACTCTCTACAGGGTGATTTGTTTGTAGCTGAACTCTCTACAAGGTAACTTCGTCTAGCTGATCTTTCTACAGGGTGATTTGTTTGTAGCTGAATTCTCTACAGGGCGATTTGTTTGCAGCTGAACTCTCTACTTGGTAGTTTCTTTGTAGCTGAACCCTCTACAATGTAAATTCTTCTAGCTGAACTCTCTACAGGGTGACTTGTTCCTAGCTGAACTCTCTACAGGTGATTTGTTTGCATCTGAACTCTCTTACATGGTTGTTTCTTTGTAGCTGAACTCTCTACAAAGTGACTTCTTCTAGGTGATCTATCTACAAGATGACTTGTTTCTAACTGAACTCTCTACAGTGTTATCTGTTCATAGCGGAACTTTCTACTGGGTGATTTGTTTGCAGCTAAACTCTTTGCATGATTGTTTCTTTGTAACTGAACTCTCTACAAGGTAACTTCTTCTAGCTGATCTCTCTACAGGATGACTTGTTTCTAACTGAACTCTCTACAGTGTGATCTGTTCATAGCGGAACTTTCTACTGGGTGATTTGTTTGCAGCTAAACTCTTTGCATGATTGTTTCTTTGTAACTGAACTCTCTATAATGTGACTTCTTCTAGCTGATCTCTGTACAGGATGACTTGTTTCTAACTGAACTCTCTATAGTGTGATCTGTTCATAGCGGAACTTTCTACTGGGTGATTTGTTTGCAGCTAAACTCTTTGCATGATTGTTTCTTTGTAACTGAACTCTCTACAAGGTAACTTCTTTTAGCTGATCTCTCTACAGGGCAATTTGTTTGTAGCTGAATTCGCTACAGGGTGATTTATTTGAGCTGAACTCTCTACATGATGGCTTCTTTGTAGCTGAACTCTCTATTAGGTACCTTCTTCTAGCTGATCTGACTACAGGGTGACTTGTTTGTAGCTGAATTCCCTACAGAATAACTTGCAATGTAATATAACTGTGTAAATTATACATGCAGCTGAATGCTTTATTAGGGTGACTGTTCTATTAGAGTATCTCGATCTCGCATTTGCTGCACGTAGTTTCCTTTCGAATGATAACTCAGTGATTTGTAATCCGATTCTTCTGTACTACTGCAAGAACTTTCTATGATGATTATTCCAGCTACATACTGATTTTCAGCGCGTTGCTCTAAGCGGTTTGCCTGGTAGACACGAAAACTAATAGTTTTTTTATTCATAAAAATCGATCGCGTAATTTTGACACAGGTTGGGTTTTGTGTCATATCTCCATGGTCTTTATCCCGATTCTTTTCAAACCACAAAAAGGCACTCCTACGATGGCTGCTCCATCTACATATCAATTTTCAACTGATTCCTCCAAAGGGTTTACCCTGTAGGCGTGACAGACCTTCGACCTTATTTTATGCAAATAATCGGTAATAACTCCATGAATGTTCATTGGATTCCTACCAAAGTTGGTATGGAGATCCGCCTTAATGAGCCCTTTAAATGTGCCAAATTTCAGCCCAATCCGAGCATGCATTCGTGTTTTATGGCGAAGTGTGCGAAATGAAGATGAAGAAGAAAAAAACGAAGAAATTAAAACGAAATTTTGTTTGCTCGTATCTCGGAAATGGCTGGAGCGATTTTCTTTAAATTTGGTATGTAGACTCCCCTAACTGGGCGGCACGTCTAACAAATTTGGTTCCAATCGGATAAGGGATCACAGAGCTACATAGGTGTGAAAATTGCGTTTTCTTTCTTCCTGTTAATATACTCACGGTGTGGCGCGCCGGCTTCTTGGGCCGCACGACACACTATCGTGTGTCTTGATATCATGTTCTCCACACAGAGATCTATGGAGTACTTGGTATTTTGGAAAATTGTTTCTTACAAGAAGCTACATGGGAACCAGAAAAAAACATAGAACCAGGTACTGGCAATAATTATGACAATATACTGTGGCTATATTTTTTTATTATACTCATGCTGGACTTACAATCATCCAAGTCCTGAGGATGACATAGTTAGGGAGTATGTAGCTCTATTATGTATTGAATTAGATAGGTCGTCAAAAGCTTACTGCACCAAGCACAGACATTTTACAATTCCATTTAGATTTGATGTTTTCAAGTTTTTGTTTAAGGATTATAACAAGAATTTGTATTCACACGATTTTGACCCTAGCAAGGGGGACCAATTTAGCAAAGAAGATAACAGCGATGACTCACGTTATGGACATAAAATTGTGTTCCCCCTTAAGGTAAGGTTGTCTTTACAGAGGTCCCCACCAAATGGATTCATTATGAATCCAGATGGTACATACACACCTAAACCTAGGCCACTTGCAGAAACATTGTCAGTACAAGCAGTAAAGGCTAACTACTAGCCTACATGTATAATTGAGTTTTGTATTGCATACCATAATAGCAGCTAGCTCATGCATTACTTGAGTTTTGTAAGTAGCTAGCTATGTATGACATCCAAGGAACATTCTCAGGACAGTTCATCAGTTTGGCATAAGCCTTTTATTTATCTGTACATCTAGCTATCATCAGTCTGGGGAAAATAAGGTGATGTACATGTAAGCATGCATGTATTATGATATCATACTTTTGCTTATACATACAGGTTTAATGTAGTTTGTGGTGTTTGGGTAGCATTGCTACTGCCATAACAAACAAAATTAAAAGTCATTTCATATGAGAAAGGATGTATACAATATATGTAGGAGTCTATGTTATTTGGTGGCTTCATGACTGCCTCTTTTTTGTTGGCATGACTTTTCACATGACTTTATCCTTTGTTTATAGCTGGGTTGTGCCATTTGGACTGAGCTGGCCCCATGTAGGGGTCATAACTTAATATCTGGCCATCTGTTCTTTTGTGGCAATTATGGTTGTGGCCATTTGGACTGAGCTGGCCCCATGTAGAAGTCATCTGGCCATCTGTTCTTGTACTCCAATCATGTGCAGCTATACTCACTCTCTAGTGTACTGTTATTGACTGGGTTTAAAATGGTAGATATGATCTCTGACTAGTTGTACTGGATAGTATAGTGCGAGACATTAGAAATGACCAAAAACTTCCGGTGAAATAACTTACGCACATTGTATTAAAACTCGCTAATAATCGAGATCCATACTGACGCAACTATGATGCACTATGACACCAACAACGAGATTCATGGCGCTGTTTGTTACGGAGATATGGTGTGATATATTCTAGCCAATCAAATTGTGTGCGGCTCGTTTGATATGGTTACGTTGTCTAGGTGATAATTTTGCATGCCGTATACTCGTCCGCCTAATTACGTATACTTATTGATTAATTGATCTCGCTGTTCATTGTGTAAGAAGAAATATCAAACAGGGAATGTTGAAACACAGAACACCTGTGTCAAGAAAGCATACAAAAGCATTGAAAACCAAGCCAAAAGTGATGCGCGATATCAAACAACAAAGACGCGAGTCTTCTCTTAATGAATCCATTGAAACAACTATGGAAATGGACTCTTCTACATCATTGGATGATTCTTTTGCTCTGCCTGCCCCAACAGAGCTCTCAAATTATTTGAGCGATGTATCCAGCGAAGAGGAGGCGGAAGATGACGATTATTATGGAGAACTGTCAGATGAAGAAAGATCGTCTATTTACAAAGATTGGTTAAGTGAATTGGAGCTAGAAGACATTAAGATGTTATCAATGCTACTGTATGATAACTATAGAAACCGGTTTGGTTTGTTAAAAACATTTGCTGCCAAGGAAGTGGCCCTATGTTTGGGATGTGGAGATAAAACTGTGAGAAGATGGAGAAAACAAAACCGGTTTGTTAAAAACATTTGCTGCCAAGGAAGTGGCCCTATGTTTGGGATGTGGAGATAAAACTGTGAGAAGATGGAGAAAACAATTCCTTGCTGATTCTAGTAAATTCACTGTTGATGGCAGGGGTAAACAACCAGGAGGTAAAGCAATAGATGAAGAAGAATATTGTGATTTAGCATTAGAGTGTGTACGAGCTAATTCGTATGTCAAGGGTGAGCCAAACATGACTGCAGCAACCTTCTGCAATTGGTTAAATAATACCTTGTTGCCACAAGTTGCTGAGCACTATCCAAACACACCATCCAGCGTATCCCAACGTACAGCGGTTCGGTGGTTGCATTGTTTAGGGTTTCAAAAGGTCGATTCTAAAAGGGGGATATATATTGATGGCCACGAACGACAAGATGTTGTAGACTACAGGAAAATTTACCTTAAGAAACATCTGGTATGGGCTTCCACACATGCACTACCACCACCGTGTATCGATGAACCACCTGCCCAGCCTTCTGATAAAAAGAAGTTGGTATTAATTTTCCATGATGAAAGCATATTTCATTCAAATGATGATCAAGGATGGATGTGGGGTGAAAAAAACAAAATTGTCATAAAACCAAAAGGCCAGGGACGGGGAATAATGGTTAGTGACTTTATTGAAGAACATAATGGATATTTAAGGCTGACCGAAGAATTTGCTCAGGGAAAAATTAGGTATCCTGATTTGAAACAGGAAGCCAGGGTATTATTGAGATTTGGTTCTGATTATGAAGGCTATTGGAATAGCGATAAATTTTTGATTCAAGTTCGGGATGCCATTAAAATAGCTAAAGTTAAATATTCTCCAGAGGAATATAATGTGTATTGGTTTTTTGATCAAAGTTCTGGCCATACTGCTTTTTCAGACAATGCATTGGTTGCAAGCAGAATGAATGTTAAACCAGGTGGGAAACAGCCTGTCATGCATGATACAAATTATATGGGTGTTTCCTATACAATGGTACTGTCGGATGGTACTCCAAAGGGAATGAAGCTTGTTTTGAAAGACAGAAAGTATGACACTACCAGTATGAAGGCAGACGACATGCGTAAAGTATTGCAGGAAATAAGTATTGCAGGAAATGCATGATTTTAAATATGAAAAAACTAAATTAGAAAAACTACTGTTACGGCATGATTATGAAGGCTTTTTTATTCCTAAATTCCATTGTGAATTAAATCCCATTGAGAGAGTTTGGGCGGAAAGCAAGAAGTATACAAGAGCACATTGTGATTATTCGTTTAATGGTTTAGAAACTACAATTAACCCTGCCCTCAACAGTGTACCACTGGATTTCATCAGAAAGTACTTTAGAAAGATGAGGGACTATATGGCAGCTTATAGAGAGGGATTAATTGCAGGTCCAGAGTTAGAGAAAATAATCAAGAAATACAAGTCCCATCGAAAAGTACACGAAGACAATAGTTAGTGTATCTTGATAATTAAAGTGAATTTCCAAAAACTGTCTTACCATTTTTTTATGTTTTATGTGTTGTACTGATATCCTAAGTTTGACAAGCATCCTGCAATGTGTGTACATAGAAAAGTTACATTTGTAAATTATGAAAAACTGATATAACTGGTCAACCATAACATATTTTAAAAATCCGTTTTACCAAAAGTTGTGCTTTGATGTCTTCTCCATTGCACCAGAAAAGCAAACTTGGAGGGTACACCTATAAGGAGAAAAAGTGAGTTATGTAAATAATTGACTTTTGTGGTAAATACATCATTGCACAAAATCTGTGTCAAAGTATGGCTTCAACTTCCGGCAGTGAAGCCACACATGTGTGTTCTAGTATCAGTCCAAGTTTGGTAATGATTGAACAAATACAAAGCTAGTTATGACAACAACATTGATAGTCAAACATTTTGGTCGTTTCTAATGTCTTGCACTATATATGGTAGCACATTATACTTTTAAAGAGTTGCAGTGGATGAAGACTTAAGTGCTACATGTCAGTTTATAGCTACCTGCATGCAGGAAAACTAAGCCGTCATTCACCCTGGGTGTAATTATAGACTTCACCAAGTACCAGCCCTATTGTTGATGGCTCCATCAGCAAAGTCACTATTATACTAAATCCAACCTGCTGCTAGCTGTGGCATACATCAAGGTGATCACTGAAGAGTGGTCTGTGTACCACATCACTGCTGGCTATATCCACACTGCATGCTATATCTTAAAAAATCGACAACTAACAAATTCAATTGCTGCTTGCTTAGAATGTGGTATAACTACCAAGAAGCATTTAATTTATCAATATGTGAATGGCATTGCTTAGATATTACATTAAAGCTACATGCAGCTACAAAATCTACCACATAGGAAAATTGTGTCTATCTAGCCATCAGAGACATGTGAATTACCTTTCAGGCATTTGTTTATTTATACAGTGTCCTCACCTGTTTACAGCATAGTTACTAGTTGATAGGAAGTAGTGCTGAAACAAATAGCAATTTTTACTATTCGAATAGTTGTGAACAAATCGACCGAATATTCGATTATTCTTAAGCTTATACTTCTATTAAATAAGTACTGAAACCTTTTGTTAGGGAGCAAGGTAAACCCTAAGAGCTATTGCTATCCTTTCTAAAATAGAATTTTTACAGCATAGATACATCACCTCTTTCTTAGTGAAGGAAAGGTGTAACAATAAAAACCTGGACGTCATCTTATTTGCCTGCTCAAGAGGAGTTGGAAAATCTTTGCTTCGTTGCAGTAGATCCAAGGACACGAAAGTTATAAGCATTTGTTTACGTTATGTCGAAGCGATCGTATGTGATCGATTTTTCTTCACAAATTTTGCATTTGTATGCAGTGAAGAAGTGTGAGTAAAGGAAAACCTTACCCAGTAATTCATTCCCCTGTTCATGGCGAACACGATGGTGAAAAGTTTAGCTCTGTAACTCCCAGAGTGTTTGGCATATGAAGCTGAACCTTTGCCAGTGGGTACACTTGTCTACGTAGATTATAAATATTCAATAAACAGGAATTCGGAAAAAATGCGATTATGTTCTGTTTTTGCAGATGCGGTCACATATTTAACCTGCTGTTGTCTTTAGCATGTATCAAGAAAATCACTGAAGGATGACCTGTGTGCCTCACTACTGAATACAAAATATACATCAAATCAACCAGTAACAATTTAAATTGCTGCTTGCTTAGAAGGTGGTATAACTGCCAAGAATAAATTAGTAAAATCAATAGGTGCATTGTTAGTTAAATGTTAGTTAAAAGGTGGAGATGAAGACTGAAATACAATCATGCCAGTTTAAAGCTATAGCAGCTACAAAAGCTACCATGAGAAAATTATATCTAGCCATCAGAGACATGTGAATAACAGAAACTTAAATTTTAAAAATCCTAGGAATTGGTTTATACAGTGTCTTCACCTGTTTACAGCATGGTCACTAGTAGATAGGAAATACATCTTCAGTCATGATACATCCCACTTACATGTGTAGTTATGCAAACCTTTTATGTCACTTTAAGTTGGGTGTTCATCTTAGCTTGTATAAAATATAGGACGCTCCCTGATATATAAATGGCACACAACATTACCATATTGCCAAATGTTGTCAACAACTATAGATGGTTGCCAAGCAGGAGTTGCCAAACAGTTGCTTAACCACTACTAAGTCAATGCTACATTCACAAACCTACATTTCAAATACGTAGTGGCAACTACCTTTAGTGGAACTCCTATAATTAATGCGTTCCCACAACTTGTAATTGTACACAATAATGTTTGTTGCAACACTATAAAACCTATTAATAATAGTTTAATTTATAACAATAATACTGATGTTTGCTTAGATGCCACATTGGGCAGAACCAATTCATAAAAAAAGAAGATTATCTACTTTGTATTAAAATTTAATTGTACAGTTTGTAGCATTGCCGGAAGTCCGTTTGTGGCAGTTTTTGAGGAAACCTACTCTTCCTTGGACTCCATTGGCAGAGTAATTGACTGCTCTATTAGAGTATCTCGATCTTGCTGTAGGTCACTTGTTTTTGCCCATTAGCCACACTTCTTTACGCAACAGAGCAATGCTCTTCATGGTGAACTTGAACATCGAGTTGAACGCACGCCCTTGTGTCTGGGATAGCCTTTGTGGTTAAATGCGAAAATATACTAGCCAGTCTGTACGTTATGTGGAAAAGAAGCTGTTTAAATTAATTATTGTAAGTGTACAGCAACTCTCTGCGAATCTAATGATACTAGAATATATCCATTTCACAGAAATTTTGGCATGTCAAAATGGCCTAAAACAAACACACAACAAAACAGAATTACAGCATGCTAGAAAGAGAAAGGCATCCACAGAAGAAGATTCTGGTGACTGTCATAGTGGTACATGTAAATTCACTCAATACCAAAAGAAAAAAATTCCACAGAAGTTGCTTTTTCTGTGATAAACCTGGGGAGTTTTTATCAAAAGCATCTACATTTCAACTTGATTCTAGAGTTCGGCAAAGTGCAACAAAGTTGCAAGACAAGCAGCTGCTTGCTAAATTAAGTGCATGAGATTTAATTGCTCAAGATGCTGTGTATCACCAACAATGCCTTGTAGCCTTGTACAATAGAGCTAGAGAAGGAAAAGCATGTGATGAGTATGATGTACATGCAGTGAACCATGGTGTTGCATTTGCAGAATTAGTATCCTATATTGAAGAAACCCGAAATGATAAATTCAGTTGTACCCATCTTCAAACTTGCAGACTTAGTAAATCTGTATAGCACTAGGTTGAAACAGCTTGGAACTGATGTAGAACAATGAATTCACTTTACCAAGCTCAAAGACAAGATTTTAGGCTACTTTCAAGACATGGATGCTCACAAGCAAGGCCGTGATGTAGTTCTCATTTTCAATGAAGATGTTGGCTCAGCATTGAAAAAAGCATGCGAACATGATGTTGATGATGATGTACTTAGTCTTGCAGGCTGCTAATATAGTAAGTAGAGATATGCTTAAAATGAATAACCAATTCAATGGTTCATTTGAAAGCAATTGCCAGGAGTCTGTGCCAGCATCTCTTCTAGCACTGGTAGCTATGGTACTCAATGGGACAAATATTAAAGCTCAGTCAGATTCAGCTACTCCCCAGCCTGTTCTCACCATTTCACAGCTGCTAATGTTCAACAGCTTAGTTCGTCGTCGTAAGAAAGACTCTCAAGAGTGGCATGGGTTCGGCCTAGGACTCTCTTCAGTGCTGACTTCGTCAAACCTACTAACCTTTCCCAAAAGCCACCAAACCAGGGTGTGCGCTTGGGAATGAAGCGCCATTCAACACCCCTCTTGGCAAGGTTATCTGCTAATGCTGCAGATGACAGTACACTCTGCAGTTCCTCCCCGGCAGCTAAAAAGGTGGTAGCATTGTCCGATATCATCACTTTCGAAAGAGATCTCCTGCTGGTAAATCGTTGAAATGTCTGCAAAAAACACTCATGGGTTAGATCAATAACAATTTCCAGATGCGCAGCTCTGGATACAGCGCATGTGAACAGACAGACATACACTTTCTGTTCACCATCACTGCAACGAACATAGAGAGCACCAGTAAAGTCCACTCCGGTCACTTCAAATGGGTGGACGGCATTAACCCTGCACTTAAGGAGCGGTGGAGGGTCTGGTGTCTGGTATGGTCTACCTTGTGGTGTTGCTGAATGTGTGTGTGGAGTATGATAAGTTTGGTGAAGTGGTGCTTTGATGGTAACAAATACGGAAACTTGGCAAGTTCTGACAATGGGGCATTGTGAATTCGCCCGCCACATCTAAGCAGTTGGTCATCATCTAAGAACAGCCTCAGTTGTTGCACCAAAGGAAGGCGGCTATGAGATAACGATTGGAGATTAGCAATCTCTTCAGGAAACACTTCATGTTGGATTGTGTATAGCCACTTCAGTTTAGCCTTTGCGAGTTCAAATGTTGTCAGATGTCCCGTATTGTGAGAAAGTTGCCGTGTTGTGTTAATAAAGTGAAGTACATATGCAGTGACTGCAAGTAGTTTCTGTAAACTACTGTACTTGGTGACATCCATGACCTGCAAAAAATTTGCTGGTGAGGTCAGAGCAGAGTGAACAAGAATTTGTTCAATTGGTTGGTCATCCAATTCCTCTTGCATCTGAATGAGTAGTGTTTCTGATGATGGATTCCAAGTTGGCCATTGATCTTGTAACAGCAACCATGATGGACCTTGTTGCCAAAGAGCTGCTGAAGCCAATTGCTGGGTACTGATTCCTCTAGTTAAGAGGTCAGCAGGATTATCTGCTGATGGACAGTACTTCCAGTTGGTAGAGATTGATCGTATTTCACTTACCTTGTGATCAACAAATGGCTTCAGTTTCTTCTGGCTGGTGATCCAGTACAAGATGATTTGACTATCAGACCACAGATATAAGACGCAGTCAATACTTAAGGAAGTTCTAACAAATTCACTTAACCTTGCTGCAAGTACTGCTGCCATCAGTTCCAACTTGGGTAGCGTGATTTGCTTAAGTGGGACTGCTCTGGACTTTGACATCACAAATGAAGCAGGCTGGTTGTTCTGTTGTATGTAAGCAGCTGCTCCGTAAGCCTTGAGACTTACATCTGCGAACACATGGAGAACTGTGGTGGTGTTCTCAGGTGGTGGAATAGAAGCAGCATACTTGCGAGGCAATGAGAATGTCATAGCATCAGTAATGTTACCAGCAATAGTATGCCACTCCATATTGAGTGGTGTGTAAAGTGGTGCATCCCAATCAACACATTCCTGCCACAGTTGCTGGAGGGCTATGCTCATCTGTAGGGTCTGATAGCCATAGGAAGTGTGTGTTATCTCTGTCAGTTTCAGCAAGGTAGACATGAAGAAAAGCCTTTTCGATGTCAGCCGAAAAGGCAAAACTATGTTGGCGGAAACGGAGAAGGATTGCACAGAGGTCATTGAGAAATGGAGGGCCTGGGTGTAAACAGACTTGGTGTATCGGAGGACTGCTTACAGCTGCAGTCATACACTATTCTGATTGGTGTTGTGGCTGATTCCTTCCTCACAGGATGGTGAGGGATATAGTGTACGTTGGCCTGACTGCTAGTGGTATTCACCTTCTCAATATAACCTCGTTTCTCCTGCTCCTTGATGATTTCTCCATACATCTTCAATAGCCCTGGTGTCTTAGCTAGCCGGAGTGCCAGCGACCTGGTACGCCTGGAGCATACGGTGTAGTTAGATGGCAGTAGTGGGTGACTGTCTTTCCACGGGAAACATAGGCTGTATGTTCCATCAGGCTGCTCAGTGATGTGTGTGTGCATATATTGTCGAAGAAAGACATCATCCAGGGTTTCTCCTGTTGGCACAGTACCTACAGATTCTGACTCCCAAAACACATCCATACCTTCAGTCACACTGGTACACGATAGGATGGCAATATGAAGGTTAGTAGTCTCCACAGGGTGGGACAAAGGGAGTGGGCCAGACAGTAGGTAGCCAAGGTGTGATTGCACAGCGGTAGGTCCTTCACCCCGAACTATGCAGTCTTGGACGAACTGCCAGTAGAAGTCTGCACCTATGAGGACAGAAATCTCAAAGTTCTCATCTGAGGTCACTGGATGGGCAACTTAGCTAAAATTGATGAAGTCAACAGGTAGCCATATGAATCAGAGGACTTGCCTAGGGATGACAAGGCCCTCATGTGCTTCTCTACTGAATCATAAAAGGCTTGTAAACCACATAAACTGTTGGATGGCTTCCCTAAATTAAGAAGTGCTTCCATGTGAGCATTGACAAGTTTGTAAGACTGGCCAAACCTGTCCTTCAGCGCAAGGTGATAGAGTGTTCATAATTGTGGTCAGTGAGGGGGAAACCGGCAATGACACGAGAAGCATCACCATGCAATTGTGCACGTAAATAGTTAAATTTTTGCACACCACTAAGGCTTGGATTCAAATGGACTGCTGCATTGAATGAATCCCAAAACGTTTGCCATTGTAGGGAATCTCCGCTGAAAGTGGGGAGAGATAACTTAGGAAGCCGGCTGACGTTTTGGAATGCATGTGGTGTAGCTGATGTGTCATGTGTATGCATACTGCTAAGACTCACGTGTACTGGCTCTGTGTGAGTTGTACCACTTAGGGTGTCAGCTGCTGAGGTGGGTGGCAACACTGGCGGTGAGGATACTACAGGTGGAGGAGGTAGACCCGCCTTGCGGATGAACTCGGCAAGAAAGGCAATCCTTTCTTCTAGAGTGAGCTGGTAAGTGTCAGCACTAATCGTTTCCTCCTCAAACACCTCTTCTGCTTCTATCTTCGCCGCGATGGCGGAATCCAGTTCTATGATCTGGTCGCGCTTCGTCCGGAGTTGGGCAAGGGTGGTGACGGCCATCAGCTTCCTTGGTTCTGTGATGGATTCGGAACTAATTCCCTCGAGGTCCGCGGAAATCATATCTTCGACCTTCGCAATGAGCTTGGTGACTCTTCCCTTCAAGCCTCGCCATTTGGAATGGAGGCGCTGGTTTTCATCCATCTTGCAAAGTAGTAGAAATGTTCCGTCACAGCAACACAATCAGCGTTTAGGCACAGCGGCAATGCTCTGCTTCGTCACAGCACCAATGTGGAGTATAGTGGCGTAAATGTGCGAGATCAGAACGAAGCTACTGCACGTGTTCACACTGAATACCAACTGATCTAATGTGTTAGAATCACACATATGCATAACAATTACAACAGCTAATAATAGTAACAGACTAACAGTCTACAATGTTAATTGTGTTAATCACTGTCCGTGACATTACTGGCGCTTACAAAAATGGTTATAACTCACCAACGGATTAAGCTATGGAGCTGAAATTTTCACCATCGTGTTCGCCATGAATAGGGGAATCAAATACTGGGTAAGAGTTTCCTTTACTCATCCTTCCTCACTGCATGTAAAGGCAAAATTCGAGACGAAAAATCGATCGCATACAATTGCTTCGACGTGACATAAACGAATGCTCATAACTTATGTATCCTTGGGTCTACTGCAATGAAACATAGAGTTTCCAACTCCTCTTGAGCAGGCGAATAAGATGATGTCCAGGTTTTTATTGTTAGACCTTTCCGTCACTAAGAAAGAGGCGTTTAAACAATTTACAGAATTTTTTCAATAATATGCAAGTATGCTTTATACTGTAAATTTAGGCTTGTGCAATTATGTCCTGTTTTCACAGATCCGGTCACAAATTAATATCTCAGTAGAGAAATCAGCTAGAAGCAAGTTGTCCTGCAAAGAATTCAACTTTGTCAGTTAGAAAAAAGTCACTGTGTAGAAAAATCAGATACATTTTAAATCACCCTGTAGAAAGGTCAGCTTGAAACATATCACGCTGTAGAAAGATCAGTTAGAAACAAATCACCCTGTTGAGAGAGATCAGATAGAACCTAGTCACCCTGTAGAGAGTTCAGCTAGAAACATTTCACCCTGTAAAGAGATCTGCTATATTTCAAATCACCCTGTAGAAAGATTAGCTTGAAACAAATCATTTTGTAGTTAGAAACAAGTCAACCTGTACAGAGAGAACATCCTCTAGGGAGACAATTCACTGAGTAGAAAAATCAGATACATTTCAAATCACTCTATTGGTCAGCTTGAAACATATCACCCTGTAGAAGGATCAGTTATAAAAACAAATCATCCTGTAGAGAGATCAGATAGAACCAAGTCACCCAGTAGCGAGTTCAGCTAGAAACATGTCAGTCTGTAGAGAGATCAGCTACATTTCCTTATTGCATTACTATACATATGAAAACCTGGATTGTATTATAACGCATTAGACAGTACATTAGCCATATCTCAGGGGCAGCGGAGAGGGGGGGCTGCAGCCCCTGTGAAAAAATTTATGGAGGGGTTTAACCCCACTAAAATTATTTGTAGCTGTGATGGAGAGCCTAGCTCAATAACATCAATAATTCGAGATACTCTAATAGAGCAGTTAAAATTGAGATACTCTAACAGAGCAGTTAAAGTACCGTATTTCTATATTTATAAACTGTTAAAAATAATTCGTCGAAGCTAGCATCCGACGAAAATTAATTACGCAAAAAATTTTTACCAACGTAATATTAGAGAAGTTGAATAAATTCGGTTAACTGCTTTCTGTCCACCTGGATCGAAGCTTGGCCATTGGCATTTCAAGAGTATGTCTTTGCTGCAGTATTTTAATAAAACAAGAATGGCCTGCCGTTGGGTCCTCGCCTGGGGATTTCACCGCCAGCGATAGCGTTGGCAATGATGCCATGCCATATGATAGACAGCTACTACAAGACCCATTAAATGAAGTATGTATATATACGAATATGTAAATTGCATGGAATGAGCTTCTAGCTACAGCAATTCCACTCCAGTACACTTGGCTTGAGTCTGTGGCTAGCGGACAACTCTCAGGGTGCAGCCTCCATGGAATGGAGATGCCACACTTAAGTTTCACTGCTTGTTATTCTACTTCTCCTATATACAAAAAGGACAGACGAATTAATAAAGCTACATAATTCATTGTTAAAAAATTTTCGTCCCTTGAGGACACTGGTGAAAAATTTTTAACACGAAAATTTAACTCGTGAAAATTTCTCAGCTTATATTTATAGAAATACGGTATTATTATTATACAGACATCAATCAGGAGTATAAAGTACATGATTAGTTAACAAACTAAATGTTTGTTAATTAAGTAGTTAGTAGAGATTTAAAATTATCAACATTATCAGTTTCCACAAGGTGATCACTAAATGTTAATTACGTAGTTAGTAGAGATTTAAAATTATCAACATTATCAGTTTCCACAAGGTGATCAGGTAGGTGATTCCATAATCGGATTGCTCTTGGAAAAAAATGAATGCATGAAAGAATCAATCCTTGAGGGTAAGTGTAGGAATTTCTTGTTACTACTACGGGTGATACTGGGAACTTTACGAAGGATATGATCACAAAGGATATCTACATACTGATTAATAATTTTATGAAACATAACCAAAATCGAATCATCTCTTCGTCTCTCCAATGATTACCAATCAAGTTGATTTAGCATAGCTGTAACACTGGAATATCGAGAATAATCGCTAAATACAAATCTGGCAGCCTTCCTTTGAATCATCTCAATTTGGTGAATGTTAGTGTGTAAGTGGGGTGCGATATATCAAAAAAATATCGATATCGCAATAATTTGTTAATATCATTATCGTATCGATTTCTATATACCACTTTAGCAGATTTTGATATTATCGATAATTATTGAAGAATATTTCAATAAATCAACAGCATTTAGTGTGTGATTGCGCAATCACGCTAGAAATGAATCATCTCTTCGTCTCTCCAATGATTACCAATCAAGTTGATTTAGCATAGCTGTAACACTGGAATATCGAGAATAATCGCTAAATACAAATCTGGCAGCCTTCCTTTGAATCATCTCAATTTGGTGAATGTTAGTGTGTGTGACCAGATGACTGCAGAATATTCACAGATGGGGCGGATGTATGTCTGGTAGCATTTAATTAACATCCTGTGTGCACTGACCAAAGTTCCATCAAAAAAATTCCAAGGCAGAGTTTGCTCGACCAATAATTCCTGAAATATGTGTGGACCAGGACAAATCAACTGAAATTGTTAGACCGAGGTACTGAGCAGATTGTACTCTCTGTATCACATATTCATTCAACCTGTATGACATACAAAAGGAGAGGAATTTTTTTCTGTTGACAGTTTTTTTTAATGCTTCCAAGTATAAAATTGTATTTACAACAATCAAGTAGTTACAGTAAACAAAACTTAAGTAAAATCAGTTCATTAAACGTGACTCCACCCTAACTAGATCCATTGGAAGTGGAGTTCTGTCAAATTGACCTGATGATGACCAAGCACCACGGATGCAAGCAGTAGCAGAATGCAGCAAAGACAGCAATGGAGCCAGTCTAGAGTAACTGAGTAATTATCCTCCCACTTATTGGACAAAAGAGAAGCCAGACATTTCTAAAGATAGTTGCTTCATGAGCCAGACCTCCAGTAGCAGAAAAAACCAAGGGAGAGAATGAGGCGTGTTTCTTATAGAACGTTCGCTGTCACATTACATACTCTAACCGAACAGTCAAGACAGAATTTATATGACCATATTGGGAGCATAATGGGACATGACTGGGCATAATTGCATAATAGGGAAAAATTTTTGAGGCATTCCTCAAAAGCATATGTAACCTAATTTTAGAAAATTGTCGACATCCGCACAATTTTCAAAATGCATTTTATTTGTTCTTTGTTTTCTGCAGGGACAGAGGAATGGACTACCTAAGTTTCAGCTTCATAAGTTAAGCAGCATTAGAAATACAGCACTAGACAGCTGGACGAGCATATAAATTGATATGTACAGAAGCTATCTTGAAAAGAACCTACAGGCGCATACATAAACCATCATAACTTACTGATACAATGGCATACGGAGTTGAATTTCTCACTCATTGTGTTCGCCATGAATTTGTGCATCCACCAAGGTATAGATTTAGCCCCAGGCATGCTTCGGTGATTGAGAAGTGCGTCACTTCTTACAGGAGATGGTGACGCAGTGAGCCTGCCACGGAGTCTGCTTCCACAACCTGTAGTCACTGTACTCAAACTGAATATGCTGATACTGTTCCATTGTCACCGGTTCCAGTGACATCCATGGTCACTCAAATCACACAGCCCTCATCTTCTGTCAGTATGGGGAAACAAACTGATAACTCTACATGTATAGAGACGAATTTGATACCAGTCAGTGTCCCATCCCCTACGACTACGTCTGATCAGCCAGTGATTACCTCTTCTATAGTTCTCTCTGAGGAGCAGTTCAGTCAATTACTTAGTAGAATTGGCCCCTCAAGAAGTCCCCCAATGATTATGACGTGGAGCACAGGCACCCCTCATATGGTGGTGACCGACACCGTTGGTTATACAGGTTGAACTATCAGTTTCTCCCATAGAAGTAGCTCAAGAAGTAGGGATCATCGGTATCCTGATCACTCACTTGCTGTGGATATAAGCAGTGTTGGACATGTTACTTTGTAAAAGTAACTAGTTACATATTACTTGCAACTGAACTACATATTACCCATATAATAAAGTAACTATAATAATATTACATATTGTATTACTTTGTGTCCACAGCCTTAAGCTGTCACGTGTGAAACTACCATTTTATCACGTGACATGATTGCGTTGTTTGACGATGTGCAAATCTTGGGTATAAGCAAGAAGCTAGTGAATAAGCTTCACTCAGTAGGCTTTGTTACTTCGTAGTGGCTAGGCGTTACTCAGTGGATTACTAATGAGATTAGTAACTTCGTTACTTACAGTAATAATATTACATAATATTAGACTCGTTACAGTAACTTCATTACTTAGGTAACGCGTTATATTCACAAGTAAAGTAACTTCAATTATATTACCTGTCTTTACAGCATATTTCGTTATATTACTTTGTTACTAATATTACGTAATGCGTTACTCCCAACACTGGATATAAGGTATGTACACTATAGCCTTGTTATAGTGCAATAATGCACTCATATCCCAACTACTGCTTCCCTTCCAGGATTACTATAACTATAGGGAATTAGTTGAGGAAATGTTGGCCTGATTGGATTTGAGAACTTTTTGAATATTGAGATTTTGGGTGTTGCATTGGAAATGCAAGCTGCATAAGAATCAATCAGTCTTGTTTCCTAAAGAATATATTGCCATGCTAATGGAGATAAACCACTAGCTAGTTGTATCCCAAGCACGGGTGCCATTGGGTGGAGAATTTCATTTTTCTTAAGTCATATCCCCACTATTTTTCCACTGTGCCCAGAAGGTGGATAATAATTGATAGGTGACAAGTTACCTAAGCCATGCAATAATGCTTAATAATTAAAGTATTGCTCACAATTATGACAATGCTGATCCATATAAATGTTTCGATTAGACATATGCATGTTTCTCAATTAGGTATTCTTTGAAATTAAACTTTCCATAAAGTTACAGGTAATGAAAGGCCACTATTATAGCTAAATTGGATCATGTAACACCTCATGACTCTAATAAATTCAGACAGTTACTAGTGTGATGGCTGGTAGAAGATTCTATTTAAAGATCACCCTGAGGATTGCCAACCATCTAGTCTTGTGCCCATAGGGTCTGGTGAGTTACGCTACGTTTTTGGGCCTGCCGCCAGATTGTTTATACATTTGTATCCATGGTTCCAGTTGGCTATCTTCGTCATTCTAGCCTATCAAATTGCATTACAGCTGAATTAAAACGTCTGATTGCTCAGAAAGGAAAAATGGTGTACGGCCCAAAACTCTTGCGGACCCTACTAACAATGCAGTGGGTGGGGTCTGGGTACAACACTACCAGCCATCATGGTTGCATTCTCGGGGGAATTGCTACGAGGTAAGTATTGTGTAAATGCTATAGATGGCATAATCATAAAATGGTAGGAATGCTTATTCCGCTGTTCCATTATTCTTTGTTTTAATGGATCCCTAGAAGAACTGAAATTGGAGTTACACACATTGACCTGCAATACTTACTGGGCTTATCAAGAACAGCATCACTAAAACATATGTAGACTTTGCAAGGAGGTTGGGTCTTTCTTTATATGGTTTGTATGAATTATGCAATAATGCATAATTGTACAAAATATGCAATAATGTTTGTAGCTTATGCCAATGCGGGAGTAGAAATTGAATGGTTGGGTTGTACAAATAAATGTGAAATGTAGCTCACTCTACATAAATAATTTATCATGGTACAAAACTAAAATGTAATTTAATGCAAAGCTGTAACAATCTTTACTCGCAATAAGAGAACTAGTTCCTTGATAGCTTAGTGCTGGCGTGGGCAAACGCCTATAAGTCACAAATTTAAATGAATATGGTTGTTATCGTACCTTGTATTGTGAATATGTAGCATGACTCGAAAGGTCAGCTTTAGCCATTCGAACATGTTCAACTGCCCGGGGTCACGAAGGGGAGGTGCTGACCATGCAACAACCCTCACCACCACTACCATATGTGACCTAATTTTAGAAAACCGTCAATATCCGCACTATTTTCAAAATGCATTTTATTTGTTCTTTGTTTTCTATAGGGACAGAGGAATGGACTACCTAAGTTTCAGCTTCATAAGTTAAGTAGCGTTGGAAATACAGCACTAGACAGCCGGATGAGCAAATAAATTGATAAGTACAGAACCTATCGAGAAAAGAATCTACAGGCGCTTACATAAACCATCATAACTTACTGATACAATGGCGTACGGAATTGAATCTTCGCTCATTGTGTTCGCCATGAATTTGTGCATCCACCAAGGTATAGTGTTTGCCCCAGGTATGCTTCGGTGTTCGAGAAGGAAGGCAAATTCACTGAAAAATGATCGTCGGTAAATTCTTTCGTCACCACAACGTAAACAAACGTCTGTAACTTTAAAATCATTTCGTGTATGGAAATGAAACAAAGATGTTTGTACTCCTTATGAACAGGCGAACAAGATGATGCCCAGGATGTATCCATTGGAGGCTTAGTTCGCCCACCAGTGACGCGATAAAAACTTGCATAATTTTTTTTTGGAGCTTGCTTTTTTTACCCATAATTTTTAAATGCGTTTTATTACAAAGTACTGTTGTGCGTATATCGACGGTTTTCCAAAATTCGGTCACATATTAATATCATTTGAACCTTAATAACTTTGCTAGATTTTGTATATAGGAGATATTGATGCTAGACCAATAGTACTATCTAAGCCTTGAGTTGAAATATCTGTGAAAATTGTTAAAGCTTGGTCACTATGCAAGTTTGTCTTTCATATTTTGTGAAACAATGGAAAATACATCATTGTGAAATTAACACATATCTTTACTCATTAATTGTTAAATTTTTTTATGATTAAAATAATAAAATATCACCTAGGCTTGAATAACAATGAATCTTCAGGACTTTGACAAAAGCTTATTATTCGTGTTGTATGTCAGATTAGTTTGTACACATTGTTGTTATGGGTCATCACAGTCTCTTGCTGGTGGTGTGAGTATAACCTGAGTAAACATTTCAGATGAATGAGAGGAAAAAGCTAATCTCATGCAAGATACTGCGAACATAGTGTTTCTGATGAGTGCATGGTGCAGCTCGAGCATCACAGCAGACTTTGTATACCCTATTAAGCTCCACATATACATTGGGGTGAACCGGTAAACAAGCTGGTAATGTTTACTGGCATTATGGATGTGGACTGTCCTGGTAAGCAAGCTGTTACAATGATGCAAAGCATGCCAATAAGCATAGTGAGGATTTCTTAGAGGAAAAGAAAATCAGGTACTTTACTCCAGAGTCACCAGACCTCTACCCCATTGAATTTGTTTTGGGGTTCATACTGATGGCGAAATAGATGAGTGTGATTTTGGGAGTACTTTGTTATTATATATGTAACACTTGTGATGAGGCTGTAAGCTGAGGTGGAGTGAGAGTGAAGAAATTTTAATACAATTAAACTACGATACCAAGGGCATACATTGGCCAATAATCGAAGAAAACCAGCATCCTCAATAATGGAAAATGGCTGTGAATCGAGGGCCATCTTTTCCGCAATCCAATTCTTGTGTTGTGGATGGCTGTATGTCCATGTGTCTTTGTTTTCCTTCACCGTGAGCTGACGCACATCCGCCTTTCTCCAGTTTGCGTCCTCTTCTGCTTCCCTTTGGTCATTTCTCTCAGCTTCCAATTCATTGAAGTTTACACGGTGTGTGTCTCATTTTAAAAGATGTCATGCCATCTAGAAAATGCTTTTCAAAAAAATTATACCTAACATCTTTCTATCAAAACAAGAGATTCATTCTTATGAAGGTAAGTTTCCCTGTAAGTTTTACTACAGACATCTGGACTAGGGAGGCTGGTGGAGATTCATTAATTAGTTGGACAGCCCACTTTATCAAACCAGAGAGTTTCACAAGAAAAGAGCGGATACTTCAAGTATGTCCATTTCTTGGCTCTCACACAGCCGACACCATATTTGAGACAATCACCAAGCTGTTAGACTCTTGGAGTATTCCAGGGTACACGTTGTGGTAAGGGGCTGTACTAGGAGCATGAAGATATTGTGGAAACAACAGGGGTTACTTGGAGACAAACATCCACAGCAGCTACTAAACACATAGATATATTATTATATAGGTTTTTACTTCGCATTACAAAATGGTGTGGAGCATAGAAGATTGAGGTATTATCCCTCACAGATCAATTTGTCTGAACCTACAAATGGATGGGCTTATGAATTGTACTCAGAAGATGTGTCAAAAATAAATCAAGGAAGTTTTGTACACCGAAAGCAGGAGCAAAAGCAAGTGGTTCAGCATGCCAATGATGTTAATCCAGAACGTTGTTTAGTCAGGCTCTACAAGTTATACATGTCAAAGTGTCCGGAAGATTGTCCAGATGGAGCACTTTATCTGAAGCCACTTGTTAAACCAACTGAACAATGGTATCGCAAAATACCTGTTGGCCTAATTAATTACAGCAAACTGTTTGCAGATTGTGTGTAACAGCAGGTATTGGTACTGTGTAACATTGCCGGAAGAGGTTTGAAGGAATTGGCTGAGGCTAAGCTGTACTGGATATGTTGGGCGTAGTGTCTAGCGCATCAGCTTGAGTTAGCAATTAAAAATGCTCTTACTGGCACAGTATTTGACCATATAGATGATATGTTAATCCATTTATTCTACTTATACAACAAATCACCTTAAAAGTGTAGGGAGATACAAGATATTATTACTGATTTGAAACAGTGCCTAAGTTTTGATGATAATGGCATTAAACCTATACGAGCAAGTGGAACTAGATGGGTCAGTCATAAAATCAATGCTATGAAACCATAGATATTCCACGCGCCATGGATAGGAAACATATAAGCGCCCCCGGTCACATCCTGGTTACGCGCCCCTGTTGAGTTGACATGTCGGAGCAGTATCAGTGTATGGTGTCCCGTTCAGGTTACAAGGATATATTGCGTTACATATTTGACTCAGAGGAATGTCAAATTAACTCAGAGGAGAGTCGGAGTTGAGAAGAGTGGTGCATGAATTGTGTACTGCACCAAACGATGAATTTTTGGCTTACTATGAAACGGTAAACGATGATGTACAACCATAGATAATATATATCATAGATAATATATATCATATATTATCTATGGTACAACTAATTAAGGACAAGAAGAAGAAAATGCTATTTAAGGAAATGTATACAGTGCAAACACATTGGATACTTACCTAAAGGGCATGCCAAACGACGCCATTTACAACCATCCCATTCTATGGCAGGTTAACTAGTTGACTAGTGTCTAATTATTTCTTCATACGCCGTTTACGATCGGTTATCACATGTAAACAAATCACTAGCAAATCGTGACAAAGTAACTTCTGTACACTACAGGATTTTTCCGTTTTTACACACGTGAAAAAGGAAGGTAACCACATGGCTGACGAGAACCTCGTCGATTCTAATGGATTATCATCTAGTAATGGTGAGAAAGTGTTGTTTGTTAGTAGGCCTATTCTTTTACTAAGCGCGAAGGTTTAATGAAATTTGCCGTCTCGTGTTGAAAGGCTGTACCATTGTTGTGAGACGTAAGTGTCACTTTTGTTTGTGTTCTACCCTAATTGTAATGTGATATAACCCGTAAAAACCTTTTCACACCTAGAAAGTAATGCAGTAATCGCATATTAACGCGCACCAGTCTCTGATTGTGTACTGATAAACTTTTTTATTTTGCATAGGTTTGGGTCACATAGTGGCACTCTACTGTTATAAAAAAGTATGGGGACTAGAGGTAGGTATTTGCTGGAAGAATTGGTAGGAACTGTCTTGTTTTCAAAAACTTTGGAAAAAGAATTTGATTGTGAAGGATCATGGCTGATAGATGTTCCCTGTCAATCATTAATAGTAAGTTTTATTATAATTGTGTACGTAGTGCTTAGACACACATACTCTATGCACACAAGTACACACATATGTACACACTACACAGGTCTTCATTTAGAAAATGACTCGGGTGGGGGGGGTAGTATAAGCATCTGTCTGTGTACTTTGTGAATGGTATCTAGGGGGCAGGAAGTTGTTGTACTTTAGACTCTAATACATTCTCAGTGCATTCCAGAAATTTTAGGATTTTGGACTCTCAGGCATTCTGAGGTACCTGAGAATGACATGCTGCTCCTGGGACTTGTGATACATTCTGAAGCACTTTTATTAAATTAAAACCATTGCTTAACATTTAAAGGGGGTTAGAATTTGTAAAGGGTGGGGCAGGTGAGTGCATCCACACACCCCTCTCCCTAAATGAAACATTGCTACACACACACATGATAACACACACACTACAAACACATGGGAGTAAGATACACTTACGTACACACACAAACACTACACACATATGCACCTACTACATAATACATTTACCACATACATGCACGCACTACACTATGCATGCAGAGACACTACACACATACAATACACATGCATACACTACAGACACGCGTGCGCACTCACACACTGCACACACACACAAAGTAACACACGCAATAATACACGCACACAAAGTAATGCACACAGCACACACTATCCACACACACACACACATAATACAGCAGTTCTAAGAGACCTTGTATGACAACAAGACGTCATGTGCGGTAATTATTGTTTGACTATTCGACAAAATCTTGTTGTCACGCAATGTCTCTTAGAACCGCTGTATCTACTCAGGAAAATCTACTTGTTTGCTCTATGGTATAGTAACCCCACCTGGTTAGTTCAGAAACAGAACTTTGTCATGTGAAGTGGAAACCATGGCCTACACCCAACCTTTGCAAATGTCAAACCATAAAAGGAAATAGGTGGCAATCTTGCTAATTGGTCAGCAAATACAGGGATTTAAGCACTTCTTGCAAGTTTGTGTAACATGCATGTGTGATTGTGCATGCATGTTTGCTTTGTTTGGCTATTCTCAAAGTGAAATAACTTATCCTACTGTACCTGTTTAAGGGTATTTAAGAGCTCTGTCATGTGTACAGCAGCCTGAAGCACAGTGTAGGTATCTACCACCCATGATAAATCCCTTTTTAAAGACATGCATGCATCACTACACATTTCATACAAAATTGTAAGAATTGCTGAAACCCCTGTAACTGTTATAATCAATCACCCCTGCACACTCACACATGCACAACTACATAGCACACACACACGCACGTGCACACACACACACACACGTACACACAACTACATAGCACACACATACACACACATACAACTACATAGCACACACCACACACACACACCACACCACACACAAAACTACCAACACACACACAAAACTACCAACACACACAAAACTACCAACACACACACAAAACTACCAACACACACACAAAACTACATGCACGCACACACATATACATGCACACACACACACACGAAACTACATAGCACACACACATATACATGCACGCACACACACACACAAACACACTAAACACGTACTGCAACTGGGAATCACAATTTGTTTATACTTTATGTTACATAAGTTACAGTGTTGAGGTGTTAAATAGAATGTTTAATACTATATATTTATACAATTGTTTAAATGCTCAAAGGCCTAGGGCATACAATATCTTTCTTTTGCTCAGGACAAAACTCCCGGATCTTATCATAAAGATATTGTTGTCGTTCTTGTGACAATCCATTTGGAATCACTGGTAAAGCCAGCTGCTGAGAGGAAAGCTTTCATCGGACAAAGATAGGGGACTTAGAGGACATTGCCAACTGTGTAGCCCAGTCATCATTCGTTAACATACCTCAACTTATTGGATCACTCGATGGGGGCTGATCCTCTATCCATTGATTCTCCACCTCAGTCATCTGACAGTCAGTCTCAATCCCAGATTAGATGTGTTGAAACAGCAACCACAGTGTCAACCGTGACATCGTCTACGGTATGTGCACCGCCATCTAACAGTGATCCATCAGCAACAGCCAAGACAGCTGTAGCATTGGAGGAAGCAGTTGCCACACATTGTGATTGGAAGACCAAGGAGCGACCTGTGTTGGACATGCCAGCAAAACAGTACGTCCATTATGAGACTGGCTAACACATCGGATCGCCAGAAACAGAAGGTATGTATCCATCTGTTACAGAACATACCCCAATAAAGATAATAACACAATAACCTATTTGTAAATATGGTTTCCTTACATGATCTAATTTCCAAAGTCAGTAACTCCTTCCTTATCTCCACATGTACTCCGGTAATGTTTCTCTAAAAGTTAGTTTGTTAGTAAGTACACAACTAGTAAGCACTCTTACCATGACGTACTGTACATAATAGACCATTGATGCAGCAAAAGCCCACTTGGAAGCAGTAGCTGTTGAAAGGACCTGCTATCGTGATGCTTGCAAGGCAAGCCGGGAGAAGTTGAAAGCCACCTTCACAAATTCGGATGGAGTGCTAGAGGCTCCTTCACCATCATCACATACAACACCAGCTAGCCATAAAATGGAAATGCATTACAGCTTTGATATGGCTCAACAGGTACATGCACTATAATGTAAACTTTCATATAAATACTATATTATGGGATATTTAATAGGTTCACTACCCAAGCGACCCTTTACAACCTGGTCCTGTATACTTTTTAACTCCAAGAAAGTGTGGAATCTTTGGAGTATGCTGTGAAGCCATACCACGTCAAGTATGTATATATATACATGTTTGAAGTACTATGTTACTAGGGTAATCCCTAACAATTTAGGTGACTTACTTGATAGATGAAGGTTACAATGTTGGAAAGGGGGCCAATTCTATCATCTCCATGCTTCACCACTTTTTTGAAGTTCACGGACTAGGAGAGACATCTGTACATTTACATGCAGATAACTGCACCAGCCAAAATAAGACGGTTTATGATGTATTATTTTATGTGGCGATGCATGACTGGGTTACACAATCACATCACCATATCGTTCCTCTTAGTGGGACACACTAAGTTTGCACCAGACTGGTGCTTTGGCCTACTAAAACAAAGCTTTCGTCGGACAAAGATAGGGGACTTAGAGGACATTGCCAACTGTGTAGCCCAGTCATCATTCGTTAACATACCTCAACTTATTGGATCACTCGATGAGACAATGTTCGTTCCAACTTATGATTGGAACAGCTTTTTTGAAGAAACAACAGTAAAGACTGCTCTGAAGGGAATTACACAACTCCATCACTTTCGGTTCTCCAAACTTCACCCTGGAAAGGTATTTGTCAAGGAAGCCAGGAATTCCCTTTAAAATTTGAGTTAAAGTATGGGTAGTCATGTTTCTTCAAGCAGAAATCGTAAAAATGATTAAACAAACACAGATACATACAGAAATTTAAAAAAAAATAAAATGTGACTGGCTTTGCGAAAACCGTTCTTATCGCCGAAAATAAAATTATTCAGTATGGCTAAAACAATTTTTAAGGGGTTTTGTTTTTTTTTTAAATTATTGAGTTGTAAATAAAAATTCCTTGGTGTTGTCTTGCTTGCTGTATTTAGAAATAACATGGTATTTTTTGAAATTTGGATAATTAGATACCACAGGTCTAATTACCATAACAAACTATAAAATGGTGTCTGGGTACAGTGTGCTAAAAGTTATATGTAAAAGGAGTTTGAAAAAGGGAAATTTTATGTACCGACCTGGCCCCTCATCCTGGTTTATCAATCCCACACTGTCTTGCCTATATATCCGTGACATCACCAAGTTATTCCCATTTTCTCCATAGTGATTTTGCATTGAAATGATCAGAATGTGTGGTAAAGGCAAATCAAAAGGTGAGTGTTTAGCAAGAACTTCCCTCTCTGTGAAGTCCTTATCAGACATCAGTACTGGCAACAATTCCCATGATGGATTGTGCTTCTTAAAAATATCCATGACACTAGATACTACTGCTTCAGTCTCTTCGAGAAGCAAAATGCAGCTACTAGTCCACGCTGTTCATTGCCATCCTCTGTAATGAGTATATATGTAAAATGGAAACTGTAAGTTTACCAATTTAAAAGTAGTGTTCATGCACAAAAAGTTCTGAATAGATTGCAATAACTTGCTTCATTTCTTTGTCTTGGAAGTATATGCCAGAGATGATGTTACTGGGTGTGGTTAGTCTTCAACTTTAACAATCCTTTTCACCTGTTTAGCCTATCATGTTAATATTACACCCAGAAATAGTGCTATGTTAGGGCCAAATTTCGGCCTATTACCTAGGTATATGTAATTGGAGATGCTGTAAGACCCCGTTTCACAGATCCAGTCACATATGTGACCGGATCTTGGAAAACCTACCTTTTGGGCACAAGCTAACTTTTTGGGAAAACTCAAATGAAAATTTCAACAATAATTTTTAAATTAATTTTTTTGCTCATTTGGATAAAGCAACTATTAAACCTTCTTGCTGTGAAGTTTCACACCCATAGCTTCTTTTTCCTAGGAGATATGGATGATTATATCAGACCGTAGTAATTTCACATGCGTGGGACAACAAGTATCTTAATTTTGCCATTCAGAATACAAAATGGATAATCTTTGATTGTCCATTTTGTATTCATTGAATCATAAATGGCCCACTACAAATTGGGTGATTTGTTCAGGTGCTGGAATGGCTAAAACTTAGTCTTAGACAATGATACAAGGCATTTAATTGCAGAAAAGTACCAAGAAAACTTCATTAAACTATCAGAAATGTCTTTTAAATTATTTTAGATGGTAAAAATGGAATTATTAGTAAACAAAGTGATTTGTCACCATTGTCACCCTTAATCACCCACAGAACTCAATACATTACCATAATAGTTAGTTTGTAATGTACAGGACAGAAAATCAGCCATATCTCAGAAATGCTTAAAGATATTAAGCTGAAATTTTAACACAAGATAGATGAGTACCCAGTATCTCATTTAAGCTATAAAACAGAAAATTGACCCATGTGCCAAAAAGGTAGGTTTTCCAAGATCAGGTCACATATGTGACCAGATCTGCGAAAACCTGGCAGAATAGTGCAAGCCTAAATTTCCAATGTAAAGCATTGAAAACATTGGATGAAATGTTTGCGTATTATTGAAAAGCTTGTAAATTTTTGAACACCTCTTTCTTAGTGAAGGAAGGGACTAACAATAAAATCCTGAATATCATCTTATTCATCTACTCATGAAGAGTTGGAAAATCTTTATTTTGTTGCAGTAGACCCAAGGATAAGCGTTTGTTTATGTTATGTTAAAGCAATAGTATGCAATCGATTTTTCTTCACAAATTTTACCTTTGTATGCAGTAAAGAAAAGTGATAGAAGGACAAACATATCCAGTAAATGATTCCCTTATCCATGACGAACACAATGGTGAAAAGTTCAGCCTAGAACATCAATCCGTTCGTAAGTTACAAATGTTTTGGTAAACACCAGTAATTTAATTTCCCTATACTTGCTGTACAATCGATTTTTCTGTTGTTGCTATTTTGTAGCGCTGTAACTCTGAAAGTTATTGGCAAATGAGGCTGAAACTTTGCCAGAAAGTACACTTGGCTAAGTATATTACAAATATTTAATAAACAGGAATTCGAAAAATGCACTATTGTGTTGGGTTTTCGCAGATCTGGTCACATATATCATCAGGGTTGAATAGTAGCATCAAGAGTTAATGTCATCACTACTTTTTAACCACCACAAGTAAGTTCACCTAGTTTGTGGGTTCATCCACTTTCTGATCACCCCCATTGCTTTTATTTCATTCAGGGTTTGTTTAGTTGGTCTGTTATGGCCACAGGGTGGTTTGTCATGCGGTGACAACTGAGTTGATTAAAGGATCAATTTCGATGTGGTAGGGTGTTTTAAGGCAACCCAGGCCTTTGAACATCTTTGAGTGCAACTTGAATCAAATGATCTGAGTCACAAGTTACATTCAATAATGCCCTACTCCCGTGATGCTGACAGACCTAAAATTGGGCTTTGTGTGGTGTGAACTATGTAAAAAGTAATATTAGCTACAACCCACAGCTTTCACACTTCCACCACTGTAACTTGTGACCTTGGTATTGGACTTTTTGAGTGGAAACTAGATAGTCAGTGTGTGAAACAGTGACCACAGCAGAATGTTAACCAGTAATCCTGTATCAACATTGAACCTAATTGAAGTGCCCTCTACTTCAAGTGTTGTGTAGCAACCACTATCAGTAATTTCTGTATGGCATCAATGAATAGTGGTTCATTATCATCTGAATCACCACCTTTACCAAACTGTTAAAGTCAGTTCGATGGCATCTGATTTACATGGAAGGCTTTTGTAGTACTTAACAAAGTAATTACATATTTAAGGAACTGTTTGCCGTATGCAGGATACTGCATAATTACCACATTCTCTTTCATAGTCTATTCCAACTGAAAATCCAAATGTGGTGGAGCCATCTCTAGACAAACAAGTGTGCCTCCTTTAAAAAAGGACATCAAAAAATATGAAACAGCTACATTGTTTTCTGAGAAAGTAAAGGATGACTGGAAATCTTTACTAGATCATTTGGAATCGGTCTACGGATGCTTACCAAAGGAAACACCTCAGTGGATTTTAGATCAGCTTCAAACTGTAGAGACTAGGTTTCCAACATCTTCACTTGAGGTACCTGTACCAGAAAGTATTTTTTGAAGCACTTAGAATCAGGTAAGAGATATATGAAGGTGTGCAAACATTGTACTTATTCATACTTGTGGCCAGGTTGGCAAAAACAGGGCATGTGAGTGAATTAAATTTGCCTATTTTTCAACTATGCACTCAAAAATGTTATACTGGATGGCTGGTTGTAGTGTTTGGGAATATGGACTGATTACAAATAAAGAAGATGGGAAATTAATTCCAGCATCACCAAATAACCCAGTGAAGCAAGGTAGCAGTAACCCAGTGAATAAAGGCAGTAGGAAAAGAAATCTAGTATCTACAGCAGCGACATCTACAGCTAAGAAGATAAAATCTAATAACAAAAAATATCTAACGAAAGAGAAGATACATATGTAGTTCATATAACTGCATGTATGTACGTATAGAGATGAGTTCTGCGCTTTTACATGTATTATGTATTGCCTTTGTGAACCTTTTGGCTTGGTACACAAAGTCACCAACCAAATTTTGGTGTAGCACAGACAAGATTTTGGCTTGGTACACAAAGTCACCAACCAAATTTTGGTGTAGCACAGACAAGATTTTTATTACTCCCACCCATTGTTGGTTAGGTTTATGCGTACCATTGAAGTGTTTTATTACTATATCTAAGTGACCTTTTAATTTACAAGCATATTCCTTATTAATTTATTCAGAATATAGGTAGCTTGCCAAATGCATGAAACTACTGGAAGCAAATAAGCACATTACTAACACGCTATCAAACGTAAAAGAAAATACCTGTGATCCATATGATGATATTTCTAATGAACCAAGCACCAAAACACAGGTATCATTGAGTGAAAAAGCACATAAAAGTAGAGATCATATATATGAAGATATTGATGATACATCATTTTCCAGTTCACAGCAGGGATCTTTTGAACTTAGTTGACATGAAATGGGTGGAGAAAAATATCCTTATAGCAAGCATCATTTTCGTAGACAACAAGATCAGTATTATGATCTAGAAAAGAGACATACCATAAACCCGATCAAGGTTGCCGTTACGACAGTGACCACACTAAATCAGCTGAAAGTGAATGGAGTCTGATGGAACAGACACCTTCATATGAAAGGGCTAGAGCCCCGTCTGCAATCTTACTACTTAGAAACCAACTTAACTACAAAAATAATAAAACCCTCCTAGATGAAATAAAGATTAATGCAATTCACTATGCTGTTTTTACAACATAATTATACAAATGATGTTCGAAACAAACAGATACGTGGAAAAGTTGTGTCAAAGCTATAGACAGTATGAATCGAAAGACCCTCCTAAAAGGTAAAGCTGTTGAAAATCATGACTAACAGTTGTAATAATAGTAAATTTGATTGTAAAATGTGACTTCATTGTTTTGTGTACATGACTGTTAAAAATTATTATAAAACTCAGCTTTATTTGCTGACTGAAGGGATATATTGTGAAGATTTGAATACTTACATACTTATATAATTAATATCCTGATGTTTCCCTTGCTTCTCCAGAACTACGGGAATTACTCGACCTGAAATGCTTTCAACAAGTTGCTACGAAATTTAAAAAAATCTCAGATGTTCAGTTACACCCTTATGAGGTGTTCCATTACACTTAATAGGGTTTTTCTGTACACCCATAAGGTGTTTACCTTTTTCTTTTAAACTTCACTGAATGCTGTGTGCCACACAGTTCTTGGATAAAACTAAGTGAGAACTATACAATACAGCAAACAGATCTGCAGCTGACTCAGTACAATGCATTAAGTGTGTAATACCATATAACTTACATTCTACAATTCTCTCCAGCAATGACTTCCTTGTCTTTTAAAGACTTTCGATTGTGGTTTTAAATATAAGAAGGCGGATTTACTGAAGGAGCGAAGTATCACAAAGTCATAAGAAATTATCACCTTTTTGAGGCGTGGGTGCATATATAACGCCTTCAGTGGGGTGTAATGGAAAACCCCATTTTTTAGTGTACATATTAGGCTTGTGAAAATCATTCTTCAAAATGCTGATTCTGTTTCAAAGTGTAAACTTTTGATATTCATTATCTTACATTATTTTATTTGCTTTATGTGATCTTCAATTTATTATTAGCTATAGTCAACAAGCTATAATATATACTAGGTGTACCCACGCAAAATGCGCGTGATACTAAGACAATTGTGAGCTATTGTGTGAATCCTGTAGGGTGCAGAGTGTGTCACTGTAGGCAGCCTGGTCGGAGTGATAATTCCATGGTAATTTGCCACACCCACTACGAAACTGTCCTTTGTTGACTGTTTCATTTTCCCTTGCACTGGTGTTGCTAGTAATCCTCCGTTTTAGGTCTGTCTATAGTCCCTGACCTGCTTGTCTACTTGTCGCAGTAGCTATACTTCGTCTAGCTAGGCCTCAGGACGTCTATCTTGTAGTGGACAGCACAGCAGGGTGCAGAGTGTGTGTTTCTGGCGAGTCTTCCTTGTGTAGTCTCTGTCCAGTAGCCTGATAGAAATAATCATCGCTCGTAGACTTGCCACACCCACTACGAAACTCTACTTTATTGACTGTTTCCTTCTCCACTGCAGTGGTGTGCTGGTAATCCTCAATTTTAGGCTTCCCTGACTCCTGCCTGTCTTCATGTCGCTGTAGTTATACTTCGTCTAGCGCACAGTGGTGTAGGCCTCAGGACGTCTATCCTTGTAATGAGTGCGGTAGGGTGCAGATTGTGTATTCCCGATGAATCTTTCATGTATAGTCTCTGTCAAGTAGTCGTGGACTGGCCACACCCACTACAAAACTCTCCTTTTATACTGGCGAGTGTGTTTGCCGGATGATAGCGTACACACCAGATCACATGATCAAATTTGCTGATGTGATTGGTTAAATCATGAAAAAGTGATTGATCCTATCTCACTGTAAGCTCTTAGATATTAAATTTTAACCGTGACGTTCTGATCTCTATTGGAAACGCGTGTATACCGGGATGCCGTATACGCGTATCGTAAACTTATAATGGCCATTGACAGTGATAAGTATCTCGCAACCAAAGTTAGCACGTAATGATAGACACGAAAACCACCTTATGACACATTGATTTGGACGGATAGTTGATTTAGCGAGTTTGAAGCTAATCGGGGGAAAAACCTGGGAGGAGTTTGTGTTTGAAAATTTTATGGCCTCGAATTTAACGTTTCTCGTTCTGTCGGCCACAGGGGAGAGAAAAGTCTAGTGTAGGCTGGGGGATGGGGAAGGCTGGCAACATGATAAGGGTCTCAAGAAAGTTATGGATGAATTCGTGTCTTCCTAGGGTAGTTACGGTGGTTTAAAGGGTATTTTCCGTAGTTCAACGAATTGCCACCAATCCTGGATCATAAGATTTGTCTCAAATTCTATAATTGAATGGTACCGATCCGATTGAAATCCGACCAAGAATGACGGATCAGTGCTCGAAAAACACGTGCGTGGGCGAAGAGAATTAATATATAGATTATTCCCATGAAGTCAAGTACAAATATGAATCTATTTACTTTATCAGTGAAGAGTTCAATCAAAGAGCATAACATGTAGAAAAACCTTAAATATATACCAAAAGATATACAAACATAGAAAAAATGCATATATTATAGTGCAAAGCGAAGCCTAGCTCACACTCTATAACACCCTGTATATCTTTTGGTATATATTTCAAATTATTGTTCATAGCACTTTACAGTGGCCAGCACTGAAGGTCTGACAGCAACATGTACTGCAGACTTTGGATTACCATGTACCATGATATCTGTAATATAATATGTTAATGCAACAGTTGCTATGCATTGTTGGAACAATTTTTGCAGGCTGCAACACGTGCATACTCCTTAAACACACTAATCACAAGGAATTACTTACTGCAACATCTAGGCAACAAAATTTACTAGTTACAAGCTGCTTAGAAACCATTGCTAAAACTATTAGCAGTGGTTGTTTCAGCCCGGTCTATAAAAAGAAACGCACGTCTGCTTCTGCGTTCCGCATCTGTTCAGCACACGTCGCCACTTAAATTTATTCTAATTAATGCTCTCCAAACAAAAACACGTGATCTACCAACAATGTTATTAAGCAACACAATCTATCACACTCCCCGTGTTTGAGAGTGACTAAAGGAGAATGATCAAACAGTTTTGTGCACTTACAAAAATCAACAAATGTTCAGTTAAACATGCTGAGTTTTCTTCTCGGCTCTCCAGCAACTGCAGCAGTTCTTCTCTTCCTTCCTGTGTTTGACGCCTTATCAGGCTCAGTTTGTTCAGTAGTCTTATCCTGAATCGTAGTCTCACAATCACTGGTCACGGCATTATCAAAGTTCTCTGCACAGGATACCTCAAGAGGGTAAAGATGCTTAACACTCTTACAAAGCAACAGTGGTGAACCTTCGGATATTCCTTTCGCCATTGTCTAGTGAACTGTCTTAAGAGGTGTCTCTGTTCGGGATCGTTTTGATAATGTTTCATTAGTATTAACGACTTCAAAATGTGAGCAATTCAGACTGCTAGTTACTCTTCTTCCATTTATAAGGTGGGAGGGTGACAAGGTATAGGTGAGACCACTAGTGTCATCCTCAACTTAAGTGAGAGGCCTAGAGTTCAATATACACTCAATTTCAATCAACACGGTGCTCAGCTGGTCAAAATTAAGAATTGATCGACCCAGGGTCTTGCGAAGACAACGCTTGACACTGCATACAAGATGTTCCCAAGGCCCCCCTACCAGGGGGCCTTCTCCACGATGAACCTCCAAGAAATTTGATTACGAGCTAGGAACCTTTGCACTTCAACAGACCTTGATATCTTTGTCACCTGCTAGAAGACTTGAAGGTTTTTGCATTGTCAGAAATCAAGGTAGCGGGTAGGCCCTGACGACCAGCAAATCTACGTAAAGCCAAAAGAAAACTCTCCACTGCCATGTCATGTGTCAACTCCAAATGTACCGCACGTGTCAAGGCACATGTAAACAAGCACACATAAGCCTTCTCCTGACGATCTGACTGTTTCAAAGAATTAACATACAGGGGACCGGCAAAATCCGGCAAATCAGGAGGGGAACCAGTTGTGTATGGGTTTCCCTCAATTCTTCTACATACTAGACATGATCGAATGAACTTGTGTGTTACTAGTCAAGTGGCTTAGCAGCATTAAAATGCATTATTGTTACAGAGCGGATAAAAGCACCAAAATCTTTTTAGAGCTTCTGTAAACCATACTAATGGGTTTTAGCCTAGGAGCCCTCACCAAATCATATACAAGAGTAAAAGCATGTTTCTTCTCCAGAACATGAATGGCTTCAGACAACAAAACATGATGTTTATTAAAATAGAAAAACAATTAAAAGGTGGTGTTAATCTCTGTATTGCTTTCTCAAAGTGTGTATTAAAAGGAAAATTGAGCCATGTGTTTTGGGGAGTTATGACTGTTTAAAGAGTGTCAGATTTCTTTATAACCTGTTGTGTCAAATATTCTTCTGGTGAGTTCCTAATGTCTTACTTTTATTAGAATAAGTACAGTATGCATTGCTTGGTAGATGACAACATTTCCAAACAATATGGAGCTAGATTGGAAAAAGTGTATCATTTGTCAACAGGAAACTGTTGAGCCTTTGAAATGCCCATTACAGGGTCCAGGAACAAGTGAAGATAAATCAGAAGCCTACAGATCCTTTCTGGCCAATGTAGAGCAGTTTCAGGCCATTGGCGCACTTCCAACGAATATCTATTTTCAAAATGACAGTTCTGCTAATTTTTTTATCACACAGTGCATCTTGGCATAAAAGTTGCCACTTGAAGTACAACAATTCTAAGCTTAAAAAGGCAATGAAAAGAAAATCTTGCATAGATAACGAGACTTCTCAGAAGATGCTGCGATACTTGCTAAAGCAGCAGTGATAGTCCGGAATGACATTTTTAACCACCATTGTGTTAGCTTCACTGGTGCATTTCTGCCTAATCGTCAAGAAGATTCTTTGCCCTCCAGCCTTAAATCACTTGTTTCACTAATATTAAATGGTCCCAACTTGAAAGATCAGGACAGACATGAAACACAAGCTTGTCTTACTGCTGCCCAAGTTCTACTGTACAATGTAAAAAGGAAATCACCCTCTAGAAATGATGTGAAAACAAGCATACTCTGCAGCGAGAGCCACCTATCCCAGTATATATTGGCTTGAATATTCATCAAATGACCAGAAATAAGAAGCTTATTGATCAATTATATCAGATGGGAATCAGCATTTCATATGACAGAGTTATGGAACTTGAAGAATGGATTGCCACCTCTGTCTGTGAACAATTTGAAAAAGATGGTGTTGTAGCTCCTACTGGTCTTCGGAAAGGTTTATTTACTGTTTGTGCACAGGATAATATAGACCACAACCCTAGCTCAACCACTGCTGTCAATGCCTTTCATGGCACTGGAATCACTCTTTTCCAATTTCCAACTAAGGCGAACCCTGGTGAAAGCAGACCTCCTGTAACAATACCACTTTCTGGACCCAAGCAGCACTTCCTACCTGATAATTATGCCATGGTCCCAGCTGTAGCTCTGACGGCAAGTGCTATTGATGTACCAATGCATCTGAACAGTAATACAGAACCGCTTCAAACCTACCTGTGTGAGGCACAATCCAAGGAGAAATGCTGGAGTGAGAATGCACTGACCCTTGTTGAGAAGGAAGAACTTACCAGTGAAGATTGTTTGGTGTGGGCTGCTTATCATGCTTCACAGCAACCTCCCATAGAAGATCCTCCAGCTGTGTGTATGCTACTGCCACTTTTCTATGAAAAAGCTGCTACCCCTGCAATAGTAAAGCATGGCATGAATGTACAAAGACAGGTAATTGAGTACCTAAACCCTGGACAAATTCCAGTCACTACCTTTGATCAGCCACTATTTGCCCTGGCAAAGCTTGTACAATGGAAGTGGCCAGATACTCATGGTGAGTCAATGCATGTTGTTATGCTTGGTGGCTTGCACATAGAGATGGCCCTCTGGAGTACACTGGGAGATGTCTTGGAAGGTTCTGGCTGGACTTCAGCATTAACTGAATCAGAGGTTGCCTCATCTGGTACAGCTGACTCCTTTTTGAAGGTTTCTCATCTTGCGCGAACCAGGCATGCCCACCAAGTAACTCTCTTAACCCTCCGGAAACTTCAAAAGTTGGCCTTTTTGCAATCAGGAAGCAATCAATCTCAAGCAGCTTGGAAAGATGACATGCAGAAGAGAAGTCCTACATTTATGTACTGGGACTTTATCTTGAAGTATGAAACTCTTATTTTGATCTTTGTCCGGGCTCATAGAGAGAAGAACTTTGCTTTGTATGTGGAAGTCTTGGAGAACCTGACACCTCTTTTCTTTGCACTAGGTCATGTAAATTATGCAAGATGGTTGCCTGTCCACATTAGAGACATGAAGTGTTTGCCAAGTCCTATCAAAGATGAGTTTGAAAAGCAGTGCCATTGGGTTCTATCAAAGACCAATAACAGATTTTCAGCAATTCCAGTTGACCAAGCACATGAGCAAGAAAATGCCTACATAAAAGGCTCTGGCGGTTGTATTGGACTCACAGAAAATGCTGCTGCATTTAGACGATGGATGTTAACTGGACCAGAGTTGGCAAGGTTGCAGAAACAATTTGAAGAACAGTACATGTATGGTGCTGACCCAGAACACCCAAGGAATTTCCAAAACCATGAGCAGGGTCTGTCAACGCACCGATGGTCCGGGCAAAAACTACCGGCCGGACCATTTATGCTGTCATAAATGGTCCGGCCGGACCATTTGTGCATGCATAACTGGTCCCCCCAGACCATACATGTCTGTGCAAAAATGGTCCGGCCTGAACATAAATGGTCCGCCTCCAGTCTTTCATTAGCCGGCCATAACGGCACTCCCTACCTCAAGTATTCCGCCACTGTGCCACCAGGGATCCCTCTGACACCGTAACTAAGCGTCCACAAACGCATGCCTGATGCCGTGGCTTTGCTACAAGAAAGCTATATCAATACCAGTACCTGGACTGAGCATAATATAGCCGACCCTATAGTAGAACGTCTCTGCTAGCATAAACAACTATGGTGTACTATACTGTAGTTTCTATTCCAGAACAATTTGTGATTAGAATAATTACACTGTTAATTCGAGTGGATGACTCCTGTGCCAACTTGCATGAAGATCATACAAATCATAGCTACATGTATGAGATTCATACAAGTTGCCACAGGTGTTATCTACAGTGTATGAAGTTCATATTTTCGAATTAACATGCAGTGTAGCTATATTCTGGCACAGCTAATAATAATTAACTGTAGCTATGTTAGGTATAGTTACTCATATCTTGCTACGTAGCTAATTCTGTTACAATTTTCCACAGGTGAATTTTGCTATTAAAATAAGATTATAATGCTAAAGCACTGTAGCTATAAAGATACATGGCATGGTTGCAATTATTCAAAGTCATTAATCTGGTGAATGTCCTGGGAGCATTCGTGGCATGAAAAAGTTTTTACATTCTTGGCCTCTTCAGGCTTCAGGTTGGTACAGATGATGTGTGACCATTGCTTACATTTATCACATCGTACCTGTAAAAATACATTAAAATGTGCATATATTATTGTGTATTAGTCTTACCCAATCAACATATTGTGGATGACTTATACTTTGTTCCCCTGCACCACACATTATACACCTTTCGGTCATATCAACTATAGAATGTGTATATCAAATACCATAATGCAGGCACATTCGTTTGTAGCTAGAGGTCATTATGTACTATAGTACCTGAGTATGAAAGCAATGCAACACCTATATCAATCCGTGCTTGTGTAGTATTCATTCTGCACAGGCTATTTTCTTCAATGCTTCCTGATAGAAACAGCTGCTCAGCCATCTAACAAAAAACTATAATGCTATACTTATAATGATTGTATGATTATACCTTCATGCAGTATACACCACAGTTGGAGGTATCATACTGAAGCTTTCTCTTCAGCTGCTTCAACTCAAACTTAGTGATGTCTAAATGGTCCTTTCCTAATATTTCACCCCTTCTCTTGAAGTAATTCCTGTATAAACAGGTGTTCAGCAATTGAAGTCACATTTTCAAGTAACGTGTATGCCAAAAAACTTATTTGCCATGTAACTAACTAACTTTACAGCAGCAAATGCACCACGGCTTGACCGTGAAGGTCCATAGGGATCAAGATAATAAAAGCTTTTCTGCTCCAAGTCCATAGCCTAAAAACATAATAGCGTAACAGATGACAATGTTACTGATGAGCAGACTTACAATGAGAATCCAATGGTTACTACCTTGGTTGTAGCATCCTCCAATGTACTTATACGTGCTCAATGATTCCTAGCAACCAAGGGAACAACTCTCATTGCAATAATTATACATAGCTTAATTACTTTGTTATTGTGTGCAAAATGTTACTAACCGTCATTGTAACTGTACCTTAGACAATAGGTGTGAATGCTTCCCAGCAGAGGTATGGCTGAGTATGCAAGATAGTGTCTGAGAAATCATGGCAAAAGTATTTCCTTGGATATTTGATAACAGTTCAAGGTATGTATGGATTATCTTTGGAATTTAATACATTTAAATAAGCACATACATGTCAGACATTAATGAACCTCATCATTTACATCTTGATTTGGTTTTAGGCTGTGGAACTTCCGTGGTGAACTGCATTTCTACCTATCCTTGCTTTAACAACATGACATGGTTTTCCATTCCAAATCTTAGTAAGCTGTTTCTTGAGGAATAAAACACATGATAATATTTTGTGCATACATACATAACATATATTCATTATACATGTGCTCCATGTAGCATAATGTATAGCTGTATAACTACTGTATAGCATTGTTATTATACCTCTGCATTATTAGTGGATCCTGTATCCATCTCACAGTCATTCTTATGAATCTCCTTCACTGGATCACTCTTTACCTTCTTGCAAGCACTCTCATTCTGTACAATGTGCCACATGTAGCAGCACCATTATGCAGATGAATATGCCAAACTTACAGTTTTAAAAACATCTTTCAGCAATTTGCGCTTCCTCTGTGGTTTCACAAGAACAGGACAATTCTTATCAGGACTAGAAAACTGCAGTAATCTTTTACATTTAGTAACTCCTTTAGGCGAATCAAAAATTGCATCTACAATTCTATTCTCTGTAATTTGTGATGAATCAAAATAATACAGAAATTTGTTGAAACACCTACCAGGTGATTTAGGTGTAGCACTAAGCTGTGTATCTCCTTTCTTAGTCCCACAAATTGGTGAAATTCGAGTGCCACTTGGAAGTAGTTCAGGAACAAACTCTTCCATACAAAGAGGTGTGCTAACTTGAATTATACTGTTAACTTCCTGGCTATCCTGTACAACTAAATGAAATAAGTACGATGTGCACACCTTGAAGTATAATTCAATAAATATACACATATACCATCAGAGTGCTCCTTGCTTATTCCTTGGCTTAATGAAGGAAGTGGCACAGGTGAATTAGAATTTCTTGCAGTACTGTCAGATTCCATTTGTTGATCTTGCAGTCGGTTTACTACAAACAAATAACTTATAAATTTATCTATACACATAATTTATGCAGATACACACAATTATGCATACAGTATTAGTAAGACAGGGTGTACATCCTTAACTGAATGTATTATATAAATAAATACCTTCACAATCCTTAAATTTTTGATTTTTGCTTGATGAATCGGAATATGATGTACCAGAACTGGTAGATGCATCTACTGCAGTTGGACTCTAAACATAAACAGAAGAGGTAACCAAGGTAGAAGTAATGTCAAATATTCAGTTAACTTACTTTAGGAGGTATTGGCTGTATTGGAGACATATAAGGCTTGAGACGAGTGCCATGCACTCTTTCAATGACCTTTTCAGGATTTTCAACTCCTTTTAAACTGTAGAGACCTTTTCCTAGTGATTTTACAATTTCATAAGGACCAAGCCATCTGTAATCCAGTTTTCCTCCCTTCCTTTTCTTCCTTTTATTATCTCTAATAAGCATTTTGGCTCCTACAGCATAAGCTCCTACATAAAGAAATTGAACTGGCGTATCTTTAGATATATATTACATACCTGGCTTATAGTTTCTCTTATCATACTGTTCTTTTTGTCTTTGTTGTGCTTTCAGAATGTTAACCTTTGCAGCATTAAGTGTTGCTTGCTTAGCATGATGAAGCTCATTAAGTAGAGAAGGATCTTCTGCTTTGCAAAAATCCGTTAACAGTACATCAGGATCTTTCTTTTCGGTATTAATGTCAACCGGTAGCACTGGCTTTCGTGCAAACATGAGTTCAAATGGTGAGTATTGTGTAGATTCTTGTTTGGAGGTATTATAGCTATAAACACATGTATTCAAAAAGTCTTCCCATTGCTCTTTCTTATGATCAATAAATTTCACAATCATGTTCTGTAGTGTCTGGTTAAATCGTTCAACCAAGCCATTGGCCTAAGGGAAATATATATACTTAATCGACAATCTGTATATGATATAATAACAATGTAGTTGTATAATTGCTACGGACACCAATGCAAGAAAATTATACCTGCGGATGATAAGCAGTTGTTAATCTGTGATCAATCTGGAGCAATGACATCATTCGTTTATCAAGGTGGTTGTTAAATTCTGTTCCCTGATCTGTTGTGATGACTCTAGGAATTCCCATCCTCATGAAAATCTATAATAAAACACAGATCTATAAATAGATATCATTTACATAAAGCTACGTATATAGATACCTTAAATAGAGAATTAGCTACTTGAAATGCACTTTTGTCCGGGGTAGCTATGGCCTCTGCCCACTTTGTGAAGTAGTCAATAACTGTTAAAATATAGCGATTTCCTGCAAAAAAATGTGTGCAATTTTTACAGAATAAATAATAATAATTGATGCTGATTCATGCATGCACTGTGAAAAGTAAGTGCATGGTGATACCTGTGACAAGTGAATGCCAATAGCTATATTATATTTTAGTGATGGTCACTATATTAATATAATATGTTTGCCACAGATCTCACCATTAATCTTTACAGAGCCATTGCATGCTTTTACTGTATACATACCTGCTGGAGACTGATATGCAACTGGGCCAACAAAATCTACGCCTAGATGATACCAGGGAGCCTTGACTGGTACAGGATTCAGTGCAGGGGCAATAGTTTCTAGCTTTCTGTTCACATGCTGGCAAATATCACATCGTTGCACCTATGCATTCCGTACAAGATATGGCATCACATTTGTATTACATACTCATGCAGAGTGCATCTTACAATTTCTTTAGCATCCTTAGATACCCCTTTCCACATAAACCTCTCAGTAATTCTTGCCAGTGTCTTCCTGTATCCAAGATGGCCAGAGGTCTGATCTCCATGACAAGCTTGTACAATCCTAAGCTGTTCCTTTCTTTCTCTAATGTATCGAACTTGTTGCACCTGAACATGCAAATTAAGAAATGATATGGCTACATATACATGCATGTATGTGCACTATAGCCACACCTCATCCTTTCCTTTATGTTTTTTTCTAAACACCAATTCTCCATCAACCACACAAAAGTTTGCTGCCTTTCTTCTTACAATTCGCTTCTGATTTTGAGTAAGGCCTTCTCTATACTGCTTCCTTGTCACATAAACATAAACATCTTCTAGTGTGTCAGTTTCCAATTCGTCCTCGAAATGGTTATCCTCCTTATCAGTATTATGAGCCATCACTGGAAGCAAGCAACTTGCGCCACTTCAAGTTGCAGATTATTCACTCTAAACTTGATCTCTGAGCCTTTCGTGTTCGTTAGAGCTAGTATATAGTCCTGCTGTAGCTGCAGTATAGCCACGGATCCTCAGTCAGTAAATTGAACACCGGCACGCGACTGCGTCGTATCGAATCTTGCTCCTTAGCCGGATATGCTGTATAAGCTAACTACCAGACTCCCTATACCAACAAGATACGGCCGCAACAACCAGTTATACAGTCTATACACTCCAACTCTGTCTGCTATTTGAGCTAACTAAGCAGTACTGAGATATCTATTGGATTTAGTTTATGTCAGCATGCTGAGAGATTTTGCGAGATTTCTTTGAAGGCACCGCTTCAAAGAGATGAGGCTAACCTATATTTGGTGTATATAGCTATTCTTGTCGACTGTACGGTGGCAAATAGTCGTTGCAGTTTAGTTTGGTAACCCGGACCATTTATGTTTGGGTAGGACCATTTATGTCGTCATAGATGGTCCGGCCGGACCATTTATGTCGAACATATTTGGTCTGGCCGGACCGTTTATGCACCCGGACCAAATATTTTGTTACAGGTCTCTCAGCTCAGACAACCTTTCAAAAGCAGGTTAATAGCCTCTTTAATACATTCATCAAAATTGGAAATCCTTTCCTAGATGATTTTCCAGAGCTAGTAACACTTGATAACCGTAACTGTGTAGATGATTCAGTCACAGCTGCCCTGCGTGCGTTAGAAGATACTGGTACCACACAGTATCAAGACTTTGTAAAAAAAGTTATTGAAGGTCGCTCTGTGTCTATACATCAGCCAATCAAGAAAAACTCATTTGCACTTTTCAAAAGACCTCAGCCAAAAGCTATTTCTAAGCAAGGAAAGAAGTTTAAAATGCTTCAGAATAATGTAGCACTGTTTGGCCAGTTGTACATCTCCATGCAAAGCCGTGACAGAGACTTAAAGGAGTTCTTTGCCCACGAGATTCAGTCCTTTCCCCCTGCTCTCTCAGATTTGGGAAAACTGCATTTATCAAACTCTAAGTCAGATTTGCTGAATTGCATTGGACAGTCAGGGCTATCTGATCCCCTCAAACATATGAATGCACAGTGCTAGATGGTGCAGTTATTGTGCACTTTCTTCCCACCAATTTAGTGTGTAACTTTGAAGAGTATGCAGATCAGGTTTTTATCCCCTTACTTGACTAAACAGTTACAAAACTCCATAAGAATAGACCTTGTGTGGGACACATACCTTCCAAACAGTTTAAAGGAGTCTACAAGGGAAAAGAGAGGCAAGGGTGTGCGAAGAAAGGTATCTGGTCAAACTAAACTGCCTGGCAATTGGGCAGATTTCCTACGTGACCCAAGGAACAAAAAGGAACTGTTCTCCTTCCTCACATCTAAAGTTGCTAAGTCCACTTTTCCACCCAACAAGGTTGTGTATGTGACATCTGATGAATCTGTAGTATCTGTGGGCCAAACCAACTCTGTGATGCCAGACTGCAACCATGAGGAAGCAGACACCAGAGTTGTTGTGCACATATCACATGCATTGGAGCAAGGACTTAAGACAGTACGTACCGTGGACACTGATGTTATTGTTATTCTTGCTGGTGTATTCTTCAAACTGACAGTAACTAATCCTCTTGCTGATATCTGGGTTACCTTTGGTACAGGCAAGAATTTCAGATTATATAGTATTAATGCCATCTGTACTTACCTTGGTAAGGAAAGAGCACAAGCACTACCAATATTTCATGCTCTAACTGGCTGCGACACTACATCTGCATTCAGAGGCAAAGGCAAGAAATCAGCATGGCAAGCTTGGCAGGCATATGAAGAAGTCACTGAGACATTTGAGTTTCTGGCTACCCACCCGTTTGAGCATTTAGATTCTGACTCGGAGCATTTCCAGAGAATTGAGAGGCTAATAGTTGTTCTATACAGTAAAACCTGCCACCTAATGTCTGTTAATGACGCAAGAGAAGAATTATTTTGTCATAAGAACAGAAAAATGGACATGATACCACCAACGCAAGATGCACTTCATCAACATGTTAAACGAGCAGTTTACCAAGCTGGAATATGGACTACCAGCACTCAAGTGCAGCAGATGATTCCATCTCCAGAAGATTTTGGGTGGTCAAAGGATCCGCTGTCACAGTCTTGGGTGCCAGTTTGGCTTACTATTCCAGAGGTATCTAAAGCATGCAGTGAGCTCATTAAATGTTTTTGCAAAGGAGAATGCACAGCATGCAAATGTGCAAAAGCTAATCTAGTCTGCTCACCACTTTGTAATTGTAAATGCAATAAACACAGAAGCGAAAATGAACAAACTACATGCTAACATTTATTTTTGTTACTTTGTACCATTGTGACAGTTATGTATGTATCTTAGTAACCTATTGTTACATCTATTATAGTATTCTAATGTCAGTAATTTAGTAAATTTGTTTTTTCAAACTTAACAGTGAAAAAACGTTTTTCTGGCTAATAATGGCAGCCATCTTGTTATTCTCGGAGTAAACAAAAAAATTGCAGTAGGCTCCTAGGCTAATGTTAATAAGTACATCATAAACTAGCTGTACAAAAAAATTGGTGCTTTTATCCGCCCTGTAACAATAATTCCACTAAGCCACCTGACTATACTTGACGGTCCTTTAACACCCAATACTTCTCCCTGGGTAAGATGAGTGTTTGGCTCACTCCACTGTGTTTAGCTAGTTCGTGTGTATGGCGTATTAATAAGGTTACAAGGGGATGTCTACATGGTAAGAGCAGTGGGTTCTTACTGGAAAGAGACTGTTTACTCTTCCCCGGCATCGTAGAAGTTTAATAAAGTCCAAACTGTTCAAGCAGGAGAGGACAGGCTCCTGCAGGTTTCAACAAATAACTCAACTCTCTTTCAAAGAAACCTTGTTGTACAGTTTGTATCCAGATATTCTCTGCCCTTTTTATTTCCTCAGCTGTCACCACTGAACTCTCTTTGTCTACACACCTGCCTTTCAAGGCATCAACAAATCTGAACACATAAGCTGTGACATGCAACAAGCTTTCGATGCTGCTGTAGTGATCAACATTGATCAAGGTAGCCAGCCCAGACTGGTTAGGTACAGTAGGTGCAACTAAGGAGTGTGTGAGGTTAGGCTGCGTCTTTGCCAACTCAAAATCAGCGCTGGCTATAAAATCGATGTCAGGAGTAGTGGGTGGAATGACTTCTTCCCTTCCAATAAACTCGGGTCCGGTCCACCAAAGAATGGAGTCAACAAGCTCTCTTGTTCCTAAACCTCTTGAAGGCAGATCTGCTGGGTTCAGGATTCCTGGGCAATAATTCCAGCATTTGCTGTCAGTCAGTTTTCTTACTTCATTTACGTGACTCTGAACGTAAGGTTTCCATGTTCTTTTATTGCGAACCCAGTGTAATGCCACCATCGAATCTATCTGGAGGTAAATGCAATCAAGGGTAGGTAGAGAATCAGCAACAGAAGATACAAGTCTAGATAACATCAAGACACCCAATAATTCCAAGCGAGGAATTGTTTGTTTACTGATAGGAACCACTTGGGTATTGCTACAAAGTAGCCTAGTCTCAGTGTGACCATTGGGATATTTGGAGGTAAGGTAAAGAACAGCTGCGTAAGCCCTTTCAGATGCATCACTTAACCCATGAAGGAAAACTGAAATAGGGTACTGATCAACAACAATATAGCCTCATGGTATCTTCACCTTACTAAGTTCCTTAAAATCGCTTACCATGGTTTCCCACTCCTTTGTCAATTCAGCCGACAAGAATTCGTCCCAATTCACTTGGTTGGTACAAAGGCGTTGAAACAGAACCTTCAAGCTGATCATGAAGACCTAACGGGTCAAACAAATTAGCAGTTAACCTTAAGACTGATCTTTTTGTCTTGGGAAGCTCATGGGACAACTGGATAAGACCACTGAATTCAAAGGTAAGTTCATCATTCAAGCTATTCCAATTAACCCCCAACAACTTACAAAGATCCTTTCCACTGCTAGGAGAGGGCTCATCGGTATTCTTCTGTGTAGTTGCCTTGGAAGATCCACACTCAGCTTGGCGAATAAGCCTTCAATTCTGAGGAATTTGAATTCCATTTCCTTAGATTGAATCCTCCCCGATACATCACGTGTTTTGCAACCTTGTACAACTCAAAGGCCTATGATATTTAGCTAAGTGCAAGGAAATGACAGCCCCTAAAATAGCTGGAGAGGGTCTCAAGCCAAATGCAATTCTCGTGAACCGAAACTGGATTATCTCACTGTCCACCTTGAGAGGGTCTTTCATCCACAGGAACCTCAGCATGTCTCTGTCCTCCTCAGCAACACTTACCATGAGAAACGCCTTCTCAATATCAGCAACCAGGGCAACTCGGTGATGACGGAATTGTATAAGCATATTAAATTGTTTTGGGATCAGGTTTGGTCCTACTTGCAAACAGTCATTCAGTGAAATGTCATCACTGGCAGAGGCAGATCCATCATAGATTTGCACCTTAGTGGTGCTTCGATCCTGCTTAATTACTGGGTGGTGCGGGAGGTAGTGAACATACGACGTGTTAGAGTTCTCATCATCAACAGGTTCTATAATACCTAGATTGAGCTGCTCACTAATCAGACACTGATATTCCTTTAATAGATTAGGATCTTTGATCAATCTTCTCTACAAGTGTTTAATCCTATTGAATCACAAATTGTAGTGTTGAGGAACCTCGCCCTTCTCTCTGAGCCATGGAAGCCCAACCTCATATCTCCTATCATGAAACCTTACATTGCTAAGGAAAAGCTCTGAACTTGACTCAAGACTACATATCTTCTTGACACCCACATATTCAGTCTCCCAAAATGACCTTATAATCTCGGTGAGACTACCAATACTGGAACCCAATTGTGTAGTTGCCATGGTTCTTTAACATACAGTTAAATGTGTCCCTACAATGGTAGGGGAATCAGAAGTCATTGTGGGCCCAGACAAAAGCCATCCCAATTTACTCTTGACAACTGTAGGGCCACCATCTGTTCGAATCACTTCTTCACCTACAAAGGTCCAATAGTAGTCTGATCCAATGAGAATGTCATTACCTTCAGGGGCACTGGAGGGTGGATCCGCTAAATCAAGTGAAAGCAACTTAGGAAAGTTGTTGAGATTAACTGCATTGGGTACAGACGAGCAGATGGTAGGAAACTGCAAGGCTTGTAATTGTATGATTTCGCCTGTGCCAGGTGCCCGCAAATGGACCTTCACCAAATCACAATTTATGCCTTTAAAACCTGGTTCACCGAATGTGTTCAATTGTAGCTTCTCCTTCTTGAAGGGTTTGAGGTTTAGACGACTAACTAGAGTGTCAGTCACATAGGACCTTTGACTCCCTGTATCAAACAAGACACAGAAATTAATAGTCCTTCCAGTGTCATAGTTGAAGGCTACTGCATGAGCAGTTTGTAATAGATTAATTTTCCCTCCCTTGTAGTGTTCGAACTATTGGCCGTTGTTTCAGTGGAAGTCACTGGTTCAGAAGGTCCTATGGCTTGTCCCCAGCAGTCTTATCGCACATTGACTGATGATGTTTCCTGCTACAGTGTTTACACTTCTTGGTCGATTCACAATCTTTCACACGGTGTTGAGGTTTCAAGCAGTTAAAACAACGTCCTGCTCGAAGTAGGTGAAAGAGTATGTCAAGAGGATAAGTAACAATGAGAACACCCATTATATCTAACTAGTGAATAAATTTTGTAGATTTTGTCTTAACCTTAAATCCTAACCTTAACTTTAGTCCAACATCATTTAACCCTTTATTATCGAATGGCTAATATATTGCCATAAATGGGCGTTACCGAATTTTTTTTTCGGTACTTTCTTGATATAAGCAAGTTTGTTCACAACACTCTAACTTCAACACCCAAGTCCCTAGGCGTCTGAAACTTAGTATAAGAACTCACAAAGAATTGTTCTAGTAGTAGGAGTATATTTTACTACGTAGCGTAATCCGTTCTTCTTTTTACTACAGGGGAAAGTTACACCATCCGCTCGAGACATTCATATCGTCGCCATAGAAAACGCCAGTACTTCCAAATTTGGACATAAGATACACAACTAGATAAACATCCGGTGTGTGACGTTTGTATAACCACAAAAAATCATTTGCACTTAAAACAGTGCTGATGAGTGGGGCCGTTGAAGTCTGGAAGTACGCAAGCTTATAAAAATATTGAGGAGCGGGATAAATTATATATGCGTTCATCTGCACAGTGAATAAGGACGCACACGCTTATCAGTTCTACTCATAATCAAACCTTTTGGGGTAATGCACAGAAGATTTAGATGGGCATTTATTTGGCCTACCTACGTACTTCCTATTTGTGAAAGTTGCAATGAGCTGTTTTGCTAGGTCTCTCCTATACTCTAAGTGGGTATATTTTGATCGTCCAGAGATATATCGAGGCAAATCATGGTTTGGACTCTCACAAAACAAAATGTAGGAATTTTGAATAGCTACATCATAAAAGAACCAGAACAAACGCATGTACCACCTAGATTTAGATTTTCTGCTACAAGTGTATGCCCTCCGCAGTTGGTCAGCCAAATCTACACCCCCATGTTCTGGTTATAAAGTTTGACAGCTACTGGGCACGTAAAATCTGCATGATTACCATCACTAAGCTTGCGAGATACAACAGTTGTCTCACTGGGGTCACAAATCGTATCAACAAAAGCCACAGGTTTCCTATCTCTCCACACAAAGCAATGGACTACATCACCTATAACCTGCTTCTCTAAATGGTCCCCTCTACCCAATGCATTTATGCGAGTTTTACCAAATTTAGGGAACTCCTTTCTGTTGGTTACCACTGTACCTACACAATAGATTTCCTCAGCCACCAAGTCTGCCAATAGCCTAAGACTAGAAAAAACGTTATCGAAGTATAAGTGGTAACCCTTACCTTTGATAGGCGTAGACAAATCCTTCACTACCCTAGCACCTATGTTTTTCTCTGTGGTGTTCCCTATCTTACCTGTATAAACCTGAAAGCTGCAAGTGTACCCGTTTTTGCTATCACACCTACACCAGACCTTAAAACCTCTTTTAATAGGCTTCTTGGGCATGTATTGTTTAAGTGAGGATTGACCCTTATATATCACCATAGCCTCATCGATGGAGTTTTCCCTGTGCGGATTATACAATTCCAAGAAGTTTTTAGAAAGCTTGTCTACTAAAGGATCAACTTATCGTACTCACTGGACCCCCTAGGTGCAGCCTTCTCATTATCATTGAAATGTAAGGTCCACAAGATATCCATGAAACGATCACGAACAAAAGCACCAGTTATGACGGGAAACACACCGAAGATGTCACTTTTGAGCCAGTATTGGATAGCTCGAGGCATTCTCGTTATTCCCATTAAAATGCATACCCCTAAAAAGGCCTTAAGTTCTGGGACCGTCAGATCATACCACGTTTTATCATACTTACCCTTTTGCAGTGCATATAGGTTGGTCTCATACACAATGTGACGAAGAAGAGAATCGTCAAAAATTTGTCCAAAGAAATCTATAGGCCTAGCTTCAGGAGGTAAGGGTTTTTTTGGTCCCACAGGTTGCGTAAATGGATCCCCTGCCAAAGTAAAGGTTGGTGGCAAAGGTGGATTAGCTGGCCTGGTGGGTGGTCTAAAAAGACTGGAAAGATCTATAGAAATGCCCATAGATGGTGTTCCCCCATTAGGTCCATTATCATTACTTGCACTATTGTTACCATCGGCTGTCTCTGTCTCATCCTGGACATCAACATTGGCTGTCCCTGCCACGTCCTGGACATCAACATCAGCATGCTATTGAAAAACTGAATCAAAAACTGTTCACAAGCACAACTGGAACATACCTCTATGCTCTCAATGTCAACATCAGCATCCTATAAGAGTAAACTTATTTACAAGTGCTTACATAACAATTGGAACATACCAGTTGTTGTATTTCACTACTCATAACACCAGCCTCTAGAGTTTCTTGGCAAACCTAACAAATTAATTAGTAGCTATATACAGTGAACAAACATATTATTCACATACATCGACATTAGCCATCTGTTCCACCTACCTGTCATTGTCACCTTCAACGATTCCAGCCTCTAGCTGTAAGGGCTTTACAGTTTTGTCCACAAAATCACTTGGAGGTGGTCCCCAGTCTTGGAAATCAGCCTCATACATCTGTAAAAATAATTGTAAGATTAACAAGGGCTGCTATAACACTAATAAAAACATAGTACAAATGTCTCTTGCACTGGATAGATAAGTACGACGCTGTCAAAAAATTGTATTCACTTTGAATCAAGACGGTAAAGAACATGCGCAAAGAAATAAGAGTTTCCAGCTCTGTTACAACTTGAAACACAATGAAATACCTCGTATCGCTCGATGAAATCAAGTGGACAATCTTCAGCACCATTGTTGTTGACTAAATCATCATCAGAATCATATCTATCGCCACGGTGACATTCTTCATCCGAATCATTCCAGTCACTGTCTTCTTCTAACATGCGTGCCAGCTCCAGCGACGTTATCCTTGCCATACTTCGTCCAAATTTAAAAGTTTTGGTAGCACCTGGAAGCCTGCTCAATTGCCAAGACAATGGTACAAATCGCTTATCAATCGGATATTCACTGTAGATGATATGCTTGTTTAAACGCGCACCCTCGAATTGTTACAGTCGAAGACTTCTTCTAACAATCTCGCCAATTCCAGCAACATTATCCCTGTCATACTTCATCCCAATTTAACAGTTTTGGTAGCAGTTTGAAGGTTATTTCATTGCCAAGACAATGGTGCAAATTGCATATTAATCGGACATTCACCGTAGATGATACGCTTGTTTAAACGCGCACCGTTATTATGGCAATATATTAGCCAATCGATAATAAAGGACTTACGCGTTATTTAAAACTTAGGTAGTATTGGGTTAAGAGACATTTAGCTACATATAGTAAATATTTTAGCACACAATTAGTAGGGTAGTATTAACCTTGGAATACGTACATATAATTGTGTAACATGGCTACACTTATAATGCTTGCATGGCATACAGTTATGTTTACATGGTTTAATGTTTACATTAATGTAACATAGTTTACATGGTTTAATGTGTATGCTTATGTAACATAGTACATAACACACTAGACTCATGCACACAATTCAGTAAACATTAATACTTAATTATATTGTATCACGTGATTGTAATTTGTACATTTTCATTGTGTGAACACGTGTAAGATTAGTTGCTCTTAGATATTACACTGGTAGCAGAGGATGGCTAAACGGCACATCAGTTTACCGAAGCCCTTTTCGAGTGGAGACGCCAAGGATTGTTTCCAGAGATTTGAAATATGTTCTGCGGCAAATGGATGGAAGGCGGAAGACCAGGCGATTAAGCTACCAACATTGCTGGAGAGGGAAGCGCCCACCATTTGGCTTGAACTCACTACAGAGCAGCAGAAAGTTACAAGACCACCAAGAAGGAAAAACAGAACACTATAATTCCAATGGGTTTTGTATCGTTAGAAGAGTTTCATCGAAGAAAACTGCAACCAGGCAAAGCTTCGTCCACAAACTGAAGAAACTTCTAGACATGGCGATCCCAGGAATGAACAAGGAAGCGAAGGATCCCTTACTGCTCCACCAGTTTGTTGCTGGTTTGTTGCTGGTTTGCCGGAACCAATAATGAAACAGCTGAGGGTTTCCGGAGAAGTGAAGACGCTTGAAGCGGCAGTTACGCGTTCCCAACTACTGACAAGTTTCTTAGTTTACTAGAGTGGTATATCCCCAGTATATGGAACAGTTAATTGTTTGTTATTTTAGTAGTTTTTCAGTAAACCTGCATTCACTGATGTTTTACTGAGAGTTTAAACTTAGTAAAACAATTATGTTCCATTTACTTAAAGTTACTGACATTTTACTATCAGTACAACTACAGTAAAGCAGCTTAACAAATTAGTGAACTAAGAACCTTCAAGCTGTGTGATGACTATTGATTCACAGTCAGTCTCGGCAGTGAAAGAGGAGTCCAAGGAGCACACAGGAATGCAGGAGTTGAGAGACCAAGTTGCCCTGCTGACAGAACAAAGGAGGCCACGTTGTTTCATCTGTGGCCAAATTGGTCATGTGAAACGTAATTGTCTAGCCCAAAGTAGTCATCCAGTTCAAGGTCATTTATGTTTCTTGTGGTCAGCCAGGCCACTTGGCAAGAAATTGTTGGTACTAGGGATACGAACAGGGGACGCCTGCTCAGGGCAACAGACGCCCCCGTCCATAAGCCCTATCACAGATTTAACCAATGTAACGACTGTAACTGTAGCAGTAGTAAGGAGTCAAGCTACAATAGTAAAGGGAGAACTCGGTGGTAAAGCAGTAGATGTCACGCTGGATTCTGGATCTTCTGTGTCACTAGTGCAGTCTAGTACCCTAACTAGTATGAAAGATGTAGTTGGTGTCCAATGTGCCAGATCATTGCGGCTTGTCACAGCTTCTGGAGACCAGCTGCCTATTCTCAGGCATATAAGAATACATGTTAAGCTGGGTGACTTTAATGCTATGCATGATTTTGTGGTTGTAGATAGCCTAGTTACACCAGTGATCCTAGGGATTGAATTCCTGCAACAAAATGGACTGGTCCTGGATTTTATTGTACACCAGTTATGGTTCGTAAAGGACTCCCTAATGCTGCTATAGCTGCAGACCATGTCGCTATGGCTCAAGTTATTCCTATTTTTGAGGATGTACATTTAAACCAGGCCCATTTGTGCATGATTCAATCCCAAGGTGAACTGGAGACTGATGTGGTAGATGAGTGTGCTATTCCTGACTAAGGGTTCAGCAGAATTTGATACCCCTGAATGTGGCAACCCACAACTAGAAGACATTGTAAAGGAGTTTAAAGCTGTATTTTGCACTACCCCTGGCAAAACCAATGATGCACATCACTACATTGATACATTGGGTAACCCAGTAAGTGTTCACCTAGACGTGTTCCTGCACACTACCGGACTGAGGTAATGCAACAACTTGAGATAATACTTGACCAGGGTATTATTACACATAGTAAAAGCCCTTGGATGGCCCCTGCAGATTTTGTACCAAAAAAGTCCAGTCAGCTTAGAATATGCATCGACTACAGAGAACTCAACAAGCGTACTACCAAAGACTCGTATCCACTACCACTGCCAGACAAAGTGCAAGACAGGCTTGCTGGGTCCATTATATTCTCTACACTTGACTTGCACAGTAGATACCAGCAATTACCGCGATACCCCAAAGACATCACCGACCACCAGACAAATACCGCCCATGATGTAATCACTTGTGGACAAGTTTTATCTGAGAGGGGCAAGTGTAACACATAGTACATAACACACTAGACTAATGCACACAATTCTGTAAACATTATATAATTAATACATAATTATATTGTATCACGTGATTATAATTTGTACGTTTTCATTGTGTGAATACGTGTAAGATTAGTTGCTACACTTATACTGATATGCATGAATAGAATGTGAAGATATATAATGTGTGGATATTGTATTGGCGACTTGAAGCACTGGCCATGTACTTGGGGATGAAGTTTGTATGTATGTATATAATTTGCATGTCATGCACAAGTTGGTCAAGAGACTCAAGTCTAAAAGGTTGCATACGATTATATCTACTTGTACGTATGTTCAACCAGTATTTACCAGTTGCATAATATACAGATACATAAATACCTTTCTGCTTTCTGAAAGTTTGGTGCTAATTTTTGTACACCTTCTATGAATACAAAGTTATTGAAGTCTCTCCTTTCCACCAAATTTCTTTTTATCAAGTCAATAACAACACTTTCTGCAGTCTACCTTTGTACATGCCTGACATTGAACACATCCTTGTCATTTTTGTCCTGCAACAAGTATGTGCATTTATATGCAAATCAGCCAAAGTGTATAACAGTAAAAAACTTACTGGCTTGCAATGTTTTTACAACAAAAAAAGCAGGGCCATATCATAAGTTGCATCCATACAGGTGATAGTATTACCATACTGCTGTAGTCATTTACTCCATTGTCTTGTTCATTAAAGCTGATTTCTTATTGATCAATGTCTGGCACTAAAACTGTTGACACTGCCTCATCTACATAAAAATGATGCCGTATTGTTAAACAAAGTTAATGGAGGGAGATAATTTGCGTGTGTGCTTAGGCAGTGTAGTGACACATTGTAGCTATCCAGCATTAGATGAGTATGTAGCACACCTGCATCACAATACTAGATGTAATATAGAACAGTAGGTATTAATTGGAAAACATTATGAACGCATATGTAGGAAAAATACCGTGTGTATGGGTCGTTCCAAATGAGTGACCAGGTGGTACAAAAAGTGATTCAGGTGATCCACCACCGAATCACAGTAACAGTATAATATGTAAATAATGGTCATTTGCATTAGGGTACAGACAGTGGGATTGGTATGTGAATGTGTACCATATGGGCTGGTGTACAATTTCAATCCACCTATTTATGAGTAAACATATGCTCTATTAGAGTAGTTGATTGGAATCGTCTTCATGAATATTATAAGGTGACTTTGGATCACTAACTCATTCGCGTTGGTCTTAAGATTGCATGGCTAATGTTAATACCACTGGTGGAGCTATGTCAATGGTCTTGCATGGCTAATGTTAATACCACTGGTGGAGCTATGTCAATGGTCTAATATTGCAAGAGTACTTCAAATACGATTATAATACTTGTATAACAATGTAGTGTATATGATTCTGGAAGTGTGGCTTGCTGTAAGGGTGTGTATTCAGCTGTATGACTTGAGCCGGGCTCAGTAGAAATGACATCAAACAGCAGACTTAGTAGATACCATAGGCACTACAACAGTACTCTTCCTTAAGTACCCAAAAGGGCCCATTCATAAGTTAACACTCCTCGGTCTTGGGGCCCTGGGGATTTGCATTGTGATGATCCACCAGGGGACACACGTGCACCTTTGTAGCACCCCTGTGTGTACCTTCATAGCACTAAATAGTGTGTAGTACAGGTGCCAGTAAGTTGGTTCACTGAGGGGGGAAAAGGTTGGTTAGTAAAGAATAATAAGCTGTGAAACTCCAATGACCCACCATTTAATCACAACGATGATATGTATTTTCTGTATGTGCAGTATCATAAAACAATGGGGATGTGCATTAAGGTACAAGCATCAGGGTCGGTATGTGCATTTGAATATTTGTGGGCATAATATAGTTTCCATCCAATATATGTACATGTTTTATCACGGTAAGTTGATTCAAATTATCTTTATGAATATATTAAAGTAATTTTTTTGGCTAATAACTCCTATGCCATGGTCTTTACATTGCATAACAAATGTTAATGCCACTGATGGAGTGGTGTCAGTAGTCCAATAATGGTATAAAGTCCTTCAGGTTTTCATAGTACTATATTGTACTTACAAGTTATTGTAAACAATGTAGTGTATATGATTCTGGAAGTGTGACTTGCTACAGTAGTATGTATTCAGCTATCATGAGAGTGTGACTTGCTACAGTAGTATGTATTCAGCTATCTATGGGTGTATGCCTTGAACCGGATTTAGTATAACAGCAGTCTCAAAAGATGCGGTATGTACAACAGTTTGTGGGTCTGCTATCTCCATCTGAAGTTCTCCTTACTAGCCATGTACAGTTTCTCCTTGATGTCAATTGCACATATAACAAGTAGTTATATTACTTGGCTTGCCCATTTTCATTCCTGAATGGTTCTCCAGTATGTGGGTCAACTGTATTTGAATAATTCATATCCAGTGTAGAGGCCTACCGGGATATCACAGTATTATCACCAAACTGGTTCAAAGGTATTCACTTTCAAACATACGGGTAATGTTGGTATGAATGCCATTAGGTGTATCACGTTATGAAGGAAGCCAGACGTCAGGTCTTTGGTATTGAAGTGATTTATGTGTTGATGACTGCAAGTCCTGCTTCAGGTTACAGTGTAACACTAGCCTACTTGTATGCAACTACATAGCAGTTAGCAAAAGGCATTTATAACCTGTTAGACACCAATAACTTTCACCTGTGAGCATTCTCATTCAAACACTGGATACACTTTATACGTGTGTCACACATACATGTATACTCAGATGGGATGCATGCACATACAGTTGTATACATATACAGTTGTATACAAAAGTGGGACTACCATAAACCATGCATAAAGTTCGATCCATATGTACGTACATAGATACCTAACACAACACATCGATACCTGCAATCTGACACTGGCAGGGCTGTTCAACATGTTCTCCTAGTTTCATGCCAGTAAACCAAAAAATAAAATAAAAATGCACATACATGCACTCTTTAAATATCGATACATGTTTAGTAATTGTCACCACTACCAGTCTGTTTCACTGACAAGCACTCCAGCTGGCATGTGTACACCCAATGTAGAATTCTGGGGGCCATTGGGTATGCAAAGTATATATGGTCAACAATTGACACATTATATGCTACTTTAACACTATGCAATGCCCACAGGAAAAGGCTGTAACATTGGGCATCACAGAGTATTAGTCATCAAGTACAATATCAGCTTGAAACAAATGGCTGATGGTTTGGGGTTCTTTATTTAACGACCGACATTAATCTATAATAATAGTTTCTACCTTTCAATGTTGCTCATGTGAGACCCAGCTAATCCATATACTTTGTAGTGTCTTTGTTGTATTGCTGGAAGTAATACTATATACCTGCAGTTGCTGGAAGAATACTATACACCTGCAGTGCTTTGTAGTAGCTCCATTACTGTATATCTTGATCACAAAGTCCATTGCGTTGCTTTGTCATAACTTTTGTTACTATTACCCTGATGTCAGCCTTTGATTGATTGATTGATTTTTTTATTTGTGGGATAGTAAGTTCTGTTAAATTGTGATGGTGGTACAGTCAGCACTCCACTCTCGGTGTAGGCTGGAAAAGATCTTTCTGCTGAATAGCCAAGACGCCGAGTGCCAATTACATGTGATTTCTTCTCCACATCTAGACTTAGTGAATTGAATTTCCCCTTACCTCCATGCAATCAATTATAATTATGTATATGCCCATGATTATGTATAGGAGAATTGACTTTAGTTTACTCTAATAACACCTTTTTCTCTTGTTTTGATTTTGGCTTTAGAGCCATTTCTGGCACTGTGTTTGAAGCGTAAACTGTTGAAGCCACTTTACGATACAGCATCATGTAACCAGTTGCATTCGGTGTCTTCAAGTTGTCTGGGTTTGAAGCATAGCATTCCAGGTGGAGACCTGCTAAATTTAACCAACACTGAGGAAGTCCCAGTTCTTCGCAACAGTCAACTTATTGCATTGTTTCCATCATGTTGCAGCTGCTGGCAACATAATTTTGTCATCACAGCTAGTGCACACATCAGCACCAGCTTCTTCATGCTGTTTTATCATTTGGCAATACTCAGTACTCTTTTATTTCTGTAGCATGATATGCAGTGACCCTAGACTTCTGTCAGCTGCTTTTAAGACACACATAATGCAGTAGTATTTATTTATGTACATAGACCATTGTGCATGTCACCACGCAGTGCAGTGCTTTCTGAAAGTGTGACTATACTGATGTGATAGCATGCATGCCTTTTTGGATCCATGCTGGCAGTCAAATACAATTAGCTTTGATCAAATAATTCAGAGAGCTCGCCACGACACCATCAGTGATTCAGTTTACGTATAGCTACAGGTTAGCTTTTGAGGCATGGTATGCACTACTAAACCTACAACAGCTGACCATGCCAGCTGTAGCACAATGCAGCAATATATAGTCCGTCCACAAATATACCTTCACAGCACTCCACAATCACTTGATCTCCTCTGGTCCACACTTGGGCTCAGTAGCATATGGTTAGGATAACCTAACCTAATTTCAAGGACTTAGACTTAAAGACTTATATAGCTAAGAAGATGTAACAGAAAAGGAGCTAAAGTAAAGAAAAAATTCCTCCAACCCTAGGTTTCAAACTGCAGGTCACCCAAGATCTAGTCGGGGCCACACTCGGTCTTCCTCTGGGGAGGGATGGATTTTCCTCCTTAAACCTAAAAAAATGTGCCAAAACTTCATACATTTGCCTTTGAAATCATTGAAAATGCCGATTTCGACATTTAAACATGTTAAGCACCTCTAAAAATGGTTATTGTTTTAATGAGTACAAGTGCTGTTTTACTTCAAAACGTTCTACAAAGGCCTGCAATGATTCAACTGTGAAGTGTTTTTCAAACAGTTATTGATTCGTTCTGCTGTGTAACAGGTTGAACATAGCTGACAATGAAGCATATAATCTCGCATGGCAGACCGCTATTCCAGCACAGGGGCTTACCGATTAGAGATTATAAGTGTCCGCGCTGGAAAGCGTCTGGTACACTTCCAATAGGCCAGTTGTGTTCGCACTTTATTTAACAGCCTGCGCCTCTATTTCAGTAGTGATTACAACCTTTCACCAACGGTTATTGTAAATACTGCAAGTTAATGTAAAGAAACTGAAAGACAAGCCTAAAGATCACAATCTTGAACTCCATTATTTATACCACATGGCCAGGATTATCAATACGATCTTTTGAAAAACTGCGTGAAGAGAACGTGTACTTGTGTTCATCGTGTCAGCAAAATTTGATCAATTACAACAAAGCTGTTGAGAATAGCCTCTTTTTTCTTGCATTAAAATTGGAACATTGTGGAAACGATTGACAAAACAAAACTGTTTTAGGAGTCTCAGTACACATGTTCATAAGCTCCTTAGCTACAAGTCATCCACACTGGGCATTGGGATCACTGAATATTTGATGTTTGATCCCTCAAGAGGGAGCCCTATTATACTGACGTTCGTCATTGACAAACATTCAAAAATACTCTTTACAGCTTTATGTGTAAGTGTTGCTGTGAGAGCAAGAAAGTTGGCTGATAGTACCTGTAGTGACTTCCAAACACTCCTGCACTGATCAAATATACAAGGAATGGTATGTTCAACTTCTGCTAGCATAATAAAGCAATAATAGATGACCTGATCTTGGAAAACCTACCTTTTTGGCACATTGGCCAATTTTCTGTTTTGTAGCTTAAATGAGGTACTGGGTGCTCATCTATCTTGTGTTAAAATTTCAGCTTAATATCTTTAAGCATTCCTGAGATATGGCCAACTTTCTGTCCTGTACATTACAAACTAACTTTTATGGTAATGTATTGAGTTCTGTGATTGATTAAGGGTGACAATTGGTGACAAATCACTTTGTTTACCAATAATTCCATCTAAAATACTTTAATAGACATTTCTGATAGTTTAATAAAATATTCTTAGCATATTTCTGCAATTAAATGCCATTCCAGCACCTGAACAAATCACCCAATTTGTAAGTTAATTGTTGTCCCACGCATGTGAAAATACTACATGGTCTGATATAATCATCTATATCTCCTAGGAAAAAGAAGCTATGGGTGTGAAACTTCACAGCAAGAATTGCTTAATCCAAATGTGCAAAAAATTATTATTTTTAAAATTGTTGAAATTTTCATTTGAGTTTTCCCTAAAAGTTTGCTTGTGCCCAAAAGGTAGGTTTTCCATGATCCAGTCACATATTTTTTATTAGCAATAATAATATTTTTATTGAAGTGCACACACTTACACTTCATCTGTATTTTCATGTACTTCACAGAGTTTAATTCCAGCTCCCTGATGACTCCTGGGGAACAACATCAAGTGACACCAATACTGCAAATATCGAACAATCTTACATCAGATGAAATAAGCTCAGAAGAAGACTTGGACCCACCGCTGCTGCTGCTAGTGGAATAGTCATTAATACCACCATTACCATCCTGGATGAGGAATTGTCTCATCCAAGTACACAACTAGTCTTCCTTAAGTTCTGTTGCACATCTTTTGTCTTTAATATTTACGACGCTAATGGACTATGCAGGGCTGCTCATAGTCTATGTTCCACCCCCAGAGAAAACACCATCATTCTTAAGTTAGGCCTATGACGGAGTACGTTAAAAAGTTCCAAGGTTCAAATTTTAACTTACCAAAATCTTTGAGAGTGATAGATTTTCCTTCCTTCCGTACAATGAATGGATCTTCCGTCTGATGGCATCTCGGTTGAAACTGTCTGCATCAATGCGGACTTGTGAATGTTTGTACCTGACAACTTACAATTGAGTGGGCTTGTGCAAAGTGCTTTTTGTACCTTTTCTTGATGTAGATAAACCGCCTTTCTTGCGGTACTCCATTCTAACTCTTACAATGGATGTCTTTGAAATCCCTGTGTGGCGTAATGTATTCCAAAATCCAGCAAAGAAGGTGTTACCGGTGGCTTTCAAGATTCTCTCCTTGATGTTGACAGAAAATTAAGCTGCTTGCTTAAAGTACTCCCACAGTTTCATAAGTAGATACTTCGTTTGACTGTTTAACCTCTTTCCAAGAGAGTTTCGCTCCACACTCGCTGGCACTGCACTGGATGCCATATTCTTAACAATTAAGTGCGTGCCCGTAACATGAGCTTACGAATCAATGCGTCATGAACATCATGTTTAAAAAAGCCTTTGGTCTTGTATAGCTTCCTAATTAACAACCCAGGATTCAGCTCAACGTGAATGTACTGTTAGGACATGTTCGTGTCGGTATCACCATGCCCAATTTTCCGAAAACATCGTTCCTATTTTCTCTATAGCATGTTACTTACTGTATAGGATACATACACTTGTGTGGAAATGCAGCACAAGGGGCATGTCAAGAGACTAATACAGCACAAAACTAAGCCAAGCACTTGGGCACACCAATAGTACTGTATTTTTCGTACACACAAACATAGGCAGTATTCTAAGGAAGTTGTCATCTACACAGCATTTATTTTGGGCATTAAAACCGCATACACTTTTAGCGTAAGTGTCCATACAGTATAATTGGCTGTTTGGTTGAATGCACATAATCTACTGTGCATGCATGCTCAGACTCTATATTTTTGGTTGTTTGAGTTAGTAATAAATCTGATGTGCTCCATCTTGTTTTTCGCAGGCACAATGTAATTAAGGGTTAATAATATTTGTAAATATTACAAGTTCACTTCTTATTGTTTTACAGTATTTGGCATTACGTACTACTCCGATCCAGTACTTTTTATTGCAGCACTACACATTGTCCCTACTCTAATATAGAATTCCTAATTTTTTCTTATACTTGTTTGTGAAGTTTTATTGCAAGCTCATGACCACTAAATAGACAAAACCAGCAATATTTTTAAAGAATTTATCACAGCACTATTATACTAGATTATGATTCATACAATAACAACTGATCAGTGGGCGTGGCTCTACAAAAGCTTGCAGACAATAATGGATGTGGATTCGTGCATACCTACAGACTGATGATGGGCATGGCTACCATAATTATGTCCACAGACAGTAATAAGTGAGCATGGCTCACGAAAGAAGGAGGGCTACGCTATGACGTGTAGTAACACGTCCATGTTTAATTTAGCATGTGGTAAAGCGTGACCTGGATGACCCGACTCAGCTTAACATTATTATGAAATAAACTATATTTATTGACTTACACATTGCTATATAGTTTGCTGCGAGTTGCTCTCACTGATCAATCTCAACAGCAAGTCACGTACATGTGTGTTCAAATAGTTTGGTGCAAGTGGCGACCACGTGTATTCGAATAGTTTGCTGCAATATACACTGGTAGATTGAAGCCGTACTGTAGTCTATTAATACTCACGGCAGAACCTTGACTGATGACCATGGTAAAGAAGGATAAAAGGTAAGACTATAGTGCAAGCATTGTATGTTTATCAATATATCAAAGGTTTTTTTGGCGAACTAGAAATGTTTCGCGTTTAATTGTGTCAAGTGGACATATACGGTTGCCATGCTATAAATTTCATGCACTCCACTTTGTACCCATATTAACTATTATATATATATATATAGCATACGCCTATATATAAAGAGGTTGCATACAAAACGTGTGCAATGAAATGCTTAACAACTGTTGCTAGCCAGCCACGTTTGAGGGCAACCTTATGGTGCTCATGTAAACGTGCTATGCTGACAGTAAAAAGCGTCGTATACAATCATATATCGGTATCGGTAAAGAACAGCATTCTCAGGTCTTTAAAATAGCAGATACATGGATTTGTGTAACTTATTTAAGTGCCTATTGTTTTATTTTCCGTATTGTCACTGTACAGATCAATTTTTCTGTTGTTACAACTTTGTTGCGCTGTCTGTACTTTCAAGCTGAAACTTTTAATTGACCATATGCATTCCTCTGGCTATCTAAAGAAAAAGGAATTTGAAAAATGCTCTAACACGTGGAGATCTTGTAGGACCAGTCACATAAGTACATGTGTTCACGCATACACTAATTATAAATTTAATAAAAAGTAGTAAAGCCACAGCTATGTGCAAACATCCCTTAAGTCAGTCACCTATCAGGGAATGACTATATGACACTATTCCTTATTTTTGCCATGCTATCACACACTAGACCAATAAGAGGAAGTGGTCATTGTGAAGTGCTTGAAATAAGCAGACAAAAGTGCTAGGAAATAGCACCTATTTTTCATCAGACATTTGTAAAACTTGTGCAGACATTGAATACTTTTACCATGAAAAATTATTATTATATTAAGTCTGATATGCATTTGTCTGAGTAAATTTTATACCAATTTTGGTTGGACAACATGTCCGACCAAAATAGGACATGTTCGAACAAACACCAATTTTGGTCGGAAAATGCCAACCATTATTTCAAGCACTGATCATGTTCCAAGTAAATAGATTGTTAAGAGTCTGGTCTCATGCCAGATTGGTATTAGTCAATATAGCTTGTACTTACAGGTATCTACTGGGTATAGCAACACGGTAATTATTTTTAGAGACGCTTAGTAATCACAAAGGTGTTGGGTGACAATTTCACAGCTAGTTTACCCTTAGTTTGCTTTAATTTCAGGTGGATTTGTAATAAATGCTAGTAGTAAAACATTTTCATGAGTTTTATAAACTGATCTTGGCCTGACATAAAGTTTAGTATTTTAATCATAAGTATGGCTGGCTCTTCCACAAGGTGAAACGGGGAATTTGCCCTAAATGCATCATCCTGTATCCGCCATTGAAATATGCAGCAAAAAAAATGTATTGATATATGGAAAAATAAATAATGGATTCATTGCATGAAGATGACCAGCTTGAATAAAAAGGAAATACAAGGCACTGTACGTAACACCAAATATTAATGACCATTGTAGTTATGTTATCCATATTAGAGGACTTTCACAGTTACCTCAACTTCAACACTATCATGTTTGCTGCTGTTATTCATGTTTGTGAGAGATGTTTTGATATATCGCGATAGTATGATTGCATACTATCATTTTCATGATTGTTACTCACTATCATGATAATCGATAGATCGCAATTATCACTAAGCTCTAATCCATATCCTACCCAAACATCATAAGTATGCTTATCAAATCTTGTAAGTGGCCAGTGGATAGGGACTGGCAACCTGGTCAATTTTGTCCAGCCAATCTCTAAAGCCTTGTGAGCATAGGTAGTCACTAATTGTACACATAAAAAAGCTGTTACATCATGAAATTCAATGACATGCATGGATTTATAATGAATTATCTTTTTCTATTAATTCTTTAGAGAATTTACCTGCAGGACTTTTTAAAGAATGAATGGATGAAGTAGTTACTCAATGAAAAGCACACATGACAAAGAAGATACAATAGTTCATTTGGTACATGTATATGTATGTGAATAAACAGGCACCTTATCAGTGTATATGCATATACATACCACTAGGCCTTAATGGCCTTAATGACAATCCACAAACAGCTACTTACGTCATATCTGCTTTCAAACAAGTTGTAATCTCATTATATCTTTCTAACTGGCAAAAAAACCATCACTGTGAAGTTCACAAGCCCTAAGTTGTAGTTAATAGCTAGCACCACTTGTGCAAGCAGGTTTACATCTTGAGTCACCTGAAACAGAAAACCGCATATCATGCATATACCAATTGGTAATGAATGAACATCAAGTAATGTTACACTACTTTTGTGCTATCAGTCTACTTTAGACTACAAGTTTGATACTGAAATTTGATTGGCTGAAAACGTGGTCTCTAAATCTCGTAGAGCCACGGTCATGTCCAATAGAGACCACGCTCTGAGGCGATACGAAACACGATAATTACGCGCCTGTAACATTGGCAACGCATGGGCATTTAAATGGCTAGTAACAGCCGTACTGAATTAGAGGGAGGTGTAATGGGCTTGTTTGTACTAATCAACACTACATTACTTGCTTACAAGCAGCTGTCGAGGCACAACAACAGCAACAATGAGTTGTAGTCCACTCCCTGAGTCCAGTACTTCGATACATAGCATGCGCCTGTAACATTGGCAATGCATGGGTGTTTAAACGGGTAGCAACAGCCACGCTGAGGTCCCGCCATGTCGGGAGGTGTAGAGGGCTTGTTTCTAGTAATTAGCCATACATTTCCTATTTACAAGCAGCTGTCAACTCAAGGTACAATGACGAGTTGTAGTTGTAGTCTAAATAAGTTAGACGTCAAGAACCACTGGGTTCTACGGGATTTAGAAAACCCTCAGGTGCTACAGCCCAGGGCCTTCGAGTTTTCTAAATCCCGTAGAACCCTGGTTCTTGACGTCTAACTATTATGTATACACTAGAAGCAGGGCTTGAACAGATATCCATATTATCTAGATATTCAGATACGATATTCAGATAGAAATTTGAAGTCATAAGGATAGTTTAAAGTAGTTTTATCTGTTCTCAAGACACCAAATGCTTATGACAAGACAATTGATTTTCGCCATGGATTGTATATGACGCTAACAAGTATCTGAGTGACCACACCTATCACCAATGATGATGTACAGTTGTGAATGTTGTGGAACAGCTTGTAGCAAAAAGTTGTTTCCTTACTTACTACTGAACAGGGTCTTGTAGCAGCTGCTATATATTGTTTTCATGTTTTCTTCAGCTGCCAATCTTAATTGATACAGACATATTCTACTAAAAAAATAATGCCAAAGCAACACTGTAATACCACTACAAACTTTGCTTTCATATGAATGGAATGGTTTTTCTAGTACTTAAATGATTCAAAATTGGGATATTTGTGGTTTACATTACCATCCCAGTGATCCCTTCTTGTTTCATAGCATTTTTCAGGGGTCACTATTCAGTGGACTGGACCGGAACACTGGACTGATAAATTTTAATTTTTCGCACTTTCGTAACAATACTGTTCATTATGTATATGTTAAAGCATAGCCTTGCTCGTGCTATATGAAAAATAAAGTACGAGGCGCGCGGCCGAGATGCTAATAAAGCACGAGGCGAAACTTTAAATGATTTATGGAACTTTCTAGTCGTGTAGCTTCACCATACACTAGGACTCGTAATTAACAAGCGTTGCTCGAACTATTAGCAGCCTGAATGCACACAAACTAGTTTAACAAAGTAACTCACGTGTATTTCACCATAGTTTGGCATAGTAGACGTTCATCGCGTCTTTTGGCAGATTTTACTCACAACCCACAATCGATTCTATTGTGAGTCACATGGTGAAGTATTTCCGTGATATCTCCAGGACTTGTCCGTTTACATTAACAAACGTAACAGCAACGTTACCTTCTCCCACCCATCATCAAAGCATTTAGGTATGTCTATAAAAGCAATCCAGTGGTGGAACTCGTATTGGCTGGGGTGATTGATCACTCAGCGTGGCAAGGCTATCAGCCTTCACCGGCTTGGGTGATTAGTTGTACTAGCGCGAGCCCCGTAGGCTATTAGCCTACACTAAGGCACGTGGGCAACTGTGCTTTATTGCCCACAAAGAGTGCTTTATTGCACCGCAAAGAGTGCTTTATTGAACGAATAAAGCACTCTTTGCGGTGCAATAAAGCACTCTTTGTGGTCGATGAAGCAGTTGGCCGACTGAGAGTGTACTTTATGAAATTTAAAGTACACTTTTTCCTTTGATCTCGCCCACGCAAAGTTCTATAAGCCACTATACAGCACTTTAATATTCCTTACCCAGTGTTTAGTAATGTTGCAGGTGGTACAGGGAATGTGACAGCAATAGTTAACCAGCAATCAACTTGCCAGTAGACAATATCCCTCAAGATATCCTTAGAGCAAACTTGAGGAGCAAGCTAGTCTCACATGGCCAGACCTCTAGTTAAGTGCAGGGGCTTACCAATTAGAGATTTTCAGCACGGATGCTTATGATCTTTAATTGATAAGCCCCTGCACTGAAACAGAAGTCTGGCAGCAACACTAGCTTGTTGTTCAAGCTTGCACTAAGGATATCTCGAAGGATATTGTCTACTGGCTGTGATTGTTGGTTAACTATTGCTGTCATATTCACTGCACTTCCTGAAGCATTACTACACTTCCTGAAGCGTTACTACACTTCCTGAAGCATTACTACACACCAGGGTTAGGAATAAGCTGTATAGTGGCAAAATGAATGGTAGTAATTTACAGTTTTGCATATGTGACTGCCTCAGCAAAACCCCGTCTAGTTCACAAAACATGCATTTTGAGAAAAACAAATATTAAAAAAATGGTGAAATTACGCGTTACAAAGAAATTTTATGCAAGTTTTAATTGAGCCATAATATACTCGGAGAAGGAAGAGTCAAATCAATTAAACCTATACACCATCTTATTCGCACTCATGGGGAGTTCAAAAATCATAGATTTAATTTCTGTAGCCCCAATGGTTTCAGGGCTGACAATAACAATAGCTACCCCTCTCCAACCTTATTATCTCCTTATTTATAAGCTTGCTACATGACTGTTCTATTAGAGTATATAGATCTGACTGCTCTATTAGAGTATATCGATCTTTGAAACAGGTATTCAAGGGTTGCAGAATAAGGAGATAATATTCAAATGAGTTGGTTAAAATGCAGTAAAGTGCTTACTGCTATGATTCACCTTATTTTTGTGCAAAAAAATCATGATAAAGTTTTAAATTTTTGTGTAATATTATGATTTATTCTGAACGACTGTTCTATTAGAGTAAACTGTATGTCAACTTGATGGATCTTTAAGCACACTACGTGCAATGCAGTGGATAATGAATAGAACTTTCAAGCAAGCATACCCATAAATACAGGTAGATACAAACCAACTCTAGTGTGTGACAATTGGAAAAAGTACACAATCTGCAAAAACAAATTTTCTGCTTGGCATGTGCCCTGATTGGTTCCATTCCATACTATTCTACAGGGCGTACTCTGGCTTTTAGCACTACCTATTATATTGTCCAATCTGTAGTATTTATACATTGGAAGTGAAAGTAATTCATACACAAATACTAGATTTGCATGATACGAATCGAGCACAACTGTATGGAGTAAATATTCTGTACAGAGATAATATATACTATACCTTATCAGATCCACATAAATCTAATATCGCCAAACCAAATCCTTTACAGGTGGTCAGATCATTCATATTAATCATGTTTGGAGTCAGATCAAACATTGCTTGGCTCCACAAAACACCAATGCACTTTTGATGAAAAACTGAAAAATAGTTTCCATGGTCTACAAAACCATCTGGAGTAAATGTGCCATCTGTGACCCTTTGGCAATACGTAACAAATTTATTAGGTACTTTCTTGCTACTGAAATACAGTTTCTTATAGGGTTCCAGCTTTTCAACAGTGGTATACGCAGGATATTTTTCCACTGCGTCCTCCCAGTTCTCACAGCGTGTATATTGCACAAAAGCATCTTGAATATTTTTAAGTGCTTTTATGTCCTGGCATCTAGCACCTGCAGCTGATACTTTACAACGTTTTCCAGCAATATCATTCAGAATTTCATAAACCGTATCTGCATCAAGGTTTCTAAATGGTTTAAATGTTGAACCTCTTAAATCTGGAATAGATGAGATTCCTTTCGCTGATCTTGACACATTCTGGTCTTTAGTTTGCCCCTTGCTATACAGATCATAGATCATTGACAACTTCTTAAAACTTCGTACAGGGAGGGATGCAAAGAAATAAATCATCCTTTCTTCAAGCTTTTTAACCTACACAAGTGAACAAATATTGCATTGAAAGATTTATCAAACCATATAAGTACTACTAGCTGTTTCCACCAGATGTGACCATGAAATTCTGTGTGAAGTTTTGTGGACTGTATTAAAGGTTATCTTTTGAAATGTTTTGTCATGTTTACCTGAAGTGACATTCCCTATAGGAGCTTCTATAAGCACTATACTTCATGCGTGGTGCTATATATACTATTTTACATGTAAACAAATGCAGACTACATATATTAGAGAGTAGATTTTATGACATGCCTCTGTATACCCACAGAGATAAAGATAGTTAACAATAATTTCACATCTACTCAATCTTTGTCCCATATCTTCATGCTCAATGTTGCTATGAATCTAAAACAACAATAATTTCACATCTACTCAATCTTTGTCCCATATCTTCATGCTCAATGTTGCTATGAATCTAAAACAATCTTAATCCTCATGTACTGTATGGTATACTAGCTGGGTCCATCAACATACAACAAAATGTGTATGGCTGAAGTGGGCATAATTTGATTTGGGAAACATGCAGTTGTGTCTGAGTGTTTCACTATTGTATGATCCCATAATCTATTGTTTGAAATTGCCATACCAATTTGCAAGAAATTATGTATTACAGTTACGAACAAGAAAATAAAATAATTAGAAATCTGTGGACTAAAACCAGGAAAAGAGGTTTCAAATTCAAAAGCTGTATATACAGTGGGACCTCTGTTAATTTAGGGTCAACCAAAACTTTTGAGACAACAAATATTGTAAAGCATGTACTGTATGCTCAAATGTAGGAAGCAATTTGTCACTTGCACCAAATATGTATTTACATACATTTAGAGAGGTAACAGCAGAGCAGGCCATCCTCCACCCCTCTGGCTTATGCTCTGGGGTTTCTCCATCTTTGTCCACACCAGCCATTTCATAAAGCAGCTTTCTACTTTGAGAAATCTAAACACGAAAAGTTACAAAGGTAAAGCATCCAAACTGTACATAAACTAATAATTATTTGGCCATAACATAAAAGGTACTGTAGTACACATCATTTACTAATCATTCATGGCTACAGATTATTTAAGACATGGATCACTGTCATTTATTAATGATTATAGCTAATGTATACAACGGCGTAATAATATATATATATAAAAGCTGAAAAGCTGTCTGTCTATCCATCTGCATTCTTTCTTCGTCATGTTACTAACTCGGCAGCCAAAGCAGGTATTTATACGCGACTTTAAAGAAATTAAATGTTCATCACCTGCCAACTCCAAGCTTGTTTAGCTGCTGTGGTAGGCAAAGGGATTAGTAAATAAAACATGATGTTATGTAGCTGCATTCTTTGTTCTTAACACAGGCATGAATGTTTTAATATTGTAATCTACTAGAGATTTTCTAAAAAGTAGTAATGAATGACTGATGCAGTATTAGCAGTCTTTTTCAACTTATACCTTCAAAAATTCAATTGTGTACTGATATCAATGCATTAGATTTCATTGCATATCAAAGTTACATGTGAATGATTGTAGAGACTGTCATGCAATATGCACCACTTTCAGTCTCAAGTTTTAACATAATGCTCTGATTTAACTTTGAAGTTAATTGCCTTGACACTTTCTTTAATTGATTGTTAATGTATTTTGCTTAAAGCTATAGATATGTATCAGTGTGCAATTGCTGTAGTGAACCTTTCTACGATGTAATTTCTATGGAACAATTCTATGATTCTAAATATAGAAGAGCTATATACATTGCTATTTTTATCATGATGCAGTTGATGTATGGAGTTAAAGTCAGGTACCTTAGGGCCAAAATTTCTGGGCCTTAATGTGCAGGTAGCTGCTTAATAGATTTGCATAAGTGTATAGCAACAAATTTAAAATTGGCCCTTATGGAGTGGTGGCCTTTCTATACAGGTGGTAACTTTCCACTCTATTCCATCAAATTTCTGATGAGTAAGTGGTTTTAAAAGTGTACATTTTTCCTGCAAAAGCATTGTTTATAGGTACAAACATATAAAGTTGGCCTTTAAGTGGTCAGTAGTAGGCTTGCTCTTTCAAAGTATGATTCAAAAGTGATATACAGTGTAACATACCTTAGCGGCTACCTTAAAGGCCACCTTTTTATAAGAGCCAACTTAAAATAGGATATTTCTACTCTAGTGCAACTATATGAAGCAGCTATCTAGGTATTAATACCAAGAAGCTTTGGATATCACTAAGACATGGCATTTCAATTCCATTTTACATGTACATATGTATGAATAACTGTCGTTTGCATCCATTATACACACATATAAGATTGGAAACTATCATCATAATCTGTGGCTGAATATTACTATTATACAGTAAGTAAAATTAAAAGAATAGATTGAAATATCATTAGTTGTACAGTAAATCCCTTATAAATATAGATACCTCTATAATAAGACCACCTTGTTATAGTGGCCACCTCTACTTTATAGGACACTGAACTTACAGCAAAAACATAATCAGTGATTCCTTTATTAGGCAGCCTTATTATTTCTCCAACTTCTGTAGTGAGCCCTTGTCAATACTATTTTAATGCATAAATGTGACCGGATTTGCAAAAAGGTACCTTTTTCACACACAAAATCTGACCCATTTTTTGAACTTTATAGCTTCATAACTTTTTAATCAGTTATGACATTTTGTTTGCTGGTATGTAAAATGTGTGGAAAAGGTACCTTTTCGCAAATCCGGTCACAAATGATATTTAACATACCAATATAAGGCTACTTGCAATTGGTATTAGAAATTACACTGTAAAAATACCATACAAACAGCAGTGATTACAAGGCTACACATTAACACTTATAACTCATGATCTACTATTGGTCCCAACTTTAAACTCACAGTGATGAATGATGGGTATTAGAGCAACATGTAAACCAAAAATAAACATAATTAAAGATTACATATTTTTGAAAATGAAGATCAAAGGAAAAACTACATTTTTGTGGTTTGACCTTTTCCTTTGAGCAATTATAAAATATTATATATCATCTGAAAGAGAATTTAATAACGATTTCAAAAATCTAAACTAGAAATTTCTACATCAATCACAAGCAAAGTTATGGTCATTTTATTGAAGATGTGTAAGCAAAATAAAATTTTCAGCAGAAACTTTGAGTGGTCATAACTTAAAGGGAGACCAATGAAATCAGCTAAATTTTGGTGTGAGAAAGTTTCTTGATAGGGTCCACGTTTGTGCCAAATTTCATGAAAATCGAAAGGGGTCCAGATTTTTTTTTGTTGATTTGGTATGGAATGACCCTTAGGGTACATTCTATCTTGTTTTGTTTGCCAACAAGCTTAAATTCTTAGTATACTAAGCCCTTTCTATGACCAAAGACACTTTCACAAGACCAAATCTAGATGGGATTTAAAACTAATCTGCACTATTGTCATGCTCCACCTGCTTATTGCACCAAAATTGATGTTTGCTACTTGACAAGATGTAAAATGGATTTGTGACTAATATCTAGATTACTGATCCAAAACAATCTAGATTAATGAAAACATCTAGATTATCGATTTAATCAATTAATCACCTAACACTAGTGAGGGTTGTATAAATTTTATAGAGTGTATAAATACATTAATAGTAAAAAAATGCAATGTTCACCTTTTATAGCCTCCCAAAGTCACCCAGGTCAGCAATACTGACCTAGCTGGTTTGACCAAAAGTGATGTTGTTTTTAACCAGACAAGTGTCATAGGTCATAGGCTGGCTAAACTACAAATAATTATGCATACCATAGAGTCTGGTTGTTAAGCACTTATGTCTATTAAGCACATATTACTTGTTAAGCGTATACATAACTATATTTCTTGTGATTAACCTGAATGATAAGCATACATGGTCAAATGTAAGGCTCAACATGCTACAAAGCTGTATGGGAAAAATGTTGGAAGTGCTGGAAAATTAATGTCTCTCTTAGAGCACTTGTGTATCTTGAGGTCTCCCTTTACTGTATATACAGCAAAACAGGCCTTCTGGATTGCAATATTTATGCTCATCTGAGTCAAATATCCTGATACACTAGTGTGGCGACCTCTGGTGTTGCTAGTTTGTAGCGCTGTAACTCCAAAAGTTGTTGGCATACATATACAAAGCTGAAACTTGGCCAGAGCATACACTTGGCTAAGTATATAGATTATAAATATTCAATAAGAATAAATTTGAAAAAAGGCACCATTACATCAGGGTGTGGCAGATCCGGTCACATATTAATTAGTACATATACCGAACATACAGTCCATAAAAGTACTGTAGCTAACCTTGAAAGTGTGATTCAATCTCATCATCCATCTTCGTTTCATCAAATTTTTCATCATATGCGGTACTCGTTGCTGGTGGATAGTTAGCTGGCATTAGTACTCGGGTTTTCTTGTTTGGTGGTGGCTCAGTTCGATCACCATCTGCTGTTGATGAGTTAGCACTTCTAATAGAAGAATCTGTTGCTTTATCGTGGCTATCAATTTCTTCAAAGATTGATACAAATGCTTCGGGACTTTGTGATCCTTGAAATCTTAAACTAAGATCATTTGCTTCCCAGGAGAAATTTGACAAATTCAGTAGCTTTGCTTTGTTGTGCACACCATCCTTGGTAAGATTATGAAAGATGATCTAATGGATAATACATGCCGAATAACATCATGGTTGTATAGCATATACTAGAAAGGAATTGAACATACGATTTAGTGCTACACAATAAGATCAGCAGAATCATGCTACATTATCAAGACTCACAATAGTGTGAAAGAACCCAATTGACAGGAAAAAACAACATTAAATTTAATGTTACGTATTTTCAATGTGTATCTAGCTTGATGATGCTTTTACATAGAGCAATATGTGCATTACTCAATTAAAGTACCATGAAATTTGGCAAACATATGCATGATTAAAATAATTAATGGCAAACCTTGATGTACACTGTACAAAAAATTTAGAATAAACAGTGATGCATTTAGTGCTAATTATTCACGAAATAAAAACAAATCAATGTATTGTCATACCACAGGGCAAACTGCTTATAGCTGAAAAACAGTGAGTGTATCAGTTAAGAGTGTCACAAATGGATAAGAACAGAAAAGGCAATTCTGCAACTGTAACAACTACAAATGAGTCAAGCATCAACCAAAAATTAAAACGAGAATGTAGAATTTTACAGATGTATGCAGTCACATATGTACTATACTTCTCTGACAAAATAAAACAATTAATCATATCTGAAATTACCATTCTATTTTTTTATCTAGGTACCAACTGTTCTAGGCAAAAGTAGTTTCAATCCTACCACCTGTATTTACAGCGATACAGAGTTGTTATAAAAGAAAGATTGATTCTTACAAACTAGTGTCTGTGGTGTAGCCTTTGATGATAGTATACAATACATGGAAGAGGAAGTTCGCTTCATGTTTGTATTCATCCAAAGCATGTTTGACAAAGACTGCAAACAAATGTGACAGCAAAGGTACACCTTCAATAAGGTGCATTACATTGACTTGTGGCTCAAGTGTAGACATCATCCTGTTCGTGTGTTGAATAGATGACAATTTCCTATGGTGTTACAAATTGTCCTGCCAGAAAGACTCAACCAAAAAGGCATACAGTATACCCTGCAATATATGCCACACCAAGACTCAAGTAACTTTTGCAGGTATTTTGTAGTTATATGGAAACTAGTCTAAATCACTTATTAGTCTTGTCTCCAGACTACAAGGGTCTAGTGACACATGATATAAACTCATGCCAACGATGTATGCCAAAAAGGAGTCAATCAGTCACCAAAAACATCTCGTTGACAATTATTCCTAAACTTTCATGCGACTAAAGATCACTTTGTCTTTTTGTCGCCATCTCCATTATTGGTCACAATCTACCACTGAGTTTTACTGAATTATTATGGGTCTTAAACAGCTCTTCAATTACTGAAGACCATGTTCATGCTTCAGAATTACACAATATGTGATGCCATATACAGTGATTATAGATTTTGTAAGGTTGTCAATGGGGTGGCACTCTAATAATATATTCTGTACTCCAATCTTCATCCTCAATCAAAGCGGAAGTCATAAGTAAAGCTTGAAATTAGCAGTCGGTCAAAGCTCAGCTTGAATGGTGTTTACCACTACTGATACTTTTAGAATAACAATGTAAACACTAATATACTATATAGTACTACAACTCAAAAGTATAAAATTATTGAGCTTGACCATTTTAGATGATGATTGGAGCACAGGAGTTGGCTTTGCTTTTACAGCGGAATAGCTGGAAAGGAACAGAACCAATTGGGACGCATATTTAGTCAAAAAATCATTTTCAACAGATTTTGTACCATTTCCAACTGCCACATAGTGGATAGAATTATGCTAAAGCTCCTTTGAACTAAGATGTGAGTGTTACATTGTACGTATGTGTGTGTGTTTGTGTATGTTTGTGTGTGTGTGTGTGTGTGTATGTACGTGTGCACATATATGTATGTATACGTATGTGTGTATATACATGTAATGTGTACGTATGTATGTATTAATATCTAAGTATTGTTTGTATTTACAGAATTGTAGGTTTACAAAGTGTGATATGTGCGTATTATTAAAATATGAGATGTCCAAGCCTCAGTGTGCTGATCAGGAAAAGAAGGCTCTGAATGAACTTTTAAACGATCATATTCGCTTACAAGAGTTAGTCATTGTAGTTTTCTAATTATATTTATAATACCTGTACTGTATCTCCTGTATGCACACACTTACAATGTATCTATATGCCATACTATGTGGTATGTGCAGTATGGTAGTAATGTATGATAGGGATTATGGCTAAGAATTCACCCAGAAAGCCAACTTCATTCTTTCTTCAAGGCAGCTTGGCAGTATTGGCTAGGTACAGTACTAGTATAACCAAGCCCAAATATATATTTAAACAAATTCCAACAATTTTTTGAAATTTTCTGTTTAACTGAATATTCTAATAATTGTTTGCCTGCCTGCCTGCCTGCCTGCCTGCCTGCCTGCCTGCCTGCCTGCCTGCCTGCCTGCCTGCCTGACTGACTGACTGACTGACTGACTGACTGACTGACTGACCGACTGACTGATCTCCAGCCAAACATACAGTAACTTGACAATAGGTAAGGCTATGGTACGGGATTACATGCAATTTCTGATGTCGTATCATCTCAAGATGTGCCTTTTCGCCAACCACCCGGTCTTTTTTAACTGACAACGCAAGGTATATTGATTTGAGATAGCATGATACAGCATCCCTGTGTATGACTTGTATTTTCTGTACTGACTGGATTCATTGCAGAGTTTTAGGAAAAGTTAACGCCTGCCTTGTAAATTATGTAATACAAGTATAGAAAAAGAACTTATAGTTATGTAGTGAAGTGCACTTGTCTAGAGTTGGTGCTTCCTATTTAAAGATCACCCTAAGGATTGCTCCAGTGTTGTTCTCCCATCACGATTACAATCTTAGAAATGTATAAATGATAATAGATTGTTTTTGTTGTACTTATTCTGTTGTTCCGTTATTTCATATTCCGTTACTCCTCTTCATAACAGGAAGACCACATGATTGTAACAACCATATCATAGTGGAATAAACTATCAACTCTCTAGAACACAATCATGCTAAAGTGCCACGCCTTTCTTTTTAACCAACTGTTAACAGGTTCCTACTGTACGCTACTACGTGTATTTCGCTTTTACTATAGTGGTCTAAACATATTCCCGTAAATGTGATGTCATGGCTTCATAAACCAGTTTGTACAACCGTTCCAAGTATATATGCAGTATACGTACATAAAGATCTCGTTGTTTACTGAGGCCCTAAACACATGCAGTATATTTGCTTGTGCAAGATGTTTTGTGGTACATAATATTTTTTTGAGTTGCAATGGTGTAAACTGTACCAGTAAATCCATGATGTATATACTATATAATTGGTCTGTATGATTTTTCCACATCCATGCCTTTAATACCAGATTGACTTGCTTAAATTATGCTCCTTTAATAATTGTTGCTACACTTAAGCAGTGCCATACCTGATTTTAGTTTTTGCCATCATGTACGTAGAGGTCAATTTCGAATACTCACCACATACAGTAGATATGTGGAACTAAGGTGATAAACATCATGTCATTTAGCCAAGTAAATGTGGTACGTGCTGTTGAGAGCACTTGTATGACTATACTGAGTTATACCAGCTACAGATAATATACAACTTACATTTTTACCTGTCTTTTGTCAATAGTGAGCAACGTCAAAGATATTCAACTAATTGTCAGCTTGCAACACAGAGTCCAACAGAGTATCTTTCATTAATAGTTGATGGTATGGACCAAAATAAAACCAACATTCCTAATCTGGTAAGCTACGTAGTTTACTTGTAGAATTAAGTATACTATAAAGAATTGAATTTTCAACTAGAGTAGGGACCATAGCACATTGATAAAAAGTACTGAAACAAGTTGGAGTAGTGCATGATATTAAATCACAGTAAAATCATTACCAAAAAGTGTAATGTATTTTTGGTCATTTGTCCCTTTCTAATAGAACAGTCGTGAGTACTATTACAGTATATTACAGATAAGCAGCTAATGCCATAGTATTGACATTATATTAGCATAGTTAAATGTTTTTGGAACATTTTACCTTTAAAAGTTGTGCTGGGCTACCACTTCATCATCATTTAAGTATTTGTATTTTGATTAAGTGTATTGTTTTGTTGCTGGTACATTATTGTGTGTAAATTTGTGTTGTAGTACATAAAGTATTTTGTATATTGAGTGGACTCCCTGTTTTAATATAAAATTAAAACAACAAATATTATTAATTGTTATATCATGTAAGTAGGTGGTATTTGGTATATGTATTAAAATGCGTGAAAAAATATCCACGAGTGTTGTATCCTACATTATAGGTGCACATGCTGTACACTTTATGTTATTAGTGAACACAGCTGAATAAAGTATACAGCCAGGCTGATAGGAGGCTTGGAACAATTGGACTGGGCTCTTGATGTACCTAATTATGTGGCTATATAAGCTGGTGTCACTGTACATTCTATCAAGCCACATGTCTATGTAAATAGACATGACAACTTACTGTATGCCACAAAATATTCTTGACCATTAAATTTTATAGTTGTTGTGAAATATGCAATGAAGTGACTAGAAATGACTTCATTCTATAAATGTGACCGGCTCTGTAAAAACAGGTATTATAGCCTTTTCAAAGTCCCAAGTTTGCAAGTTTGGTCTTTTCGTATATACCTCTTAGACATAAATAATCTATGTACTTGAAACTACATCAAGAAATAGTTGTAAACATGAGCTACAATGAGACCAAATCTCAAATAGATACCTAGCAATTAAGTTATGGATTGCCAAGTTGACACAATTGGAAAGGAAAGGCTATAAGATCTGTTTTCGCAGAGCCAGTCACGAATATGATTATGTAGTTGTACCTATAATGGCATAACTATTAGCAAAGATCTATTTCCTGTTTATGCTGCAACATTATAGGGAATCTATACACTTCCCAAAGTTTGTCATGGCAGTTATTGATAACTGTAACCACAATCACATCTTATACCTGTAGTTATAGGCATACATGTCTTTAATGGTCACACTGCAGTTAACTATAACTCTATTATAAGACCTACGGAGCCCCAAATCCCACCAAACACCCTCACCAAGTGCTACATCATTATTGTTTATGCGTGCAAAATCTCTTACAAAGAGAATGTACAAGCACAGATATATGAATCAACAAAAAATTATGTGATTAATTGATTTTCATTTAGCTTTGCATGCTTTAAACTTGAACAGGTGATGAGGTCATTGGGTAGATTGTTCCAGATCTTTACACTTGATGGAAAGATGAGTTAAGATACGAGTCTGTTCTTGTGTTTGGTTGTATAGCAGCCTGATTGAGTGACCTCATAAACAGTAGTTGATTGGGGCAGGTATATTAGTATGGTATCAGTCAGTGCATCTATTAATTGGTGCATGATCTTAAACATTGTGATCACATTGAGCTGGTGTCCGTAGTGAGCCAGAGGTGGCCAATTCAACGTTTGTAACATATTTGTGACACTTGCATATGAAGAATAATTATTATACACAGACCTCGCACAGCAGCTTTGAACTGATTCAATAGCTATACCATAATGTTAGTAACTTTTGTAACTACATGCACATATGGATTTTATGTTACATATGCAAAGTGATTTCAGATTGAGTGTGTCATTGACAGAAGTAGTTTAGGTGGGAGTGGGCTAGCAATTCGCTTTCCTTGAAATATTACATATTATATAAACATCTAGGCTGAAGTTCAGTGGAACTTGAAATCCCTCTCTGAATCTGCCACTGTGGAACTTTAGTTTTCACAACTTAAATTACATGCAATTACATCAAGTACATAAACTTATAGAGCTCAATTGTCAATTCCATGAAGTTTCATATAAATTTTGTACCAGCATCTCAGTCAATTCCAATTGTAATACTGAATATCTGTCCCCATTATATATCTTCTCTAGAAGAGTTATTTACATTGGCAGAGACATCCTTGACTCAACAAATAAGCATTCATTGTCATCTACCGCTATAGCTGCATTCTGGCCATCTGAAGGAAGCCACATAAACGAGATTAATAACAGTATTGACAAAGGTAGTAATTAAAAATGCTACACTCTAATGTCATAGAAGATCCTGTATGCTATGGAACATGTTCATGCAATGGATGGATGTTATCCAGAAAGTTTTTAAAATGAAATATTTACTGGGCTTTAAAAATGATTGCATTGTGTAGATTCCTATATTAGCCAAATATGTACATCATAAAATCATTTATAATCATGAAACTGTCTTTGTAGCATGTCCAATTCCCATCAAGTTTTGTATAATAGCATATGTTATAAATTTGTAAAAGAATTATTATTAAATTAGATATACTTGTTATATGGTGGTATACATTAATATATGGTTCTTAATGCAGTGCTTTTTGTATGCATTTTCCTGTACGTGTGCCACCCTCTGCTACCTTATTGCGCCAAAAGCTTCTTACACGATGAAGGGATGCATTCATTTCATACTTCAGTTTTTCATTCTCCAATTCCAGACGTTCAGCTTTTTCTCTGAAACGTCGTGCTGTAAGTATAGCCATCTCACGATCTTCAACAGCATTTTGAACATAATGTTTTACAGCCACTTCAGCTTTCGTCTTTTGTGATGCATCTTGAATTCCAGAACCTTTAATGGTAACTGATGTATCATTTGGTAGTGGACCAAGAATTGGTAATAATACGGAACTTAGCTCCTCACTCACACCAGTGTCAGGTTGAAGCGTTACTGTTTGTGGATGACTACTAGCTACATCTACACTGAAACTATCATGATTAGCAGTAACTGTTGTCATATCTGAATCAGTTTCTGAATCTGACCAGTGTTGCTGCATTCTTTGTCTTGCACGTTCTCTAAATACAGCCTTCTCCAACTTTGAAATTTCCTCAACATCACTGGGAGTTAAGGTAGGGTTGATGTGCTGTGGGTTAAAAATATGGATGACTAAAGAGATAACAGTTACTATGTATTTATTATGGTTTTACATCAAACAGTGTGGCAGGTAGTACTGTTTACGTAGGAATCGCCCCAAAAGTGGCATGCACCACTAAAAATGCTCCCTTTGCAAATACATCTTATGCACCTATCAAAATTAAGTCCCACTACCCCCTCCTGGGCATACGTGGGGGAATAGTGGGGGATTTGATCTTATTTGACCTTAAAATTTGCCCCACTAGTGGGGGATTTGACCATTCAATTTACTAACTATGCGCTTCCTGTAAGAATAACCTGTTGGGAATTTGATGACTCGTTGTGCCCCACAGGTGCGGAATTTGAAATTTGAGAAAGTCAAATCCCCACCTATCCCCACCATTGCCCGGGAGGGGGTGGTGGGGGATAATATTGATAAGTGCATTACTGCGTGTGATGAAAGCCATCTTTATGGAATAATATTAGTCTGTCTAACTCCAAATACAGCATTAAAAACAAGATTCTTACAGGCTGCCAGATAAAGAACTTGGATTGCCTGCCTGCCTGCCAGACAACAGTCACAAGGTTAGAGGCCAAACGAAGAAGCACATTTATACCATTCTACACCACAACAACAAACCCACCAGTGGGATGTACCTTTTGGGCAGTCGAGTGCAAACACCACACCTCATAAAAATCTATGTATTAGAATGGCATGATGACTGTACCACTCATAATATTTGAAAAAACAGCAATCAGCCTAGTACTAATAGAACAGTTACATGTGTACCGTATATCAATTATCACACAGGGTGGAAACATTTTGCGGATGCGATAAATGCCAGGGCTTATTTGCTGGAAAACTTTCGCAGTGTTTATTTTTTTAAATTCCTTGTTACTCAGCTATCCAAGTGTATGTTTTGTGGTAAAATTTGTGGTTTGCACACAACCTGTGAAAGTTGCAAAATGCTATAATAAAGAAGTCAACAAAATAATTAGTATATTAAAATTGTTAATTTAAAAATGAAGTAGGGATCCAAAGAATAAAAAGTTCATATACAACAGATGAATGATGGTATTACAGCATAGCTCTGTGAAACGCTTCAATGCCAATGTAGAGATTTTCTCACAGAGCTATGCTGCAATGCTTCTTCATTTCATTACTTTTTGGATCCCTATACTTTATTTTGAAATTTACAATTCATAATATACTAGATAGCTATTGCCTTACACAGACACTCCTCATTACTTATAAAACAAGGCTGGTCAAAGTCAGACACACAGCTGCACTCCTGACAGTGAGATCTGCACAAGGCATGGTGAAAGTCAGACACAAGACTGCACACTTGACAATAAGATATGCACAAGGCATGGTCAAAGTCAGACACAAAACTGCACACCTGACAGTAAGACCTACACAAGCATGGTCAAATTCAGACACAAAACTTCACACCTGAGAGTATAAGACCCACACAAGGCATGGTCAAAGTCAGACACAAAACTGTACACCTGACAGTAAGACCCGCACAAGGCATGGTCAAAGTCAGACACAAAACTTCACACCTGACAGTAAGACCTGCACAAGGCATGGTCAAAGTCAGACACAAAACTGTACACCTGACAGTAAGACCCGCACAAGGCATGGTCAAAGTCAGACACAAAACTTCACACCTGACAGTAAGACCCGCACAAGTCATGGTCAAAGTCAGACACAAAACTTCACACCTGACAGTAAGACCCGCACAAGGCATGGTCAAAGTCAGACACAAAACTTCACACCTGACAGTAAGACCCGCACAAGGCATGGTCAAAGTCAGACACAAAACTGCACACCTGACAGTAAGACCCGCACAAGGCATGGTCAAAGTCAGACACAAAACTGCACACCTGACAGTAAGACCCGCACAAGGCATGGTCAAAGTCAGACACAAAACTGCACACCTGACAGTAAGACCCGCACAAGGCATGGTCAAAGTCAGACACAAAACTGCACACCTGACAGTAAGGCCCGCACAAGACATGGTCAAAGTCAGACACAAAACTTCACACCCGACGGTCAAAGTCAGACATACTGTACAGTAAAACTGCACACCTGATGTCCTTATAAAATCCGTACTGAGCAAATTACAGGTCACATTTAGACACAGGTACTATATGCATCTACAGCAGGATCGTTGGTTGAAGTAGAAGAAAATGCTTTTATAGATAGTGTTCACTATAATTATTATTCAGCCCAAATCTACCTTGCATTTCTCATATCAAGATCAGAGTTATATGGATCCATTTTCAGTATTTTGGTAGGTGATAATTAAATGCAACATTACTTAACACCTATAAAATTGTAATCTTTAAAAAGGGAGTAATGAAAAGTTCTGTACATGGTAGTACAGGCAATCTTCAATACATTGAGTTTGCAAATACTGGTCGGATGTATAGTAGCGAAAAGACAGTGATTTGGCATTAGTTTGTATAGATTGTCTTTACTCATGTAGCTATTTGCTAATTGTCGGTCCACCACACTGTTATTGTTTTGGGTAGCCATAACCTCACATGGACCTACTGGTCATGGTACGGTTTATTGGAGTGAAAGAGTGCGGTTATTTTACTCTAACTTGTTCTTGCTTATAAGCGGTTTGCATACATATAACTGTTATGTATAGCTACGTACGTATAGTGATATGACAAGTAAATTATAAAGTAATTTCATAAGTCTGTGATATTGTGGGATCACCCTTATAAAACCTTCAAAGATAGTTCCAGATCTGATCTATGAGTTGACTTGTGTGCCTGTTTCAACAACCTGTCATTCTAATCAACCCATGAGACTTGTCACTTGTCTGCTGTGTGAAGTCATGGTACACCAGAAACATTAATTAGCTAGTGATAAGTTGATGCAACATTTAATTGTATTCATCAAATGATCTCCTATGGTAATGGTGTAGTGGAAATTCTAGTCCACACCTGTAATTCACAGGTTGCATGGATCACATCTTTTGTCTCTTGAAATTTTTAGCCATATTGCACAAGTAAAGCTAATCTGTTATGATCATGTTGCTACTGTATATGCCTGTCCATCAGTTCAGAAGCTCATATGAGCAGGGAACATAAAAGGCACAACCTATACAAATGTCAGTAATCACATACATAGATAGTAACATCACATTGAAACTTCTGGACAAAACGTATACATGCACTTCACTCTAGGTTTATTCAAGAATAAGCCATCTGTTTTAACAATTCAATTAACAATTCATTTGCAATGATTGTGGTGAGTGTAGGCTGGTGGTAGGCAGTCTTCTTGAAATAACTTTGTAGTGTATGTAAAAAGCTGGGCCTGCAAGCATATAGTATAGCAGAGCAAACATCACCCCACACTCTTATTGAATAAATTGAACATCAGCTAGCTGTGCTCAAATGTGAGTTGTCAAGTTAAACTGCTCTTATTTTGTTTGTTCATATAGGAATACTGCAGAACTACTACTGTTGATCATTCTTTGTGGAATACTTAAGTTGATACTAACTATTAATTTATGTACTCTTATTGGTACATGTTACAATTGGTTGAGGAGGTGTAATGAAGAGGAGAATGATGGTAATGATTTCATTGACTTTGAACGCTAGACTACTGTGACTGAAAACAATGATTTCATTAACTGTGACTGCATGTTTGATTAGCTATCGTTATGTCTCTTATGTCTGTAATGATTGTCCAGTTAGACACTGGAGGGCAAACATAGAAGACAAAATCTGTATGAGGTGATATTTTGAACTATACGCAGTGTTGCAATACAACAGCAATCATTATTCTATGTGGAGGGTTGAAGTCTTAATCCTGTGTACAACAGAATAGAGGGCAAAATATTCATTTGTAACAGGTGACATCTTGATATTGATAGACTTCTGTTGGCTGACTTCACTTGTATAGCCAGCCAAGTGCTCTGCATTCATTAATGTGGCGGACAAAGTGGTTTTTGTTGATCATGCTATAAAAAGTGACCTAAGTTAGGTGTGAATGTGACAGATATGCCACCTCAAATTATTGGTAATCTTATGAATAGGTGAATATATTTTAGGTATTTCATCATTCACCATACAACCACCATACAACCATTCACAGTAAAACAAACTAGTGAAGGCCACTACTAATTTCTGCCACAACACTAACTATTTTTGTGTAGTGACATTCACCACTTAGTGATGTTCACTACTCTTTTGTAGTGACCCTCACTACATAGAAGTGAAAAAATAGTGAGTATTGTGGCAGACATTAGTAAAAGTTTGCCAGAATAAAAACTAACTAGTGACCTTCATTAGTTAGTTTTACTGTGTCAAATTTTATTAAACTTTTCCAATATTCATGTATACACATGGATGCATCATATCCAAATGGACACTTATGCAATTGTGAAAATGTTGCCTAACAGAGCCACCATCCCTCCTACATTCTCTGGTAGAGCTACAAAGTTACCATCACCCTTTTCATATGCACACTTTAAACCTACCAGGTTAACGCATTCATATGACCACCATAACCAGCTGCAAGTTGGACTGGGGTTGAACCCTGAAGTCATAACCAAGTTCAACCCTACAAAGGAGTAGGGTTGAACTCGAGTTAACTCAGTTTATGGCTTCAAAAAAAAGTTTGCGGTTTTAGGTGAATACATAAAGTGTTTAGAAGACAATTATCACTTAGTGAATGCAATCACCTGATGATTTCTCTTGTGAACAGAAAGTAGTGGGTAGACTATATGGATTACTCTATAGTTACCTGGGTTGAACTCACTTTTGAGTGTCCATGTGAAAATGGTATAAGGTATGAACATGAAAAGCAACAAGCTCAGTAACTATACAGAGGTTAAGAGCACACCTCGAATAGGCTTTGCCTTCTGTGTTCACCCTCCAGTTCCCAACTGGTAAGGTAGATAATAGCTAATAACAAAATCACAGTGTGACAGTGTGGCACAGTGTGGCTAGCTAGCTACTTTAGATCAGCACAGTAGTTCAACTTACTAGCTAGCTGGTAACGGGAACTCTTCAATTTAGTGCCTTGCTTACTTGGGAGTTCTCTTTACCATTTGGGCTACTGTTACTCTCCTAGTGATCTGAACTCCCCTTTCAGAGTAAAATAATTTACTATCCATAGTTGCTGTTACTACCCACTTTTAACAGTGTGCAGTTGTATAGTTACTGCATCGAAAAATTATGTGGACAACCACTGTGTAGGGATATCAAATATCCTACCGTAAATCAGGAAATGTTCGTCATTAAAAATTCTACGCTAAATATTTTCGTCCTGTCATAATTGACAAAAAAGATGGGGTACCTAATTATAGGCTTAGGTTTAATAGCTAATTTATTAAGTTAAAAATAGTTCGTTGTCTTAATTTTTGTTGATACAGCCAACAACGTTGATCATGAAATTTTCCTGATTTGCGGTATAGGATGAATGGTACTGGAAAGCTTATACCTTATAGTATAATAACAAACAATTGGTGGTATTAAAAAAGGTGAAAACCCATCATTGAAACATTGGTAAAATTTGGTGAATGGATACTCCACTTTAAATATTCCTCTTACAGTAGGTACGCATTATGTGATACAGTAGGTACGCATTATGTAGTACGTAGTGCAATACAAATGCACTACGTACTACTATAGCAAGACCATGTTGCACCATTGCATTGGTCCTGAAATATTTACAAACCAATACCACTGAGACTCAACCAGAGATTATTACCCTTTATTACTCAAATGCCAATACATTGCCATAAACGCGTATTACACAAGTTATTTTTGTGGTGGCTTTTGTTTAGAGTGGGCGTATTTTAGGCCACTCCAAGAAAGTTCCTTGTTTCTCATTGACCTCAGAAATACATGCGGGTGGGTGGTCCATTGTCCATTAGATATTTCCACTTATTTTTGAAATTCATAACTAACTTACACAGTCGAAATGTTTAAACTACTAGCTAAATGGGCTTTCTGAATGCTAAACTAGTTACTGCTATGCAATCACAGAATAAATAATGAATAAAATGTTTAGTTGGCAGCAATAATGAATGACCACGAGGGAAGAGATCTGCATGCAGGCGGGAAATGGGAAACAATGAATTTTCTTGGGGTGGCCTTATGGTGCTCTGACTTCCAACACATAAGTTCCTAGGCATCTGAAACTTAGCATAAAAACTCACCATGAACAGTTCTAACTGTTAAAGAAATCTTTATCAGTCGGCGTCATCCATTTTTCTGTCACCATTCGCGACGCTATCTTTGCCATAGAATGTCCAAATTTGGGCAAAATGTATCAAGTTTTGCACATGATAACCACAAAAATTTGTTTCCACTTCTATTAGCGATGACAATGAGATACAGTGAACTATGCAAACAGAGAGGGTCGATTATTGATAGTCTTCCAAGATAAGTTAAGTACAATGAAAGAACAGTAGAGATGTTGTGATGTATTACAGATAACGCTTACACTCATTGTTGAAAATGACAATATCAATCACAAGTGAGGAGCTATTACCTGCACAATTGGATACAAGACCCATTATACTTTGAACATTCGTAATGACTTTTATAAAATGTCATTAAATTTTAGAAATACAATCATTTGCAAAATACAGACAAAATAAATAAAATCGAGTTACATGGGGCCAAGAAGAAAAATGGTTTTACCTAAATTTATAGGGCCCCATCTACAGACATACCGAGAATACTGAAAATACTACTTTTCAAATTATCCAAGTGGGGACTACTGGCAATACGATACCAAAAGTATTGATATCACCAATGCGATACAGTGAGTATCGATACTCAATGCCAAAAGGGTTAATACTGATACAGGTAGCTCACACGATGAATTAGTAAGATTTCATTGTAAATGGAAAGTAACTGCTATTTGAACCTCTTTAGATAGCACTTTTACACTTGATCAAAGCACTGTTAGCAAAAAAAAAGTTGTGTTGACTTCTATTCCAGTAGGTTTAGAGCCAACGTCGTTTCAATACTTTGCAAGAAAGTTCTGCCATACATCATATTAGCTCTTAGCACCTGTTGTAGTTAGGGCTGGGCGATACTAGGATTTCTGATTCGATTTAATATATTTGATACTCTCATCAGCGGAACAAAAGATCATAGGATGGGACTGCTTGGTCTGGAGAAAGGCTTTAATGAGAGATCAGTTCACATGTATGGGTGGTGAACCCATGCATACTGCATTAAGGGAAAAGGACAGACAATACATCTGGGCGTGTGCCCCAACTATCAATTATTACGATAAGCGAAGTACTTTTATGCTTCATTTTCTACTATATTCAGCCCATTGCACAGCTACAGACGAAGAACAATATGAAAGCCTATTATTTTGCTGCCACCCTTAGACATAAGAAAACAATTGTTGTGTAGCTTAAAATCGCTAACCCCAGCAATGAAACTACACACCTAAAAGTAACCATTGGTGAATGCCTTCTGCCTGACAATAATACATTGTTCATAGTATCCTGAATAAACTACAAATCTTTGAAAAATTACTTAAGTAATGCACACGATGAAACTAAGATTCCACAATAACCTGGACAGCATGTGGACAAAACCCAATACCAAGTATTATAAGAGCTTGGTGACAGAGCCAGGGAGAAATTTTACTTAAATGTCTCGGATATTGAAATGCCTACCATATAAGGTTGTATTACAGATGAGTTGCCTCTTTAAAGCGTGGCTGTTTTACCATAAATTTTCCACATACTTTCTGAGCTCGCTAAGTAAAAAAATGTATTACGGCTAATGGAGAAAATGAACATTTCGGTTAATTTTAGCAAGGTTCAAGATATAACATATCCACTGTGTAAGGTTAAGGCCGAACAAGGAGGTAATTTTCCTTCAATCTCTCGGGTTTTGGAAAGCGATAAACTCGCTGAAAACATTCTTTGTAAGACTTTGCTACTAAGAATAACAAACTGGATGTTTGTAACTCACCTTGTGCCTTTGCAGAATCAAAAATGTTTGTTTAAAATGGGTTTTTTGTTAACTTCTTGACAAACATTGTAGTCATACGTAAAACGGAAACTACTAGTTTGCTCGAGTTTCACAAGGCACAACCCCTAAAGACAACCCGTCTATAGCTTCGCCACTTAAACCCTGTAAGAGGGAGTACAAAGGCGATGTACACTGTGACCCCAAGGTACACCCACTGCCGTGACTAGCATTATAGATTAACGTTGGTGCAAAAACGGTCCCTATAAAAGTCATGGTAGTCTCGTGCCCAGACCGCTTTCTCCCCTTTTTATTTGGATAGGGAAAAGTTTTTATCCTTCCCAAGGGGAAAAGACTGTGACTGGTCTAAGCACGAGACTAAGCAAACACGCAGTGTGACGTGCTTCAAGCTAAGTAAAAATGGCAAGTGTGACCGTAAACTAGTCTACATGTATAAGTATAACAAACCTCCCTTTCCTTCTCTTCGTCCTTGTCAAACAATTGTATCCATACTGAACTGGTGGTCACGAATAATTTATGTAGCAATTGCCGATATTCGTGTTTATTTTTGACAGACTTTCGAATATTTTATCTTTTTTTCTCGGTTATCACGTGTTCAAAAGTTGCGTTCAGTTCTTTAACGATTAAAAACCAACCGAAAACTTGGACACAGAAGTCTCAAAGTATGAATATATACTGTTTGTGATATTTATACCATAGTTACACCTATAACTAACATTTTAGTTACAATATTGCTTGTGCGTGTTAATGCCTATGTATAAACCATTGGCATTTTTTCTAATTTCGAAAACCAAGTGTAAACAGCTTCTAATTGTCTTGACTTAGACTTAGTAAAGCTCAAAATAGCGCAACAAAACATATTGTACCTATACGAAGTTTTTAAACTGACCAGCTTCTGCAAAGCAGGCTGCTTTTTCGCGTTATCAGTACTTTTCCTCAATAGTAATGCGCGTTAAAAATTTTTTTAAAGATGACCATCAATTTTTCGTAATGTAAAATATTATATCCCTACTGTGCATTTCCATTGTGGTATCTTGAGCACAGTAGGGATATAAAGTGCTAATAATGAATAATGAAAAAATAATAACACTTCTTATTGTTTTATTGTGATTTAATATCGTGCACCACTCCTACTAGTTTCAGTGCTTTTTATCGATGTGCTATGGTCCCTACTCTAGCTGAAAATTCCAATTATTTAGTGTACTAGTTTGCTAACTTTATTGTAAATAATTGTTATGACTCGCATACCGCATCTGAAATGGTGCCGTGCGCCCCAACTATATCAATTGTCATCTGAAAAGTGAAGCATCCATTACACTTTGTTGTTAGCTATGTTCAAACTTTAAAATTCCTAATTTTTCTTTTACTTGTACATACAGTATATCAAGCAATACGGTATCAGAAATGTATACACCCACTCAGTGATAGCTAGTAAATAGATGAATAATTGGTGCAAATTTTGTTTGCACAGCTGTAGGCACTGGGAAGTTATTACACAATGATTACTTAAAATCACCGTATCTCCTAACGAAGCTTTGTGTGTCGAAGCCTGGTTTTGTCAAGTTCAGTCACATATGGAGTTGGAAAAGTCCTGGAAATATGTTAAATACATCTAATGTGAACCTGTACATGTACTAAAGTACTCTACAAGCACATAAACATACTATGCACACAGTCATACACGCACTAAAATGGAAACTCTATTTAATGGACACTTTGTGATCAAACAGAAATTAAAGTACTGGTTGTCAAATGTATTGGTAAAGGCATCTAGGGCTGGGGGATAGTATGTGCACATCGGAATATCGGGATAGTATCCCTATCGGTATTGCCAATATTGCCTGAACATTTACAATCGGACAGTAATTAGTAAAATATAGGGCACACACTCTTCAGACCCCTAAAAGGCAAATCCCACTGGTGAGTTTGTTATCGTGGTGTAAAATTGTGGCCGTGCGCTGCTTCATTTGGCCTCTAGGCTTTCTGCCTCACTGACTCACTCACTGACCACTGTCACTGACATTTTGACTATTTTTAAAAAAATTTATATCCGGCCAGTTTGTAATGCTACATTTGATGCTAGATAGACTATTATTATTCCATAAAGGTGATTTTTGTCACATAAGATGTTTGTAAGTTGGTTTTTTAAAAGCAGCATTTTTGTAGGTGCACATTACTTCTGCCAATCTCTACTTAAACAGTACTACCATACTGTTTAATACACTAATCCACCTGACTAAAACAGCCACCTAACTATATTAAGGCCAAAAAATCAAGGCCCAAAGGTGACCAAATTAGACAGGTTCCGCTGTATATGCATACATGTTCAATTTCTATTTTGGTAATGAAAGTAGTGCTTGTAGTAATTTTATGTTTGCATATATTTTGTTTACAGTCTATTCCATCAAACAAGCCAGGTGTATTGGAACCATCTCTTACAAAACAGGACATAGGTCAAATATGTGCCAAAATATTGTAACACTGGTATATTTCCACCTAATTCCAAGGATAAGTGGGACTCCTTTCTCTCCACTTTCAATACCGTCTATGGCACAGTACCATCAGTAACTCCACGGTGGATAGTCGATGACCTTGCACCATTGAATCAAAGAGCAATTATCAGCATAAATCCTTCTCTGCCAGTGCATGTGGTTGAAAAAACTAATAATGCAAGACAAGTTAGACAGGTAAACAGTCCGTCTCATGCAATATGCACATGCTTATTTGAATGTTACATCATACAGTATGATAGTGTTCTATATTGGGGATCATAAATAATCATCCCAAAACCAGCCTCACAATATCTTCATGATTAATCCTTTAGCAGTACTCAAGCCCTAAATGCCTTCTGTGTGACCACCCAAAATGCTTCTGCTATCAAATTTTTTATTCAGTGGAATTTTCTGCTGACTGGATGCCTTCAGACAAGAACAACTCAATAACAATAAGGGCTGTTTTGCCTTCTTTGTGTCCCATTGCTTTTAGTGAGTAGCGTGCATGATAGCTTCCCCACGTTTGTAAGTGTGTGTGTATATGATGGTTTCCCCATGTTTGTAACAGGAATGGTCTGTATTTCTCCGTAATAACTGGATTGATTACAGTGTCACTTCTTGTTTGTTCTTTGTTTGTATCATTATGTATTGGGCTGAACATAGCACTATCAAAATTATCTAATCCTAAACTTGCCTGCATTTGTCAGATATGCTTTTGGCAGATGGTTCTCTGGCACCCTGTATAACCATACCGCATATTATGTTTATATTTACCCAGGAACATGCTGGAATGGGTCAAAATACTTTGGATGTATGAGCAGAATGATGATTCTAAGCCAACTTAAGGGAAGGGGTGGCAGAGAAGGAGGGAGGGGGGCTGTAGCCCCTGCTAAAAAGATAATGGAGGGGCTTAGCCTCCTTCAAATTATCTATAGAGCATGCCAATAGCATCAATAATTCGAGATACTCCAATAGAGCAGTCACACTATTCTTCAGAGAAGCATTGTAGCAGGCTATGTATGTAGCTATAAATAAGGAGATATAGTTGGTGGAGGGCAGCTATTGTCAACAGGCAATTACCGTTATTTTGGTCTTCGACTTACAGCTAGGCCATGTCATCCCTTGGCTGCACCGGCAGCTCCCCCCTCCTAAATATAGGTGTCTTTGCTGCCCTTGCTTAAGGGTCAATACCAGATACCAGGTCAATACCATTGGTCAAAGTGGTTATTGAAATTTCAATACCCACTTGGCAAAGGGGTTATTGAAATTTCAATACCCACCGGGCAAAGTGGTTATTGAAATTTCAATACCCACGGGGCAAAGTGGTTATTGAAATTTCAATACCCACCGGGCAAAGTGGTTATTGAAATTTCAATACACACGGGGCAAAGTGGTTATTGAAATTTCAATACCCACGGGGCAAAGTGGTTATTGAAATTTCAATACCCACGGGGCAAAGTGGTTATTGAAATTTCAATACCCACCGGGCAAAGTGGTTATTGAAATTTCAATACCCACCGGGCAAAGTGGTTATTGAAATTTCAATACCCATGCAGTGGGCAATGTGGGTATTGAAATTTCAAAGCCGTGTACCTTTACTTTGGGGTATTGAAATTTCATCACCTATATCTGTCTAAACAAAGCTTGTTTCTATGTGGTATTGAAATTTCAAAATCCTTGTTATAAGATATGTTAAGTATTGTTGTTTATATAAGACATGTTAAGTGTTGTGTTTGCTGTCATAGATTGTACTTGGAAAGGATGCAAGACCAAAAGCCAGTCGAAGATCTGTTTCCAGTACCACCTCTCAACAAACAAGATCTACAGCTGCCTCCACATCATCCATTGCTGAATCTACACAACTGGAAGTCGCCCTCAGTGACTTGTCACGTGAAGTTGATGGTAGAGTGCTGGAAGGAGTGGAAAATGTGCGTCACACCATGTCAGTTGCTCATCATAGAGAAGTAGATACACAGGCAGATCTGATTAGTATGTTAAAAGATAAATTAGCACTATATGAAGGCATTCCCTTGGCGGGTGCTGGGCGAAATGATGACCCATACCCGTCACGTGATTTGCCTACTGTGCATGACAACAGCTATTCGGTTGCAACCGACGTTAATAGCGAGGCCTCGCACGTTGTATCGACAGAGCTTAGACCAATGCCGGCTCCTCGAATAAAAAGTTTACAAAAGCCGACGCCTGCGCCCCGTAGACCTAAGGGTCGCGCCACGCCTCAGCTACCTCCGTTGCCTATGTTCGGAGGAGCAGATACGGACGACGGTGATGCTCTGCAGAGGTGGGTTAACAAATTACAGCGCCATGCACAGCTCCAACAATGGACGGGTCATGAAGCCTTACTGCAATTTGAGCTTCATTTAGCAGGCAAGGCAGAACTGTTGTATGAACTTCTGCCAAATGACACTAAGGTGAGCCTGGACACTGCAGTAGCAGCATTGCGTGACCGTCTGCAACCTGTGCAGCATGCTGCTTTGGCTTCAGCACAATTGATGAGACGAAAGCAAGGCACACAGGAGTCCGTGGATAAGTATGCTCAATTCTTGGAGCAGTTGTTTGAACGAAGCTATGGTAGTCGAGCTGGCATGGATAATGATTCTAAAGCCCTACTGAAACGTGACTTGTTTACCCAAGGACTGTTACGCAAGTGGCAAGAAAAAATCTTACCATCAGCAGCAACTTTTCATGATGTGCTGTTCCAAGCCCGCGCAGCTGAAGAACATGAACACACGCTGTCAGAACTGCATGGCACTCCACCGTTTAAGTCCAACTTGACAAACAATTCATCAGTACCACCAAAAAGAGCACTTGCTTTTCGTGCGGAAAACAGGGACACTACCAGAAGGACTGCCTGCTGACCAAGCCACCACCAGATTCCACAGGACAATCGCCTAAACCACTTAATGCTATATCTGCACCTGCTACTAATACACAGCAAGCACAGCCAACCCGCCGTGAGCAATTGTGGAAAGAATTGACCAGCCTTGAATTTGATCACATTTCCAATTTGTATGGTGGTGCCAATAATGTCTCGGCAGTCACAAGCTCAATTGGTCCACTGTATTATACTAATGTAGACATTGAAGGACTACCGGTGGAAGCTCTAGTTGACCCAGGCTCTGTAGCAACCCTCGTGTCCTTTAACTTGTTTCAGAAAATTGGCAAAAATGCCAATCTACCACCCACTGTGCTGTCAAAACCATCAGTTACATTGAGGGACTACAACCAACATGTTATTCCAATTGGTGCATCTGTTGACCTGACAATATCATTTAATGGCCAAAGTGTTGTCGCTCCTGTACACATATGCTCTCCAAACAGTCAGGTAGAGTCTTGTTTACTTGGTACCAATGTAGTTATACCATTGCGCCTCATGGTACCAGCTACAGGAGTGCAGCCAAAATCCAATGATACAAGTTTGGCTCAAAGTACAACAGTCACTGCAACGGTCCACCTAGTTCATTTGACCCGTCTCCCAGGCAGAGCGGGCACAATTGTTGAAGTGCGTAGCTCACAAAAAATTCCTGCAGATAGACAACTGTTATTTGAGCCAGGTAATGACATCCTCCAATCCAAGGGTCTTGCGGTACACAGTGGCTTAGTGGAATGCAATGAGCATGGCTCCATTCATCTATTGATTGAGAACCCTGAAGCAGAGTGTCAGGAACTTCCATGTGATGCTATAGTAGGCTGCTTATCAGAGTGTCATTTGACTGATTCAATAGACCTTGCAGGCAACAGTCCGGATGCACATACCCCATGTTCATCAGTTCAGACCGTCTTAAGCAAGCTAGATGAGAGAGCTGCCCAGAGGAGGCAGCAGTTAGCAGAACTTATCCAAATGTCAGGAGATGGATTAACAACAGAAGAAGCTCAATTGATGCGTGATCAAATCCTTTATTACCATGATGTATTCTCACTGGAAGAAGGGGAGTATGGAAAAGTAGATATAGTACAACATCATGTTAACACAGAAGCCCACCCTCCCATCAACCAACCGCTAAGGCGAATTCCATATGCCCACCGTGCTGAGATGCTCAAACTTGTCCAAAGCATGCTACAGAACAACATCATACAGCCATCAGTCAGTCCATGGTCGAGTCCAGTGGTCCTTGTCAAGAAAAAGGATGGAAGTTTGCAATTCTGCATTGATTACCGACGATTGAATAGTATCACTCGTAGAGATGTCTTCCCAATGCCACGTATTGACGACATGCTAGAACAGTTACAAGGAAAGAAAATTTTTACCACACTCGATGCAAAGTCTGGTTACTGGCAAGTGCAGATGGATCCAGCCTCAAGAGACAAAACAGCTTTTCGGACCACCAATGGCTTGTATGAATTCCTAGTGATGCCGTTTGGGCTCTGCAATGCCCCGGCAACATTTCAACAGCTTATTCAACAAGTGTTGTCAGGCATGGGTGATGATAACCCTTTTTGTTGCGCGTATATAGACGATATACTGGTGTTTTCAGATAGTTTGGAACAGCATGTGCAGCATCTGCAGCAAGTCTTTTTGCGCCTAAGAACTGTAGGCCTTTTACTCCATCCCAGCAAGTGCCAATTTGCAGAACGATCGGTAACCTACTTAAGTCATATTGTGTCACAGAATGGCATATCGCCAGACCCTGGTAAAGTTGATGCAGTCCAACAATTTCCCATTCCGACTACACTTAAGGCTGTGAGGCAATTTTTGGGTCTTGCGAGTTATTACAGACGATTTGTGCCCAACTTTGCCAAGATTGCTGGCGATATATGCATGTTTGTTGACACTCCAAACTTTCTAACTTAAGAACACAGTTGTAAATCCTCTATAGTATTTAATAGGGTGACTCTACTCTAGTTTCCTTTGGCAGAAAAAAGAATAGCAAATTGCTACCAGTCCCAAATTTTTTGTTGCTAAATTGTCTGATATCGAACAAAAATTATTTTGGTGATTAAATATAACCAATACTTTTATACTATATACTAAGAAGGAAATTAATTTTCACCATAATTAATTGTGGGTGTCTAAATACTATATAGGAAAATAATTTAATGGTCTAACTCAACAATTAAACAAAACCAACAGTTGTGAGTACTTACCTAAAAACCAAGTATCTTCTTCCAACATGTAGTACAATAAATTTGCCCTAACTTCAGAAGAGTGCACCTTTACGTGCTCTCCTATGTGAATATTGTTAATAAATGTGCAATTGAAAGTTATGATTTACCATTTCCAATTGTCCACTTGGTAGAGCAGTACCCTGTATCAGAATTTAAAATATAGCACTGGTATGTTTGGTGTCTTGATGCCAAGGAATATGTAATGTTAATGTAATTTCCCATTCGTGTTGCAAGCGATTTGAAGTACTGATGCTTAACTTCAAACCGCATGCTCCAGTACCTCACTAATGGTCCCATTCTGCCAAATAATAATTATGACTTGAAAAACATATGCATCCAGGTACGAAATATACACATACCTTGCCAGAAATCTTGCAGCATGAGTAAGGAAGTGCATTTTAGGAAGAACAGACATTTCATAGATATCCACAAAGTCCTGCAGATTTCTTCTATCACAACTTCCAGGTATCCTGGAGTCTCAGGTCTAACAGTAGGTGAAAAGATGTGGTCGATAATATCTAACAGCTGAAGAAAATGATTCCAATTTTCATTATCTTCTGGGATGAGATGACCAATCATAACTGGAAGCATTCTACTAGGGCTGAGCGATACTGCCATTTTAGTATCACGATCGATACTAAAGCCACTATTCACGATACTGAATAGTTCACGATACTTACAAATAAGTCAATCATAGCTGGTGCTACATAGTATATTGCTCAGCATTCCTGCAGGAAGTCCTTATAGGTGATAGCAAACTAGCCACTATCATCATTGTTTACAGTAACAGTTATTGTAACACATGCTTTGAGGTTGTTATGGTGTTCATGTTAGCAGGAGTGTTCTCACGCGCAAGCTGGATGCTGCTACTTAGCCAGGAAGACCGTGAAGAGTAACACAACAATCAGTATTAAAGTTTAGCAACACAACACAACAACTACAATGTAGAAGTACAAGCCAAAAGGAACCAAAACTACAATGAACAATAGAACAAAAGATGTGGCCTATTACACAGATTAAAATTCCTATACAAAACCACGGTAGCTAAGAATCAAGGTGTGAATAACTAATACAACAATGAATAGTTTAAAGCTAATACATACATTAAGTCTAAGTGTGTGCATTTGTATGCATACAGTTCAATACTCCTCCTCACTTGACTTAATGCAGTTCAAGTATTCCAGCTTTCTCTCTCAGCTTACAATGCTGCTCACGTGTCAGACCTTTAGTCATCATATCAGCGGTCATGTCTGTAGTTGAACAATAATCTAATTTGATAGTTCCATTTGCTACTTGTTCACGAACAAAATGATGACGAATGTCTATATGCTTTGCTTGCCCATGAAATTGGGGATTCTTAGCCATCGCTATAGCAGATTGATTATCTTCAAATAGTAAAGTTGGACCTTCAGAAGAGCATCCTAACTCTTTTTCTAGTTGTCGCAGCCATAAACACTCTTGGGCAGCCCCAGATAATGCCACATACTCAGCTTCGGCTGTGGACAGTGCTACACACTTCTGCTTTTTACTGCTCCAGGAGATTGGTCCACCACTAAACATAAAAATGTAGCCAGAAGTTGACTTTCTGTCTGAAGTGTCACCAGCCCAGTCTGCATCACTGTACCCAATACATTTGTCTGAACCATCTTGTTTGTAAAGTATAGCAATATTGATAGTACCTTTTAGATATCTTAAGACTCGTTTCCGGGCTGTCCAGTGGTCCTTCTGAGGATTTGAGTTAAACCGAGCTAAGCTGTTCACAGCAAATGCTATGTCTGGTCTTGTACTCACTGCCAAATACATGAGACTTCCAACGGCTGACTGGTATTCAGCCTGGTTAACTGGCTCAGTTTGACTGGTTGCAGGTTGAAGTTTCAAACTGACATCTGCCGGAGTGCTTGTTGGCTTGGAGTCTTGCATTCCAAGTCTCTTTAGCAGGTTCTCAATATAGGCAGGTTGTCCAATCCATATGGATCCAGCTTCTTTGTTTTGCTCAATTTTCATACCAAGGAAGTACTTGAGTTCACCATGGTCCTTAATGTCAAACTTACTAAACAGTTTTTCTTTGACTTGTTTGAGCTGTTTCTCATTCTTGGCAGCAAGAATTATGTCATCAACATAGACCCCAATGAACATCGTATCTTTTCCATTTTTCTGAAAATAAATACACGGATCACTTGCAGTTTGAGTAAATTGCATCTCCTTCAGGTAAGTATCAAGAGCGGAGTTCCAGCAGCGGGGTGACTGCTTCAATCCGTAAATGCTTTTGTTAAGCTTGCATACAAACTCCTCCTTTCCTTGACACTCAAAAACTTTTGGCTGCTGCATGTATACTTCATCTTCAAGAGTTCCATTTAAGAATGCAGTAGTCACATCAACTTGGTGAAGAGATAAGCCATGTTTTACTGACAAAGCCATAAGGAGCCGAAGAGATTCTTGTCTTATTACTGGGCAGAAAGTCTCATCAAAATCTGTTCCATACTGTTGTGTGAACCCTTGTGCAACCAACCTTGCTTTGTACCTCTGCACAGATCCATCTGCTCCAGTTTTTACTTTGTAAACCCATTTGCTCCGAACTGTCCTTTTGCCTTCAGGCAACTTCACCAAGTCCCAGACATTGTTTTCTCTCAATGATGCCATCTCTGTTTCCATAGCAGATTCCCATTTTTTCTTGTCTGGCCTTGTAGTAGCTTCCTTGTAGGATACTGGCGATTGAGGGACCTCACATACATTGCTACTTTCTTGGCCATAGTAGTCGGGCTGCTTTCTAATTCTGGTAGACCTTCAAGGTTCTGGAGGACCTTGATTTGCTCAGGTTGAGCGGCATCACCAGCCATTTCCATCTCAGGAACTTCAACTTCAGAAAATTCAGCAATCAAGTGATAATTACTCTTGGCAGTAGTTTGTGTATTTTGACCATGCTCTTTGACCTGTTCATTAACCCTTTAAGGACCACCAAAATGTACATATTTCTACCCTGTAGGACCAGGGTGTTTTTCCAAATTTATATGATTTTCGTAAATGTGCTGTATTGCTTCACCTGAATAGATTTTCTCCATTTTTTTTATTTCAAGGTACACCATAGGAAGTAGTTTCCATACAATACACATTTATGGCTTCTGGTTGTTTTGTTGTTGCCATAGTAACATATTAATATACACAGTAGCACATTTCTGATAACTTCTCCATGACATTGTTGCTATGACAACCACTACACACAGTGACAGAAAGAATATAAGCAAACGACCAAAACTATCACAGCAAGCACTTGTATGGCTTCACCGGTTTTACGTCACTGTGTATATAATTCCAGTTATTGCAATATATTTATTATATGTGACCTTTACTTTCCCATATTTGCATAATACAAAATAATGTGCTATTATACTTTAACAGAATAGATTTTTTTAATTTTTTTTATTTCAATGTACACCGTGAGGAACTGTTTACATATGCGGCGCATTTCATGGCCTCTGGTTGCTTTTCTGTCGCCATAGATACGGTTAAATAATACATAGTAATACATTTTTGTATGTAGTAGTACATTTCTGGTACCATCTCTATGACTGTGTTGTCATGACAACCAACATACTCCATGATTGCAAGATTATGAACGTACAACAACCACCAACACAAAATAAACCTGTATGGCTTCACCAGTTTTACGCTATTGTGTCTATATTTCCAGTCATCATAATCTATTTTTTTAAATGTGATTTCAATTTTCCCATATCTGCAGAATACAAAATAACTTTAACAGAACGGATTTTTCAATTTTCAATGTACACTGTGAGGAACTGTTTGCATATGCGGCACATTTCATGGCCTCTGGTTGCTTTGCTGTCGCCATAGATACGGTTAAATAATACATAGTAACACATTTTTGTATGTAGTAGTACATTTCTGGTACCATCTCTATGACTGTGTTGTCATGACAACCACCAAACTCCATGATTGCAAGATTATGAACGTACGACTAACACCAACACAAAATAAACCTGTATGGCTTCACAAGTTTTACACTATTGTATCTATATTTCCAGTCATCATAATCAATTCTTTTTAAATGTGATCTCAATTTTCCCATATCTGCAGAATACAAAATAATGTGTTATTATACTTTAACAGAACAGATTTTTCAAAATTTTTTATTTCAATGTACACTGTGAGGAACTGTTTGCATATGCGGCACATTTCATGGCTTCTGGTTGCTTTGATGTTGCCATAGATACGGTTAAATAATACATAGTAATACATTTTTGTATGTAGTAGTACATTTCTTGTACCATCTCTATGACTGTGTTGTCATGACAACCACCACACTCCATGATTGCAAGATTATGAACGTACAACTAACACCAACACAAAATAAACCTGTATGGCTTCACCAGTTTTACGCTATTGTGTCTATATTTCCAGTCATCATAATCAATTTTTTTAAAATGTGATCTCAATTTTCCCATATCTGCAGAATACAAAATAACGTGTTATTATACTTTAACAGAACAGATTTTTCAATTTTTTTAAATTTCAATGTACACTGTGAGGAACTGTTTGCATATGCGACACATTTCATGGCCTCTGGTTGTTTTGATGTTGCCATAGATACAGTGCACTAATACATAGTAGTACAGTTTTGTACATTGTAATACACTTCTAATGTCTCCATGACTGTGTTGTCACGACAACCACCACACTCCATGATTGAAGGATTATGAGTATACGACCAACACAAAATAAATTTGTATGGCTTCGCTAACTATTTTGTCTATATTTGCAGTTATTTTAATCAATTTTGATGCAACTTTTTTCCATATAATGCATACCATGTTGTTATGCTTTACAGATATTCTCCAATTTGTAGCACTGAGAGAACAGAAGTGATGTAACTTTGCTATATTGCACAACTTCCTATGGTGGTGTGGCCTCTATTACACAATCCAGACAATTAGGCAACACAAATATTTTAATACATGCTCCCTAACTTAAAATCCATCTCATTGTGCTATTACCAAACCTCAGTAAATGTATGAATAGATATAGGATGAACACATGCATGCAAACATGCACCCACAAGATTGCACACATTGGGGGACACACACACACACACGCACGCACGCACTCACTAACTCACACATACACTACACTTATGCAAGTACGTAAGCACTAATATACACACGCACACTCATACAAGTACGCAAGCACTAACACACACACCTACTTGCATGAATGTACATGAGGATACGTATGCTCACACACATGCGTCAATGCACATCATGTAACACAAACCAGTATATTTCTCTACATACCATTTTGAATAATTTGGTTATTGGGGAGGGGGGGGATAAATATTCATAAAAATTATAAGGGTACATATACATGGTACAATTGGTGCATATGATGTATAGGAACATATGCAAGGCATGGGAGTTGCATGTCTATAATAGTTGAAGTCAACAATATAAGCAAATGATATAATATACATATTACACATAATATCAATAGTCACGCAATGTATGGTAGTCCTTAAAACATGGGTGTACACACAATGCTACATTACAGTCAGTACACATAAACCTTGTTTCTTGTCTTCTTCTAGTTTGCCGAGTTGTTGTCGCACAAACATGGCATCTTCTTGTCTTCTGCCCTTTTCTTGGAGTATCTGGAACCAGCGATGGAAAATGCCGACCTGAAATTTTTATGTACAATAATATTGTGTAATAATTTTTAATATACATTCTTACCAACAAGACGAGTAGGGTTGTCCACAGTACTGGAGGATGCTGTCCTGTCCACTTGTGTACAGTGCTGCTCAAATATCTGCTCTACAACACGCTTACGAAACTCAACAAATTGTAATTTCTTACCACTATTTACTTTATACAGTGAATACGCATTATACAGAGACATATCAACAAGATGAAAAAACAATTTTATGTACCATTTACGGGTTTTACGTGTGCATTCAGTAAGACTAATTTGCATGTCGGTTTTATCCACTCCCCCCATGTGTTTAGAATAGTCAACTACACAGGCAGGCTTACGTATAGTTTCTCCTGTTACATGGTGAGTTTTATCTGTATCTACAATATCCGGCTTATGCACAGTCGTAAGCATGCGTACATCCCGTTTAGCCTTCCACTTCATAGCCAAAAGTTCATCATTTCGGTAAGCTTCTATTTGCCCTTTACGTAACATTTTCCTAAAACATGGCATTTTTGTATGCCTACCACCAACAGTCCCACATGCGCCTGTATGATTTTGGAAAAGATTGGCAAACAAGGTTGGGCTACTATACCAATTATCTACATACAAGATGTGACCCTTACCTAAATATGGTGATAGTAAAGTCCTAACTACAGATCCAGTGTAGCCAAATTCCTTCTCGAAGGTAATGTCGCTCCTATCACCAGTGTAAACAATAAAATCGAGGATGTAGCGGGTTTTACAATCACACAGGACAAATAGTTTTATTCCAAAACAGTTGCGTTTTTTTGGTATATATTGCTTGAACAAGAGTCTTCCTTTCCATAAAAGAAGACTCTCGTCAATACAAAGGTTACGCAATGGCACAAACACTTCAGAAAACCGCTGTGTCAAAAAACTAACTACAGGCCTAATTTTTCTCAATCTATCAGTCTGTCTGTCTGTTGAAGCACCTCCAGTGTCACTTGAGAAATGAAGACATCGTTTTATCTGAAGAAAACGTTTCCTAGTAGAAATCGCACTGAAAATTGGCGTATGAATGAGTGGATTAGTCGACCAATATTCCTTGAATGATTTTTTAACAATAATACCCATCAAAATAACCAATCCAAGAAACGTATACATTTCATCACGAGTTGTCCTTACCCAGTCTTGTAGTGTTTTCGTCTTTGCTGAGGAACTAGCTAAAAGCTGGTTTGCATAGCTATTGGTTTCTTTACAAATTTCACCTACCAGCTCGTGATCAAAGAACAGCTTGAAATAGTCCACTTCCTTTGCATCAGCAGGCAATTTAAAAGGTGCTTGAATACCTGAATTGCTGTCATCAAAATTCTTCAGAGGGAGTGGTGAAAAATTCGAAGCACTTCTCCATTCTGTTTGCGCGGACTTTTGTGAAGTTTTGGCACGCTTAGGTGCTTTCCCACGTGGGCTACTCTCTTCACTTTCGCTCTCATCGCCATCAGATTCACAAGACTCAGTTTCCTCACTATCCTCACTGCTTTCCTTTTCGTTTTCAGCTCGCTGCAATCGACTAGAACGGCGAGAAATGCCTACAGAACTGCTAGAAGGCCCAGGCAGTGTAGGATCGATCACGCCTTCGTTTCCCCTCCCAGATTCATCACTATCAGACAAATTATCACAAGAACTCACCTCTTCTAACTCACCTGCATCCATTCCAGTATAGAAAACTTCCAAGGAATCATCAGTATCGTCCATTTCTTCGCTAGAATTGGATAGCCGCGAAAGAACGACCGCCCCGCTCAAGCGTTCAAAATCATCTCCACCAGTCGCCATTTTTAAGTCTTAACAACTGAACTTGGTTACCAATAAGCGCGTCTAATAATATATATTCGATTTAGAGCCCTTCGAGGTGAAGAAGACGATCTAGCAGCTTGGAGAAAGTTGGACGTACATGTACGATGGCGGGCTTTCGCGTGAGTCAATATTATGACATACATGTACGACGCTGGTCCCTAAAGGGTTAAACTGTACATCACGACTATGAAATATCTTCCCTTGTGTGGCATCATATAGTCTGTAGCCTTTGGTTAGATTTCCATATCCCACCATAATACACTTACGTGTCTTCGAATCAAACTTAGCCCTCTCATCTCGGGGAACATGTGCATATGCATCACTGCCAAACACTCTTAGGTGGTTCACCTTTGGCTTTTTGCCATGCCACACTTCAAAAGGCGTCTTTTTCAAAGCTTTGACTGGTGATTTGTTCCTCAAGTACACTGCCGTTGAAATAGCTTCACCCCAGAACCTTTTAGGCAGCTTTGAATCTAAAAGCATTGATCGAGCCATTTCAACTAAAGTACGTTTTAAACGCTCAGCGATGCCATTTTGTTGAGGCGTTTTGGGCACTGTCAATTCGTGCCTTATACCTTCTGCCTTGAGATAATTCTCAAACTGAGATGAGGTGTACCCCCCCCCCCCCCCCCCCCCTTCCCCATTGTCTGTTCTGAAGGTTCTTATGTTCTTTTTAGTAGCCTTTTCTACAAGTGCTTTCCATTCTACAAAACACTGAAAGACCTGGTCTTTTGTTTTGATTATGTACACCCAGGAGTACCTTGACTTATCATCAGTGAGTGTTAGAAAGTACTGAGCTCCTCCTATTGATTTTTCACTTATTTTTCCACAAACGTCTGAGTGGACTAGCTCAAGCAGATCTTCTGTCTGTCTTTCACTACTTTCAAAGGGGTTTCGGTGCTGCTTTCCACCGATACAGTTCTCACAAAAGCCAAGATCACCTGACAAATTGTAATCAAACCTTTCAACTAAATTACCACCTGCAAGACTTTTAAGGCTTTGCTCACCAACATGGCCATACCATACCTTCTTTGCCACATTTCATTGTCACATTTAGTTGCATTTGCACTTTCCCCTTTTCTAGAGTGGTCTAGGTAATACAGGTTCCATGCTTCGTGGCAACAGCAATTACTTTCTTCTCCTGATTAAAAATTTTGCACCCCTTTTTGTCAAAATTAGTGGTTTTCCCGGCCTCAGACGCTTTTGACACACTCAAGAGACTATATGACAGCTTAGGTACATACAAAACATTTTCTAGTTTACACTTTTGTGTGCTTCCATCAGGTAGAATCATAGCTAGTTTCACTGTGCCCTCTGCCGGCCCTTCCAGTGGGCTTCCATCACCCAGCGTCACTTGCTGTGGGGTCTCCAGGTGTCTCATATCAACAAACAGATTCCTGTCATTACACATATGGCAGGTTGCACCTGAGTCTACTATCCAAGTTCCACTAGAAGTAGCAGCAAGTACATGAATAGTTACAAATGCTTCATCGTCACTGCCTGGATTTTCCTTTTTCTTTGCTACACTGGCCTGTTTCTTTTGAGCAGCTAGATACTTTCTACAATCTTTCTTAAAATGGCCAGGTTTGTGGCAGTAATGGCACGTAAATGGTTTCTTGAACCCCTTATTCTGGCCTGCAGTAAAGGCTTTACTGCTATCTTCCAAAGGTGTTGGTACCTTTTCTTTGAGCTTGACTCTTGGTGCAGCAACCTCTCAGTAACAATTTCCCATTTTGGGATATTCTCTGATTGTGCCTCAAGTGCAGTTACTAACACATTGTATGACTCTGGTAAGCTGGCCAGTAAGTGTACTACTCTGTCTTCCTTGGATACTACATCACCGATTACAGCAAGACCCTCAAATATCTCACTCATCGTCTTAATGTGCTCATTGACCGACCCACCTTCCTTTAGCTTTAAAGCGTAGAGCTTTCGTCGAAGCTGCAGTTTGTTAGACCAAGTTTTAGGTTGGAACTGCTCCTCTAGCTTTTTCCACACAGCTTTTGGATCTTCCGGGTCCCCCAGTAGATATAACAACAACGGGTCTACAGCAAGCACAATTATCGCAAGGGCACAATCTCTCCGTGCAAAAAACTTTGTTTGGCCTTCTGCATTGTCTCCGCCTGGCGCTACCTCAGTTTCACTGACTATACCCCAAAGACTGTCCTTCATTAACGCCATCCGGCATTGTACTTTCCACGTCGGATAATTCTTTCCGTTCAGTGGTATTAAGACAGTTTTAATTTCCGCCATTAGGCTTCAGTTCCGTCAGTTCAGCTGAGTTCGCCTTGATTCTTGTCGACGATTACCTGCTAGCAGGAGAGTTATCACTAAATTGTCACTTAGCACGGCACTGGGCCCATAACCTGTTAGCAGGAGTGTTCTCACGCGCAAGCTGGATGCCGCTACTTAGCCAGGAAGACCGTGAAGAGTAACACAACAATCAGTATTAAAGTTTAGCAACACAACACAACAACTACAATGTAGAAGTACAAGCCAAAAGGAACCAAAACTACAATGAACAATAGAACAAAAGATGTGGCCTATTACACAGATTAAAATTCCTATACAAAACCACGGTAGCTAAGAATCAAGGTGTGAATAACTAATACAACAATGAATAGTTTAAAGCTAATACATACATTAAGTCTAAGTGTGTGCGAAGTATCTATTAAGTGTGAGTGAAGTATCTGTGAAGTGTGAGTGAAGTATCTGTTAAGTATCGGTGAAGTATCTGTGAAGTGTGAGTGAAGTATCTGTTAAGTATCGGTGAAGTATCTGTGAAGTGTGCGTGAAGTATCTGTGAAGTGTGAGTGAAGTATCTGTGAAGTGTGAGTGAAGTATCTCTGAAGTGTGAGTGAAGTATCTGTTAAGTATCGGTGAAGTATCTGTTAAGTATCGGTGAAGTATCTGTAAAGTGTGAGTGAAGTATCTGTGAAGTGTGAGTGAAGTATCCTTGAAGTGTGTGTGAAGTATCTGTGAAGTGTGTGTAAGTATCTGTGCAGTGTGAGTGAAGTATCCTTGAAGTGTGTGTGAAGTATCTGTGAAGTGTGTGTAAGTATCTGTGCAGTGTGTGTGAAGTATCTGTGAAGTGTGAGTGAAGTATCTGTGAAGTGTGGGTGAAGTATCTGTGTGAAGTATTTGTGAAGTGTGAGTGAAGTATCTGTGAAGTGTGAGTGAAGTATCTGTTAAGTATCGGTGAAGTATCTGTGAAGTGTGAGTGAAGTATCTGTGAAGTGTGAGTGAAGTATCTGTGAAGTGTGAGTGAAGTATCTGTGAAGTGTGAGTGAAGTACCTGTTAAGTATCGGTGAAGTATCTGTGAAGTGTGAGTGAAGTATCTGTGAAGTGTGAGTGAAGTATCTGTGAAGTGTGAGTGAAGTATCTGTGAAGTGTGAGTGAAGTATCTCTGAAGTGTGAGTGAAGTATCGGTGAAGTATCTGTTAAGTATCGGTGAAGTATCTGTAAAGTGTGAGTGAAGTATCTGTGAAGTGTGAGTGAAGTATCCTTGAAGTGTGTGTGAAGTATCTGTGAAGTGTGTGTAAGTATCTGTGCAGTGTGAGTGAAGTATCTGTGAAGTGTGAGTGAAGTATCTGTGAAGTGTGGGTGAAGTATCTGTGTGAAGTATTTGTGAAGTGTGAGTATCTGTGAAGTGTGAGTGAAGTATCTGTTAAGTATCGGTGAAGTATCTGTGAAGTGTGAGTGAAGTATCTGTGAAGTGTGAGTGAAGTATCCTTGAAGTGTGTGTGAAGTATCTGTGAAGTGTGAGTGAAGTATCTGTGAAGTGTGAGTGAAGTATCCTTGAAGTGTGTGTGAAGTATCTGTGAAGTGTGTGTAAGTATCTGTGCAGTGTGAGTGAAGTATCTGTGAAGTGTGAGTGAAGTATCTGTGAAGTGTGAGTGAAGTATCTGTGAAGTGTGAGTGAAGTATCTGTGAAGTGAGAGTGAAGTGTCTGTTAAGTATCGGTGAAGTATCTGTGAAGTGTGAGTGAAGTATCTGTGAAGTGTGAGTGAAGTATCCTTGAAGTGTGTGTGAAGTATCTGTGAAGTGTGTGTAAGTATCTGTGCAGTGTGAGTGAAGTATCTGTGAAGTGTGAGTGAAGTATCTGTGAAGTGTGAGTGAAGTATCTGTGAAGTGTGAGTGAAGTATCTGTGAAGTGAGAGTGAAGTGTCTGTTAAGTATCGGTGAAGTATCTGTGAAGTGTGAGTGAAGTATCTGTGAAGTGTGAGTGAAGTATCCTTGAAGTGTGTGTGAAGTTAAGTGATTTCTCGCCATCAGTTCAACGTTCCAGGGTGCGATAAACTGTACTCTCTTCTTGATTGCAAATCCGGATTCATACATTAAACCAGTTGAAAGGGGAGCACCGCGTTTGCTCGTGCACTACAGGAAATAAAGCACTCGGGTGTGGTCTCGAGCCAAATATAGCACTCGGCTTCGCCTCGTGCTATATTTGGCTCTCGACCACACCCTCGTGCTTTATTTCCCGTAGTGCACTCGCCGCGGTGCTTTAACTAGTATGTAACGTGTTTGATCCTATTTTATGTAACACCATGCACACACACATTTATTGCGATGTATTATTGTAAAGTTTATTGTTGTGCAAAGGCATCTACCAATTGCATGTGGTGAATATAGGTTTCTACAAATACATAGAGATTTTGATAACAGATTTTACATCATCTTAGCAATGATTAGCTACACACTAACATATTATACTACTCTGACTTCCATTTGCTTCATTTTTTCTTTGTGATATTCTAACATACTATCGATTAGTCTTGCTGCTACAGTTTTGTTATAGTTGCTGGGTTCAACCTTTTCTGTAATAGAGTTGCAATTGTTAAAAGAAATTTCTAGCTTATAGGCAGCCACACTTCCGTCTCCGAAACACGCGATGCCATATGCTGTAAGTGATAGAATATTTATGAGGTCAGTCTTCGTAAATCCATTCCCATACCCTAGACAAAACTGTACGAATTTGTCAACAGTGATAACAATCATGTTGGCCCAGAGCTGATAGATCACAGATTTAATATTACTGCTGCCTACTTTTCCCTCAATACTTAGTGTAGCAAATCTCTGCGTCCCACCTGTTGGAGGGGATAAGTTATTTGCTGCACGAGGATTATCATCATCATCAGCATTCTGCATACACTGAAACACCAAGGGTTCTGCTACCTGGCCAGCAACATAGAAGTCCCCCCCACCAGAAAATTCGCAAAAGCAATAAGAACCTGCTGCTCCACACTGATGCACAACATACCCATGCAATTGCAGCGAAGTGCTGAACATGTCCACTCTGATTCTCTCAAACTCAGGAGAAGGATAAGTGTCATCCTCACTAAGATCCTGGTTTAGTTTAAGTGTAAAGTACGGGTAACTAATTCTTCCTTTTGAATTTGGCATTCCTTCAATTTTTTTCTGAGATTGCTTCACCATTCTAAAATCTTTGTGTGTGGCCTTCGAGCACGCTACACAATTCTTAAATTTCCATATGAAGACACGAAGATCGTCACACTTGCCAATCTCAACTATATTGCCACTTTTAGGAATAGAAATGTTGTCTATCTTCTGGACATATTTTAGCAGATATCCCACATCGAAATCGCAAGCTGTTGATGGCTTACGCTCAATTTTTAACAGAATCTTCTGTGCCTTCTTCGTCTCAAAGATAAATAGCACCATATTTGCCTGTGGGCCCTAAAGTGTAAAAACACTGGTAACATAGTATGCATGACACACAGAACTAGCAATACAACACACTGTGTAGATGAAGAACTGTTGATATTATGAACTCTTGCAGGGGTGCTTATAGTCTCTCATGTAGTAATTAGTCTGCCCTCCAACCCGGGGGGGGGGGGGGGGGGGGGTCAGACAGGATCACACGTTACAAAGCTAAGAAATATATTTTTGTAAATTGTAGTCATATTGCGTGCCAAAAGTGTGCAATATCAGTTAACAATTGTATTATAATCAACAATAATCAATAGTACTGCTGATGTGAAAATCGTTTCCGCCACATACCGCCATCACTGTAAGTTTAATTACTCCGTAACGGTAGCACGGTTTTCGCTGTGCTTTACACCATTGTAAACAGCAAACTAAGTAGAATTATCAGCTCACGTGAAATATTTCCGAGCTTGTGCAAATATTATTACGTAAACACGTGATCCCTGTCTGACCCCCCTGCCCTCAAACATTAGGCAAAATGTAGTTGGGGCTTATGAGATGCCTATGCTACATAACTGGTCCAGACCCTCTCCTGCCACTCAAATGTAAAAAGCAATCTGGCAAAGACACAAGGGAGTGTCACAGATAGATTGATCTGTGATCACGGTCAAAGTCTTGACTAGCTGAAACTTCACTTTTTCCTTTGACTAATAGCCCTTTTCGATCTTTGACCAGTGACTAAGAAATGTACTCTTCATTGTGGGTTGGATAATACAAATTCGGTGGCCTTGACTGTTGACTTAGACCGTGGTCGCAGATAACTACCTACAGTAAATGTCTAAGTGCATATACTTTGGCCCCTCCATAATCTATGCTAAGCGTCCCATTGAAGGCATGAAGTATAAAAATGCGGACAATCCTAAAAATGCTTAGCTTTAAACTTACTTGGTGGCCACAGTCAGTCACATTATACCGGTCTAGATCATTGTCTTCATCTGAAGGATCTTCATCTGAAGGATCTTCTTCCCTGCGAAACAATCAGTGTGCATTAATTAGAGTATAGAGAAACTACACTTGGCATCAAACTTTTATCTTATTTAGGATAATAAGGATTTGCCTCCTTAATAGGATTTGCCTCCTGGTACCGGGAGGTTAGCCAAAGGGTAAAGAGAACTACCTCTCACAGAAAAAAGCGTGGCCTTATGGCACGCCATCTGTCCCATTTTACAATGTCACGAACCAACGAGTATTTTTTCTAAGCACTTACTCTGATGTTTCTGGTCTGTTTCTTTTTCTTGGGTTGCTCATGACACGACACACACTAGATACAGACTTTGAATCAGTTGGAATATACGGAAGTATTATTCAAGTATACCAATCAGCGGCGCACGCTAATTAATTACGTCTCTTCCTGAATCGATTTGCATTAACAAACGTAATATTGGAAATAATGTGTTAAGTAAGGTTATTGTTAGAACATATGTGGTATTGACAAATCAGAATATAAAGGAAATCACTTCAGACAATTACAGATCAAAAATAAACTACAACGTGCACTAAAACTGTTTACTTACACAGTACCCATGCAAATTGTTCAAGTGTAAAGTATTCCCAACTTATGAAATTATGGGACATAAAATACAAGGATATCTGTTCTCCAGAGTGTACCACACATCTACATCATGACACCCTGGAACCCTTTTTTCAGAGCAACAAATATTTTTGTGGCTACTTGGATACACATATCGCAAGTCCTGATTGTACAGAACAAAGAAAAGTGGAACAGGGTGTCATAAACACATTGTGTGAGTGAAGTATCTGTTAAGTATCGGTGAAGTATCTGTTAAGTATCGTGAAGTATCTGTGAAGTGTGAGTGAAGTATCTGTGAAGTGTGAGTGAAGTATCTGTAAAGTGTGAGTGAAGTATGAAGTATCTGTTAAGTGTGAGTGAAGTATCTGTGAAGTGTGAGTGAAGTATCTGTTAAGTATCGGTGAAGTATCTGTTAAGTATCGGTGAAGTATCTGTGAAGTGTGAGTGAAGTATCTGTGAAGTGTGAGTGAAGTATCCTTGAAGTGTGTGTGAAGTATCTGTGAAGTGTGAGTGAAGTATCTGTTAAGTATCGGTGAAGTATCTGTTAATTATCGGTGAAGTATCTGTGAAGTGTGAGTGAAGTATCTGTGAAGTGTGAGTGAAGTATCTGTGAACTGTGAGTGAAGTATCTCTGAAGTGTGAGTGAAGTATCTGTTAAGTATCGGTGAAGTATCTGTGAAGTGTGTGTGAAGTATCTGTGAAGTGTGAGTAAAGTATCTGTAAAGTGTGAGTAAAGTATCTGTAAAGTGTGAGTGAAGTATCTGTGAAGTGTGAGTAAAGTATCTGTTAAGTATCGGTGAAGTATCTGTGAAGTGTGAGTGAAGTATCTGTGAAGTGTGAGTGAAGTATCTGTGAAGTGTGAGTGAAGTGTCTGTTAAGTATTGGTGAAGTATCTGTGAAGTGTGAGTGAAGTATCTGTGAAGTGTGAGTGAAGTATCTGTGAAGTGTGAGTGAAGTATCTGTGAAGTGTGAGTGAAGTATCTGTTAATTATCGGTGAAGTATCTGTGAAGTGTGAGTGAAGTATCTGTGAAGTGTGAGTGAAGTATCTGTTAAGTATCGGTGAAGTATCTGTTAAGTATCGGTGAAGTATCTGTTAAGTATCGGTGAAGTATCTGTGAAGTGTGAGTGAAGTATCTGTGAAGTGTGAGTGAAGTATCTGTGAACTGTGAGTGAAATATCTGTGAAGTGTGAGTGAAGTATCTGTTAAGTATCGGTGAAGTATCTGTGAAGTGTGTGTGAAGTATCTGTGAAGTGTGAGTGAAGTATCTGTGAAGTGTGAGTGAAGTATCTGTGAAGTGTGAGTGAAGTATCTGTGAAGTGTGAGTGAAGTTTCTGTGAAGTGTGAGTGAAGTATCTGTTAAGTATCGGTGAAGTATCTGTGAAGTGTGAGTGAAGTATCTGTGAAGTGTGAGTGAAGTATCTGTGAAGTGTGAGTGAAGTATCTGTGAAGTGTGAGTGAAGTATCTGTGAAGTGTGAGTGAAGTATCTGTGAAGTGTGAGTGAAGTATCTGTGAAGTGTGAGTGAAGTATCTGTGAAGTGTGAGTGAAGTATCTGTGAACTGTGAGTGAAATATCTGTGAAGTGTGAGTGAAGTATCTGTTAAGTATCGGTGAAGTATCTGTGAAGTGTGTGTGAAGTATCTGTGAAGTGTGAGTGAAGTATCTGTGAAGTGTGAGTGAAGTATCTGTGAAGTGTGAGTGAAGTTTCTGTGAAGTGTGAGTGAAGTATCTGTGAAGTGTGAGTGAAGTATCTGTGAAGTGTGAGTGAAGTATCTGTTAAGTATCGGTGAAGTATCTGTTAAGTATCGGTGAAGTATCTGTGAAGTGTGAGTGAAGTATCTGTGAAGTGTGAGTGAAGTATCTGTGAAGTGTGAGTGAAGTTTCTGTGAAGTGTGAGTGAAGTATCTGTGAAGTGTGAGTGAAGTATCTGTGAAGTGTGAGTGAAGTTTCTGTGAAGTGTGAGTGAAGTATCTGTGAAGTGTGAGTGAAGTATCTGTTAAGTATCGGTGAAGTATCTGTTAAGTATCGGTGAAGTATCTGTGAAGTGTGAGTGAAGTATCTGTGAAGTGTGAGTGAAGTATCTGTGAAGTGTGAGTGAAGTATCTGTGAAGTGTGAGTGAAGTATCTGTGAAGTGTGAGTGAAGTATCTGTGAAGTGTGAGTGAAGTATCTGTGAAGTGTGAGTGAAGTATCTGTGAAGTGTGAGTGAAGTATCTGTGAAGTGTGAGTGAAGTATCTGTGAACTGTGAGTGAAATATCTGTGAAGTGTGAGTGAAGTATCGGTGAAGTATCTGTGAAGTGTGTGTGAAGTATCTGTGAAGTGTGAGTGAAGTATCTGTGAAGTGTGAGTGAAGTATCTGTGAAGTGTGAGTGAAGTTTCTGTGAAGTGTGAGTGAAGTATCTGTGAAGTTTGAGTGAAGTATCTGTGAAGTGTGAGTGAAGTATCTGTTAAGTATCGGTGAAGTATCTGTTAAGTATCGGTGAAGTATCTGTTAAGTATCGGTGAAGTATCTGTTAAGTATCGGTGAAGTATCTGTGAAGTGTGAGTGAAGTATCTGTGAAGTGTGAGTGAAGTATCTGTGAACTGTGAGTGAAATATCTGTGAAGTGTGAGTGAAGTATCTGTTAAGTATCGGTGAAGTATCTGTGAAGTGTGTGTGAAGTATCTGTGAAGTTTGAGTGAAGTTTCTGTGAAGTGTGAGTGAAGTTTCTGTGAAGTGTGAGTGAAGTATCTGTGAAGTGTGAGTGAAGTATCTGTGAAGTTTGAGTGAAGTATCTGTGAAGTATGAGTGAAGTATCTGTTAAGTATCGGTGAAGTATCTGTTAAGTATCGGTGAAGTATCTGTGAAGTGTGAGTGAAGTATCTGTTAAGTATCGGTGAAGTATCCCGATACACTTAGACTTCACTCAGATACCTCATACTGCTGTATACTCCTTCTAGTCTTCTCACACTTCACCGATACTTAAGTGTGTTGCTGCGACCAGTCTGTGATGTTGCTGGGATGTTGCTGTGAACAGTCTGTGATGTTGCTGTGATGTGTATGTGATGTTGTTGCGACCAGTCTATGATGTTGCTGTGATGTGTATGTGAAGTTGCTGCGACCAGTCTGTGATGTTGCTGGGATGTTGCTGTGAACAGTCTGTGATGTTGCTGTGATGTGTATGTGATGTTGTCTGTGATGTTGCGCTGCTGTGTACGTGATGTTGCTGTGACCAGTCTGTGATGTTGCTGTGATGTGTATGTAATGTTGATGTGACCAGTCTGTGATGTTGCTGTGATGTGTTTGTGATGTTGCTGTGAACAGCTTGTGATGTTGCTGTGAACAGGTTGTGATGCTGTGAACAGTATGTGATGCAGTGAACAGTATGTGATGCAGCTGTGATGTGTATATGATGTTGCTGTGAACAGTTTGTGATGTTGCTGTGCGGTGTATGTGATGTTACTGTGACCAGTGTGTTACGTTGCTGTGTTGTGTATGTGATGTTGCTGTGACCAGTCTGTGATGTTGCTGTGATGTGTATGTGAAGTTGCTGCGACCAGTCTGTGATGTTGCTGGGATGTGTATGTGATGTTGCTGTGAACAGTTTGTGCTTTGTATGTGATGTTGCTGTGACCAGTCGGTGTAGTTGCTGTGTGTGTATGTGATGTTACCGTGAACAGTTCGTGATGTTGCTGTGAACAGTTTGTGATGTTACTGTGATGTGTATGTGATGTTGCTGTGAACAGTCTGTGATGTTGCTGTGATGTGTATGTGATGTTGCTGTGAACAGTTGGTGATGTTGCTGTGATGTGTATGTGATGTTGCTGTGAACTGTTTGTGATGTTGCTCTGATGTGTATGTGAATGCTTAACACAATAAATGAAGGTCTGAATGTCTTTAGAATAGTTTGCAACAATTCGAACAGGTCGGAAACAAATAAAAAACATAATATATAAAGTTTATGTAGTTGTTCATCTCTTCATCAATGACTAGTTATACTCCAACATGTTGGAAACAGTCCTAAAAGTTCCTTTCTAATGCGTAACACAATAAATGAAGGTCTGAATGTCTTTAGAATAGTTTGCAACAATTCCAACAGGTCGGAAACAAATAAAAAACACAATATATAAAGTTTATTTAGTTGTTCATCTCTTCATCAATGACTAGTTATACTCCAACATGTTGGGTATTACGTACTCTCAGTTCCAATTAATACGTACTCTCAGTTCCAATGTCTAATTATAGTATCATCCATATAAGGATATATTTACACTTGGCGTGTGTTCTTTTGCAGCTGTTTTGTTTCTTTGTTGTACCCAACTTTGCAGCTGTGCTGTGTTTGCGACCGTGTTTGAACGTGCTGCCATGGATACAGGACAGCTTGCGGTGCGTATCTTAATGTTTAGTAGTACACGTAATACGTGTGGTGTCATTTTAGGAGTCAAATCAGAGCAGTGCTAGTTCTTTAACGAGTTTTCCATCAACGAAAAAACCAAAGTAAGTAGTCTGGCGAGTGAAGGACTGTGTTATTAATGTTGCTATATTTTAATTCCTGTAGGATTGACGACACCTTAAATTGCTGTAGGATTGACGACACGCTTCGAAACTTTAATTCGGCACTTGAGGATTACTTTAACATTGTTTTCGTAGCACCGAATCACTTCGTATGTACTAGCCACTATAAGGAACTCACTGAATTCACTGTAGAATCATTATTTGAATGTACAGATGTTGTGCCACTCCAGATAAACGGACCAAAAGGAGTCGGCAAATCCACCTCTTTGTTTGCACTAGCTATTAAACTAACTGCTGCTAACAAGGCTAAGGCTGCTGCTAACGAGGCTAAGGGGTCTACAGTGCTATATTTTACAGAAAGCTCAATATCCGAAACTTGCGGAATCACAAAAGCGTATCTTGATGCCAACAAAGTAACTTGCTCAGTAGATCGCATTGCAGGACATCTTGTTCAGTCTAAAGACAGAAAATTTGTGGTATGTGCAGACATTGGAAAATGTAATGATCCTGAAGGAAACAAATTGTTAGCCTTACTTCGCCCTCTGTTGGGTAACCATCGTAATATCAGGCTAATTATTGCGCATAGCAGTGGGGAAGGAGTCGATGAGAGAAACAAGGCATTTTATAAAAAGTTGAATATGTTTGGTAGTAAGATGCTGACTTTAACAAACTTTAGCGAGGAAGAAGCAAAATATTTTATTGATATGAACGAATTGAATGAAATAAACTTTGATCACTTAAAGCGTATAACTAACTTTAATCCGTTGTTGTTAAGCAAAGTGAAAAGGGCAAAAACGCAGAGGTGGAAAGATAAATTTGATACCGTATTCCAGCAACATCTTCATGCTTCCATTCAAAGGGAAATAGAAGATCACACTATATCAACGTTTCATGTCGCAGATAAGAAATTACGCACTGATTTTCTGGGTCGATTATCGCAGACTGATTATTTCTTATATCATGCCAAGAATGGCATTCCCCTAAAATTCAAAGAATTGTGTCAGTTTGAGTTAAGTTGGGTTTGTCAGGATGGACATTGCTATGTTTCAGAATATGATGAAGAAAATCAACAATTTATGATTGCGCTGAATTTTCCCAATTCTGATCAGATTATATCAAAGAAGATTGAAGCGTTAGTTGAATGTATGAATATGGAGGAAGCTCTTTCTGCTTCGCAATTGGGATGTCATTTTGAGTTAGAGTTGTATCGTGCTTTTTCACGTACAGGAAACCTCGTAATTGCTTTTGGAGAACCAGAAGAAAGCTTAATGTTGAAAATCAACTTTTGCTGTGATGACCCTTTTTCAACTTTATTAGTAGGTTGTCTCAATAAGCTTTATCATCAACACCCTGCTATAGACTTTGTTGGGTTGCTTAGAGACGAAAATGAAAAACTTTACCTGCTAATGATGCAAGTATCAATCAGTTCGTACGCTGATCACCAGGCGAAGTTGTTTCATTTAAACAAAACGTATAATAGATACGATGAATTCAAGACAACTAAGGTGCTTGACTATTACAAAAATATGTGTTCTGAAATTCATCAAGTGATATATGTTTACGTATCACCTAAAGAACACTATATACCGACCTCCTTGCGCAAGCATCAAAGTGACCATAAACTAGATCTGAAACTTGGACGTATTTATGAAAACTGTGAAAATAGGATTTCTCGTACTTTATCAAAGTTTAGACTTAAGCATGATCATCAATGAAATTGACCTTTTGTTCCTGTTGTAATTAAATATTTTGGTGTAATTGTTGCTGTTGTAATTAAATATTTTGGTGTAATTGTTGCTGTTGTAATTAAAATATTTTTGGTGCAATTGTTGTAAAGATTTTGCAGTTTTTATGTGATTGTAGCTAATCATTGTAGTAATGTGTTTTTTTAAAAAAGATATGGAGTTGTAAAGCAAGTCCAAATCTGTGGGGTTCAGTTCTATAATGAAACGTTACTGCATGCAGGTACTATAACAAAAACAATGTAGGGTGATTATATGAGGCCTTAATAAGCACCAAGTTAAATGAAGTAAAACCTGCAAAAAATCAAAGCAGGTTCAGCTTTCAAAAGTTAGGGTGAAAAAATGTGAAATTAAAGGTGAAGGACAAGAAATGAGCATTGTAATATTATTAGCATTACAGCTATTACTAGATGCCACTTTTGATTCCACAAATTCCCACTGTATTGACGAATGTTACTGAAATGACGGATTTTACTGTAACAAATAAAAAGTAGTTGTTCATCACTTCATCAATGACTAGTTATACTCCAACATGTTGGAAACAGTTCTTTGAACAACTCAACACAATAGTTATGTGATAGAGTATTTTGCAGTTTATCCAACAGGTCGGAATACATAATCTGGAAGTTTTTAAAATAGTTTGCAACAATTCCAACATGTTGGAAAGAAATAAAAAGCACATTTAATAAAGTTTATTTAGTTGTTCATCACTTCATCAATGACTAGTTATACTCCAACAAGTTGAAAATGCTCCTTTCTAATGCTGAACATAATGTAAATGTTTTAAGAATAGTTTGCTAAAATTCCAACAAATAAACTACATAAACTACATAAACTTTATGAAGTTTATGAATAGTTTGCATCCGTGACTACTGTTACTGTAGTGAACTGTAGTGACCTACAGTAACAGTAGTCACTAGAGTAAAATCCAACACTACAGTCACATTAGACACTGCAGTAACAGTCAACACTACAGTGACATCCGTCACTAAGTAACGGTCGTCACTATAGTAACAGTCATCAATACGGTACTTGCATGGTAAAAATTATGGATGAAATACTTAATGTGTTAAGAAGTTATAGTACAAAAGACAAAAAAGCACTTTTACTCAAGTACATGCCTTGGTGCGAAAACGGCGTGGGCGCTAATAATGGAATCGATAAGCCCCTGCGCGGAAAAAAGGTCTGGCTACGCGACTACGAACAGCCCACGTCCACGACACGCTAGTACCAAACAATTAGAACCGTCTCTTGTGTATCCAAAGATGCGAATGAAAATTTTTTTTTGTTACGTAAAGGAATCTAAATGAATCATTCAAGAGACCCAAAAATCTCCATATAAGGTTCCTGTGAAGGTCATTATCACGTGCATGAAAATAGCCAATCAAACGTGCGTCACGGGCGCCGCAAGACGAGTTAGCTGTTTAAACTGAATGCGGCCGATTTTCATTGGCTATTTTAGGCACGTGCTTGAACGTCGTGGACCACCAATCGAAAATCGACTGTACTAAAACATTAGAAGTTTAGTGCGAGATCATGATGTCAAGCAAAAGAAAGAAGTTGGGCTCACCAATTCGCAGTGTAGAAGACGGACAGGCATATTTGTCCATACCGAATCAAAATATACTGACGGGGTTGGAAAGGTTTGATATTTTTTTTTACATTGTATGTGGCGTGACTTATCTCACTCCACCCTTTAGTGTTATTGATCAGTCCTTTCAGGGAAGACAACCGATTTATATACACCCAGGTACTAGTCAGTAGTATCTTTATTATAGAGCATGCGCAACGCCTATCAAGTATAAACACTAATATGTAGTCTCGCGTAGCCAGACCGCTATTTTCTCTTTGTCATTGGGTAGGGAAAAAAAGGGTCTGGAACAATTCGCATCGGCCACTCGTCTTGACACCTCGCAAAGTGTGAATTCTTTGACGTAACAAACACTTAGATTTATAGCCCCATGCGGACTCTATCATACTCAAGTGGAGCTTTTAATTACCTGTCCATCGCTTAATAGCTTAACGCCATTCATTGACTAAATCCACAGCAGGTCCTTTACGTCCCATTTCACGAGGCATGCAACGCCGAAACAAACATTACGCGCTAGTTCATAACAGACGCACGCGGCTATTCGAAAAGGCATCACGTGTTTTCAATTAACACTACCCGTACCAGCGGGTAGTGTCAAGACGAGTGCTGCATTCAAACTGTTCCAGACCCTTTTTTTTCGCTGACAGCCACTCAAAAAAGAAAAAAAAGCGGTCTGGCCACGCGAGACTAACTAATATGGTATAATCTATGTATATTGTATTTCATTTAGGGAAAATACAATCACAATTTGGATTTGAGCCAGTCTGTGCGTCAAGTCTGTCTTATCACTATTGTGGTGAGCATACAACGCATGAGCATTTAGCAATTCTGCAGAAATACTTCTTTGTCGGATTTAAGTTGTGGGATGGTCATGAAGACGTTAAAAGAGCCGTATGTTTAGCCTTTGTGAATGTGCTGGCAAGTTTGACAGAAAAGCAGTGGAGTCCTCTATATGTATGTAAATCCAGGATATTTGATGCCAGGCTTCGTCAGAAACAAAAAACAATAACTAGCGAACCTGGAGTTCGTTCCGTATATGCACTAAACCTTGTCAACATGGTGTGTGATGCTTATAATTATACAATGGTCGAAGAAGACGTGATGTCAGAGTTGGAAAATAATTCGCAAGTGTCGGATAAGAGCAGAGCAGATTATGTCTGCTGGGTCAAACTGGAAAACGAAGGTGGGAATGATGTGCCCGTCACTATTGTCGAGCCTCCTTCACCATGGCCTCTGCCTCCTGCACCTTGGCCTCTGCCTTGGCCTCTGCCTTGGCCTCTGCCTTGGCCTCTGCCTTGGCCTCTGCCTTGGCCTCTGCCTCCTGCACCTTGGCCTCTGCCTCCTGCACCTTGGCCTCTGCCTTGGCCTCTGCCTCCTGCACCTTGGCCTCTGCTTCCTCCATTATCTTCTTATGTTCGATCTCCATTGTCTCTTTCAATGTAGTGACAAAAATAGTACTTTTTGGTCCAACAACTGAGAATGGGTGAACTAGAGAACACTTAAAACGTAAATCTGATGAACACATCACCATGAATAAGTGAATAAAATATCCGTCTATGAGATCGTCGGAACTACATTCGATTATGGGGAGATGTATTGCTTGTACACCTCCGACGTATGGGAAAATCATAAATACCATTTGGATATTTCCTGCAAATTCGTTAAATAAAATTGCTGTGCCTTGATAACACCCTTCCTCAGAATCGTGTACTACACTTTTGCCCATTCTAGATTTTACATAATAGCCCAACAATTGAGCTATGCACTTTTCATCCAGCTTTTGCAAATGTTTCGTTTCTCAGAAGAAGATGCAGGAGATGTCCAAAGAGCTCCAGGAATTGAGAAGACAAAAATCTATGTAACTATTGTCACATACATCACTGCTGTACATTACTGAAATGCCTAACACACTTGTCATTTTTGTGGTAAAAGTAAGGGGGGGGGGGGGGGGGGGTATCGCTTCTTCTCGGTTATTTGTGTATTCGATGTTGCTGTGAACAGTTTGTGATGTTGCTGTGAACAGTTTGTGATGTTGCTGTGAACAGTTTGTGATGTTGCTGTGAACAGTTTGTGATATTGCTGTGAACAGTCGGTGAACTTGCTGTGATGTTACTTTGACGAGTCTGTGATGTTGCTGTGATGTGTATGTGATGTTGATGTGACCAGTCTGTGATGTTGCTGTGATGTGTATGTGATGTTGATGTGACCAGTCTGTGATGGTGCTGTGAACAGTGTGTGATGTTGCTGTGTGCGTATGTGATGTTGCTGTGAACAGTTTGTGGTGTTACTGTGAACAGTCTGTGATGATGCTGTGATGTGTATGTGATGTTGCTGTGACCAGTCGTTAATGTTGCTGTGATCTGTATGTGATGTTGCTCTGAACAGTCAGTGATGTTGCTGTGATGTGTATGTGATGTTGCTGTGAACAGTTTGTGATGTAGCTGTGATGTGATTGTGATATTGCTGTGAACAGTCGGTGAACTTGCTGTGATGTTACTTTGACGAGTCTGTGATGTTGCTGTGATGTGTATGTGATGTTGCTGTGAACAGTCGTTAATGTTGCTGTGATCTGTATGTGATGTTGCTCTGAACAGTCAGTGATGTTGCTGTGATGTGTATGTGATGTTGCTGTGAACAGTTTGTGATGTTGCTGTGAACAGTTTGTGATGTTGCTGTGATGTGTATGTGATGTTGCTGTGAACAGTTTGTGATGTTGCTGTGATGTGTATGTGATGTTGCTGTGAACAGTTGGTGATGTTGCTGTGATGTGTATGTGATGTTGCTGTGAACTGTTTGTGATGTTGCTGTGATGTGTATGTGATGTTGCTGTGAACAGTTTGTGATGTTGCTGTGAACAGTTTGTGATGTTGCTGTGATGTGTATGTGATGTTGCTGTGAACAGTTTGTGATGTTGCTGTGATGTGTATGTAATGTTGCTGTGAACAGTTGGTGATGTTGCTGTGATGTGTATGTGATGTTGCTGTGAACTGTTTGTGATGTTGCTGTGATGTGTATGTGATGTTGCTGTGAACAGTTTGTGATGTTGCTGTGCGGTGTATTAATGTTCCTGTGAACAGTCGGTGAAGTTGCTGCGATGTGTATGTGATGTTGCGACCAGTCTGTGATGTTGCTGTGATGTGTATGTGAAGTTGCTGCGACCAGTCTGTGATGTTGCTGGGATGTGTATGTGATGTTGCTGTGAACAGTTTGTGCTGTGTATGTGATGTTGCTGTGACCAGTCTGTGATGTTGCTGTGACCAGTCTGTGATGTTGCTGTGTGTGTTTGTGATGTTGCTGTGAACAGTTTGTGATGTTGCTGTGAACAGTTTGTGATGTTGCTGTGAACAGTTTGTGATGTTGCTGTGAACAGTTTGTGATGTTGCTGTGATGTGTATGTGATGTTGCTGTGAACAGTTTGTGATGTTGCTGTGATGTGATTGTGATATTGCTGTGAACAGTCGGTGAACTTGCTGTGATGTTAATTTGACGAGTCTGTGATGTTGCTGTGATGTGTATGTGATGTTGCTGTGAACAGTCGTTAATGTTGCTGTAATCTGTATGTGATGTTGCTCTGAACAGTCAGTGATGTTGCTGTGATGTGTATGTGATGTTGCTGTGAACAGTCTGTGATGTTGCTGTGATGTGTATGTGATTGTTGGTGTGATGTTGCTGTGATGTGTATGTGATGTTGCTGTGAACAGTCTGTGATGTTGCTGTGATGTGTATGTGATTGTTGGTGTGATGTTGCTGTGATGTGTATGTGATGTTGCTGCTAACAGTTTGTGATGTTGCTGTGATGTTGTTGTGAACAGTTAGTGATGTTGCTGTGCGGTGTATTTGATGTTGCTGTGAACAGTCGGTGAAGTTGCTGCGATGTGTATGTGATGTTGCTGCAACCAGTCTGTGATGTTGTTGTGATGTGTATGTGAAGTTGCTGCGACCAGTCTGTGATGTTGCTGGGATGTGTATGTGATGTTGCTGGGATGTGTATGTGATGTTGCTGTGAACAGCTTGTGCTGTGTATGTGATGTTGCTGTGACCAGTCGGTGTAGTTGCTGTGTGCGTATGTGATGTTGCTGTGAACAGTTTGTGGTGTTGCTGTGAACAGTCTATGATGTTGCTGTGATGTGTATGTGATGTTGCTGTGACCAGTCGTTAATGTTGCTGTGACCTGTATGAGATGTTGCTCTGAACAGTCAGTGATGTTGCTGTGATGTGTATGTGATGTTGCTGTGAACAGTCTGTGATGTTGCTGTGATGTATATGGGATGTTGCTGTGAACAGTCTGTGATGTTGCTGTGATGTGTATGTGATTGTTGGTGTAATGTGATCTGTTTGTGATGTTGCTCTGAACAGTCAGTGATGTTGCTGTGATGTGTATGTGATGTTGCTGTGAACAGTTTGTAATATTGCTGTGCGGTGTATTTGATGTTGCTGTGAACAACCGGTGAAGTTGCTGCGATGTGTATGTGATGTTGCTGCGACCAGTCTGTGATGTTGCTGCGACCAGTCTGTGATGTTGCTGCGATGTGTATGTGAAGTTGCTGCGACCAGTCTGTGATGTTGCTGGGATGTGTATGTGATGTTGCTGTGAACAGTTTGTGCTGTGTATGTGATGTTGCTGTGACCAGTCGGTGTAGTTGCTGTGTGTGTATGTGATGTTGCCGTGAACAGTTCGTGATGTTGCTGTGAACAGTTTGTGATGTTGCTGTGATGTGTATGTGATGTTGCTGTGAATAGTTTGTGATGTTGCTGTGATGTGATTGTGATGTTGCTGTGAACAGTCGGTGAACTTGCTGTGATGTTACTTTGAGGAGTCTGTGATGTTGCTGTGAACAGTCGGTGAACTTGCTGTGATGTTACTTTGAAGAGTCTGTGATGTTCACAGATACTTCACCGATACTTAACAGATACTTCACCGATGCTTAACAGATACTTCACACACACTTCACAGATACTTCACACACACTTGAAGGATACTTCACTCACACTTCACAGATACTTCACTCACACTTCACAGATACTTCACCGATACTTAACAGATACTTCACCGATACTTAACAGATACTTCACTCACACTTCACAGATACTTCACTCACACTTCAAAGATACTTCACCGATACTTAACAGATACTTCACTCACACTTCACAGATACTTCACCGATACTTAACAGACACTTCACTCACACTTCACAGATACTTCACTCACACTTCACAGATACTTCACTCACACTTCACAGATACTTCACTCACACTTCACAGATACTTCACACACACTTCACAGATACTTCACACACACTTCAAGGATACTTCACTCACACTTCACAGATACTTCACTCACACTTCACAGATACTTCACCGATACTTAACAGATACTTCACCGATGCTTAACAGATACTTCACACACACTTCACAGATACTTCACACACACTTGAAGGATACTTCACTCACACTTCACAGATACTTCACTCACACTTCACAGATACTTCACCGATACTTAACAGATACTTCACCGATACTTAACAGATACTTCACTCACACTTCACAGATACTTCACTCACACTTCACAGATACTTCACTCACACTTCACAGATACTTCACTCACACTTCACAGATACTTCACTCACACTGCACAGATACTTACACACACTTCACAGATACTTCACACACACTTCAAGGATACTTCACTCACACTTCACAGATACTTCACTCACACTTCACAGATACTTCACTCACACTGCACAGATACTTACACACACTTCACAGATACTTCACACACACTTCAAGGATACTTCACTCACACTTCACAGATACTTCACTCACACTTTACAGATACTTCACCGATACTTAACAGATACTTCACCGATACTTAACAGATACTTCACTCACACTTCACAGATACTTCACTCACACTTCACAGATACTTCACTCACACTTCACAGATACTTCACTCAAACTTCACAGATACTTCACTCACACTTCACAGATACTTCACTCACACTTCACAGAAACTTCACTCACACTTCACAGATACTTCACTGACACTTCACAGATACTTCACACACACTTCAAGGATACTTCACTCACACTTCACAGAACTCAACACTTCACAGATACTTCACTCACACTTCACAGATACTTCACCGATACTTAACAGATACTTCACTCACACTTCACAGATACTTCACTCACACTTCACAAATACTTCACACAGATACTTCACCCACACTTCACAGATACTTCACTCACACTTCACAGATACTTCACTCACACTGCACAGATACTTACACACACTTCACAGATACTTCACACACACTTCAAGGATACTTCACTCACACTTCACAGATACTTCACTCACACTTTACAGATACTTCACCGATACTTAACAGATACTTCACCGATACTTAACAGATACTTCACTCACACTTCAGAGATACTTCACTCACACTTCACAGATACTTCACTCACACTTCACAGATACTTCACGCACACTTCACAGATACTTCACCGATACTTAACAGATACTTCACTCACACTTCACAGATACTTCACTCACACTTCACAGATACTTCACACACACTTCACAGATACTTCACACACACTTCAAGGATACTTCACTCACACTTCACAGATACTTCACTCACACTTCACAGATACTTCACCGATACTTAACAGACACTTCACTCTCACTTCACAGATACTTCACTCACACTTCACAGATACTTCACTCACACTTCACAGAAACTTCACCGATACTTAACACATACTTCACTCACACTTCACAGATACTTCACTCACACTTCACAGATACTTCACTCACACTTCACAGATACTTCACCGATACTTAACAGATACTTCACTCACACTTCACAGATACTTCACTCACAGTATCACAAAGAAAAAATGAAGCAAATGGAAGTCAGAGTAGTATAATATGTTAGTGTGTAGCTAATCATTGCTAAGATGATGTAAAATCTGTTATCAAAATCTCTATGTATTTGTAGAAACCTATATTCACCACATGCAATTGGTAGATGCCTTTGCACAACTTGTCCTATAAAAATGGCTGCTGGTCTGCACAAAACATGACGCAGGGAATGGTTACAGTTTGCTGTCTGCTGAGGATTAATAAATTCTGCCAGAGAAGACTTTTGAAAACACAAAATTTAACTATTCTAACTATAACTAACCAGGAGAACGGTAATATTCTAACATACTATCGATTAGTCTTGCTGCTACAGTTTTGTTATAGTTGCTGGGTTCAACCTTTTCTGTAATAGAGTTGCAATTGTTAAAAGAAATTTCTAGCTTATAGGCAGCCACACTTCCGTCTCCGAAACACGCGATGCCATATGCTGTAAGTGATAGAATATTTATGAGGTCAGTCTTCGTAAATCCATTCCCATACCCTAGACAAAACTGTACGAATTTGTCAACAGTGATAACAATCATGTTGGCCCAGAGCTGATAGATCACAGATTTAATATTACTGCTGCCTACTTTTCCCTCAATACTTAGTGTAGCAAATCTCTGCGTCCCACCTGTTGGAGGGGATAAGTTATTTGCTGCACGAGGATTATCATCATCATCAGCATTCTGCATACACTGAAACACCAAGGGTTCTGCTACCTGGCCAGCAACATAGAAGTCCCCCCCACCAGAAAATTCGCAAAAGCAATAAGAACCTGCTGCTCCACACTGATGCACAACATACCCATGCAATTGCAGCGAAGTGCTGAACATGTCCACTCTGATTCTCTCAAACTCAGGAGAAGGATAAGTGTCATCCTCACTAAGATCCTGGTTTAGTTTAAGTGTAAAGTACGGGTAACTAATTCTTCCTTTTGAATTTGGCATTCCTTCAATTTTTTTCTGAGATTGCTTCACCATTCTAAAATCTTTGTGTGTGGCCTTCGAGCACGCTACACAATTCTTAAATTTCCATATGAAGACACGAAGATCGTCACACTTGCCAATCTCAACTATATTGCCACTTTTAGGAATAGAAATGTTGTCTATCTTCTGGACATATTTTAGCAGATATCCCACATCGAAATCGCAAGCTGTTGATGGCTTACGCTCAATTTTTAACAGAATCTTCTGTGCCTTCTTCGTCTCAAAGATAAATAGCACCATATTTGCCTGTGGGCCCTAAAGTGTAAAAACACTGGTAACATAGTATGCATGACACACAGAACTAGCAATACAACACACTGTGTAGATGAAGAACTGTTGATATTATGAACTCTTGCAGGGGTGCTTATAGTCTCTCATGTAGTAATTAGTCTGCCCTCCAACCCGGGGGGGGGGGGGGTCAGACAGGATCACACGTTACAAAGCTAAGAAATATATTTTTGTAAATTGTAGTCATATTGCGTGCCAAAAGTGTGCAATATCAGTTAACAATTGTATTATAATCAACAATAATCAATAGTACTGCTGATGTGAAAATCGTTTCCGCCACATACCGCCATCACTGTAAGTTTAATTACTCCGTAACGGTAGCACGGTTTTCGCTGTGCTTTACACCATTGTAAACAGCAAACTAAGTAGAATTATCAGCTCACGTGAAATATTTCCGAGCTTGTGCAAATATTATTACGTAAACACGTGATCCCTGTCTGACCCCCCTGCCCTCAAACATTAGGCAAAATGTAGTTGGGGCTTATGAGATGCCTATGCTACATAACTGGTCCAGACCCTCTCCTGCCACTCAAATGTAAAAAGCAATCTGGCAAAGACACAAGGGAGTGTCACAGATAGATTGATCTGTGATCACGGTCAAAGTCTTGACTAGCTGAAACTTCACTTTTTCCTTTGACTAATAGCCCTTTTCGATCTTTGACCAGTGACTAAGAAATGTACTCTTCATTGTGGGTTGGATAATACAAATTCGGTGGCCTTGACTGTTGACTTAGACCGTGGTCGCAGATAACTACCTACAGTAAATGTCTAAGTGCATATACTTTGGCCCCTCCATAATCTATGCTAAGCGTCCCATTGAAGGCATGAAGTATAAAAATGCGGACAATCCTAAAAATGCTTAGCTTTAAACTTACTTGGTGGCCACAGTCAGTCACATTATACCGGTCTAGATCATTGTCTTCATCTGAAGGATCTTCATCTGAAGGATCTTCTTCCCTGCGAAACAATCAGTGTGCATTAATTAGAGTATAGAGAAACTACACTTGGCATCAAACTTTTATCTTATTTAGGATAATAAGGATTTGCCTCCTTAATAGGATTTGCCTCCTGGTACCGGGAGGTTAGCCAAAGGGTAAAGAGAACTACCTCTCACAGAAAAAAGCGTGGCCTTATGGCACGCCATCTGTCCCATTTTACAATGTCACGAACCAACGAGTATTTTTTCTAAGCACTTACTCTGATGTTTCTGGTCTGTTTCTTTTTCTTGGGTTGCTCATGACACGACACACACTAGATACAGACTTTGAATCAGTTGGAATATACGGAAGTATTATTCAAGTATACCAATCAGCGGCGCACGCTAATTAATTACGTCTCTTCCTGAATCGATTTGCATTAACAAACGTAATATTGGAAATAATGTGTTAAGTAAGGTTATTGTTAGAACATATGTGGTATTGACAAATCAGAATATAAAGGAAATCACTTCAGACAATTACAGATCAAAAATAAACTACAACGTGCACTAAAACTGTTTACTTACACAGTACCCATGCAAATTGTTCAAGTGTAAAGTATTCCCAACTTATGAAATTATGGGACATAAAATACAAGGATATCTGTTCTCCAGAGTGTACCACACATCTACATCATGACACCCTGGAACCCTTTTTTCAGAGCAACAAATATTTTCGTGGCTACTTGGATACACATATCGCAAGTCCTGATTGTACAGAACAAAGAAAAGTGGAACAGGGTGTCATAAACACATTGTGTGAGTGAAGTATCTGTTAAGTATCGGTGAAGTGTGAGTGAAGTATCTGTGAAGTGTGAGTTCTGTGAAGTGTGAGTGAAGTATCCTTGAAGTGTGTGTGAAGTATCTGTGAAGTGTGTGTGAAGTATCTGTGAAGTGTGAGTGAAGTATCTGTGAAGTGTGAGTGAAGTATCTGTTAAGTAACGGTGAAGTATCTGTGAAGTGTGCGTGAAGTATCTGTGAAGTGTGAGTGAAGTATCTGTGAATTGTGAGTGAAGTATCTCTGAAGTGTGAGTGAAGTATCTGTTAAGTATCGGTGAAGTATCTGTTAAGTATCGGTGAAGTATCTGTAAAGTGTGAGTGAAGTATCTGTGAAGTGTGAGTGAAGTATCCTTGAAGTGTGTGTGAAGTATCTGTGAAGTGTGTGTAAGTATCTGTGCAGTGTGAGTGAAGTATCTGTGAAGTGTGAGTGAAGTATCTGTGAAGTGTGGGTGAAGTATCTGTGTGAAGTATTTGTGAAGTGTGAGTGAAGTATCTGTGAAGTGTGAGTGAAGTATCTGTTAAGTATCGGTGAAGTATCTGTGAAGTGTGAGTGAAGTATCTGTGAAGTGTGAGTGAAGTATCTGTGAAGTGTGAGTGAAGTATCTGTGAAGTGTGAGTGAAGTACCTGTTAAGTATCGGTGAAGTATCTGTGAAGTGTGAGTGAAGTATCTGTGAAGTGTGAGTGAAGTATCTGTGAAGTGTGAGTGAAGTATCTGTGAAGTGTGAGTGAAGTATCTGTGAAGTGTGAGTGAAGTACCTGTTAAGTATCGGTGAAGTATCTGTGAAGTGTGAGTGAAGTATCTGTGAAGTGTGAGTGAAGTATCTGTGAAGTGTGAGTGAAGTATCTCTGAAGTGTGAGTGAAGTATCTGTTAAGTATCGGTGAAGTATCTGTTAAGTATCGGTGAAGTATCTGTAAAGTGTGAGTGAAGTATCTGTGAAGTGTGAGTGAAGTATCCTTGAAGTGTGAGTGAAGTATCCTTGAAGTGTGTGTGAAGTATCTGTGAAGTGTGTGTGAAGTATCTGTGAAGTGTGAGTGAAGTATCTGTGAAGTGTGAGTGAAGTATCTGTGAAGTATAGTGAGTGAAGTATCGGTGAAGTATCTGTGAAGTGTAAGTGAAGTATCTGTGAAGTGTGCGTGAAGTATCTGTGAAGTGTGAGTGAAGTATCTCTGAAGTGTGAGTGAAGGATCTGTTAAGTATCGGTGAAGTATCTGTGAAGTGTGAGTGAAGTATCTGATCAGCATCAGTGAAGTATGTGTGAAGTGTGAGTGAAGTATCGGTGAAGAGTGAGTGAAGTATCTGTGAAGTGTGAGTGAAGTATCTGTGAGTCTGAGTGAAGTATCCGTGAGGTGTGAGTGAAGTATCGGTGAAGTATCTGATCAGTATCGGTGAAGTATGTGTGAAGTGTGAGTGAAGTATCGGTGAAGTGTCAGTGAAGTATCTGTGAAGTGTGAGGGAAGTATCTGTGAAGTGTGAGTGAAGTATCTCTGAAGTGTGAGTGAAGTATCTGTTAAGTATCGGTGAAGTATCTGTGAAGTGTGAGTGAAGTATCTGTGAGGTGTGAGGGAATTATCTGTGAAGTGTCAGTGAAGTATCTGTGAAGTGCGAGGGAAGTATGTGTGAAGTGTGCGTGAAGTATCTATGAAGTGTGAGTGAAGTATCAGTGAAGTGTGAGGGAAGTATGTGTGAAGTGTGAGTGAAGTATCTGTGAAGTGTGAGTGAAGTATCTGTGAAGTGTGAGTGAAGTATCTGTGAAGTGTGAGTGAAGTATCTCTGAAGTGTGTGTGAAGTATCTGTGAAGTGTGAGTGAAGTATCTGTGAAGTGTGAGTGAAGTATCTGTTAAGTATCGGTGAAGTATCTGTGAAGTGTGAGTGAAGTATCTGTGAAGTGTGAGTGAAGTATCCTTGAAGTGTGTGTGAAGTATCTGTGAAGTGTGTTTGAAGTATCTGTTAAGTATCGGTGAAGTATCTGTGAAGTGTGAGTGAAGTATCTGTGAAGTGTGAGTGAAGTATCTGTGAAGTGTCGGTGAAGTATCTGTGAAGTGTGAGTGAAGTATCTCTGAAGTGTGAGTGAAGTATCTGTTAAGTATCGGTGAAGTATCTGTTAAGTATCGGTGAAGTATCTGTGAAGTGTGAGTGAAGTATCTGTGAAGTGTGAGTGAAGTATCTGTTAAGTATCGGTGAAGTATCTCTGAAGTGTGAGTGAAGTATCTGTGAAGTGTGAGTGAAGTATCTGTGAAGTGTGAGTGAAGTATCTGTGAAGTGTGAGTGAAGTATCTGTGAAGTGTGAGTGAAGTATCTGTGAAGTGTGAGTGAAGTATCTGTGAAGTGTGAGTGAAGTATCTGTGAAGTGTGAGTGAAGTATCTGTGAAGTGTGAGTGAAGTATCTGTTAAGTGTCGGTGAAGTATCTGTGAAGTGTGAGTGAAGTATCTGTTAAGTGTCGGTGAAGTATCTGTGAAGTGTGAGTGAAGTATCTGTTAAGTGTGAGTGAAGTATCTGTGAAGTGTGAGTGAAGTATCTGTTAAGTATCGGTGAAGTATCTGTTAAGTATCGGTGAAGTATCTGTGAAGTGTGAGTGAAGTATCTGTGAAGTGTGAGTGAAGTATCCTTGAAGTGTGTGTGAAGTATCTGTGAAGTGTGTTTGAAGTATCTGTTAAGTATCGGTGAAGTATCTGTTAAGTATCGGTGAAGTATCTGTGAAGTGTGAGTGAAGTATCTGTGAAGTGTGAGTGAAGTATTTGTGAAGTGTGAGTGAAGTATCTGTGAAGTATCGGTGAAGTATCTGTGAAGTGTGAGTGAAGTATCTATACAGTTCAATAGTTCACACCTCTCTGCAGGGGAAACCAGATGGGTGGACTTAATCATTTACAAGGATTCTTAGCCTAGTACTGCATAACAAATGAATTTTTAATGACAGTAATGTACAGGCACGGTATCACGATAGTTAATAGCAAAATATCGCGATATCGATACTTTCAAAATATCGCGATATATCGCTAAAACGGTAGTATCGCTCAGCCCTACATTCTACCTAAAGTCCACATTTGGCTAGCTGCAAAAAATGTGACTTTATACTGTAAAAAATAAGTGGTGCAATCTGTAGCAAAATAATGACTAGAAAAAGGATGCAACTTATCTTAGTGACAGTCACTATAGTTTGCAATGATGTTTGTTGTTTTGCCACAAATTTCACCGCTTACTTTTACATAATACGATAATTGTGGGCATTTGTGAATGTGCATCACTGTACCTGTCTGTCCTAGCCGAGTTTTATCAGTTGAATGGATGTGGCTTGTAGTTATAGCTGAAGGTATGGATGATGATTCTGTGCCAAAATCAAAGTTCGCCATAATGCTGTTTAGATTACTAATGCCACATATTCCATTGCTACAGTGGTAATAACAAAACATTAATATTACAGCTCTGTTGCCATAAGCATGCAGAAATCATTATTTATACATGCAGTCACAAGGAAATTTAAAATTTACATGATTGCTTTGGACTTACACTAAAGGTTATACAGCATTAATTTTAATGCCCAACCTGAAGAAATAACTCAGCATAAGCTTAGTCGTGTATGGTAAGTATCCTTCTAACAGGTCATGCATTGCATCAGGGGGCATAGTCTCATCAGCAACACTACAGTAATCTAATGAGTTCAGTATTGAATCTCTGTTAATTCCGAATGTTACTGAATTATAATCATGAAGTGAAGGGATTTGCAGCAGTTTTACAAGACTCCTATGCTCATCAGGGGAGCGTAAAACGAATTTACTTTCATGAAACTATTGAGAACATGTAGATCACCATAATATAAGTTGTTATTTGATTATGTAGTACCTGATATTGGAATTCATTGTTAATAGTAGACATGCACTGGCGACAAAATCTATATGCTGCTGAATTTTCTTTAAATCCAGCTATAGCAGAACTTCCAGGGTTATCACCAGTGACACAAACTACAGTTCCAAATATCTTTCTCTGTCCTTCAAAAGTTTGAAGAATGACCCCCTGTATTAAACAATTGACAAGCTTAGAAAAGATTCATAGTGCTAATGATTTATATCACATAAATCAATACTGTTGCAGTATTCGTACAAATTTTTGAGGAACATAATTTTTTTTGGGGATTAGCAAATTTCAGGATTCCTGTGGTTTTATTTTTGAGGATCACTTGTTTTCACTTGGATTAACTTCCTTTACTTGACGTGATGGACCTTCACCACTCCAAACTAGCTCCATTCCAATCGTAACTTGAATCGGTTCCTTCAAAAAACAATGATGTTAATTTATGCCCCATAGTCATGAACCGTGAAAGTATGTGTGTAACCGTAGTGAATGGTCTATATCCATTATGTAGTACAATAACAACTTTAACATTGTTACCTAGTTGTGCATAAGCCTGCATGTAAAATTAAAAAAAATGTTGAGCCAACACATTTGAATGGTTTTACGGTGTAAAAGTTTCATTTGAGAATTTTCAGTTGATTAGAAAGCTAAGTTGATATCCCTTTGCATGGCCACTAATTATTATTATCAATGATATATATGTACAGATTTTGTCCCTTCATGTATCAATTAAAAAGGGCTTACAATATAAATGTGTAACCCGGTCTTACAAAATCAGTCTTATAGCCCATCAAATTTTGACCATAATTTCAAAATTAAAATTCAATAATTTTTCTTTGGACATCATAACTATGTAACATTTTAACCACTATTGTAGCAATTTATGGAAATTTTCCTGAAACCTGCAGAATTGTTATAGATTGCACAGAATTGGAGATACATAATAATTTATAAACACATGTATTTTCCAGCTATATAAGACTGATTTTGTCAGACTTGGTATAATAGTGTAGCTACTCACAACTAGGTTGAAATGTGACTGGTAAAATGATTGCTGTAGATACTGTGTTTTCAGGTTTTTGAAAGGATTTGCATAGGGTGATGCTTCATTAAACATAGCATCAAAGCCAGGAATATCACTTGGATTTATGCTGGCCGACTCCAATCGTTGACGCAAGTCATTTCCCAGATTATTAACAACAGTAGAACAAAGTTCTGTAACATCTGACAATATTTCATCGGTGGCAGATTGTGTTAGTTTTCTTCCTTCTTTCAGCTTCAATATCCATAGCTATTCGCTTTTCTAATGACTCAGACTGGGCATTGGGAACAGCATTATCGGATGACTCTGCCCCACTATTACCTGTATCCATATTTGATTCAGGATCTAAGCCATTGTGCCCCAAGCCATTGTGCTCCACCTTTCACTTTCAGCATGTATTATAAAGTTATCATCTTTAGCAGCATATATACCAAAATGTAGTTAGCTACAGTATGCAAAGCTAGCTAGCTAGTAGTTGATTTACAAAACATCTTGATGGATTGCCTGATAGATTTCTGTTAGCATTAATGCTTTACCATTAGCCATGCACCTGTTCTCTGTTTCCATCATTTCCATAAATTTCCCGATGCTTCTTCCTGAGATGCCTTTTGTACACGTGAAAATTGGTAAAGGTGACGGCACACTTACATTGTATGTGAAATCCCGGGGTATTTGCAAGCACTTTTCCAATGTGCCGCAATAATAGCTGAGTCGTAGGAGAAGAAAAATCAGCACACAGTGGACAATTATTCATTGTCCGGTATTGGATGAGTCACGTGCGATGTAGATCACGTGGCTAGTGCTTGATGATAGCAGATAGATCCTGCGGTCAATAAGACATATTGCTAAAAGCTACTGTGCAAAGGTGCGTGTATTGCTACAGCTACATGGCGGAAGAAGTGTGTGAATGCTGGTATAGACTGGCTTTGACGACAGCGTTGTGGAAATATTCCGCTCAAACAAGATAGACTGTGCAGTGCTACTTGAACTGGACCGTGATGATATGAGTGAACTGGGAATAGTTGCTTTTGGAGATAGAAAGAAGCTACAAAAGATGATTTTAAGGCTTAAAGCCTCAGGAAGGGACACAGCTGCTTACACCCGAGCCGTCACATGGGCAACTCCATCAGTGTTCGTCGTCCTATGATCCGACTGATGAAACGCTTAGTCGATTTGGAGATTTCGATCTACCACGAACAGAACTAGTTCTGTTTTATTCGTTCCATTCTTAATTGCTTTTTAATGAGCTCTAACTGCACAAAAGTTGTCAAGCGTCTGATATTTAACCTGTTTAAGCTAATTTCAATATACCAACATAGATCACACTTTATTTTATTGACAGTTACCAGATGATTATTTTGATAATAGATAATGTGTACTATGAAGTATGGTTTGTTGAATATAGTCATAAAATAATGCAAAAATACAACACATTAGATCATTCTTGGCCAGCTACAGGCTCATTGTCATCTTCATCTTCATCATCATCAGAAATAGCTTGTTCACCATCCCCAGTATCTAAATCTCCCCTCATTTGTGCAGCCATTTATATGTTTGGGACAACAGCTATATAGTTACGTCCTTCCCTTAATGCAGTTGTCCCATTGTGAACTGCAGCAAATAGAAGTGAATATTATCAATTTGGATTGCAGATAGCCTAGCTAGAATAACAGTAGGATCACAAGTTTGTACTCCCTTGAATGTATAAGAGCATTTATATTGGAACCACAAATTTGTATTCCCTAGCATTTATATTGGAACCACAAATTTGTATTCCCTTGTAGAATCACAAATTTGTACTCCCTTGTAGGATCACAAATTTGTACTCCCCTGAATATATATAAGAGCATTTGGAACCACAAATTTGTATTCCCTTGAACTCAGCCAGATACTTATCAAAACAATGCTAACAGCAAATAGAGTGAAACCATACAGTGTCCTTAGAGGGAGGATCCTTTAAGAGAGTTTGTACAGTAAGTACAATTGTAGAACATAGACATACAAAATGCATGGCATTCGTACCAGAATAATGTGTTTCGGTAACATTTTCCACCACTGTTTGGCCAGTAAATGAAAACAGATTCATGAGCTCATGAGTTAACTCTCTCCTGTTCTCAATAACATGTTGTGGTGCTTCTGTGTGTAGTGCTCTTTCTTTAGCTGTCCATCCAAGGAAAAATGTCCGATTACTACCACTCCCACAGCATCAACCAACTCCAACCCACCACCTGTATATTTATAGGGTACAATTTTTTGTTGCACATATACCAAATATTGCACTGCATATACCTGAGCACGAAGTACTTTTATCATAATAAAAAGCAGTTTCCACATGATCTAAGCATTGCTTCAGTCCTTCTACTATTACTGCACATTTATCCCGGCATGAACATACAACAGCCACATTATACAGTGCCAGTCCGGTTCTTACACCATTTAGCTGCCTTGAACTAAGAATCATTTCTTTTATCTCTGTTTCGTCCACACCTGTACATAAACATACATTATCAGACTTCACCAACAATAAAGTGTACTAACTGTGGGTATGTTCATCAATATTAACCCAGCTCCTGTATATGATGGACAAACTCTGATGATAGCCGAATCTTCCAGCTGAGCAAAATCTGCTTCTACCACTGCAGCTTCTGCCCCCTGGTACACCTGTAAAGAGCTATTAACAGTGGGCTCTCCTGTAGTAGTGGTGCCAGACTTGCAAAAGTTTCTAAATGCCTCAGGGATGTTCTTTATGAAATTTAACCCTAGAAATTGGCAAAGTTTTTTTCTTGTGTATGCCTTGGGTATTGTTCTAGGGCTTCCTGCAACTTGAAACACGAGTCACTTTCATAAATGCGTTTTTGATGTTTTCTAGGGCTCTGTATTCTGTAGCCTTCTTTTTCATTGTGTTCAAGGTGATGGTTTTATTCACAACTTTCTCCAGGACATCTTTTTGAAAAGATTGATCAAGATTGTGGAGGCACTGAAAATGGTGCGGCTTGAATTCTGGCTTAGACATTAAACTTTTTTTGTTCAGCCTCTGTCTCCCCCCTAGTTTCCCATTTTCAAATAGATTAATTATTTTGATTGCTTGTTCCCACACAGGTTGTGTGTAGACATTCTCACGTTGAGTCCTGGACATTCCCTATAAAAAAAACGAATTTTAAATTTTGTAGCAGATATGGCCCTAGATTTGTATAGCCTGTCACATATAATGCAGTTATATTTTACAAGTAAATCTTATATTGGCATTGCTCCATGCAAGTAAGCAATATATCTTTCAATACATACAAAAATGAAATACAGGCAACGTACTGGTGGCAAAATGCATTCTTTGCATACTTCCTTCCAATTTTTGGTTGGCAATGGGTTGTCGTCATCTGAATTCATGCTAAATAGCATGGCACGACAGGATTCAAGCAGTATGCACAAATATAGATATATAGCTAATGGTTTGTAAATTTTATGCACATGGAATGTGTGCTACCTGTTACACTTAGAGGGTCTTGTATGACTGCACTTGTATGCATGTATACTGCATAAATTTACAAGACCAATAGTATGCATGTTCTCAAATTTATATAATACTAATAATTGCTTTACGATGAAGACATCAAAGGTCAGTGGAAACCAGTTCCACAGCCAGCAGGTTCATACATTCATAAACTTACATAGTCTTTGTGAGTCATTCTGTGTATGAAGTGCCCATTAGTGTTGTGTCGAGCGGCCAACCTTAATGACTCCTTATCATCAAGCCCCAAATAAACCTCAGCATATGCATGCTTATAAAACGGATTCATGGGGTTCTCCTTCAATAAAGCATTTTTTGCTGCAGCTGTGTGTTGTCCTCCCAAAACCTCATATCTGTAGGAGTCCTTGTGCCGTTCTGAAAATTCTTCTATTCCTACACAAAGAACTGCCAATGGTGGAACTCCTGGGCCAGATGGATCATCCTCAATCGATTTCTTGAGGTTCTCAACAAAAGTAGTGTCCAGCTTCCTAATCAGCCGTGTCTCTGATTGTGGCTGTACCAAATTGGTCACTGGCAATTGGAACAATCCTATGTACAATAAGATGCTGTAAACTTATTAGTGTAAGCATGCACTGTGAGTATGGTCCATACATTATGTTTATATACATATACTTCAAAATTTTGGATTGGAGCTAAAATTGGTTGGAGTCAGTCAGTCTACTTTACAGATATCAGTAATGCTTCAATATAACCAAGATTGAGATACTCTAATAGAAGCCACCCTATTACAACAGTTAAATTATTAAGTGCATTGTAATAAATCAATACCATGAACATGATGAATGCCTTATAGTGTTCGTTTTCTATTAAGCTTATATATGTATATACATACTGTATGAATACTGTATCCATCCCATATACTTACCCTTTCTTTTTGACAGAATTCTATCATCAATTGGATTAGCATGTGTCATATCAATCTCAGAACGAGATGTTGTTGCTGAAGCTCTCTTTGAAGGTGGTAGAGAACCATTTAGATCTGATGATGGCCGTTTGCTACCAGTAGCAGATGCAATTAGATCGACTGATCCATCTGCAGACTCTGACAGCAAAGCGTTGTCTGAAGAGCTCAAGTTATCAGAAGCAATTGGCTCAGCAAAACCCACTGATCCGTCAAATTGCGTTTCCCTGTTCCACATCCGTATGAAATCTGCTGCAGTAGTTGCTTGTCTGAATTTTTCACTAAATTCTGTTTGGTTCCACTCAAAGTTTTGTCTGTTTAAAATAACTTTGTATCCAGATGCAAAAGAAACCTGGTCAAATTATGTAACAATGAAATCATTGTACCTAACTCTGCATCTCGTTTCAATATAGCTAGGTAGTTAGCTATTTAGTCAGCGACATTATATACTGTGCAAAAAGGACACCATTAGCTACATACATGGTTGAGGAATACAATATATGCCATGACCACTGCAATGACTGTATAAAATTACTTTAAAGCAAGGAGTGGACAACCTATTTACTTATTGTTGTCAATGAACCCATGATCAATTCAATGCCAAATTCTCTAGCAAACCGCCTCCTATAACGTTTTCCAAGCTCCCCACACCCCAACTTCAACCCCTATATGATAAGCAACAGCTATATATTGTATGTAATTAACCAAGGACCACATTCACTTGTTTGTTTGTGTACATTTTCTCATTATTATATGATGGCTATAAAATAATATATGATGGCTATAAAATAATGCATACAGTAAAACACGTAAGTCAGCCATTCACTACAAGACAAATGATCAATGCTTTTTCCAATGATTCATACTTAGGTTTTTCATGGGCTTTAAATGGGAAGCAACCAGTACCAACCCATGAAAACTCACACGTTCATGGTATTTTCATTTTTTTTTCATTGAATTTTCATGGCAAAAGCACTGATCATTTGTCCAGTAGTGATTATAAAACAAATCACATAATTTGAAAGTAAATTAGTGTCCCACGCCACTTTAAAGTATTACTGTTAAACCCATAGGAAAGCTAATGGTGATGATCCATTATCACTGAACTCCTTGTGCTATAGCTAGCTAGCTACTGCTGCCATGCATGCTATAATAGTATTGAACTGACCTGAATGGCATAAAGCTTGAAGGTTTTGCTTGAGGATTTTCAGCACCGTTGGATACTTCTTTCACTGGGCCAAAGGGTACGCCCTTGATGTTTATCTCCCTTCCATCACGTATCACCAAAATAGTTCCGCCATGTAAATGAAAATGCCAACGTTTGTTTCCAGGCATTAGCTACAGTAGTCGCTTTCGCCAAGAAGCTCAAGAAAAAGCAGCTGCTTTGGACAAACGATGTTGAACAACCCGCTCATAAAACCGGTTTGCGTGGCTATCATCATCCCGCTAAATAGTGACGTATTGCAAAAAAAGTATCGGGAGGGTTGGGCTCATTAATATTTTTTAATGTTGCTAAGTAGCGGAATTTAGCCAGGTTCTTTTACTTTAAAGTGATTTCTTGGAAGTTTTCAACTTTAACGTTGACATTCACTACCCAGAAGGTTTGTAAGTGCCCATCAACGAACTTCTGAAGAGTCGCGTGGGCTAGACTGACTATAGCTACCTCGGAGTATCTGTATTCAACGGGACTCAATTCGAAGCTCCATATCACAGCTGAAAGTGTGTCCTCAAGTGTTCATCTACATAACAGGAAAGTGCTGTCATTTTAGCGTAGATATAAGCTTAATAGTTATCAGCAAGCTAAGGAGCGAGTAGCTTAATGAAGAGCAGAATGGACTAAGCTCAGTTGGGTCATGCTATTGATAGCTACCCGGACAGTTCTGATAGAAGGATGAGTTTTGTTGATGAGGAAACTAACCCCAGCCAGCTATTTAACTGTACTTCAGCTGATGTTCTAGAGTATAACTCTGCTCCCAGTCTGTATACATATTCAAGTTATGACTCCCCACATCATGGCTCTGACTACATTGATGAAAGCTCATCACCACCCTCGACACCGCATCATCATGTACCAATCCATTCAACTCCCATTTCAACTCCACTTTCAAAGCAGCCTGGGTTTTGTGACTAATTTGAGAGTGTATTTAACACTTCTGATTTTTTTATCTCACAGTTCCCTGATGACATAGCAAACAGCAACTGCTCTCAGTACATTGTGTTGGATTCAGCAAACGTGGACACATTGAATTTTAGTGCAAGCTCTGGTGAGTCTTTGATTGTTATTGAGCCTGAAACAGTTTCCCACAATGCTGATGAAACTACAGAATCTAACTACACTGACCTATTACCATGCTACACTTCAAAATCGTCATCAGCTTTGGTCACTCACCAGAAATGCTGTGCTTATTCATGTTTGTCATATTTTACAGCATCAGAAGTAGGAAATGCTTTGAGATTTTCTAAATGTAAGAATATTGTAGAACAGAACCAGTTCTTATTAGACTCGTTTAAAGTTATTTCTAATGAGGAGTCTATAAACCACCTGATTTGTGGGAAGCAGGTGTGCAGAAAAGCCTATATACAGATTCTAGAAATATCAGAAAAACGCTATAAAAAAATTCTTACAGTTTTCAAAGCTAATCCAACAGTTAAGTTTGAGCGGAAGCCTGTCATTCGATCTTTGTCTACCAAAGTGATCGAGGCTAAAACTTGGATGGCAAGATATTTTGATAGAATTGGAGACAGTATGCCTCACATTGACCAAATACATTTACCATATGGTCTTACTAAGGGAGACATTTACCTCACTATGAAAGCAGAATTGATAGAACAGGGTTTGTCAGTAGTTGTATCTTTGTCACATTTCTATAATATTTGGAGCAGATCATTTAAGAAGGTTGTTATACCGAAGGTACGAATCAAACATTTTAGGAAATGTGTATATAGTGTTTTACTTTACAATCACAGCATACCCTATTCAGCAAGTGTGACATCTGTACAAAATACAACAAGGAGCGGCTGCTTCTATCCAAAGATAGGCTTGTGCAACTTAAGAAAAAGTATAAACTCCACATCAAGAATGTCGAGTAAGACAATTAGAGATACAATTGCACGTTTTACTGCATGTTTAATCTGTAATCGTGAAAAATATAACTATGGTGATGTTCAATTGTTAAACACTTTTTACACTGTTTTCACTGTCGTGTGTGCATATAATTATGGATGTCCTGTAAGTATGTATTTGCACACATGTGTCTGTATGGAAGTTAAGTAACTATAGGCAGAGGCAGCATAGCAGCTTGGCTGGTTAATAACCACCTGCTGTTACTTGGAACAAGTAATTGTACTCACGTAGTTTTTATCTAGCTAACCAGTTGTATAATAGGAATCTGGTGACCTATAGGCCTGTTATCAATTAGGGAAAGTGCCCACACAGCTGTAACATCCACAGGTATCTGGTTTACTGGGAAGGAAATACTCAACTGTCTGTCCTATAGTGGTGTTGTGGCTGTTGTGGAAGATCTGTTTCCTCTCTCCATGAGATTTGGATAGTCCTCCTGTGGGTTTGTAATCCTACCTGCCTATAGACACAGAGTGCTTGAATGGTGCACAGGTGTTGCAATGTTGGAGACAATAGCTGTGTGTAACTGGCTGCTGTAGGCTTTGCTTGTGTACGTGTGTATGTTAATAGTTGATGGAATATGGAACTGGAATTTTTTTATTCATATCTGTTGTTTTAGTCAAGAAAGACTTAAGTATCACCATCATCGTGAAAAGTCACGGAGCCAACCCACGAAATATCTGACAGTAATAATAGACGGTAAGTTATTGCACATACCTGCATATATGAAGCATTGTAAGCAAAAGTAAATTATTTGATCTTGCTAAAGTGTAATTTCATACTTTTGAAGTGTGTAGTATCCTGTATGCAAACAGTATGTACATCATGCAGTATCCCTGTATCCTTAAAATAAATGATTGGTATTGCTAGCTAGAATCAGTACTACAATACGTATATATGCTAGCTAGAATCAGTACTACAATACATATATATGGTATGCTGATTGGATTTCTACGCAGGTATGGATCAGAACAAAACTAACATCCCAAATATTTCCCCAAAGCACTCCAGACGACATTCAGACTTCAGACACATTGTACAGGGGTCTTAGCACACACAAGATCTCCAAGAGGGAAGAAGGCATATGCGATCTATGATATTTGCCAGTGGCCTCAAGATGCTAATATCACCATTTATGCATTACTACATGTGCTGCTTGACTTCACAGAACAACTACTAGAGGTTCTATACCTGCAATTAGATAATGCTGGGAATCAGAACAAGAATTGCTATGTGTTAGGTTTCTGTGCTTTTTTGGTGGAGAGTAGAATTTTTCGAAAGGTTAGTTATCCTTCAATACTGTCATTGCAAATACCAAAATTATAAGTGTGTATATTGATCTATACAAACAATTGATCCATGTATAGTAATCCATCAAACTGTGGCTGTGTGATAAAGTATGTAGTTTCGCATGAATAAAGTGCAGCACTAAACGCTATTTTATGTACTGTAACAGTGTATCAAGGGTGTTGAGCAGGTCAAAGAGTAGGGGCCCTAGCTACATAAAATGCGTGACTGTTCTGTTAGGATAATTGACTGCTACTTTATTAGAGTGCTTTGATCGTTACACAACAAAGAACGGGAGATTGCTCCTACCCTCCATTTACACCACCCTTACACTGTATACAAAATTTGGCTACTAATACGTATATATACATACAGTAAGTTTTGTTTTGACAATGCACTTGACTGGTGGTTTCCTTTTCCAGGTCTCAATCAATTTCCTTCCGGTTGGCCATACCCTCGAAGATGTTGACCAGTTCTTTTCACGGATAGCCTCACAATTGCGAAAGACTGGGGCAGAAAGTATCCCTGGTAGGTGACATAATGTGTGTATGACATGCACATACAACCACATACGAATGTACTGTACTGTACATGCATGGGAATAGCCGCTCTATTGATGCAATAAGTAAAAATCATGATCAAGAAATCTTATTGTGATCTACAGTATGCTAGCTACAGTGTACTTTTACTTGTACAGATCTTTTGGAGGCAACAAGGAACTGCATGGATCTTAACCCTTCAACATTCTTTTTAGCTATGCATGATGTCAAGAGTTGGATATTGCCACAATTAAATGAGCTCCATGGCCATCGAGATCCCCACTGCTTCAAGTTTGTACTTAATGACCAAAAGTAAATGCACAATGTACTACAGAAATTGGACGTCAGATCCCTGGTGCTCTGAAGACAAAGCAACAATTGTTTTGAAGGTAGTTTTCTATACACCATATATTCACACTGCACACACACACACGCACACACACAACACACACACTACACGCATATACATGTATATAAGACACGTACGGTTAATTGTGTGCTGTATAGCCTTAATAGTCATAATGGTATTATTGTACAGCAAAAATGTGATACTGAGGAAATGGTAGATATATACATATGTATGTACATAATGTAAGAAGTGCTAGTGGTTGTGTCAGATTATACAGAAGTATTGTGAAGCATCGGATTAGAAAGGGACGTGAATTGCTATTGCCTTGATACAGGTAGACTTTTTAAAATGCATTTCCCTATGCTAAGTATAATAGTTTCTTGCAGTGGTGAACATATCAGTACCTGCATGCATATTCAGTACACAAAGCTCATACAAGGTGTAACGTACAAATTCAAGTATACAGCTATTATACATTAATTGTATTTTACCATTGTTTATGTAGAGCATTCCAAATGGTGTTCCTCAACTGATAGTGCCTTCTATGGACAAGGTAGAACCAGAACGACTCAGGAGGAGCATTCCGCAATTTAAGCCTTGGATATCATGTGCTGCATGGGATCACTGGGAGGAGTTTCTAGAATCGGCACTGCCTAATCTTGCAACAGTATCTGCTGACAACAACTGGCCATTGTCAACTATTAAGGCTGCATCTGACCGTAGGAGGGTCGAAAGGAGTGAAGGTAACTTAGGTGATGAAAATATGGAAGGAGCTCGTATGCTTGAAGAGATGCTTGATGAGGAGAGGGTCGCAGTTGAGGTAGCAACACCTTAGTGTGTATTCTGCTGTATGTTGCTACAATTAATGTTACCAATCAGCTCAAAACATATTTGATACCAGCTATGCACATGTATATAGTTTTTTATCTACTACAGACAGTGTTATGATTGTTGGTATAGATGCTAAGCTGCTGCGTTATAGTACAAGTGGATGATTATCTACTGCATAGGCCATATTTTTTTATTTTAAACTAATTTTGTTCAGAAAGCAATGTTTATACTTTAGTCAGATGTATAATTGTTTTTTAGGTACCTGGATCCAGGTACAAGGATACATTAACATTAAAAACTGTATACAACTGTATAATACATTTTGTTATTGGTTACAATGTAATTATTCCATATAGGTATATACAGGAACATACAGACAGCCAAATGCAACCACAAGAAATGTAATCACCGTGGAAAACATCAGCCTGATAGAAGCTGGGCATCTAGCTGCATTCAATGTATTGAACTGTGGGCAGCGTCCCCTTGTGGCAAGAGTCACTGATGTCTGTGGTGACAATTTGAATATCATTTGGCTAGAGGGTAGCTACACAAGGCCTTGGAAGTTAGCACGTAAGAAAGAAGGCAGGACAGTTGTTGACTGGACTGATACAGTGCCCAAGTTCTCGGTAATTTTGTTTGACTTTAAGTTGACTAATACAAACCGACTACGAAAGGCCACAATAGAACACCTCAAGAATGCATATGGTACACTAGACAGTTGTCAATGACTAAAAACAAAATGTATATTCCGTATGCACACTTTATAGCTGTTAGGATAATTGTTATATTGTAGCTACTTGTTTTGAAAGAATCCATTCTAATTGCAGTATAATTCCTCACTCCTCACTGGTTTATCCAATTTTTTATTCCTCACTGATTAGCGATTACTCAAATTTGCAATTCCTGGAATTCCTCAAGTCATCTAAATTTAAATTTGTATTATTGGTCATTGGTCATCCAAATTTGTTATTCCTCACTGGTCATCCAAATTTGTTATTCCTCGCTGGTCATCCAAATTCGTCATTCCTCGCTGGTCATCCAAATTTGTCATTCCTCGCTGGTCATCCAAATTTGAATTTGTCATTCCTTGCTGGTCATCCAAATTTGTCATTCCTCCCCAGTACATCCAAATTTGTCATTCCTCACCGGTCATCCAAATTTGTCATTCTTCACCGGTCATCCAAATTTGTCATTCCTTCAGCCCTTTTCCTTTAATGTGTACTATCCATGCTAATGCTACAATTTACAAAAGATGCAATAACTTCAAAATCCTAAAAACTTGATGCAAACCGATGAATTCTGACATTTCAGACTAGGAAGGTATAAGACAGAAATTGTTACAGCACTTTTTACAACCTCTTCACCAGGTTCACATTGCAGTTTCTCCACACCATATCCACAGCAAGACTCCGATTCGTTTTCTAATGACAATGTAGGTACACCTACCGTAGTCATATGATATGTGTACGCATGCAAGCATATAGCTATATAATATAACTATGATTGTTTGCTATTGTACATGCATGTATGCATGCAGGTATTGGAAGAACACCTAGAGACTAAGACGCCTGAGGACAAAGCTGTCACCTACAGCAATGCTGACCATTTCAAGGTAGCTATATACTGTACATAGTTATAGAGTAGGTCAGCTACAGTATGCTGTAAAGTGCATTGATAAAATGTTTCAGCTAGTTTATATAGCTAAATAGTACTTATGTTCTCTATAATAATAAATACCACTAATATATGTTTATGATATGCAGGAAAATACTGCTTCAGCTGCTAATTGTGAAGACAGCAACATCAAATCTACTGTGCCTGGCATTATGTTGGGTTGGGAAGAAGATATTGTTGTTCCAACCACAGCATAATTCATACACAAATACTGACTGTATTTATTCCATCTATGTTTAGGTGTTGGAACTAATGGTCCAAATATTCTACCTTGGCTCAAACAATAACAGATCACAGCCCCCAATAGTGAATAACATTAGAGTCATTTATAGATTTGACGTTCGTTTTGTCTCGTTATAAGGAGTTTTTAAAAATAGTTGTTCCAATACTGAATAAAGACGGGGTTAGAATATGTAGTATTGGAACACTATTTTTGCTGTGAACACAATTTTCCGAGCGAACAATGGCCACACTGCATTCCGGAAACATGACTAAATCTGCCAGGACAGAAATAATCCAGATGACAGTAGCAAAAATGTTGGGACATTGCAAATACCCTACTCTAGAACAATACGAAGAAGTTGCAAGAAAATTTTTAAGCATGTTTTGAAAGGAAAGGGAGACACACTTGGGTGTGGATATGTGAGTTACTGCATGGTAGCTATTTCTTTCAATTCTATCATACTTTATTGTTACATTAGGGATCTTGGACTGAAGGATTACAAAATCGCTTTAAAAATATTAGACGCAAGCCCAGGTGTTATAATTCTGGCATGACTTTTACCACCCCGCCAAAAAAGCTGAAGAAAGAAAAGTCCTTAGCCAATCATGCAGCTACCCCATCTTTAGCAGCACAAAAGTATTCATTGGACAACTATACTTGGCATTTAGAACAACTGCATAAACAACTTGAAAAGAAATGTAAATGTAAAGATGGAATTATTTCCTTGATGCAGCTAACCTCAGCAAATCGACATGCATGGATTCTTGATGACAAACCTTCAATCAAAGAAATTTTGTCAAAGTTTCCACCCCTCAAAGAGTTTGAAATAGTAGTTTGCATGTCATGTAGCTATTATTCTTACTCAATACATCCAAATATACTATAGCTGATGGTTGAGTTTTCAATGATCACAGGGATCGAAGATCCTAAAATAGTGGTTGAAGAGAAGTGGCAGATTTAAGCACCAAAAAATTTTTACAAAGCAAAATTGGAAGCCCTAGCTAATAGGAAAACTTACAAAGACCTTATACCAGTGATGTCAGAGTTGGGTGGCAAGTCTACTCCGGACCTTTGCAATGGTGAGGCAATGTGCATAGTAACGACAACTTGTTCAATTTGTTTTTTTTTACAGATCCAAATGCATCCATCATTTTGCTACTTTTAAGGAGATTAGTTAACAGCAAGATCCAAACAGTCAGAAGAAATTTTAGTTGTGCTAGAGGTATGTAAACTTTTAATGAGTGTGTGAGTGAAGTTTACAAGCTTGCAAGTGTTAAATAAGGTGTGGATTTTTAAATTGGTGCAAATAAAGTAGGTTGTACAATAGTTAAGTAACCAAACATAATTAGAGGTTTCTTTGTGCATTGTAACTATTGTTTAGCATTGTGGTTGTTCTCATTATAGGATGGTGATGATCCAGATGACAAAATAGAAAGAGTTGATACTTCAGAGCCATACATTTTTCAGGCAGGTTCTCCAAGAACCCGGGAGTGGTTACTTATTGTCGAAAAGGAAGAAATTACAAGAGTTGATTCTATAATGAAAGGAATAGCTGCACTGATAGCTTGCTACTATGCGTTCAATATTGCATATCCATCAGACCTGAAGAACAAGGATCGAGCACTGATTTTGAGAACTTGTATGAAGACTATAATGATTACTCTGAGAATGTGGAAATACCTGCATCTGATGATGACACAAGCAATGAAGATGCAAATGATGATGACTAAAATGAAGATCTAGCATTTGGAATTGATTTAGAACTGGGCAATGACATTGACTTTGGCAATGAAAACTTAACACCAGAAGAGGACACACTGATATATCCCAATGCAAGAATTTCTAAAGCAATTAGCATGCTTTTAAATTAATGATTTACTTTCGTTAATAGATCTTCACTGTCTAATTCCTAATCCTTTACTTCAGTCATTACACAAATTCAAACAGTTTTTCAAGTTTCTTCAACATCCACAAAAGAAACACCATTATTGTTCTAGGTGTTGTATGGCCTTATCAGTGAAGTCCACTAAATGTCAAAATATTTCTTGTCAGCAAGATTAAGCAGGCCAACAATTAGCATTCTTTATAGAGTTACCTATCATTGATCAGCTAAAGGCGTTGTTTAACCGTAAAGGGTTTTACCATGATCTTGGGCATCGGTTCAGTCGTAGTAATCAGCACAACTGCTCCAAATTAGACCACTAATCAACATCAGTCGAGTACCAAAAAGTATTCAGCATCACCGAAGTTACTGGAAGGCATCTGAATATCGTGCCTGGCTTTTATACTATTCAATTCCTGTCATGTTAACTCCCAGTTCAATACTTAGCACATCACATGCTCCTTGTTGAATCTATCCACATATTGCTAAACCATTCAATAACCTGTGGAATGTTGACGAAAGCTGAAAAGATGATAAAACATTACTGTTTCAAATTAGGCTAAAGAAATTGAGTACATCTCAATTTTGCTAAATAGGCTAAAAGAAGAGTTGTATAGACTCTAGGTTCCCCATGCATTTTGAATAAAACACTTAATCTTTATCAGTCAGTCTTGTCAATGCTTACAAATAATGAATTACACTTAAAAATAATATCTAGAACATACTCTGCTGAGTCAATTACACTGTCTTGTAACTGTTGCAGTTAATCGCTTTAAATATTGCACATTTCGGCATTTTTCTGCAACTGATAGAAGTGCTTTTTTTGATGAGTTGCAAGAAATGCAGTCACTCGAAATGCAGTCACTCGAAATGCAGTCACTCTTGGCAATTCGGTACAGTATTCCTCCAACAGAGTACATGTCAATAAATGTCGACTGCCTTTTTCCACCCTCCACAACTTCTGGAGCAATTTGGGGAAATTTTTGCTGAAATTCAACTTGTTCACGTGCACTTAAATAAAGAAAATTACCCAGTTTTGCCTTGGTTGCTTTCCCGAAGTCATTTACAAGTATTTGATACCTTCATGTTCCAGCCTGGCACACAGGTGATGAGGATTCCAATGGAAGTGCTGTTGGACTGTCCAGTAGCACATTGGTACCAGTTGCATCATTATGAATAATCTCAACTGTGTTGTGCAAATAATCAAATGCTTCCAACATTTGTGCACAAGTACTGATCCAGTCAGCATCACTCAAGCCAAGATGACGTTGATCTAACTTTCGCTTCAATGTGGTTGAGTATGGAAGCTCACTACCAAATAGGCCATGAAACTGCACGACTACCTTAAAAGGTTCTGTTGATGTACATACTCCTAACAAAAAGGGCAGAAATGGATGACATGAGCATGCCAGCATTGTGGCTTCATTTTTTATAATATCTTGTACCGCAGTCTTGATATGCATTTCCTTTACAGCAGCATAAATACCTTGGTACATTTTTAGTATCACAATACCAAAGCTATCACGACCAAGGTAGTGGTTTTCCTGCCTTCCACTTGGATTGGTCAGTAAGAGTGGATCGATTTCATGAATATCATGGCTGAATTTGTCACTCAATGGCCTACTACCAAATTTTCTGCTGCGTATGAATTCATCTTTCCTCTTTTCTACTTTCCACCTCCAACGCTCCCAAAAGGTTCTTGACATGCAATTCTAGGTAACAATTTGACTCTTTGTCTTATCCATTTATTTTTGAGTGGATGCCTAAGATCAGCATTTTCCTCATGTAATTTTGCCAGGGAAGTTTCCATTTGCTTTTTCAGCTTCATTTTACGAAGATGTCTTGCACGAGAATTTCTCATCAACCGATTTTCCTCTCGTCTTTCTTTGAAATGTGGGGGTACTTCTTTGTTCATAATGAGAACAGTTGCCTTCTTCACCATCCATGGCAGCAAATAGGGACTGTGAATAAACCAGTAGCTATATGACACAATTGCTCACTATTTCACATATTTAGCTATATAGCTAATGCTGCAATCTGTTATGAGGTGTGCAAAGTGAATCGTGATTTTGCGCTGGGCACGATATACGTCTGCACGTGACTACCATGAAATATTCGGTGGTGTGGATAAGATGGACGATACTATACTGCAGAGAACAAGTACTTGCCCAGGGAATTCAATAAATGGTGAGATATAATGTGTCACAACTAGTCTCGCATAGACCACACTGATCTGTGAAAAAAGACGCCACAACTACTAGCGAACCATATCCAGTGCTTTAGAGAGTTTGTACTACGGGGGTAAGAACCTAAGCCTTAAACTTTCGTAAAAGCCTAGATTAAGCCATTTGTGCATCATCTATCAATGTATTTTAGTTCTGACAACACATAGTCCGTGAGCCAATGGGGTCAGTCGGTACCATTCAAGGTGGCCGATTCTATCATGCATTTCCTGAAAGATACATGTCCATAGATTGTATATTGGCATGATAGCAATGCTGAATCAGTAGCTTTCCCACTGTACGGCCCCTGTTTATGTTACCATGGCACAACAAGGTATCAACTCCTAGACTATTTTAAATTTCACATTTTTGATTACAACTTCAGATCTACATCACATATCTTAATTTTGTTTTTTGCACATGATTACCCTCAAGAGTTGTCACTTATTTGTATACTCGTTACCATGGCAATCACCACAATTATGCTGCTATTTGTGTATTTATGTTTTTTAGATTAGTATTTAGCTCATGAGTCACATCAGTACCATTCAAGGTGGCCAATTCTATCATGCATTTCCTGAAAGATACATGTCTATAGATTGTATATCAGCATGATAGCAATGCTGAATCAGTAGCTTTCCCACTGTACGGCATCTAGTTTATGGTGCAACAAGATATATCTCCAAGACAATTTAAATTTCATATTTTTGATTATAACTTTTGATTTACACCATATATTTTAATTCTGTTTTTTGCACATGATTACTCTCAAGGATTATCACATTTTTGTACACTTGTTACCATGGTAACAACCACAATCATGTCGCTATAAATGGTTTTTAGATCTATTGTATCTAGTTATATACTGTACTTCTAAATTTTGTAATAATATTGCAGTTAATGAAAATCTTCATGATGGTTGAAAATCCGTAGCACCTGAAAGAAAGCTATGTTATGGTTATTGTGCAATTTAGAAAGCGTAGCATTGCTGTGTATAATAGCTCAGATTGTGATGACAATAAATTTACTATTTATAAAATAATTATGTTGTTACACTCAGACCATTAGACTGTAAGCTGACCATCCAAATTTAACCGATAGATACCATTCAAGGAACCAATTCCACCTTGCATTTTTTGAAGAAGGTGTGTATACTATGAATTTCAAATTAGAAAGCCCTTGAAAATATGATGCCAGCTGCCAAAAGTGCTTTGTTCTGTAACCAGACAAGGATTGGAGTCATCACGGTTTAAAATTCTTCCATGTGTTTCATTGGACATCTTGGTTATGGTTTAACTATAATATTATACATGTGAATGTTTATTTGTGATGAAACAAAAGAAGCCAGATTATAGATTTCTAATGTCTGGTTACTGTTCAGAGATAGGAAGTTTAAGTAAACTGTATATTTAATGCAATAGTGTTATAGATAGGAAGTTTAAGTAAACTGTATATTTAATGCAATAGTGTTATAGCCACCGTAATTTGCTAATAAAAGTAGTGTTTAGTCATCATAATCATCATCATCACTATCTGTATTATTGATGGCATCTAACTGTCCTCCTTGAGGAACATCTTCTGTAGGCTGATTCTCACAAGATGACAGTCTGCAAAGTTCTGAGCATTTTAGTCCATTGACAACACAGCTACACTTTGGTGCTGTGCATGACTTAGCACAGTTACATGCCAGGAGTGCCATAACTGACTCTGGAGCTGTACCAATATCCATCCAATCAATTGTAAGAGTGCATTGACCTCTCAAGGTCTCCAGCTTCCAACCATGACCATTGGGCAGTGGTACTTCTGGCTTTGGTATAAGACATCTTCTCCAAATTGCTGTCTGATAGTTGGCACGGAAAATATGCTTCTTCAAAGAATTACTGCAGGGTGGAAGATGATGAGGTTCAACATTACCCTTTTTTGCTGCAAAGAGCCCATAGCGCAGATCATCAACCTTAGTTGCTGATGTTTTTGACAAATATAATTGGCAAGTGAATGTCTCTAGCTTATCAATAAGATGGCTTGGTACAATCCATTCTCTTCCAAGACCACCAAATGTTTCCTGTAGCTCAGCATCTCCTATCATCAGTTTCAATGCATTCAGCTTCCCACGTCCAGCAAAAGTGCTGACTGAATCACATCCAGTAAAACTATGGACTCCTATAATGGCTTTGCAAACAGACTCAGATACTATGTGCAACATGTTCCCAAAATCTGTTTCCAATTTTCTTCGAAGGTGTTTCTTAGTGCATTCTTGTATTTCTACTCCAAGTGACAACATGTGCTCCTTTAACATACTTGTTAATTGTGTGAACTTCACAACTTTAGGAGTTTGAAACAGTTCACATTGAACATACTGTGTCACACATCCATACGCTTCCCTTTCAGCTACCTTGTACTTAGAATCCTGCAGATTGTACTGCAGAAAAGTGCTATTATTTTCATCAGTACCTTTCACGCTGGTATAAAGCCTGTAGCAAGATTTATGATACCATGCTTCTGCTGCAACAAGATCTCTTGAGGTAAGAGCTAAGACCTTTGCATCATTGCGTTTTCTTGCCACTTCACGTATTCTTGCATCTGCTTGCAGTTCAACACACTGCACCAAAGTTCCCTGGTTCTAGTACCCTTCACATATATGGTTGATTTATCTGGTGGACAAAATATACAACTTTTATCCAATATTCTAGAAGACAAGGCTTTTCCTCTAGCAGATTGTCGTTTTGGCTGTAGAATGGCGCTATCACTTTTATACATTAGTTCCTCTAAATCACGCTTCATCTGCCGACATTTTCTGTGATAAAACACAATTGGTACTTCTCCCTCAGATAAAGTTGCAGCAAGATCTAGCAGTGATGTATGTTGTCTAAGTCTAGCAGCCCTTAGAAGAGTGTTCCAAGAATCTAAGTCTCTTGGAGATACTAGATTGCTACCAGGATCAACACTTTCAACGTGAATGATGCAGGTTTTAGATGTATCTAAATCCATCTGTAGAATTCAGAGTTACACTTTACAATTGTTACTATAATTATATATCCAAGGAGAATTTACCAGCTAGCTATATGCAGTCAACCAATCACAAGTAGCTAGTTTCATTTTTATCTGCTTTACCAGTTTAGGCACTGGAGGGTGAACACTGGAAGTAAAGCCTGTATGAGGTGCTTACCACGAGCCAAGGAACTCAAGCGAAAATTTTAGCAATGCCAGCATGTACTGTGTATACTGGCACTAAACTGTACCAGTGTTGCTGATGATGACATGTAATCAGTGGGGAGGACACAAGCTGTTGTATGGTTCACCAGCACCATAGATAATGTATTAGGTACGCTGTGGTTCATTTAATACCTCAACAAGTTAAAGGTTTAATCAGCACCTGTAATTGAATTTGTTTACAGGCGGAGCGGTGTATGTTGCTACACAGTTACGCTACATCGCTACATTCTTGTCTTGTTTCTTTGTTACAAGCAGCTGAAAAAGTATAATATCTGGGTTCTGAATATAAAAAGGTAGACAGTAACTCTTGGGATCAACATAGTTAAGCTTCATCTAATATACGTAGCAGCACCTGAGCGAAGCCATCAAAGGCGCCATGACACAGCGCCGGGTTTAGTATTATTAAATTAACATCAGTGCTGATCCCTTGCTTTTGCTTCCAACTATATACTACTTAGAAACACTAATCCACTCACCTAGCCAGTACTTAGTGAATCTCAGCACAAAGATTCCACTGCTTCAGTCATTTCCATGGGAAAGCATGACAACATGATTAAGCAGCCAATCAAAAGCAACAAATACTTTTGTTGAGGCAGCATGGAACAAATCAGTGTTGAAAGTGGCTGTTATCATGCCTATTATTAATGTCTATGAGTAAATATTTTATGTGATACCAACAGAACCTTGAATGGGCCAACCAACCATTGTGACTCATGGGCTAAACTTGACTAATTTAAAAACCATAAATATACAAATAATGGCATAATTGTGGCTGTTACCATGGTAACAAGTGTACAAAAATGTGATAATCCTTGAGAGTAATCATGTGCAAAAAACAGAATTAAAATATATGGTGTAGATCAAAGTTATAATTAAAAATATGAAATTTAAAATTGTCTTGGAGATATATCTTGTTGCACCATAAACTAGAGGCCGTACAGTGGGAAAGCTACTGATTCAGCATTGCTATCATGCCGATATACAATCTATAGACATGTATCTTTCAGGAAATGCATGATAGAATTGGCCACCTTGAATGGTACTGATGTGACTCATGAGCTAAATACTAATCTAAAAAACATAAATACACAAATAGCAGCATAATTGTGGTGGTTGCCATGGTAACGAGTATACAAATAAGTGACAACTCTTGAGGGTAATCATGTGCAAAAAACAGAATTAAGATATGTGATGTAGATCTGAAGTCATAATCAAAAATGTGAAATTTAAAATTGTCTAGGAGTTGATACCTTGTTGCGCCATGGTAACATAAACAGGGGCCGTACAGTGGGAAAGCTACTGATTCAGCATTGCTATCATGCCAATATACAATCTATGGACATGTATCTTTCAGGAAATGCATGATAGAATTGGCCACCTTGAATGGTACCGATCGGTCAAATTTGGGTGGCTGGCTCACGGACTAACAGTAGTTATAGCCATATAGAGCATACATTTGGTCCTTTGCTGCTAAGATGACTCATCTTACAGTGGCCACCTGCCAAGATGTTCCATCTTTTGACAGGGGAATCAACACAGTAGTTACAGCCATACAGAGCATACATTTGGTCCTTTGCCGCTAAGATGTTCCACCTTACAGTGGCTACCTGCCAAGATGTTCCATCTTTCGACAGGGCGACCAACGCATTAGTTGTAGCTGTATGGTCTATATTTGGTCACTTGCCGCTGAGATGACCCATCTTACAGTGGCCACCTCCTCTTGAGTGGTCACCAAAGATCTTAGTGAAGAAAGGGATTAACAATAAAAAACCTGGATATCAACTTCACCTATTAAGAGGAGTTTGAAGATCTTTATTTTGTAGACATGCGAGATATGGGCATTTCTTTCCGTAATGTTGAAGTGATAGTCTGCAATCAATCTTCGCCTTTGTATGCAGTGAAGAAACGAGATACAAGGAAACACTTACCCAGTAATCTATTCCCCTATTCATGGCAAACACAGTAGTCTCTGCACATTATTCTGTTTGTAAGTTACAACTGTTTTAGTAAGCATCTATAATTTCATTCTGCCCATGCTTTCTTTACAAATCAATCTGCTACTTTGTAGGGCTGTATCTCCTAAACTTATTGGCATATGTAATACTCTGCCAGAGGATACGCTTGGCTATGTAGATTACAAATATTTCATAAACCAGTGAGTAGACAATTGCTATGTAACCACAAACACACAACAATTTGGAATTTTTAACTGTAGTAGGGACCACAGCACATAGATAAAAAGTGTTTGAGTAGCTATTTATATAGTGCACAATATTAAATCAATAAGAAGTGTTATATCTATACTGTGCTCTTCTTGTGGTATCTTAAGCACAGTAGGGATATAACACTTCTTATTGTTTTATTGTGATTCAATATTGTGCACTACTCCAGCTTGTTTTAGTACTTTTTATCGATGTGGTATGGTCCCTACTCTAGTTGAAAATTCCATACTTAATTGTGTGTTAAGGTGGCAGTCACTTGGACTTCCGGTCTGAAGTGTGTATTTTCAAAGCTCCGCTGCAAGGTCATCTAACCATGTATGCACAAGAACTCAACACCAGGTGATACATTAATTCTTATACTATTTCTATGCTAACTTTTCATGGCCGTGGCTTGTTGAGAGTTTAAATTATGAGGTCATTGTATGACTGTATAAAAATTCTTTCAGCATTACTTTACGCAAAACTGTCAGTGTATTAAAGGCAAACTCTACTACAATCTATTCTCCAATAGTTTTACGCAGTGCACAGTGAACACCATTTAACACTATGCCAAGTAGAAACACTAGAAGATGTCGAAACTTTCAAAAGGAGCCAAAAGCCACTATAACATCAACAGGCAGTACTAAAAAAAATATTCTTGACATGCCGCCCTGTGCCTACTACTAACCACTCATATTACACAACAATAGAGGTCTCCCTCACTAGTATACAAGAATAAACTGATGCAGAATGTGTATAAGCTGTATAGCATACCATCCTAAACCACAGGTGATGTATACTGCCAAAAGTTTCACGCAAGTGACACGAACTTTCTTAAACAAGGCATCTCTGTTACTCTACTTACTTTTAGTGGTATCTTCTATAATAAATTTTACAGAACAACAATCTTCTAATCTTGTTTCAAAGCAGTGGCCTTTACCATGTGGAGTGGCCATTTTAATATTATGCAAAAACTAATTACAGTGGAACCTGTGTTACGGTCACCTGGATTAAGCGGTCACCTCTGCATAACGGCCATGGTCACGAGGTCCCAAATATTTTCCCATACAAATGTATGTATTGTGGTCTGCATTAAGCGGTCACCTGTCTAACGCGTATAACGGCCAACCAAGAATTCGCCTATGAATCACTGTATACATAACTTCATCCTTCGTATAACAGTCGCTCCTTTTATGGTGGCTTGTTAAGCCAATAGTCTGAAACCACGGTAGATACATCTGGTCCCAAGGTGACCATTATAGACAGGTTCCACTGTACATGACACATCTAATGGATTCTTGTGGCAAGACAAGGCTTCACTTTCAAAGGCTTCATAAACCAGGTGACTGCCACCTTAACTGTTTCGTAATAAAATTATTATAACCACTGTTTCGTAATAAAATTATTATAACCACTCATACTGCATAAAACGAAAGAAATGGTGCTGAGTGCCCCAGCTACCAATTATCGTCTGAAAAGTGTAGTATCCATTATGCAGTTCAACCCATTACATAGCATTACGAATCAAGAACTGCTTGAAAAGCACCTCCCCTTGTGACAGGATGTTGACAGGCTTAATTTTGTTGAAGCAGGCCTGTGCAATTCCTGTGGTAGCATGTTTTCTGCCACAAGCTTAACTTTTAATATGATTACAGGCCTGTATAGTCCTGTCAAAAATTTGAATTTCAAAACTACAGACCTGTAAATCAATGTTACATTCCTGTCACAAATTTCAGTATTAAAGCAGTAAAACAACAGGCCTGCATAGTGATTTCACAGTCTTGTCACATCAGTATTTGTAGCAACAAAACTACAGGCCTGCAAACCAATTTGTGACAGTCCTGTCACAAATTTCAGTATTAAAGTAGCAAAACAACAGGCCTGCAACCCAATTTCAGACAGTCCTGTCACAAATTTCAGTATTTAAAAACAGTAAATTAGCCATACCTTTGGAAAACTTCATTGTATCATCACAAAATTTTCACACAAGGTAGATAACCACTTAGTGCTTCATTGTAGCTATAAAAAAGAAAATTGGCCAATGTGCCCAAATGTATGGTTTTCCAAAATAGGGTCACATATTTGATGAGTACTTATTTTCATGTTTTACCACATTGTTGTTGTTGTGGGTGCTAAAATGGTTATAAATTATTATAACAGTGATTTGTATAAGACAGCCAATATGTTTTGCTAGAGAATTGTGGTGGTAAACTCTCCACAAGATTGTTTACCACCATAAAAGTGTACCATCACCATTATTTATCCTTTTTCTAGTTGCTATGCATATCTAGTGTTTAAACCACTTTACAAATACAAGTGGCAACGGCCATTGTCGGCTGCGGCTCTGCAGTATGAGCAAAAGAAAGTATGCATCATGAGCTCGCAACCCATTGCAAGATGTAAGCCTATCTTCAAATGTACCAGAAGAAAGTGCTGAGTCAAGATGTTGACTATTGCAGCATTAAATAGTAGATTGCAACTGCTGGGCTCACTTAATGGTACACAAATTAACAGAATTATTGGGTTGTTTAATTTATTAATATTAGATTGGATCCGCTCCTTCAGAAACATTAATGTTCAAGTAGGCATTTTTGTTGCTATCAAGGATGACCTTTCATGGCTACTGACATACCTTGACAACACAGTGGATGCAACCAAATTCTCTGCACTATCTCAAGCTCCACCTGTTATGAATTCAGGTATAATACATCCTATTTTCAATTGTGTGATTGCATGTCATCATTAGTTGAATAGGTGAAAGCATTCCTGCAACTGTTTGATGATGGTGTTCGTCCACGTTGTGCCAATTCAGATAGTAGCTTTTTGGTCCTCAACAGCAGTGTTATGTTGGATATATCAACAGGGTAAGTGTTTAAGTATTCATCAGGGTATATTCGATATTTTTGACATCAAACTGTGGTTATATGCTCACTATTACATCTTAGTGCTACACATGTTGTGGTTTCAAAGAACGAACAGTTTGTGGATCCTGTCCACGAAGTATCTCTGGATTCTCCCATACAATTATATCAGCATTACGGAAATAATAGGTACGAACAGTTAATAAAAGTATCCATTTTAGGGAATTAAGTGTATGTCTGTTGATAAAATCTGGTAGAAATAACAAGTCACCCTGTGGAAAGATCAGCTACCGTGTAGAAATCAGCTACAAACAATCATTCTGTAGAGAGATTGGCTAGAACTAAGTAACCCTGTAGACAGTTCAGCTGGAAACAAGCCACCCATAGAGAGATAAGCTAAGAACAAACCACCTAGAGAGAATTCAGCTACATTTCATAGAGATCAGGACAACTTTCCAATAATGGCAGTATAGTGCATGGGGTCTCAGAATAGTATTGTGAGAAGCCTCTGGCTATATTTTATATAGCTATATATAGCTAGAGGCTCTCACAATACTATTCTGAAGCCTCTGGTATCAGGACAACTTAAGCTTTAAGCCTCTGAGATCAGGACAACTTTCCAGTAAGAACAGTACAGTAGTCTTAAGGTATCCACAATAGCATTGTGAGAGCCTCTTGCAATATTTTATATAGGACACACACGTGCACACACACACACATGTATGTATGACTGTATGCTACCTCTTCATCAATCTTTTTATGTACTGTAATTAGATCATGACATGCCCTTTGTACTGAAGTTATGTCTGTTCTCAATCACTTCTGCTGAATAACTTCTGTCTGTACCATTTGTTAGTTTCACTGAAGTGACCAGCAAATCAAATTCTTTAAGGTGGCGCTGAACCGTTTAAGTCCAGCCGCACAAAACAATTTGTTTCAACCCACGCGCTTAATGAGCTATTTTAGGGTGGCCCAAAACTTCGCTAGTGTATGACCTAATCTATGCCTTAAAAGCTCTTGTGATAGTCTGTGATACAAACAGCACATTCATCACTGGAGCTGCCTTAATTTCAGTAGGGCGAGGCTTGTGCCATGACTGCTGCAGGTAAGATCTGCAGGAACAGACTGAACCTTCATCATTGTATAGCGAATCAACTGCTTCAGCAACCCATATATGGCTCACATTCCAGAACAGCCAGCAACGCAAGAACAATATGCTCTCACCACACGGTATGGAACATTGCAACTGATGGCAACTTTCAACTGGTGCATTGTATCATTCTTCTTCTGGCTTCGGTAACAATGTGCCTGTACCCAGACTTATATCATCTTTGCAGCAAAAGCGAACATGCTTCCCTGGGATGTATGACTCCATGAAATATTGGTGGCCTCTTTGAAGGGTTGAATAATCAACATTGCAATAGTTGCTGCTTTTCTTCAACCGTTTGCCAGATGACTTCATATGCGTCATGACTATTTCTTCGGTTGTCAGTGGTGGCAGCACTCCCTGGACCTGTTGACTATAAGGACCCTTTGGCCAATTGTGGTACATCATCAGCTGATTTTTCTTGTTGCTCTACCACAGCCTTTCTATGGGTGTACAGCCTGTTAGGATCGGGACCAACTACCCTTTTATCCCAGCCGTTGGTTATGTAAGTCTTAACCCTAGACAGAAATTATGGTGTGTTAAAGTCTGGACATGTTGCAGGACATGCGATGCAAGAAAACAATGTGTAACAAACAACTAAACAAGGCATAATTACAACTTCTACTACAACTAAACAAGGCTTAACGACAACCAAACAATTTAATGGGGAATTTTTTCTTTCTAGTGTCGCGCTGTTATCATAGAAATTCACTTACTGTCTAACGTAGTCAGCTTTAGTTTTTAGCTTAGACAACCCAGTCACTCCTCTACAACGCAACCAAAACTTCAATTCTGTGACCTTAAGTGCTTCTGGATTGCGGTCATCCAAAGAAGCCCTGGTATATCCGCTTTCATCAGATTGCTAGCCATTAATTGCAATTACAACCACACAGTTATTTTAAACTCTGGCCCCATTCAAAATGGAGAATTGTGTTGCTATGACGATTACATAGTTTTGGATTCGGTCTATTATTACCACACATTTCTGGAAGTGTTTCCGGAGCTCAGTCGGCATTGTTTTTATCAATTCATCCCTTTCTGGCCACTGTATCAAACAGGATAGTTTGGTATATAAACATCCATCCATGTGCTAAAATATCTAGATATGGTGGATTGATTGATAAGATAAATCTTGATCACCCAGGTTCAGGGGAGTTTCATCAATACAATGAAAAACTGCTCAAATGCAGGTACGTGCCCACAGCAGGCCAAAAAAAACAGAAAGTTGATGTTGTTCTACTTCTAAAAACCAGGCTCTATGCAGTCAGTTTGAATTAACCAGCTGGAATGAATTAACAAAATGTACTAATATTTATTTTAGCTAATTAGGTTTTGCTTTGCAGGAAACAGAATTATCAATAATATTAATTGAGTTGTAATTTGTATTTCAAGTCATGAAATATTTTGTAATTATGTTGTTATGCACTCCTAAGGAAGTGTATCTCAAACAAACCGCTTAAAACCACTAACAATACACAGAAGTATCTTAATATCTGTTTTATAATACATCTATAGCATCAATACTGGTCTTAATTTTTGTTTGCATATGTGTGGGGTCACGCCCCCTTGAACGACAGAATTCACTATTCCCGGTAGCCTAGGAGGCTAGCTACGTCATTTTTCGGCTGTTTGACGTCCGTACAGCCCATTTGGGCAGCAGGCCCACTCCAGGTGTGTGCAGGCCAACCTTCTGGATGTGAAGCAGCAAGAGAGCTATGTTTAATTCCCCTGATGCTGAAGCAGTTTTACAAGTTGATGCCACTAATGCTTTTAACTGCCTTAATCATTAATCAACAAGCGGCCCTTAGAAACATCTCTGCCATTTGCCCTTCATTTGGTCGAATTCTGATTAATACCTATCATGTTAATTAGGGCTAAAACGAATATTCCAAATGAAAGAGAACGAATGTTTTTCGTTGAGAACGAATAATTGAATATTCCGTAATACTGAAATACAGTGTATATGTGTTATTTCTTATTATTTGTATTCAATTGTAAAACATCATAAAATATTTTGATGTCTTAAGGGTGCTCTGTACAGTTCCGCGTATGGCTTCTGAGGTTAGCACAGCTGGAGTTTACTAATGGATTCCCATGGTCACCAGTAATTATCTAATTAGTCTGTGGCTTGTTTAACGCATGGCGCGCCCACCGAGAAAATGTCTTTTATGATGAAATAACCTGCCACATACGAAGAAAGAAGAGCAATATACTTGAAGGAAGCGAAGTAGGTGTTGTATCTTCTTCATCGTGGTCTATTGAATATAGTGATCCGTAATTTACCGATTATCTTCCAGTTACGCAATTAAGAAGCAAGTTTGTCATTTTACACCTGATAGCATGAAAATTTCAGATGGACAACCATGATTTTTATGCATTAAAAGAGCGTTTGTTGTTTTTAGATAGCTCCTTCTGGCAAGGAGGTAAAGAAGACTGATTAGTGCCAGCACAAAAGCAGAAGAAGAGTATCTGATGACTGAGAAGCCAGAGAACAAAAATAGAAACGCACGTTTATTTGTACAGTTTTCGATAATGTATTTTTAAAGAATCAAGTCTCTAGGGCATAAACTGTGGGACTAGTTCTAGTTTGAAGCGAAAATTTTAAGACATGGGATTTGGACTAAACTGTACAGTAGTGATAGCTTATTGCAAATAAAAAGAGTTTAGCAGAATAGTTTAATCCGTTCGTAAGTACACATTTTGTTAGTCCCAAAGTACACTGGTTCCAATGTGTTCAGTGGAACATTCCATAGCTTGTGTAATGCTAGCACAAGAATTTCCTGCAACATAACTAAGATTAGTATTTGTGTGTATAGGATTAGACCTGTGTATACATAGAAATAATATACCCATCACTACAATTTAACCATGAAACTCACATCTGGTGTTAAATACCGATGTCTTGAAATTTGTTACCTATTTGAAGTTTGGATTCTGACCACAAGACCCTCCCACATTATGATGCTACACATTATGGAAGTTTCATTATGACCTCAGTGATGTTTCACACCATTGAAAACATCAATGCTTCAAATATCCATTGTGTAGAAATGTGAGGTGAAAATTTATTAAATTTAGAAGATGCCTCCTGGGCTCAAGAGTTATTCCAGGCATATAATATTTTGACATAAAAAGAAACCTTGTACATCACGAACTGCTCAACACAGAGGGGTACTTTAGTGAAAAACCCTGAAAAGATTTCACCCTTACAAGTAGGTGTATATTATACTTTAGCTAGTGTAGTTATTTTACAAGATATATGATTTTACTAGATTTTTCACTTAAAGTATCCCTCTGTATCAAGCAGTTTGTGATGTACAAGGTTTCTTTCTACATTAATTAATTAAGATAGTCAGGGTTATAAGCCTTTTTTAAAAGGCATTTTGTGCACTTTTGGATAAAAGCATGAAACTTGGCAAAAAGTTTGTGTGTATGACAAAGATTATTTTTTGATAGGAAGCCTTGTTGGTTACCTTTACAGGCTGTTTAATGTTCAAACTGTCAGTTTTGTCTCTATTTCATGTTTATATGACCCAAAATCCACAAACTTGGAGTCAAATTGAAGCATTTGCCCTAAAGAATAAGTTGGTTTTTACAGAAAGTCTATAGCTTATTCCGTTCTAAAGTTACAATGATATTTGTGGTAAATATGCCACTATTGTCTCCCACCTATGCACGATTTTTAAATATGTACAAAAGAAGGTTTACTTTTTCAATACTTTTCTTTATTAAGGCTTTACAGCACAAGTGCTGAAGGTCTGTATGATACCCGGTCCTACAGCTGTTCAAATTTGTTGTGTTTGAAAAGGTGGAGAAAGGAGAAACAATTCATGACTGGAATGACCTAGGTAGCCTCAAACCTGCAGCCATCCGATTAACACTCAAACAGTTACAGGAGTCTGCCAGGCAGCCAGGATGTTCAATTTAACGTATATGTATCCATAGGAATTCTAGAGAGTGACTTATTATCTCAAAGTACCCCAGGTGGAACCAAATGGACATTAGTATATTTATTAAGGCTTTACAGCACTAGTACTGAAGGTCTGTAGGACACCTGGTCCTACACCCTGTTTAAAGTTGTTACGTAAAGTGTACTTATTCTGCATAACAATTTGACATGTTAAATAGGCATGATACTTAGGGATAGATCAATTGACTGCCATGGGTTACATGCCCATGCAGGTCATTATTCTGAATGGTACGTGGGTTTATGTATAAGGTACAATTTGTGTAAATTTTGCAAATTGTTGATCCACAAAATTTTAGCTGCATGTTTTTGTATGGATTCACACATTTCGGCTAAGCTTTCTGGATTCTACTTTTATTGAATCATCATAGTGAAGACAATTGCTTGTGTTTTGTAGACTAAAGTTTGCAATTGCAGAAATTTCTGCTATAGAATATTTAGATTTTATATGAACTCGCAAATATATAGTATCACTAATGTTTAGTATCTATCACTGACGAATATTTGAAACCACCCTACTCAGCAATTTCTTGTCTGGCTGCATAAGGTATTCTACGGACTTCCTGCTTCTTAGGAGTAGAGTCACCAGTATCAATACTAAATTCAACCAGACTAGTTTCTCCTCGTTCTCCTTCTTCTAGGGAAAATACGAACAGTCCAGGATGTAAGTATGGTTGATCTTCCTAAACCTAATCTAAATGCTAGTTCACAAGTTCAAATTGTGTCATGTGCTGAGACAGAGGACACACCAGATTTAGCTACATGTGTAGAGGATGGTAAGTTTACCAAGGAGAGAGAGCAATGGAGGAGACAACAAATGAAGTCATTATGTAATGTTAACCATAATCTTACACCAGAGGAGAGTTCACAGTTATTAGAGTTATTGGCTAACCATCATGATGTATTTTCCCTAGAAGAAGGAGAACGAGGAGAAACTAGTCTGGTTGAATTTAGTATTGATACTGGTGACTCTACTCCTAAGAAGCAGGAAGTCCGTAGAATACCTTATGCAGCCAGACAATAAATTGCTAACCAGCTAAGGAAGATGCAGCTTAAGGGAGTAATACAGCCATCAGAGAGTCCATGGGCTAGCTCTGTAGTTTTGGTTAGAAAGTGAAATAGTGACCTCCGTTTTTGTGTAGATTACAGAGGTTTGAATGCAGTGACAAAAGCAGATTTATTTCCCTTACCTACGATAGATGATCTCCTTGATAAGTTGGGCAAGGCCAAGTGTTTTACTACACTAGACTTGGCAGCTGGGTATTAGCAGATCAGGGTGCAGCCAGACAGCCTGGAGAAGACAGCCTTTATCACACATCATGGGCTATATGAATTCAAGGTGATGCCTTTTGGGGTTATGAATGCTCCTGCAGTATTTCAAAGATTAATGCAGAGGGTTTTATCTAAGTTGGTGATGGAAACAGATGATTTTGTGGCAATTTATTTGGATGATGTTATTGTGTTTTCACAATCATTGGACGCTCACCTGGAGCACTTGAAGAAGGTATTTACTTGTTTGAAAGATGCCAATTTGAAATTGAACCCAAAATAAGCTTATGAGTGGGGAAGTTGAATACCTTGGCCATGTTGTAACACCACAAGGACTGAAGCCCAATACCAGGAATTTGGATGCTGTTAGGAAAATCCCAGTGCATACTAGTTTGAAGCAATTACGTCAGTTTTTGGGTCTTACATTGCATTATCGAAGATTTGTTCCCAATTGTGCTAGAATTGCCCAGCCTCTATATGGTCTTACTAGACAGGGAGCTCTATTTAATTGGACAGCCATTTGTGAGCAAGCTTTTGATGAATTGAAGACCAAGCTGTTAACATCACCAGTACTAGCATATCCTAATTTTAGCAAAGATTTTGTGCTTGAGACTGATGCTAGCAAACAGGGGCTAGGGGCTATACTATCTCAGTTCCAGGATGACTGGAGGCTTCACCCATTAGCTTATGCTAGTCGATCATTGTCATCTAGTGAGAGGAACTATGCCATAACAGAGGTTGAGACTTTAGCTGTTGTGTAGGCAATAGCACATTTTTGATACCACCTGTACGGCCACAAAGTGACAGTATACATTGACCATGCAGCAGTGAAAGCTGTATTGGGTGCCCCTAATCTGAATGGGAAACATGCCAGATGGTGGAATAAGGTACATGGCAGCGGAATCCAGGAAGTTGATATTGTCTACCGAGCCAAACAGAACAACTGTCATGCAGATGCTATATCTAGACAGCCAGTACTACCAGCACCTGTTGTGGATGAGGACACTGAAGAAGTCCAAATAGCACATATCTCCAGCAGAGATAATGTCAGTATAACTGATCTTGTAACACAGACGCCAATCACTGCGACTGTCTCTCCAAGTTTCTCTGATGTGCAGTGGAATGATGGCTTGTTGCAGCCAATGATATTGTATCTGAGGGATGGTGAGTTACCAGAAGATGGTTCTGCAGCAAAGAAAATAGTAACTGAATCGGTATTTTTTACACTAGCTGACAATATTCTTTATTATGTGGGACCAAAGTCTGAGGAGATGCCTAGAGCAGTAGTTCCTTCAAGCCTCCAGCAGCAAGTCATGTCAGAGTATCACAGTGGAAATCTGGCTGGACACTTTTCTGGGCCTCGTCTCTACAGATTGCTCGACTATTGGTTGAGGAGATAGTGCCAATTTGTTGTCCCATCTGATGAAAGATGTATGTGCATTATTGGGTATTGAGAAGTTGAAAACCACTGCCCACCACCCTGAATGTGATGGAGCAGTTGAATGTTTTAATCGCACGCTTAAATCCATGCTCAGGAAGCAAGCTGCCACACATGGAACACAAAGGGATCAAAACATACATGGAGTCCTTTGGGCTTATCGTAACACCTCACACACCTCAACCGGAGAAAAGCCATCTTACTTATTGTTTGTTATGGACTGTCGTAGCCCTACAGAAGCAGCTCTTTTGCCTCCAAAATCTCCTAACACAGCAAAAATAGTGTTCCAATACTACATATTCTAACCCCGTCTTTATTCAGTATTGGAACAACTATTTAAAAAACTCCCTATAACAAGACAAAACGAACCTCAAATCTGTAAATGACTCTAATGTTATTCACTATTTGGAGCTGTGGTCTATTTTTGTTTGAGCCTAGATAGAATTTTTGGACTATTAGTTCCAACACCATAACATAGACGGAATGATGTCAGTAAAATGAGAAAGTTATCTCAGCCATGTACATGGCCCTTATAGAGTAATATTACGAGATGACCCTGATGTGACCGTGAAGAAGATATATTTTCCAGATGACCTACCTATCCAGTACATCAAAGCAGAGTGCAACAATGTCCTAAATTATTTCCTAAAGGGTTTTACTGGTATGGTAGTAAGAGACGTGGACCCGGCCGCCCACCAAAGAATATACAGAAGAAACTAGAACAAATCGCTGCAGTACTAAATCAACCAGCTAATCCCAATAAAGATTCCTTAGCTGAGACAGTTACCGAGGACTCTGATGGTGAAGATACACAAAGTACACCTGACAGCATACCAGTGCTGAAGCAGCAAGTAACCATCCCACAATCAACTGTAAGGAGACCAGAGAAAGGAGCTAAAATGTCTAGCCACAGATATGACCTAAGACGGAAAAATGTGAGCCTAGGGTCAGGCACAAAGTAGCGGAGGAGGTGTGTAATGTGGTGTCCTTTTGTACAATAAGGAAATTCCAGCCTGTTCTGGATTGTGCCAGATTATTCCAGAACACTGAACAATAAACAATTACATATATAGATCACATGATATATAGGTCACCTTTGTGTATAAAAACCTTGTAACTGTCATGATTTTTGGGGAGTTTAATGATTATTGAGGCTGAGTTGCGAGTGCTGTAAACTAGTAGTCTTACATATAGCTATATATTTTGCATGTTGTGATACTATGTAATAACTTGTTAATAATTTGTGTAAATAAGTTGTTCTTTATACACCTAACTGTGGTTGTAACAAGACCATGCAGCAAGACTTTTCTAAGTTGGAGAGTAGTTATCACTACTACTATTTTCACCAGGTACATGAGTTGTATGACGGTATAGCTAATTTTATATAGCTTGCATACCTCTTGAATGAATGTTAGTTACTAAAGCTGCAAACAAATCAGTTGCTCCTTGTGGGGTCCACTGAAATCTGCTATGCCTATAAAGACTGAAATCTGAGCTGTAAATTTCACTGAAGCAGTAAAAAAATGAAGACACTACAGAATTGTGGGCCTTATATGATTATGATTATGATGTGATTTGGGTTGAGGCTTAGAAGCCTGTACACCCATTCAATTACATACATATACGTACATAAATTAGATGCAATAAACAAAAATTAACTATGAATATAATTATTACATTAACATAAATCTATAGTCATAAAAGTAATTATCTACAGCTGATTTAAAATTATTTAATAAAGAATTTCCTACAATATCACTCATAAGATTGTTCCAATCATTAATTACTCTAGTACCAAAATAGTTGACCCGACATGAAAGGTGGGCAGGGGGCTTAAGTAATTTATATGCATGCTCTAGTTTGTGTATTGTGGGAGAAAGTAAAAAAGTTGGAGTGATCCAGATTGAAGTAATCGTTCAACATCTTGAAAAGAAATATTAAGTCACCACGTCTGTGCCTGTACAAAAGAGATGGTAAATTCATTGATGTCAGTCGATCTATGTAAGACTTGTCTCTTAAAGATGGTACTAGTTTTGTAGCACGCCGTTGCACACCCTCAAGTTTACGTTGATCTAATACATAATGGGGTCCCCAAATTACATTTCCGTATTCTAATATTGGTCGAACCATTGATTTATACAGCCGTAATAGTACAAATTTATTCAAATCGATAAAGCTTCGTTTCATACAAGCCAATACCCTGTTCGCTTTCATAGCTACTTCAGAAGCGTGTTGGTGGAACTTTAAATTCGCATCAAATATAATACCCAAGTCCTTATGACAATTAACTGAGTCCAATGAGACACCATTAAGTTAGTAGCCTCCAAAGCTGTGTGTGGCTCGACCAAAGTGAATCACTTTACATTTAGTAACATTGAACTTCAGTTGCCACACATCACACCATTTGGCTAGATTATCTAAATCAATTTGGAGTTGTACATGGTCTGCCAAAGTAGAAATGGTTCGTATAAGCTTGGTATCATCTGCAAATAAAAACACATGACTTGAGATGGATTTCGGCATATCATTAACGTAAATAAGGAAGAGAAGAGGTCCTAGAATTGAGCCTTGTGGAACACCACAAGGATCAATTGTATGTACTACACATAAATGATTTCTATTATCTAATAGCTTGCATAGACATGGGAATACAGATGATGTTACGATAACGGGGTGCATGTTAATGAAAAAGCCTGTGCCAAAAATTTCTGATTTCACTCCAAATTTCGAAATTAATTTCTGTGTGGTTGTACGAAATTTCATAGCGTGAGTGGCCCCTTGCTGTAGAGAGATCAGCTAGAAGAAGTTACCTTGTAGAGAGTTCAGCTACAAAGAAACCATCATGTAGAGAGTTCAGCTACAAACAAGTCACCCTGTAGAAAGATCAGCTAAAAGAAGTTACCTTGTAGTGAGTTCAACTACAAAGAAACCATCATGTAGAGAGCTCAGCTGCAAACAAATCACCCTGTAGAGAGTTCAGCTACAAAAAGATCACTGTGTAGAGAGTTCAACTAGAAGAAGTCACCTTGTAGAGAGTTCAGCTAGAAACAAGTCACTCTGAAAAGAGTTCAGCTACAAACAATGGGAATTTCAGCTACAGTTCAGTTACACCTTATTACCTACAGTATGTGATTATCTCTCATTGTTAGATATACAAATGTTTTTAATCATACAAAAAGCTGTACACAAAATTTCTTCCTTTGTTCCACAATTCCTGCAGAAAAGAAAAAAAAACAATTTAGAAGCACCAAAGCCAGTTAATGGCTGGCTTTGTGGCTTGCAATACAAAAAGAAGTGATATACAATAATACATAAGTTGGTCTTGCAAATGTTGCAGTTAGTTCATATAGTGTTCATATCGTGATATAAACCCTGGATACGAAGTTTTTCTATATTGTGGCACCACTAATTTGTAGTATACTCCTAACATTTCTATGCATCTATGCACAAAGGTAAAGCTGATGGTGAAATAAGTGAAAAGTTACAAAGCAAAGAACCAGGAGACAAGGCAATGATGCATGTTGAAGTGTTGCAGAGAAATGGGATAGTACAACACCACTGAAAAGCTATGTACATAAGGAAAATAGGATTTAATTCATTGAATTCACATGTCAGTTTAGCACTTTCTGTTACAAGTTGAAATAATTTTGCGACATCTGCACTATTAGTATGTGTGTTTATCTGTGTGTTTATTAGTATGGAATTACTCCAAAGCGGCTAGTATGGACCTGAGGAATGGCTTGTGGAGGAAATGGGCATGCAATACGGCCTAAGGATATCTCAGTTAAAAGGTAGTTGGAGACTACCTCAGGGTGTTCTTGTGCACCCTCCAAGTTGAATCTAGCTACTTTTAATGCTGAAGGTACGTTGTTAAGTCCTATACGGAATCCATTGGAAATCCCCTGTAGCATAAAATGTACCAAGTGTTTGTTAGGGTGACACTGCAACATTGAGTACCATGCTGAAGGACATAAGGGTGTGTGTACCATGTTGGCTGTGAGAGGTACGTGACTGTAACAGAAGGTGGCCACTGCTGTAACCATTGGTCCATAGGAGATAGTATGGGAGCTTGCTGGACCAGCTCTTTGTCCCATAATTCTGGTGGCAGGTCATGAATAGGCACTACAGAGAAAAATGACAAAAAAGAGAGGTTTTTTGTTATGAGGTTCAGTTTCAACCAAAATATGCATGTTTGTACATATATACTCATACATACAGTTGACCTAAATAACACCTAAATGCACAGTCTTGGCTAATATGGTCGGGCAATGTCTTTGGTTTGTAGCTAGTTAAACCTCAGTATGTATACTGGTGTGGTGTCCCCAACAAGGGTGGCACTTGTGGCCCCCGACGCTGGTTGGCATTTCTTTGGCAGTGAATCCATTTATGATTGCTCCCCCCTGATTGTGGGTCATTGTAACAAGCCAAGCAAGCATGGGTGTATTGACAATCTGGGAACGAGCACTGTGAGAAGTTCCACTCTCGACAAATCCTTGGCATACGGCGGCGAGATGTAGCTGTTATTGTCTCCCTACGTGATGTATTGGGGCCCCACAGCATTGCTCCGATGAGTGCGATGAACCAAAACAGTGTTCGTAATATGGTCTGCGTTGATTGCCTGCGAACACCATGTTCCACAGGTCGTTATCTCTCCTTGTCCAAGTGGTGTCCGGGCGAGAAGCGGCAATTTGGTGGAAGCGGCGGTCATAAACAGCCCATCCATCACCTGTGTACTCTAAGTGTACCTCCAAGATCAGATGTTCATACCCTAGAAGGTCAGGTATCCTTTCGGGTTGGGCTTGTCCACGAACTACAATGTAGTTCGTAAAGTACTGGGCCCATTCCACAATAAAGGTCACTGGCCGTCCTTTAGAATGGTTCAGCTTACTGGCTTCATCTGGGCATGAGATGCTCAGTTTATCTATTGTTAGTTCAGCCATGTCAATGATTTCTCCGTCTTGGATTCTCTTGACTAGCCTGGATGGCACTGGTGGCAGTCCTGCACCGAAGGTCAAGGTGTCAGCTAAATCTTTTTTCGACTGATTATTGTTACTGGCTGGTAGCTGTACGGGAGTGGATGATGTCTCGGAAGTCATCGGAATGTGAGTAATCACCATTGGGGGCGGAATCCTCGAGATGGCTGCAATAAGTTAAAACATTGATGATTTGGTGCGAACTACAACGCGGGCAGGATGTGTCATGCTCCCTTTTCATAGTTAATTCATTAAACAGTGATGCACAAACAGCTTAATTTATTTTTTGTATTTTTATTTTTTTATGCCTATATAATATGCATACATATATTATTTATTTGTTATTATATACACATACATATATATATACTACATTATTTATAGATCGGAGGTTCTATTCCTTTGGGGGTGAGGGCACTGCCACGTAAACCCAAATCGCCGCACAAGTGGTTGCCTTCTGCTAATTAGTTTGCTTTCTGCCCAAATTAATAGTTTGCTAAGGAGGCGCACGCTGGGGCGCTACGAAGGCACACATGATCACCTGGCGGTCCACGCCGGGGCACTACTGGCCCTGAGACCAAGGAGTGTCAATTATACTAAGGTCCCCCCGGCATCTGCAGGAGATAGGGGGTAGGCGCCCACAAACCACATTGGAAACTTAAAGTAGCGAACAGAACATACCTGGTACTAGGTGTGTATGAGCCTCCGAGCCATCTGAACGAAGTTGTTTCGCAACCTCCTGCACAATCGTGGGAATATCCTTCCGCGTCGGAGGAGCCGCTGCATTGGCATCAGTTTCCTGAGGGCCGCTTCTGGTATTCGCTGTAGCACCCGTTTCAGACATTGTGGGACTCTTCTTAGTCCTGTTCTTGGGCGGCATATCGACAGAACAACGACAAAAAAACTGACAATTCACTGCAAACCTCACTGCAACAAACTTCACTACACCATGCATTCTCACACCTTTCTACGCGCCTTTTCTTGTGACACATGCGCAGTATACTTTTTACAATTATTGCCAGCCCTTTTTTTTTCATGCGCACTAGCCCACACTTTACTTCAGTTGTGATGGAGCTTCATGAGGTTAGCCACTGTCATAGTACATCCACGCATGCTTGAGTGCTCCATTAACTAGTTAAACTTCAAATGTATTACAGAATTGTTAAAAGTTGCTGGATCAGCTAAAAGAGGGCTTAAAAGCCTTGGCATTGTAAGAGTTCTTCAAGTGTTTCCTGACATGCCCAACTATTTACAGCAACACACCAGTAAACTCAACTCTTATCTTAGACTTAATAAAGAGACCTGCAAAGTTGTGTACCATGACTACAAGGCATTTGCATGGTAGATGTAGCTTCAACTCTTAAGACTCTAATGGATGCCCATTTTTACAAGGACACCCTTGTAATCCAGACAAACAATTCAAAGTTGAAAGAAAGTGGTAGCCAGCTTCATCATTCACATTACAAGTGCATAATGGCAGAGTTGGGTTAACACAATATGCATTACATAATCATATGTGACCCGATTTGCGAAAAGGTACCTTTTTCGCACATTTTTTTAAAACTGTTTTTTCTCATTAACAGGTTGGCATAATCGCTCGCTACGCTCTGTTAAAATTCTAGTGTGATACACCCAACCGTTATGGAGATATAGTGATTTTTAACTTCAGTACATTACAAACTAACTTTAATGAATTGATCAGACTTGTAGTACAGAAGATTCCGTACATTCTCCGTAACAAATCAAGGCGACAAATCTTTTCCAGGCTTCTCCTTAATCGGTAACAAATCACCATTCTTATAAACGGAACGAAATTACAAAGTAAAACGGAATTGCTTCAAGTGACCCTGTGCTGTTTACTTCGTGATGATTTGTATTGCGACTCACTGCTTGGATTTCAGGTTGATTGGTGAGGTGATTGTTTATCTGTCAACAGTAAATGTACGATAGGGCTACCAGAAAGTTTCGTTGTAAAGTTTCTTTTAGCACGCACTTTAGCCTTACCTCGTGGTGATTTGTATTGTGACTCACTGCTAGTTTAAACGTGCGATAGGCCTACCAGATAGTTCCATTGTAAAGTCCTTAGCGCACACTTTATGGTGTTCTTTTGTTTATTTGTTTGGTAGACAGGAGCGATTATACGGAAAGAAATGATTATTTAATCGTGTTTAGTGAACCCTCTTCCTTTATTAAGCCAATTTACAACTTGAAAAACATTCACAATTGGAGAAGGTGGGTGTGGATCCAATTAGTTGGAATTTTTTCCTATAGACTCAGTACCAATTGTCAATATTATTATACGCAATAGTTTAATAACTGTTTTCAAGTCTGCATTATGCTATATTAAAATGTTCTATTATTTAGGTCATGGACGTGGTTCTGTTGGCTTGGGACATACAAGATCTTGTACCTCTACTGGACAAAACTCGCACACTTTGTCGAAAAGATACCATCTCCTTTCCAAAGAAAGTCCGTCAGGGACAATTACATGTGGAAGATCAGTTGGAGTCGGATTCCATGATGATTCCTTCCGTAAATTGATAGATCACTCCTTGTCGGACTTGCAGTTCTTGACAAACTCTTTACCAAGATGTGCTGAACTGAAGCGGAAGTGATGCATCTGTGTTATCCCTTTTAGTGCCGTTTTGACAGTGTGTGGATCAAAATAATCAGCCCAATTGTACATCGGAACAATGTTGCTGCCATCCTGTGCTCCCACTAGTTGAGCCCAGTTAGGTTTAGCTGACTGATTTATCACTTTGACGATGTCATCAAGACATCCAACAAAAGTCTTCTTGTACTTTTGTTTTAGTAGCCCAAACCCCCAGTCTGGTGAGAACTTTGTGTGGCCAACAGGAAGAAAAGAGATAGTGATCTCATCATGTAGACCAGTGAGTATACGTCACATAAAGTAGTACATAAGAAATCTATTTTTGTTCTGCCCACAGCAGTTGTCAGCATGGAAATGGGCAGATGTTTCACCAAATGCATGATGATGGAGGAAGTGATGTAGCATGGAGATGATGGTATTTCCTCCTTTGCCAACATTGGAAGTCTCGTCTACCAGGTAGTTGATCTGAAATTAGAACATTAAGGATACAAGTGTATGTGCCATACTGTCACCATTACCTGGCGTGGAACTGCTTCACAGCAGACCCCAAATATTGCACATCTGCGTGGGGTTAAAAAATAGATTGGCCCAGGCTGAAAGGGGTTGCTTGGATAGTGAACCTGCAGTGCATAATATGCCATAATGGTAAATTAGAGGAAATAAAATACCTGCTGAGCCATATCAAAACTGTAATGTATAGTTTTGTTATTGGATTTACAAGGAATTTGTGCTCCAGGAAGAGGCACTTCCATTGTTTCTCCATGCTTATATATCTGCTCTAATGATTTTGTGCTGTCTTTGCATGCCTTTCTGTAGTAGTCTCGTTCCTCCTTAACATGTTTTATGTGTGTTTCAGCTTCCTTCATGGCCTACAATAGAAAAGTATGAATCTTACATATGCAACACACTTACCAGGAATTTAAGCAGAGGAAGTTGGACATGCTCTAAAAGTCCTACCTAATTATATTACTCTAAATTGCATTATTTTATTTGGTGTTTCACGTGACCCTCAATAGTTGCAATACAAACAATGGGGTTCACTGGGGTTCATTAGATATTCAGAATGTGCTTCAAGTAAGCTTCAAGGCAATGTACTTTGTTTTGTAAAAAGTACTTGAATACTGGGTGAAATTAATTTATGTTGCAGTTAGTGTATACTACTTCACCAGACTTGTCACTTACATATTCTTTGAACAATGATTATCGGCTGCAGATCAATGTATTACCCTACTCAAAAAGATGATTTTTGAGTAATTTGTTTTAGTGGCACTTAAGGCGTGTCCAACCTCCACTGGAATTTAAGTATGCCTTGCCAATGAAACCATGTCTACAGTTAAACGCAATTTTAAAATGTTCATGTGCCAGCCCCTTAACCAGCTAAGGTTTTTTTGTTTTATACAATTTCATGCAAAAATTCTATAGATATTACTGTGATGCTGATGTTTAATGACTAAGTCAAGTGATAAGCAACTTTTTCTAAATTGTAAAAATCCTATTAATCTGGATTAAAGGTGCTTTTGTCAAAATAGTATTTCTTGCCAGTTAAGATTAGCGTACCACTCATGTTTGTATATTTAATTTACCTGTGACTTTTCATCTTCAGATTTGTTAATGGATCGCATGATTGCAGTGCTATTCTGCTGGCAGGTCCAGCATAAGTCAGTGTGTGGTCTGGCAATCAGAATATGAGGTAGTAACTTCCTCCAGTATGCATAGAAGGTGGTGTTTGCTATGTATCTTGTGCCAGCCTGAATACAGGAGTCCTTGTAACGTGTCCACACATCCTACGTGTATGTAAGTTTTAACAGATTAATACTATCTTATTGCGAGAGGTGTTACTTTAATAAAAATTTTAAGCTTTCAGTGGACTTTATCCACAATGATGTCATGAGCACAAGATGGCCACGTTATTTGGGGTACCAATGTACAGGCGCCTATGGAGAAATTGTTTTGATCGATCATATTTCACTCGTAAAGAAAGATACTGACCAGTAGCCAACAGGTATGGGTATAACATAACAAAAACCATTGCAAACAAGCATTATCTTGAAAAATTTCCACCATGCATTACAAGTCGTTTATTGTGTTGTCTTGTACCCATACCTGTTGCTTAGAGCTCGATATCTCCTTCTCTGGCTGAAATATGATCAATCAAAACAATTTCTCCATAGTCATCTCTACATTAGTACCCCAAATAATATGGCCATCTTGTGCTCGTGACGTCATTGTGGATTAAGTCCATTGTAATAATTTTGTACTTTAATGTTTTGGGTTAGTAGTCATTTATTTTTTTAATCTGTAAAAGTAGTAACACCTCTCAAATGTATATGTGCACATACAGTACAACTTGCAGCATGAGATTTGGTATATGCGTACCATTTTGCTGCTGCTTGATGGTAACAATTTCATGTCGCCTCTTTTATATCCAGGTATGCGACCAGGCAAAAGGATGGCATGTTGTTCTGCGTAGTTCTGCAGAAACGTGACAGCAGCATTGATGACGCCAAATGGCAAAGAATTGTGGGGAAGACTCTTAGTGTTGCCATGCACTCGCGGTGTCATACCATTTTCCAAATAATGGGACCTGAGTGACTGGAGTCTCTTTTTGGATCCAATGCCATAGAGAAAGCCAAAGGTGACTGTACAAACTGAGAGGCAGGTGTGTGTGTGGTCAGAGTTATCTCTCTCTCTCGCTTTTTAGGCTTGTGTCTACCATCAACAATATTCTCACTCCTGTTCAGTGTTGTCATCAATGACCCCAGGATGACCATGTCAAGCTCATCGTGTGTCAGCAGAGAGACTTGTGCTCTCATTTCGATGATGTACTCAGCACTAAACTGTGTGCTACATGGTCTACCATTGATCTTTTTACAACCACAGGTATTTTCAGTGAATTTTTTTCAAAGTGCATTTTCCTTTTCGTCTACTAGAATACCTCCTGCAGGTGGTGTTTGTGGTGAAATGCTTCTGTCACTAAAATCAATTCTTTTTTTTCTTCCTGAAGATGGACTAGGGGCACTGCTACTGCTGTCGGTGACTGGTGTATCAGGAGTGCTAGTTATCAGCTCACTACCAGTAGACACCATGTCATTGCTGTTTGACTGCTGTGGAACACGTGGAGACTCAGGAGTGCTCATAATCAGCTGACTTCCGCCTGAGTGAGTTGGAGATAGAGATTCCTGACTACTGTCAAAAGATGATACATTATTGCTAGTGGTCAGACAAGGCCGAAGCAGTGGGCTGGCTGGCAAGAGACATCATACTATGTGATGGCGTGTCATCAATCACCGGGACAAAGTTGAGTTGAATCTCCTCTTCAAAAAGACCTATTTTAAACTTGTACTACTATAATGTTGTTTTATGTATGCTGTAATACCTTCACTGTTATCCACTTCTTCATCAATGTATTCAATTTCATTAGCATCGTATCCTGTTGAATTTGTGTGCGAATTGTTTAAATATTTTAATGGATTCATTACCGCATTCCGACTCTACATCGCTTTCGTCATCATCAAAATATTCTCCAATAAGCGCCTCAAACTCTTCATGATTTGTATCGTTTATTCGTGAGAGACCATCATTGCAGAGAGAGTTTAAAGCAGACGCCACTCTGTTTCTGCTACGGCTGGCCATTCTTTATCTTCACGCGTAAAAGAACCACCATTGAAAACAAATGGGTAATTTGTAAGTGATTCCGTGTTACATCTTTTGTTTTATATGTACATACTCCGATATTTTGCATTGTATCTTTAACCCTTTATTATCGAATGGCTAATATATTGCCATAAACGGGCGTTACCAAAATTTTTTTTCGGTACTTTCTTGATATAAGCGAGTTTGTTCACAACGCTCTAACTTCAAGTCCCTAGGCGTCTGAAACTTAGTATAAGAACCAGGGCTGGAGGAAGCAATTTCACTTTGGTCAGGCAGTGTGGCAGCAAGAGGTGAACACAAGGTTGCACTGTCCTGCATGCAAAGCATGCAGGCTTCTGGGGGGGTCTGGGGGGCATGCCCCCCCCCCCACGAAATTTTTTGAAAAGAGGCCCTCTGAGGTTGAATCTGGCGCGAAATTGAGCTACCTTCAGTCCAAAAATTGATGAACACTTTTAATATCTGTTGTGCATGCTCATTTTAATAATTGTCATGCTATTTACAGATTAAGACTGAATGTTATATACAATTTACATGTACTCAGTCACTATTTACTTTGCATCAAACTTTCCAAAAAAACTCAAACGGTGTTCACTGCCTTTGACAAATTCATTTGCAATATTTATAAGATCAAGACCATCCAATTTGTCCTTATGCAAATTGAGAAGCATTAAATGATTAAGTCGTTCTTGGCCCATTGTACTCTGTAAATATGTTTTAATTCTCCTTATTGCTGAAAAGCTATGTTCGCTGAATGCATTAGTAGCTGGCATCACAAGCAGTAGCTTAGCTACCTGGCATACTTCGCTAAAAAAGGACCGACTCCCTTCTGGTAAGCTTCGTAAGTACTTAAGGCAGTCGCTAATAGTTACTGGATCGGTTGAGCCTGTGAACTGTGATGCTAAAGTGGTAAGTTGAGCAGACAGATTGCTGGCATTTAGGTCAGTTCCATAAAATTCAGTAACTTTTTGAAACTCCTGTGTGAAATCTTGCTGGTTAGCTGCCTTAGTTAACAAACCTTCTAGATTACAGTACATCACATACCCTGGTTGATCAAAACGATTCTCGATGGTGGCAATAGCACCATCTAGAGCTTTATAGTAATGTTGCCTGTACAGATCTTGTACAGTGGAACTGTGATAACCTTCTCCAGATCCCACTTCATATCGCCGTGATGCTTTTCTTTTTCTGGGCAAAGTTGGAGGATTAGTTCCAGTACTCCCTTGCAAGCTTAGCACTAGCTTGAAGAACAAATCAAAACCTTCATCAGCCCTCATCTTCTTCAAGGTTGTCACAGTTAGTTTAGCAACACTCTGTGCTTCTGCTGCTGATAGCGAATCTTTCTGCAGGGTTTTACTCAAGTTATCAGTGATCTTCAAAATACGCACACACAACTTGAGACCAAACAGGACATCAAATTTGGACATTTGTGTTTGCACACCAATTACCCTTCCTTTGACATCTGGTAGGAGAGAAGTCTCCAAGCATTCCTCCCATAGTTTGTTCAAGTTATCATAATTAGATAAGATACTCTCAATAGAATCACCTCCCACAGTCCACCGAGTTGGACAAAATGTACGGATACCAACTGTACTGCCATCTTCATCTTCTGATCGAATTCGATCGAAAATTGCATTTCTCTTAGGTGAAAATTTAATCAACTTAGTGATTTCAAAAGCTACATCAAGTGCATCACGACAAACTTTTGACTGCTTGATGGTATCAGCAATAGCCAAATTGAGTGCATGGCAGTAACAGTGTGTGTAAAGTGCTCGTTTCTCAATATCTGAAAGTTGTTTTGTGACTCCATTTTTAGCCCCACTCATATTGGATGCTCCGTCATAACACTGTCCTCTGCAGTTGGATAGTGGCAAGGTCATTCGAAGCAAAACATCCTTGATGCTGAATGCTAGAGAATTAGCATCAATGGCATCCATTGCATATAAACCAATAAATTCTGTGTGGTCCTGCAACTTTGAATCAACCCACCGTAAGTTGATTGTGAACTGCTCCTTGTTTGAGCAATCTGTACATTCGTCTGCCATTATACTATAAAATCCACCATCACGAATACTATCTCCAATATCAGTGAGGACCTTTCGAGCCATTTCCCGTAGAATGTCATCCTGAATATCATGAGAAGTATATTTGTTAGATTTCTTTTGTAACCATGCATCTACTTTACCATCTGTGTTGTGCAGGCGCAAGAGCTGTATGAAGTTGCTTTCTGAATCATTCTTACTTCCCCTTAAAGCCAATCCCTGGCGAGCTAGAAACTTTAAACTTTCCAATATCTGTATAAACATCTTCCTGTTATTCCTCTTTTCTTCTTGATGGCCCCGGTCACACATCTCACCAATATCACCTTGTAGCTGTGAAGGCAACAACACAAGAGATTCAACAGTCTCTCGATGAGTGGCACTGAGTTGGTGTTTTTCAAATGCAGTTGTGGCCTCCTTCCAGTAAGTGTATCCAGTGAAAATGAAAGCCGGCTCACGTTTCCGGCTAGCTAAAAACTTCTTCTCATGCTCAGCTTGCATACATAAGTAACAAAACGCGGCATCCTTGTCAACATCATAATGAAGCCACTTGTAGGTCTGGCACCACTCTGCTCAAAATGATCGTTTCTGTCCATTCTTACTAAACGTGCGTTTCGGAAATTTAAACAGTCGTGACGGACGAAATTGGCTGCACAGACTGAGAGGCTCTTGACTAGAAGTAGCTGAAGGTGAACTCATCTTAGACCTGGACATCACCACAACGGTTCACGTGGAATCATTCAAGTGAAGGCTACCGATTGTGGGTTTCCCTCCGTTTCACTATTAAAAAAATAAATTTTTAAAAGTAGCTAAAATTTGGTCCGGGTCTGCCGGACCTATTCCGCCGCCCCTGAGAACTCACAAAGAATTGTTTTAGTAGTTGGAGTATATTGTACTTCGCAGCGTAATCCGTTCTTCTTTTTACTACAGGGGAAAGTTACACCATCCGCTCGAGACATTCATATCGTCGCCATAGAAAATGCCAGTACTTCCAAATTTGGACATAAGATACACAACTAGATAAACAACCATGTGTGACGTTTGTATAACCACAAAAATTTGTTTGCACTTAAAACAGTGCTGATGAGTGGGGCCCTTGAAGTCTGGAAGTACGCAAGCTTATAAAAATATTGAGGAGTGGGATAAAATTATATATGTGTTCATCTCCACAGTGAATATCTTCGAAGTGCCACCGCCGAACTGGCTGAAACGAACGTCAATTGTCGATCAGTGATGGCCTCACAAGGTAAGCTAAGTATAGCGAATCAGTGTTAACCATGTATCCTTTTATTACACAAGACGTGTACACTCCTCGCTCTAGGCGGCCATGTCTTCAACACACAAGGAGCTAGCAACATCAAAGTTGGAAACGGAACTCGCAGAGAGACATACTTTCTGTGTGTGACATCTACTAGACCATGAAACCTTATCAGTTGTTGTAATGAATTTAAAAAAATATATTATTGAAAAAATTTATTTTGCAAAATTCAATAAAATTATAATACGAGCTGGGGCCAGAAATGAAATGGTTTAGCCTCATTTAGGGCCCCCATCTCCAGGGAAAAAACCCCATACATTCATGAGGAAAAACCCATGAGTTTTAGCTCGATCACTCACATACATACATGCATACATATATATATATATAATATGTGTCCATATTGTCAATGTCGACTAACAGCAGAATATATCTCATCTGAAAGGCTAAATTATGTGCATAAACAATATTGCTACGTATATACATACTATGTTAGCTTTTGCTTAATATGGTAGGGTTTGAAACAATCTATACACATATGCACATATGTAGGTTACAAGAAGTCTCACAACCATTAGAAGGACGCACACGCTTCTCAGTTCTACTACAGTGCACACAGTCTCTCGCACAATCAAACCTTTTGGGGTAATGCACAGAAGATTTAGATTGGCGTTTTTTTGGCCTACCTACGTACTTCCTATTTGTGAAAGTTGCGATGAGCTGTTTTGCTAGGTCTCTCCTATACTCTAAGTGGGTATATTTTGACCGTCCAGAGATATATCGAGGCAAGTCATGGTTTGGACTCTCACAAAACAAAATGTAGGAATTTTGAATAGCTACATCATAAAAGAAACAGAACAAACGCATGTACCACCTAGATTTAGATTTTCTGCTACAAGTGTATGCCCTCCGCAGTTGGTCAGCCAAATCTATACCCCCCATGTTCTGGTTATAAAGATTGACAGCTACTGGGCAAGTAAAATCAGCATGATTACCATCACTAAGCTTACAAGATACAACAGTTGTCTCACTGGAGTCACAAATCGTATCAACAAAAGCCACAGGTTTCCTATCTCTCCACACAAAGCAATGGACTACATCACCTATAACCTGCTTCTCTAAATGGTCCCCTCTACCCAATGCATTTATGCGAGTTTTACCAAATTTAGGGAACTCCTTTCTGTTGGTTACCACTGTACCTACACAATAGATTTCCTCAGCCACCAAGTCTGCCAATAGCCTAGGACTAGAAAAAAGTTATCGAAGTATAAGTGGTAATCCTTACCTTTGATAGGCGCATTAGCCACTCGATAATAAAGGACTTACGCGTTATTTAAAACTTAGGTAGTGTTGGGTTAAATGTACTGTACCCACGAAGCTAAAACTTTGCAGTATAATCGATTAGGCTTGTATGCACCTGTAACTGTAATAAAAAGGGTGGTGAATTTTTTCCGAAAAAGTTCAATCGCTTTTTTCTCGAGTTTTTGAAATGTGCGAGAAAGGTACCTTTTCGCAAATCGGGTCACATATTACTAATAATGTAACATGTTAATGATAATGTAACACGTTAAAAGCAAGTAATACAGAACAGATAATACATTCAGAAATTGTAACTTGTTATTTCTTTTTAATATGTATTGCTATGAATTGTTGCATTTTGGTCCAGACAGCACTGGAGGACAGTGTTGCAGGCATGAATAAAGAGTGATAGTGTCCTTGATACTAAGATACTACCCCCTGAGTTATTCAAACTCTATACTACTAGCTAGTAGATACTCAAAAACATAGTTTAAAGATTTTAAAACTGATTGTGGCACTGCTCAAGTGCAGCTATTGTTTAAGATGCAGCATTTAATACCAGTGCAGAGCCCTATGTGAGAACCAATATTATAGCTATACATTGAGAAAAATCTATCAAAATTTGCAACAATAGGTGCTTAGTAAATGGCTTCTTTTTTAGTGAAAATATTACTTAATTAGACTCTATTTAGGCTGTTTTGGGTGGGTAATAAATCTCATATACTCCACCTTGTTTTCTAATATACTCCACGCCATCAGGCACAATATAGCATATGCTCAAAATCTAGGTTTATCCAATCGCTATGCATTGTTCACGTGCAGTGATTTAATGAGCACTATTATTTTGTCATGTGAGGACGCTAGTTGCCATGGCGCTAGTATTATTTCAAGAAAACCAGCCGTTTTCGCCAAGCCTACAGCAGAAACAGCCATGGATGAGGTGAGTAATGAGTTTAATGTGAAATAGAGTCTAAAGCAGTTATACAGGCACAATGGGGAGTCTATGAAATTTATAAACTCTCAGGCCCTTAGTAGTGCCCTCGCTTCGCTCGTGCGCTACAGCCCAGGCCTTTGGGTTTATAAATTTCACAGACTCCACATTGTACCCATATAACTATTATGTAGTTTCCAAGGTTGGTGGTAGTTATTATGGATTAAAATGTAAAATATGGTTTGTACCAATGTGATATGTTCCCATTTTTTGTGTGTATTGTTTGTTATTGGTGCTCTTTACAGTTTGCTTATATGGCTTCCATGAAATTGAACTCTAACTTACAAATGGTTTTAGCAAATGTTCTGTACTTTTTTACTAGATATAAGCTAGTACACAGTTTAGTCCAAACCCAATAGCATTTGGCCACCAACTTTGTATCTGTGCAGGAGAATAAATTGTTTCACCGATTGCTTCTTCAATCTTTCTAACGGTAGCAGAGTTGTGTTCACTAGATATTCTGTATATTGTACATACATTAACTAAAAAACTTGCGTACGTATATTTTGCTCACTTTTCATCCAGTTTAAACTGGCTTTCATCTTGCAGTGAGTTATAAACAGTACAGATTCGGCTCTAAACACGTAATGCAAGTACATGACAGATGGGCATTACAACAATATTACCTGCAAGTCCACAGGAGTGACTCATTTTCGTTTGTTACTTGGAGTATCACCTGAGCTTCCAGGACTAGAAGAACTACTGGTGACATGCCTTACTTCATCTTCTAGTGACTGCTGACGTGCTTGAAGAGATGTCATCTGGCTTTCAATGCCAGTCAAGCGATTCATCACTGCATCCAACTTGCCCCCCAAACTGCTATGAATGCTAGAAACCAACTCTGCCATCTCCCCACTACTATGTTCGAAGACCTCACGTGAGGGCGGTATTGGAATAGTTTGACCTGGCTGCCAAAAACTTTCACCTTCAGATTGTGGCCTATTAACAACCAAAATTGTTTCTATAAGCATGTTCATATTCATTGACGCACCTTGAAATTCCTACAGATGAGGACTCGGATGAGGATGAATAAAAACAAGCCGGTCGTACTCCCAGAGGACACACTGGAACTTCTGTTGATGGCATACTAGAAATCCTACTGCGTCTTGACCTATGTGTCATACTTCATACTCTATCATAACCAGCAACAATTCGTCAACGAAAATAATCGTGCTATTTTCAGTTTATCACGTGATACATCTAGGCATGTTCAGACAAATGCGCACTTTAGTTATACGCTTTATCGTTGAAACAAAATGAGTGCAAGACGAGATGACAGGAAGCCTTGTCCGTGCTGCCACCAGTATCTTGCTGTGTCTGCGTAATATCGCTATTTAAATGACAAGGTAGGGTCAATATGCCCTGGAAAGTCAGCAGGAAGATGTCTCATGGAAATACAATCCCAATCAGCTGACTCAGAGGAGTGTCCAGCGCTCTGTTCTGGTAGTGAAACCGTTAGTGTTGCTAGTGAGTCCAGCTTTGATTTTGAATCGCCAACAGAAGGCAGCCTGGTTGCTGTTTCTTTTATCATAGTGTAATTCATGGTCGTGTTTTGCTTGTAGATCAGCTACAAGCAAAACACCCTGTAGAGAGTTCAGCAACAAAGAAACCACCATGTAGAGAGTTCAGCTACAAACAAATTACCCTGTAGAGAGATCAGCTACAAACAAATCAGCCTGTAGAGAGTTCAGCTAAAACAAATCAACCTGCAGAGAGATCAACTACAAACAAATCACCTTATAGAGAGTTCAGCTACAAACAATTTACCCTATAGAGAGATCGGCTACAAACAAATCAACCTGCAGAGAGATCAGCTACACACAAATCAACTTGTAGAGAGATCAGCTACACACAAATCAACTTGTAGAGAGATCAACTACAAACAAATCGCCCTGTAGAGAGATCAGCTAGAAACTACACACAATGTAAGGAGTTCAGCTACAAATAAATCACCCTATAGAGAGTTCAGCTAAAACAAATCAACCTGCAGAGAGATCAGCTACAAACAAATCACCTTTTAGACAGTTCAGCTACAAATAAATTACCTTGTAGAGAGATCGGCTACAAACAAATCAACCTGCAGAGAGATCAGCTACACACAATTCAACTTGTAGAGAGATCAGCTACAAATAAATCACCCTGTAGAGAGATCAGCTAGAAACTAGACACAATGTAAGGAGTTCAGCTACAAGCAAATCACCGTGTAGAGAGTTCAGCTACAAACAAACCAACCTGTAGAGCGATCAGCTAGAAACAAATCACCCTGAAGAGAGGTCAGCTACAATAAATCACCCTGTAGAGATATCAGCTAGAAACAAATCACCCTGAAGAGAGGTCAACTACAAAAAAAATCACCCTGTAGAGAGATCAGCTAGAAACAAATCACCCTGAAGAGAGGTCAGCTACAAACAAAACACTTTGCAGAGAATTCAGCTACAAACAAATCAGCTTGTAGAGAGATCAGTTACACACAAATCAACCTGTAGAGAGATAAGCTAGAAACAAATCACTCTGTAGAGAGTAGCTACAAGCAAAACACCCTGTAGAGAGTTCAGCAACAAAGAAACCACCATGTAGAGAGTTCAGCTGCAAACAAATCACCTTATAGAGAGTTCAGCTACAAACAAATCACCCTGTAGAGAGATCAGCTAGAAACTAGACACAATGTAAGGAGTTCAGCTACAAGCAAATCACCCTTTAGTGAGTTCAGCTACAAGCAAATCACCCTTTAGTGAGTTCAGCTACAAACAAATCAACCTGCAGTGAGATCACCTACAAAAAAGCACCTTGTACAGAGTTCAGCTACAAACAAATTACCCTGTAGAGAGATCGGCTACAAACAAATCAACCAGTAGAAAGATCAGCTACACACAAATCAACTTGTAGAGAGATCAGCTACAAACAAATCACCCTGTAGAGAGATCAGCTAGAAACTAGACACAATGTAAGGAGTTCAGCTACACAAGTAAATCACCCTGTAGAGAGTTCAGCTAAAACAAATCAACCTGCAGAGAGATCAGCTACAAATAAATCACTTTACAGACAGTTCAGCTACAAACAAATTACCTTGTAGAGAGATCGGCTGCAAATTAATCAACCTGCAGATAGATCAGCTACACACAAATCAACTTGTAGAGAGATCAGCTACAAACAAATCACCCTGTAGAGAGATCAGCTAGAAACTAGATACAATGCAAGGAGTTCAGCTACAAGCAAAATCACCCTTTAGTGAGTTCAGCTACAAACAAATCAACCTGCAGTGAGATCACCCACAAAAACGCACTTGTACAGAGTTCAGTTACAAACAAATTACGCTGTAGAGAGATCAGGTAGAAGAATTCACCTTGTAGAGAGTTCAGCAACAAAGAAACCACCATGTAGAGAGTTCAGCTGCAGACAAATCACCCAGTAGAAAGATCTGCTAGAAGTTACCTTGTAGAGAGTTCAGTTACAAAGAAACCATCATATAGAGAGTTCAGCTACAAAGAAATTACCCCGTAGAGAGTTCAGCTAGAAGAAGTCACCTTGTAAAGAGTTCAGCTACAAAGAAACCATCATGTACAGAGTTCAGCTACAAAGAAACCAACTACAAATAAATTACCCTGTATAGAGATCAGCTAGAAGAAGTTACCTTGTAGATAGTTCAGCTACAACAATTCACCCTGTAGAAAGATCAGCTAGAAGAAGTCACCTTGTAGAGTGTTCAGTTACAAAGAAACCATCATGTAGAGAGTTCAGCTGCAAACAAATCACTCTTTAGAGAGTTCAGCTACAAAGAAACCGCCATGTAGAGAGTTCAGCCTCATACAAACCACCTTGTAGAGAATTCAACTACAACAAATCACCCTGTAGAGAAGAAGTTACCTTGTAGAGAGTTCAGCTACAAAGAAACCATCATGTAGGGAGTTCAGCTACAAAGAAACCACCATGTAGAGAGTTTAGCTGCAAACAAATCACCTGTAGAGAGTTCAGCTAGAAACAAATCACCCCGTAGAGAGATCAGCTGTAGAGAGTTCAGCTACAAAGAAACCATCATGTAGAGAGTTCAGCTGCAAACAAATCACCCTGCAGAGAGTTCAGCTACAAAAAAATCACCCTGTAGAGAGTTCAGCTAGACGAAGTCACCTTATAGAGAGTTCAGCTACAAAGAAACCATCATGTAGAGAGTTCGGCTACAAAGACACCGCCATGTAGACAGTTTAGCTGCAAACAAATCAGCTGTAGAGAGTTCAGCTAGAAACAAAATACCCTGTAGAGAGACCAGCTAGAAGAGGTTACCTTGTAGAGAGTTCAGCTACAAAGAAACCATCCTGTATATAGTTCAGCTACATTTCAAGTCACCCAGTAGAGAGATCAGCTGCAAAAAAATATCCTGTGGGGAATAATGGGCATGTAATAAATATATGTATATAATTTGTATAATTACTAATAAAATCAAAAATAATTGAAGTACTAAAATTCTTCTTTAAGTTCTTTTCTTCTTCCTGTAGTAAAGAAAAAAACACATGGGTTAAAAAAGCCCCAAAGCCAGCCATAGGCCGGCTTTGCAGTATACAAATACAAAAAGAAGTGATATCTAATCAAAATCAGCCAAGCTGTAAAAAAAGGTGCGGCCCCCAAAAAGGTAATGGTGAAAAAAGATGTGAAATCCAAGGTGGCGGCCAAGAAATGGCTGTGATGGTAGGTTAATGGTTACATTTTAATAAAGACAATTCAGGTGAATTTTGTGCCGCTTGGTCTTGGCACCAAATTCACCTGAATTGTTGTTATTAAAATGTAACCATTAACCTACCATCACAGCCATTTCTTGGCCGCCACCTTGGATTTCACATCTTTTTTCACCATGGCCTTTTTGGGGGCCGCACCTTTTTTTACAGCTTGGCTGTTTTTGATTAGATTAAATATAACAGGTGCATAACATTAATTGTTATATACTGGTGTATAACAAAACTATAACTTGGTTATAGTACATTATTATAACATCTTATAACTTCTGTTTTTCACAGTGTAAAATGCGTCAACATGTCACAGACTAATTAAGTGACCCAGTGGAAAACGGGGGGGGGGAGTGCTATATAAAAATTAGGTGACCATATACAGTGGACAGACAGCAAATAGAATGTTTTGGACAATTGTTAAAATAATTAATTTGATTCAACTTTTGTTTACTTATAACAACATTATTCACATGTTTTGTGTATTCCATTTTTAAAAACAAGAAAAATCCAAAATGGTATATGTCCCCTCTATCCACTGATGCCTTCAAGTATTATTGAAAATATACAATTTGCTGATTTTGATGGGGAATTTCTGCAAGTCTACTGACGTCTCACTATTGGGACTTATATGTAACATATGGATACAAATGTATAGAAAGATTCTTGCACAAGGTAAATATGTACACACATTATTATGTTTTCATTATTCTTATTAATTAAACTACAGAAAAACTTGCCAGGTAGTGATGTAGTAATCACCATCCTAATCACATAGTGATTTAGTTTGCCATACATTAGTCTCAATAGTAGGAGTGCAATTAATCCCAAATCGCATGGTCTTGTTTCTGTAATGCACTGTAAAGTAGCCAATAAAATAACGGAAGCCTTTTAAGTGCAACAAGAAAGTGATATAATGAATAGCCAATCAAATAAGCTGACAATAGAAAGTGCAACATACCACCCGCTTCACATAAAATATCCGGTATATATACCAGTGGTAAGATACCATGACGGGATATATCCCATCATATATGACAGTTATTTAGTATTTAGACTCTATTTAGGCTGTTTTGGGTGGGTAATAAATCTCATATACTCCACCTTTTCTAATATACTCCACGCCTTCAGGCACAATATAACACATGCTCAAAATCTAGGTTTATCCAATCACTATGCATTGTTCTAACGAGCGCTATTATTTTGTCATGTGAGGACGCATAGTTGCCATAGCGCTAGTATTATTGCAAAAAAACTAGCCGCTGTTGCCGAGCCTACAGCAGAATCAGCCATGGATGAGGTAATTAATCTGAGTGTAATGTGAAATAGAGTCTAAAGCAGTTATACGGGCACAATGTGGAGTCTATGAAATTTATAAACCTGAAGGCCCGGGAGGTAGTGCACGAGCGAAGCGAGGGCACTACTAAGGGCCTGAGAGTTTATAAATTTCATAGACTCCAAATTTTTCCCGTATAACTATTATTTATAGAAGTATCTCGTATTCATAGCCTACATCTAGTTCTTCGAAATCAGTGCTTCTGTGTTGAGATTATCCTCCTGGGTCCCCCCTGAAAGAATCTAAAGACATGACTCGGTGGTCATCTAAGAGTTTTCAGGTACTTGTACCAAGTAGCTATGGCCAGTTTTCATTATTCAAAAGTATGTTGTTGCCACATGCACGTGTATTCATGTATAGCTGTATGGCCACTTTTCAACTCAGGCCTTGCCAGAGCATGGGTACCTGCTAAATTGGGGTTGGGCAATATTTCAATATTATCGCCTGAATACAATATTTGCAATGTGCAATACAGCTGGTTTGAAAATACCATGCAATATTTTTGCTTTTTCTGCATAATCGCTAAGTGAAAAACCGTAATAAAGAAGCCTTCATTATTGTTGTCAGGGCTCAACCCAGAATATTAACCTAGAGGGGGGCGAAGTAAGTCACTTCGGATTCTAGGGGGGTCTGGGGGCATGCTCCCCCAGGAAAATTTAGGTGTAAATATACTCAATTTTGGTGAAATTTTACTGTGATGCCATTGAATATTGACCATTGGATTATACAACTTGGGGATCAATTAAACCTTTGCATTTCTCAAGGGTTTAGGTATAAACCTAGGGGGGCAATAGCTAACCCAGGGGGGCCTGTGCCCCCTCTCCCCCTAGATTAACCCCTGGTTGTTAGAGCTTTTCCATCTCCTTGACGACCAAAATTGGTGCCGTAATTTTTTTGTTTATTACACCGTATTTCGGCCATATTTATGAACACCAGTATCGAACGTTCTATGGGAATATTTCCAACCGCTTTACAGGTTAGCTTGCATTTTATATATGTTAATTCTTATCCAATACCAAGCTCATCCACCACAGCTTGGACTGTTAGTTGTTAGTGGTTTACGCAGATTGGCTCATTTCAATTTGTCCATAGGCCCGCTGCGTACAAAATTGTTCAACAATATGGCCAACGAAAACGGTTGTCAAGGAGATGAAAAAGCTCTATTAGTGACCACAGGACTGATACAGACACTCATGATAGTACTGAACTCGAAAGTATGACAGCATCTATCTTATTTGGATATTGTAAGCTCATAATAATGCACTAAATAAACTTGACTAACAACATAATTTTGTTTCTGTTATCAGGCATGGCAATAATTGCAATTATCGCACAGTCATCTTGTCACAATAATCGCAAGCAGAAATTACCAGTACCGCCCATCCCTATGCTAAATGCACCCATCAATGTATTGCCCAACCCCTCGACACTATGTGGGGATTAATGATTGTGCCCCATAGCTAGTCTCGCGTGGCCAGACCGCTTTTTTTCTCTTTGTTATTGACAGTGTTGGGCAAGTTACTTTGTAAAAGTAACTAGTTACATATTACATATTACTTGCAACTGAACTATTTAGTTACAGTTACATATTACCCTTAAGCTGTCACGTATGAAACTACCACTTTATCACGTGACATGATTGCGTTGTTGGACAATGTGCAAATCTTGGTTATAAGTAAGAAGCTGGTGAATAAGCTTCATTCAGTAGGCTTCGTTACTTTGTTGTGGCTAGGCGTTACTCAGAGGATAACAAACGAGATTAGTAACTTCGTTACTTGTAGTAATATTATGTAATATTAGACTCATTACAGTAACTATATTACTTAGGTAACATGTTACATTTGTATGTGAAGTAACTTGAGTTATATTATCTGTTTTCACAGCGTATTTCGTTATATTACTTTTTTACCACAAAAGTAATAATATTACATAGCGTGTTACTTATGTAATGCGTTACTCCCAACACTGGTTATTGAGTAGGGAGAAAAAGGATCTGACACAGTTCAAATCCCACACTCCTCTTGACACAACCTGGCTAATTGAGTAGTGTTAACCAAAGAAACGTGATGCGCTTTCTAATAGTGGCTCCTGTGTCTATCATGCACTTCCATGTCCAAAAGCTGCTTTGAATTCTATTGTTGATTGAAATTGCTTTTTGATGAACAGGTATGCTGAATATGTTAGTCTATTATACTGTAACAGGGTTTTAAGTGCATGGGGTGCATACTTGTGATGTAGCTTCATGATGTGTCAGACAATTGTGGGATTCGAACTATGCCAGGCCCTTTTTTCTCCCTACCCAATGACAAGGAGAAAAAAGCGGTCTGGCCACACGAGACTACCCCATAGTGAGGCCAACCTATCATTTTGAACCATACCATTTGAAATACCGCATATAAAACAAATTCTTTTGCGTCAAATGCCTCATAGTGGGGCATCATCTTATCAATTTATAGCCCCAAGGGGGTGGAGCAATACATTGATAAGTATAAATTTTATGTAACAGAATTGTGTTACTCCAAATTTTCTACTGTTGTAGGCTGCTCCATGCCTTCACTTGTAGCTACTTGGACTATAATTGTACAAGTTTACATCACTAGATTCTTATAAATATTTAGAACTTTGAAATCTGTTCACCAGTGCAATGACATGCAGTATTATTTGGCAAGTGATGAAAAAATGTTATTAAAGGGGTATGGGCCAAATGGCACTTGTTTGCTCACGAGTATTCACAAAGCAATTCAAGTAAGCACATGTCTGATCATAAGTAATAAACAGATGTGACCCTTAATTGGACTACATATCAACTTTTTTTAAAAATTCTGTGTTATTGAAGCGTAAGAGACAGTTATAGTGCGACACAAAGTCAGGATTTTATGATCACTCTTTGAGTTCTAAATAGATTTAATATGAGCCTATGGCACAAAAAAAATAGTGTTCCAATACTACATATTATAACCCCGTATTTATTCGGTATTGAAACAACTAATTTTAAAACACTATAACGAGAGAAAATGAACCTCAAATCTATAAACGACTCTAATGTTATTCACTATTGGGGGCTGTGGTCTGTTTTTGTTAGAGCCAAGGTAGAATTTTTGGACTATTAGTTCCAACATAATAACATAGACGGAATAACTACAGTCAGTATTTGTACTAGTAATAGCATGGGTAGCAGTGAAATTTGGGATAAATATCACGAGTGTTGTATTGGAAATGGGGATAAATTTCACGAGGCGAAGCCGAGTGAAATTTACCATTTCCAATACAACAAGAGTGGTATTTATCCCAAATTTCACTGCTACCCATGCTATTCCCAGTTAATACCATACTCGCTGCATATGCGCATGCTGTGCATTAGCGTTGCCATGTACGCAATTTGTCACTATGTACTAAACACGCGTCAACACTAATTGTTAACATAAATTCTAGCCAATGAAATTGCAATTACAACTTTTTCACTGCTACCAGTGAAATACGGGATAAATTTCACTGCTACTATTGAGACTTTTGTATGGGCAGTGAAACAGGTATGGTATTAGTGTATGAATTATGCTGTGTGGCAAGCATTAATTTAAGTGGACATAGAGCTATCCACATCATATAACTATTGTACAAAACTTTGAAAACATGTACAATTAACTCCTACTGGTTAAGTGACCACTTGTGATGTTTCCTGGCTATTTTTACTAGCTTTTCATGTTTCAGTGTTGGCACGATATTCGTAAACTGTGATTGTATACAGATTGTGTCTACATAATTACCTTATTGTCTTGAATAGTGACTCGGACGTTTATTTCATTCTTCACCTAGACCAGTGACCTGGGTGAAAAACTGTTGCAAGTTAAAGCAACTTTTTCAGTATGTTGTCAAAATTTAAATCATCAAACCTTTTACTGATTATAGCACATCTGTTGCATTGAATAATCTTGGTATGCAGTTTAATTATTTGGTTACATTGCAAAAAATAACTAAAAATTGCTACCCATATTCACAGTTCCAATTTTTTAAACGGTTGTTGCACATGAAAAATCAATGTGACAATAACCTGTACATAGTAAGAAATTAGAGAAAACCTTTCACAACTTTATAAAGGCATTCCCTCTTATTTCATAACTTTTTAACCTACCGTAAAATTATTACCTATTGATTTTCCTTGCACTTAAAATGCACTAAGTTATTGTTATCACCTATACTAACTGTATCATACAGTGCGGTAGTACTGTATATAGGGGTCCCGAAGATGTGGGCTTGGCCCTTGGAGGAAAATATCGGTAAGAAACCATCCTAATAAATCCTTCATGGCCACTTGGCTCTATTGGTTAGGCTAAATAAAGCCCAAAACTGCCTTCGCATTGATCTAAAATGATTTCAACGAGTTGCTACAAAAATTAATTTTTTTTAAATTTAATGGAATTTTCTACTGACTGCCTGACTGATGCCTTCAGACTAGCGTAACTTGATAACGGCTAAGGCTACGGGCTTGATTTTTTACTATTCGATGTTGCTTCAGCCTGAGAGGTGCCTTTTGGCATACCGCAGTACGTACAACACATTCTTCATGGACTTACTAGTATCTTCCTTTTGTGTTCCATTCATCTTCGCTGAGAGCGAAAAGTGGCGATTTGCGGTTGCACGTGATGGCTTCCTTTCCTATAAACAGAAATCATCTGTAATTTTCATATTGGCTACTAAATTGCAGAGTTGCTTTTCAAACAGTTGTTGACTCGTCTTGCTGTGTAACGGGTTGAACATAGCTTGCAAAGAAGAGTAATGGATACTTCACTTTTTCAGACGATAGGGGTGCATGACGCCATTTATTTCGTTTGATGCGGTATGCGTGGGTTCACCAGTCATAATAATTATTTGAAAAAGTAAACAAACAAGTATAAGGAAAACTTAGAAATTTAAAACTAGAATAGGGGTCAAGGGTGCTAAAAAGTACAGAAACAAGCTGGAGTAAAGTGCACAATATTAAATCACAGTAAAACAATTATATCCTTACTGTCCATAAGTTCTAGTTTAAAAACCATGTTTACCAGACTACTGGAGCATTTTTCTGCTTGTACTCTCCCAAAACCGAAACTGTGCAGTACATTAAGGTGGTTCCTTTGATTGGAAGGTATAACACTGGAATGGACAACTGGATTGATGATTTTTTTTGGTTTTAGGGTAGTGGTTTTTTTTTGGTGCTTTTGAAATGCAGAGATGACCTCAAACTTGAACGTGTGTACAGATTGATAATAAATTCTAATGTCCACGCATGTTAATGTTTAATCCCCAAATGTATAAGCAATATTGGAGAGTAATACTGCTAGATTGTATGAAGACATGGTGTAATTTTTTTTCGGGATACTATATAGATGATAGATGTTGACATGATATATGGCACATAAACGCATATACAATGAATCTGGTGGTTGCACACCCATCCAGAACCATCAGGTGGAGTCTTCGTGCCCATTTTACACACGATTACATGCAACCATTACGTGCTGTATCACCACGTACACATTCGCTTAGTATCATCATGCATGTCCACACTTCAAGAAGGCATTTATCATCATACATGTCCACACTTCAAGAAGGCATTTAAAAACAACAACTCAATAATTATTATACCATGCATTACAACAGCTAATGCAATAATCTGGAACATGTCAGTCACACTCATGTTCAAACAGTTATGGCCACAGTGCCTAACAAAAGTGTACAATCAAAAAATAAAACATCCAATGCAGTGTTTGTGCCTTCCCTGGTTTGATACTGGACAGTTTAATAAGCCCTCCCCTAATTTTACAGCTGACATACCAGCTAGGCATAAGTCCTGCCCTATAACTTTACATACAGGGGTGTGAAATAACAAACTCTATGCTTGCCTCTGTTGGTCACTGGGGCAGGAATCCAAATATGTGACCGGATCTGCAAAAACAGAACATAATCGCATTTTTCCGAATTCCTGTGCCCAGTAATTTATTCCCCTGTTCATGGCAAACACAATGGTGAAAAGTTTAGCTCTGTACCTCGATCTGTTGGTAAGTTACAACTGTTTTTGTAAGCGCCTGTAATTTATTCTCCCTATACTTGCTGTACAAATCGATTTTTCTGTTGTTGCTACTTTGTAGGGTTGTAACTCCCAGAGTGTTTGGCATATGAAGCTGAAATTTTTCCAGTGGGTACAATTGGCTACATAGATTATAAATATTCAATAACTTTACTCGCCCTTCTTCACCACATACAAAGGCGAAATTCATGAAGAAAAATCGATTGCTTCGACATGATGTAAACAAACGCTCATAACTTACGTGTCCTTGGGTGTACTGCAACGATTTTCCAACTCCTCTTGAGCGCGCGAATAAGATGATATCCAGGTTTTCATTGTTAGTCCTTTCCTTCACTAAAAAAGAGGGGTTAAAAAAATTTACGGAATTTTTCAATAATATGAAAGTATTTTACCCAATGTATTCAATGCTTTATACTGTAAATTTAGGCTTGTGCGATTATGTCCCTTTTTCACAGATCCGGTCACATGTAACTTGCAAGTGAATTAGATACATAAAAGTTTTCCCTTTCAGTTCACACAAGATATCTCACTTGCTTAGTGTTATATTACAGTGATTGTGTGATGATTCTTACTTACTATACCTTAAACCGGTTATTGCCATTCACTAACAATTTAAAGCAGAAATCCTTCAAAAATACCTATAGCTAGCATCATCAATAGCTATTAAGATGGTACGTACAATTACAGTAATGCTGTTGTTTGGCTGTGCTGGCGAGGCACAAGGAATATCAATTAAACGCATCTGTTATTCAGTCATGCGTACTTTTCAATAGACATGCAAAACTACTCATTGCAACGACTTACTTCATCTGACTTTTCTTCGATAATAATATCCCTCTGTAGAGGAACGATGTACAACTTTGCAGCCTTCAATATATCTCTCAGGTATCTCATGCTGATCCCTCCTTGCCTTGGTGTATCTATGGTAATCAAGTCGGTGGAGTTAGTAGCCAGCCTCATGAGACGGTAGCCACCACACTTCTCGAGGTCCCGAAAATTGCTCAAAATGACACTGTACGTGGAGGCTGTCTCCATCCATTTCAAAAGACAGTTCTTTCAATCCAATGCCAAGCTTGGCTAATGTCAATTTTTCTTCGGTATCCGGGGCTCTCGTTTGGTTTGTAAAATATAGGCAAAATGCCTCTTCTTCCAAAGTTTGGTAGTGGGCAATTTCTGGTGATACGACAATGCCGCACTGTGGCCTTTTCTTCGCTTGTCACACCGGTAGTTAACATCAGGCTGATAGTAAAATCCTACTCAGTTGATTTCTAGTTGTTGCAGGCTGACTCGGCCCAATAGACGACCCTCGCAACGACTCTAGACTTTGACTACCCCCTCGAGCTCCCACTGTAGGGCCCACAGTCTTTAAGGAATCAAAGCTCTGCCTGCCGTAGCCCCACCTCGTACTAGTACTTTGCATTCCATCCTCCTCTATATAGCTGCTGTCCGGAGCGAAACTCTGCTGAAATTGACACTCCACATTGTCAATGGCGCTCTTTAGGAAACTCCAGGATTCCTGAAATGTGTCTCCTTTAGCCAATGACGAGGCTGACGATCTCCTCATACTCAATCTGCTAAAACTCTAGTTAAAACTACTGCCAGATTGCAATTGGATATGCAAAGTGACAATGAAATGCAAGTCGATTGTGCGCTCGCCGCAAGGTGGCTGTAGGGTGCATGCAAGACTCAGCTTTACCAGTTAGCTGATTGATGATGATGGCAGTGAACCTCATGTTGATGATTCAAAAGATTGGCTAGAGAAGATTGACTGGGGTGGATTGATCAAAGTCAAGAATGATACTTTTGAAGTTTTTATTGAAATGGAACATTGTTTGCGGTCACATATAGCAAAGACTAGTATTCCAAGCTTTGGCGACAATGTTAAAGAAGAAATTATCTCTTCTCCAGATGTGCTGTTTGTTTGGAGCCTACTAAGTAGTGAGTGGGAAGAAAAGACAAGCAATGAGTTACTGAACTTGATTGTTTCAGAATGGGTGAAAATTTGGGGTTTTCACTATGCCAGTGGGTGGATAGAGAAATACAAAGAATCCCAGAAACAAATGATGCAAAAATCTAAAGGACTGAGAAAACAACTACAGTCTAACTGATTAATATAATGGTATTGAATGATTAATACAATAGTTCTATTGGTGAAAGTTGTACAAAATTTACCTTGAATGATTAATATAATTGATGAAAGTACTATAAAATTAACTACTGATGTAAGTTGTATATATAATTACAAAATGTTTACTTCTTTTTCCTCCTTTGTTTTGGAAGTGGCTCATTAATATTTTCCTTGTCCATAGCGGTATCAAGCTTGCTTCCTCGACAATTACCACATTTGAGTGCTTGAGCCACAGATTTAACTACCCGGATAGCTTGAGTGTTCTTTAAGAAACCGTCGGCATTGGGATTATCATTCACCCCTCCTCTTTGACGCTGCAAGCCAAAAAACGCTCCAGTGAATCTTGGCAGATCCTCTGGCTAAGGAAGGATGACACACCAGGAACAGTGAACAGGTATCTAACAAGTTCCACAAAAGACTTGCCTAGAATAAACTTGCACTACATACTAGTTCAGCAATATGTACATACACTTACATGTCATTCTCATACCAAGCCTGGTTGCTGGACTAATTAACATAAGACCCTTCTGTGTCTTCGTAAAGCCTTGCCGCTTCTTGACCGATTCCTCCCACTGATCCAAATACCCTAAAAAATCTTCTTCAAGCCACTATCATAATAATAATTATTACAAGAGGTATTTTGTTTCGTGCATAATTACTTTCAATCTAAACTCTTCTTCATCTTTTTTTCATAAGGCTGCTGAAATATTTTCCTTGAATGATATCCATGGTGATAGTCATGGACATTAAGTGTGTCGAAAAATTTGTCCATCATGCCTACAAACCGTGCCATTTCAGCTACTTCATCTTCACCAAATTGCTCTAGGGCATTGAACACGGTATTGCTTAGCACCTAACCATCATTAATCCCGTGAATAAATAGTGTATACACAACTACCCACCTGAGCAGCAAGATCTACTCTCATTTTGGAGAATGAGGTGAGAAATATATGTTCTCTCTTGAGCTTAGGGAGAATTCTGGTACCCTTCCCTGGTTCTATGTCAGCATTGTACAACTTGACTAAATGGTTCCAAGATATACTCTTGCCATTGCACTAAAATTATGCAACAATCAAATTTTACACACAACTTCAGAATCATACCCAGAGACTGCGATTCTTGGATTGCCAACAGTTGCGTATTGTCTTTAACAAGTGTGGGGGGTCCGAAATAAAGTAGAGATGCCGTCCGTCATCAGCATAAGGGTTGATGACCTTGTAGAGGACTTCTTCAGTGGGGTCGTGCAACTTGATGAGTCTCCTTTTAGCAGTGTTTCCATCTAGAGTAGCAGCAAGTACCTGAAACAACACAACACAAAATATCAAAACACAGACAATACTCCGAGCAAGTCAGAGTAGTATACAAGCATACCTTAAGGCCACAGTTTTCAACTCTACGGAAAGCTTCCCAGAATGGCTCATAAAGCAAGTCTCCTGAAATATCAGTACATGGAAACTGAGCGTATGGAAACTGAAGGCTTGTAAACAGTCCTCTAATCATAAATACCATCATGGACTTCGCTAACACTTGGTCAGCAGGCTTGCCACCTTCAACCTCACTCTCAAACTTCAGGAGATGTGTATTTATGTCTCCTAAGTCGCAAAATCCTGTTAAGCAACCTGTGTGCTTGTCGAACACCAAGTCTTCTTTCAAGTGCATCTCATCTAGTAGCATTATCACACACTTCTCTCTTTCTGGACAGCTATCAACTTTAGCAGCACTCATAAGCATCTTGTCCACATAGTCCCTCAATGTTCTCTGGGATGGCAACTGCAAGCATCCAGAATTTCGTAAAGCTTCATAAGCTCCACCAGACCTTTTAAAACAAACGTTAGATTCAAATTTCTGAATTTTTATGCATACCTATGCCATAAATGTAAGCACCACCGAATAATCAAAGGATGCTGCAGGCATCCTTCTTTGAGGCAGCTTCAATTTGTTGGTTCCAAAATATCTTCTTGAATGAATCTGGTGGCAAATCATCTAAAAAACTTGTGCTCTGAGATGCAATCTCCTATTAAAGTTTAAAAACCATTTTTTAAAACATTGCGCTATGCGTATAGTTCACCTTCAAATCTTTGTGCATATCATCGTCCACTTCTATTCCATTTGATTCACAGTACACTGCAATCCTTTCTTTCAAACGATCATTCTGCTTTGAAAGGTTTCGGTACTCCTTTGCCAGACCACCTAGCCTGGTGACTAGTACTGGGACTGGCTGGCATCTACCAGTAGTAAAATAGTATAATAGTAACAGGTTATTCTATACTTTCTACACACCCATAAGTGATGTGAGTGGCATGTGTAGACTCATCATCAGGAGGTCTTGACTTGTAGCGTTGATGCTGTACAATCAAAGTTGATCTGTAGCTGGAGCAGGCAGAACAACGGACATTACCACTACGCTTGTCTGTAGTTAGAAATAGTTGGCAGTTGCTACTCCGTATTGTAGGAGACGACTTCTTGAAAGTGTCAAGATAACCAGGGCATGAGCCTACAGAAGGAAGTGATGACCCATATTACAGGAAATAACAACAGTAAGCATACTGCAATATTAATATAGCTACTAACCAGATATGTGATTCAGTGTAGTACTTCGGTAATGCCATAAGTCCAAAAACTTTTCATCGAGGTTCCCAACACATACTTCAGCTGAGTCAATAAGTGTTAGTACCTTCTCCATATCATCAACCAACTGAATCTTCTCTGGCACACCACTGAATAAGGGGTTAACTGTAGTGTCCACTTGTTGGGTCCTCCACATTAATGTCCAATGAAAATCACTGGATACTACTATGGTGGCAATAACAGCAACTGCTGTTGCTTCCTCACCCTGAATAACCAGCTTACAGATAATCAGGGGATCTTCTGCTGTTATATTCCAGGTGGAATACTTAGATATTAAAGCCTTGACACACCTTGATAGCTGAGAAGAGATTGAACATGTGCCGACGTGAATGCTGCCAACGACAAGGAAATCGGACACGTTAAGGCACTGACACTTGCTGTAGTGTCTTCATTTGTCTCCTGCACCATAATGGCATCACATTTCTTCTGTCTCTTCTTCCTTTCCTCATTCTTTCTATGGACAGCAAGCCTGAACTTTCTTCCCCCCATGTTCGTACATATCTGAATGGATAAAAAACATTTATTTTTAAAATTCTCAAACATGAAAATATATCATTGCATACAAAATGTAAAATGCCTATGCAAAACTATAGGACAAGTACTATGCTACAGCCAAACTACGTTATATGAACAGTTATACATTAGAATATCTTCCCCCACAAAAACAAGGTATCATTGATTCTTTTATTTAAGTGAAAAACGCATTTTTGATGTTATGCAAATGTGTGGGTCAAAATGTTTTTAAATAACAAAATCTAAAGTAAAAAGACCTCTTCAAAGGCCTAAACTTCCCCCACAAAAAAATACTTCTATGGCCTAATGGCGGAAACGACTCCAAGCTAAACTGTTCGAATTATAAAACGCGTGAAAGGACTAAAATGACTAACCTCTTCTCAAGCAACTATACTAAAACTCACGAGAGAAGACTTAAGACACCACTACCTTCACTTCCAGTAGTTTCAACACGTCTAAAGGTGTCATTGCACCTACGCGGATCGCCCGTATACTACTATTGGTGTGACGTCACCATTTCCAATCCCGGTTGTTTATTATCTCTGTGTAAATGTAGTGAGTTAGTCATTTTGGGAGTGGGTAGCCATGTTGGTAGTGTGCATACTAAGATTCTATCATATAAACTATTGCCATATAGCTTATAATGTATGTGCAATTCAGGTGAATTTGGTGCTGAATCCTAGTGGAGGAGGCAAAACAGAATCACCATCAATTGTCATAATTAAATGTTTTTGTCATTAACCTACCATCACAGCCATTTCTTGGCTGCCACCTTGGATTTCACATTTTTTTTCATCCTGGCCTTTTAGGGCCACACCCTTTTTTTACAGCTTAACTTTTTGGTTTAGATAATATCAACTAGAAACAAATCAAACTGTAGAGAGATGAGCTAGAAACAAGTCACCCTATAAAGAGATCAGGCCATCTTTGTAGAGAGTTCAATAGAAACAAGTTGCCCTGTAGAGAGAGAAGCTATAAACAAGCCACACAGCAGAGATATCAGCTAGAAACAAAACAATTAGAAAAGAGATGAGCTAGAAAACGTTTCTCTGTAGAAAAATCAGCCAGAAACAAATCAAGATCAACTACCTAGAAACAAATCAAGTACGGATAACTTGAGTTACCAAGAGTATCTTAAGTTACTTTGAACATGAGAATAGTGGTGGCCCAGTGCATGGGAAGTACGGATAACTTGAGTTACCAAGAGTATCTTAAGTTACTTTGAACAGTGTATGGGAAGTACGGATAACTTGAGTTACCAAGAGTATCTTAAGTTACTTTGAACATGAGAATAGTGGTGGCCCAGTGGATGGGAAGTACGGATAACTTGAGTTACCAAGAGTATCTTAAGTTACTTTGAACATGAGAATAGTGGTGGCCCAGTGTATAGGAAGTACGGATAACTTGAGTTACCAAGAGTATCTTAAGTTACTTTGAACATGGGAATAGTGGTGGCCCAGTGTATGGAAAGTACGGATAACTTGAGTTACCAAGAGTATCTTAAGTTACTTTGAACATGGGAAAAGTGGTAGCCCAGTGTATGGGAAGTACGGATAACTTGAATTACCAAGAGTATCTTAAGTTACTTTGAACAGTGTATGGGAAGTACGGATATCTTAAGTTACTTTGAACATGGGAATAGTGGTGGCCCAGTGTATGGGAAGTATGGATAACTTGAGTTACCGAGAGTATCTTAAGTTACTTTGAACATGGGAATAGTGGTGGCCCAGTGTATGGGAAGTACGGATAACTTGAGTTACCAAGAGTATCTTAAGTTACTTTGAACATGAGAATAGTGGTGGCCCAGTGGATGGGAAGTACGGATAACTTGAGTTACCAAGAGTATCTTAAGTTACTTTGAACATGAGAATAGTGGTGGCCCAGTGTATAGGAAGTACGGATAACTTGAGTTACCAACAGTATCTTTAGTTACTTTGAACAGTGTATGGGAAGTACGGATAACTTGAGTTACCTTAAGTTACTTTGAACATGGGAATAGTGGTGGCCCAGTGTATGGCAAGTATGGATAACTTGAGTTACCAACAGTATCTTAAGTTACTTTGAACATGGGAATAGTGGTGGCCCAGTGTATGGGAAGTACGGATAACTTGAATTACCAAGAGTATCTTAAGTTACTTTGAACATGAGAATAGTGGTGGCCCAGTGGATGGGAAGTACGGATAACTTGAGTTACCAAGAGTATCTTAAGTTACTTTGAACATGAGAATAGTGGTGGCCCAGTGTATAGGAAGTACGGATAACTTGAGTTACCAACAGTATCTTAAGTTACTTTGAACATGGGAATAGTGGTGGCCCAGAGCATGGGAAGTACGGATAACTTGAGTTACCAAGAGTATCTTAAGTTACTTTGAACATGAGAATAGTAGTGGCCCAGTGTATGGGAAGTACGGATAACTTGAGTTACCAAGAGTATCTCAAGTTACTTTGAACATGGGAATAGTGGTGGCCCAGAGCATGGGAAGTACGGATAACTTAAGTTACCAAGAGTATCTTAAGTTACTTTGAACATGGAAATAGTGGTAGCCTAGTGTATGGGAAGTACGGATAACTTGAGTTATCAAGAGTATCTTAAGTTACTTGAACATGAGAATAGTGGTAGCCCAGTGCATTGGAAGTACGGATAACTTGAGTTACCAAGAGTATCTTAAGGTAAACCAGGCCTCTCTGGATAGTAGGGAGTAACCTAGGATACCGAGTTTCTTGGGGGTACTTGAGTTCCACTTTGGATACCTTGTGGCAGTATCGGACTAACCTCCTAAATCCCCTATAAATATAGATACCTCTATAGTGTGGCCACCTCTATTATATAGGAAGCCTTATTGCTCCAACTTTCTTAACTTTAAAAGTGGCTCTGTTAGTATGGTTTGTAGTGAACCCTTGTCAATACAAACCCTAACTATTTTAGTGCATAAAATGATTTGTGACATAGTAATATAAGGTTACTTGCAGTTGGTATTAGAAATTACTATCTACACTTAATTATTTATACCATACAAACAGGAGTGATTACAAGGCTACACATTAACACTTATAACTCATGATCTACTATTGGCTCCAACTTTAAACTCAGAGTGATGAATGATGGGTATTAGAGCAACAAGTAAACCAAAAATAAATATAACTATGGCGTGGCAAGTAGTCGTTTTTTATTAGCTAATCTCGATTACATAATTGTTACACACTGTTTGTTTTTTTGTTGTATCTGCCTGACTTTTAGCTCGAACCACAAAAGGTTTGAGGTTCATTAGTTAACCTATTCACCCACCAATTTTCAGCTTCTTCTCATACATGGTTCACCCTGTAGGTGTGACAACATGTTGGTGTTATTTTTCGTGAATAATCGCTTATAACTCTGCCTGTTTATCGTATTGTAGCCAAATTTGATACAAATGCGCCTTTATATCCCCCTTCTGTGTACCAAATTTCAAGGAAATCGGATATGGCATTCGCGTTTTATAGCAGTTTTTGTAAGTGTGCGACAAGACGAAGAAAAATAAGAAGAAAAAGAAAAACAAAGAAACTAAGCCAATTTGTGAAGTTGCATATCTCGGGAACGCTTGAAGCGATTTTGCTTCTTGGACCGCTCAACACACTACCGTGTGTCTTGATATTTTACATGCCAATTATTCCATATGGGACAACTTGATTGTTCGCAGCTGCTCTCTGCTAAGTGGCTTGAAATATAGCTGAACTATGTACAGGGTGATTTGCTTGCAGTTGAACTTTCTACAGGATTTTCTCTACATGGTGACTTGCTTATAACTGAAATTCTCCACAAGATTATCTGTTTGAAGTTGAACTCTCCACAGGATAATTTGTTTGTTTCTACAATGTGGGTAATTTGTTTTTAACTGAACCCTCTATAGTGTGTTTTTTTTTAGCTGAACTCTCTACAAGGTGACGTCTTTAGCTGGGGTCTCTCTTGTTTTTAGCTCATCTCTCTATAGTAATTTGCTAATTTATCTGAACTCTTTGCAATGTGCTTTTTGATTGCTGAACCCTCTACACAGTGATTTGCTTGTAACTGATTACTTTATTGTAACTTGTGTGCATAACTGAATTCTCTACAGGATAGTTTTGTTGTAGCGAAACTCTCTACACAGAGACTTTTTGCAGCTGAATTCTGTAGAGAGTGACTTTTTGTAGCTGAATTCTCTACAGTATGACTTGTAACGCTCTGAATTCCTACAGCTATAATATTTGTAGCAGAAATGTATGATCTGCTTGTAGCTGAACTGTCTATAAGGTTAACTGTTTGCAGCTGAACTCTCCATATAATAACTTGTAATGCAATAGGATTTTAAATGGAGCAAATCATAAATAACTGAATGCTCCATTAGGGCGGCTGTTCTATTAGAATATGTTGATCTTCTATCAGCGCTGGAGGTGGCTATTAAATCATAAATTATTATTTGAATTCTGATTCTTCTGTCCTACTGCAAAGAATTTATTTGATAATTATTCTAACTACGTATTGATTTTCAGCTTATTGCTGTATGTGCTTTCCCCGGTAGGGGTGAAAATTATTGTTAGTTTTATTCATGAATTTCAATTATACACCTTTATTTTGTGTCATATCTCCATGATCTTATTTCAATTGCTTTCATCCACCAAAAGGCACTCCTACAATGGTTGATCTATCCACAAACCGAGTTTTAAATCATTCCATGAAGTGAGCAGTTTCCTGTAAGTGTAACAACAAACTGATCTTGTTTTACGTGAATACTTGGTCATAAATTATGAACTATTAATTGTATTTATACCAAAATTGTTACTTTGATTCACCTTTGGATATCCTTTCAGTGTAGAAAATTTCAAAGCAATTAGATGATGCATTTGTTTTTCTAGTATGTTTTGCAATGTATGCAAAAAACAAAGAAAAATAAGGAAAAAATCAAGAAATAATTGAAACTTAGGCCGCTTGTACCTCAGATATTGCTGATGTAATTTCCTACGAACTTGGAATGTTGACTTCCCTACCTAGCAGGCATGCTGCAGCAAGTTTGGTTGCACTTGGATAAAGGAGTACTGAGATACAAAGGTATGAATTCAACTAATGTTTGATGATTTTGCATTGGTGTAAGCCTGAATATAGCTGCAACAAAATAACTCTTCAATATTTAAATTCATTTTTCTACTGTGGTTTTAAATTTGGGAGCTCGATCTTTTTTGTGAACCTACATTTCTGTACTGTTTTTTTTACACCATTTGTGTGCAAATGCAGTAAATGTTTTGTTAATATACCACTGCTACAGGTAAAAGTTCTTAACTACAGAAAGATTCCCTACAGCATTGGTTTACCAGACTGTGTGGTTGTTGTGAAGGCTTGGAACCATCATAAGAATGGGAATGACTCCATTATTGTTGACCTGTTTCAGGTAGTGACTCACAACACCTCAAATACGTATTATGTTTAGTTTAATGTGTTTTGTTATAGGGACAATTGCGCAGCACCGCTACTTGCTTGACTTGCAAGAAGAGAGTTATTACTTATGAAGTCTTAGCATATTTTTCTTTACCCATTCCGGTGGGTAGAAAGACTCTCACTATACAGGTACAAATGTCACCTCCATATGTGGCTCAGTATAAGACCATTACTGTATCTGTAATATTTTTTGACCACCCCAATAACATATTCGCTGTAAAAAAGGCATATCCAAGAAATTACAAGTACCTGTAAAACTGCTCAGTAATTGTAGGGAAAAACCTGCATAAATGTAAAATAACTGGTAGCTGATACCTGGAGTGGCCAAGAATCAATTTTATCATACAACTAACTGCATGCATTGGCTGTGCACCCATCAAAGTAAAATTAACTGACAATCAAAACACTGATATCTGAAGCAGCCAAAAATGAATGTTGATATGCAATCAATTGCAACTAACAAAAATTAAAATTGAAACTTTATCGTTCAGTTGTGTTCTACATGGTGCATCATAAATTGATTTCTTTTTACTTTAATTCTTTAACTTTAATTGGCAGTAAGTTGGCCACCATTTTACATAGTCAGTATTATAGAACAAAACAGGCAGCCAAATTACCATCCAATTAGAGTTAAAAGAAATCTATTTAGGATGTAGCAAATGTGAATATAGAACACAGCTGAATGATAAAGGGCATGTGGGCACATGATTTTTGCCTACTTTTTCAACCTTTCATCACTCATAACATTTTGTACAATACTGCTATGGAAATGTAATTTTCAGCTCTTAGTAAACATTTAATTGGCTTTAGGATGCAAGTTACAGAATGCAAATATTCCATTCCAGTACTGAGATATGACCTGTAAAATGACAGGATGTAGTTTGTGCCCACATGCCCTGTTTTCGCAGGTCCGGTCACATATTGTGTACACATCATTGTGCCATTGCCACACCAATAATGTACAACAGCTTAGCTACTGGTGGTCTCTAGTTACGATGCCACTATTGTGCTATATCTGTTACTATTGTTTTGATTTGAAATCACGATAATTTTGATCGTGTGATTTTGTGTCTTCACCACATAGTCGCAGATTATAAACGCATCACTTATGTTTATTGTATGCGCTACTGTGATATAATATTGTGTATCTTTTCCACCCACACACACTGTGATGGCCATGCATACATGCCCTATTGGTAGATTGTCCCATTGGTGGTTGTACTTTCACAGCGCTCAGACATTATGCAATCATCTATAGCCACCAAAGGTGACAAACGGCACTGCTATCTGATTATAGGCGCTGCCCTCTGAAGTAGGCTTCAGCATTATACTGCTTCAATCAACAGATATTAACAGTCTTCTGATATATGGCTAGCTGTTCTATGGATTGAAGTAGGAGGGTTTGAGCGCTGTGCGTTTGTACAGCCTATATTGAGAGTTAGACACTCTCCTCCCTCTTCTATTATTATGTACTCTTGCCAACACTTTAGTGACCCTTCACAATGCACTGCATAATAATGTTATACAATAGTCATCATTACCAAAGGTGTTAACTTGCTTCAAGAGCCATAAGGGCCTTGAAGTGCTTGCAGGTCTTCGCTTTGGTATATCAATGCCTATCAGCAAGTATTTCATGGTGAAGCCACGGGTTTAAGTTTAATGAAATTATACTAAAATATTCAGATATGTTACACAATTATTATGCTGAAGGGGAAATACAGGCATTGGATACTCCCCTAATTATGTATAATAGTTATACGGGCACAATGTGGAGTCTATAAACCTGAAGGCCTGTGCTGTAGCGCACGAGTGAAGTGAGGGCACTACTAAGGGCCTAAGGGTTTATAAATTTCATAGACTCCACATTGTGCACATATAACTGCTTTAGACTCTATTTTACATTAGACTCAGATTACTTACCTCATCTACAGCTGTTTCTGCTGTAGGCTCGACAAAAGCAACTAGTTTTCCTGCAATAGTACAAGTACCCTGGCAACTATGCGTCGTCATGTGACAAAACACTCATTGAATCACTGCACATGAACAATGCATAGCGATTGGATAAACCTAGCATATGTTATATTAGCCTGAAGTCGAGGAGTAAATTATTAGAAAACAAGGTGGAGTATTTGCCACTGCTTTACCATTGTATTAAACTAAACCTTATTTAAAACTGAGTATTTATTATTGATTTTTTCTTTACTTTATCACAATTAGGATTGCATTGAATTGTGTGTCAAACCAGAAAATATGACAGGATCTAATAAATGGTCAGCATATTATGACCGGATTTGCGAAAAGGTACCTTTGTCACACACAAAATTTTACAATTTTTTTTTTTATGTAAAGCATCATAGTGCCATTCATTGCTTGAAATGTGCAATGAATGTAGCTACATTTTGATATAATATACTAAGCACAAGTTAATCAGTATAAGGAGTCAAGTGTTAAATCTTTTTGTCTGCTGGTATGTCAAATGTGTACCTTTTCACAAATCTGGTCACATAATGTATGAGTGTCTATTGAAGAATACTCAACAACAGGTTATGTCCTAAATGTAACTGTTATCGTGATTCAGAGAAGAGAATGGAAATATGGAAGCTACCACAAATACTTGTGATTGTACCGAAGAGGTTGGTTATCTACATCTGTGACTGGCACTGCAAAAATAGGGCATAAGGGCACAAGCTAAACCCCATCACAAAGCAGATCATAAATAATCTTAATAACGGAAGGATATAATTATTTACTTTCTGTAACTGGTATTATATTAGCTAATGAAAGTAGTAAAATAAGTGCTGAAACTTGCATAGCCATAATAGATGATGGCATAAAAAGTTATGGGTATTGAAAGATTGAAAAGTAGACAGATATATACAATTATGTGGGCCAACATTACCTGTTGACCTAGTCATATAATAATACCACTTTGACACCCCAGATTAAAGGAAACCTCAAGGCTATATTTCATGTATTGTCCTGACCACAGAGCGATATAATGATATTATTATCTAATCAAAAAAAAACAGCTAAGCTGTAAAAATACAGTGCTGCCCCTTAAAAGGGCATTGTGAAAAACGATGTGAAAACCAAGGGGGAAGCCAAGAAATGGCTGTGATGGTTGGTTAATAGTAAAAATTTTAATAACAATTTAGGTGATTTCTTTTGCCACATGTTCTTGGCACCAAATTCACCTGAATTGTCGTTGCTAAATGTTTACCATTGACCTACCATCATGGCTATTTTGTGGCCATCATCTTGGATTTCACATATTTCTCACCACAGTATTTTATATTAACATACCATCACAGCTATTTCTTGGCTGCCACATTGGATTTCACATCTTTTGTCACTATGACCTTTGTAAGGCTGCACCTCTTTTTGCATAAAATGATTGTGACATAAAGTTACTTGCAATTGGTATTGCACCTTTGCATACTTGAACCATACAAACAGTAGTGATTACAAGGCTACACATTAACACTTATAACTCATGATCTACTATTGGTTCCAACTTTAAACTCAGTGATGAATGATGGGTATTAGAGCAACATGTAAACCAAAAATAAATTTAATTAAAGAATAAATATTTTTGAAAATTAAGATCAAAGGAAAAAGCTACATTTTTGTGGTTTGACCTTTTCCTTTGAGCAATTATAAACCATTATATATCACCTAAAAGAGAATTTAATAAGCATTTCAAAAATCGAAACCAGAAGTGCCTACATCAGTTACACGCAAAGTTATGGCCATTTTATTGAAGACATGTAAGCAAAATGAAATTTTCAACACAAACTTTGAGTGGTCATAACTTAAAGGGAGACCTATGAAATGAGTCAAATTTTGGTGTGAGAAAGTGTCATGGTGGGGTCCATTTTTGTGCCAAATTTCATGAAAATCAAAAGGGGTGCAGATTTTTTTTGGTTGATTTGGTATGGAATGACCCTATAGAGACATTAGCTAGTAGAAGTTACCTTGTAGAGAGTTCAGCTACAAACAATTCGCCCTGTTCAGAAATCAGTTAGAAGAAGTTTTCTTGTAGAAAGTTCAGCTACTAACAAATCACCCTGTAGAAAGGCCAGCTAGAAGAAGTTACCTTGTAGAGAGTTCAGTTACATAGAAACCACCAAGTAGAGAATTCAGCTACAAACTAGTGACCCTGTAGAGACATCAGCTAGAAGAAGTAATCTTGTAGAAAATTCAGCTAAAAATAAACCATTCTGTAAAGAGCTCAGCTGCAAACAAATCATCTATACAGAATTCAGCTACAAACAAATCACCCTGTAGAGAGATCAGCTAGAAGAAGTTACCTTGTAGATAGTTCAGCTACAAACAAATCACCCTGTAGAAAGATCAGCTAGAAGAAGTCACCTTGTAGAGAGTTCAGCTACAAAGAAACCACCATATAGAGAGTTCAGCTGCAAACAAATCAACCTGTAGAAAATTCAGCCACAAACAAATTGCCCTGTAGAAAGATCAGTTATAAAAAGATATCTTGTAGATCGTTCCGCTACAAACAATTCACCCTGTAGAAAGAGCAGCTAGAAGAAGTAACCTTGTAGAAAATTCAGCTAAAAATAAACCACTCTGTAAAGAGTTCAGCTGCAAACAAATCACCAATACAGAATCCAGCTACAAATAAATCACCCAGTAGAGAGATCAGCTAGAAGAAATTACCTTGTAGAGAGTTCAGCTACTAACAAATCACCGTGTAGAAAGATCAGCTAGAAAAAGTTACCTTGTAGAGAGTTCAGTTACAAAGAAACCACCATGTAGAGAATTCAGCTACAAACTACTGACCCTGTAGAGACATCAGCTAGAAGAAGTAACCTTGTAGAAAATTCAGCTAAAAAGAAACCATTTCGTAAAGAGCTCAGCTGCAAACAAATCACCTATACAGAATTCAGCTACAAACAAATCACCCTGTAGAGAGATCAGCTAGAAGAAGTTACCTTGTAGATTTAGTTATAGCTAGCAATTAGAAGTTCAAGGGGGGTCTGGGGGTGCAACCCCCAGGAGCTGCAGAATTTTTGCAATTTAAAGGTTTGAAAATGCCTTAAATTTAAAATTGATACTAAATTTTAAAGCAAAACTAGCTAGCAAATTGCAACTTTCCCCCCAATTTCACAGGGAACCCATGCAGCATGGCCCCCTTTAGCTAGGATATAGTTACTATACAGTGAATTCACACAGCTACAATAAAATGCTACACAGCTGTATACTACTATACTGGTTTGTATGAAGTGAACGGATCATCACGTAAATACACTGGTGGATAGTCACGAGAAATGGCGCGATGTGGGTGAGACTGAGAGTTTGCTCGGTATCTCAACAGGATGAGTGGGTAGTTGAAGAGGAGTGATTTCTACTCAACATCTCATCCAGATGGCCACCATGTAATGTATGAGTGTGCAGCTTCTTGCCGAGGAATGAGTCATCTAGTTTGTCACTGCCAGGCCTTTGCCCAGTAAAGGAAGCCAAGAGAAACAAGCCAAGGAATGCGAATGATTATTTTATGAAGATTGAATTGTGATATAAGTGTGCTGGTTTAGAATCAAAGAAGGCACCTGCCTTACACGTGATAAAATAATGCCAACTGTCAGCACACGTGATACTGTACGTAGAACCCACAATCATTTCTGTACAAAACGATATGAATGCTATGCTGTACTGTAAGGTAATTGGAGGTACTATACGTGTAGTTCTGTGCTTTAGTTAGGCTGAGAAACTAGGTAACTACTCGTGTCATGCATTTTCAATAACATCTATAAAATGTACGTAGCTACATGTGATCGTCCAAAGATTGCATGAGAGTAATGTAGTTCGAGCTGGTCAGCTAGTTGGTTCAACTCCAGATTATTGGTCCGGCTCAGGCCTGACCAACCGGACCGTCTCCTCCGGCCTTGAGATGCCATGATAGCACCTCTCATAGATGTTACAATGACACCTTCTGTAAGTGCTACTATAGCATCTTTTGGTGCTACCATAGCACCTTTGACAGGTATCAACACCATATTATACAAGTAATAGTTGTATCACGAGGGCACGTGATACAACTGATATGTACCATGTAGGCTAATAGCCTACTGTGGTGGGCGACTAATCACCCAAGCCAATACGAGGCAACCCGCTGGATTTATTATATAGAGAGTCTTGTAAAATTCGATTATGGGTCAGCAGCAAGTAATGTTGCAGTTACGTTTGTTAACATAAACGGGAAAATCCTGTGAATTAGGGCTAAAACGAATATTCTAAAGAAAAACAAATGAACTATTTTGTAAACAAACAAACACTCGAATATTCTATTCTTTAATTACTTTGAAATGTGGTTAGTAAGTTTTCACATACATTTTGATATTTGTGTTGGTCTGTTATTACAACTGTAAAACAATTCATGTGAAATACTTTGTTTAGGACATAAAACGGAATATCAGCAACTAACTATCTCAAGTTATCTACGGGTCTGAAGTATTGCTCTCATCACCAGTTTCCTCATCACCAGATTCAACCTCAATCACATCATCTGTGTCATCTGTATCAACTTCATTGTCACTGATTTCAATCGTTTCATGATCTTTGGGCAATAGAAGTAACTCTGCTTGTGGGACAGACGGCTCCTCTTCAGTTAGACCCAACATGTAAGAGTTCTTATGAAGAAACACCAAAGCATTCACCATATCTGGAGTAAGTGCACACCGTTTTCTGTCCACTACTATCCCTGCAACAGAGAAAACTCTTTCAGAGGGTGTGGAGGTTGCTGGTATTGACAAAAATTTCTTTGCCAAGTATGAAAGGCGAGGAAACCGACTACTATTACTTCTCCACCACACAAATGGATCTTCTTTACGACTGATAGGCCGCTCTTCAAAGTATGCATCCACTTCATCTGACACAGTTACACCTGATACCGCCTCCTCATCATCACCAAGTAAACGATCTAAGACACTCTTTTGTTTTTTAGCAGGTGGTCCACTTGTATCAGCAGGAACTACAGCAGCATCACAGTCAACAGCTTTGTCAATCAAAACGCTCTTCAGTTGTAGTCGTTCTTCAGTAGAAAGAAAGTTCAGCTTACGAAACCGTGGATCCAATGCTGCAGCCAGCACTACTGGAGAGTCTACTTTAAGATGTCTCAAATTAAAGCGTCTATCCAGCTGCTCAATTAGATTAGCTTTAACACTCCTCACTGTTGAGCTATCATTATGATCAGGCTCAGCAACCTTGCGTAAACCGTACATTAGTGGCAAGCACCATGACAGAGTGGAGTACTTCTCTCCAGACAGTGTAGTTGTCACTTGATCTACTGATTCCAACAGGTTTAATAAAGCCTTCGCAACAGCCCACTGATTGTCAGTGAGATCATATGATCTGCGATCAACTTCATCCATTGTATCTTCTAAATACAAACGTATTGGTTGCTTCAGAAACACAAGCCTTTGGAGCATGTAGAAAGAGCTATTCCACCTGGTTGGGGTTTCTTGGATAACACGTAGTATCTTTGTGAAGCCAAGAGCTTTTTGTTTCTTCATAAGCCCATCCGTAGCTAAAGCAGAATGCTTGAAATGGCCCACAAGATGACGACATTTAGCAAGCAATCTTTGCATGCTTTGATTGTCCACAGCATGTTTAATAGCATTTTGCAAACGATGAGCAGCACACACAATACTCTCCCACTCAGCAACATCCCACAATATTTTACCTACAGGAACAATTGAATATACAAATAATATTATTTCATTGACAATGAAAGCTGTATATGCAGAAATACAATCATTATTTTAAAACTCCATGGGGAACGTGATAATTTTTGTTTTATATGTTTTCCTCTAACATAACTTTCGGTGTCCAAAAAAAAAACACTACATGATAGCATATAGTACATACACCTATATGCATGCACTCACCAGCTAAAACAGCATTAGATGCTTCATCATGGACAATAGCTGACACACTCTCCATATTTACTTTGTAACTGGTCAAAGTTTCTTGAAGCTTTTCTGAAATTGAAACTCCTGTGTGATGCCCAGGAAAATGCTTTGTTTCAAGCACACAAGAGGTAAGATTCCAATTTTTGTTTATAAAATGAGCTGTGGTTGTAGCAAATGATTGGGTAGCTCAAGATGTCCAGATATCTGTAGTAAGAGCGATGGTGTTGCCATGAAGTTTGGCAGTAATAGCTGCTTTCCCATCCAAGTAGTCCTTTTTGATCAATGAACTTACGTGGGTAGTAGAAGGAAGTTGATAACTGGGCACTAGAAAGCTCAAAAGCTCTTTTAAACCATCATCACGAACAATAGAGATGGGTCGCATGTCTTTCCACATCCATTTAGCCAATAACCGGGTTACTTCTTTCTGCATATCAACAGTCCATGGCACAGTGAGAGCTCTAGCGTTTCTTAGCTTTCCGTTCGCAGAAAAATTAGTAATAGACAGCTGCTTAGCTATCGGCTGTGATTTCTCTTCGTCTTCCTCTGCTTGAATATTTGACTTGTGAAGTCGATCTAGATGTTGCTTTAAATTTGACGTAGTCCCTCCATTGTACACCATCGGTTTGTTGCATAACAAACAAACAGCTTTTCCCCTCTCGCGTCTAAAGTGCTTCCAGACTGGTGATCGTAGTGGTCTACGCGAGGAAACTGTACTAGTGTTCGAACCGCTAGTATCTGATACGGTTTCAGATGTGTTAACCGAAGTGTCACCTGAGGTTACCACGTGTTCCGCCGCCATTTTTTCTATAAGGTTTCTAATTACGAGTATCCGAATTTTTAATATTTTATGAATGAATTTCGAATAGAACTCGAATCAGAATATTCGGTATATTCGTTTTAGCCCTACTATGAATATCACGGAAATACTCAATTTTGCGATTTAACAAGTGTTTCAAAGTTGCTACATCGTTTAACCACTGTTTACAATGTTTTCTAAACATCCAGAGGGGTAAGCTTCGCTGTAGAGTGGTTACCTCGTGATATACGAAAAGTGGGCGTGGTACGTAATCAAACACGCGATTGTAAATTAACCATGACACTAGTTCTCACCTTAAACTTCCGTCTGTCAACTCATAGGGTGGTAAGGGTGTCGAATCGCCTTCGTATGAGTGCTGTAGAATGCAAAATCAGGTTCATGGTATTCATCACGCGAGTAATAATAAACTCCCACAATCGAATACTGCCAGGATTCTTATAAAAACAAACAACGTTACCTCATCAGATATATCAAGGCCATGGTACATTTAAATGTATCATGTTCAGCCATGGTTTATTTTAAATGTACCATAGCCAGCCATGTAGTCTAGTCGAAATTTTGTGAACCTAGTAATCTCAAGAACTATGAAGTTTTTTTTCTGATTTATGTTCCAAGGTGGTTCTAGAACAGATTCAGCTTGGTTGCCCAAGTGGCAACTTTGGGCAACTCTAGAAAATTGGCGAAAATTTATATGCAGGAAGTCATAAATTTACATATGAGCTAGTGTTCATAACTCTTCGGGATTTTATACAATCAAAGTAATTTTGGCACCATTGAATTCAGCACATTTTTCTGCACAAGATGATACTAATTTGAGGTCAAAAAACAAATTACGTAATTGGTTGCCATGGTAACGGACGTTCTATATTAATTTTTAAAAGGGAGCAGAAGAGTAGCTACCACTCGTTTTCAGACTTAAGTTTTGGTTGTATGATAATCTACAAGGTTTGATATTGGATCAGGAGTAGAGTAAGTGTAGATTTGATGCATTTGGCTGGTTTTCTAATTAATGCAGTACGTTTTTCTGTTTCATTTTTGTAAACTTTACTTTCAACTTTAAAAAAATTGTTTTTTAGGTGTTTGACATCCTGCAATACATATTTCTGCAACAATTTTCACATTTCTTTTGCTTCCGATGGCTACATTGGGTGATCAAAAGTGCTTTCTTCCAATCTGTAGTAAGTCTGGGCAATTTAGCACTTTCAAACAAAAAGCAGTGAAGAAGCTGATAGAGTGTGCAGTGGAGCGTGGTGACCAGGAGCTTCATAACAAATTGCAGAGCATTCTAAATTCTCATGGAGAACAAGCATCAGTTGAACTCCATAAGAACTGTTATTGTTCGTATACATCAAAGGATCATATAAAGAAACTTGTGTCAAGGAAGAGGAAGGCTTCGGAAGCTGACATCACAGAGGCTCCAACAGCTAGGGTTAGAAGATCACAAGTAGGTGATTTTCAGTTCAAAAATCACTGTTTATTTTGTGCTAAAGTGTGTGAACCTATAAACCCTAAGCATCCTGATAGGTGGGAGAAAGTAGTTCAGTGTGAAAGAAGGGGTATCAAGGATGCTGCACCTTTCAAAGATGCCGTACTTCAGTATTGTGGTGACCGAAATGATGAGTGGGGTCGGGAAGTTGCTATACGCTGTCATGGTGCATATGATTTAGCTGCTGTTGAAGCTCAGTATCACCTTCGATGCTACAATGAGTTCAGAAAACCTTTGAATAATTCTATTGATGTTATTTTGTATGATGATGAAGCCATGAAGTTGCTTGCTAATGAGATGTACGCCAATCAAAAACACTGTACTTGGTCATCAGTTGAGCTGTATGACAAATATCTTAGTTATGGTGGTCAGCTAGAAAGAAAACAGTTGTTTACTAAGTTAGTAACTTCTTTAGGCAGTGATGTGGTTGTACTTAACATTGAGGGTTGTGCATCGATTGTTGGATTCCGGGAATATGTAAGTAAGATGTTTAAACTTACTTATGTTAATTCTGTTGATGAGGAGAAGGAAGATGATTTAGTGAGAAAAATTAAATCTGAGTCGCATAGCATTGTAAGTAGCAGCAAAAGCTATGATGTCGGTGATTTTACCCATGACAAAGCAAAGCAGCACACCAGTGTCACCTTGCTACGGATTATTTCAAAACTGGTCTCAAACGGTGATGTCACTAAGAAGTCCTTGAGTTTATCACAATCCATACAGCATTGTATTACTAGTGCACGCAACCAAACAGCTTTAGGCTTAGCAATTCAGCTTCATCATAAGTTTGGCAGCAGAGATTTAATTGACATATTGCATGATCATGGCTACATAGTTCCATATGATGAGGTTTTACGGTTTCGCAAGTCAGCAGCTAAGTACGTAGAGGAGAATGCTACTACATTACATCAAATGATGGGTCTCACTGAAACAGTTGGTAGTATATTTGGATGGTACGATAACTTCGATTTGCTAGTGTCAACCCCAAATGGTCGTCGTGAAACTCATGCCATGGCTACAGAGTTTCAAATGCATCCTCACAATGGCAGCATAAAACCAGGCATCAGTGCTCTTGAGTTTCCTCGACTCACAATGCAGCAGGCCAAATCTGTAGGCAAAAACAGGGCTATACCACTAATCCATTATGCTGGTCCAAAGCAGGTGAAGCCTCCAGCAATGCTCACACACAAGATGCAAATTGGAATTCCATATGCTGATGTACGTGCTCGGCATACGAGCTTGGTGGCAGCTCAAGAAGCTGATGTTCTTTGGCTGAACAGTCTGAGCAATGGAAGTGAAGCAATAGAGTGGAATGGCTTTAATAATCAGCTTTCTAGGACCCAGGGTGACCTCAAACCAGCTACCACCTACATGTTTGGCCCTCTCATTGATGCCCCACCGTCTCACCCAGATACCATCCTCACAACTCTGACTTACATGCAAAAATCTCTTACTGATATGGGGATGAAACACATTCACCTTACCATGGACATGCAGCTTTTTGCAGTTACAAAACAGGTATGCTGGAATCAACCAAGCTTGTTCCACAATGTGATAGTCCATCCTGGTGGTATGCATATCATGCAGTCCTTCATTGGCTGTATTGGAAAGCTCATGAAGAGTTCAGGTGTTGAAGTGTACGTTGCTGCAGCATATGGAGGGCTAACTGGTAAGTTTAAAAGGTGTTGATGTAAATTGATATTAGTACTATTACTGGTGACTTTTTTGGCAGGTATCTTCAATGGAAAGTCTTGGGTGAAAGCCATGCGAGCTTTCCGTGGAGTGTCAGCCGCACTACTGAAACGATTCCTGTCAACTGGACCAAAGACACTAGAACAGATTGAGAAGTATTTGGAGACTGCTTGCCTCCATCCAACAGGACGTCACTGGGTCTACAACTTTCTTCTTCCGACACTTCTTGTCCACCAATTTGAGAGAGCAGAGAGAGAGGGCAATGTGCACTTGAAACAAGTGACACTGGAACGCATGATGAAATATTTCTTTCTTGCTGGCCATGTCCAATATGCTCGCTATCTCACTCAGTACCTTCTCGAAATGCGTGCTTTAGATACTGAGGGCAAGGTGGATCTTGTTTGTCGACATCATGCAGGTTACTGGAATGCTGTCTCTGCTGATCAATTTGGAGAACAGACGGCCATCAAGATGGGAAAAGGTTCTCTCAGAGGCATGACTCTGTCTCCAGAGTTAATTTCAGAGTGGATCGATGCCTTCCCCATTACTGTTCATGTATCACAGGCTGTGGACACTATGTACTCCTCTCATACACAAGAATTTAAGCAGAAGCAGCACAAGGAGGAGCAGAAACATCGACGTCTTTTGGATGCAGAAGATCGAAGTATGATTGCAGCAGAAGTAGAGAAGTACCCTCATCCTCTAGAAGACAGCAAAATTCATTTGTACAATCCTATAACAGGCCAAGTAGCACCTACTGATGTGAATGTGATGGACTCTTTTTTCATCGGAGAGAAAATGGAGCAGGCATACATCGCCACTCTCCCAGAAGGCTTCCACAATCCTATTTCTAGTCCTATAAAGACAATGTCGATTATTAAGAAACAAGCAAAAGGCAGCAAGGTGAGGCCAGTTATTGACTTGGAAAGCATGTTTCTTCGGCTATTGATGATTGGCCAGCAGCGACAGATAAAGCTTGAGCACCTTTTTACATATGAGCTATGTTCAGTTCCTTCATCACTTCTAGATGAACACAGTTGTCTCCGCAAAGCCAACAAGTCTGCTCTAGTTAAACGTCTTGGAGTGCTTGATGTCTTACCAGTAACTCCTGAAACTGTTGTAGTGGATGTTTCGCAGCTATTTTATCACACTGTGTGGCCACATGGTGGTAATCTGTCTAATTTGATTGCTTGCATTCAAAGTAAGATTAGTCGTTATCCAGATGCTACTGAGAAAATCATTGTATTTGACAAATACAATGACACTTCTGCCAAAGATCATGAGAGAATGCGGCGTGCTGGGGAGGTGGTAGTTGACTACGAGCTCTCCATCACTAGTCCCCTTCCCAAAAGAGATGCAATTCTCAAAAGCAAGAACAACAAGCGACGGTTGGCAAGTGTGTTGTGCACCTTCAGCATGGATAACAATGTGACAATGGAAACTAGGGATGATGGTGCCTTTAGTCATGATGAAGCTGATGTCACAATGGTTTCGTATGTCATACAGGCTGCTAGCCATGGCAAGAGTGTGATTCGTGTTCTTAGTGATGACACTGATGTCTTTGTTTTATTGGTCTATTGGGTGCATCGAGCTGGACTGCAATGTAAGGTACAGATGGAAAGATGGGATGGGACAGTGCTGGACATTAATGCTACTTGTGCTGACTTGGGCGAAAAATGCTTTCAGCTCCTTGGTATGCATGCCCTAAGTGGATGTGACACAGTATCGTACCCATATGGCAAGGGTAAAATCAGTGCACTTAACACCCTGCTTACTGGAAACTTCCCAGGTTTAGCCCATGAACTTGGTGAGGTAGACGCCACCCACACTGATTTGATGGAAGCGGCTCAACAATTTTTCTGTGCTCTTTATCGTCAGCCTAGCGGGACCTCAATGGAAAATGCTCGTTTCAAACTATTTACTAAGAAGAAGAAAGCCACAAAAATCATGGCTTTACCTCCAACATCTGCCAACCTCTTGCTGCATGTTTTGCGGGCACATCTACAGGTAATGCTATGGAAAGCAGCAGACCAGCAGGCACCACCTGACCAGTCATCAGACATTACCCACTTTGGATGGATTATCCAAAATGATATTCCGATTCCTGCAATTGCTCCAGGTGCTCCAGCTCCACCTGAACTAATTGACTTAATAAAGTGTAGCTGCAAGGCACAAGGCAAGCGATGCAGTTCTGAAGCTTGCAGCTGTCACAAAAAGCATGTACCATGCACTTCCTATTGCAATTGCTCTGGTGGAGAAGACTGCTGTAATCCACACTCTGTGAGACCTGGAACAAGCAGTGAAGAAGATGAAAATGAGGCAGATGATGACTATTTTGAAAGTGACACTGCGATCGAAGATGAAGAGGAAGGAGAGTCTGGTGATGTTCATGATGAAAACTGCATAATTGCTGAAGAGGATTTTGAATTAGACATGCTCTAGCTACTTAGCTTTGTTTTATAGTATAGTAATCTCAACCAATCATTCTAAATTTTTGTATATAATGCTATGGTGGAAAAAATGACATGAGAAAATATCTACAAAAACCATAGCTAACCGTATGCTAAAAGCATCGTGCATTAATTTTTGTAGTGAATTGTTTCTGCGGTGGCCATTTTAAATTTTCACTATGTTCTACACCTCAGATTCAAAAGTTAACACCAGAAATGAATTCTGCACCCCCAATAACCCTATATTAGACATATTACACAAAAAAAGTTTTTCTGTTGGAGCCGGTCATAGTCATATCGGCCATTTTAAATTTTCACAATTTTCCAGAGTTGCCCAAAGTTGCCACTTGGGCAACCAAGCTGAATTTGTTCTAGAACCACCTGGGAACACAAATCTGTAAAAAAACTTCATAGTACTTGAGATTACTAGGTTAATGTATTGAGTCTATGAGACCACCGACTGGACTAATGGTTTAACTTAAATGTACCATGGCCAGCCAGGGTTTATAAGAATTTGGCTTTGAAGTTAGGTGGTTTCATGGTACATACATTAATAAATGAAAATAAAATACATCTGTACAGTAGTTGCAAACTGCATGCAGTTCAGTCATTAGATTGCTCGGTTTTCTTTAACGGTAAAACCTGCAAATGCAAAAGGATAAATAATTGTTATATGCATGAATTTATTCACATACCGTGTATGGTATGGTGCTTTATACATCTTCATCCATTATGCAGGACTGGAAGGGGTGGAGTTATCACCAACCGCACTTTACTTGCACATTTTCTACATTCCTCCTATCAATAGTTGCATTTACCAAGTACAAAACAGTTTGACCACAAAAACTTACAATAGTTTCAGTACAAGCTGGTTACTCCACCACCAATGGGTGACTTCAACAGTGACTGGTACCGTATCCGCATGTTATTTGTTTCAAGCTGCTGTATGGCACAACATGTAGTAACAACAGATGTAAGCATAACAGCTTACCAAAATCTTTATAGACAGGTGAGATCTTCATGCAGTAAATCATGTTTCTTGAAAGCAACTATTATGGACATTTAAGTCAAGCAAATATAATAGCTTTATTATACACACGTACCATTAAATATATTGATATATAGCACAAAATCCAATTGTTCCTGTCGTTCCCGCACAACTTCAAAATGGAGTTAAAATAATGTCATGTAACCAGAATACACACTAGCAGGTAAAGGAATTCATATCGGTCACGTTGCAACTATGGGAAATTATAATATGAATAACTGAAACAAATACAATAAAACATACCTTATGATGTAGGTAACCTAATATATGTAGATACCTACAATAATGTAAACAATAAGTGTCAGAAAACAAGTCTCCAACTAACCTGTGTTACAGCTGTAGCTACACCTACTCCAACAAACTGATGGTTCTGAAATAGCATACTAAACATAGCCTCAGAATACAACACTAAATTGCAAGCAACGAACCACCTGATTAACATCTCAATAGCAAGTTTCCAAGACTACATCACAACATGTATTCAACCTGAGTATGTAAATATGTAACAGGTAAAGTCCATTACATATAACAGAGAACTAACCCTCAGTCCAAAATCTTTCCAAAACAATCTTTGTATCCTGCACAATATAGATAGGCTTATAAATATCAAATACGTACGTAACCTAAAATGATGATTCTCACCTAACTTGTATGTAATACATTCATTAGCACAACAGCAGGAGGAGGCAACAGTGAAATCCTCTGAAATCATCCAACTATAGTCAAGATGGTAGAATCTCGCTGACAACACAACAGAACACCATCAGTGTTATCTGATTGAATCTATATGCCAGCGATGGACTTCTACAAAACAGAAATAACACAATATATATAGGACATAACAATGCTAAGTAATAGTTAGACTTTGAATCTATGTAATTCATTAACAACAGTCACTCAATGTTGTCATGGGTTTAAAATTAATTCTCAGGTGGTGATTTGTTGCAAACATTTCTTCACTTCATATAGTAGTTTATTGTAACAGCCACACAATGATAGTACTGATGTTAGCCAGTCAAACAGTTCCAAGTACGGCAACTTTACAGCATACACCACACAGTTGGTGTCAAACAAAAATGTAAAAATCTTTCTCACAAAGGGTCTTGTGTACATAATCCCTAGGAGTGGAGCTGAACTTCAAAGGGGCAGACAACATACACACTTTAACTCTCTGGCCCGATATAGCATTTGTCTCATCTCCTTTTTCCTATATATGCAAATGCCTGAAGTGACAAACCCAGACCTTCCAACTCACCTGCACCGCATTTAAGGCTTTTCACCTGCTCACCCGCATAAATGTATTCATCACCCGCATAAAAATAATTTCCAGCCAGAAATCGCTAATGGTTTCACTTACACAATCAGGATCTGAATTGGCATCACGTGAGACACAATTAATATGATTGTGGGTTTAAATTAAATCACGTGAGGATTTTAAAATAGTATGCTGATGGCGGGAGTTTATTGGCGATGATATTCAACCATTTCATTGGATCAACATTAGTTCACAGATGATTATTCTACTATTCTGAGTTGATATAATGATATTATAACGTATGAGCACTAAATTTGGGAGGCATTGATTGAGAAAGTACAGTTATGAGTCTTAATAGAGTCTCCAGAGTGCATTGCATAAAAGGGATACTATCTGTTGAGGAGATAAAAGACGATTCATTGTGTAAAGCATAAGCATAAAAGGACTACTACCTGTTGAGTTAAAAGATGATTCAGACTTTTGCATCACATGATATGGAACGGGATCGTCGCGGAGGATAGCAGATGGGTAAAATGATTGTAGCTCAGTCATGCAGTAGTAAATAAGCTGCAGATAACAGCAGCGTATAGGTTTAGCTAGGGGCAATGCACTTTGACAACCAATTTGTGTATGAATACTTGTTTTCAGCCCTCATGACTGTGGGCTCTGCATACACGTGGCTATAGTTACAGGTAGCTGAGGGTTAATTCACCCGCACAAAACATTTCCAAGGTTGGAAAGTCTGCAAACCACAGTATGGTGCAGCACTATAGAACGCATTCTCATACCCCTGGCTCAGTGCTAGAAAAACAGGATTAGGTGTAATAATACCATAATATATCTTTTTCATAAAACATGTGCATGCTTTTCTAGACTGCTTTCCGCTCGGTGTACAACTATTATTATTATTATTATTGGTAATACTGTGCAGACCTCTATTAGAGTATAGTGCACAGGTCACAACATACATACAATTAAATAATTGCTAGTTTTTGTTTGAACTGATCAATATCATTGGAACTAGTACAGCAAGAGCCCAACATACTTAGGTTAGAAACTTGAACTCGGTGAGAAACCGATGCCGACATTGAAATTACATTTGCAATACAGTCAGCTAACACCTCAGTACAATACTTACATGATGTTATCATTGTTCACTGGAGTTTTCGACTTTGCGTGGCCAGCCACAAAATTTGACCGAGCACAGCGGCTCTGCTAGCTACGACTAGTGACGCACGGTATAAACGCCGCATTATTACAACTCAGCTGTGTCTTCTTCCTGTTTTTCTTCTTTATTTCCAGACAACTGTCTACCCACTAGTTGATCTAATTTACAATGTCTTTTCCGCTTTAGGAAGTTCAGATCAACACAAACATACATGTAGCTACTATAGTGGATATCTTGGTATAACAACATAATTGAATTATTTAATAGGTTTTTTTGTGCATTGCTTGATATAATCTACCCTTGTATTCAATAAAATGGCAGTGAATTTTTCTTTTCAGTGGACTTTTAAAATTTTTCTAGCAACTTGCAAAATTACTTTAAGATATAACTTTAAATGAAAGCTTATCAAGTCAGATGAAGAGGCAGTCCTCCAGCCCTCAATGAAACGAGTAAAAGTGAGTGTATTTAAAGGTAAATCTTGGTGATATAATGTTTTAGGAAGAGGAGACTCCAATCTTTTCTGAAAGAGAATTGCTCCTATCAATAAACTAAATTACTTGAAGCCTAAGTTGAAAGGGGAGGCATTAGAAGCCATTTCTGGTTACCAACTTTCAAATGACAATTATGTTGCTTTTGTTGAAGTATCTCAAAAGAGGTTTGGTAACCAACAATATTATTAATCATTGATGCAAATTATCGTAATTTGTCGCATGTACCCCCTGCAACAAACCATGTACCAAAACTGAGACAGTGTTATAATTCAATTGAACGCCACCTGTGTAGTCTACATCCATTGAAAAAAGTGCTAGGTAAAAAATTTGGTAGCAATGGCTCTGACAGGAGTACAATTATGTCAATAAATGAACAGACTTGTGCTGAAGTTGCTAAGTATAGGATTGAGCCACAGATTGATCTAGATGGCAAACCTCTACACTGGTGGAGAGACCATAAATCTATTTATCCTACACTTTGTAAATTAGCTAGGAAAACTCTCTGCATTGTGGCAACATCAGTACCATCAGAAAGCCTATTTAGCATTAGTGGAAACGTCATTTCTCAAAAAAAGATCTTGCTTAACACCACAGTATGTGGAACGGTTAATTTTTCTTCACGAAAACCTTTATCCACTACACCAAGATTACAAGAGAACATTACGAAAGTGTAAATGTGTCAAGTGCATTTCTTGATTAAATTATTACAACTGTATATATAGCAAATGTTACTGTTTTAGTCTGCGTGGTGCAAACAAGGCTTTTTGTCATTCAGTGGTTTTGTATCAAAAGTAAATTATCTCCCAATTAATCGGTTAATCAATCAGTTATGAGTGCAGGCCTAGAATCCACCAAACGAAGATTATAGACCACCCGCTTCACACAAATTATACGGAATATATACCGTACGTTTTATGCCATAATATGGGAAACAGCCCATCTCTCTTTGGCTTGATCTCGCATCTTCAACTTAAGTTTTTGGTTTTCCTTGGACTGAATCACACTCTTAGTGGCAATGTACTCAGGACAGTCGTCCAACCAACGAGTTTGTATGCCATGTTTTTGCTCTATTTCTTGAATCTTCTGATCAATTCTACCTTGCATATATTTTCTTCATATTATAGACAGATGTGCTACTCTGTCAATGTGTAGTGCCACAGAGCCTGGTGATGATGTTTTAGGTGGAAGTCAACTGCAGTCAACTGGTAGTCAATTGCAGTCAACCGGTAGTCAATTGCAGTCAACCGGTAGTCAAGGTAAAGCCTCTCCTTTATCAATGCCAAGTAAGTCTACATCCTATACATCACATGTACTGATAGTTGTGTTTTAGGTGGAAGTCAACTGCAATCAACTGGTAGTCAATTGCAGTCAACCAGTAGTCAACTGCAGTCAACCGGTAGTCAAGGTAAAGCCTATACTTTATCAATGCCAAGTAAGTCTACATCCTATACATCACATGTACTGATAGTTGTGTTTTAGGTGGAAGTCGATTGCAGTCACCGGTAGTCACGGTAAAGCCTCTACTTTATCAATGCCAAGTAAGTCTACATCCTATACATCACATGTACTGATAGTTGTGTTTTAGGTGGAAGTCGATTGCAGTCAACCGGTAGCCAATTGCAGTCAACCGGTAGTCATGGTAAAGCCTCTACTTTATCAATGCCAAGTAAGTCTACATCCTATACATCACATGTACTGATAGTTGTGTTTTAGGTGGAAGTCAACTGCAGTCAACCGGTAGTCAACTGCAGTCAACCGGTAGTCAACTGCAGTCAACCGGTAGCCAATTGCAGTCAACCGGTAGTCATGGTAAAGCCTCTCCTTTATCAATGCCAAGTAAGTCTACATCCTATACAGCATTGTTCTGAGCGTTTTATGGATTTAAATCAATATGACATGTTTTTATGCTGATAAAGTCTTTAAAAGTATTTACAAATTATTTATGTCTATTATTTTGTAGCACCATGTTCACCCAATAACAGCAGTGATTCCGAAAAAGAGATGGAGGTGCAGCACTGGAGAGTACAAAGTTATCTTCAGGAAGAATATTTGAAAACTATTCGTAGCAAGGTGGGCATAAGTCACAATAATTCACAACACAAATCAGAAAATGGTATGTAAACAATGCTTTGAAGTTTGATTAAAATACCAGTTTATTATTCACGAAGAGACTGGCAGTCGAGTGTCTTAGCACTAAGAGACTCGCGGTTACCCACACCTTGGCGAGGGGCATAGCCACAATGTTCTTTTCACCGTTGGAAGACCATTTTCTAAGACAGTAAGACACTCCAAAGTAGCACCTTCGAAGTATAATCGTCTTCAGAGTCGGTGTTAGAATGATGACAAGAATAACCTCTGCTCCACCTCGGTTTTCATTGCGTCATTCTACCACCTCCTCCTCAGACGTTTAATTAATACTTTGAAGATGCTACTTTGGAGTGTCTTACTATATCTTAGGTTTATGCGTTGTAATGTGATAATGAACTAAGCATATTATTATATTGTTCGTGGGGATAAGGGATACTTAACACTGTGTTACTTAAGAAGGATTTGAACAGCACCTGCAATACACTTGTGCGGATGTCTATTCCATCCTGAACAATGTTTGTTGCCCTTCCATACTTATTATGGAATAGCTTTCCTGTTGACCATACTTCTCATGGTCAGATTCTGCTTTTTTTTAATTAGTGTAGTATATACCAATATCATTCCCGAACATGTAGACCAATGAAAACTTGCTTGTTGGATTTGAAGAAGATATGAAAATTCTCCAAAAAGTCACCCAAGGTACTCCACTGTACACTGATACCACATATTATTGTTTTTGTTGTTCACAGCATCTCCAGCCAGTCTAAGTCGTAAACCTAAGAGTTTTCTGACATATCCACCACATGTGTTACAGCAATTGTTGAAAGTTGCTAGGGAATCTACAGCAAATGTCCCTTTTTTTCGGAAGAAACGTTGACAATAGAGATCTATTGAGATTGCTATTAAATTGTTTATTCTAGTATTATGATACAAACAAGTGAAATAAAGTACACGGTAAAAATGTAATGCACAAACAGCTAACTGTACTATGTTGTGAACAGCTATGGAACTAAATGATTTACAACATTTATATGGATTGATGTGCTATATCATATGTAAAGTTGCTACTTAATAGGGATACACTGATTTTTAGGCCATGCTGTTATTTGACCATCTATTAAATAATCATCATCAAAGGGGGTGGAAAACAAAAGTGTAGTCTCAGGCAGTATCTGAGTAATTTCCAGTTTGATATAATCTTGTGGAATAGCTTTCCCATGCACACAGCTGTCTCCATCTAAAATTCTTCCCATCCCAACTATGTTAGAGTTCTTCAATAATTTAACAGATGATCCTACACTAAGTGGCTCATCATTCCTGCAACCTGAATGAGGAACAGAGCTGACTGTACGTGTGGTGTCCAAAGCGTTGTAGTATGTGTGATCATGGCTTGGAGTAGTTGCACTTGACACCTCATGATGAGGATCCACAGCAGTACTGGCACTATTGAAAAAACTATTACTTACAATAATGGTATATATAATATATATATACACACAGTCCTAAATAAGAACATATAATTATACATAGTATGATCATGATTATCAGGGAATACAAGATTTGAGGAGTTATTCATCACTCTACGGTGATTATGATGCCTTACTGAAAATGTACATGAGATGCATTGACGATTGCCATCGTATGATAGGCTTCTCATTGGCTTCTAAGTTGCTGCTTGGTTCATCACAACTATACAGCTACAGGTGTCTGCCAGATAGAATAGTTCCATACAGTATCACAATTTTTCAGCAAAATGAAGCCTTATCCACCTTAGAGCACTGGAGAAGACAGAGCCCGTAAGTGTTTAGGAGCCTAAGTGAAAATCTTTGAGTACATTACCCTATGATTTCGCACTAGAACATGCACTGCTAATTTTTCAGCTCATGATGATCTTAGTATCTATATGACTGGATTTGGAAAGCAACTCAAATCTTGCATTAAACGTTTTGAGATAATAAGTTCTAAAATCTCAAGCCTTGCTAGGGTAGTGAACACACATATGAAATTTACACAAAAGACGCATGAGTTTATTACATTGCAGAACATTTACAGTGCTTATTGGCTGCTTCTTTTCTCCTATCAAATAAGATATAGTTGAAAAGCTGAACTGTTGGATGTATGAGGGTACTGATGAAAGCCGGAATGGAACGGAACGGAATGGAATCAATAGGGGGCATGCGCCAAGTTAAAAAATCGTTTAAATAGATTGTGTACTGTTTCCAACTTTCACACAATAACTAGAATTGTGTTAGAATTAGTTCGCTTCTGCTATAAACATGCTAGAAAACATTTGCTCGATGGCTCTATTTAATGCCCACTGCAAGAATGCGTTGTACAATCGTCTAAGCTGAACAACGATCATCTAGCTAAGCTGTTAACCTATTTTTGTAAGCACTGTTAATATAACATACTGCAGTTTGCGAACTCTCGTAAATCGCTGCCAATAATGGTAGAATTATAGTCGCTTCAGAAAACCAGCGACACATGTACAAAAAGGTTTGAATACCGCTACAACATGAAAATACTACAGTAGTTTACCTCTTGGAATGGTAAGGAAGTACTGGTAAAACAGGATTAAACTAAACTGGATGGATTTTATTTACACACACCTTACCATGTGGTGGGCATTTAATAGAACTTTCGAGCGCATGATTACTAGCATGCCTATAAACAGAAACAAACTAATTCTAGCATAATTCTAGTTATTGTGTGACAGTTGGAAATAGCGCACAATCTGTTTAAAACGATTTTTAACATGGCGCGCGCCCCGATCAATTCCATTCCGTTCCGTTCCATTCCGGCTTTCATCACTACCCGATGTATGAAGTATAGTATCACAACTACTGACAGAGAAGTAAGATAGACTCCACAATGGCACAACTGAACCCCAGACACAAAGTTACAGGGCCACAGTGGCTCCTTAAGTGCTGAGATGCAGCAGAATCGGCGCATGTGTACACAACGTTTGGGTAACTGAAACAGGCCATCCACCAATGCACCACTCCAATCCAGCCCCCCACCAAGGTCAGAATTCCCTATTTGAGTCTACCACACCCCTCAGAATGCCTTCTCTCAAAAGCAGTCTCGAGAGGTTTGAGTAGCACGGATGGTTAAACAAGCAGTAAGGTATTGTGCCTATCCACTGCCAGCATTAGTTTGATTTTGCCCGATGTGTGTATATAGGGCTGGGTGGTATTGCAATTTTGGTGTTCAATATATTGTACAGATAAACTTTGCGATATATATTACCATTTATCATGATATTTGATAGCTGACTGTTTTATTAGGGTATCTTAATCTTTTGCAATAATATTGTACTTGTAAGCATCCAGCACTTGTCAACCTAGGGTTGCGTCAACCTGAAAGCTGGTAAGGAGATGCAACCTTTACACCCCACCTACATATACAAGTTAACACAACAAATATTCTACAAACCATTGTATGGATGGTTCTTCTGAAGTACCCAATTCAATATTTCCAATAGAACCTAGAAAAGCATGATGCTTTTACTATAGTAGGACAGACAAACATTTACACACATGCATTGTGCTGGAAATTCTGATGCGAGATAAATAATTTTGATGTAATTTTTAAAGACTGATAACACTTAAATTTAAAGTTTCTCTAATGTGTCAATTACATTGTGATTAAGGTAATTAAACTTTAATGTTAACTAAGAGATGGTACTACCTCCCGCAGCAGTCTTGGTTGCCCATAGCAAAGTGTTTCTTCCATCTGATGAGCAATTAGAGTTGCACTGATAATCAGTATCAGCTATTGGCCTTATTTTTGTGTATCAGTATCGGCAAGAGTAAAGAATAAAAGAAATAATAATAAAGAATAATAAAACTCTTTAAATGTTTACTCTTGGTATCGGTTAGGCAACTTGTGCAAAACAGCAGCAAATACAGATACACATAAACATATAATTATGAACACCTCAACACCGTTCAATACAAGATTGCAGTGTCAACTGTTGCACACTTGCATTCTGATATTAATTTATAGAGAGCAAATCATCAGAGAAAAGGTCTTTGTTCCTATATCAGATCGGTTTTGTTAATCGTCTTGATACTACTATTTTACCGTATGGAAGAATACTTTGGCGATCGAAAACTTTGGCAAATCAGTCCTGCATGCAGATACACCTGTATATATGGCCTAAAATATCACATCTCTTGATTTGGTGATTTATTAGATGCAATTGCAATATTACACAGCATTTATATTTATCATGTCATTGAAATCAGCTGCAGAAAATCCCAACAACACAGACTTATTGTATCGTGCAATACTGCATGTTATCATTCCTTTTATTTATCTGCACAATAAGTTATCTTATATGTATAAATTTCAAGGGGCATAATTTTGCAGATTTAGCAGTTGCCCCCAATTTTTCGTTCTCAAAAGTTAATGAAAATCAGGATTCAGTCTATGCTGTACAATAGAAAGTCAGCCATAGTATTATTATATCCTTGAAAATAAAACCACATAAATCCTGAAAATTGCCCCACTGTGAAAATTATATGCCTGAGAAATTTGTAAGTATACGGTATACAATATTGAACAGTTGATAATAATACATACATGTAACACGCAAAAGATCTTTCCTGGCAATTATTTCTTTAAGAGTAGCTTTTCCATAAGAGCCAGGAGGTTTTAAAACAACGCCTTCCGGTAGTCCTTCCATTGTGATACCATACTTTGAAATATACTTGTACGGCATTACTGCTTTGGGGTCATTAGTATATGCACCTGCACAGAAAAAATTCTATAAAAAGGTGTGAAACTGCAATACAAACTTGGTTAAGCATCAAACAAATTTGGAATTGTACATGCCTGTATTTAGTATTACAATTGCCATTCATCACTTGTCTATGTGGAGTGTAGGTCAGCTGTGAATCTAGTCACAATACTCACAATTTGGTAATGGATATATGTGTATATTTCCTGGGTTATTCAGGCGTTAATCAGAAACCGATGCTCTTCATCTGCATGTTGTAATGCAACACCTTTTTCTACATTTACTACATTATCTACTCTCTCACAGCTACTTATCTGTATGAAATTACCAATCACATAAGTTCACCTTACAACTAGAAAGATTAAAAAGTAATCATATAACTTATATGCAATGGTTTTCAATGATCAATCCCATAGATATCTTTGAACTTGCAGGAACATCAAAGTCATGAGCAAATTACTTTCTGGTTGACTAACTGATTTGGTACTGGGAAAGGCAGCATATGCTGATGTCTTCCCAGGGAGTTGATTACAGCTCCAAAACAGAGTACATAATGGTATAGTACAAGTAGGCAGTCATGGCTCTCTTCTGAATAGCCATACAAGAAGGGAGTGATATACTAATCACAATTTTAAATCAGTTGTATCAGCTGATCTCCATCTGCTTAACATGTCACTATAGTCTGGTGCACACATCCGGCACCTTCAACCGCTCATTTTTTCCGTGTTTTTGAGTGCTTAAAAGAGGGTCAGCTGCACCAGACTAATTGTCATCCTGCATACAGAACACTCATAGATTTACAGCTTAAAAACCACATTTACACTGTATGTATCGCTGGCATACGTACATGTGGATGTACCATAAATGTGGAAAATCTGGCGGTGAATTTAATTGGCAGTTTAGCAATTTCGGTGTTGACCAAATGATGCCAACATTGCAGTCTTAATAATACTAAGAATATAGCATTTTGAAAATTAAAATGACACCAATAGCTAAAATGGTGCAAAACGCCAAATTTTTAGCTCGTCAATATTCCCACTCATACAGTAATGTATACTCAATCAATTACCACACATCCATACCATAGCACTTATTAAATATATCTTGGACAGCTGTCCTCAATGGTTCAGCAGAGTTAGCTTGCTTAGCATTTGTAGATGGGAGTGAGTTATCTATTGTACAGTGCAGTCAATGCAATACAAAATATATTTTACCTACCAGTGCAGTGTTGCAGTGAAGCAATGTACCCCAAAAAAGAATGTGGTATGTGTGAACGTGACTTTAGCAAAAAATCACAGCCAGCGTTTGTACCACCAGTAATGTGGTTGCCTTCATGCACAGCCACAAAAACAAAGTCAAAACCATCTATCTTGTTTCCATGCTCAACCTACACAGAACAAACATTATGTAATATAGAATGTTACCGTTTGACCCAACATGAAAAACAGTATGAATTTAAAGGCTAAATTAATGGTACCTATACAATGGCTGATCTCTAGTGAATCATGTATACACCTACAGGTGTATGCAACTGTATGAAACAACCACCTGTCCATTATAAAATTTTAAAATAATTTTCATTTTTATACTTTTGGATAATGCATGGGCAAACGTACAACAAACCTCAACTAGCAGTTATAAGACAAAACCATTGTGGACCATTATCACGGTATTATAGATTTGTAAGTGGTTCTGTGTACAGTACTTCAGTCATACTTGCATAGGCTTGTGAGCAATATGCAAGATTTAGGTAAGGCACAGTCTCAAGACAATTTATATATAGTCCCAGTGATATTTTATATAAACCCACTCCATTACATACTATAATGTGAATAGAACAGCTGGAAATGGTTAGCTAAAGATTAACTACATTCATATATACTATTATGGTAGTAAAAGTTGTGATTAGTTTGTGAATATGTCAGGCACAAAAAATTGTAAACAATCCTACGATGACACTTCTATCCCATGCCCGGTCATCAAAGAGCCTTGGGTGCAATTTCTAGTTTGCCACCAGTGTTCCTCATGTGTAAGTGCAGTGGAACCTCAGTTATCCGAACTCCTTGGGACCAGGGGTGGTCCATAAGTCTGAAAAGTCTCTACCTCTGAAACTGTATAAATAACCTTAGTATTTTTAATACCCTAATACAACAGTCACAACTCAGATAGAGCAATCATCTCCGTAGTTCGGTTAACCGAGAATCTGGATAAGTGGGGTTCGAATAACTGAGGTTCCACTATTTTAATCTGATAAACATATAGCAAAAAGGCTAAGAAAGAAAAGTTTACTAACTATAGTAGCTTGTCAGCAATAGGGAGACCAGTGTATATAATTGCTGTGGCATTCTTTAGCCAAGAGCTAGAAACTTAGTTAACCTCAGAAATCAAGGTACTATGGCCTCCACATCTACATGTTGTAACACACCTTCAGCTTTACACATACCTGTTATACAACACAACTTCAGTTCACTTTTAAACAAGTTAGTAGTTGTGTGAGGCTTCAGACTTGCTGTGGTATTAAAAGATTACATTGCTTTATGTGGGGAGGTATAACTGCAAAATCCTTGATCCGAGCTTACTTTGATTTACTTTGATAAACTTAAACTTAGATTTACTTTGACTAGTTTGATTTACTAAAATAATTTACTTTGAAGATGAGCTTTGTGGGATAGAAGCACTATTTTATCTAGTAGAGATTTCCTTTCGAATTTACTCCTGTGGCTACAGCTCTTCACACAATAACTTACCAGTAAACTGAGCGAATCACGCAACTTTTTCACCTCCATCTTGATGTCAACAGCCTTGTCTTCACTGTTCATGGCTGCTGCTGCTTCATTATACCTATCCTTTTCATCACTTGATAAAGACTTCCACTTCCTTGAAGCTGCTGCATTCTTTTCCCCCAAAGAAGAAAGTATCTTGCACTCTACATTAAAATTGGTTGCTGTAACTGTTACAAATTAAATGCTAACCTGCAGAAGCCATATACTCTGCATGGTGTACATTGGAACCAGATATGGCACGTTTTTTTTGCATCAATTTGTAGGTACCATCTGGGTTTGGTCGCTTTCCTGATGATTCCTTGTTCATTTTCTGCACAAAATGTATGCACAAAATGTATGCACAAAATGTATGTTGGGTCAAGCACATATATATTACAATAGAATTACAAAACAAAAGTATCTTGCAAACATTGGTATCTAAGCTATTAGTTTCTTGCAGATAATTATATCTAATCCAAAACAGCCAAGCTGTAAAAAAAGTGTGCGGCCCTCAGAAAGGCTATGGTGAAAAAAGATGTGAAATCCAAGGTGGCGGCCAAGAAATGGCTGTGATGGTAGGTTAATGGTAAAAATTTTAATAATGACAATTTAGGTAAATTTTGTGAAGCGGCACAAAAATTCACCTGAATTGTCATTATTAAAATTTTTACCATTAACCTACCATCACAGCCATTTCTTGGCCGCCACCTTGGATTTCACATCTTTTTTCACCATAGCCTTTCTGAGGGCCGCACACTTTTTTTACAGCTTGGCTGTTTTGGATTAGATTTCATTTCTTTTTGTATTTGTATACCCCAAAGCCGGCCTATGGCCAGCTTTGGGACTTTTTTAACCTATGTTTTTTTCTTTACTACAGGAAGAAGAAAATATGAAGTAGATGTACTTTAAATATTTTATCAGTAAATGTACAAATTATATATACTGTATAATACATATGTGACCGGATTTGCAAAAAGGGGTCTTCCACACACATCCAATTTTCCAACTTTGACAATTGATAACTTCAGATTGGAAAGAGTTATTGCCTTGAATTTTGGACAGTGGTAAGCACCACTATAGCTGAATACGTGGTGCAATTTTCAGGTTAATATGTTACTTGAACACTGAGTTATGGTCTCCAACGGTTACGGAATTGGATGTGTGTGGAAGATCCCTTTTCGCAAATCCGGTCACATAATATTATATTGATTACAGAAATCTCCATGGTGGTTTCTTTGTAACTGAACACTCTACAAGGTGACTTCTTCTAATTGTTCTCTCTACAGGGTGAATTGTTTGTAGCTGAACGATCTACAAGGTAACTTCTTCTAGCTGATCTCTCTACAGGGTGATGTGTTTGTAGCTGAATTCTGTAGAGGTGATTTGTTTGCAGCTGAGCTCTTTACAGAATGGTTTCTTTGTAGCTGAACTCTCTAAAAGGTAACTTCTTCTAACTGATCTTTCTACAGGGCAATTTGTTTCTGGCAGAATTTTCTACAGGGTGATTTCTTTGCAGCTGAACTCTCTACATGGTGGTTTCTTTGTAGCTGAACTCTCTACAAGGTAATTTCTTCTAGCTGATCTCTCTACAGGGAGATTTGTTTGTAGCTGAACTATCTACAAGGTAACTTCTTATAGCTGATCTCTCTACAGGGTGATTTGTTCGTAGTTGAATTCTGTACAGGTGATTTGTTTGCAGCTGAGCTCTTTACAAAATGGTTTCTTTGTAGCTGAACTTTCTCCAAGGTAATTTCTTCTAACTGATCTTTCTACAGGGTGATTTGTTTGTAGCTGAACTATCTACAAGGTAATTTCTTCTAGCTGATCTCTCTACAGGGTGATTTGTTTGTAGCTGAATTCTGTACAAGTGATTTGTTTGCAGCTGAGCTCTTTACAGAATGATTTCTTTGTAGCTGAACTCTCTACAGGGTGATTTGTTTGTAGCTGAAATCCCTACAAGGTAACTTCTTCTAGCTGATCTTTCTACAGGGCGATTTGTTTGTAGCTGAGTTCTCTACAGGGTGTTTGTTTGCAGCTGAATTCTCTACATGGTGGTTTCTTTATAGCTGAACTCTCTACAAGGTGACTTCTTCTAGCTGATCTCTCTACAGGGTGATTTGTTTGTAGTTGAACTCTCTACAGGCGATACTCCTAGGTGATCTCTCTACAGGATTCCTTGTTTCTAACTGAACTCTCAACAGGGTGATCTGTTCATAGCTGAACTTTCTACTGGGTGATTTGTTTGCAGCTGAACTCTCTAAATGGTGGTTTCTTTGTAGCTGAACTCTCTACAACGTGACTTCTTCTAGCTGAACTCTCTACAAGGTGACTTGTTTCTAGCTGATCTCTCTACAGGGTGACTTGTTTCTAGCTGAACTCTCTACAGGTGATTTGTTTGTAGCTGAACTCTCTACATGGTGGTTTCGTTGTAGCTGAACTCTCTACAAGGTAACTTCATCTAGCTGATCTTTTTACACTGGATATTTGTTTGTAGCTGAGTTCTCTACAGGGTGATTTGTTTGCAGCTGAACTCTACATGGTAGTTTCTTTGTAGCTCTACAATGTGACTTCTTCTAGCTGAACTCTCTACAGGGTGACTTGTTTCTAGCTGAACTCTCTACAGGTGATTTGTTTGCAGCTGAACTCTCTACATGGTTTATTTCTTTGTAACTGAACTCCCTGCAAGGTGACTTCTTCTAGCTGATCTCTCTACAGGGAGATTTGTTTGTAGCTTAACTCTCTACAGGTGATTTGTTTGCAGTTGAACTCTCTACATGATGGTTTCTTTGTAGCTGAACTCTCTACAAGGTAATTTCTTCTAGCTGATCTCTCTACAGGCCAATTTGTTTGTAGCTGAACTCTCTACATGATGGTTTCTTTGTAGCTGAACTCTCTACAAAGTGATTTCTTCTATAGCTGATCTTTCTACAGGGTGATTTGTTTGTAGTTGAACTCTCTCATGATAGTTTCTTTGTAGCTGAACTCTCTACAAGGTGATTTCTTCTATAGCTGATCTTTCTACAGGGTGATTTGTTTGTACCTGAACTATCTACATGATGGTTTCTTTGTAGCTGAACTCTCTACAAGGTAACTTCTTCTAGCTGATCTCTCTACAAGACAATTTGTTTGTACCTGAACTCTCACATGATTGCTTCTTTGAAGCTGAACTCTCTACAAGGTGATTTCTTCTAGCTGATCTTTCTATAGGGTGATTTGTTTGTAGCAGAACTCTCTACAAGGAAACTTCTAGCTGATCTCTCTACAGGGAGATTTGTTTGTAGCTGAACTCTCTATACATGATTTGTTTGCAGCTGAATTCTCTACATGACGGTTTCTTTGTAGCTGAACTCTCTACAAGGTAACTTCTTCTAGCTGATCTCTTTCCAGGGTGAATTGTTTGTAGCTGAACGATCTACAAGGTAACTTCTTCTAACTGATCTCTCTACAGGGTGATTTGTCTGTAGCTGAACTCTCTACAAGGAAACCTCTTTTAACTGAGTTCTGTACAGGGTGAATTGTTTGTAGCTGAACTATCTACAAGGTAACTTCTTCTAGCTGATCTCTCTACAGGATGATTTGTTTGTAGCTGAACTATCTACAAGGTAACTTCTTCTAGCTGATCTCTCTACAGGGTGATTTGTTTGTAGCTGAATTCTGTATAGGTGATTTGTTTGCAGCTGAGCTCTTTACAGAATGGTTTCTTTGTAGCTGAACTCTCTACAAGGTAACTTCTTCTAGCTGATGTATCTACAGGGTCACTAGTTTGTAGCTGAATTCTCTACATGGTGGTTTCTTTGTAACTGAACTATCTATAAGGTGACATCTTCTAGCTGATCTTTCAACAGGGTGATTTGTTTGTAACTGAACTCTCTACAAGAAAACTTCTTCTAACTGATGTCTGAACAGGGTGAATTGTTTGTAGCTGAACTCTCTACAGGGTGATTTGTTTGTAGCTGATCTCTATACAGGTTACTTATTTCTAACTGATCTCTTGAATTCTGTTCAGGGTGACTGCTCTATTAGGATGACTGCTCTATTAGAGTTGGATTTCGTGTTATAACTCCGTGGCTTTAAGTCTGATTTTTCTACACCATTGAAGAGCCTTTCTAAGATGATAACTCCATCTGTACAGCAATTTTCAAAGCATTACCCCAAGTGGTTTATCTGGTAGGCGTGGCAAGCATAATAAGAATAATAAAAATTAGCTAATCTCGATTGCGTAATTGTTACACACTGTTGATTGTTTCGCTGTATCTTCCTGGTTTTTAGCTCGATTTCTTTCAAACCACAAAAGGTTTGAGGTTCAATAGTTAACCTATTCACCCACCGATTTTCAGCTTCTTCCCATACGTGGTTTACCCTGTAGGCGTGACAACATATTGGTGTTATTTTTCGTGCATAATCGCTCATAACTCTTTGCCTGTTTATGGTATTCCAGCCAAAGTTGGTACAGAGATGCGCCTTTATACCCCCCTTCTGTGTGCCAAATTTCAAGGCAATCGGATAACGCGTTCGCGTCTTATAGCAGTTTTTGTAAGTGTGCGAAAAGAGGAAGAAAAATAAGAAGAAAAAAAAAACGAAGAAACTAAGCCAATTTTTGAAGTCGCATATCTCAGGAATGCCTGAAGCGATTTCGCTCAAATTTGGAATGTGGAGTACTGAAGTTGGAGGGAATGTACACAGCAAAATTTGTCTTGTTTCATCAAGGCAGCACAGAGCTACGGAGGTGTGAAAATTGCGTTTTCTTTCTTCCTGTCAATATACTCACGGGGTTGCGCGCCGGCTTCTTGGGCCGCACGACACACTACCGTGTGTCTTGATGCTGAAGAGTTGTGGACTTGCAGTATATAGTAACCCACAGCTGAAACATGAAGCTAGACTAATGGGAGCTCTTGAATAGTTTTCCATGTGCATTACAGCTTAGATAATACACATCCCTATGGATGTGAAAATAATAAGCACCACCTGACCTAGGCTAGTTTTGCGCCCCTAGAGAAATGATTGCCACATTTGTTTCCACATTCTCTTGATTATAAAATGTTTTGAATGGTCCTGAAAATTTTGTCTATTCATTACAAAGTGTACTGATACTGATTTTAAGCAGCTGCTTATTTCGGTGGGTTGTTATGGATGATGATAAAAACTGGTAGTAAAAATCACAACACCAAATGATTCAAACTACAGATTGGTTCACACCTTAAACTAAAAGAGCACATGAAAACTGTTAGTTCTTTATAGTACTTGTCTGAAAACTTGGAAACAAAATGGCTGGTCAGGAATCTAACTTGAAACCTAACCTATGTCTGCAGCGGAAACATTTTAGTCATAGGTGATATATAGCATATATTAATGACTACATTCTCTAGATCAGTTATAACGAGGATATACCAGGAAGTGAAGGAACAAGTCGTGTCTAAAGTAGAAGATTTGAGGCAGATGAAGACCAAAGTGGCACTAACAACAGATATGTGGACATTGGAAGTGAATGAAACTTACCTTGGGGTAAGCTGTCATTATTTAACGCAAGATTTTGAGCTGGTGTCTGTGTGTCTTGCTGTTGAACATTTTTCTGGACGACACACAGGTGTGAATATAGCTTCAGGTATAAGGCATATACTCAGCAATTATGCCATTGATCAGTCGACGGTGTCTGCAGTTATAGCTCATAACGCTGCAAACATGGATTTAGCTCTACGGTTTGGAGAATGGAGAAGCAAGCACTGTTTTGGTCATACCCTTCAGTTAGCTATATCTGATGGCTTGAAGATGTCTCCAGCTGTGCTGGACATAATAAAGTCTGCCAAAGCCATTGTAGCATTTTTCCACCGTTCCATTAAAGCAACCGAAAAGCTGAAAGAATTGCAAGCTCAGTTGAAGCTATCTGCCCAGAAGATTATCACAGATTGCCCAACATGTTGGAATAGTACGTATTATATGCTCCAAAGGCTGTTGGAGCAAAAGGCTGCTATCACTGTGATGTGCAGCTCAACTGGAGGTCCGCAAGCAAGCTTATCGGTTTCAGAATGGTCCATGCTGGAGGAACTTGTGCAAATACTAAAGCCTCTGGAGGAAGCTACCAGAGAGCTTAGTGTGGAACAAACCGTGTCCTCCAACAAAGTAATCCCTTTGTTAAACACTATTTTACACGAATTGCAAAAACATGTTGTGGATGATGACAAAACACAAGTCCCAGAGAGCCAGGACAGCAGTGCTCCTATGTCAGAAGACTGCCAGCAAGTGGTTTCGGGATTGATTAACTTAATAGAAACAAGATGGATTAATTATGAAAATGATGAGATTTATTCTGTTAGCACACTGATGGATCCACAATTTAAGGAAGTATCCTTTAGTGCATCCGCACTAGACAGAGTCAAGAAGCTGTTACTTACCTTGATGAAGAGAGTGATCATGAATTCAGATGAAGCTCACAGCAGTGCAGCATGTGTGATAAGTGATGATGAAGATGCTCGAACTGAAAAGAAAAGTCTCTGGGATAGTTTCGAGGAAGAGATAAAAAAGAAAAGGGCTAGCCATCAATCAACAACTCAGCTCAACAAAGATGAACACGAATTAGCCTTGTACTTGAGTGCTCCTTACATTGACAGGAAGGCTATTTATGATGGCCAGTTGTGGAGTGAATTCCTTTCAAGTGATTGTTATAACTTCCTTAAATCCCCCCATTGTTTTTATTAACACTGAATACGGACTGGTTCCAGCAGTTTGAGAGAACGACTTACAGAGTTGGTGTCCTTTATCTAACAATTCAAACCTTCCCAGACGCATGCGTTACAGAATGGAGAACATCATCATTGTTGGCATTATTCCTGGACCTAAGGAACCCAAGAAGCACATGAATTCATTTCTCTCGTCATTAGTTTGTGAATTACAAGAAGCATGGGAGACAGGGTTTCCTGTTACAGTACATGGTTGTTCTATAAACATTAAGGTAGCATTGAGTTGTGTTGCGTGTGACATTCCTGCAACAAAGAAAATTTGTGGTTTCCTGTCACATTCAGCTAAGTTAGGATGCAATAAATGCCTAAAAGAATTTCCAGCCACATCACCTGGTTGCCATGATTATTCTGCTCACCTATATATCAAACAGTTTTGTGCTAAATTTCAATCTCTGTATGGAAATGGTCAATGCACAATTAATATGCACCTCCACCTCCATCTTCGACAAATATTCATGGACTTTGGTCCTCCTTATTATTATTATTATTATTTATCTGATTTGTCAAAAAAGACAGGGTGACACCAAAAGGCAGAGCCTGTACAAGGGTGTTTCCCTAGAAGATACAAAACCAAAAACGGAGGGGACAAATACAGAGAAAACACAGCTACAAAAACCAAGAAAGAACACATACACATATAAATTAATTACAACCAGACAGTTTATACACAGCTTGGCAAAACTTAGATGAGCTGAGATCAAATACATCACACGATAGAGTGTTCCATAAGAAAACAGTGTTCACAAAGAAAGAATGTCTATAAGAATTGATAGAAGACTATAGCAGAACAAGGGTGAGCGGATGCGCTCGGGTACAAGATGGATGTATTGAAATTACAGTAATTTGATAGCTTCAAAGAATCGTACCTACCTTTTAGGATGTCATAAAGCATAGCCACACTCAAATAATTCCTTCGAGATGACAGTGTTGGCCAGTGTTGGCCAGTGTAACTCTTGTAACAAACATTAGAAGATTTATTCCAACACTTATGTAATGGTGACCAACAACTTCCACACGCCCAACGTGCAGCACGTCGTTGGACAGATTCCACTGTGGACTTATTAGAAACAGTGTGAGAATTCCACACAGTGCAAACGTACTCTAGTGAAGGTCGCACTAAAGACTTATAGACCATGGATTTGGCCTCAGTTGTAGCACCCCATAAAGTATGACGTAGAAAATTCAAGGACTTGCTGGCTTTGGCTGCAACATACTTGCAGTGGTGTGACCATGACAAATTTGATTGAAAGAAAACTCCCAAATATTTCACAGAGGATTTCCAGGATAGAAGAGAGTGGTTTATGAAATAATCATAAGATATTTTCTTACGTTTATTTGAAATAAGAAAAGCGTCACACTTGGATGCATTCAATCGAAGTTGCCACTTGTCTGCCCAATCACAAATGCAATCAAGATCCTCTTGTAACAATTTACAGTCAGATTCACACTTAATTTCCTTGTACAAGGTGACATCATCTGTGTAGAGTTTCAATTTAGAGTGCTTGACAACACTGTGCAAATCGTCAATATATAGTAAAGACAAGGGGCCTAAAACAGACCCTTGAGGAACTCCTGATTTAACACTTAACAATCCGAATAAGCACCATTCACAACAACACGTTGTCATTTGTGTGTTAAAAAGGAACGTATCCACTGCAGTAGCTTACCATCAATACCCAATAACTGTAGTTTAAGAAGATGCTCGTGGGCCACGGAGTCAAAGGCCTTAGCAAAATCTAGCAAGACACAATGTACACTACTACGTAGTTCCAAACATAGACTCCAATCATGTACAGCAGACAAGAGTAATGATACTGTTGAACGACGGGAACAAAAACCAAACTGTGCATCACTTAAGGTTACGGTATAGTCACGGGCAATCATTCAAAATTTAGAATGCCTATCGATTCTTTTTGAGAAGACCATAAAACCAGTCTAGCAGCATGAAAAGTTTCAAATGAAGGTGAAGCCCTTCATATTTAATGCTTTTATGTAGCTACAGTTTAGTTTGAGGCAGGTGGAACACTACAATTGTTGTAGTAACACAAGTAAGCCGCTCAGTTCCAGCTGTCACTACCATGTTTTTCCGCCGCCAAATACAGCAAAAGCTGTAGGCTGTATTGGCATTTCTAGGGCATAGTGATACTGTATATTAAATTTATTAGGTCCTGTGGAAGCATTTTTGGCGTGTTTCTTCCCAGTGACTCAGATACAAGCCTTCAAAGAGCTTGTTTCACTCGAAAAACTACTAAAACTTCAATAAAACGTCTATACAACCAGTAACTTAAAAAATCGCTTCCACAGGACCTAGATATTTTAGTTGTTTAAGCACTTGTGGTGAAATTATAAGGATTCAGTAATCTGTTAGTCTGGTTTTTGGCGGCGCGTTTTTATAAAACATCGCTCTGCTGTGGTCCACACACCCAAGAACAGTCGTTGTTCTGTAGTAAAAACAAACAAGCACAATTAGTTGTATTGCTAACACAACACAGTTGTTGAAATTATTTATCCCTGCTTGGGTTAAAGCAGGTTTTGTAATTTGTTCCGCCCACGCATTTTAAAACTATTCCGTAACCTTAAGCGATTTGATTTTTCCAGAACTTCTGTTAGTTTCCTACAAATAATTCTCTCCATAATCTTCACCACAATAGATGTTAAGCTGATGGGTCTGTAATTTGCTGCAACTCGACGATCTCCTTTTTTGTGAATAGGTACAACGTTTGCTGTAGTCCAATCTTTGGGAAGTAAACCCATTGACATACTTTGATTAAACAAATTACATAGGGACTAACATATAAAATCAGCACTTCTTTTTAATATCTGCGGAGTTAATAAATCAGGACCACAAGCTTTATTAAGATTTAATTGTAATAATTCTTGATAGACATCTTGAGTAGTAAAGGTAATTGATTCGACAATAGATGATAATTTACTAGCGGTTCTCAAAGAACTTAAATCAGAACAATCTTCATCAGTAAAAACAGAATAGAAGTACTTGTTGAACACATCTGCTCTAGCACGGTCATTTGTAACAGTAGTATCACCATTAAAAATTGGGGGTAATGACATACGATAACGTCTAATAGATGTCACCCACTGCCAGAATTTTTTGGCTGCAGTACGAAAACAGTTAGAAAGTGTAATAGCTTTAATCTTGGTTTCATTTCTTGTTTTGGATCGCACTAAATTACTAATATAGCAATACTTAGCAGTGAGATTTGGAGACCCACTTGATTTCATAGCTTTGTAAAGTTTTCGTTTCTTATGTATAAGAGAAATTGTGTCTTGACTAAACCAGTGCTTTATCTTACGACAATTCCACTTTAGTTTAGGGATAGACTCATCAATTGCTGAAAGAAAAAGATCCTTCCACATGGCCCAAGAAACTTCAATATCACCATCACAATCAATAAGGTCCCATGGAACAAGTGAGAAAATTGTAGCAAAGTGCTCTTGGTCAATCTTACTATAGTCATACAAATAGCGAGGTGGAATATTCTTAGCATTCACTTCTATTTCAATAACAAAGTTAACGGCATCATGATCAGTTCCAGGGAGATTATCACAGACAGCAACTGAAAAAACATTACTAAAACAATATCTAAAATGTTATTTGTTAAAACAATATCTAAAATGTTATCACGGCGAGTACTAGTAGACACCAACTGAGTAAGGAAACAGTCAGACACTATATCACAAAACATGGTGGTAGCTGGAGTCCGAATTGAAGGTGATATAATAGACCAGTCAATGTCCGGACATTGAACCTGGTGCTTTGCGTTTAAACGCTACAACGGCATTCTTGGGTCATACCACACTAACAAAAAGGAAATAGAAAAACAATTAATGAAAAAGTTTTCTCAAGCACAGAAACTTTTCAGCATGGAACTTCCTTTTGATTCAGATATTTTACCTCATCAATATTGCAATGAAAATGAATCTCACTGCATTAGCACTGTTCACCTGATGACCGTGGCATAGGAGCAATTGAGGAACATTGACAGTTTTAGTTGCAATGGAGTTAGTGGTGTTGCTTCAGTTCCACTCTATTATGACCGTGTATTCACAGAAACAGAGTTACAGTGGTTAAAGTGCATCTACATGCAACTTTATCCTTAGTTTACTAATTTGCAAGTTTCACTAGTTTATAAAAAGTGTGGATGTATGTATCTTACTGGTGATTTGATTGGCTCAGAAATGCTTGGAACAAATAGTGTCACATCTTCTGTAATAACCGCATTTTGGCCTGGTAAAGGTAGTAATTTACAAAATATAGATTACAGCTAAAAGCAGGTAGGTGTCATTTAGTATTTTATAATTCACTACTTCTCTAGTGCTGAAGTTGATAAGTCAAGGCAAATTTTTGCTTATGTCAAACGGAAGCAATCCCACAGACACCAAATTCATTTTGGAAAATCTGCAATTGTTTGTGAGCATCTCTTTGAGACAACTGACGCATGTTGCTTCTTGCCAGTGCAAAAAATTGCCAATAGACGTGCATATGCAGTTATGCCAGTGTCGTTTATGGATATTACTCAAAGTGTGTTTGTAGTGTGTCCTGTAAATTTGAATTACATGTAATAAGTGTAATGGCAATGTTCATTATAATATCCTTTTGTTCAGTTAACAATCCAACTGTTTATTATCTAAAATATATGGGGTTATGATGAGATACTGTAAGCACACACATTAGGGCTGAGCGATAATACTGTTTTAGCAATATATCGCGATATTTTGAAAGTATTGATATCGCGATATTTTGTTATTAACTATCATGATACCATGCCTGTACACTACTGTCATTAAAAATCCATTTGTTATGCAGTACTAGGCTAAGAATCCTTGTAAATGATAAAGTCCACCCATCTGGTTTCCCCTGCAGAGAGGTGTGAACACCATAACAACCTCAAAGCATGTGTTACAATAACTGTTACTGTAAACAAGGATGATAGTGGCTAGTTTGCTATCACCTATAAGGACTTCCTGCAGGAATGCTGAGCAATATGCAATGTAGCACCAGCTATGATTGACTTATTTGTAAGTATCGTGAACTATTCAGTATCGTGAATAGTGGCTTTAGTATCGATCGTGATACTAACTCCTACAGAGTCTGCCATCTCCTGGGTAACAGGAGACACTGATCAATAATTTGTAGTAATCCATCTTCACAAATTTTGTTTTCTTTAGTGATATCAGGTAGTGGAAAATTTTCACTCATTAATTTTGGCACATACTTTTCAGAATAGTTAGGAACCAGATAGCACTACAGGCTTGGTGTCTCCTAGACTTAAATCATACAGTACGACAGTAGGGAGCACAGAGGAGTAAGGGTGGCCCACAAAATAACATCACCCAAAAACCAGCCTCAATTTTCCATGATGACAATGAGGCAGTATTGGTTAGGTAAAACTAGCGTTTGGATCAACCCAAAACACTTTCAATGAGTTGCTATGGAAAACTGTGACCTAATGTTAGAAAACCGTCAATAGTACTTTTGTAATAAAACCCATTAAAACCAATGGGTAAAAACATGCAAGCTCCAGAAAAAATTTACGCAAATTTTTATTGCCTTGCTGGTCAGTGAATTGACACTCCAGTGGATAAATCCTTGGCATCATCATGTTCTCTATTCATAGTGAGTTCAAAAATCCTTGTTCATCTTCATAAACAGGTGGATTTACAGACGTTAGTTTATGTTGCGATGATGATAGAATTTGATGATCTTTCTTCAATGAATTTGTCTTCCTTCCGGGTCACAGACAAATACCTTTGGCAAAAACTATACCTTGGTAGATTTACAATTTCATGGCAAATACAATGAGCATAGATTCAATTCCGTACACCATAGTATCAGTAAGTTATGATGGTTTATGTAAGGGCCTGTAGATTATTTTCTTGATGTCTCTGTACATACATACTGTTGTCCGGCTGTCTACTGCTGTATTTCCTACACTGCTTAACTCATGAAGCTGAAACTTAGCCAATCCATTCCTGTGTCCCTGTAGACAACAAAGAAACAATAAAACAAAAATTTGCGTATATGGACGGTTTTCTAAAGTTAGGTCACAATGTTTATTTAACAGAATTTTCTACTGAATGATGCCTTCAGACAAGCATAACTCGATAACGGTTAAGGCTATGTGCTTGATTTTTTCACTCTTTGATACCACTTCAGCCTGAGAGTTGCGTGCAGTACGTACAATGCATTTTTGATGGACTTACCAGTTGTCCTCCTTTGTGTCCCATTCATCTGCTGACAGCAAAAAGTGTCGATTTGGTGGTAGCATGTGATGGCTTCTCTTCGTAATGGAAATCATCCATATTTTTCATAGTGGCTATTTTGATTGCAGAAGTGCTTTTAGAACAGTTCTTGATTCATACTGCTGTATAACAGGTTGAACATAGCTGACAACGAAGCATATTGGATGCTTCACTTTTCAGATGATATTTGATATAATTGGGATGCGTGATGCCATTTCTTTCTTTCGGTATGAGTGAATTGCAGAAGTGCTTTTCGAACTGTTCTTGATTCGAAATGCTTAATGAAGCATAAAAGATACTTCCCTTTTCTGAAAATATTGATATAGCTGGGGCTTGCGGGGCTATTTCAGATGTGGTATGCATGGAATTAGCATAAGAACACTGTTGATAGGGGTTCTGTGTAGATACTGAGAAGCGAACAAGCAGGAAATCACTGAAAACTGTTCCAGGTTTGTATAGCAGCCTTTAGTTAGCTGCAACTACACATTGTATGGTCCTTTTTAGGTGGAATCAACTGATGCCTGGATAAGGGAGGACTTTTTGCAGGGGAAGCTGTTTACTTCCTGAGCTATAAAAAATAAATCAGACCTTATGAACATTAGACAAATGTATGTTGAAGTAACAGAATCCACTACAAATGTCATGCGAAGTAGTATGCAGCCAGTGTGGTGCAGAGCATACTGTGGTAACAGCAGAAGGATTTGAATCCTTTTGGTAGGACTCTCTGTAAAGACAACCTTACCTTAAGGGGGAACACAATTTTACGTCCATAATGTGAACCATTACTATTATCTTCTTTGCTAAATTGGTCCCACCCTTGCCGAAAGTAGTATGGTCAAAATTGTGTGAATACAACCTTTTCTTGTTATAATTCTTAGACAAAAATTTGAAAGCATCAAACCTATATGGAATTGTAAAATGTGTGTGTTTGGTGCAGTAAGCTTTTAATGACCTATCTAATTCAATACGTAATAGAGCTACATACTCCCTAACTATGTCATCCTCGGGACTCCGATGATTGTAAGCCCTGCATGAGTATAATAAAAATTCATACTATAGACGTGTTCAACAAGCAGGTGTGGTCACCTTTATTTTTTGTTTACATGACTTTTACTTTGTGTATAGCTGGGTTGTGGCCTGTGACCATTTGGATTGAGCTGTTGCCATGTAGTGGTCATGCTTAATTATCTTGCCTTCATGTTCTTAAGCCGCAATTATGTGCAGCTATATACTTACTCTCTAGTGTACTTGATATTGACTGGGTTTAAAATGGTAGATCTGATCTCTGACTAGTTGTATATGATAGTGTCATGTTTTGGTATATCTCATCAAGGCAGCCAGTATCCTCACAGCACACCAACACAGCATAGCGGCAGGCACAACAGAACCACTTTTCAACACAGAATCTTGTTTATAGCCAACACTCCAGTTCACCATTAACCACAAGTCTGAAGTTGCATGGAAACATAATCATAATGTGAACTCCTTTTAAAGTGCAACAAATGATGTTATTTTAAATTCTGCTCAAGCCAACCACCACTTTAGTTACCAGTCCAAGAACAAAACTAGAATGCTATTGATAGTCTCCCATGGCCAGATCTCTTTTTCTTAATTCTTAGTTGAGGAAAAGTGTTTGATCAGTCTCCCATGGCCAGATCTCTTTTTCTTAATTCTTAGTTGAGGAAAAGTGTTTGATCCACATACCGTGACACTTCAAGTATAGTAATTTTTTGCAAAGTACAAAAGTAGTCGCTTCCTTCATAGAATATACAGTGGAAGTATAATATGGCAGTAGTATATACAGTATGACAATATACAATAGGTTTACTGTTTAATTTTATCGAAAAACTAGTCTAACGCAAAATCTACGTAAGAAGCAGCTTCTGGCCTATCATGGATCTGTAAAGGAACTTAAGTGGTAAATTTCATGGGTTGATCAAACTGGATACTTAAATTATAGAATCCAACATGTCCATATCCAGTGTAAGCTATTCCGTATCCTGAAAATTTATTTACATCCAAAATGAACTCGTCACTATAATAGTGCTGAGCGATAGTAACAATTTTACTATCACAATAGTTACTCATTAAATATCACGATAGTGAATACTATCCTAGTTTATGAAACACTTTGCTCTTAACAAAGTCTTAGTGTATAGCTATGATTTGCAGTCATATAGAAAGTTATTTACATGCACAGGACATTTGTTAATTAACTGTGTGGGCGGCTGATGAATATGGACTTTTGGTACAGCTTTTACAGGCCACTCCTTTGTAAGAAAGCTGGTAATACCAACTGTAAAACAGTATAGAAGGGTTGTTAATACCATTTTAATGCAGATCTGAGCTTATCATAACTATCACGATACTATTATCCCTACTATCGCGATAACGATAGTGATTTACTATCGCGATATATCACACTATCGATACTATTGCTCAGCCCAAACCATTTTTTAAATGATTAACAAAACTTGACACACAAGTCAGGACAATGTTTGCATAAGTTGGTACCGTAAACTATTGCGGTTGAAACTTTTCTTTTTCGCTTCAATAGCAAGACCCAAAACATAGTCATCATTTTTGGGATTTTGGGAAAAGGTACATTCTCATCATCATCCAGATCATAACTTCCACTACAGAGCACCAGAGAGTTTCCCAAATTGCTCTTCTCGACATAAATGTCTACACCGCCACGAAATTGACAGTATTTATTTGTCAAATTTCCAGGAATTATGGCAATTTTAATCAGCGAATTTTCTTTATTTGCACAATAATTATCAGCAAAATATTGTTGTCTGAAGACACCCTATGCATTATGATTCTGAAGTTGGTTCTTCATAACTAAAATGCCTTTTCAGCAGTCCTCTATCTGCTGCTTCCAAATCTTTTAAAAGATCTCTCTTGTAGTCTTTAGAGAGGCTATAGAATGACCAACCAACATTCTTACTTATTGTTCCAGAAGAAGGTATGTGACAGATTTGTCTCTTGTAATCACTAGGTTGAAATGATCTGAAGTGGCTTTGGAACATTCAGCAGTTTCGTCAAATTTAAAAAGGAAAATCCAAACCTTTCCCTTAACACCTTTGTCTCCAGCTCTGGGAACAAGTATCATTTTCTCTTTTAGAAGGGCTATTAAACTTTCAGTAGGAATGTATACTTTGACTGATGTTAAAATATCAGTAACTTTAGAAGTAATTGTCAACTTCAGCTTTTGACAAAAGGATGTTTGAAAAACAAACAATACAGCATTGCATTTCCAGAAAAAAATAAAACAGTTACTTAGCACAAGTTACACACATATATACTACGCATGAAACATAGAAAATGTTAGCTGATTAACGCTAGAAACGTTAAGCAAAGAAAATCCATGAAACAACAAGGGATCCTTGGGTGGTAATTAGAGGTGTGCGATGACTAATTTAGACATATATCTCGATATTTCCTTTGAACTAATCTCGATTATCTAACATATCTTGATAACTGAAACAATTATTTATTCTAATAAACTGCCAATATTGATGTCTCCCTATTTTTACTTGATTCAATAGTCAAACTAGAGATTTGTGGTTTACATTACCACCCCAGTGATCCCTTCTTGTTTTTTTCCAGTGATCCCTATTCCTTGCTTTAATTTTTTACATTTCTAGTTTATGTACTTTTTCTTGATCCATTTATGGATAAGCTCGTACCCACACACTACATACACACAAACACACACACATATAGCTACACCACAGTTTGGCAAAATAATTGGTGTCAAACATTTGAGATAATCTAAATGCCATAGCTATAGCTACATTTAGTAATTTGGAGTGCAGACCGCACTATCTGTTTAAGTAGTTTCCCCAAAGCTAGCAAGAAAGCAGCTTTCTGTTACACTGTTGTTGAGTAATGCCAAGACGATCCTGAGATATTGGGCTCTTCAGGACAGTGACAATGAAGACAATCCCTTCAATCCTCAGCTGTAGCATTACCATGTACCGTACGCAGGACGACATTTAATTTTCACAAATTCCTGTGTGATTCAATTCGTGAAATTAGCTACTGTATCTAACTGCCACTATGTCGAAAAGTATTACCAAGTTGTTTAAAACGAAGAACGAAAACAACTCTAGCCTACCACCTAATATTCTACAATCAGCACTTAGAGAAGTCAGGAAAGCTGAAGAATGCATAGAAAATACGGAGAGAATAAAGTTAAGGTTGCTAAGTTAGCTGCAGAAAATGGCACAACAAAGGCAATGAGGCATTTTAAGGAAACTAAGGAGTTCACTGATTCAAAGGAGCCTACCATTCGAGGATGGGTAAAGAAGTTGAAGGAGATTATGGTAGTGCATCCAGTCAACATACAGATCTCTTAACATGTTAGCTGAGTTGGTTGTTTTGTTTCATTTTTTATTGCAAGTACAGTGTAGCTAATAGTTATGTATTACTGTCTGTTCACATTAGGTAAACATACACAGGGAGTGTAGTGAAAACTTGGACTGAATTTTTGTAGTGATTATGTAATTGATCACGTGTACATTATGTAATTACTTTTGTGTACATTGTGTAATGCATCATGTGTGTACTGATGTGAGACATTTTGAGCTTTGTGAGAAGTGTCAGCTATCGTCCGTTGTGTGTCATCCCTCCAAATACTGAACACTTAGTGAATCTCATTGTTAAGTTACTTGATCAAATAATGGGTATAAACAGCACAATACGTATGCATAACACTTACCTGGTGTGGTTGTTGACTTTCCAATTTGCTCTATAACAACACACACAACAATCATTTTTATGAACTAGACTACTGAAGTTGATATGAACTAACCTGGTGTAGTGGTTACCATGGGTAACCGATTGTCCCCACCATGGACAGACCTCATAACTACACACAACAAAAATAATAATTATGACATTGGAAGTCAATGCGAACTAACCTGGTGTAGTGGTTACCATGGGTAACCAATCGTCCCCACCATTGAAAGACCTCATAACTACACACAATAAAAATAAGGAAGTCAATGTGAACTAACCTGGTGTAGTGGTTACCATGGGTAACCAATTGTACAGACCTCATAACTACACACAACAAAAATAATATGACTATTGGAAGTCAATGTGAACTAACCTGGTGTAGTGGTTACCATGGGTAACTGATCGTCCCCACCATGGACACACCTCATAACTACACAACAACAAAAATAATTACCTGTAATATGACTTGGAATTCAATAATGACTACACACAACAAAACAATATGACTATTAGAGTGTGAACTGACCTGGTGTAGTGGTTACTATGGGTAACAGGGTAGTCCAGTGTTGCCGCAGAAAGTCAGACTTATTCTGTAGTTATCCTGGGATGTTGTATCCTTGGACTGTCACAACCTACATTCAACTAAGTACTCTGAATGCATGAATGCCTAACTTGTGTGGAATACTCTGACATGCAAGGGATAATCGCAGGATACTCGGTTACAAGGGATCCTGGGATACTCTGACATAAACAGGATTATCCCAGGATACTCAATTACAGGGTACCCCCTTGGAAAAGTATCCACGGAATCCTGGGATACTCTGACATAGACAGGATTATCCCAGGATACTCAGAGACAGAGTACCCCCTTGGAAAAGTATCCGCGGAATCCTGGGATACTCTGACATAGACAGGATTATCCCAGGATACTCAGAGACAGGGTACCCCCTTGGAAAAGTATCCGCGGAATCCTGGGATACTCTGACATAGACAGGATTATCCCAGGATACTCTGTGATGTAAGACATGGAATTTAGTACACTCAGATGTAGTAACTAGGGTTTAGGATTCTGTAACTTTGCTGTGAACCATTTGCATTTTAATGAATAATTAGGAGGTGTGCATGCGGTTGTGTAAATCACAAAGGTATAGTAAATAAAATAAAAAGTGTGCTCTATTCATGTGCTGAGTTATACGTGAATATCGGGACATCCAAGAGAACGTTTGCTCACAAATCTCAGTGTCCACCTACAAATAATACAAATACAAAATCAGTTACACGTGCATAAAGTGCATTTTCTACAACATGTCTATAGTATCTGTACAAGTACAAAAGTAAAGCTAATTGTTTGACATAAATTCTGTAGTTTCAGAGTGAATGTTTATTACTCTATTGTATACGTATAATTTTTATTACTGTATGTCTTAAAACACCCGACATTTTTGTAACATTATGTCTCTATTTAAACAGACTGAAGCAATGTGGGTGAAATTGAACCTGCATCATACACACACTACACACTGTTTACGAATACTTGATTTGCTGTAGAAGAACAACATATACATAATATTGTGGTCTATGGGTCACAAAATATGGGTATTAAGTGCAAGGCACTTTCGAGTACTTTATTAGTTAATACTACCATGTTTCCACAATGAGTGTATATTTCTAGTCAAAAAATGTTACACTCATCAGTGACGTGGGTTATTGCATTGAGTGAATATTTTATACCACAGAATGTATTGTCTATGCATACCTTATTCAAATCTTCAAATTTGTTTGGGTCACAATTTTCTTTGCACCAAGCATCAATATGACCCTTAAAATGGAGTCTGTCAATCACAATGTTGGTCATTGCTATTCTAGTGGCTGTTTCTGTTTGGTTGTCACGTACTGGATTCATTGCGTACTTTTTCAAGTGGCATCCATCATCATAGCACACGAATTCTGCAAATAAACATCACTATCAGACACAATGCTAACTTATTACGCTATGATACAGTCTGATATATTATATTTCATTGCTATGGTGTAAACACATAGAGCTAAACCCCAAGAAAGCAGCTGAGAAAATGAAACTTTTCTCAAGAGAAATATCAGCCAGATGATTAGTGATAATGGTAAAGGTGTGAAGAGCAGACAACAGATCTCAACAGTTTTTTCATTAATTAATGACTTTTTGATGGAAAGTTTATGATGAAAACTTGTCAATTAATATAGTGTCAGACATTTAGCGACATTTTTAGTGGATCAAGCAGTATACAAATGAGCCAATTGTGCACAATTTCTCCTTGCGTTATTAAATGCTTTTGAAGGTTCACCTCAATGTGTCTATACTACAGCATCAGGAGTTCATGAACTCTTGATAGCATTACTTACGTATGTCCTTAGTAGAGCTGTTGTTCTTCTGAAGGAACGTATGTAAAAGTGCATACACTTGTGATATCGACTCTGCTCCAAACAGCTCACCGAGTAGAACAATAGTCCCGCATGGCCAAGCTCCCAACATAACACCTGTAAAAAAGAAATAAAAACTGAGATAGCAAATACTGCAATACTGCTATTAAATTATTAAAAAGAACAATTAGAACTTATCAGGTTTTTTTTTTCAACCATGACATTGAATGATTTAAAATGTGCATGTTTTGTACTTTTTATCAGCGAATTACATCTGTTATTGGATAAGTCTTTGGCGGGGGCGGGGGGTCGGACAAGCCCTTGTGCGCATGCAATAGATTTACTTATTTCTGAAAGTATTACACATAAGCTCATTGGTTTCTGTACAACGTATCAATGAATAGGATCACCAGGAATTAACAGATATTTCAATTCTATTTGATTTGTACTCTACTATGGTGTGAATCCCATGGGATAAGATAGTTCCAATATGGAGTAACAAGACTTACAGTAATGGTTACATATAACATCATAACCTTCCCACAACTCGTAGCAAATGCTAGTAAGCAACAATAATACTTTCAGTAGTGTTTTCAAATTATGTGATACATGTCCTATCCCCTTTTGTTGAAAATCATAATACACCTGACTTTTCCCATGCGGTACATGGTGGTATGCAACTACGTATTAAAGCAAAATTTTATGGTGAACTGTATAGATACAAACATACCTGCTGTTTGGTGATTAACTCGGGTGCGATCTTTCTCTGTGTTACAAGCTGTTTTGGTGCTTTCACTATTACAAAAAACCATATAAAAGCAGTTTTCATGTACAAATATTAGGAGCTAGGGTTTTAATAATGGGGTGAGCATATTTTAGAATAAATTATTAATTTGGAAGAACAAAAGGTAAATATTTCAAGTTTATTAGATTTGCAAACTGCTCAGCCAAAATTCATTGTTCCATTGGGGTTCCTGTGGGGGTTGATCATTCTAATGATTTTATTTATTATCTGATTTATTCATATAAAAGGGGTGACACCAAAAGGCTTAGGGTGTTTCCCTAAACCTTGCTACTATTCTTGCTCTGTCCACATTTGTCACACTTACGTAAACTTTTTTTTTTCTGATGTACTGTATACAGTGGTGAGTTTAATTTTAATTCAGTGAATTCACTAAACTAAAGTTACTACCAATACTGGTTAACTCCCAGTTGTTCACACTTTGCTTAGCATAATTGCGTAATGTTTGCCAAATGTACCACTTATACAGTAGTAACACAACATGCAAGGGAACGAATCTTGACTTGCTTCACACATGTGTCATCTATCCTATATACCATTATATTACAATGTAACAGCACATACCCACTGTCAGTGTCGCTAATGTCTCTGCGTGATTTTTTGGGATTTGGACTCCCACAGCTGTTAATGGAAACAGTGTGTATCGTTTGTCCTCCAGACGAGTGGGATTCAACAACGTCAGCGTTAACTGTTCTCTCGTGCTCTTCAATCAATGTGCGTGGAACATTTGATGCCGGTTCCCAATGTACTGTCGCTGCAGACTCTGTTATCTTGGCTATCTGTATATCAATATTCATGATAAAGTTGTGTGGTATGCACCTGATGATGTATATTGTGTATGACTGTATGTATATAATGGCCAGCCACTTTTATTTATGTATGTATACATATGTGTAATCAATTACGTATGCCTGTGCATTAAATATGCATATATACCTCATAAATAACACCCTGTCTTGTGGTTCTCTGTCCAATTATCATCAAATGGTTAGTTTCTGGAGATTGAGTTGTCAGAAACTTCTGGCTTATGTAAACTGCAAAATCGTGATCTATGAGCAGGAGTGTTTGGACAACCAGTCTGTATTGCTCCTGGTAATCCATCATACTCGGAAAATCCTGCATGTGTGGCTAGGCATATACTGCGGTGGTTCTTCATATTGCCATCCAGTACAATTACACTCCCACAGCCAACTTTATCACATCGATGCTCTGAAACATTTACACAGATGCATTCCTTAGCAACATGTGTACCAAAACATTATTTATATACACAGAGATCATGCATGTAAATGTCTGGCACCTGCTGTACCCAGTACACACAGTATAATACTGTAAACATGGCTTTACTGGTAGGGAATATATTTGGTGAACTCAAATGAAAACATTGGCAGGCTGTTAATTTGGCCAATGAGTCACTTGGAGCTAGCCTATTGCAAGTGTGGGCATGTTCTACATAACTTATATTGCTATTGGGAATTTAAGTGCAATACATTGTACAGTTGAAATTTGTCAAATAGCTGATTTAAATTCCCCACCAATTATACAACACATAAAGTACATAAGTAAATCTACTTTCAGGCATTATAGAGTAAAGATGCTATTATTATAATTATTATGTGTTTGCATGCCTAGATATTTTGCATTATGCTTACTTGAGTATTGGTTCATAAAGATGTCATGGTATTTACTGATGATCTGCAGCATACTTTCACTACAGTCAGCATGCAATGGTATTTCTCCCAGTTTAAAGTGTTGGGGGTACCAGCTGCAGACACGTAGGACAGCATATTGGTAAAATCCATCTTCAATTCTTCTACGATCCAGACTATATCTTTCTAGTAGAATTTTCTGTTGTCTACACACAGTATTAAGGCCCCATAAATTCACCTCTTACCAACGTCAACCACAACATGTATAATATGGCAAAGGCAGTCTACTGTAAAAGCACCCACCCATGCAATAATATCTCTGTGATAACTGCTGGTTTGCAACTCCCACTGGTAAACTTTGGTATGGTATTATCAAGAGCTCATAACTCTTGGTACTACTGTGTATTTACTTGGTTAAATGCCCAGCATTTATTACCTTAGTTGTCACAAAAACGATGCAGTGGATATTTGAACCACTCAATGATCAAACACAACATTTCAACCCTTCATTTTAAAAATCCATCATGTCACCCTTCGAGTGTGGTGGCTGTAGAAGGTGCTGTGTCTAATTAAGTAAATACAGTATGATGCAAAAGCAGGGAGTTCTCTTTGACTTTAAAAGCTTCCTAGGCTTCAATAGCGATCCTGAATAGAGGTACCAAATAGATCAAAAGTAAATTTATAGAGATTCTATAGGAAAATAAACATGCCTAAATGTGAACTTTTAATTCAAAGTTTCACAGCTCAGGCTCAGTTTGGTATAATAGCTGAGCTTTGTGAACACAGGTATGACTGATGTTTGGTGCAATAAATTACTGAACATGTTTGCCTTTAAACATTAAACAAGATGTAAATATGTGATAAGGCCACACAAAGTAAAAATTATGTTTCTGGTCGCCTACCTGCAGTTATTTTCATGAAGAAAGAATTTAATACGTAACTGTATTTGATGAGTCACAAAAATGTACATGTGTGTGTAATTTGATTGGTATCAGATCGAAACTGGCAATTATCAGTCAGGTATGGACTTACATGTAATGTAATGTACATATATAGCTGGAATATCTGAAGTTCCAATAAATGACAAAGAAAAGCTCCAGATATGCTATTATATAATTAAAAGATAAACAAAATCTATTTAGTCACTTCAGAAACATACAATCAACTTTGTGTGGCCTAAAATGCTTATAAATGAAGATCCTCTTGTTTGTACCATGTGATTTCAAACACAATTAAGTTGATAAGTATATAGATCTCACCTAGAGCCACTGTGTAAAGAAAAGATGGTACACTTGTGAATCTGGTTGTAGATCTCTGCACACTGCTTAAAGCTAAGCTGTCCCAATAATATTTCTGTCTCAAACCGTTGCATAGATGGTAAACATTCCCAGTCTTTGTTAGCATATACCCGAGTTGATCCTTTCAGGGTATGGTAGCCATAATACTGTGTGTATCCACAACGTCAATTTTTACAAATTTTATGGAAATGTGACCCTGCTATAGTTCCTACACTGTCATCGTATATCACCACCGATGCAGCCCTATCCTTTTCTCTGTTGTAAACCATCTCCGCATATTAAGCAGTGAGTCATTTGGGGTATTAGAACAACTCCAAGTGCTTTACATGAAGGAGTAGCTATTAGTTCCAGAAACAAGGTTTTGTCATCTTGAAAGGCAGCTAAATCCATCTTCTCTAGATTCTTTAGGATCAACTCGGTGGTTTTTGGATCTAAAATCTTATCTTCCATTCCATTAGTAGCAAATTCCAGGGCCAGTGTCCACACATTGGGCAAATCATGAGGCAACTGTGACATAGCAAATAACAATCTTCTAAGAACTGACACATCCTTGATATGCTTAGACAGAGCACTCAACATAATATCTTCCAGCAGTCAAGTAGTTGGTAAGCAATAATCCACAAGGTCACTCAAAGGTTAAAACACACAGATCACAAATATTATCAACAACAGGCACATGAAACAAGTGCTTAGCAGAGCAGAATAGTTTTAGTGTTGAGCCTTGGAAAACAAGTACCTTGAAAGCAAAGGTTCAGCAAATCAACACATTTCATTCATTGGTGAAGTATTAATTTCCCAAAAACACTAATAAAATGTTCAAAGCTTTTTATTGCCTAACACTTCTTTACTGGCACTTCTTGTTAATAATGCTTATGAATTAAACTGCTACATTATAAATATTGATGCACTGCAACACTCCAGCATACTGAGACCATACAGTACAGTTAAGAGTAGTAAGAAAGGAAATACCAGTAGTCCTGCAAGATCTGTGGGCCAGTCTGCTGTTGACTTTGTCTTGCACAAGCGACTTCAGAAGTGCTGGGAGGAAGACATTAACTGGGAAAACATTTCAGATAATATTGAAAAGGTTAGGATTGTTTTCATAAGAAGCTGTATTTATGTACAATGTTATAAGTAGGGCTTGAAGGAAATAGGGTCATGTTACAGTGTACCTCCAGTCGCTGCACTTGCCGGATTAATACTTGTTATCAGCTTTTCTATGACACACTCTGTTGTCAAGGTAACCGAATCCGAGTTAATTGAACCAGTCTTAGTATGGTTGTCCATCTGCATGCCGCCGGGTTCTACTAAATCTCCCCTCTGTAACTATTTACGAGAACCGATTAACAAGGCCAAAAAGAAGTCAATGCAGTGTGAGAATACCTTGTGGATGCTTGGTGACCAATCTTTTGAGAAGCTAGGAGAGCTGATGTCAGACAATCATTGTAAAATTCTTGGCCTATATGATGAGCTACCAGCATTTTTGTCCCAGATTAATGTTTGCAGAGGGCGCACACTTGCTGAATCACAGCAAGTATCAACGTTTCTTGCACTGTATGGTGGATGTGAATGGATGAGAAGGACAAGTAAAACATAGTATTGTAAATAATGTTTAGCACTGTGTCTTACATATTATGTTTTTTTGCAGTCTCTGGTGATGCTAATTTTAGCATGGAGTATACTGGATTAACTATTGGTGGATTTACGCAAGCTAATGTTGCCAGGGGATTTATAGAATCAACAGCTAATGTAGAGAAAGGGCTTATCCAAAGATTTCACTGGCTCATTCCTAAACCTCACCCAAAAAAGTTTGCAGACTTGAATACAATGGATAAAACCTTTTCAGACTCTGTTGGTGAGAAAATAATTTTCATGCACTGGTTTTGTGTATTTACATATTTAATACTAATGTGTCAATAGATATATTACATAACACAAAATAGTAACTATTGCTCCTGCAACCTTTTCAAATTTCAGAAGAGGTAGCACATGACATTGTTTTAATCCATGGTTTTTTTATGCCATAACACTTACTATGTGTATGTGTACGAGAGAGGAGTAGTATTAATAGATCAATGGCTATTATAAAATGTGATAGGTGCGTGCGCAATTGTATATAATGTCACCTGTATAAACTGGCCATAAAAATAATTCCCCAAAATGTCATTTGCATTTGTGTACAAAGTGATCTGCCTAATGCAGCCACCTGCTAGGAAATTTTGGCCAAGAGGCTATACTGCAATAGAATAGACAAGTTTCACTATCCTATACTTTTTGCCTTCATACGTACTTTCAAGTTTCAACTACACACATGTATTATTTTGCACATGCGTATTTTACATATAACAACAAGGCAGCTAGTGTTTACAATAATCCGATTGGCTAATTGTCATTTGTTACTAAATCATCACTGCTTGCATTGTGCACTACTTTATTTCACATGTGCACATGTATTGTAGAGTACCGCATGCGCACCCTGTTAATGTAGGGACAATTTTGAATTACTAATTAGGTCACTGCATGATAAGCTGCCTATCTAAACTTTCTAGTCCTCAAATGTTCACACATTAAAGCACAGCCATTGTGTCATATTGTAAACAATGCAGTTAACCTTTTGGTGGCCCAGTGGAAGCCAGACACAAGCATAACTGAGTGGACCGTGCCAAAGTCATGCAAGAAGTACCAAGTCAAATTTGATGATGTTTTTGACCAATTGACAAAGCTGTCATACACTGATGATCTTCTAGCCGGTACGTAAGAGACACACCTGTGGTACATATGTGTACTATGCTACACTTTTATGTGCATGTAGGCATGCTGTCTAAGTCAAGGGGGCAGATTCTACGCATCGCTGCGGTTTTGCACGTGTTTTTTCATTTGGACACTCCCCACAGCATACCAACGGAGATTAAGGACAACGCTGTAGTAGCAGCTATAGACTTTGTCGAGTTATGTATTCAACATGCTGTATACATCACCGGGCGAGGCAAGATTCAAGATGAAGTTGAATCAATCCACTTGGCATTACAAGGTATACATACTTACTAGTGATGCCACGATGTATCATATATCGTGATATAAAATCTCATGATAGTTATATTGTGGAAGAAAGGTATATCGTGATACGGGGATTCTAATTATTTAGTGCAAAATGCAAAGCAATTACAATAAATAAGGCTGATAGCATGTTGCATTTCACCAAAAACAGTCATCTACTTTTGCTTCTAATGAAAATTTGTCTGCAAGGCTAACAATTGGATCTATATCTATCATGATATATCGTGATAATCATTCCTTGAATCGTGATTATCGTGATACAAAATTTTTCATATCGTGGTATCCCTAATACTTGCAGCATCGCATGTGATAGTGTCGTGACATCCCACTTTGCTGTTTAGTCTGGTAATTGAATTCCAATGCTTATAATTCTCTAATTTATTATGATGTTCTCAGGATGGATGTTCTTGGTCTGCTTGTGCTATCTATTGACAACTAGAACCCATGTACCTTTGCTTCTATCACATTTGGCCTGCATTAAAGCATTAACACATTACATGATTACAGCCTATTGAGTCATCACTTTACACAGTGTGTTTCGTGAGTTTTTCCAGTAGGACACATACTCTTTTCACTCTATATTATGATATCAATCACATGTCAATAATCAGTTAACTCAACCAATTAGAGTTTGTTATTTACATGGTGTATTGCTTACTGCTATGAAATAAATGTATACGTATGCCATGTGTATGCTCTGTAAGAGTGCTACACAAGTACGTACGTACACACACTGCATAAAATAACTATCAGTTTATGTTAATTAATGCCGCCAAGTAAAGGATTGTTAATTTGCATTGATTGGGATAGCTAACTTGGAAGGTATAGCATTTGTACATGACAGTCTGCTTTGCTGTGTATTCCACTGCTCTATTCCTTTTGGCACTATTCCTATTGTGTGCTGGCCAATAATTGAATTCCAACACTTAATTCTCTCTTTTTAGAATAAATAACAGAAAAACACCAATTTATTTACACACTATGTGATTACGTTGCATTATTACTTTACGCAGTGTATTTGGAGAGTTTATTCAGTAGGGCACCCTTCATATTATACACTCTTGGTTCTATCTAGTGCTGAGTGATAGTAAAAATTTTACTATCACGATAGTTCCTCATTAAATATCGCGATAGTGAATACTATCCCGATAGTTTGTGAAACACTTTGCTCTTTACAAAGTCTTAGTTATATAGCTATGATTTGTAGTCATATAGAAAGTTATTTTGCATGCACAGGACATTTGTTAATTAATTGCATGGGTGGCCGTTGAATATGTACTTTTGGTAAAGCTTTTACAGGCCACTCCTTTGTAAGAAACCTGGTAATACCAACTGTAAAACAGTATAGAAGGGTTGTTAATACCATTTTAATGCAGATCTGAGCTTATCATAACTATCACGATAGTGATATCCCTACTATCGCGATAACGATAGTGATTTACTATCACGATATATCGCACTATCGATACTCGATATATCGCACTATCGATACTATTGCTCAGCCCTAGTTCTATCTTTCCACCCCATTTTTAAGTCACATGTGGGATGCCTAAGTGAAGCCTACAATCCTGGTATCAGATATAAGGATGCTGCATATGCATTAATTCAAAGCAGAGTGCTAAAATCCCACATAACTGTGACAGCTAGTGTATGTGCCTCTAACGATTGTAAAGCTCACGCTATCTTGTGAAAGAGCAGCATGCCAACACTCCATTGTCAGAGACAGCAGCACTTGCCAAAATCAGCAACGTGCGGGAGATTTCTGGTGGGATCATGACACTTGCCCACAAAGAGCAAATTATGATTAAATCCACGCCCCTTTAACAATTACTGCCGCAGTGTATAGTTGTAGAGTAGACTTCTAGTTAAATGTTCTGCCAACTCTACAAATGAAGCATAACTGCCATACAAAGGTTTATTTCAAATTCACAATGGTTGCTGGTGTGCATTAATTAGATTTTTAGTGGATTTAAAATACATTAACTACTGCTTCCTACGTATACCATTTAAGAATGGTTTAAAACCAACTTTGTAAGAAATTTAGTTTCACCTATTGTGTGTATACATTGGTGTCAATAAAATTTTAATTTTTATTTCAATTGTCTAAGGGAGGAGTTCCTCTTATACAGTAACAAAATTACCTAAAATAGACATTTTCCATAAATACTAAATAATAGACTAATTCCACAAATTGCTCTGATGTAGATGTTTAGTTATCGACAAGTTACCCATGGATACCAAGATTTTTAAAACTTTGAATTGACAAAAAATGCTAGATATAAAAAGCCAAAGTGCAATACACCTGCGTTTCCTTTGCAACCAACCCTTCAGAGGCTATAGTGACTTGAAGTACATTGTGGTAATATTTAATAGATGACATGCTTAATTTATATTAGGAAGTTACAATATGAAACGTTCAAAATAACTTTAAAATGTTGCCCAAGTACATGCCTTGGAGCGCTATAGCACTTTCACTTTGATGTGGTGCAAATATTATGGGTGATTCCATTATTGTATATGATTGACCACTGACGTGATGCATGAATGCTGCTATAGTTAAAGAATTTAATGTTATATTTTATGTACATTATTTTTATGACATTTGTAGCTCAGCTTTCAGTGGAGGAAAGCGTTGTTCAAAAGCAGGCCCTGCAGAGTGCAGAGGTATCTTTAACTTTGCCAGGCAAGATCTTAAATATGAGTGTGCTGATCAGCCAAAAAAAATTTTGCAATACTGGAAATAAAAAAGGGGGACTTGATGGCTGGAGGCTATTAGATGGTGATGGCTTAGGAGTGCTAAGCGAGCAGAAAAAACTGACAAGGTATTTCATTAGTGCAACAAATTTTACTGTATCATGCAATGGTCAAAACATGCTGCATGAAGTGAAACGATATATACATATAATTGCCATGTAGGCAGTAACATCTATTGTAAAAAAGATTCTATTAGTAACCACAGATTTGTTTTATTATGAAACTTTCAGCTCACATTTAAAGTTTAACATAATAATTATGCTGTATATGTATACATTTTTCTGCTGGCTTGATTCAAACACAGACTTTTATTCACACCTATTACACTTGTATTATAATAGTTTGGGCTGCCTGATACAACATTAATTAATTGACCATACCATTGTGTAATCTGTTGAGTATACTATGAATAATGTTTACTACACAACTGTACAAGGATTACTATAGTTATAAACACTTGTAATTTTTACAGCTTTATGAATTTCTTAAAAAAGAAGTCTGTGAAGATGATAGGGAAGACATGGCACTGAAGCTGCTGAAGTATTCAGTGACCTTGGAGCAGTATGAGGCTGCATATGAGTTGCCTGATGTCACAATGTACGTATGTTCAAAGTCTATGCAAGCTTGTATATGTTAGCTTTAATTTTTATAGGGAATCATACAAAGAATCTGTGGCTACGAAAAGGAAAACAAGTGCTAGTTGTAGCACCCCTGCTTCAAAGAAGGCACTGTGTGATGACTAAACATTGCACTTGCAGGATTACACAATTTGCACAGCACTTTAAGCACAGCACTACACCTACACAACTTGGTATACAACATAAGCAAATTCAGCAGTTGTGATATAGTGAGATTGTAGATAAAAGGTTCATAACCAACAAGCCACATGTTACATTTAGTAATGCATTGCTACAATGCACTCTGACACCTTCAAAAGCATCCAGTATGCTGAATTTTGTTGTTGCACCGCTCTGGTAATTGAAATGTTTGTAACACTCAAACATTAACTGATGTTGAAATCTTAGAAAATTATTAACACGAGTAGTTTGATTTTCTGAAGTATAACCATGAATGAAGTGCGCATTTCAAATACTCCACTAAGAGGGTCCCCCGTCAGAGTATCCCAGGATTCCGTGGATACTTTTCCAAGGGGGTCCCCTGTCACTGAGCATCCTGGGATAATCCTGTCTATGTCAGAGTATCCCAGGATTCCGCGGATACTTTTCCAAGGGGTCCCCTGTCCCAGAGTATCCCAGGATTCCTCGGATACTTTTCCAAGGGGGTCCCCTGTCTCTGAGTATCCTGGGATAATCCTGTCTATGTCAGAGTATCCTAGGATTCCTCGGATACTTTTCCAACTGTCACGAGTATCCTGGGATAATCCTTTGTATGTCAGAGCATTCCAGGATTCCTCGGATACTTTTCCAAGGGGGTACCCTGTCACTGAGTATCCTGGGATAATCCTGTCTATGTCAGAGTATCCCAGGATTCCGCGGATACTTTTCCAAGGGGGTCCCCTGTCACAGAGTATCCTGGGATAATCCTGTCTATGTCAGAGTATCCCAGGATTCCGCGGATACTTTTCCAAGGGGGTACCATGTCACTGAGTATCCTGGGATAATCCTGTCTATGTCAGAGTATCCCAGGATTCCTCGGATACTTTTCCAAGGGGGTCCCCTGTCTCTGAGTATCCTGGGATAATCCTGTCTATGTCAGAGTATCCTAGGATTCCTCGGATACTTTTCCAACTGTCACGAGTATCCTGGGATAATCCTTTGTATGTCAGAGCATTCCAGGATTCCTCGGATACTTTTCCAAGGGGGTACCCTGTCACTGAGTATCCTGGGATAATCCTGTCTATGTCAGAGTGTCCTAGGATTCCTCGGATACTTTTCCAAGGGGGTACCCTGTCACTGAGTATCCTGGGATAATCCTGTCTATGTCAGAGTATCCTAGGATTCCGCGGATACTTTTCCAAGGGGGTCCCCTGTCACAGAGTATCCTGGGATAATCCTGTCTATGTCAGAGTATCCTAGGATTCCGCGGATACTTTTCCAAGGGGGTCCCCTGTCACAGAGTATCCTGGGATAATCCTGTCTATGTCAGAGTATCCCAGGATTCCGCGGATACTTTTCCAAGGGGGTACCATGTCACTGAGTATCCTGGGATAATCCTGTCTATGTCAGAGTATCCCAGGATTCCGCGGATACTTTTCCAAGGGGGTACCCTGTCACTGAGTATCCTGGGATAATCCTGTCTATGTCAGAGTATCCCAGGATTCCGTGGATACTTTTCCAAGGGGGTACCCTGTCACTGAGTATCCTGGGATAATCCTGTCTATGTCAGAGTACCTTGTAACCGAGTATCCTGGGATTATCCCTTGCATGTCAGAGTATTCCGCACAAGTTAGGCATTCATGCATTCAGAGTACTTAGTTGAATGTAGGATTATTTGTGACAGTCCAAGGTTACAACATCCCAGGATAACTACAGAATAAGTCTGACTTTCTGCGGCAACCTATGTCAGAGTACCTTGTAACCGAGTATCCTGGGATTATCCCTTACATGTCAGAGTATTCCACACAAGTTAGGCATTCATGCATTCAGAGTACTTAGTTGAATGTAGGATTATTTGTGACAGTCCAAGGTTACAACATCCCAGGATAACTACAGAATAAGTCTAACTTTCTGTGGCAACCTATGTCAGAGTACCTTGTAACCGAGTATCCTGGGATTATCCCTTGCATGTCAGAGTATTCCACACAAGTTAGGCATTCATGCATTCAGAGTACTTAGTTGAATGTAGGATTATTTGTGACAGTCCAAGGTTACAACATCCCAGGATAACTACAGAATAAGTCTGACTTTCTGCGGCAACACTGGACATGTATGATGGGTAAGCAATGTTCATCGATGTGACAAACTTGCGGGTGTTGGGTTGCTTAATGTAACTTGTAGTACTTCACATTTGTCCGTGTTAAATACCATCATCCATTTATTAGCCCACTCTTCAATTCATAACAAGTCATCCTGTAAAATACGAACATCATCTGCAGAATATATTGCAATGGTGGATCCAGCATGGGGCATTTGGGGTAAATTCCTCCCTTTGTGGAGGTGCCACACATTGACTGAGCACTTTAATTTTTCGTTGCGCAAAAACTATTAGAACCTGTGTACTTGTATAGATATGCACAACACTGACCTTGATTGTCTATCATGGCTTGATCTACTGCTATCATTAGAGATTATGAAATTATTTAGTATAACAAGTGTAAGGAAAAATTTGTAATTTACAATCAACTAGGAATCATAGTAGTAAAAAGTAAAGAAACAAGGGTAGTTGCCTACACCTGCAGATATTCTGGTGGACCCTGTAGCTACCTAGAATTAGGGATTAAATGTCCACCAGACCCTTGTTTCTTTACTTAGTATTGCTATGATCCCTAATTGATTGTAAAATTACATACACTTGTTTTGCTTACTTTTTTTGCAACATTATTTTGATTGGTGAACTTGAGCGCATAGCGCAACCACGCTTCAATGGAATGACTACAAAATCTAGTTTTTCCGATAACCGATCCGATTATCTGTGCAACACTACCACTGTATACCTAACACAATTACCCACTGTCAACCATACTTGACATGGTCACTATAAATATGTATATATATATATATATACTTACTATGCTATTCATTGCTGTGTCCTACCTGTAGACGCTATATATAGGTATTGGGAATCAAGGAGAAGAATACACAATGACAGCCAACCAGATTGTGCCATTGCAGTTGAGCAGAATAAGAAAACTTCTAAAAGAAGGTCATACCAGGGCAGAGTATCTTATTACAATTATGTGTTAGCAAAATGAAAATTTGTTTATTAGCTGTATGAGCAATGAGAACGGGCCCTTCAAACACCAACCAAAATTATTTACTGGGGCTTGACTGATTACAGAGGAGGAGAGTGATGAGGAAGGAGATTTTGTTATTCGCCATCAGTTATCGTGGTGTTAAAACAATACAGTGATTTATTTGCTCTTCAATTTTTAAATTTGCGAACATCATAGCTCTGCAGTCATTGAAATCATTGCTAGACAGCCGTTTGAAATCTGCACATTCTATTGCTGGGAAGTTTGTGCAGATGGATAGCATTGATGGGCCACCTTCTTCATCCCTGCCCCCTCATAATGCACCATCATGGGCCGTCAAGAGAAGCTACCAGACAAGCCCAGCTACACCATCCAATTCCACTAAAAGCTCTGTCTACTACAATTACACCAACAACCACTACAAATACCAGTTTAAGCGACAGTGAGCCACTGGCCAGTGATCATAGGTAAACTATTTATTTTTATATCAGTATATGAAAAACAATATCCAGGTTAAGCCAATTAAGGTACTCCTACCCGACTACTTACCAAGTATACTAATTGCTTGAGTATGATTTGGCCTCATCATCACTCTTTCTCACACAGTTCTCAGCCTCAAAGGGATCACAACATTTTGTCTGATTCTGAAGAAGTGGGAGAAAAAGAATGGGAATGTCTTCTGACCTGCTAACATTGTATATTAACCAATGGTTTAATTTCTGGTGTACAAAATTTTTAGGCCTTGTATTTAATATCCAAACCTAAATCTCTGGATATGCGAAGCATGCTGTAAAACACAAGTTTTGTATTCCAATTATGTGCAGTATGTTCATAGGCCTAGGTAACAACTACCAATATAAATGCTGTTTACGCATAGGTTTGTACAGGCTGTTAAGCAAACAAATGGAAGAGTATACGTGGCATTGCACAGAAGTTTGCTTTGTGTAGAGCTTTGACGATTTTGCATCCCTTTAGAGCATGTGCCTTGTTGAGAGGTTGTCAGTGCGCGAAGGGGTGTAATATAAGCTCCTGGGCTATGCACGACTGGAATGTTTACAGATGAACACTTGAGCAAGGTTAATGATTGGTGAGTATCACTTGCAAGTTCTTTTGAGTTATTCATTGTGCCTGGTGTTGACCAACTAGAAGATACAGGGACTTCAGTAAGATGCAAATGGTAAGGATTTAACAAGTTCTATTCAGTAAATCACATTCCTTTTGTTTCTACTGGAACTAACCAAATAGAATTTCTCCAGACTTGCTGGGACCTCAGCAAGTAACAGATGGTGAGTATTACCAGTTCTTCAGTAAACATGTCTTTTTATATCTACTGTACCTCAAAGGTGGCCAACAAATGCTAAGCTTTTTTACCAATTTTGTTAATAAGCTCATAGTGTATTCTATATAAATCTAGTCAAGTTGACACCTTACAATACTGATGGATGGGACCACAATGTATTCTATGTTTTCATGTATAGTCAAGTTGATGTTTGAAATGGGATCACCAGAGATGGCCAATAAGTGGTGAGTTTATTTACATCCTTTGTATTGTTCAGCCCATAATGTATTCTATCTGTTACCACCTAGTCAAGTTGACACCGTATAATACTGACGGATGTATTTTATCTTTTTTTTCATGCATACTCAAGTTGAGATTTGAAGTGGCCGACAAATGGTAAATTTATTTATATCAGTTGTATTGTTCAGTCTATTATCTATTCTACCTGTTTCCACCTTAGATGGCCACAATGTATTCATATGTAGTCAAGTTAATATTTGAAATAGTATTACCAGTAGGGACGCGTCTATTATGCCGGAATAATTTTGGGAATAATAGGTAGTGAAAAGAATTAGGGAATATTTCAGAATAATCGGATGAGTTCTAGGAATAATTAGTACAAAGTTTTATAAGTTTTTCTTGTAGTGTGATGTTAAAATACACCACTGAAACAATGCAAGCATAAAACGGTTAAAAAGATCGAGATACTGTAATAGAGCAGTCAGCTTTGAGTCCATAATTCTAATATAGCAGTCACTTATGTAAAACTCTAACTAATATGCTTTCTTTTGCACAAATATATTCCAGGAATAATTTTGGGAATAATAGGTCAATTTAAAAAGGATTGCCAGAAAGAATAATTGGAAGAATAAAAGGCATAATAGACTCCTGCCTAATTACCAGAGATGGCTGACGAATGGTGAGTTTATTTACATCAGTTGTATTGTTCAGTCCATAATGTATTCTATCTGTTACCACCTAGTCAAGTTGACACCTTGCAATACTGACAATGTTCTTTTCATGCGTATTCTAATTTAAAAAGAATTGCCAGAAAGAATAATTGGAAGAATAAAAGGCATAATAGACTCCTGCCTAATTACCAGAGATGGCTGACGAATGGTGAGTTTATTTACATCAGTTGTATTGTTCAGTCCATAATGTATTCTATCTGTTACCACCTAGTCAAGTTGACACCTTGCAATACTGACAATGTTCTTTTCATGCGTAGTCCAGTTGATATTTGAAATGGGATCATCAGAGGTGGCCGACAAATGGTGAGTTTATTTATATCAGTAGTATTGGTTCAGCCCATAATGTATTCTATGTTACCACCTTGTCAAGTTGAAACTTTACAATACTGATGGATGGGACCACAATGTATTCTATTTTTCATGCATATTCAAGTTTATATTTGAAATGGGGTCACCAGAGGTTGCCGACAAATGGTGAGTTTATTTACAGCAGTTGCATTGTTCAGTCCATATTCTATCTGTTACCACCTAGTCAAGTCGACACCTTACAATACTGAAGGATGGCCACAATGTATTCATGCGTAGTCAAGTTGATATTTGAAATGGGATTACCAGAGGTGGCTGACAAATGGTGAGTTTCTTTACATCAGTTGTATTGTTCAACCAATATGCATTCCATCTTTTACCACCTAGTCAAGTCAACACCATATAATACTGACAGATGGGACCACAATGTATTTTATTTTTTCATGCATAGTCAAGTTGATACTTGAAATGGGATCATCAGAGGTGGCCGACAAGTGGTCAGTTTGTTTACATCATTTATATTGTTCAGCCCATAATGTATTCTATCTGTTTTTATTTTCATGCATAGTCAAGTTGAAATGGGATCACCAGAGGTTGCCAACAAATGGTGAGTGTATTTACTTCAGTTGTATTGTTCAGTCCATAATGTATTCTATCTGTTACCACCTAGTCAAGTTGACACCTTGCAATTATGCCGGATGGGACCACAATGTATTTTATCTTTTCATGCATAGTCCAGTTGATATTTGAAATGGGATTACCAGAGGTGGCCGACAAATGGTGAGTTTATTTACATCAGCTGTATTGTTCAACACATAATGTATTCTATCTGTTACCACCTAGTCAAGTTGACACCTTACAATACTGATGGATGACCACAATGTATTCATACGTAGTCAAGTTGATATTTGAAATGGGATTATCAGAGGAGGCTGACGAATGATGAGTTCATTTACATCAGTTGTATTGTGCAGTCATAATGTATTCTGTTACCACCCAGTCAAGTTGACACCTTGCAATACTGGCAGATGTAACCACAATGTATTCTATCTTTTCATGCGTAGTCCAGTTGATGTTTGAAATGGGATCATCAGAGGTGGCCACAAGTGGTGAGTTTATTTACATCATTTGTATTGTTCAGTCCATAAGCAAGATGGTGGCAGATCCATGGTGATGGAGTGATAGCATGCCTTTCTTCACTTCAACGAATACGAGTTGTGTGTTTCTGGATACTGTTATTTGTGCAAGTGTTCCTGGAAGCAAAACTGGAGCAGTTCTAGTGAACAGGACTTTATTGAGCTTTGCAATTGTTTATTACTATATACTTATTTTATTGGGACAAGCCTAAGCAGTCTACATAGGGTGGTCACATACACTAACAATTATGAGAAAAACGGATTATTTCTATAAATGGTAGGTACGGCCATTATTGTCACGAAACACAGTACAATGACACAATTTGCTTACTTTGTAAATTACACTCCCTCCATAACCTGTGGAGTGATCTTAAGTTCCCATGTACATAGTCATTAAGGTGTTCTTGCATGTGACTGGTTGCAAGATCATCAACCATACTTAAATGGTGCATTAAAAACAACATCAATTAGTTGCACCAAGCTTGTGCACCCTGGTGGGATCAGTGCAGTAGTGGCATTGCAGGTCAACAAACTTTCAATAGATGGCACAGCAAAAATAATGTTCCAATACTACCTATTCTAACCCCGTCTTTATTCAGTATTGGAACAACTACTTTAAAAAACTCCCTATAATGAGACAAAACGAACCTCAAATCTATAAATGACTCTAATGTTATTCACTATTGGGGGCTGTGGTCTGTTTTTATTTTAGCCAAGGTAAAATTTTTGGACTATTATTTCCAACACCTAAACATAGACGGAATAAATACAGTCAGTATTTGTGTATGAATTATGCTGTGTGGTGTTTTTTGTGCCTTTGCTGGTGTTTTTTGTGCCTTTGCTGATCAAGACAAAGAAGTGCAGGACCCTCCACATGTGATCTCCAGTGCTGTCTAACCCAGTAAGTCATGGTTGGTTCATCACACCATCCATTCTCTTGGAAACGTACACCAACTTGTCAATCATATCTTACTTTCTCAATAAAGGTTATTCGCTTTCCTGTGCCTCTAAAAATAACTAGAGGTTTGACATGGGACAAATAGAGTGAATTGAACAGTACACTGTCTCTTGTCTAGGCCCAAACTTCCTCCTTAAACCCATACTGTTTTTGTCCCCTTGCTTTCATTAGGTTGGACCATTCGTGAATGTAAATGGTAGTGGAGTTTGATCTACATTTGCTATACAAGTCAGCCTGAATCTTCGCTGTGGGCCTAGCTGGTTCCCAGTAGCTGCTTTCACCCTGATATCTCGATGAAAGCTACGTATCAACTCCCTCTTACTTGATGGAAGTACCTGAGCTTTGTGTGTATGATGGCATAAACTGATTTTGTAGCGTTTTAAACCCATCAAACCGACTGAAGAACAGATCCAGAAACTCAGCCTTGGGAGTGAAGTGAGCACCTTTACTGCTAGAAAGTACAATGCTAATGTCAGGGAATTGTACTACACACTACTAGCCATGCACATTTCCCCTTCAAAGATACGAGCAGTGGTAACAAATGTCATCAGTCACCTCATTCCATCTGTCAATGACAGTCAACTCCGCTTACCGGGAAAGTCTTGTGCTGCTTTAATGGCAGCCAGGAAATGCCAACCATTAGCCAAGCACAGAAAGCGAGTGAGTTGATGAAAAGCGATCAGTGGTGTTTAAATAGTGATGGTACGACCTCAATGCAGCAAAAGAAAGTTGCTTTTTTAATTAACGGAATAGTATTCGGAGTGCACTATGTTCCAGATGGTGCATCACAGACTACCCTATATGCTCTCGAGGCTGAGCTCACGAAAACTGGTAGTGTTGCTGCTAAAGCATTTCCTAGCAATAACCAAGACTTTAAAGTCAGTCACATTGTTTCTTCAATATCAGATTCTGCCTCGACAAAAACAAAACTATCACATCTATTGGAAAAAGAAGCTGGACATAAAATAGTTGAAAATAAATGTGCAATGCATCTGGGTGTGAATCTACATACCGCTCAAGTCAAGGCAGCAGCTAACTTTACTGATCATCTTTGTAATAAAGAAGAAGCCACATTGTCTTCTAGTTGTAGTTCTGAATCTGACTATGAAGATGTTGGAGGTAAAACATATGAAGATGTTGGAGGTAAAACCTACGAAGATGTTGGAGGTAAAACATATGAAGATGTTGGAGGTAAAACCTACGAAGATGTTGGAAGTAAAACCTATGAAGATGTTGGAAATAAAACAGGACTGATAAGCAACAGAAATTTGATTCGTGATATTGATTTATTTGTTAAAGAGCTTGCAAAACTGTTCGGCCACTTGGGTACTCCTGAGTATTGTCATGGTGCATCAGTATTTCGGGTCTTTCTAGAGACCAAAACGAGGGAAACCATTGGAGATGAACAAAACTACTACCTATCTGTTCAGAAGGTAGTCTAAGAATGCCAGATAGGAAATCGCTACTACGTAACATCTTGCAATGCTGGAAGATTGTATTTTCTTTGTAAGGTGTTTATTGCATTTTTAGAGGAGCAAAAGTTGATTAAGGAACTTAATCAACTGGAACTTACTTGTCTCCAGAAACTTCATGAATCCTTGCTTTTAACCAATTTAAAACTGGAGGGGTTAATGTTTGATAAAGTGTATGCAGACTTAATGATTCTAGTCAAATCAAGTAACATGAAGAAAACAGCTATTGACATGAGATCCCACTATGAAGAACTGCTTAATTTTTTCAGTACTGTAATCACTGAACCAGAAGTATTTCTTGATTCTAATGTGCAGGTATTCACAAGTGAGTCCTTGTTGTATGGTGAATCTAAAAAATTCAACCACAGATTACATGAAAAATACATTTGTGTACGACAAGTACTGTATGAAAGCTGTGATAGCGATGAAGCTGCACTTCTTCCGTTAGTCAGTGCTGTAAGCAAAGCAATGCACCTTAAACTACAACAATATGAAAGATTACTTACCGGGTGGAATACCACAATCCAGACTCACACGTACACTCAGTACTTTCTAAACTTCAGCCACACAATGACTGATCCGAGAGCGCATTCGGTTTAAATGATTGGCTGAAAAAAATCCTTCCAAACATGGCACAATCAACACGTTCTACTATGATAGAGTTTTCTTTCAACAATACAATGAAGTGGTGAGGAACAGAAGAAAGCACTTTTAGTTCTCGCTCAAGAACAAAGGAAAGCAGTTTTACAAGAGTCCAGAGAAGCTTCTAAATATGTGTTTGAAAGAAAACTACACCAGAGAAGTGAAGCAATTAAATTGGCACATGCTAAAAGAGAAAAAAAAGAAAAGAAAGTAGAATCTATTAAATCTCACCATTTGATAACTACAGTCAGAGTTAAATTGTTTAGTAGCAAATGTTACCTTGTTGTCTATTCCTAAACCTGTTCAGGACACTGAACTTAGAGAAATGGTCAAAACACAAAACCTGCTGAGAACAATGGTGTACAATCAGAAAGGAATAAAATTAAAGTTATCTTCAAATGGCAAGCTAAGACAAATACAAGATCTTTTAAAGGACTTAGCAACTGTTATTAGTACTAAACCAGTAGCAGTATGCAGAAAAGAACATGCACAGGCTCATCAACAGTTGTACACAATTTTTACAAAGCCATTGCTCCTAAAAGGCATTCACATAAAACATAGATTTGAAGAAAATGATGATCTAAAATGGTATGAAGGAGTTGTTATCAACATTAATAAAAAATAAGTCTTAATTTGTTATAATGAAGATGGCGAATACCAATTCACACTTGAAGAAATTAAAGAAGATTTTTATTCTGGAGACTTGGTTATCTTGTAATGATTCACGTTGTCATTATTTGTAACTTTTATATATTCTGAAGACGTATCTTGTAACTCATCCTTCCATGTTATAATTATTTGTAACTTTTTATATGTTGTGGAGACTTAGTTATATTGTAATTTATATCAGGAGGGTGGGGGGTGAGTGGGCCTGTGCCCTCGCATCAGAAGTTTTTAGTTGTGCATTAGGCTTTGTGAACAAAATTCGAACTTTTATGGTAAAGTGTATGATGATATATTCAATCCTATATTCTTTGATGACTGCTACCTATTAGTAACAGGATCAACATTGGAAGGCTATAGAGTTGGTGGTCAAGATACTCTAATAGAACACTCATGTACTTTAATAGAGCAGTCAAGTTTTTAAAGAGAACAGTTAGAAGTGCATAATGCAATTATAAGTAGCCATGTGACATGTTTATGGTCTGAGTGCCTATTCTACACACATGTACAGTTGTCAACTCCTTCCATGACCTACATTACAACCTAGGAAATCTCTGGAGATAAAGAAAATACCTCCAGGAGGTCAGTTCAGTGTGGAGTTGAATGACATTAAATGGTCTGCATTTAGCTCCTGAGATACTATCTGCAAATAACACATTGAATATATTGTGAAACTTAATTATGTTGATGATGATCTACGACTACGTCATAGGTCTCATGCAGTTAGCTATAAGTATTGATTTGTACTATCAACAATACTTCAGTTAGCTATAAACTGTCTCCAAAATTGCATGCTGGTTTTCTGTCTAAATTCAATTTCAGGGCATGAACCCCTGACCTCCTAGAGGGCTCATGCTTCATGTTTCAGTGTGCTTTCCACACTGTGCAATCACTGCTACCTATGTCCCTCCTTAATATTATAGTATTATTAAGTACCAGTAGAGGCAGTTCCTGTATACGAGTCACCACACTATATGACATGTAAAGTTACAACCACTGTTCTATAAAGTCACATCATTATTTTAGCTACTGTAGTTACGTAGCATTACAATTGTTAACCTCATACACTCCTTCAAGTAGCAATACAGCCATCTCTTAAGTTCTGGATATGTCGTAATTACAAATTCTACTTTTACTATTTCCGAGTCCTTTTCAGATGCAACTTTCTGAACTTCTTGCAATCGTCTTCTTCCAGGCGGCTGAAACTTTGTTTTACACTTGGAATCTTTTTCAGCCATCTATATACAATCATAAAGTAATTACAACATGATGCAGTAGCTTAGTAAAATCATTTTAGATGGCTAGTCAGCCAAGGCAGTGGGCTTTAAATGAAACAACAACGTAAATGCACTCACGGGGTAATCTAGCAGAGTTAGCAACCTTATCTTTGCCTTACAGAGCAAGAAAGGTTCCCGACCAAATGACCAGCGAAAACCAGGGCTGGCTATGCGAATGACATAGACTACCCATGACCCGGCCATGTTTAGAACTTTAATCAACATTACTAGTACCGCTTATACAACATAACCTATACAGCTTTACCTATCAAATGTATTTCTTTAATCCTTTCAACAGCAAAGTTGGATGGATAGAGGGCAGGGAGGTGCGAGAGGAAGTGTTGATTCGTAAAAAACTCACGTGACCATATTTCGTCACATTTGTTGTTTTTGGTAATTAGGCACTACGCAATGTAACTTTAATACTAGTGCCTATGTCCGAGCGTTTGTGATTTTTCACTTCTCATTGATAGCTAAACATTCTCGGAGAGTTATATTTTTAAAATTAAACCTTTGAATTTGACGGTGGAAACCCTATCTTAGTTCCTTTCACTTTGTATATCACAATTCTAATAAATTCGGGCGGTCACTAGTGTGTGTAACAGTTGAGTACAGCAGAAAGAACTTGTAGCTTTGTAGCGATTGTCACGTGTAGTGAAATGTAGTAGAAAGTATTTAAAAAGTTTAGTTAGGTTGTTTTATCGTGGATGAAGTTTCGTGCGCTGCAGTCTGAGCCATCATAGCTAGCTAATTATTTTCTTGACAGAGTGGCTACAAGGTGAAGAGTGTATGTTATAGCTAGCTATTGTGTGTTATAGCTATTGTGTGAATTGGCTTACTTGAAGAAGTTGACCTGGTCCGGTCCGGGCGAAAATTTTTTTTGGAAGAGGTTATGACTTAGAAAATTTCTAGCACCAGTAATTTTCCGTAAATTCTGTTCAGGCATGTGTATTCGAGTGTACTCCAGAACCAAACTGTGAACTTGACCCCTTTCAGTCTACATGCACAGGATGGACTGTCGAATCGTGGATGATGGAATAGCAGCGATGATGTGCTCTGGAGAACTTTGCGATAACGTAAGTTCAATGCTTACTGGGCAGCGGGAAATTTGACAACTTATTAAAGCGGCTAAATGCCGCCACAGTACTAATAGTAACAATAAATGGCCACAGACTTTAATGTCAGCTCCATTTTGTACTATTGGGACAACCCTTCAGTTATAATAAGAAATCAGCTGCCACTTTAGTAAATTTCCCTTCAGCTAATTAGCTACTGCTGTAAAAGCATGCAACGTGCAAAGCCAATTCCTATTATACGTAGTAGCTACATGAATGTGCTATACTGTAGCTGAGCTGCAGTCTACATGCAACAATGTGTAGTTTGATGTTGCGTGTCTACTATATGTGTAGTAACTTAGAGTCTAGACAGCCTTAAAGTACGTTATTAAAAGAAGCTTGGTAGCAACTTCAACAAGTCTAGTACCACAAATTGCCATTACTCAGAGGCACCTACCACTACCGTAACTCCATCCTTTCAACCAGCATTTTACTTGTGTAAACTTTTGTACCCTCCACCTTGTTGCTTACTGATCTCATTTTTTGCGACCAAAATATTTATTTATGAAATGTTAAACTATTTCTGTGCTGCATTAGTTTCATAAGCACCAATTTCTTTCTGATATAGTTTTGTAATTCCTGTTCTATGCTATTTGTAGAATGACATGAAAGAAATCCGCTATACCATGGCTGTAGAATTACAACAAAATTCATTGCTCAACCAAAAAGGATCTGTCTTTTTTTATGGCAATGATGCCATAACAAGCGAATGTGATGTTGCTGATGTTCCACCTGATGAAGACTTAAACATCTCTACCCCTTCCAATTTGTCACCTGTGAACTTAGATTTGCTTTTATTTACTCTGGTAATTGTAATTTTTGTAACTGTGTACGTGTATGTATACGTAGGTAAACCACTTAGACAGTCTGCACTTACAGTATTTGACTTTGATTATATTACCCGACTAACTATATATCGAGGTAAAACTGCCTAAGATGTTCCTGGTGTGTCTATGCATGTGGTAAGCTCACAGAAAAGTTCAACTACTGTCTATAGCTATAGTTTCAAAAGAATTTATCCCTACTCCATAGCAATATAACAAATAGTGAAAAAATGTTACACTGGTATTTATGATTAAAGGGTGAAGCACTGGCAAGTGAAGAGATTGGTTGCTTTGTTTCGGATCCGCACCACATTAAATGTGAAAAGCCAAGCATGGATCTTTCTAACCAACCATATGAAGAGTTAGATGCATCAATAGAAGAACTCTTTGAATTAAAAATCCTACAAAAAAGGAACTCCATAGTCAACAAGCCAACTTCTGTTCCTCTCATAAAGGGCACCTTCAGTTTAACTTTACTCACAATCATTTTCTGCACTCAGCTCACACACTAGGCTTTAGACCTATTTCTGCTGAAACAAAAGAAAGGTATGTTAAACTGTTTTTGGCAGGTCACAGTGCAGCAAGTGCCCACCATTACTATGAAAACATTTTAATGGATGAAGTTGATGACAATCTTCAAACAAAGCTGGCTGATCATTCAACTAATCCTATGGAAGTGTACTACAAGAGGAGATTGTTGAGTGTGGCGCATAACCGTTTTGATCATTACATAGCATCTAAATACAAAGGGTTGAAAGCCACCATGATTCCGGCAAACAAGATCGTCAAACAAGACAATTCAGATGTACTATTTGTAGTGACCAGCAAATCTGATCCTGATGTACAATACAATGTTGATATGGATCTATGTACCTGTTCATGCCCACAAGGAATGGATGGATCTCCTTGTGTACATCAAGCAGCAATAGTTAAACAACATCACTCAGTTTCTTTGAATCTTCAGTGACAGTACCTCACAGTGTTTGCCCTTCTGCAAAGGATGCACACTTTAATGTTTTGGTAGCTTCTGCTTACAGTAACTTCAGGTACCATGATATTACCTAAGGTAGATACACAATAATTGTTACATGTACCTATAGCACTTTCTTGTAGCTACTAATACAGAAATTGGCTAACAACGAATGCTTTTCAGTGTCTAACAACAAGTTGTTTTGTCTAGCTTGCCGAGACGAGCTATCAGTAAAAAGTAGTGTGATTGTTGCACATATTAAACCGACTAAACACAATGCAGGAAAAAGCAGACTAAAGAGCCAGAAGAAAAAAGAAATAGAAATAGCCGAAGCACTTAAGACAGTGTAATTTGCCCTAAAGGAGAGTCCCTACCAGATAATCAACGAGTTTATAGAGTGAAGGTGGTACGTAACTTTTAGGAGTTGCACTCAACAAAATCCCTCTATTCAGAGAATTGTTTGAGGAAAATGGATTCAGATTAACTGACAGACGGAGAATAAGGAGGCCTAGTTTTACAGCCCAGCCAGGGCTCAGCAGTTGAAGGTAATTTTATTTAGTAATCTTTTATGTGATTAGAAATTTATGTTATAGGAATGTGTCAACAGTGAATTTGACGCAATGCCACACAATTATTCTCAGCGTGTTCAGCTCTCGTGGGGGTATAGAAATGGCACGCTCTGCTCTGCAGAGTGATACTCCCAAGGATCCTCCTGAAGACAACTTACCTTGATATGTTTGTGGAAAATGCAGGCCTATGCCAATACCAGTGGAGAATGTCTGCTGCAAACAATCTGCATGCATTACATCCACTGACTTGTTTGAGTCAACCGTGTTAGACATAAATGTCCTATCTATTGTAATCGTCAACCGTAGTGATACATTTGTTGAGCCAGTAGACTACTCCCCAGCTTCATACAGAAAAGCTGCATACCGACAATTTATTTTGTGGAGAGAAGGATATCTTGGGAGAGGCAACCGAAAGGTTGTACCATCCTGTGTCGTATGGAGTGTTCGGAACAGATACCCTGTTTCTGACGGATTTTATTTAGGCTTCAAAGAATATTAGGACATTATTGTATTTAGCAACTCAATTATTGGTTGTAATTATCATTTCCATTATCATTAGAACACTGCTCATCCTGTAACATTTCATTTTAATATATAAAATTATAATATAAAGTGTAAATTCATTTGAAACGAGACTTCTTTGCCTGAACAATAGACTCTGTAGGCTCAGGAACTGTGTTGCCAATACTGTTTCTTATTCTAGCTGGATGGTTTGACAGTAACAACCGTTTGCGCTTTGTACCAGAGTCTGCGACAGATCTTTGTCTCTCTATTTCCATTATCAGTTGCGGAATATATTTGTATTCCTTGGTTTTCATTACAGGGGCTGGAATTTACAAGCATATATTACCCTGCCATCTCTGTTCTGTGCTTCCTGCCGATCTAAATGATTGTTGTGGTCCAAAACAGCTAACTGTATCCTGGCATGATATGCCTGGTTCCTGTTGTATCATCATATTGTCATTGATCAACAAATGAAAATCTATTCGCACTCACTGAAATGCTGCTCGTTTTGGTGCATAAGCCAATACAACATTGTTAAATGATTCCAATCGACCAGTGTGCCTAACCAATTAGGCCAATAAAACTCTCATATATTGGTATACATACCTGAACTTCGTATAATACTTTAACGACTTTAGCCATGTCTGGTCAAACACAAGTTTCTGTAATGCTCTGAATGCTGGTTCTTGTTGACAGAAATACTCCAATTGTCGTCCATCGGCATCTGTGGGTGGACCAGTTAATGGTTCATGCAAACGGGCTCCAGTAAGCCACTGATGCTCATCAATCACATGATGAAGTAAGGCACACCAACTCATCTACATAAAAGTACTTATACTGATAGTGAGTTCTCTTCAACTTTTATGGTTATATACCCTATGTTTTATACCACATTTTGTGAAAAGGTACCTTTTTCACACACAAAATTGAACCCATTTTTTGAACTTTGAAGCTTCATAACTAGTGTATGATTGCTCCAGCTAAAGTTTATCACAATGATGACCTACTTTTAGGATTACCACAGCAGAGTGAGTGAACTCAGTACGAATCACCCACTAGAGATCACTCAATGGGACAGTAACTGAACAGGTTTAAGGAAGAGCTACTACTATATTTAGCAATAGATTTGTAATCGTATAATTAATAAATACATGATTTACAATTAATGAAAACAGTATTTGTCTCGTACAAAGCTGGCCTATACTAGGATATGTTCTGTATTACAAAGTCTTGTACTTTTCTTCACATTCTGTTGTTACCCATTCAGATGGTTCTCGCACTACAGGTCTTGGTGATGCCAATTGTGGTAAAATGGTAGTGAAGTAGAATGCCTTTAACTTTGCAAGTACCGCTGACCAAAACCCTGGATCATAGTCTATTCGTTGGATGTGGAGAGTCTTTGTCATGACTACAAAGTTAAACCATGAACGCTTTGTACAGAACATAATGCACTACACTTGATAGTAGAAATCATGATTCTTTTTTAGTTCTAATTGGTTTTCCTTGTAAACTAGGCAAAAGCTTTTTACCTTTGTGACAGCTTCAAGTTAGTCATGTTTCTGGCTACGTATGGATTTTCGTATTCAACAATGCCATCTGGAGGATCCGTTGCACCAAGTCATCTGGGCTAGCAGCCAACCATGGATTCTCAACCGATATTACCAATCCACTTTTAGCAGTAGTGATATTTGGTGACATTGCCTTTTCTGCAACAAGTATTGCTCATTACAAGCATCTTCTTGGACTATCCTCCATCTTGTAGCTTCATTTGCATGGAATTTAGGTGCTATCAGTTGTTGTACAACAGATTTAACTTGTGTTGTTGGTCTTCTTTTGGAAATTTTACCAACATTTGATGCTGTCACTCTTATTCTTCTTCTGTGTTCATGCCAGATTGCATTTGAGTTGCTGTTGCCACCTTGTTCATTGGTTCTGAGAGTGATATCTGCTGCAGCTGCTTCGGTAACTTTAATTTGTCTAGAGTAACAGAACAGCATGACATCGTGAAGGTCACTCACAGGTATATCTGGTAAAATATCTATGGCATTGGGACCATTTCCATCATAGTGAGAGTAATCCTGTCGTGACTGGAGGGAACTGTCACCTCTTTTCCTTCGCTTTCTTTTATTTTTTTCATTTTCTGTAGCCTTTCTTTTCCTGTCACTTGTTGTCTTCTTACATCTTTCTTCTACCACTGCCTTGAATGTTTCACTGGTGGGAAGTCCAGTTACCTTTTCCCAACATGTAGGCCCCCATCCAGGTCCATCATTCATTTGCAGTGCTACACCCACAAACCATTTTGTGACCTGTTTATTTGTTTCCCCCCATCAAATTTCGTCCTCACATGCATGTAACTTTCAGTCAAGTTTGTGGTGAAGTTTCCTGTGAAGAAGAGGATATACTATTACAGTCTCGTGTACCTTTATATTTTAACTGTTTACCTATGAGTTGATTTGCTTTCCCAGCAAGTCTGTTAGCATACTTTTGTGATTTGCTATCCCAGCAAGTCTGTTAGCATACTTTTGTATGTCACAAAGCATTGCATTATCAACGGGGGTCACTTGGTTCTGATAAATCAACAGGTTCATCAGCAGTAACATCTTGCCATGCTTCTTGCTGTTCTGACAGTATTTCATCCAAAGTGTCATTTTCTAGTGCTTCACTGGTATGCTGATGATTGCCCGTACTTTTGAAACCTAAAAGAGATGAGTTGGTTAATGGAGAAAACTTCCCACCTTGATTGGTGCAGTGTGGTATGGATATAGCCTCCAAACATTCGTTTGATGTGTTGGGACCAGTAAGAGAGTAAGGTATGCTTATTGGTAAGGAAGTAAGATCAGTTGTTGAATTAGTTGTGGTTTTGTTTTTAGCCACCTTGCAGTAGTCACTGTTGCACTTATCATGGATCCCAAAGCAGTGTGGTGCACAAGTGAGGATGTCGATTCTAAGACATTCAGCTGCTTTTCTGGAGTCAGTTTCTTTACTTCTGTTGGCTGTTGGTGATGGAGCTTCGCATTCATGATGTAAGTCTCTTTCGCATTTGTTCAGTCAATTTAACATTTACAAAAATTGTTGACCATAACCTTAATGTAATAGAACTGTTTCAACTACAGTTTTCGATCGTTACTGTTATAGTACTCGTGTTATTTAACAACGCGCTTTATTTAGAATACAAAATTATTATATTTGTGCCACTTTCTATAGGTTATGCCTCATACCTGCATCGTACCAGAGTGTGACAATGACTCTGACATGCCAGGAATATCATTTCATCGACTGCTGCTGGACGATCCAGTTCTACTGAAGGAGTGCTTAGTGAAAATTCATCGAGTAAACACACCTATTACTGAAAATTCAAGAGTTTGCAGTTGTCATTTTTTGAATGGTCACAGAAGTGGAAAAAACGATATACCAGTTATATTATCCTGGACAAAGCCATCTCGCCCTCCAAATAAATGCCAGCTATGAAACAAGGCCCCTAATCCAGAGGTAGTGCATGATGGAAATGATGAAATATGTCCAGAATCACAACCCTTTGATGGTTAGTACTTAAGTACAATGCATCACTATCAAATGATTCTAGGTGGAAGACATCGTTGCATCTCTAGTATGTACACTCAATCAGTACAATCAACGTTGTTGCAGTAAAACCTACCTTAATGGCTATCAGTATAGAATAACAACTTCTCTCATAAGGCCAATTCCAAAGTGAGTGCTATCTGCTTATCGAGTGAAGGTGACAATAGACAAGTTCTACTGAAATTTATACATGTGATCTGACTGTCAGTGGATGAGATCCTTTTGGCCAGTACAAAATGTGACCCAAATGTCCAAGCTAGAATTGGAAAGAGCAGTGAACAGTGATTTAAATGGGTCATTATAGAAGGAAATCACAAAAAATATGGTGCATCATTTTAAGGTTGAATTACCCTTATTCTACTGAAAATTCAATAGCAAATATTTGAATGAATACGCTCAGGGGAATTCAGTCCGATTAAATGAAACAAAAGCATTCTGTATTAGCTGTGCAGATTAGTTGTGAAATGCACAGATTAAGCACCATAATATCTGTCTCTGTAGCAACCTTTTTCATATGCAACCTAAACTACAAGTTAGAACTTGAGAACTGTGGATAACAATGGCTAAACTGTTGAAACAAAAATAACCTTGACTAGTTATCAGTAAACCTGCTAAAATAGTGCAAGCACTTTTGTATTCAAGCTGCCAGACTGTTCGCACTTCCACAGCACTTATAGAATAAAAATACAAGTGCTCCTCTGGAAATAACATCTGGCCATGTGAGAGTAGCAAAAAAACAATATAGACAGGAAAATCTTATAAACATACCATCAATTTGCTTTCAAGTCCCTTTCTTTCTGCAGTTGACGATGCAATTGCTTCTTGGAGCTCCAATCCAGCATTGTCATGTTACTCTCCATTGCTGTTATAGACGAGCGGAAATCCTTCATGAACTCTGCCATAACTGACCAACTGTGGCAGTAAATTGATTCATCCGGTTCTGGAGAAAAAGACGTCTGGTGTAGGTTGAGCTGCTCCTCGGTTTTCTGAGTCATTCCTGTAAATCCCTGATGGATTCGACATTGCAGTGTCCAACTTGCAGTACAGTATCAGTTGTAGCCCCATGGCCAATATTGGAAATCACGTGATCAGCAACGTGCTGAAGTAATTCTATTTAATGCCATGTCTTCTATAAGCCCTTGTGCCTAATGATGCCACGAAATAAAATGGCTGCAGCTAGTTGGGGGGCTCTAACATATCTGAGCATTAGTAATTCTAATGGGGCTTAATAAGATCGACTATTCAATCCTGGAAGATGACATCGACCTAAAACTATCATAAATTTAGCCTCTAACGCTAGGGTAAAAAAATTTAGCTGGTTTTCCAAGTTGCATAGGAAAGTTATTGCTTCATTGTTCTAATAACCATACCTGGTAGTTTCGCTTGTTTGTTAGTCATGATATGAATCTTGGAAATCTCAACCATCATTGGCTGCAATACTTGAAAATATCAGAGTCCTCTAATAGAAATTTCGTGTGATGTCATTTGGCATAAGGCTTATTGGTGTTATGTAGTATGAAAGTAATTCAGATTGAATTCAGCTTATTAGATATAGACAAGTGAGGCGATGAGCGAAGAGGTTGACGATGCATCAGTGACGGCCATACTGCGGACTGTACAGAACGTAGAATACAGTGCTCTAAAAAGGTAGTGAATCTGATCACACTATTGTAGTTTCCCGGCCTGATTGTGTTTCTGGGTCTTGTGTGTGTGTCAATTGTGTTGTGCCACCACACACTGTTGACCTGTTTCCGGGTGTATTATCACAATACAATTGCCACACACATACAAGACCCAGAAACTGGTCCACAGTGTGTGGTACCACATCATAACTGACACACATTCAAGACGCTGTTAACCTGTTTCCGGGTCTTGTATGTGTGTCAATTGTGATGTGTTATCACACAATGTCATCCTGTTTCCAGGTGTCAAGTTATATTGTTACCACACCTGTCGACCTGTTTCCAGGTCTTGTATGTGTGTCAATTGTATTGTGTTACCACACACTGTCAACCTGTTTCCGGGTCTTTTATGTGTGTCAATTGTGTTATGTTACCACACACTGTTGACCTATTTCTGGGTCTTCAGTTGTATTGAGCTACCACACATTGTCGACCTCGGGTCTTGTATGTGTGTCATTTGTATTGTGTTACCACACACCATCGACCTCGAGTCTTGCATGTGTGTCAATTGTATTGTACAGATCATGTTGGACGATGACTCCAAGAAGTATGTGGTCATAAACACCCACAGAGGATTGTTTTGTTACAACCGGTTACCGTTTGGTATCTCGTCAGCACCGGGCATATTCCAATGTGTTATGGAATGTCTCCTCAGAGAAATCCCTGGAGTGGCTGTCTATCTTGACAATATTTTAATTACTGCCTCATCACACGTAGAGCATTTGAAAACTTTGGACAGAGTCTTTCAGACACTAAAGGATGCTGGTCTCAAGTTGAAGAGGAACAAATGTGTGTTCTTAACTGAATTTGTTACCTATTTAGGGCACCGTATTGACACACAAGCCCTTCATCCAGTGGAAGAGAAAATCAAAGCTCTTTTGGAAATCCCTGCACCTACCAATGTCAGACTCACCTGCAGTGTTTGAATCACACTCCTAAATATGAAGGATTTTACCTCTAAATGTACAAATCTTATATATATAATACATATATTTATTACAGAACTCTACATGGTGGTTTCTTTGTAACTGAACGCTATACAAGGTGAGTCCTTCTAGCTGATCTCTCTACAGAGTGAATTGTTCGTAGCTAAACAATCTACAAGGTAACTTCATCTAGCTGATCTCTCTACAGGATGATTTGTTTGTAGCTGAACCATCTACAAGGTAACTTCTTCTAGATGATCTCTGTACAGGGTGATTTGTTTGCAACTGAACTCTCTACAAGGTAACTTCTTCTAGCTGATCTCTCCACAGGATCACTTGTTTGTAGATGAATTCTGTACAGGTGATTTGTTTGCAGCTGAACTCTCTACATGATGGTTGATTACTCCATCTGTACATCGAATTTCAAAGCTTTACTTCAAGCGGTTTTTCTGGTAGGCGTGGAAAGTAGTCGTTTTTTATTAGCTATTCTCGATTGCATAATTGTTAACACTGTTGGTTTTTTTGTTGTATCTTCCTGGTTTTTAGCTCAATTTCTTTCAAACCACAAAAGGTTTGAGGTTCAATAGTTATAACCTATTCACCCACTAATTTTCCTATAAGCAGTTTACCCTGTAGGCATGACAACATATTGGTGTTATTTTTTGTGAATAATCGCTAATAACTCTTTGCCTGTTTATCGTATTCCAGCCAAAGTTGGTACCGAGATGTGCCTTTATACTCCCTTCTGTGTGCCAAATTTCAAGGCAATCGGATATTGCGTTTACATTTTATAGCAGTTTTTGTAAGTGTGCAAAAAAAGAGGAACAAAAGAAGAAAAAAACGAAGAAACTAAGCCAATTTTTTGAAGTTGCATATCTCGGGAACGCTTGAAGTGATTTCGCTCAAATTTGGAATGTGAAGTACTGCAGTTGGAGGGCATGTCCACAGCAAAAATCGTCTTCACAGAGCTACGGAAGTGCGAAAATTGCAGTTTTGTTCTTCCTGTCAATATACTAACAGGTGTTGTGCGCCGGCTTCTTGGGCCGCACGACACACTACCGTGTGTCTTGATTCTGATGTCACTTTCTTGAGCACTGCTGCTGCAGGACTGCATTTATGACAAGGTTTTGTTATCACTAGCAACAGTTTTCTTTACATATTCCAACCCACTTGGATGACTTGTTAACATTTATCTCTGAAGAGTGTTGTAACCACAAGTAAGATGTTCTGGAAGTTTCTGCTGCATTGACTGGATGTATTATAGCTATCTGCTTTGACAGCATCATACATGGTAGGAATATGGTTCAATGCAATAGTCTTTCGGTCCGGAGGAGTATAATGAGGCTCAAATACACGCAACATGTGTCTAAACCCACTGTCATTAATGGTATCAAAAGGTTGTTGGTCCTTGCATATAAAATAACAAACAGCCTTTGTAAGCTTTTTGTACCTTTCTGAATTATGCGGTAAAGGAATCGCTTTAGCAAGGCTATCTTGGATAGTAATTTGTGGGGTAACTGGTGCGGACACAACCCGCTTCGTGCTACATTGAGGCGTTTCCTCCGTACTCGCCTGTACTGAAGAACACCTTGCTCTTCTCATAGTGGAATTAAATCAATTTAAGAGGAGGATTTTTCAGTTGTTTCCTGAGTATTGGCTGGACCCCATCAAGTTTGAGAAGACATTGACTGCTTGTTCCTACTCCATAGCCATAACCTCACTGTTGACATCTGTTGTTTTCCAAACTCACCAGGTGCTAACAAAATCTATTCCTTCCCGTTAATTAGAAAAGTTCATCCGTATAATCAGAAATCTTACTTTTGGGGCGATGTTCTGGCTACATGCACCCCATTGGGCAGTAGTGATTACGTTGCCTTCCCTATCATGGAACTAAACCAACTGAAGACAAGTTGTTTCCTGAAGATTGGCTGGATCCCATCAACTTTTAGGAAAATGGACAACTTGCTCACACTCCATTGGCTAACGGCTGCGAAACCAAGAAGCATAAAAGTTACGACAAAATTTAATACAGCATTCAAGAAGGGATCATTGTCGGCCATTAGACGATGTCCATCAGGATACACCTTTTGGAAAGGAAGTAATGTTTTGTCAAGTATCTCAATGTAGAGAGTGGCATCCATTATCCCTTCAAATATGCATATCCCGGTCTTCCCGCGCTTGCTGATTCCAGCCCAGATGTGAACTTTTACAGGATGTTTAGCTCTGAAATAATAATGTACAAAGTTAAAAATTTATCAATATTATAATTATTATTATTATTAATTACCTTGCTGTCTTCCGGCAGCAAAAGCGCTTGTGGGTCTCCAATTGTACGGAACACTCGTCAGTCCAGACGACAGGCCTCATAGCAGATGGTCCAGTATTAGATGATCCCACACTAGGTGGATTACCTGAAATAGCGGATGGCCTGGTACTAGATGGTCCCTCATTCAAAGGAATAACTGCTGATGGTCCAGTACAAGATGGAACCTCACTGGATGATCCGGTGCAAAATGGTTAAATTCTGGATAAGTCGACAGAGAATGGTCTAACAGTGGATGGTTCAAGACCAAATGATTGCACACTTGGATTACTTGAAACGTTGTATAGTCCTGTACCAGATGGTCCGGGTTTAAAGTTTGTATCTGAAACAGTGGATCGTCCAAAACTGGATGGTTCCACACCAACACTGGATGGTCTGGTGCTAGATGGTATGACACTGAATGGCCCGGTGCTAGATGAAGTGACACCGGATAGTCCCACACTGGATTCTGTATTTGGAGGTAGAGTTGGTACAGGCATTGAAGTGAGTTCTATAAGATAAAAGTTGCAGTGATAACTTACCACTACTCTATAGGAACACCACACAAAACACTTTGCAATTTTTGCTAAAATTTACTCCACATGCTGCCTTCATAGCTGAAATAATTATACTGCAATTCAATAATGTGCTAGTAATAGATCCACTACTGACGTGTATAACAGCCTTGAAGACTAATGTGATGGTTCTACATTCACTAATTATAAAATTACAATTATGTGTAGATTCACTCGCTTCCCAGAGGCTATCCCTCTTCGAAACATTAAGGAACCCCGTATAGCAGATGCCCTTGTTAAGTTCTTCACTCTTGTTGGGTTGCTGTCCTTGATACAGTTCCAATTATGTCTAGTCTTACACAACAGGTGACATATCAGGATAAAACAATGCAAATCATCCGCATACCATCCTGAGACCCATGGAGCACTTGAACACTAATAATTTCGTTTATTATGCCACTATACAACACTTATTCCTTACCCTGGTGTGTAGTAATTGAATGTGACAGCAATAGTTAACCAGCAATCAACTAGCCAGTAGACAATAACTTTCTAGATATCCTTAGAGAAAGCTTGAGGAGCAAACTAGTCTCGCTAGCATGGCCAGACCTCTAGACTTGCCTCTAGTTCAGTGCAGGGGCTTACTAATTAGAGATTTTTCAGTATGGGCACTTATGATCTTTAATAGATAAGCCCCTGCACTGAGACAGAAGTCCTCAAGCTTGCTCTAAGGATATAACTCGAAGGATACCATCTACTGGCTAGTTGATTGCTGGTTAACTATTGCTGTCACAATCAATTCCTTGCACTACCTGCAGCATTACTACAAACCAGGGTAAGAAATAAGTGTTGTATAGTGGCATAATGAACAGTAGTGAAATTATTGAGATAAGAGACAGTTTTCGCATATTCTGTTGTTCGTCTTCAGCATTTAGAAGTGGGCTGCAGGTGTCCTAAGGGTGCTTACTAGCAAGACTCCGTAAATCCAACCATAGAATGTGCAAAAACCAAAAATATGTCAGTCCAGTCCAGTAGTCCAGTCCACTGAATAGTAACCCCCATGCAGCACCTTTCAGCCTCAAGGCAGGTTCAGCTTTCTTCCTTGGTCAATGAGTTTGCGGACTGACATGGAGGTTGGAAATGCTAAGCAGCACCCCTATCGTATTAACCCTCTGAAGCTTGAAGTGATGAGTAAAGAAGTGGAGTACATGCTTGCTAATGATATTATTGAACCAAGCAAGAGCCAGTGGAGTTCCCCGTGATGAAGACGGACTCTTATCCCATTCCTTGGGTTAAGGATTGTATCAATAAGATTGGCAGTGCTGAGTACATTAGTAAATTCGATCTTTTGAAGGGTTATTGGCAGGTTCCCTTAACACCTTGGGCCAAGTAACTGCTTTTGTCACTCCTACTGGATTCTATCAGTACATAGTGATGCCTTTCGGGTTGAAAAATGCACCAGCCACCTTTCAACGGATGATACAGCAAGTTCTTGCAGGCCTGGAAGGATGTGAGGGGTACATTGATGATATTCTAATCTTTAGTGACACATGGGAGCAGCACCTACATGGATGAAGCAGTTTTTGACACGCCTAAGGCAGGCTCAGCTGACCATCAACTTGGCAAAGAGTGAGTTTGGGCTGGCATGCATCACTTATTTAGGACATGTTGTTGATAAAGGGGGCATCAAGCCCATTCATGCTAAGGTAGAGGCAATAATGAATTTTCCCATTCCCACTAGTAAGAATCAGCTAATGAGATTCCTGGGGATGGTGGGTTTTTATTCCAAGCTCTGCAAGAACTTCGCAATGGTGGCAGAGCCTCTGACAAGATTTCTTCAGAAAAAATGCAACTTTGACCAATATTGGCCATGCCTGACTTTAAGATACCTTTTATTACACATGTGGATGCAAGTGGTTTGGGGGTGGGAGCTGTTCTCATGCAGGAGAATGTTCATGATTAGAACACCCAATCTGCTATTTCTCAAGAAAGTTTAATAGTGCTAAGAGAAACTACTCCACCAGTGAGAAAGAGGCTTTAGGACTGATATCAGCTCTGCAGCAGTTTGAATTCTACTTAACTGCAGCACAGTATCCCATAGACGTCTTTACTGACCACAATCCACTGATGTTTCTTAATTGTGCAAAGCACAGGAACCAACATCTATTGAGGTGGAGTTTGATGATGCAAGAGTACACCCTCAACATACACCACAGCCCAGGAAAGCGCAATGTTGTTGCAGATGCTTTGTCAAGAGGACAGACTCAAGATGTATTGTAAATTTTTGTGATAATCACTTTTGGCTTGTAACACACTTATTTTTGGGTCCACATGTGTAATATTTTCTATATGGTTCACGCTGTTGTATCTAGGCCATTTTTCTTGTTGTACTGACCCTCTTTTTATAGGGTGTGTGGGATGAGATTACAATATTTAGTGCGTACACCCCTCAGGGCGGTCGAGCATTACTTGGAGTCAAGTACATGGTCAGTACTGTAACAACTTGTGTGTTAACTTTTTTGAGTTTACTAACTTTTTAAAGTTAAAAACGACTGGTGAACCCATGCATACCACATCTGAAATGGTGCACCTATATCAATTATTGGCTGAAAAGTGAAGTATCCATTAAGCTTCGTTGTCAGTTATATTCAACCCATTACACAGCATTTCAGATCAAAATTGTTCGAAAAGTACCTCTGCAATCCATGCATACCGAAAGAAATGGTGCTGCGCGCCCCAGTTATATTAATTATTATCTAAAAAGCAAAGTATCCATTACGCTTCATTGGTTGTTATGTTCAACCCGTTAGACAGCAGTATAAATAAAGAACCGTTAGAAAAGCACCTCTGCAATCAAAGTAGCCGGGTCTTGTATGTGTGTCAATTGTGTTTTGTTACCACACACTGTTGACCTATTTCTGGGTCTTATATGTGTGTCAATTGTATTGAGTTACCACACACTGTCGACCTGTTTCTGGGTTTAGTATGCTTGTCAACTGTGATGCGTTACTACACTGTCAACGTCTTGTGTGTGTGACCACACTGGTAACATGTTCCAAGTTGTTTTTACATTTTTAATGTGTAATTTGGTGGCCTTTCTTCACTGCATACAAGGGCTAAGTTCATGATGAAAAATTGATAGCATACGATCACTTCAACATGACGTAAACGAATGATCATAATTTGTATATCCTTGGGTCTACTACAACAAAACAAAGATTTTTCAACTCCTCTAACAAGATGATATCCGGGTTTTTATTGTTAGTCCCTTCCTTCACTGTGTTCTAAAAAATTACGGAATTTTTCAATAGTATGCAAGTATTTCACCCATGGTATTCAATGCTTTATACTAAATTTAGACTTGCACAATTGTGTCAGGGTTTTCACAGATCCGGTCACATATACAGTACCATTGTGAGAGTCATGGTAGATGGTTATCCCTATACAAATTCTCCTTTTCTGTTCTTACTGTATCTATTACCTATATCTTGCTTAATTACTAATGTGCATCTAATTGGGTAGTGTATTTTATGTCCTCTATGTGTTCCACCACTACTCTTATAATTACAATCCCAATTCCATTTAAAGTACCTACTACAAAAATCACTCATATAAATATACCTTATTGCCAAACAACATCCTACAAACATCATGATAAAATTCTACAGAAAAAAAAACACCCAGATTCCCAGGTGAGTTTATGTTGGATATAACTTCCATCTTCTCCGTCACTTTCCTCTGTCATATATTCCAGGGAAAATTGCTGTCAACTCTCCTTTCCTCTCCTACTTACACTTATATCTAAAGAACTATCTGTTTTACAAAAACTTATGTACTTCATGTCTGACAATCCAATTGGGTTATCATATGCACTAGAAACATTATACTATAGCACAGGTTACTAAAAAACAAGTTCAGTTACCTTAGTACGCCTGGTGTAACAGAAGTAGTTGGTTCCCAGGAGGTGGTGTGAACTGGGAAGTCCTTCCATGTAACCAACACCTTTTCTTCTCCTTTTGAGAATTGAAGCATAGTTACAAGAGACAGAGAAGCCATAATATTATTAATGAAAACAGCATGAATAAATACTTAAGTTAAGTGAGGTGAATCCTCAGGCACAGACTAATCAGTATTACACCACAAGTGAGTGCGGAAAGGCAACTTATTGTTACAGATTTAAAAATATACAATTATCCTCATAATCCTTTAAATCTAGACTCACTAACAGTATCCTCCATGAAGAGGAGATGGAAACAGCAGTAGTCAATTCAAATATTTGCCTACAATTTGATTTGTTCAACTTCTTTTCAACCTAGATACGGTTAACCAGGAATGTTAGTGACATTGGTACTATACACTCAATGCTAATGTGTCATATAGATTGCAAGCTGAGTCCAAGGGACAAGTGACCATGACTGACTTAGCTACATTATGTTATTAGTTTTATCACATCTAAGCCTTAAAATTATTTCCACTACTCTTTGCAACAACACTCTTCACCTCATAAAATTCATCATTGCTCATATAGTACCCAGGCTCTCTTGTGGTCCTTCTGTCTCAACTACTCATCATTTAGCTACATTGAGAGGTTTACACGCAGCATGGAGAGAAAGCAGTGATCTTTTATAGAGTTAATGATATTCATAAGGTTAATAATATTCACACTAAGGTTAATTATATTGGCTACAGGTAGGGAGACCCTTTAGTTTTGCACTTACATCTGATTGGTCATAACTTAACCGCATTTGATTGGCTATTCTCATTAATCTTAATATGTGTAGATATCCAGACTAATAGAGTAATGCCACAGTCATTCAATCTTTGCAAATATCCATGTAAAATCTGCTTGACACTAGCCACTCAAATTGGCATTCACTTTATCCCGATACATGTAAATCGGCAATAAAGGCGGGAATCAAAATACTACGAAAGCCATGTCAATGCGTTGCTTTGTTATTTGTAGCCTACATGTTCGTTGGTAGAATACCTAGGTAGCTGCAATGTCGGATGCTGACAAGAAGCTAAAGGATATCATTGCTCAAATCGAGATACTGAAAATTAAGGTGGAAAGTCCTTCTGCGAATCCTCACTACAGTAGCATGAGGTAGAAGAGAACAATAGCTTCCGTATGGATTCCCAACAAGCTGTATTTGCTTTGTGACAGGAAAAATAAGCTGCAGAGAAGGATTGGTGACAGTGTTTTAAAACTCTGTAATGGCGAACTCTTGCATCAAAGGGAAGATTCTTGCTCTTAAGACTGATATAGATTCTGTAGAGTCAACATTGGCCACTGAATCATACAGGTGTCTAGTTACACTACAATGATTTTATCAAGACACACGGTAGTGTGTCGTGCGGCCCAGAAGCTGGCGTGCCACACCGTGAGTATATTAACAGGAAGAAAGTAAAATTAATGCGATTTTCACACCTTTGTAGCTCTGTGATTCCTCTGTAGTACAAACAAGTCACCGTGTAGCTGGAGAGTTCAGCAACCAATCAAAAAAGCACTCTGTAAAGAATTCAGCTATACAAACATGTTATAACTCTATAGAGAAAGTTATAACTCTATAGAGAGATCAGCTAGAAACAAGTCATCCAGTAGAGAGATCAGCTACAATACATCACCTTATAGAGAGTTCAGTTACAAATAAACCACCATGTAGAGAGTTCAGCTGCAAACAAATCACCCTTTAGAGGGTTCAGCTATGTAGAAAAAGTCATCCTGTAGAGAGATCAGCTAGAAGGATCACTTTGTAGAGAGTTCAACTACAAACAAATCATCCTGCAGATAGTTCAGCTACAAACAAGTCACCCTGTAGAGAGTTCAGTTGCAAACAAATCACCCTGTAGAGAGTTCAGCTACAAAGAAGCCACCATGTAGAGAGTTCAGCTGCAAACAAATCACCCTGTAGAGAGTTCGGTTGGAAACAAATCATCCTGTAGAGAGTACAGCTAGAAACAAATCACCCTGAAAAGAGTTCAGCTACAAACAATGAGAGTTTCAACTGCAATTCATGATCAGTTATGTAAGAAGTCACCTTATTAACTACAGTATGTGATAATCATCATTCAATTATGAATATACAAATATTTCATCAGACAAAAGCTATACACGCAATTACTTCCTGCAGTAAAGAAAAAAAAAACAAGTTAAAAGAAAGCATCAAAGCTATATGGCCAGCTTTGTGGCTTGCAATAGAAAAAGACAACACCGCCATGCTAAAAAAAAAGAGGATGTGGAAATCTGCTTGGGCACACCATTGGTGAAATTGGTTTTTAAATCAAATCCTTGGAACTTAGCACCAAAGAACAATAATTATGATCCAACATTCGTGGTGGATGAAGAAAACACCAATGTTGAGTAGAATCACATCACTGTGTTAACTTATTATTAATTGATAAACATGGGGTTTCTATGGAATTTATCACAAAATGTCAATGCTGGTCCTAGATCCTATAAGGTAAGTGACCATATTTATTTACGCTTACATGCATACTTACAAACTCACATGCTTCATATACAGATACACTAACATGCACATAAAGCAATTTAAGAAGGAATAAAAGTTCCAACAATAAGTAAGACACCTGGTCCATATGATGGTGTCCGATTAGATTTTATGAACATTTTAAAACTACATGTAGCAGATGAAGTACATAGGTATTCAGTGCCATCCAGTAAACCTTTGTGGTTAGTGGTTATGATACTAATTCATTACATATACAGTGAAATCTGTTAATAAGGATACCTGGACATTTCATAATAGTCCTAAAGTAATGTATGGAAATCAGGAAAGTTTTATAATCAGGACATTTTTGGTTGGTCCCAAGGTGTCATCACTGAGCTGTGTAGCAAGAACCCAAAACACTAGCCAATCCTTGCTTTCTTCATACTGAGAACAATCACACCATTTCTTCATCTGCAAATAGTTAACATTAATGTTCATACTTTGCATGTTGTAAGTATACCTACCAATCCCAGTTTCAAGGTGAGTAGGTAACTTGTGGAGTCATTGATGATGGAACTGCTGCAGTGCATGAGATAAAAATTAGCAAAACCATACAGTATAACCCTACTCACATTGGTATCTCTCAAACACCGGTATCTCTCAAACTAACTTCTCTTGGAGTGTTCCATATAAAAACATACACTTGACCCGCATCTTGCATACCACATACCATGCTGTGATATTCAGCCGTTGTGAGCCTTGAAGATTCAAGATTGCTAGAATCATAGGGTCAATGCAGCACAAATAACTTACTGAATCACCCAAGCAGGTACATCATACAGAGTTTACAAAGGAGTAGACAATATCCACTTTCCTTCAATGCTTTATTCAATGTTCCAGTAGGCAGTCCAAAGTCTATATTGCATAAGTGCACAGTCACCAATTATTATAGTGTACACATATACACATACTGTCAGATCTCCGCAGTGGTTAGTAGGACATGTAATACCTGATCACTTTCATCGTCCCTCTTCTCTTAGGCCCATGTCCTGCATTTAATTCTTCTACTATGAAAGGACATACGCAGTCAACATAATACAGCTTGCATATTACAGTATCTGAATATCTGTAGTTTATGTGCACCTCTTTTTTAACTGTTTGTGCGATTCACTCGCTCCTTAATGGTTGACACTGCAAATAGTGTGATTGTACTCCTCTGTGAACAGAATTAGAGACTGCAATTTTGTGTTGTTTATCTGACTTCACAGCTCACCAACGTCCTTCCTAAAAGTTAAAATTGCCTGTGTCATTATTTGGCGTTCTTGAGACCCACATGCAGCTATATAAGTAGAGGATATTGCACACAAGACATGGTATACACAAGTAAAATTCATACCAATACCTACAGTAAATTATTATCTAATCAAAAACAGCCAAGCTGTAAAAAAGGAGTGCGGCCCTTGAAAAGGCTATGGTGAAAAAAGATGTGAAATCCAAGGTGGCGGCCAAGAAATGGCTGTGATGGTAGGTTAATGGTAAAAATTTTAATAACGACAATTCAGGTGAATTTGGTGCCGTTTGGTCAATTGGCACAAAATTCACCGGAATTGTTGTTATTAAAATTTTTACTATTAACCTACCATCACAGCCATTTCTTGGCCGCCACCTTGGATTTCACATCTTTTTTCACCATAGCTTTTTCAAGGGCCACACTCCTTTTTTACAGCTTGGCTGTTTTTGATTAGATTTCACTTCTTTTTGTATTTGTATACCCCAAAGCCGGCCTATGGCCAGCTTTGGGCCTTTTCAACCTATATATTTTTCTTTACCACAGGAAAAAGAAAAAGATGAAGCAGATTTTATAAATACTTTAACTCATTCTGATTTTATCAGTAAATGTACAAATTATATATATAATGCATATATCAAGAGTTCATTATATTATGAACTCTTGCATATATTTATTACATGTCAATTAATCCCCACAGGATAATTTGCAACTGATCTCTCTACTGGGTGACTTGAAATGTAACTGAACTCTCTACAGGGTGATCTGCTTGTATGTAGATGAGCTCTTAACAGGATTCTCTCTACAGGGTGACTTGACTCTAGCTGAACTCTCTGCAGGGCTATCTGTTTGTAGTTGAATTCTCTACAGGGTGATTTGTTTGCAGCTGAACTCTCTACAAGGTAACTTCTTCTAGCTGATCTGTCTACAGGGTGACTTGTTTCTAGCTGGTCTCTCTACAGGGAGATTTGTTTGTAGCTGAATTCTCTACAGGGTGATTTGTTTGCAGCTAAACTCTCAACATGGTGGTTGCTTTAATTTGTAGCTGAACTCTCTAAAAGGTAACTTCTTCTAGCTGATCTTTTTACAGGGCATATTTGTTTGTAGCTGAGTTCTCTACAGGGTGATTTGTTTGCAGCTGAACTCTCTACATGGGAGTTTCATTGTAACTGAACTCTCTATAAGGTGACTTCTTCTAGCTGAACTCTCTACAGAGTGATTGATTTTTTTTGCAGCTGAACTCTCTACATGGTGGTAGCTTTGTTGCTGAACTCTCTAAAAGGTGACTTATTCTAGCTGAACTCTCTACAGGGTGATCTTTTCATAGCTGAACTCTATACAGGATGATTTGTTTGCAGCTGAACTCTCTACATGATGATTTCATTGTAGCTGAACTCTCTACAGGGTGATTTCTGAACTCCCTACAAGGTAACTTCTTCTAGCTGATCCGTGATTTGTTTGTAGCTGAGTTCTCTACAAGGTAGTTTCTTTGTAGCTGAACTCTCTACAATGTGACTTATTCTAGCTGAACTCTCTACAGGGTGACTTGTTTCTAGCTGATCTCTCTACAGGGTGACTTGTTTCTAGCTGAACTCTCTACAGGTGATTTGTTTGCAGCTGAACTCTCTACATGGTGGTTTCTTTGTAGCTGAACTCTCTACAAGGTAACTTCTTCTAGCTGATCTTTCTACAGGGTGATTTGTTTGCAGCTGAATTCTCTACAGGGTGATTTATTTGCAACTGAACTCTCTACAAGGTGACTTCTTCTAGCTGAACTCTCTACAGAGTGATTGATTTTTTTTGCAGCTGAACTCTCTACATGGTGGTAGCTTTGTAGCTGAACTCTCTAATAGGTGACTTATTCTAGCTGAACTCTCTACAGGGTGATCTTTTCATAGCTGAACTCTCTACAGGATGATTTGTTTGCAGCTGAACTCTCTACATGATGATTTCATTGTAGTTGAACTCTCTACAGGGTGATTTGTTTGTAGCTGAACTCCCTACAAGGTAACTTCTTCTAGCTGATCTATCTACAGGGCGATTTGTTTGTAGCTGGGTTCTCTACAGGGTGTTTGTTTGCAGCTGAACTCTCTACATGGTAGTTTCTTTGTAGCTGAACTCTCTACAATGTGACTTCTTCTAGCTGAACTCTCTACAGGGTGACTTGTTTCAAGCTGATCTCTCTACAGGGTGACTTGTTTCTAGCTGAACTCTCTACAGGGGATTTGTTTGCAGCTGAACTCTCTACAAGGTAACTTCTTCTAGTTGATCTTTCTACAGGGTGATTTGTTTGTAGCTGAATTCTCTACAGGGTGACTTGTTTCTAGCTGATCTCTGTACAGGGTGACTTGTTCCTGCTGAACTCTCTACAGGTGATTTGTTTGCAGCTGTACTCTCTTACATGGTGGTTTCTTTGTAGCTGAACTCTCTACAAGGTTACTTGATCTCTCTATAACATGACTTGTTTCTAACTGAACTCTCTACAGTGTGATCTGTTCATAGCGGAACTTTCTACTGGGTGATTTGTTTGTAGCTGAACACTTTGCATGATTGTTTCTTTGTAACTGAACTCTCTACAAGGTAACTTCTTCTAGCTGATCTCTCTACAGGGGAATTTGTTTGAGCTGAACTCTCTACATGATGGTTTCTTTGTAGCTGAACTCTCTATTAGGTACCTTCTTCTGGCTGATCTGACTACAGGGTGACTTGTTTGTAACTAAATTCCCTACAGAATAATTTGCAATGTAATATAATTGAGTAAATTATAAATGCAGCTGAATGCTTTATTAGGGTGACTGTTCTATTAGAGTATCTCGATCTCGCATTTGCTACACGTAGTTGCCTTTCGAATCATAACTCGGTGGTTTGTAATCCAATTCTTCTGTACTACTGCAAGGACTTTCTATGATGATTACTCCAGCTACATACTGATTTTCAGCTCATTGCTCTAAGCGGTTTGCCTGATAGACACGAAAACTAATAGTTTTTTATTCATAAAATTCGATCGCGTAATTTTGACACAGGTCGGGTTTTGTGTCATATCTCCATGGTCTTTATCCCGATTCCTTTCAAACCACAAAAAGGCACTCCTACGATGGTTGCTCCATCTACATAGCAATTTTTAACTGATTCCTCAAAGGAGTTTACCCTGTAGGCGTGACAGACCTTCGACCTTATTTTACGCAAATAATCGGTCATAACTCCGTGAATGTTCATCAGATTCCTACCAAAGTTGGTACACAGATCCGCCTTTATGAGCCCTTTAAGTGTGCCAAATTTCAGTCCAATCCGAGCACGCATTCGTGTTTTATGGCGGATTTTGCGAAGTGTGCGAAATGAAGAAGAAAAAAACGAAGAAATTAAAACGAAATTTTGTTCGCTCGTATCTAGGAAATGGCTGGAGCGATTTTCTTCAAATTTGGTATGTAGACTTCCCTTACTGGCCGGCACCTCTCTATTAAATTTGGTTCCAATCGGGTAAGGGATCACAGAGCTACATAGGTGTGAAAATTGCGTTATCTTTCTTCCTGTTAATATACTCACGGGTGGCACGCCGGCTTCTTGGGCCGCACGACACACTACCGTGTGTCTTGATGGCCACATACGTTTGGGTTGACACTACACGTATATAATCAGGCTTTGTTTATATACGTGTTGTAGACGCTGCTATACTGATCAGTCTATGCCTCTCGTTGCACTGTGATAGTACATGGATCATGATGACGTAGTTACAGTGTGATGTACATGATGACATGAGTTTCACACGACCATCAATTACACTAGTTACAGCTACTTTTCAGAAGGAGAGTGGCACAGGAGCTCTTCACCCACAACTGCATCACCTCTTGCAACTACTTCGCTGTTATTACAAAAGATCCAGTTTTTCACCAAAAGCAAATCTACTTGTTGACATCGGCACACCTATAGTACAGCATATATAACATAGTGATATACAATATTTACCTTTACCCACAGGATTAATTGTTATTAGATTCAGGTCTTTGAACTATACAAAATACATGAAGGTGTAGCTTATATATTATGTAGATGTACAAAGTATATAATGATGGTAAAATTAGGATGTGAAATCAATATCTCTAGAAAGATTGCAAATAGGTACAGTGCAAATACGTACAGTGGAATTTAACACAAAAGAGTAATGGCAGAATGATCACCTACACCTATAGCCATACTGGTAGTCAGTATGTTCTTCGTAAAGATTTCGGACCAAATGTTGTGGTGCAGGCACAGAATCGATTTCATGCTGGGTTGCTGAAAGAGTACTACAGTAATCATGGTCATGATTCACCGCTTCAGTGATGCTGGTAAAGTCTAACTGAAACTGTGACCTCTTGGCTGCTGCTCTGACTACCCATTCATTTCTAATTTTTTATTGGTTCCTCATCCAACAGCTGCAGAAAATAAGATGTTCCATACCTAAGTGACACTGACTGTGCCTCAGTTGCTTTCTTTTTCTCGCTATCAGTGATAGCTGAAGATACAACACGGGCAGCCACTTTGGTTTTCATTTGCTGTATTTGACTTAATCAACTTCTCAAGTTTGCTTTTCTTTCTGGATGAACTATTCTGCTGGATGTTGGCTGACAATCCCACTGGTTAACTCGGCACACTTTTGGTCGTTTCTTGGTAAGGAATTGGTGTAAAACATGTGAAAATTTGGTTCCTTGCAGGTCCATAGAGGAATAGTTGTCTAATAATCAACCCTTAATGAAAAAACGAGAAGTCAAGATGTTTAAGTACTGGCTGAATGCAGGGGGGAATCCTGGATCCCAGGTTGTGTGGCTCCTAATGCACTAGCCTAGACTGCAAGTTGTCTGTAGATCAAGTCACTGTCTGGCCTGGGATTTTTTCTGCATTCAGCATTACAGGTTCTGACTCCCTGCTTCACAGGCTTATGTTAGCCTCCTTGCAGGTCTGTAGAGGGATAGTTGTCTAATAATCACATAGCATACTTCTCAACTGTAACGCCTCCAGTGTGATTTTCACGATTGGATATGCAATCTCACACTCTCGCTCTCAAGGAATTAAATCTCACACCTACCAGCAATGAAGATTAATTTCCAGTCCAGTAATTCTTTGGATATTTGTACACAGTTTGTGTCACGTGATCCTTCTCATGTGATAGATGTGTTTAAATAAGGAAATGGTGCTGGATCAGAGCACTGGATTAAGGCAGAGAGGTATACCCCCCAACTTTAAGATAAGTGGGGCAGAGCCCTCCAATTGTTACCTTATGTGACGTCACAAGTGTCTCACCTGGTTTAATATTGTTGTGGTTTTCAAAGATTAGTATTTGAGCGTGTGTACTAGATGTTGAAAAGACAAACCAGAAACTTGTTGACTTAGTCTAGAGTGAAAGAATTGAAAAAGAGAAGGTTTAGTGGAGAGGTAATGAGTTTACTTTCAGATGCTGATAACATGGACGAAAAGGACACAAATAATGACAATGAAATTTGATTGAAAATGCATTCCAGTAAATTGTTTCAGTGGACTTGTGAATGTCGAAGCATTAACTCAAAAACCATTACAATACCTGAAACTTGTACTGCAGACCACCAACCATCGACTGAGTAACAGTACAGATCACCTATCATCTACAGAAAATCAAATACCAATTGTCAGCTGTGAGCAACAGCAACATCAGAAAGAACATTTTCACCTTTGAAGGTACTTACATCAGGGCTGTCAAGTTGAACTAGTGACATTGAGTGAAATTTACCAAGCTACCATACTACTTTCAAAAAATCTAAGTAAATTACCACCTGAGACCAAAAAAAAAAAATCTTAAGAAAAATTTTGGACAAAGTCAAATTTGGCTACAACACCGATTTAAGCTGTCAAGTGCATATAAAGTACCTCATCAACGCTCAAAAAGCTTAATAACCCTCAGTAAATACGTGCATAGTGTCACGTGAACGGCTAGTGAGGAGATTGCGTGAGAGTCACCATCGTTTGCGTGTGAGCGTGTGAAAAGACCCGAATGCGTGTGTCACACGCCTAATGCATGAGACTTGACAGGTCTGTTACACATTTATGAAGTTCTATGTCTCAGAAGAGATTTCACAACTGTGTATTACTACATCTACACAAGAAATTACTGGATGAAGTTGACATAGTAGATGTTGCTAAAGAATTGTTCTGACGATGAATGCATCAAATATTTAGGTTCATTTAACAACTAGACTTTTATAAGAAGTATGGTAGCTATATACACAAGTTAAGGAAAAATAAGAAATTTTAAGTTTGATTAGAGATCATAGAAAAAAAGGTAGGGAAACAAGGGAGGTTGCCTATACCTGCACATATGCTAATGAACATTTAATCCCTAATCCAGTCTATACTCAAGACCAAGACTGAATTAAGTTCTGTATATTAATTATGCTAGCGTAATGCATGATGCTTTTGCCTACCTGTATATGACAGAAATGATAATCAAGCCTACTCCTCTTAAGGCTGTTTCTCAAATGCCTTTATGAACCATAGTAAGCATCTTTTTGTTGATATAATTGCCTTCAAGTCTTAAAGAACTGTCCTGGTAGAAGACTTAGTGTGAAATATTGTTGAGAAAAATTTGCTTATCACTATGCAATTAATATGCAATTAACCTTTTAGCTATAGGTACACTGTATGCAGTTGTTGTTACCATGCATCTACTGGTCACTGTATGATTATTTTGTATCAACAATAATATAAATGTATTTACAAGTAATTGTACATGTAGCTACAGAACTATTTTACAAACTAATTAACTATGTACAATAACAGTGGCTGCATAAATTAAATTCATAGTGCACCAACTGTTTAAAAATCAATGTTTTTGCCAACTATTCACATTAATACTGGTATTAACTATTTACAAATTGATGAGTATAATAATAATTACAAATTGCAAAAATGATTACTATTAATCACCATAAGAGTCTCATGGCATGCCAATATACGTAAATTAGGTAAAGTAAAATCTTTCAGAGCTAAATCTAATGGCAATCAACAAGCATTCATGAAACTTTCGCTCTGTGGAGTACGTAGGAAACGTCAGTGTGTTGAAGCAAGTACTTGCTCAATTGAAAAACAGCTGAATCAGAAATAATATAGTAATCAAAGCAGCTTATCAAAATTACTACTCAACATAAATTAATATGCATAAATAATAAGCTAAGATGAAAATAAGCTAAGCCACTAAGTTTCTTGCGAATTCTATTGGGGGACATTTAAATCCATACATTATAACATTGTTTGTAGTATGGTGCATGGGGAAATCAAAGGTTGCCATCAGTGATACAAATCAGTTGTAAATGTACAAATCAGCTCAAATACAAATCAGTTCAAAGACACCAAAAGAAACCATACACAACACCAACATAGGAAGTTACATACAATGCAAGGCAAAGAATTTTGCCACAATATCAAGCTAATGAATTGCTCTAGAATAATTTTAGTTTACGCTTACTCATTTGAATGAATGCCAGGAAGCAGTGGGCTGAATCAACTGCAGTATCCATTGCCATGCACTCATTTGCCAGTAAGCTAACAAACTTGAGGCTTAATAGCTACATGAAGCAGCACAATGGTTGGACTGTTGACATTGGTATCTACCTGACACCACACATTCATGGACCAACAAATAAACCACTGTACATACCAATGAATAAACAAGCTATCAACAGAATTAGCAAATAAGTCATTCAAATATTGATTTTTCCATGCTACAAATGGATGCCTTTGATCTGTGCACACGCATACCTCAAGTTATATGTATAGCACTGCCGCACATGTGTACAGAAAATACGCATGAGGAGGCATGTTGAGAGGCTAATACAGCATGAGGCAAAGCCTAGTGCTGTATTTGCCTCGAGACATCCCACAAGTGCTGTATTTTTCACACACAAGTATAGGCAGTTCTTTAAGTGATAACAATTGTACTTCCTGGTCGTCTGGCTCAGAGCAATTTTCTCAAACTGCTGCAATTTTCAATGATCAGCAAGTGTTGATATAGTTCGTAGAACAACATAAAAGAATTAGTTTGGCTTGTGCTTCATGATCAGATGATCAGTAAGTGTTTATATAATCTATTTCTAGTCATAAAATAAACTGGTAGGATTAGTTTGGCTGATTTTAGAGATTTACAGTCCCAGTGGGGTTGTTTTTGTAAAATTCTTTAAATAAATTCTCCACAATATTTTCCCAAGTGTGCTATATTTGCCCAATTAAGCATAAAAATGTACTGTATTTGCCCAATTAGCTGCATAGCTGTTCCATACAAATACGAGTAGGATCTCCAAGCTTGTGCTTCTGCCCCACTTTAGAATTTTTTTCACTTCTCTTACAAAATCAACTATTTGCATTCAGTGGCCTGGTGGAAATTTGAATGGTCTAGGCTGAACACAACCAATTGGATTTGCAAAAAAATCTTGATGGTACTATAGTATTGTTCAACATAGTTTTCAATCACATATATTGAATTTTCACGACGTTCACATACATCCATTGAGCAAATGGCATCTACAGAATCAAATCCAGCTGCTTTCAAACTGTTCACCACGTATGGTGGTAATTTCTTTTCTATTAATTCTATGACATCTACCTCTGGATTTATAGCTGTAACCTTGTCATGGTCTTGATCTTGTACCATATTTTTTTCTATGGTAGGAAATATAGAGCACAATTCAATGAGCCACACATTACTAAAACTTTTAACATCAATAAGTGACTTGTGAAAATATTACCCAAGTAAAATGATACCTTGGTCCTCTGCTTAATCCTTAAAAGTGCATTAACCTATATAAAACATGCTTGGCTGTAAACAAAGAGCTGTAACTTTTTAAAGCATACTCCGTATGACAATACACATTTAACTTTATTGCACTAACATAAGTAAATTGAGGATTAAAATGATACCTAGGCCTCTCATCATGTAATGCATGAGGCCAAATCTCGCTGTTTAAGCAACTTTTCATTAATAAAAAAAAAACATGCAAACTCTCAGGGGTGATAATAACATTCAGTCATCAGCCATTTGCTGACCAAATAGCAAGATTGCCTTTTGGTCTTACATTTGTCAGACCAGGATTGATTGATTGATTTATAATTTAAACTCAACCCAGTCGGCATAGCCATTCTTCCCTGGCTGAGGAAACATGCATACAAACACACACAGAGAACACAAATACATACACTTACAACCATGAAAATACATACATATAACATACAAACACAACATAATGTATGCACACAATCAGTTAGTCAATAAAATTGTTATGAAAATAAAGTGGAAGAAAAATCCTGTGCCATCACCATGTCCTCAGGAAGACTGTTCCACCATTGTGCAATCTTGAAACGAAAAAATCTCTGAGCAAAGGAAAGCTGGGAACAGACTGGCTGAACAAACAATGCAGATGATCTTGTCCCATATTAATGTTTCCGTCCAAACACAATATGTGGGTCTAACTGCATACGCTGGAACTTAAACAAGTTGTGCATAGCACACAAGCTGTGATGCTGAACCAGAAGCTCAAATGGAAGCCAGTTCAGTGCTGGATAGTGATGTCTTACATGATCATACTTACTCAGATCCCTACAGAGACGTACAGCATGGTTTTGCATTTGCTGCAGCCTCTGAAGGTGATACTGGGAAAGTGAAGGGCTCCAAACTGACAGTATATAAAGTAAATGAGAGCCTCGAGAGCACCAAACTTTCAGTAAGAGTTTTCAACAAATCTTCTTTGATCACATGACGATGTTTGTTTATAAGATATAAATAATACGACATAGATCTGCACACTTTCCCAATATGACAGGACCAATTTAATTGATCATCAAAAATCAGACCAAGATAGCACTGTTTTGAAAGTACATTTAAGGGAACATCATCCATTAAAGTAACTGGAGTATCAGCTGACAGACAACAACCTGAACCCTGAACCACATCACAGAAGATTTACTATGATTTAGCCTCATCTTGTGTTCCGCCGGGTCCACTGACCAATCAACTCTAATAGATAGTTCATGTCAGTTGCAACATCAGAGTTAGATGGTTCACTGCATATCAGAGTAGTATCATCTACATAACTCAGCAGAGACTTCCTTCAAAAACCTAGCAGACAAGCCATCAGGACCAGTAGACTTTTTGGGATCCAACGTCTGCAAGAGAGATAAAACAAAATCAACAAAGACTCTTGAAAAAAACAAATGGATCTTCATGAGCAGAAGACTGAGGAACAACAAAATTCAAGGATCCAATATTATGTTGAGTTGGTTGGTTTTGCTTGGTACGACCAAACATCAAGACATGGTAGTGTGTCGTGCGGCCCAAGAAGCTGGCGCGCAACATTCGTGAATATATTAACAGAAAGAATGAAAATGCAATTTTCGCACCTCCGTAGCTCTGTGCTGCCTTGATGAAACAAGACGAATTTGGCTGTGGATACGCCCTCCAACTTCAGCACTCCAAATTTGAGCGAAATTGCTTCCAGCGTTCCCGAGATATGTGACTTCAAAAATTGGCTTAGTTTCTTCTTATTTTTCTTCCTCTTTTCGCACACTTACAAAAACTGATATAAAACGCAAATGCCATATCCGATTGCCTTGAAATTTGGCACACAGAAGGTGGGTATAAAGGCGCATCTCTGTACCAACTTTGGCTGGAATACAATAAACAGGCAAACAGTTATGAGCGATTATTCACGAAAAATAACACCAATATGTTGTCATGCCTACAGGGTAAACCGCATATGGGAAGAAGCTGAAAATCACTGGGTAAATAGGTTAACTATTGAACCTCAAACCTTTTGTGATTTGAAAGAAATCAAGCTAAAACCAGGAAGATACAACAAAAAAAACCAACGGTGCGTAATAATTATGCAATCGAGATTATCTAATAAAAAAACGACTGCTTGCCATGCCTACCAGATAAACTGCTTGGGGTAATGCTTTGAAAATCGTTGTATAGATGGAGTAATCATCTTAGAAAGGATCTTCAATGGTGTAGAAGAATCAGAGGTAAAGCCACGGAGTTATAACACGAAATCCAACTTGGTGTAGCAAGTGTGATATCAAGATACTCTAATAGAGCAGTCATCCTAATAGAGCAATCACTCTGAAGAGAATTCGAGAGATCAGCTAGAAACAAGTAACCTGTATAGACATCAGCTACAAACAAGTCACCCTGTAGAGAGATCGGCTACAACCAATTCACCCTGTAGAGAAGAAGTTACCTTGTAGGGGGTCCATGCAACTATGAAAAGAGATAGTTCAGCTAGAAGAAATCACCTTGTTGAGTTCAGCTACAAAGAAACCACCATGTAGAGAGTTCAGCTACAAACAAATCGCTCTGTAGAGAGATCAGCTAGAATTAGTTACTTTGTAGAGAGTTCAGCTACAAAGAAACCATCATGTAGAGTTCAGCTGCAAAGAAATCACCTGTAGAGAGTTCAGCTACAAACTAATCTCTCTGTAGAGAGATCAGCTAGAAGAAGTTTCCTTGTAGAGAGTTCAGCCACAAACAAATCACCCTGTAGAAAGGTCATCTAGAAGAAGTCACCTTGTAGAGAGTTCAGCTACAAACTAGTGACCTTGTAGAGACATCAGCTAGAAAAAGTTACCTTGTAGAGAGTTCAGCTACAAAGAAACCATTCTGTAAAGAGCTTAGCTGCAAAGAAATCACCTATACAGAATTCAGCTACAAACAAATCACCCTGTAGAAAGATCAGCTAGAAGTTACCTTGTAGAGAGTTCAGTTACAAAGAAACCACCATGTAGAGAATTCAGCTACAAACTAGTGACCCTGTAGAGACATCAGCTAGAAGAAGAAGAAGTTACCTTGTAGAGAGTTCAGCTACAAAGAAACCATTCTGTAAAGAGCTCAGCTGCAAACAAATCACCTATACAGAATTCAGCTACACACAAATTACCCTGTAGAGAGATCAGCTAGAAGAAGTTACCTTGTAGATAGTTCAGCTACAAACAAATCACCCTGTAGAAAGATCAGCTAGAAGAAGTCGCCTTGTGGAGAGTTCAAACCACTATGTAGAGAGTTCAGCTGCAAAGAAATCACCCTGTAGACAATTCAGCCACAAACAAATTGCCCTGTAGAAAGATCAGGTAGAAGAAGTTACCTTGTAGAGAGTTCAACTACAAAGAAACCATTCTGTAAAGAGCTCAGCTGCAAATAAATCACCTGTACAGAATTCAGATACAAAGAAACCACCATGTAGAGAGTTCAGCTTAGGCCTGCGCCTATTATGCCGGCATAATCTTGAGAATAATAGGTCACCAATTTTGTGAGAATAATTCCAGAATAATAGGATGGTTACAGGCATAATTTTAGAATTATCGGACGTCCACGGAAATAATTGGCAGAATTAGGGGGCGTGTCTCTTCTTGATTACCTAGAATAAAGAGTTAAAATACTACAAATGATATAAACTAATAAAGCTGACAGGAGTGCCAGCTGAAAGGAGCTGAAAAGCTTCTAAAAGATCGATATACTCTGATAGAACGCTCAAATACTCTAATAGAGCATTCAGATCATTTCATGTTAACAATCTGCAGCCAGCATGCTGCATGATTATCTGTAATTCTGAAACTTGTACATCTTATACCAGTATATCTTCTTCAAGTCTTTAAGCATTATTATCTACCTAACTTAGTAGCTATGCAGTAGTTACAGCATATTATTATAACACACTCATAATTAAATACACTCGAATTATTACTGTAGATAGCTATTCTAAGTCTGCTGTAACTATTATAGATAGAAAAATAATGTGTAAGGTGGAATGTTTCATATATGGCTAATACTAATTTGGACAAATCTACTTATAACAGTATCTTGAAACTAAGCGACTAGCCACAGATTTATACTAAATATGGAATAATAGGCTGAATACAAGAATAATAAGAGAATTTTTTGGGAAATTCTGGAAAGAATAATAGGTAAAAGTTTGAGCATAATAGGCTCAAGCCTAACTTGGAGATAGAGTCAGCGGCGCTACGGGTACAAACCAACAGTCTTTAAACAAGGAAGATCAGTCTATTGCCGGTTCAGATAGCTACAACAGAAAATCTAGTCGTTCAGTGTACCAGGTGGGTAGATAATATAGACATACCCAAGCTAGCCAGCGACACACTGATCATGAAATAAGGGTATTGATAGCCACGAAGTCAGCTGGAGGCTTAAGTCTGAATTGACACTGGAAAAATGTGAAATATGGGTTTAACCATGCTGACTTCCTTCAATTTATTCTCTGAAACAGAGACCACCAGAAACCTCTTGACAGCCTACCAGATCAGTGACTGGAAGAGATATATAGCCCCTATATTATCAAGAATGCTGGGGGTGGTAGGCAAGGGCAGTCCATCCAGCCTGGGAAAAAATATTGTGCTAGGGCATTACCATCAATATTCTGAACACTTACAATGCGCTCCGTTTTGTTGACCAGGATTTGTCTATTACCAAATCCTCAGTGAAACAACTACTAGATGATGCCTCAAAGGTGTGTGTTGCAGCATCCCAGAAAATTTTTATGGCGAGAGATTGCAGGGAGTGGCTGTGTCCAACCTAGTACTTGCATAATTATTGTAGTCCTAATTTATTTTTACTTGTATGTTATAAGTGTAGTTACTGTATAGCCTTATATATCTGTAGGTCATTTTCTTTTTTTTTTCTTTTTTCCACCCTTGCCATGCCCACACTGGGTTCATTTGCAAACCAGTATTTTGTGGTCGCATGAGACCGAGGTTTTTTTGTGGATTTGTTTGTCTTCTCATTATTTATTAATAATGGTCTCAATCAATCATCTAAAAAAAAATTATGTAGTAGTTGTAACATGGGCACAAGTGATTTGCCTGAAATATACACACGAGCACGAGAGCGCAGCCTGAGTGCGAGTGTGCATATTTCAGGCAAATCGCAAGTGCCCATGTTACAACTAATATATTCCACTTGGGTGAATCACCTGCAAGTGTACATGGAAACTGCTGGAATGCTTTGCGAGTGTATTTATATGGGACCATGTGACTTTCGATTGTGGGTAACGTCATAAGAGCAAGGACAAGGCACTGCTGAGAGGCCGAACGTAAGTGTATCGTCACGAGCATGCAGATCGCTTCGATTGTGGGTACGCAATTAAACGCAGGAAGCCCAAATACGAGCTGAACAGCTCATAATGAAGCTTAAGTACACTATAAAGTACTTACTATACTAGCCATGAATAAACTAATGCAGTGAATATGTTTACAGCACTATAATGGCCTAGCCAATTAAGCGCCACGCCCAGTCACTACGCGTGTGTGACATCGCACCAGGTGTCAAAACGGCAATGTAAAGACGATTCAACTACACTAAAGTACTTATTTTACTAGCCATGAATAAACTAAAGTAGTGAGTGGTGAGTTTTTATCTCATGCAATTAAGCGCTACATCCAGTGTCTGTGGAACATCCCCACGTGACTATTGAATGTAACATGTTTAATATAAACTAACCTGTGACCTTCTTCATTCAGTAAAACAATGAACTATCTTCTTCCCCAAGTCCATGATCTATGCCTTGGCTCACTTTACAAAAACTAAAACCCACTATCGATCCTGTGAAGTGTCGCTATATTAAAGGAGAGGAGATCACACAGTTTCATCAAAGAAATCAAATGATTTCTGATAATGCTTGGATTGCATTAATGAGAATAGGAGGTAGTATATACAAGTTATATCCCTCCTAGCCTCCTATTCTCGTTACTGCATTCCTGAGCACTGCTAGCAGTGCTATTATACCACTTATACACCTTCTCTTCCCTTTGAAGTGAGGTGTGAAAGTGTTATATATATATATATATATATATATACATACATACAAGAAAATGCAAAAGATTTGGAAACTATTAGACAAGGAAGTTTTAAATCTGTTATGCTAAGTAAGAGCTATTGAACTGTATGAGATGCACGTATACTTGATCACAGTATTATAAGTAACAATTTTAGTTTCAGAATACCAACATGGATTTATGCCTATAGCTATAGCTAAGTGATACACTTTAGCTTTTTTAAACGAATTCTTCCAGTGATTGATACCTCTCTTTCTATTTAGCTAATCAAGAAACTGAACTAAATATTGACATCATTTTATTGACAATTTCAATAATTTTATCCTTTATAACGTTTGCACCTTAAATTTGATTCAAGGTGCAAACGTTAGCAGATTCTTGATGGTAGATATTTAGTAGTGGCCCAACACCGCTTCACATAGTAAAACATCTGTTTTTTTGCTGACCCAATGACAAAACAGTGCTCTGGCTGTAGACTAGTTGCTCACCGCCAATCCATATATGGCAGCATACTTAATTACATGCAAGACATGGACCTAAGAGAAGAGGGACGATGAAAGTATTCAGGTGTTACACGTCTTACTAACCACTGTGGAGATCTGACAGTATGTGTATATGTGTACCCTATAATATTTGGTGACTGTGCAATTATGCAATATAGACTTTGGATTACCTACGTTTTTGAAATGCTGGAACATTGAATAAAGCATTGAAGGAAAGTGGATATTGTCTACTCCTTTGTAAACTCTGTATGATGTACCTGCTTGGGTGATTCAGTAAGTTATTTGTGTTGCGTTGACCCTGTGTTTCTAGCACTCTTGAATCTTCAAGGTGTACAAGTACTGAATATCACAGCGTGGTACGTGGCATGCAAGATGCGGGTCACATGTATATTTTATATAGAGCACTCCAAGAGCAGTTAGTTTGAGAGATACCGATGTGAGTAGAGTTATACTGTATGGTTTTGCTAATTTTTATCTCATGCACTACAGCAGTCCCATCAATGACTCCACAAGTTCAGTACATCTACTCACCTTGAAACTAGTGTTGGTAAGTATATACAACATGCGAAGTATGAACATTAATGTTAATTATTTGCAGATGAAGAAATGATGTGATTGTTCTCAGTAAGCAAGGATTGGGGAGTGTTGTGGGTTCTTGCTACACAGCTCAGTAATGATCAGGCAGAACAGTTATAACTGAAAACTCATTGACTATGAGGTTGCTTTACATTTTTTTTCCAGTTTCATTATTGTACAACCGTACTTTGTTTTGGTTCACGTGAAATAGCAACAATAAATCGAAAGCGACGTCATTAATTAAAAGATTTCGGAAGGGATATGGGCCGTCTTGAGGGCAAGGCGTGGGTCTAGCAGAAGTGTATACAGCCGTATAGAGGATAGTATGCAGCCGTATTGAGGTATGTGTGACTGTGTGAGTCTGTAATACAATTATACTCATGACATATACAGAGGTATAAGAGTCCAGGTTCGGGACAGACTGATCTATACGTTTGGGTTGACGCTACACGTATGTAATCAGTCTTTGTTTATGTGCGTGTTGTAAACGCTGCTATACTGATCAGTCTATGCCTCTCATTGCGCTGTGACAGCTTGGTGTAGTATGAAGGTGATAGGTTGAAAACATGAGAAATTATGATTTGTCAAACATGACAATTTTGAAAGGCTATAAGACCCCTTTTCGCGGACTAGGTCATTGTAATCTTACGTGCGGAAAAGCATTCAAATAAGGTCCATTTGGTTCCACATGAGATACTTTCCCTACTATTCCTGTTGATATAATATGAATAGATGAAATTAGAAAACATCCAGCAGACTTGAGCCTTCAAGCATAAATCAGATGGCTGTACAGGTTTGAAACTGCCCATGTTCCATCATGAATTTTTCACCTTACTGTACGATAGATTAGCATAGATACTCTACCCACCCGGGATATGAAATGCCGCATACTCCCCATACATTAAAAGGGTCCATCCGCACCTCTTATTAATTGGTGTTAAAGAAGTATCAACTTTCTTGAAGTCTTGAAAACAATGAGAATCAAGTCTCCGAAAGTCAAATCTCTGTTCTTTTGTTTACCTGTTACTATAAGTCTTTTGTGGGAGATTGTTGCGAGCAGTGACGAAGGTTTTGTAAGTTGGCGATCTGATCACTCTGCGAACTGTAAATCTTGAAATATGTTACGAATCAAGGCCAATTTTATACGGCGAAGTTAACTTAGTATCAGCAATCGAACCGGCATAGTTTTAAACGACATTCCCTTCGACAACGTTGTTTTTCAGGTTTTGTGTTCAACCTAAGTCTCCTTATTTTGTGAACCCTTGCATGCCGCATCGTGGCTTAATAACCCTACGGTTTTGTCCTCGTATAAATAAGGCCTTGATTCATCGAACTGGTCGTGTTTTGAGTATTCCTGGTGTACAGAAAATAAGAAACATAATTTTAAAAAGTTGTTTGTACGTGTCAAGTTATCTGTTCTGGGTGTAACGTGCAGAAGCGTGTAAACTCGTGCTATGCTTTTGTAGACCCATGCCAGGAAAGCACAAGTTGAAGCTTTCAAGTGTGAAAGCTTACAGAAAAAACAGAAAAGAAAAGAAAGATTAACAAGGAAAGGGACAAATGATTCTGCAACAATGCATAGAGAAGAAGTTGGTGAAACATCGAGTCTAAAAGTGTCACTGCCACTGATTTCATGTACCTGTGGTCAAGCTAGAAGTTTGAATGAATTACACAGTCGTTTGATGAAGAATGGAGGGTGTTCTGGTTGGCAAGTAGTTGAAGCAAATCCAAATCATCTTGCATTTGCAAAAATAAAGCTTGTGCCTTCCCTTTGTGTTATTGCATCAGTCCAAATACATTCAAACTTTGAATATAGTGTCACCATTGAAGGACATCTGATTGATTTACCTCAGCTTGGAGTGGCAGTCTGTTCCCATGTTTCTTGTGTCAGTGATGTTTCATTGCTGCTCAGTTGACCAATTTAATTTGTATGAAGGCAACTTGTGTTCAGAATTTACAGAAGTTATTCAACACAATGAGGGTAAATTTTTTGGAACAGATCGTAAGTTGCTATATACAGTATTCATAATAAATATGTGCAGTGTGTGCGTGTGTGTGTGTACATAATATCTATGCATGTAAAATTTACTACCTCATTGAATTTTACATGCACAATTTCTGTAACTACACTCTCCACTGTAGCACTTAATTATCAAAACTTACTGGCTTTTTATTTTCTGTGTGTACGTATACAAACAATTACACATTTTTTTAAATTTCTAGGGAAAACACTAGCCGCAAACATTGTAACAGTTGATGGAAAGCAGACCATCAGGCACCATGAATGCCATATTGTTGTCGGTGAAGGTGCAATAAGGTAGAGCAAGTGTGCTGCTCATCGCAAATCATTACAGTCAGCTGTGTCAAGACTCAATTTAAAAGCAAAAACTGTTCCATCACCTAGCTCACACCTTGACACGTCACCTAGCAGCCATACAAACTTGGACTATTTGAATTCATCACAAACATCACTCAGAGTGCGCACATTGCAAGGCAGGTACAAAGCAAGCAAAAATGTTATTGGTTGCCTCCAAGAAAAAGTAAAGCGACTTACTGAAACACAAGGACTTTCTGTTGAACCATCGTTGCATGATGATTTGGTCACTGATGGATCAACACGAGGATGAGGTCATTAAGCAACATGATGAATCATCTTTTCAAATGCTGTTTTGGAAACAGCAGCGAGAAGCATTGAAGAAGGGCAAAGGCATTCGATGGCACCCACTTGTAATTAAGTGGTGTTTGTATCTTCACCATTGTAGTATTATTATTTAATATTAACACTTTACGGTGACCAGCACTAAATTCTACAACAACATGTGCTGCAGCCTTAGGATTACCTAACCTAGTTTCAAGGACTTAGACTTAATGACTTATACAGTAGCTGGAAAGGTGTAACAGAAAATGGCGAAAGTAAGGAAAAAAATCCCTCCAACCCCAGGAATCGAACTGCAGGTCACCCAATGTCTAGTCGGGGCCACACTCAGTCTTCCTCCAGGAGGGATGGATTTTCTTCCTCAATCCTAAGGTATTTATTATTAACACTTTACAGTGACCAGCACTGAAGGTCTACAACAACATGTGCTGCAGCCTTAGGATTACCTAACCTAGTTTCAAGGACTTAGACTTAATGACTTATACAGTAGCTGGAAAGGTGTAACAGAAAATGGCGAGTAAGGAAAAAAATCCCTCCAACCCCAGGAATCGAACTGCAGGTCACCCAATGTCTAGTCGGGGCCACACTCAGTCTTCCTCCAGGAGGGATGGATTTTCTTCCTCAATCCTAAGGTATTTATTATTAACACTTTACAGTGACCAGCACTGAAGGTCTACAACAACATGTGCTGCAGCCTTAGGATTACCTAACCTAGTTTCAAGGACTTAGACTTAATGACTTATACAGTAGCTGGAAAGGTGTAACAGAAAAGGGGCCAAAGTAAGGAAAAAAATCCCTCCAACCCCAGGAATCGAACTGCAGTAGTAAAGCATATAAGGTGTTGAGAAATTCTAAGTGTTTGCATCTACCATCAGAACGTACTTTGCAGGACTACACCCATTTCAACACTACCGGTGCAGGCTTCTCAGCTGCAACAGATAATCAGTTAAGACAACATGCAAGAGTAAGTGCAACCCCAGATCACAAGAACATAGTTGGACTATTGTTTGATGAGATGCACATAAAGGAAAGGAGGGGTTAGTTTTTAACAAAAACACTGGTAATTTAGTTGGTTTTGTGGACTTGGGAGATGTTAATAATGACTTCTTGCGTTACTCAAATTCAGAGACGGATTGTGAGAGCAGCTTGCCTTTGGCTAAGTCTGTATTGTTTATCATGGTCAGAGGCTTGACTTCTAATCTGACATTTCCATACGCTCAGTTTCCAGTGGATTCTATTAAAGGCTCGCAAACTGTATCCATTGTTCTGGGAGGCAGTTCACCATCTTGAGTGCATGAATTTCAAAGTGTTGACATGTACATGTGATGGAGCAACTTCAAATCGACGGCTGTACCATCTCCTCACCAAATCTGAGCCTGAAAAGCACAAAGTACTGAACAAGTACAGTAAAGATGAGAGGTATATTTATTTGATTTGTGATCCTCCTCACCTTCTTAAAACAATTCGCAATTGTTTTTCATCTAGGCCACTATGGGTAAGAGCCTGTATGTTGAATTATATTCTTATCGCGCTGTGGAGAGTTCATCAGTTGGCAGCATATCGTGAACCTATACCGTCGTACTACAGGAGCTGGTACAGGGGTTTCATTAGTACCAAAACTCAAATATGAGCACATTCATCTCACATCGTTTTCTAAGATGCGAGTAGATCTTGCTGCACAGGTATATACAGTACATGCAGTTTTTATGCATTTACAGTATACTTACAGGTACTAAGTGGGACTGTGTCCAGTGCAATGAAATTAACAGGTGGAACAGATGCTTGTGCTACGGCTGAGTTCATTGGTGGATACATTGATAAATTTTTCGACTGTCTAAATGTTGACAACCTCAATGAAGGGAGACAAACAAACAAATATTTCCAGAACCCATACTATGAGAAGGATGATTTTCGATTAAAGGTATATAGACTATTTATTGTTATGGTTATATAAAAAATTATTTATTACTGTAGTGGTTAAGTGATGACTTCACTTTGTATATGGACAACTGGAAAACATCTGTAGAGGCCTGTGTGGGATACACCACTTAACAAAAACAACGTAATTTGTTGAGTGAGCTTACAATGGAAGGGATTTCAATCACAGGTATGGGTTTATCATGTGTAGAAATGATTGTTTTACTCGCATAAACATTTTATAGTGGCTTCATTTGTAGAATTGGTTCCAATAATTCTGAGCCAACCTGGAGTAACATTTTTTCTCATTGGAGAAATTTTTTGGACTCCAGCGGCAACGAGGGAAAACGAATGATAACCCCACAATTACAGAAGTACAAAAGAACACTCAAGCATTACGTGTAGTTGGTGACATCAGTGTCAAATCCATTGCTGGAAATTGCACAGGCAAGAAACGAAATGCTATTTTTGCTGAGACGGATGTGCATTTGCAAAAACGCAAAGCGTGTAGGAGAAGTTAACATTTTGATTGTAACAAAGTTAACAGTATAATTACTAGTGTATTTGTAGGTACTAAAACAATTTCTTTCTGAGTGATTTTGATTTCTGTGTGCTTTTTTTGTTCTTTTGCTTGTATTGTTCCATGAATCCTTTTGCAAAAGCATTTCCACGAACAGTGGTGTACAAATCAATTGCCATCTTTAACAATTCATCTCCGACTTCAGTGGATGTGATGCCAATTGCAAGGTCCCAATAGAATGTCACATCCACATCATCTAGTGCCTTGTCCAAAATTGAGTGCTTAACATCACTTAACTTGCTTGAGTCACCATCAAACTCTTTTTGGCATATTTTCTCGACAGCAACTAAGCAATTATAGAACATCTCATTGATGTGTGTTAACCCACCACGAACGATAGCTTCAGTCCACTTTGCACATTCTAATCCAGTGGGAAGGTCTGACTGCAGCAATAGTAAAGCATCGATATAAGCTTTCTTTGTGATGACTTTGCTATGCAGCTACTTGATGATATACCCACCAATATAGTTTATTGTGTTCATCTCCTCGAAAGTTAACTCGTGATCTGGTTGCTTGAATCTTCCTGTGTAATTTTTGCTGTAACTTTTGCTCTTAGCATTTTCTTGAAGATTTCCTCAGTAATGTACTGATAAAACAGTGGATTCAGCTCAACATCCACCTGCTCACAATATCCCTTCCACTCCAGCTTTACTGCATCCCCAACAGCAAATTTATGAAATGCTGGCCACAATCTTGAAAGATTTAGAGTGGTAGTAAACAACTTCTCTCAATGACATTCCAATTTATTTGAAAAAGTCCTGTTTCGTGTTCTAGTAAACACGTTGCTGCTGAGCAAAAGAAACAAGAACTTTTCTGTTCTTCATCACTAAATCTCGGCTCATTTAGTATTTCTTTACATACTTCTATAAAGTAGTTCGCTTCCACCACTGCATCAGTAGCTTTGTCAAGAACGAATACACTTGCACCCTCAGACATTTGTGTGATACGCGCGCTTATTAAAATATTTAAGTAAGTGGCGTTTATGATGGAAAGGTGTTAACAGAGGTGTGGATAGAGGTGTAATAAACAGCCAGTTTCATATCCCAGGTGGGTAGAGTATCTATGATATTAGTTATCACCCAGTGATAACTAATAGTGCGTTTACACTAGCAGTTGGGCACAGTACAGCACAGCATTGTACGCTTAATTTTGCTAGTGTAAACGGGTATCGATCCGAGCCAAAGCATTACGTGCCGGGCTATCCTGGCCCTGCTACTTCAACCGGGCTGGCTCGGTACGGCGCAGCACGGTAGACAAATTGAAACAAACCTTGCTATATCCTTGGCTGCTATACGTAAATATGATGGCTTCTACCATGGCCAAACGTGAAACAAAGTCCAGTTACCACGTTCGATTTGAAGTAAGCTGTCCATCAAGTGGTAACTGCTGATATTGTCCCTCAAACGGATTGCTGGTAACTTGTACGACAGCAACAGCTTGAAACAAGCTTGGAAACGGTGAGGGCATCTCGTAGGATGATACTTTAGCTGTCACGTGCTTATGTATAAACTTGCCTAGCATGGTTATTTCCTTACCAATCTAAATGCGCACTTAAAACGTAGCGTACCGTACCGAGCTGGAGCTACTAGTGTAAACGCACTATTACTTATCACCCTGTTGCGGAGCCACTCAGTCTCTTTCGTGACATCATAATAACCGCGAATGGCATTGTTTACCAATGGAACAAAGAGCCAAATATGGAAATATTGATACAAAACACACCAATACAGCACTTAAAACTAGCTAAATCTTACAAGAAAACTGTTAATCCTTTACACAATAACACTACAAGTTACCAATACAATAGTTTAACAAATGTCAAAAATAGTCCGTGACGATTTTCACTCCAGCAATCACTCCCAACGGTCACTATGGTGAAGAACTAACTTCCTCTAGGTTCATTGTTCTATCTCGGACTATGGTAGTCACTTGTTGCTCTTTATTTTTCTCTTGCACACCACGTGACACCACCATACCAACTTCTGATGAAGGAGAATCGCTGCTTCATAGCACCGCCCTTCGCTACAGTTTGTAGACAGTATGTAAGGTCTCTCTTGTAGCTACGAAATAGTATCTCCACACAATTCGGATGAAATCTCGAGCACAGTGACAAGAACTCAAACCGGAATTTAATTTACTATCCGTAAATTTCTGCGCACTCCCACGCACTGGGATAAACTATTTTATATCCCGTATACTCGGATGATATCAATGTTATTATACTCGTCCTTGGCTCCGCCTCGAACTCGTGTAATAACAATGATATCACCCTCGTACCGGGATATAACTATAACTTATTAATCATACCAGCAAGCGATATATATACCCTTTAACACTCTTATTTACCTAAACTGTACCTTAAAGCAATACGAAACATAAATAAATTTAACTTGGCCACTTTTATTGTTGTTTCTTTACATACAATAGCAAGCAAAAGAATTCATTTTACCACATCAAAGTAGCTAAAGTGAATATAATAATAATAATAATCTCTGCATGCATGTATGTATGACTATGGCTAAGTTCAGGGTGCAGCAGTGCAGGACTAAACATCATGAAGTGAATCTCTGATTCAGGAGTTAGGTATGTATGCCAAAGACTGACTACAGTGGTTGAGAATATCTCATGCTTCAAGGTTATTAGCTAGAATATCTTGTAAATAAACTATGTAGTTATATAGTGTTGGTTTGTAATAGGGGTTGAGTGCTTGAGTTTATTATTCCCCTGAAACAAAACAACAAACACAATAATTATAATTGACATATTATCAGAGTACAATAAGTATTGCAAATAAATGTCTTGAATAGCCATTGAACACACCAGTAAACAGCAAAAAAATTTCAATTGCTGTTGGAATACTTTTGTGTAATAACTATAGTGCAGTAAAAGTAAACAGCATATTTTCAGAAAATAATATTGGTCATGCACCGGCTTAACCATTTTTTATGTAAAGTTATTGAATACCGCAGTTTTAATTTAAAATTGTGGCTAAAATTTAAAACCATGCATAAAAGGCTGACTTTGCCGTCAATGTCAAACAACAAATGAACAGAACTTAATTGCAGCAATAAGACTCAGGTACAGGTAATAGATGCAAATCTGCAGGCAGTGGAATTCTGCTAGCACCTAGTTACACAAGTACTTGATCTTGACTTTGGTTCCAGAATGAATTTATTTTGTTGATAGTGATGTTAGTAAGGCCTAACAAATCTCCAAAGTGATTTTGCAAAACAATTCCAACATTGATCAACAATGGCACTTGGTATACGTAATTTTCAAAAAGCTGAATTTTTGACTGCAATTTTTTCAGTTGATATCTGCTATTGTAATTTTAAACTAATGTTGTACGTAGTTCCTCCTGAAGTTAATGTCCATAACTATACTAGCTGTCATTACTAAAGTAATTTAAACACTGGGGCTAATAGAATTTAGCATATCAATCAAATTTTGTATTCTTTTTCTATACATTATGTAAATCACTGTAAAAGAATGCCAATTACCTGCTGACTGAAAAAGGCTAATATAGCTCCTATTTAGAAATATAACGATAAGTCTTCTCTGCTAAACTATATAGACCATACAGTTAGCCTATATATTCAGTCACAGCATTCCAAAGGGATTGTTCAAGCTGCAATGATTAACCATCAGTGTGTATATAAGCACGAAATACCTTGTACCAAATATATATATAATAGCTAACTCTACATTGTCCAAGTCACATGAAATAGTTGCCAAACCATATAGTGAAGGCTGTCTCGCAGAGTTGATTTTTTTGTGATTGGGTGAAATCAGATCCTATATGGTTTGTAAAGTTTGATGCATAAGTATTGCTCATGTACAAATTCTGTTAGTTGTGCTTGTATCCGCAGTTGTCATTATTGCTCTCTGGTAAGAAGACGCAGGCTGAGTCAATAGCTACTTTCGACTTCACTGAGGACTGACTGCTCGTTGGAGCCACTTTCTCTCAAACTCTATTTTCCGCATGAATGAACTAAACCCTAACAGTTGCACTTTTTATACTGCTCTGATGGTGCCAACAGGAAATAATCAGAAACTGCGTGCAAAAATGTACCTAATTAACTAGACGATGCATGTGACAAAATCTAGTTTATGCATGCATGATTGATGTGGATCGTCTGAACAAGTAAGCTTTAATTGTAGTGTGGTGTGTATGATTATGTACATAGCTACACATGCATGTCGTAGACTGTAGCCATGCAGTGGCAATTTCTACTGTATTAGAATTGGTGTGCAGGGTCTGATTTAGAAGGGCATGCACTCTCCAAACTTTGGTATATTTAACGTAATAACTTACATTAAGGGGAGGGAGGTTAAGCCCTTGACATTTTATATTTCTATTGCATCTATAGAGAATATTTCTAGCAAGGAACTGTGCCGAGCGATTGGTAGCTAGAGTAGCGATTCCGGAATTCCATAAATTTTGCATAAAATTTTCTCCATGAATCTTCATTTGGAGAGCTGGCACAATCAATTCGCTGCCATGCATACGACTGATTGGACAAACAATTGGATAGTTTCTAGGGTTTCTGGGGACATGGAATACGATGGTGCAGTTAGTCTTCTGCTACAAATATGTTTGTGTGGAGTTGTATGCAAGTTATAAGATTATTTTGCAATATAGCCACCACAATGTTATGTTCTCTTTGCATTTACACCAAGGTGAACATTTTGGTGAACATTTTTGTCCCATGTAGTTTTTAATATTACTATGCTAAAAGTCAGCAAATTTGCACCACAAATAGCTCATCTGTTTGATGCACCATTTTGGTAGCTGTCAAGGAGCTGTACATTCAGAGAAGAAATAAGCTATAAATCAACTGTACAACTCTTTGCTTTTACATGCACATTGTATTTTTGAGTGGAGATGACTGGTACAGAGTGGTTGCACTCCACCATGTGTATGCTGTTTTGCCATCCGCAAGATGCTAAATGCATGCAACTATTTAGTGGCCTTCTATGGAGGTGACCTTTATTCAGAGGGTCTTACAAGTAAGGTTACACTGTGGTCCATGTGTTAAGGTATTTATATCAGAAAACAGAAGTTCAAAATGTTATTGAAAAGCTCAGTTATAAGTATTTGTTCAATTGTGCCATTTTTTGGACTTTTTTCAATGGAAAGATATGGAGAAAATTTTGCCTATTTTGAAAGATAGTATTGCTTATAACTCTACCATCCTATGACGGATTTTTAAAAACTAAGTGTTTATGAGATTCTCAGGGAGTACTGCACAAGGCTATGCTAAATAAAAATTATTTCCATTAATTTTAAATTCTTCCGGAATCGCTAGCTAGAGACATAGCTAGGACTAGCTATTTATCTTGTGTTTTGTTGTAATTTCATTCCCTATCACGTCCACCTTTTGGTCTTCCATGTTGTGGTCACGTGTGGCCGAGGACACACCTCAGTTACTGTATATAAGCATGTATTATTTTCATCATCAAAGATGGTTCTCTCATTAGTCCTGCACGCTCAGGGTCTGGTGCCATGCAATACAAAAGTTTGGCCAGACTGAACAAAAGTACGATTACCAATCAGATTCAAGAACATGTATGATGTCAGGTATTTAATGGAGACCACACTTCTTAGCAATTGAGTTCTTTACTTAACATTAAACAAAATGACCTCATCCCTTATTGGATTCGTTAATGCTAGGTACAGGGTGGAGGTCACAATAAGTATTTATTTTTTTACCAACCATATATACAAATACGTTGAATTACATGGGCTTTAATTAGAGAGAAAGGACCACCTTAGCTGGCCTACTACTTTTGAAGAGGCACGCTCGGAGGTACAAGGTGTGCGTTTGGAACCGTACAACTGATCAACTATATAGTCTAACAATTGCAATTCCTCACTTACTGCAGGCATAGATACTACACCTCTATCTGTGACTTGTGTTTTTGCCTTCTAGTTGTTTAGCCATCACAGTTGACTGCCCTAGCTGGCCTACTGGTTCTGAAGTACGCTTGGAGGTACAAGATGTACGTACCTTTACATTGAAGATCCAGCTGGCTCAAGTTCTAAAGTATGATCAGTCTCTACTCTAGATCTGTTCCTCAAGATACACTCACTGTTAAAAGGTGTCTCTAGTGCCAAAGTGAAATCAATCTCCACTCTATTCATCAATGGAGAAAACACCCCGCAAAAAAATGTACTGTTCAACTATGCTAGTTATTTAAGTGTGTGCTGACTCAATCAGTCCACGCCTGTATTTTGTTGTAACATTATGAAGTTGTACAGTTCAGTTATTTTTCAAATATGTAACATGGACTGAACATTATATTAGAGTTTTAGTAGATAGTTGTATTGTTAGCGCATGCGTGTAGTTGTAACGGAAGGCATTACTAAGAGTCATTGTGAGCGCCACGAGGTGATATTACTTTACATTGGAGGTTATTACCAAGAGTGACTGTACACAAAACGGACCACCGACATAAGGAGATGTCAGGCGAAAACAACAACGAAGTTTCTTCCATCCTCGGAGACGACCCGCCAGTGGGCTCAGAGGAATCAGACGAAGAGGAGTCAGCGATACCTGAAGGAACTGCTTACCCGCTCAATTCCAAGAGACTGGCAACTCAACAACTTCACAGGCTGGCAGGGATGCTCGATCTACCGACCACAGCAACCTCATCATCTACGTTACAACTCCTGGAGGGCAAGCTGCTCGAGATGGGTCACGAGTCTAGAAATGTACAAGTGATTGCCTCTAACAAAGGGGGAAAGTTGTTTCTGGTGAGTGATAGTGGTATTATAAGTGCTGAATCTGAGCATGTGAACACGGGAGATGTCGTAAATGAACATTCTCACGTGACCCAGTCTGAGCCCAGCACGCATGAATTAGAGTCGGTACGCAGTGCACTGCGCGATGCGCGCTCTGAAATCAGTAGGCTAGAGAACGAGTTGCTCGCACGAGATCACTTAGTAGTACAAGTCAGTGGCGAGCTGACAACTGTGAAGGAAGAACTACAGAAGCTGTCCGCCGAGCAGTCGGCAAAAGAACTACAGTCACTACGTAAACAATTAAAGGTGCAAACAGCAAAGGCCAAAAAATTTTGGACCCAGAAGTGTGAACAACTCTTGACACATGAAACTGTTTTAGAGCAGAAAAACGAGGAGTTGGCTGCTAAGAATGCAGAGATTGCACAGCTGCAAGAGACACTAGCCAATCTGAAAATGCTTAAGCCAGAGATATCTAGAGAAGGTCACCCAACACAAGTGTAGTAATTGTGTTACATGTGTATCAGTACAGGGTCAGGGGAGAAGACATAACCCACCACTGAAGAGTATACCTGTTGGGGAACCATTCGAATGTATTGGAATGGACTCCAAAGAGATGGACATCAGCAGTAAAGGTAATCGTTACACTCTGGTATTCCAGGATTATCTGACAAAATGGCCAGAAGTATTTGCTGTACCAGATAGAACCGCTACCACAGTAGCACATTGCCTGGCAGAAGTGATATGGAGACATGGAGTGCCCCGTAAAATAATTCACAATAGAGCTGCAGAATTTCTATCTGACATCCTGCAGGACACTGCCTCTATTATGGGTCTTCAATCAGATGGATTGGTCGAACGATTTAATAGAACTCTTAAAGGAATGTTGAGCAAAGTTGTGTCAAAAGGGGGAAAGGACTGGGATGAGTGTTTATGCCCAGCATTGTTAGCATACAGAACTGCTCCCCAAGCATCAACTTCACAGTCACCATTTTTCTTGATGTATGGCCGTGATGCCAGAATTCCAACAGCACTGAATTTTTATGCACCAGCCACTAATTGTCCTACAGTTGAATCAGAGTATGCCAGACAACTGTTTAAAGAGTTGAAGAATGCTAGAATGTTAGCAAAGAGGAATATCCAGAATGCTCAAAAGACACAAAAGAAACAATATGATAAGAGGGCTCAAGATAGCAAAATTTGTGCTGGAGACTTGGTTATGCTGAAAGTGGAGCCAAGATTTAGGTTAGACAGAGGGTTTAAGGGACGCTACCGTGTTCAAGATGTTACAACCACTAATGCAACAATTCAGATGATGAATGATCCGAATTCAGAACCACTGGTTGTATCATTGCAGCACCTTTCCTTGTGCAATGGTTCTTTTTCTGGTGATATTCAGCCCTGGAAGGGACACTACAAACCTCGACGTCGTCGTCAAGTTAGAAGACCACCTCCAGAGAATTCCCAAGTGGATGAAGTGACTAGTAATCAGGATGATACCAGTCAGAACCAAGCAACTAAGACACGTGCTGGCAGAGTAGTGAGGAAGCCTGCCCGATACTGTATGACTGTGGAGGGCTCCTCTTCTCAAGGGGAGGGAGGATGTAAAGGCAAAGATCACGTGAGAACGGACACGTGACTGAAGGTGTGAACTCATGGACCAAATACTGTTGTAGGCTGCTAATGTGTGCGTGATTGTAATTGATCAAATGTTGTTTAACAATTGTTTAATGATCATTGCTGAATCATATTAAGTGATAATAGCCTACTGTACCAACCATCGAGTGATACGGCACACTTCAAGGACGGTTTCACACCTCTGACGAATGACACGTGGACCCGAAAGGCATCACAAGACGATAAATCATATCTCATTGCCAAGGGTAAGATGGATAACGTAAGGGATGGTAGTGCTTGTTGCTGTAGCCGAATCATTGCTATGTGGTGGTTAGTACATTTAATCTATGTACTGGAGCATGTTTCTTCTAAAGCTGAGCATGTTTCTTCTAAAGCTGAGGTGTGGCTATTACCAAAGCTGTGGCGTTTAACCTGATAGATATTCGTAGCTCATGTGCTTTATCTTATTCATCATGCTGTAAGGTAGCTAGTCATAGAATAAGTTAGTTAATGCACACATTTTTGATTAACAAATTTAATGGGAGTCCATATGAAAATGGGCTCCTAAAATGTATATGGTGGAGTTAGAAGTGTTACTAGGCGTTCCATATGCTGGTGACCTTTGCAGGATTGCTTGTGGTGTCCAATAGTATAATATCCTGTGATGCTGTCCTCATAAGCACATCAGCTACATACCACTTGCTGTTCCCAGGAGACAAGATGGCCAATCAAATCTGGAAGCGGCCTACCAAATTTAATCCTGCTAGGACATTTGACCAGTCAATGATGAATTCTTATTTCTGGCACTGCACCAGTGGGATGTGCCTTTTGGGGTTCCGATGAGTGTGTGCCCTCTGCGCCTTGTCTTTGTCTTTTCTTTTATCTTCAATCAGGCTGCTTGTCTTCTTTATCCAACGAAACCATATCGAGGCGTAAATTTTCCGTATCAACACTTTCTTTAAACAGCATAATAGACGCCACAAGATTATTTAAGATGCTTAGACTACGCTACTGTACAGAGGAATAGATTATATATTCCTTACTGATATAATCTATGACGGAGGGTACTGTACGGAGGCAGAGGAGGTTGGACGCGTTCACGTGAGCTGTACATTTTCATTGGAAAATCTTCATTTCAAGACAATTTTATTAAAACTATAGTGCATTGAAAGTATATGAATATCTAAATCTAACGGTGTGGTGAACCCCATCGATATGACTACTAAAAAGCACTGGAATGTAACAGTGTCACGTGACGCTTAGATGACACGGTAGCATAGCCTTACAGTGGTCGTCTGCTTAATGTTCAAAGCATCTGAATGGTTCGATAGATTGGGAAACACAATTAGGAAACAGTCCCCCATTTCCTTGATCTATAAGGAGAGACATCGCTACCAGTGCAGTAACAATGACCTCAGCAATACAGGTACACGTGTATGTATATAGATTAACAACAATAGGAATTTTTGATAGATGACAGTTTTAGATGAAGCAGTTAGGTCTCATCCTAGCTCATGGTGGTGCAGATGGATGTGACATCAATGAAGGATTGAAGGAGTCAGTACGAACGAAATGGAGTGGAGATTTTGATTTGAATGACGGGAGTATTTAGAAGCAGTATAATGCATATCAGACCAGGCTCAAAGAGGTTGGAAGAATAGGACTGGCAGATGTAAATGGCATTAATGACCAGTTGGCAGCTCTGTTAGAGAACCTAACCAAAGACCTAGAGTTTGTCTATTCAGGTGAATATTTGCACAAGATGATGCAAGATTATAGTTATTTCTTTCAGTTTAGGCCAAAGCAAACAATGTCTACTCAGAAAAGCTAGATGGAGGAAAGCATAAAGAGAAGGAAATGATAGCTTTAAGTTGGAAAGTCAAGGAACTAGATGATCTGGGAGAGAAAGAAGGAGATTACATTCTGATGTAAAAGATTTACTGAAGTCAAAAGACAGTGACAATGAAGACAATGTTCTGAGTCGCTCGACAGAAAGCAGCTGCTTTTGTCAAGGGTATTGTCTGCCACCAACGCAATACAGCAAAACACGTTTTAGTTTTCATGATTAGTCCGGAAGAAAGGAACAAAAAACCTTATGCCTTACCGGTTCAGTGTTTGCCTTACAGAGGGATATCGGATGCTAAGGTTCGTAAGCTGGCTGATCAGATCATACAAGAAATGGTTAAGCGGAACATGAAGATAGCAGGTAAAATATTAATCTGCATTGCTTGTTTTAAATAAATGAATGAATCAGGATTCACAACTGATGGAGAGTGGAATACCTTGAGAAGCAAAGGACGTACTCGCCCATTGTCTATTCTACAAATCCGTAGTGATGCATGGGCAAAGTATGGTCGTATGAAAGAGAAGGTTGATGGGAATGTTATCCCCTGTTTTTTTAAGTAGCTAAAGTTATGTTTAAATTTGTGCAACAATGTTTTTTAATATAAAAAGTGTTTAGAGTTGCGCATAGTCACCTATCACTGTATTATTATCCATAAAATGGGAAGTTTTTGAGGTATTCTAACTTCGGATTTTTTCAATTAGGATTACTCATAATATTATACCTCAGATTTTCCTTTTATAGAATTAACGTTTGGCCGACGAAGAATGTTATGCCAACCCATGCTTTCAATGATACCTTGATGCCAGCAGAGCTATTATTAAGGATCACAAAATTATTATTAAGGATCACAAAATTAATTTATCAAGTTATCAAAATTTGTCACCTACTCTAACTGTATAAAACAGCTAGCATATTGCATTATCACAAATCTGTGAAAGTTAAATTTTTAAATCAACACTAAAATGTACAATAATTATACATACCTCAAAAACTTTACATTTTGTGGCTCAATTTCACCTGTCAAGTTTCCACTCTGAATTTAGGCGATCCAAATGAAAATATCACAGTTGTAGTGCCTAATCCAGCAGTATCCAGTCAACTTCTGAAGGAGATACAGTCATGGAAAAATGAAGGAGCCTCAACAGATGATGTGATTACCAGATTGAGAATGAGAACAGTGCTGCCTGGATATGTTGGTACCATTCATAACTGGTGTGATGGTATGTACATACGTGTTGTGTAAGTTATTCAAGCAAATCATGTGTACTTCAGGTAAGGAAGAAACGACTGTTGAAAAGCTACGTTCCATCATGGCACAGCTTGAATACAGTCACCAGATAAACACTTGGCATGCAAAGGAGTCCCTTTTAAGTATCATGTTTACGTTCCAGAAGTCCATCCAGTGACTGGAATAGAATTTTGTGAACGAGAGGATGAAGGACATGTGCTTAAGGTGAGTAGCTCATGACTAATCCTTGTTACTTGCATGTACTTACCTGTATAGCGTATTGGTCAAAGCTTGCGACAAGGTAGTCCAAATAATCTTGAACTAGAAAGATTTGAAGAAGCTCTGCATGATCCATCTGCACAGTTAAAATATGCTGCTCTTGCAGGTACTTTCACTGAAACAGGCTTACTTCTATACACATTTTGCATTTTCTTAGGTGTGCGAAAGCAGTCTGTTGAGGACGTGGAGAGACTGTTTAGCAGTTCATTAATCACATGGATGGAATATAAGTCATATACCTCAGAAGCAGAATATCTTCGGGTTGTACGTAATTGGAGAGGAGCATGTCATGAGAGAGGGGATTCCAGATGCTCACCGTAGTCAGTACCAACAGGATATGCTAGATTATATATTGGATGACCTTATGCCACATCATAGAGAATGTATAGACTTCAGTCTTCTAGAAGTCAACAGGTATAAGTTCATAGTAATATTCAATATCTCCAAGTGATGTGTATATCTACAGAAGCATTTCTGGTGTCAGAGGATTTAGCAGGGAAACACTTGTGGAATTATTTGCTAACATTGAATCTAGACAGTGGAGGCATGCTTACAATGCAAAGAACAACATGCTACCTGAACATCCGAGGTCATCCACTACTGATGACGTGGAATGCTTTTTTAGTGTCCTCCGTGATAGCGTTGGTAAAGATTTTACATTACAAGAGGTAAAACACTAAAATATACTGCGTAACAACACACTTTGGTAGACATACTGTTTCCTAATCATGCTTTGTAATCTGCCATCTATACTCAGTTGTTAATGTTATAGTTTCCTTTGCCTTTCAAACCCTTTTCTCCAACACTTATAATAAAAACTACCTCCCACCATTGTGCATGCAGATTCCAAATGGAAACAAATTAAATGATCATGAGCTGGTGTGACACAGGGTAATGCCTACTGATCCATTGACTTAATTCTTTTTCTACTTAAAGTTCAACAGGTTTACTTTTTATTCTTCTTTCTTATTCTTATTCAGCTTTACAGTGACCAGCACTGAAGGTCTTCTTACAGCAACATGTTTTTTAGTTTGTTTACATGTACAAAATTTTGTGCGTTAGTAAATGAATTACAGTGCAGCACAGTTTTATAGTGCTAAGCGGATTCCTAGATACGAATTGCTTGGTTCAAATGACCGAGTCACAATGGCTGTCCGTGGTGCCACTTCCATACGAACCAAGTTTCACAATACACCAATTGAATTGCCACCAACTCCAGGAAATCATAATGTAATAATACATGATCATTCATATTTAACATGAAATCAATGAATAAATAACTGAAACTGTATTAATGAAATCCAGTAGCTTGACTGCGCTGCACAACTTGAGACCATTCCCCACTTCTTGTAATTATGATTGCTGCATACCACCCAGGATTTCTGTAGTCAAGCACCTTTTGTATTCTATCAAAGTATACATTGATGACTTTGTTCTCATCCATGGCTTGGTGAACATCTGGCAATGCTTCTTTTACCACATTCCCTTTTCTTTCCCAGTCATGTTCTGCTTTGCACATAAAAGCTATGGCCCGTGCATCATACTGATTGTCAGGTTCTTTCTGAAATTTTACTGGGACAGTCTCTCCCTGTTTGAATTTCTTACTGGCAATTGCCAGCAATTCCTGGTATCGATTCTCTTTTAAATGGCCAATGCATTTAAATGCTATGGAATGGGTAATACTGGGAATGGGTCATCATCTAATTTTTCCTCTTCACTTGACTGCGACTCTTCTAAATGATCATTGCCCAACTCTTCATCACTGGAACTGCCATCATCAACCCAACACCAATCCCACATAACAAATACCACATGGTTTTCAAATAACTGGTAGTTGAAAAACGTTTGACAAGGGATTCCATCATAGAGAGTAGAACCTAGATACATTTTTATAACTACTTTCATAACAGCAAAACTTTATCCGTTGCCGACGAGGAAGTCGCCATTTTTCAATTGCAACTGATCAAGAATATTCGAGAAATGCAATTACTACAAATTGTTAAAAGAGGCGCTTATATCGTGTCCAACCATAGATAATATAGTATAGGGATTCACAATGGTGACCTCACTGCGGACAATCCTCGTTACGGGTAGTGGTTACTAGGGTCTTAGTTAAAACATTACAGGGGATGGAGGTGCATCCACCACACACAACACTCTGTGTACGTCCAGTCAGAAAAGATGTGATTCAGTTTAGTATATTACCTCTAACTCCATAATAGTTCAATTATAAAAGTAAGTGACGATGTGATACTTTGTCGAAAGCTTTACTGAAATCAAGTAAAATCATGTCTGTTTGGCTTTTTTGATTTAAATTGTAAGCTAGATCATGGATTGTTTGCAATAACTGTAACTCAGCAGAACGCCGTTTCCGAAATCCAAATTGCATGTCTGACAAGATATTTTTTTTGATTCTATGTGTTACATGATATTGCTGTATATAATATGTTCCATGACTTTACTGCATACGCTAGTAAGAGACACTGGCCGATAATTTGATGGATCCTTTCTGTTTCCTTTTGTGAACAGTGGGCAAACTAATGCTTTTTTCCATTCTGATGGTACTGTACATTGATTTAAGGAGGCAGAAAAAAGTAGCTGGAGACAAGGAGATACCTCAGTTGCTAGAACTTTCAGTAGTTTGGTAGGGATGAGGTCTAGACCTCAATCCAATGCATGAAATAGGCACTCACGTGATCGAAATTAAAATCGCAGAAATACCCACGAAATTGCTTTCATTTCTGAATAGGAACCATGCAGTGTGCTCCTTTTGTAAATATTTATGTTAATTGTTCACTCAGGCGTGGTCTGGGCCAGTGCAGGTCTGTTTTATGCTGTGATGGCATCATAGGGAGAGTGTCAGACTGCTGGGCTAATCGAGATGTTGAACCTAATGTACACAAACTGATTGTCACCTGATTCCAAGTGATTTTAATGTCATTGGAATAAATTATGGTTGTATTTTCCGAGATTTGAATATCGATCACGTGAGTGCCTATTTCATGCATTGGATTGCTCTATGCGTTTACTGGGCGAGATAGCCGTATTGTTAGGTGTTTATAAGCTTCGTATCCTTGCTGTTGGAGACTGTCTCACTGATGTATCAACCATTCTGGTATTTGTTTGCAAAAATGGCGTCATTTAGGCCGAATTTCAGCATATAGATGGCTAACAAGCTTCAATTATAACCATACTCCACATGCAGGTACTTTACCTAGTACTGGTCATTGCTGACCCACGGCGCAGTTGCTGCTCTGCTTGTCCTGTGCTTCAGAGCAAGAAACATTTTTGTCTGTCGCCAAAATGCTGCACAGGTCGTGCTTCCACCGGAAACTGACCAATAAAATCAAACCACCAATACTTTGAGTTGATGATAGACTACTTGAACAATGTTGAGAGTGAATATCGTGGCATACGAAGAACCCTACCGACTGCTGCAACGAAAAATCACGTGATTTTAAGACATTTGTATCGTTTTCTACCAGAGGAAAGTGACAAACTTGGCTGCCACGCTGGTGTTATTCAAGTTACACTTAGCCTAACACATGACAATAGTTAGGTAGTTGATTGGAGGATATCGATTTTTCGCGTTGCGGACCCTACCATGGTTTCTTTAAATGTGTATCTATACTGCAATAAAATGATTTGTAAATCATTATTATTCACAATAAATTGTAACTGCTGTCATATAACAGAGTCTGTATTTATTAAAGCTCAGGTGCCTTTAATGCCTTCCGGGGACGTTTTGGCAAAGGTTCACAGTTTTCCTTGTCTTCCACATCTTGCCTTCCACCTCGACAGTTGCCTCTCAATGGAGCTCTAGCAACACTATCAACAATTCTCATTGTTTGGGCATTCTTTGAAAACTCTTCAATATTTGAATTGTCATGTACTGAACCTCTCTGTCTCTGGCAGCCAAAATATCTTTCTATTGAATCCTGGCATAGTCTTTGACTTAGAAAGGAATCCAAATCTTCCAACGTGAACAAGTAATGGACTAATTCAATGAAGGATTTGCCTGCGAACATCGTATAATTTCAATCACATACCACTGAAATTACTCACATGTCGTTTTTAAACCTAATCGTGTAGGTTGACTTAACAACATTTTCCCCTTTTCTGTCTTACTAAAGCCCTCACGTTTCTCCACACTTTCTTCCCAGTCTGTTAGGTATTTCATAAATTCTTCCTCTAACCACTATGTTGTACACAAGATCATAAATGTATGGGAGAAATGTACTATATGCTTATCTCGTACAGTTAGGCGAGTGTCCTTGGCTGATCTGTAAGGCATTTGGAACTTCTTTTTTGCATGCATTTCATGGTCATAATTATGGACATTAAGGGTGTCAAAGAATTTATCCATCATCAACACAAACTTAGCTGTTTCTGAACCTTCTTCTCCAACTATTTTTGAAATTCCATTGTTCACTGTCTCACTTAAAACCTATAGTTATGGAAATGTCAGACAGTATAAAGTTACAGGTCTGTAATAGGAGGCTTTTAAAATAATTATTACATTAAAGTTCACTGACCTGAGTAGCAAGGTAAACTCTCATTTTTGAAAAGGATGTTAACGAAATATGTTCCAGTTTGACTTTAGGAATCAACCTAATACCAGAGCCTGAAGCAGTATCTTTGTTATACACTGCCACAAGATGCTTCCACAGGATGTGCTTTCCATTGTTCTATTATGTACACGGGAATATATAGAATATACTGTATATATATATATATACGTAGATATGTGACCGGATTTGCGAAAAGGTACCTTTTCCACACATTTGACATACCAGCAAACAAAATGTCATAACTGTTGACTTCTTGCACTGATTGACTTTCTGTTTGTATCAAAATGTAACCAACTAATGTAGGCATATTCATGGAAAAGTTCAGACACATACTTGCAATGATACAAAAGTTACAACGTTTAGAAGTTGAAAAAATGGGTCAAATTTTATGTGTGAAAAAGGTACCTTTTCGCAAATCCGGTCACATATATTATTCTGCATGCTTACCCACATACACCGTTTTGTGGAGTTCCAGCAATTTCTCACTGTCTTCATTAAATGAAGAGGATCTGCAAAGAAATAAAGATCTTTCTTATTTTGAGAATAAGGATTTCGTGTTTTGTACATCAGTTGTTTTTGGCCATGCATTTTAACCAGACGTCAATTGACACTGCAACCATCCATTGTAGCACCAAGCACCTATCATAACATTTGAGAATACCTGAATAGTAAGTATTGTATGGCAAACCTTCAATCCACAATTCTCAATTCTTCTAACTGCTTCCCAAAATGGATCATAAAGCATCTCTCCACTAACATCAGTACCAGGAAAGTGTGGATAAGGGAACTGCAGACTACTGAACAGTCCCTGAACCATGAACACCGTCATAGTCTTAGCAATTTTAGGACTTGGTGTATCATTACTGACCCTCTCCTCAAATTCAGCTAGATGGTTTACAATTTCACTAATGTTGACATAGCCAATGATAGACCCAGAGTGTTTATCAAAAACAAGCTGTTGCCTGATGTGCATCTCATCTAACAATAGGAGAACACACTTTTCTCGTTCTGGACAAGAATTTGCTTTTGATGCTTTGATTAGCATTTTATCAACATCTACAGAAAACCCAGACTTGTTATCAACATAGTGTGTGTAGTCCTGAGATTCATCATCAACTACTATGCCTTCAGATTGCACTATTTTATCCAGCTTTGTCTTCAGGCGATCTAATTTCTTAGCTAAACTTGTTGCATGGCGTAGTGCACCCTCCAGTCGCTTTATCACAGTAGGGAGAGGTTGATACCTGCTTTGTTAATAAACACTATAAATCTAAAGTTAAGCCCTGTGTACTTGTAACTGATATGACTGGAATGTGAAGTGTCTTCAGCTACTTTAGTTGAACGACTGCTTTGCGCCCTTAGAGCAGATTGGTGTTTTATGCATATGCTACACCTCTTGCACCGAGTTGATCCTTTTAAAATAAGATGGTGACAATTAATATGGCGAACTGTTGGAATATGAAGAGTAGATTCATCAAGTTTTTTATACTTCACGTGACCTACGGAAATATTCACGGTACAGAATTGATTTTTCAATAATTCTGCAATCGGCTGTATGGACCTTATCCGTAATGACGTCACAAATAAAAATGGACGCTATAGTAGGGGGACTTTGTACAGAGAGTGATGTGAGAGATTAGCGTAACGCCACAATTGTTGTGAATAATTCCTCCATATCGACTGGTAAGGTTTATAAGTTATAATCCGATGTAGGCACACATGTCATTCCGCTTGTTATCAGCGTGATGGTTGTTTTGTGGCACGAATTATTTTGAACCGAATCGGGAGGGAGAGCAATCGCTAGTAAAACTGTGTGTCAAGGAACGCTTGCTTCTTAACTTGTCCATATGTGCATTTTAGGCAGTTTTTCACCAAGTTGCAAGGTGTTCTGGGGCATGGTCAGTCTGTACTGGTTGTGCATGAATGGGCTGACTGCAATGGCACTCCACTGGCTATATAAATGTGTCTCTGGAACATTAATGATCGTTATTTTACCATTAAAGGTTACAAAGATAGTAAAACTGACCAAGATTAAGGTGCTGCCTCACTGACTGTCGGAGGAGACGATGAGTACTTATCACACGATGGTACTGCAATGTTTTTTCAAGCTTAACTCTTGCTATATATTGCACTCTGTTTTGTAGATTACAATGACAACGTACTGCCTAGAGATGGCAGTGACAAGCCTGATTGTGGTGAGTAAAAGTAGTAGAGGTGCATTTATCCCATAGATTGTCTGTTGTAGTGAGCAATGACACACTTCACACCGAACCATCCACAGAAATAAACAAAAGTTTAGACCATGGTATGATGGTTCGTAGCTCTAGATGCCTATTACTATTTTATTCAATAGGCCTACCAGAAGTAGTGAGCAGTGACACAGTCAAAACTGAATTGTCTGCAGAAATAAATGAAGGTCTAACTCAGAGTAAGATGTGAATGGTAGAGCGTTTTGATATAAACATATGCGCTGTAGATCATGAAGATTTCGTCAGGACAGAACCAACAGGTAGAGTCTAATTTAAAACAAATGTAATTATGTATGTATACATAGATAAACAACAAGATCGAGTTATTATGAAAACCCTGAAGAGTGTATAAGCAGCAAACAGTTATGGCGGGGTGACTACTGTTGTGTTCCAAAATGTAAAAACTCATCGACAATTGCATCAACCAAAAATATCATCTATATCAGACCGTAAATTAGTAGAAGTTAGTGGATTGTTACAAAAATTGGAACCAGGTGATGAAATCATGGCGGATAAGGGATTTACCATTCAAGATCTGTTAATTCCCTATGGTATTCGCCTGAATATGCCTCCATTCCTTTCATCAAACAGTCAGATGGCAGCTAGTGATGTATTTTGAACAAAAAAAATTGCTTGCTTGAGAGTACATGTAGAAAGAGCCATAGGACGTGTCAAGGAATCTCGTATATTACGAGGTGAAATCCCTGCATCCATGTGGGATTGTGCTAGTAATTTGATTTATGTCTGTTGCATGCTTAGTAATTTTGGACCACCTCTGGTATGTTAACACTTAGAATTATAAGAAAAATTTATGTCATCAATATTTATTTAATTTGTCAATGAAAATTGTTGAGTCATAATGATTAATGCCATTGTATATAATAAGTAGAGGTAATGGATTGTAGCATTTCCACTGATCAAGTAATTCAGCAGCAATCATAGGAATAAAAATTCCACCTTTCTTCTTCAGAATAGGGGGTGGGTGACAAGGAAACCGTCATGCAAATGTAGATTTATTCATTGAGCTAGTAATCACAATGATTTCTCTGCTTAATCCAATGGCAAGCAACCGTACCTCTAAATCACCTCCCCACTCTCCATGACATAAAATCTGCAACTTCTTTTCTTCCCACTGATGAGGTGTCATGCCATCTTCTAAGCACACATCCGGATATTTTTGCATACAGATTAATGCCAGAGTTCTTAACTGGTTTGCAATGGAATGATCACCATGACAATCCTGCCCAATTAAACTGGACTGGTGTGCAACCAAATAATACAGGCAATTGTCATCACCATTAACTGGGTGACGAATACATCCTAGTTGTTGTAACAAACAGATCGACGGTCTGTTTGTTGGTGAAACTGATAAAAGCTGGTCTTCTTTTGAAACACAAGTAGTTACAGATGAAGATGCTACACGAGGTGAAGTAATTGAAATAATAGTGCACGGAACTTCAGATGGCAAAAATGTGTCAAATAAAATGTGCGTGCCTTGGAAACCATTTGCTTACTAAATTCCTCATCATAGTTGATTCTCTCAACTAAAATACCTTCACTAAGGGACCATACCACAAAATCGCACCACAACATTTGAGTGACAAACAATTGAGTTTGTATCTGGTAATAATACTGGTGTTTCCTTTTCAATTGCAATTTTCCATCATTACCTTCTAAGCAGAATGAAGGAACCTCTGCTGAAGCTACACAAAAAAGCTTCTTCAAACAAACAAAAGGACATTTCACCTCCAGACACCCAGTATCTTGGCCAATTTCAACTATGGAATCTGGGGTAGCAGCTAGCTATGGAATAGCTGGATTCACTAACAGTCCACACTTTTGGACATTCAGTATAACTCCCTTCTCTTCCTGATACTTGATGTAACACTGAATTGCAATTTCCTCGTTCCTTTGTCCATATCTAATAGCAGGTGAGTTTATATCCTTGGGAAACAGCTTATTATTTAAGAAAACTTTTACATCAGATTTTACTCGTCTGTTACAAACCATCTTCATTATTGATGACGTTATTCTCAATTTCCGTTCTTCATGCCAAAGATTTGACTGTGATTGATGGTGAGTAGTCATTTCTAATTCTGTAGCTTCGGATGGTCCTATACAGATGTGTTCTTCGTAAAGATGTCTAATAAGGTGTGGAGGTGCAGGTTTATCCTTTACTTCATGTTGACTGGTGGCACTGGCATCTGAGCTGCAGTAACAGTGGTCATGGCCCACATTGTCAACCAGCCTTGACAAATCTTGTTTGAATTTAAGTTGCTTTGACACTACCCTGGCTCTTCTCTCTTCCCTTGTCTGCTGTGTTCTGTTTACTGACGGAGCTGGCTCATCATCAAACAATTGGATAAAGCAAGAACTTCCATACCTAATTAACTTTGATTGAGTTGCAATTGCTTTCTTTTTGCCAGCATTATCGGTAGCAGAGTAAATGGCAGTGGTAGAAGCAACTTTCTTAGATTGATCTAATGTCACCAATCGTCTCCATAAATTAGCTTTTTGCTCTGATTGCATGACTCTCCTCGATGTTGGACGGCAATCCCAGCTGTTCACCGTATGAACCTTTGGTCTCTTTTCAATACCATAAACTTTCTTTGTTAGACGAACCAAATCAGTTGGCCATTCATCAACCTTCTTGCTCCTTGGCTGAATCCATGTTTGAAGTTTCTCTGTGCAGCCCTTTCTGTCTTCCTCGTCCATGCCTAATCGGAAGTACTCTTCAATGTAGTACAGTGTGGCAGTCATGTGATTGCAACACCCAGACAGTCCAGCTGGGCAAACACAAAATGCTATTTTAACCTGAGCAGTAAGCTTGGATAACACAATGAACACATCATACATCTTGTTCTTTCACATTGAAGGTAAAACTAAAGCTCCAATACAAGTAAAATCTAGCTGAGATGGCATTGGATGGTATCTAATTTTCTGGACATGTCCGTCCAGGAAAAAACGATAAGCCTTGTCCAATGTGCGAGTATATGCAATCGGATCACCATCATTAAGATCTAATGGTTCGCCATCTTGACAATACAGTGGTGAACTGTTTCTTCTGTCTATGATATTATTGACATGGTCAGCTTTCTGAACCAGCACCTTACGCTCAACTAAAAATTGGTAGATTGTACTGAAAGTAATTTTTGGAATTTTGTATATTTCTTTTGACCATTGTTTGTCGTTAGGCTTTGGAATGGACTGCAGTAAAACAGTTTCTTTATTTGAGGGTGTTTCCTGTAACCTCTTCTTAATGTTGGCACCACCATCTGGATCGATTACGTAGCTATCCCAGCCGTATTTGATATAAACGTGTATTGTATAAAGTACAAATACATAAAGCATGGTAAAAGCTGACTTGTAAGTAGCCTAAATATTACTCCAGAGACATTCCTTTCGCTAACTGCAGTACGTACAATACACTCTCACAGACTTACCTGTGTCCTCCTTTGTTTCCCAGCTCTTTTTGCTGACATCACAAGGATTCATGGTAGTGCAATATAGTTTCCCTGGTAGTTATGATGCATATTGCCTGTATTTTCCATGACAATTACAGAGGCATTCTCATACTGTTCTACATTTGTGTAGTTGCGTAAAGGGTGATAATTGTATAATTTTGACTTGACAAAATCAAATACTATACTATACTATAATATACATATACCACTTTCACACCTCAGATCAAAGGCAAGCCAGTGCACATATATCACATATTGCACTGACTCAAAATGTTAACGAGATATATGCACTGCTACCAAGGGAATCAAGCAAGCTGTGATTGTGGGATTGTACTATTTTAGCAAAGTAATGGGTCTATGTACAGGTGAATAAGTTTGGCAATATGAAAAAGATTGTCAGAAGTAACCCCGAGAATTTCCCTAAATTTTAACCTAATATGTTCTTCAGTATTCACATTTTGCATGCATTATGCTCCTAGGTTAGCAAAATTTCATACAGTAATCTTAGAACATTTTGATCAGTGAATTCTTTATTAAAGCATTTCACTACATATTGACTGTTCTATCAGAGAGTATCGATCAAAGGACTGTACACAATGCATTTGAGTAATCTATGAAGTTTGCAGCTTCCACTGACTGCTGTATTAGGGAGTATTGATGTATATTCATGGAATTAAGGTTCACAATTTGAAATATCCACCTAATGTGCTAGCAGTATACCGGCATAACACTCCGGATCCCTACTACGCTTTTCATTGTGCTGGTATATTTGATGCAGGCCTAGTCAGAAGTTTGACCCTCAGATATGTATTATAACACAGAACTTAGCATCACCTGCTACTAGTTACTATGAACATTACGTGATGTGATTACATATTGGATATAAGATAAATGGAGTTTTAACCCTGTGAATATTTTGCATTTGTGTTCATCAACAAAATCAATTGTAATTTAAATTGAGATGCAAGCAACATACATTTATGTATTCTATGTATACCAAATTATGAGTGATTTAATATAGCCATAACAGAGATATGACACAAAGTATCTACATAGCTGTGTCAAAAATGCATATGGGGTAGCTTCCATGAATTACTGATACAAAAGCCAGCAACATCACCAATCTTGTTATAATTCAAGAAAATGATCTTATACTTTGTTAGAAAAACATGCCAGAAAAGCATATCAGTCCTTAATAAAGATGCCAGCTTACGAAGTTACCTCCATTTTATATGTCTCTCATACACACAAGGATTTTACAATTTCCTCACTGTTGCTCGGTACGTCACCATACTTTCAGCAGGAACCTCGCAAATGTGGTGCCGTTTTCCATATCCCAGCTGCTTTGGCAGCTTCACGTATAACAATCCATTGGGATAGCAAATAGAGTATTATACGTAGTAATAGGCATGGTCATGAATATATCCTAGAAAATGTTAAGGTTAGAGAAACTAAAATCAAAACTATATAGACTAACCAATATACCAGCTACAATGTAGCCATAACAATAGACCAGTGTCATGACAAATTTGTGACCCAATTTTGGAAAACCATCCTATTGGGCACATACAAAATTTGCAGGAAAACTCAATTCAAAATTTCAGCAATATTTTTTTAAATAATTTTTTTTTGCATATTTGGACAAAGCAACTATTAAACCTTCCTGCTGTAAAATTTCACAACCAATGCTTCTTTCTGCTATATAGGAGATATGGATGATTTTATCAGACCATGTAGTGATTTCACCATGCGTGGGACACCAATTAACTTACAAATGGGGTGATTTGTTCAGGTGCTAGAATGGTCTAAACTAAGTCTTAGACAATGATACAAGGCATTTAATTGAAGAAAATGACCAGGAACACTTGATTTAACTATCAGAAGCCTTAAAAGTTACTTTGTAATGTATTAGACAATAAATTGACCATATCTCTGGAACCCTTTAAGATATCAAGATGAAATTTTGACACAAGATGGACAAACACCCAGTTCCTCATTTTAGCTACAAAACAGAAAATTGACCAATGTGCCAAAAAGGATGGTTTTCCAAATTGGGTCACATCTTTGTTTGGACTACATGCCACCAAAGAAACAGAACAATTGGATTCTCCAAAAAGTAAGTCTCTGAAATGTAAATGAAAAGTAAGTCCTTACTGCAACCATGCCAAATAACACAGATATAATGCCTTAGACTAAGTAGAACAGCAGTTATATTCTATACCGAATGCTCTGTTAGAGTATTGCATTGACCGTTCTATTGGAGTATATTATGATGACTGCTCTATTAGAGTATCTCAATCTTTTTACAAATCCAAGTAGCTGAAAAGCGGTCCGAGACCATGAGCTCTGGCCCTGCCTCAGTGAGTGGTATATGTAAGTCATTGACATATTTCTACACTAAAACACCACCTGCAGCTACAAAACGTACTATATACAGCAAAGCTACTTACATGACAGTAGCTGTGTGCTTCTGAAGACTTGCTATTCTTTTGTTTCGTTGAAAACAGATCTTTGTATGAATATTTTGGGCTCTTGCATAAGCCCTTGCCATTAGGCTTACTGCTTTCTGTCCGGCTCATTTCTGTCTCTTCTGGCTCTAGCTCTTTATCTGGTGTTTCTTCCAAGTCACTGTGTTCTTGCTCTTCTGACTCACTGAAGCTGCCTGTGTTAACCTGCCGGGTTGCTTCTAACTGGGTTTCCTCAGGGTCCAGGCTCTTCTCGCCAAATTTCATTTTAAGCAATGACATAAACAAATGAGCTTGTTGCTTGCTTAAGGCATTAATTAGTACTTCCATAGGCTAAGCTCCAAAGCCCCAGGTAAAACTCCTAAATTACCGCTGGTTTCCGTAGTGATGGTTTAGCTCACACCACGGTTTCCGTAGTGACAGTTTAGCCCGCGCGCCAATTTAAATAATTCCAGCTGGACATGAGCAAACTACTGTGCCCTTGCCATTTATGCAATGGTGAATTGATCTCATATTATCTTCAATGTCAACACATGAAGATCTTCGCGGCTAATACAGAAGAACGGCTCGAAGATGGTGCAGCGGAGCTTTCTTGCCAGGTAGCTAATGCAGTTAATCTATTCAGTATGCTAAAACTTGTGCAGGCATAGCTACACTAATCGTACACGGCCAAATTAGAGATGGTAGGGTAATAAGTTATTATGTTTAGGTGATCATGTTTCACTCATGTAGATATTTGCAGATGAACAGGATAATAATGACTGCAGAATTAGCCAATCAGGTGAGAGAGGTATGCATCCACAGCCTATTACAGATTTTCAGGCATTGGCAAGTCATGAAGTTCTAGTTGATAATTGTGTCATTGGCAGTATGGCCAGCAACATTTGTGACTTTGAGAAAAACTCTCAATCGTCCACCATTATGTTGGTTAATCAATTTGATAATGCAGAAGCTACTCCGAATTATAGCCAACACCAATCACTGCTAGAATTGTCTTCACAGTCTCCCACAAATTTATCATATGAAAAAGATACAGTATCATTTTCAAGTAATCATTCTAATGAGGAAATATATACCGATAGTGATAGCTCACATTCCATTGAAAATGTTTCAATTGAAGTACATCATCAGATCAGCTAGAGTTACCCTTTGAGCATTCCGACAGCATCGACTTCTCACAATCTTCATGTTTGTATGACACTTCAATATATGGTACTGAAACATTGTCTACTACTCCTTTGTATGATGGTAGTGAAGTTACTCTGATGGAAGCATTAGTTAAGCACCTGCTTTGGTTTAGTGATCATCCTGGAATCAGCAAGGAAGTACTTTCTGATTTTCTTAGCATGCAGCACACTGATATTCTTCCCTTTGGAAATAAATTACCATCTTCATAATTATTGTGATGCCATGAAATTAATTGAACCATATCTCATTCAACCAATTACTTTTCATGTGTGCCCAAATGATTGCATGGTTTTTAGGAAACAGTACATCAATCACACAGAATGTCCAAAATGTGGAGCATCCAGATATATCCCAAAAAAGATTGCAGCAAAATGATTCATATACCTACCTGTTGGCCCAAGGTTGGTAAGGTTATTTGGTACTTTTGAACTTTCAAAAATAGTTCAAGATCATGGCCTTTGTATTATCTTTATCTTTATTATTAATTACTAGGCAGGCAGCACAGCTGGTTTACCTAGGATGTAAATCACAGAACACATTACAATCAATAAGTTAAAGTATGTATGCTACAATGTGTATGTTACAGTTACTAATAATAAACAGTACATGTGTTGATTACAATTACTATTCATAAATAATAAGTTACAGCATACAGTACATACATATAATTGCTAGTTATAATCAATCAGTGAGTTATAGTGCATATATTACAATAAAAAGAAAAGTTACGATAATATAGTTATACAATTAATAACTTACATAGTTGATTAGTAAAATTATCTAGAGTAGCAGCTTCGATAGCAGAAATGGGTAGTAAGTTCCAATCACGAAAGGATTTTAGAAAGTAACTATTATGATAATAATTAGTTCTAGCAGTAGGTATATTGAAGTGAAAATAATGTTGAAATCTAGTGAAGGGTGTGGTGGTAGTGGCTGTAATATAGGTAGGTATTTCTAGTGAAACTGAATTGTGTAGTCCTTGGTATAAGATAGAGAGCCTTGAAATTTGTCTTCTAATGTTCAATGCGGGCCATTGCAACTCTGAAAGCATGCTGGTCACACTGTTTTCCCAGTTGTAGTTAGATTTTACCCATCTGGCAGCAATTCTCTGCACCCTCTCAATGGCTTGGATATCTTTAGATAAGTGAGGATCCCAGACTGAGGATGCATACTCTAGTTTTGGTCGAATTAGTCCCAGGTAGGCAGCGGATTTAACTGATTCATCACAATTGTTTAAGTTACGTCTCACAAAGTTTAGTGACTTTATTGCATTACTAGTGATGTTGCTAATGTGTGGAGAGAATGACATTGATGAGTGGAATAGGACTCCGAGATATAGATGCTGATTTGTACGAGTAAGTGCTTCATTGTCTATGTAATACTGGAACTCAGGTGGTGAGGTAGATCTAGAACAGGTGAGTATAGCACATTTGTTGGTATTTAGGCTCATCTGCCATCGCTTAGTCCATTGGATGATGTAGTTTAAGTCCTGTTGTAAAAGATGATGATCTTGTTCTGAGTGAATGACACGGTATAGTACACAGTCATCTGCAAATAGCCTGACACTGGATGTGATGTTAGTAGTAATGTCATTGATGTATAATAAAAACATTAGTGGGCCTAAGACTGTACCCTGTGGAACTCCTGAATCAACATGAATAGATGTTGAACTGTGACCCTTGATGACTACCCTTTGCGTTCTCTTTGTTAGCCAGCTGAATATCCAATTATAGATGTTACCTTGAATTCCATAATGGTGTAGTTTCTTCATTAAGCGTTGGTGTGGTACAGTATCAAATGCTTTACGGAAATCGATGAACACTAGGTCAACTGCATGGTGATGATCCAGTGATAGCTGGATTACTTCTACAATATTAAGTAATTGGGTCTCGCAAGAGTGATTGGGTCTGAAGCCGTACTGTTTATCACAAAGTATTTGGTAAGCAGTCAAGTGATCCATTATGCTGTGGTAGAGGATGTGTTCTAACAGTTTACTACATATGGAAGTTAAGGAGATAGGTCGATAGTTACTGGGATTAGCTCTATCTCCCTTTTTGAATGTTGGTGTGACATTGGCTGTAAGCCAATCTTCTGGTAGGTTGCCAGAGTTCAAGGACTGAGTGAATATTACTGTCAAGATTGGAGCTATTTCATCACAACAGTGCTTGAGAATGCGAGCTGGTATGTTATCAGGGCCACACGATTTGGAGGAGTCCAGGGTAGAAAGCAACTTTTTAACTCCGTCAACTGAGATTGGTATATTGAGCAATGGTGTTATGGGAAGTTCAGGGCTTTCAGGAATATAAGGTAGGTCTTCTTTAGTAAAACAGATTGAAATTGTTTGTTGAGAATCTCAGCCTGGTCTTTAGAATGGTACACAAGTGAACCCTTCACTTTATGAGGTGCAATTCCATGAGTATCTTTACGAATGGTTTTGACATACCTACAGAATTTCTTATAATTAACACCACCATTATTAGAGAACATCTTGTTTTGATACTTGCTATGAGCTTCACGGATAAGATTAGTTATGCTGTTCTTTATGCTGCGATAGTTATGCCATGCTTCTTCTGTTTGTAAACGTCTTGCCTTATTGTATAATTTTTTACGTTGTTTCATTTGTTTCTTGATGTTGCTAGTTATCCATGGTAATTCTTTATTAGGTTTAGACATTGTTTGAGGTATAGTAGTGGTTATTGCATTATTAATGGCCTGCTTGAATTTGTCCCAGTTTTCTTGAACACTATTAGAGTAAGGGTCAGAGGAAAGAAATTCAGCCTGAAAGGTTGAAATATCAGATCTGAGTTGAGTCATGTTACCCCTGTCATAAAGAAATATTGGGTGCACAATATCGTCAGATTCTTGTTTGTTGTTTAGCATTAGTTCACAGTACACAGCTTCATGATCTGAGATACCAGGAATGATCTCCAAATTATTGACTGATTCAGGGTGTGATGAAAAGATTAGATCAAGGATGTTTTCTCCGCGGGTAGGTTCAGTAACTAGTTGATCTAACCCAAACTCGTTTATGGATTCTAACAGTAACTGGTTTACATCAGTACCATAAGTCGGATTAGGGCTGATTTGGCCTGTACCATCTATCCAAGAGATACTAGGAAGATTGAAATCTCCTGCTAATAGTATTTGCGGTGTTTGAGATGATTCATTATGGGACATGTTTGAAAGAAAGTTATTTAACATGGTAATAGGTGTGACATTGTTATTAGGAGGTCTATAAAATGAACACAGACACAAAGGTTTGCTATTTAAGATTTGGAGTTTCGCCCAGATCATTTCTGCTTCATTAGATGGATTTGAAAGAACTGAGATAATAATACTGTCTCTAAAACCTATAAATACGCCACCACCACCCAATGAACGGTCTTTTCTGATAATTTTGTAATAGCTAGGTAAGATTTCGGATGATAAAAATGTTGAATCGATATGAGATTCATTTCCAAGGACGATATCAATGTTGTAGTGTAAAAGTAGTGCAGATAACTCATTTCTTTTATTTTGGCTTCTAATACTTCGACAATTGATGATTAAAAATTTGAGGGTATGATTACTTTGATTTTTACATTGTACTAGTGGGTCTAGTTAATTGCTTGATGATTCCATTTGATCATCTGGCAATACAGCTTGAGATAGAACAAGATTACGGTTTTTGACTTCACCATGGAGCTTGTTGTTAACAAAGATCCTATTACCGCGAATTTTAATTACTTTACAATTGATGTCTTTTTGGATTAGACTCCATCTTTCCTTGAGGAGAAGAGATTCAATTTGTCGTGGTCTGCACAGCAGTACTAATGTCTATGACATTCATGCTTCATCTACCTGGAAGTCAGTGTATTCAAATGATGGGTACTTTTCTTCTGATTGCCAAGGGATATCTTTTGCTTTGAATACAGATGGAGTCAATCCATTTAGTCATAACAAAACTCAATACTCCATGTGGCCAATTATTATGACGGTGTTGAACTTGTGTAGAGATATTACGTTCAGCTTCAGCAACTTTTGGCTAGTTGGTACAGTCCCAGGAAATGGAAACAAAGAGCCAAACAACCTGGATCCCTACTTAAGCATTCTTGTAGATGAGCTGTTAGCACTGACTGATTTAAACATTTATGATTCTTACCAAAATGCACCATTTAAGCTCAAGGTTAATGTGCTTATGTACATTTTGGATTACCCAGGAATCAGCAAAATGTTTACCATTAAAGGCTCTAATGCTTACCAAGGATGTGCCTGGTGTGAGATAGAGGGTAGATATTATATGTGTGTGGTTTCAGTGCTATTAAAGTTTAGAAAGCAGAATGTTAATGTGGTTCATGTCTTTAGTTTTATGTTTATATACTTTCTTGTTTAGGAACATACTCCCCTAAGTTGCACAAGACAGTCTATTTACAAAATAGGAGATATCTGCCAGAAGATGACGAACTTCGACTTGATGTTAAGAGCTTTTCAATTAAGGTAATTGAGCAACGACCAGCTCCTAACAAGCGGCAGTTTGAGATCTTAAGCCAAACCCACCTAGCTTATGATGTAGTAAAGTCTAGGTAAGACGATTACTTGCACTTTTGAGTATAATAATTAAGTGGTAAAATGTGATCTATAGTTTAATCAAAATCTATAGTTTAATCAAAATAAATTTTGCAAAGCTAACTATACTACTATCAATGCATTGCCAAGCATACACACATTAAAGTATATCGAATGATAGTATAAAGTTTTACGTACAGCATATATGCAGTGCATGTCTTAATGGCCTTAGAAATGCTTCATGGTTAATAATTATTAAATATAATGATAATAAATTCAAGAAATCATGAAACATTGTCACCAGTAAAATATATCTTATAACATACAGTATCACCACATTCACAGGATTCACATTATTTCCTAGGCATTGATGTCTTCTAAATTCAATTTTATGTACCTGGAAATACATACACACTGAAAAAAAACTGACTACTAACATATGTCACCAAATCAGTTTTATAGCCGGAAATGCTGTAAGTTTTTGGAAAATCTGCATAAATTTCTACATAAGTGATGAAAATGTTTAAATAGTTTCATGTTCACAGAAAAGTAAATCATGGTGAAAAATTGATGATAATGTGCATGCACTTACATCAAATCACATTACTTATGCACTTACTCTAATTATGTAGTGTGTGATAATATGCACTTATATTACTTAGGGCAGAATTACCAGCAGTAGCTGCCGAATCACTTGCCAAGTTTACTGGTTGCAAACAGTCTTACAGATTAGTGGATCTTCCCAATCACAACAGGGTTCTGCAAATTTCCCTGATGCAATGCACACTATTAAAGATTGCATTGAGCGAATCTGTAACCTTATTTTTGGAAAAGCAAATCTAGACACTATACTGGAATGTGAATCATCACTACAAAGATTTGGTCTGAAGAGAAAACGTAATGGGAGAAAAATAACTTCTAAAGCAAGCCAACCTTACATTTTAAGTAAAGATAAAATGACACTTGCTACTCAACGCTCAAGGGAAATAGTTTTGCCAATCAGCGGTTTTAATCCCAGTTTGCTGTTTTTAAGACCATCTAGTCTAAAATCACATGATTGGAAAGAGGTTTGTGTGTTTTATTTATAATTTTGAGTTTAAAATAAACAGTAGGGCTGCCAGCTAATATCTGGCCACAACTGAAAGTGTTTAGACCACATGAAAATGTACAAAAGTTATAGTTTGCCACTGGTAAAGCAGCTTTTGAAATGACTAGTCACTTTACAAATATATTAAGCAAGATATTAGGTCATTTGAAATCATTCACCATTGTATGTTATTTTGAACTCTGATATATGTGCATATACTACATATAGATCCATCATGATACTGTTTTTGGTACATATAGGTAGTTGCTAAGAACATTTTAAAGTTCTGCATTCGTGGATTGCTTAAGGAACGTCAAAGAACAACCCTTTTCAAATTTTTGGATGCACTGAGCAAGATACTAGTGGAGTATGTGAATGATGACTACTTGGAAGATCTGCAAAAAGAGTTAAACATAGCTATGGCTTTGATGGAAAGAGATTTTCCTATTAGTATTCCATTATAATATTGTACATGATCATAAATGGGCATGCAACACTATAGCAAAACTGTAAGATTCTACATGTCCGTATACATTGCTTAGCCTAATTTACTCAGCAACACATGTATGTATAAACATACATACATGCATACATACACATACAAACATACATACATACGTACGTACATACATACATACATACATACATACATACATACATACATACATACATACATACATACATACATACATACATACATACACATACATACATACATACATACATACACATACAAACATACATACATACATACACATACATACATACATACATACATACATACTATACATCGCTTGTGTGTTTCTTTGCAGGTCATTACTACTCACATAGTACGCCACATTGTTGAAGGCCTGGCCCAGTTTACAATACTTGGATGTTTGCATATGAGTGGTTCAATAGTTGGTTACACAGACGTGTGTTGAATCGAAGGTATCCAGAGGCCACTTTGACGGAAACATGTAGGGTATGATTAAGAATAAAATATTATAGTATAGTGTCCAGGAATATTAACATCAAATAGCAAATTACAGTTAAATAAGTTTTTAAAAATGTGTCCTGCACACAATATACATACCGATTGGCAATTGGTGTGTATATTGTGACATTTTGGTGAGCAGGACACACATACGTTACACTTTTTACACACTTCATTTTTTACAGTGCATGATAAAAGATTACATAAATAATACTGATATTATAGCAATTTTTATATATGTAAAATGGTAATTTGATAAGTAGTGTTATTTGATCGAATGTTTACAAGTTACAGCATATGTACACTGTTCTTGTTAGGACTGTACCTCTAACATTAACCAATCCTCATTAATGGTTTCCAGTTTTCACTTGGTTTAGTGGCCAAAGTAGGCTAAATACAAATGAAGTAAGTAACCATGTTGAATCATTTATCACGAGGAAATATTTTATGCTGTTCAGTATTCTTGGTTACTACTACACTACTCTTGGTATGATATAAGTATAGCTGTGATATATCAGACTATATGGTAGTACTGTCTAAGGATAGGCATCACTTGATGCACATGACCTTCATCATCCTAGAAACATTTACACAACAAAAACCACCTTCACAGCATTACATAAGTCCACCTCACATCAAATACAGGAAAAACACTTACAGGAAGTAAGATATAGAATTTTACTAACTAATTTTTTTGACTCTGCTTGCCTGCCTGACCACGGTCACAAGACTGGAGGAATAAGTTGAGTTCTGATGAGTGTTTGCCCTCTACGCCTAGTCTTTCCTCTTGATCTTATTTTTAACCAGGCTGATTCTGAGACCCTGTCATCCTTTTGCTATGTTCGAGTTTGTAAGGAGGGGAATTCACCAATGTTTGGTATAGTCACTTCATGCCTGAGTCATAACTTTCTTAATGTTACTACACAGTTTGATCTAATAAGTCTTTTTGAAGAAGCACAGCAAGATTTTGAGTCCAGTTTGTGGTGGGTCAGCACAATGCGCCTATCTACAACAAAGATGACTAAACTTGCATTGCCACTAAAATCTCTTTCAGCACCTTTATTAGTGGCTATATCCTCCTCTGAATAGAGACTGTGGTTCTTGACAACGTGATTTTGTGGACTAATAATATTTATATTTGTAGCTACGTAGTATAAGACATGTATATTTATATGTGTACATACACTGTAATGGTATTGTTCACGCATATACCACATTATGTAGCCATATTATGCATCATAATAATATTGTACACTACTAAAAAACTTAGAGCTTGCACACTGCAGCAGTTAATAATTTGTTATAATGTTCTATTTAATTTGTCCAAATCACTTAAATAACTATGCACATGATCATCACATAAAGTGTTTACGAGGATACAATTTACATATAAGGCATATCAGAACATAGATAATAGGTTCCCTCTTCTTTGAATTGGAAACCGTAGAAATGCATATCATTCTACCCCAATATCATCTATAGGTAGCTATATAGCTTAACACTCATCTGTCGGTTAGCCAGTTATTACAGTGTAATGAAGATATCATTAATAGAGGTAGTAAAATTGGAAAGCTAAAGTAATCTGCTTTTCACAAACCCATGGTCCATGAAAAAATCGTAAAAAAATGTTTTCAAAAATTCATCACATTATATAATATGCTTTAAACCATAGTTTGTGAAAATGTCATGATTTTTCTCTCAAAAATTCATTACATTTTCAGTGCATGAAAATGATGTGAAAAGATACTACTAAAATCAAGCAGTGACAGAAGTCGCCATTCATTATTTTTTCATTACCTTTTCATTCATATGTGTATCTAATGAAAATGCAATGAAACGTGAAATCACAACACATGGCATAATTTAAATATAAATTCATTACATTTTAATACCTTTCACTGTCTCAAATGCTGTATGTGAAAATGTTGTGAAATGTGAATTCACAACATTTTAATTTATTTAGGGAGAGTTTAATTACATTTTAATTCAATTTTCAAAGTAAAAATCCTAGTAGTGATTAAACATAAGATAAAAAGAATTAAAAGATCGATTGTGGGTTCTTGTTGGTTGTCATTAGTAACGAAGTATTAATAGTGGGATGAGCTGTGTCAGTGATGTTCATCCATGGTTCATCTACGGATATATACTTTATGTGAGCTGTTTTGCTTATTTTGACTTTAGAAAACAGTCAGGGCCAGCTTTTCAAGTCATAAGTCAGTGTACAAATAAAGCAATCAAGAAGACAATGGTAACAGGAAAGAGCCAACTGAATTAAAACTTGAAGAATTTTGTGCAGTTTGTGAGGAGCAAATATTTTGCAAGGCAGCTATATTCTGCAAACATCACTGAAGTGTATGCATGGAGTTATTAACAGCCGGTGCAATGGACTAATGCCATGTTCAATAATAAAGAAGAAGTGATTTTTTCTGCTACACAAATTCAAGGATGTGTCTGACTACTAGCCTTGAATCAGGCTAAATGCCAAAACTCCAAGATCTCAATTATAAGCCTTCTATGCATGTGAAACTATGCCCATAGCCACCAGGTAAATGTGATTTGAACCAAGATGTGTGTGTAATTTCGGTGTATCTAGTCAGATCTGAAAATGGAACACTCACATTAATTTAATTACATACCACCTAAGAATCCTAGTATTTCTTAAGTGTAGCATTTCACATGCTTCACTTCTAACAAAACAGGTTAAATTTGTTCGTCTATTTTCAAGTGATTCCCAATCCAGCTGGTCCATGAAATTACAGTGGGATCACATGTATTTGTACTCTAGAGTTGAGATTTCAAGGTAGACTGCCAATGTACCGACACTGTTGTAGCATATTTAAGTGGAGGACAAATGAATACAGTAATGCTAGATTATTTATGTATACAAATTTTTCATAATGAAATTGATATCCCATTTTGATTTGTACCTCTACTTTGCAACATATTCAAGAAGTTACCACCCTTTTAATCTCCAACCACTGTCGTTAATTAACCAAGATCTCACCAGTCTTTGTTTTTTTCCATCTACAATTTTGCTTTGGAATAATAATTATCTAAAGGCTCTAATTCATATGAAGTATTTAAATGTGTAATTCACCTTATTGTAGTTGTAATAATTTCATTGATTTGTCTGTATGCTTTCTTCATTTTCTTTGAAGTTGTAGAAGTTGTTATAGGTAAACAGAGATAAAATTTCTCTCCCATCTTATTCTAGTATTTCTATTGCCTAAGAAAAAGTTAATTATTTGTAGACAGGCTCAAAATATAAAGAAAGTGAATAATATAATATCACCTTATTGTAGTTGTACTAATTTTATTGATTTGTCTGTATATTTTCTTCATTTTCCTTTGAAGTTGTACTGTATAGGTAAACAAAGATAATTTTCTCTCCCAGCTTATTCTAGGATTTCTATATTGACTAAGAAAAATTTTATTATTTGTATACAGGCTCAAAATTGAGAAATTATAAAGAAAGTGAACTAATATATTATACAGTCAATTTGCTTTTGGATATTTAATGTCTCCAACCGCAACAAAAATTCGATGAATCCATGCATCTCATCGCTGGTTGCCTGAACATTCTGAAAGTGATACCTCAATCAATCAACCATAAATTATATTCTGTTCGTTAGACTGAATAAAGTCATGATCACCTAGGCTTTTCCCCCTGTCACCAGTAACTTTCTAGTTAATTTCTCTGTGGATATTATGCTCTGAAACTGAAGAAATTGAGTGGTCTTCTACACTATTTATCTTGTCAAGATCAGCAGAAACAACTGACATCCAATCGGCTACTGTATTGTAGTAACAAAACTTGCCTTGGTCATGCAATAAATGAATTGAAGAGACCTGCTTGATATATCAGGTAGTAGAACAATCACTGCATGAGACAGCTATTAAAATTTTATTATTATGCTATTTCATTTTCCTGGAGGCTCTACTGATAAAAGCAATTTCAGCAATGATAGCAGCTAGCCAAGCTGCAAGTTTTGATTCAGAAAGCATTCCATTCTGTAGAATACACCCCATCCTGGATTCAACTCACTACTCAGGCTGAGATATCTGGCATTAGTCAACTACTCTGTCCACGAATCATTGATGTTCACACAATATAGCCTCCTTGAGGTATCTGAATGTTTGCTCCTCACACACTGCACAAAATTCCTTTAGATTCTGCTTAGACTGAGTTGATTCAGCTTGTCACCCATACCTGTTTCCTTTGTAGTGTAGCTATATACTGATTTATGCCGTCCCAGACTGTGCATTCTAAAGTCAAAGTAAGCAAAAACAACTCACATATTAGCAAAAACAAGTCATGCATTAAGTTCCCTACTTGATACATCCGAAGATGAACACATTGAGTCGTTACTAATGCCACAATCGATCCTTAAATTCGTTTTATCTTTCTTGGGAGGTGTTTGATTACCTGCAGGAAGCGCCACCAATAACTTGTACAGCAATGGTAGCTAAGCTGCAAGCTTCAATTTGAGAAAGCATTCTGTTCCGTAGTTTAGTCCCGTAGTTTAGTCCATTGTTCATTGATGTTCACACAATATAGCCTCCTTGAGGTATCTGAATGTTTGCTCCTCACACACTGCACAAAATTGCTTTAGATTCTGCTTAGACTGAGTTGATTCAGCTTGTCACCCATACTTGTTCAAGGGCGTAGGCAAGGGGGGTTCAGATGGTTCGGACAAACCCCCCTTTCAGAAGCAGATTTTTTAAAAATTAAAAATCACACCAAATCTTACAGCCCTGGAGCTCTCCGGTAGCTACTTTCCAACTGGCGCTCCTCTGTACTACTCTTGAGGGTCACATCACATTAATGCTGAACCCTGCAAATCATATCTATTGCATCACGTGATCACTTGCGCACGTGAAACGGCGAAGGACAGTTCAGTGATTGGTTGAGACATATTACAAGCTTAAGGCAGCAGCTACTAAACTTGAGTGGTCGAGTTATACATCTGTCAGGTTAGCACGAACTGTGAATTGTTGATGTATATTTACCTGATGAATTGTTTGTTTATTTATTACATGTTGTGGTCACGTGATGTCTCGAACATATTGGAGTACAAGCCAAGTCTGAAGTTATTGACCATCAACAGGAGGACCGGCCGAGAATAATGTATATAGCTGGAAAGAAGTATTGCCAACTAAGGGACTCAAGTGTGGAGGGCTTCTGTGTGCCAGGAAATTGAAGTTGGCTGTCAGTATGCTGTCTGGAAGTGAAGATTAGTTAGTATTACAATAGGTTTATAGTTTCTATAAGCTGCATAAACAACAGTGTGTAGGTTTTAGCTAGTTAGATGCACAAACATCTTTTAATGTTACTGCCTAAGGGCACATTTTGTGTATGCAAAATTTTCATTCAAACGTGGTCTAGGGGAAGCACCCAGGCCTTCCCCTTAAGACATTCCAGTTACTTTAAATCCAAACCCCCTTCAAACTATTCCTGGCTACGCCCCTGTTGTTTCCTTTGTAGTGTAGCTATATACTGATTTATGCCGCCCCAGACTGTGCATTCTAAAGTCAAAGTAAGTAAAAACAACTCACATACTATAGTAAAAACAAGTCATGCATTAAGTTCCCTACTTGATACATCCGAAGATGAACACATTGAGTCGTTACTAATGCCACAATCGATCCTTAAATTCGTTTTATCTTTCTTGGGAGGTGTTTTATTACCTGCAGGAAGCGCCACCGATAACTTGTACAGCAATGGTAGCTAAGCTGCAAGCTTCAATTTGAGAAAGCATTCTGTTCCGTAGTTTAGTCCATCGTTCCGTTCCGTTCCTTTCCGTAGAATAGACCACACCTCTTAGTTAGCTGTTTTAGTGTTTTTTTCCTCCCGACCGACCCATTTTGTTGAATACATTCAAGCAACAACTTTTCAGACATTACAAAAGTCTACAGCCACGTGATTTAGGAATAACATAATCAGAAAGCCAATGGCACACGTGCTCCCTCACGCTCGTGATGGTTTCTGGTGAGGTTTCTGGTACTGTACGAAAAGCCTTGTAGGCTGACTGTCGTTCAGGTTCGCTTTGTAATGTTAGTTTATACGGTGTTTAGGGACCCGCCGATTATGCTCATAATCTTACCTATTATGCTATGCTGCACTGCTCAAAAATTTACCTATTATGCTTAAATATATGCTCAATACTTACCCATTATGCTCAAATTATGCCCAATTATTTATGCTTCAGTTCCCATGCTCTAGTAATAATTTCCAATTCATGGATAAATAATAAGTGGCTGAAGCACAAACTTACTTGTCAAAATGTATATCACAGAAAAATCGATATACTCTAATAGAACAGTCAGTTATATGATTGTTCTATTAGAGTTACTGACTGTTCTATTAGAGTATATTGATCTTTTTGTGATAGCTATTTTTATAAGCAAGAATTCATACTATTACACAAATATTCTACCTATTATGCTAGCATTATGCTCAATGCTTTCAGGCACCTATTATGCTCATAATTATGCCAGCATAATCAGCGGGTCCCTAACGGTGTTGCTTGACAGTGGATTTCTTTCAGCGCTTCAGAAGTTTGGGAGCATGGTGCGAAAACCAGTCTTGATGGCCATGCAGTGATGCAAGGAAGGGAGCAGGCACCAGTAAACCGGTGAGCAGTTAATAAGTGTGTTGCATGGCCTGCCATTTTCTAGCCCAGCCACTGCATGCTGTCACTAGTCTGGCGGCGCCCGCCCCTTCGCATAGAGTAAGGGTCTGGTACACTTAGTATCACCGAGTTGTTCTTGAGGAATTTAATTTGAATGTAATGACGTAACGAAAATGGTCTTAACGGAAGTGCCTCACCCAAAACTGTGGCAGTGATATTGAACTTTCTTTGCCTTTACACAGGCGAAAGTTGGTCTACTTTTATAGAATACACATGTCTCCCTACTGTGGTACCTAGGAAATCAGCGTAACCCGGATTTTTTGCGTATCAAACAAGGCGAAAAGCCCTTCCCGAAATAACACCATTCTAAGGGAGTGAGGATTACTTGTTAATTTGTTTCCTGGAGAAGAATCTGTCTTATGATTATGATTATAATTACTGAAAACACAGTTATAAACTGATATGTTCAGGTAAGGAAAAACATTACAAATCACATAGATAAGAGTCAGTTATAATTTATCTAAAAATACTTGTAGAGATTGGGATTCTATTGTGTCAGTAAATTGTTCCAATTGCAGATAGATTTGGGATAATAGCTAAATTTATAATGATCTGTTCTAGCAAACCTCAAAATGGAAGGGGTGGTAGTGGCGGGTGGGATATGTGGTGTTAGTGAAGTAATTTGGGACTGTCAAGACTGATGAGGAGTAAACAATGTCTTGATGGCCATCTGAAAAATATTTGACCTCGTAAGGGTACCATGGGTACACAAGTACCTGCGGCACAATTCTTAAATGCACTAGCATCTTGGAGAGCACTGTGAGCTTTAAAAAACTTTTTTTTTTATTGGATCACATCAGAACAATTGAGAAAACAATATTTGTCATCATTTGTGATTCATACCATTAAAAAAATATCATACAGTACAATAGTACTGTATATTAGGGACATCGAAGGTGTGGGGGCGATCCGTGATATAATATAACCCAAAAACCTGCCACAATTTTTTCCTCACAACGACATGACAGTATTGGTTGGGTAAAACCAAGCCCAAAAGTGTCTTCAGATTAACACAAAACATTTCCATCAAGTTGCTACAGAATTTAAAAAAAAAATTATTATAGTCAATGGAATTTTCTATCGCCTGCCTGCCTGACGCCTTTAGTCAAGCGTAGCGGAAAACTGGCTATAGCTACAGCCCTAATTCTTTCGCAGAAACGTTTCTAGATCGCTTAAGAAAAAACCTTTGGTATATTGATAAACATACAATGCTTACGCTATTGTCTTACCTTTTATCCTTCTTTACCATGGCCATCAGTCAAGGTTCTACCGCTGAGTGTTAATAGACTACAGTACGGCTTCCACACCAGTGTATATTGCATCAAACTATTTGAATACACATGGTCGCCGGTTGTACCAAAAACACGCGTACGTCAGACTCGCTGTTGATATTGATCAGAGAGAGCAACTCACTGCGAACTATATAGCAATGTGTAAGTCAATAAATATAGTTTATTTAGTAACAATGCTAAACCGAGTCGGGTCATCCAGGTCCTGCTTTACAGATTATTTGGGTCTGACACCACGTGCTAAATTAAATGTGGACATGTTACCACACGTCATAGCGTAGCTCTGCTTCTTTAGTGAGCCACGCCCACTTACGTAACTTACAGTCTGTAGACATATGGTAGCCACGTCCATTCATCAGTGTGTAGGTATGCACAAATCCATGCAAATTACTGTCTGTAGACATATGGTAGCCACGCCCATGTAGATATGCACGAATCCACGTCCATTATTGCCTGCAGGCTTATGTAGAGCCACGCCCACTGATCAGTTGTTATTGTATGAGTCATAATCCAGTATAATAGTGCTGTGAGTAACTCAGCAGATATTTAGTGGTCATGAGCTTGCATAAAAACTTCACAAACAAGTATAAGAAAAAAATTGGAATTTTAAATTAGATTAGGGACAGTGTATAATGCTGCAATAAAAAGTACTGAAACAAGCTGGATCGGAGTAGTACATAATGTCCAAATACTGTAAAACAATAAGAAGTGAATATCCCTACTGTGCATTGAGTTGTTATAATTAAGTTTTACTCACCAAATTTGTGAAACTGGAGGCAATGTGTTAATGCTGCTTTTGGCACCATAAAAGGTCATGGGAAGATATGGAAGAAATAAAACAAGTGAAGTCTCCAGGGAATTTATTTGAGCATAGAGGTTTACTGCATTTAAAATTGATGGTTTGACAAGGGCCTGAAGGGTATTGTGTGTCTATATCTGTGATGTGGCATGACCCTGGGCATGCAACCATAGGTGTGGTTGTTATAATATGGTACTATGTGTAGGAGGTAATTAGTTGGTAATACTCCCCAATCAGCCACAAAGTCAAATAGTACCTAAAGTTGGGTAATAATAATAATGTTTCTGTATGGGAGTGTATAAACAGTGGAATGGACTACTGGAATGGACTACTGGTATGGTGGAATACTGGAATGGTGGAATACTGGAATGGTGGAATGGGATTTTTTAAGTTCAATATCATTTTTTACATCCAAATAAGTACAACTCCTCCCCTTATGTAAGCAAATAAATAGGATTCCCCTTGAAGTCAGCATACTTTTCCTCACCACAACACTTGTTTGACTTAGTTTCCACTTTATTACTTGTGTGAAACTAACTGTGGTTCAGTTCAGTGTGCAATGTGGCACTGCCACAATGAACTTTGGCTTAAATTTTGTTTTCTGGCATAATTGTGTAGCTAACTTTTTATCATTTGGGAACAAGGGTTAAGTCAGGAGGCTTCTTGGTGTTCCCAATAAACTGCTATTGTGCATGTTCATAACTGACTTTACAGTACAATACACTGGTAAACTTTGTCTATGGTGAGGTGAAGTATGCTAAATAAGCTGACTTCAAGGGAAATCCTATTTATTTGCTTACATAAGGGGGGGGAGTTGTACTTATTTGGATGTATAAACTGATATTGAACTTTAAAAAATTCCATTCCACCATTCCAGTAGTCCATTCCACTGTTTATACACTCCCTTTCTGTATCCCATGGTGGACAATAGCTAATATATCAGGTGTTTGTTCACCATAGGGTAGCATTGTTAATTGTAAACAGGGTGGTGGTGTTCACACTTTTCCATCAATTACAAGGTCACATTAAAACAATTTTGTACAATCAGAATATTATAAACAGTGATCATGATGCCATTGACAAACATGACTAATACAAAATACACTTTCTTGATGACTTAACTATTCCTCATTACAGTTGTGGTGTGTATGCACACTCTAAACCAGTAGGTAGTGATCACCCACAAGAGTATACAGAAGAAATATCTTTGAGAATAAATAGCTTCAAGAGTTTATCATTGTGTAATCGTCAGTTTTCTCTTGAAAAGCATGATCTTCACACTCGTACATTCTTTACATGCTGCACAGTTGGAGAGTAAAACAGGGTTTCTTTTTCTTCTTTTGCAAAGATGGACGGTCTTTCTCAGATGTAGTGCAACATGATTATCGAATGTAAAGTTAACTGAGTTAACAGTTGCTGAATCAAGTACTGTGTCATTAATAGGTTAAGCTAACTTCATTAGCTTTAAATATTGAAATCGATGATAGTTGATTAATGACCAGTTTTTGTTCCAAATGATCATTACAGTTCTGTGCCCTTCTAAAGTTGGAACGTAATTCTAATGTACGTACTCTTGCAATTGCTGGACCAGACAACAGCTGGATTGGATCTATATAGTGAACATTCCAATGGTAGATAATTCTCTTCGTATTTCTTGATTACATTGTGAACTATTCTGTATGTATCAAAATCTGCAAAATTTCAGTGACATTTTTATGAACTACTTATCAGTGCTCATACTAACCTGTGAGTTTAAATAGCATACACTTCCACTTCGTAACTATGATGTGTGCCTCAACATCACCAGGCAAAAGCTGTGCTCACCCTACCATCAGACTGTACCCTATAAAACATTCCTCGCAATCTAAAAGTGGCTTTACTAAAGAACTGGATTTGAGTTATACGAAACCGTGTAACTGGTTTCAACCCTTTACTGTCCATAAGATGGCCTAATTCATCTTTGTGCCAGCCTTATTAATAGAAATTTTTAAAAGCACCTGCTTGCTCACACTAACAGTAGTTCAAGGAAAACAAGAACACTAAACTACAGTTACAAACTTACAATAGTCAAGTAATCAAGTTACAAACTTAATAACTATACCGGTTACCAACCAATTCTGTTTCTCTATCATCATGCAGGTTACCTGCTGGTGAGAACAATCGTTCTGAAGGAACAGAAGTTGCTGGTGGACACAAGTAATGCTGTGCTAGCTTTGACAGTACAGGAAACCGTTTATTGTTCTGGCCCCACCATGTGTAAGAGTTTCCGGTCTTGTGATCCAACAAAGACTCAGATAAGAATTTCTCTACTTCTGTTGTGGTAGCAGGAGTGTCACCAGTGGAGTCACTAATTATTTCTGATATTACGTCAAGTAAGACTGCACTTTTAAGTGGACACATTCTCTTTGGTTGGCTAGGACCAGGCTCATCACTTTCTCTTGTGGAATCAGTAAATCAGCTCATTTCCTCAATCAGCATTTACTTGACTGTAGCCTTGATGATATTACCTGAAAAAAATTTATCTTTGAACCTGGGATCCAATAAAGTAATTCTTTTCTTTCTTCAATCCCCACAAACCGAGACGTTAGAGATTTCAGTAACTCCCCCTTCATTGTACGGATGCCACTGTCATTTTTATTCTCTCAAGTGTTTTGGTCAGTATCCTTATGTATGGATTGACAATGGATATTGAAGCCAAGTCAGCTGATATAGAATCTGTAATTTCTTCTATGGGGCTCAAAATATCGACACCTTTCTTCATCAATTCCAGCTGATAGGGTGTAAGCTGCTGGGTAGTGCCACTTTCTGCACAGTAGGATGCCAGCACCATTTTTTGCTCCAAGACAGATTGAAACATATATAAAGTGAAATTCCATCTAGTAGTGACATCTAATTTGAGCTTATGTTGAGGTATACTTAAACTTTCCTGTATTCTTTTTAGATTGTGGCTGGCAACTGAAGAGTGATGAAAGTGTCCCACTATGTTTCGGCATATTGCAAGTATATCATTTATGGCCCTTTATACAAACAGCCCATCTTTTACTACAAGTTGCAGAGAACGTGCAAAGCACCCGAAACGTGTAAAAGAGGCATCATTCATGGCTTTAACCATATTGCTTGCATTGTCACTAATAACTATATGCACTTTATCACAAGGTATCTCCCAGTTTTGAAGCATCTGCTCCATTTGTGCTGCAACGTGCTCACCAGTATGAGATTCTTCCACTGCCTGTGCATGCAGGACTGCAGAAACCTTAACAAATGCATCATCAATCCAGTGTGCAGTTAAACTTAGTAAAGAAGTTATATTAACCCTACTGCTCCATAGATCTGTGGTGAAACTTATGTACTTGGCTGTACCAATCAGCTTAGACACTTCTTCAATTGTATCTGTACAATACTTACGGCTTGGACATTTGTAGTGAGGTTCCAAAACTTGTAGGACTCTTTTGAAACCAACATCTTCAACCATCCATAACGGCTGGCAATCTACTGCTAACATCTTACCAATTCTCTTGTGCACATGCTGAGATCTGGTGTCATTTATGTCCCAAGGCTTTGATAGTTCTTGTGCTTCCTGTATAGAGAGTTGGTGCTTGATTTTTCTTTTACAGGTTTCTTTCCGAGGTGGAGTTTCTTCAGCAGCTTTACGTTCACTATAATGTGTGTTTATGTCCGGGTGTTTAGTGAGATGGCTCACTAAGTTTGTAGTTGTATACGACTTCGTACTGCTCCCTCCCCTTGAAACCTTTGCCTGGCAAGTATTACAAATAATTACAAACTGCATATTTTGTGTCTTCATCCACCACAAAGAACTCCCAAATGACAGAGTGTTTCTTTGCCATTTTATTTTGTTTATTTCAAGAACAAATGAAATAATACGCATGCGCAAATATCACATGATTATATCATATCGGCTAACTTTTAAAACTTCGATCTGATCTGATACTGATATACAAAAATCTTACTGTTATATGGGTTAAACCGTTACCCGATTCGATTATCGGTGCAACACTACTGCCATCAGTGCCATGGTAGACAGTGATGTTGTTACTGTGTGTAGTAGAAACTACCTCTGCCATAGTAGTTAATGTGGGAGGAGCTGCTGCTATAGTGCTGAGTTGGTGCTGTGCAATTGTGGACAGCAAGCCTATTATTTGCCCCTGTTGCTCTGCGAGCTTGTCTTGTTGCTCCACGAGTTTGTTTAGTACCTCAGTATTTTCACCTACAGGGTGTACGTTAATGATTACCTATGTGATAATGTCTTTAGCTATCAATTGTTATAGCTTCCTCTCAAATGGTAACCAGTCCCTTTATAGAGAGTGATTTGGTCTCTTAAGAAAAATTTAGTAAGGGAAAAGGTTAATTAAGGTATTTGCATATGATAATTTTACAAGCTGTGCTTTGCCAAACCATACAATACTAGTATATTAAAATTATAAATGAAGTAGGAATCCAAGTGATAAAAAGTAGTGAAACTAGATGAACAATGGTAGCTATTACAGTATAGCTCAGTGGGAAATCCTACTTTGGCATTGAACACAAAATAATTGTTATACCATGCCAAAGTAGGGATTTCCCACTGAGCTATACTGTAATAGCTACCACCGTTCATCTCTTGTTTCACTACTTTTTATTGCTTGGATTCCTAATTCATTTATAAATTTATAATATACTAGTTTGTTTAGTTTTTTTGATAAGCATACAGCTAGCTATAAACATGTGACTGTTCTATTAGGGTGACTGCTGTATTAGAGTATCTCGAGTCAGCCTGCAAAGATGTTTGCATTCCCAAAAGGGGTGTGGTCACAAATACAGCTAGAGTAAAAGGGGCATGGTCTCGATTGATAGATCGATAATACGTAGAATAAAGAATGGACGTGATATTGTGACCTATTGTGGAGTACTGGTACCTCCATACAGTAGTGTAGCCTAAGCACCTTAAATAATTTTGTGGCTTCTATTATGCTACTTAAAGAAAGTGTTGATATGGAAAATTAATGCCTCGATATGGTTTCGTTGGATGAAGAAGACAAGCAGCCTGATTGAAGATAAAATAAAGTCAACTGTGCATGGCTCATGGTACATGCCAATAGTAACGTATTTCGCTGTGCTTACCAAGTGAGATCAAATGTGGAACTATTGCTCAATGATTGTATCTTAGTATTCGGTCACATAAAGACTACCTCAGTGGTGCTCAGAAATTTTCTTGATGCTGTATGATTGTGTCCAGCCATTCCTCTATACAGGTCCTTCCCTTATTGCTCATAAAATTGATATCTAATTGTGGTCCTAGTGTTCACCATCAGAGTCATTCACACACAGAGTGATTTTGAGGGTGACAACTAGCCCACCACAGTTAATAGACTAACACTGTCACATGTGTAACTAACATAGTCCTGGGTATCAACTCTTGTAAAGAATTGTGTGACCTTGAGAGTCTAGCTAGCTATGCTATTGAGATTTTATTATTAAGTATTACTACTGTTGTAACTAAAACATTTGCGGTTTAATTGCAGCAACTGTTACTATACAGTACTTCCCTTGTTGTATACATAGTGGGCTCTAAATTATCAAATGGTATGTCCACACTACTAAATTATCAAATGGTATGTCCATATTATCAAATTATCAAATGGTATATCCACACTACTTCAATCTTAGCTTAAAGTAGTGTGGATATACATCGCAAAAATGCAAAATGTATGCTCTAATATAAACTGAACTCTCTCTGGTGCATAGGAATGGCATTCTCAGGTCTAGGACTTGATGTGTCTGCGGACGGTAAAGTGGCCAACTAACTGTAAAATAAACACAAGATAAAATAACAATGAAAATTACACCATATTGTAGAGTTTATGAACTGATTACTTTCCTTGTTGTATATACAGCTGACCATAGGTTATCAAATGTGACCGTCTCTGGGACAACCGGTCTTATCGCCCATTTTAAAGTATCGAGAAACGTCGGTTTTAAGTATTCAAGGTGTTGTAGCTGGCCAATGATGGTACTGTATAGTAAAAAACTTTGGCGAATTTGACGAATAGCATTCAATTTGCCAAAGTTTTGTTTTTGCCAATTATTTTAGATGATCACATGCGCACATTGCATAACTAGAACTTGAAATGAAGGTCAGCTCGTACCACTGCACAATAAAGATCGAGCTGACTTGGAGATCTTCAAAATGTGTCCCACAGTTGTAAGCACTCCTTGGGATAGCATTTACAACCGGCTTGCTATTCGCACGTCAGCTACTTCATCGTCTCGCGATGGATTTGGCCAAATACTTTGATATACGTGATAACCTCTGCTACTGAAAAAGTAAAATACATGTAGTCGTTCTCGGCTTTGCAGGATATAGTGAAGCATGCCTTTGGTAACATGTCGTCAGATCAGTAGCTACAAAAGTACTGCCACTACAAAACAATGCTAGCTACCTATACACTTACTACACTACTTAACTAATGAGTTGACAACTTGTCATTATCCTTACGTACCATACAGTAAAAACTTTGGCAGTAAAATCTTTGGCAAATATTATTGCAATTGCCAAAGTTTTTCCACCAATTTTTTCAACAGAGAGGTTTTGTCACACTTTTCCGCTAAAGTTTTTAACTATACGGTAGCTACGCATACCAAATTTTCTCACATTTTACAACAATTTCTTGCCTTCCTGATCATATACTGAAGAAATAGTCAACAGCTAAGTTTCCTGCCATTTTAGATAATTTTAAAACCAAGGTTGACTGTATCAGGCGAGCTGCAAAATGGGTGGGAGCTGGGGCCCTGGAAGGTGGACAAAGTGGTGTTCAAAAATTGTAAAGGAACGTGTTGGGATGAATTAGGCCAAGTTATGGGCCATTCAGGCTCAGAACTAGCTAAATTGAAAGGAAATTTACAGCACAGGTCATTGTCCACATCACAGAACTGTACAGCCACACAGTCATGGCCAGGGCTCCATCAATACTCCAGACCACTCGTATAGCTCGCCACTGTGCTTTAAAAAAAGCAGCCAGCAAAAGCAGACCACTTTATTCTGGTCGACTGTGACTGTGAAATTTGTTAGTGCATTCATTAAGCTTTGTGTTTGTGTGAAAAAAATCAAACTTCCTGTCTTGGGTTATAAAAACGGTTTTCGCAGATCCAGTCACAAATGGTTATGTAATAACAGTTCAATCTTAAGCTGAGAATGGTTAAAGTGGAAAGCCAACTTCTCCATTAACATAACATGGTGATATATCAAGGTGGAGATGAAGAAGTGGTTGTCTCGGTTGATCCACTGAGTCATGACCTGCATGGAGTGTCTATTGGGTCGATAATATATATCAACCTCTTTCCATTCAGTTACTACCTTTTTAGAGATGATTTTGTCCTTAGCATCTAGGAGCAGTCTTGCTTCACTTTGTCGTTCATCTGCGTGGTGCTCTTGAATAGCGATAGTCTCATCTGTAGGTTCTAAAAGCAGTTGTACTCTACTTCTTTTCTCCAGTAGTCACGCTTAGCAACTCCACCATCACCAACCAAGACATATACACCTCTGGTGACACACTTACTATAAATAACACTCAAAAATAGATTGCTATTTATATTATTATTCATGAAAGCAGGTTGCTATTAGTAGCAAGCATTTATACTTTGTACATTTTTTGGCTAATATTTTGCAAAGTACACGTAACAGGTTGTGACATGATTTGTAATTAATAGTGATTTAACTTCCGTAATACGCATCGTGATACAAATAGTAGTTCATAACATATTATAGTGTATGAAAATAGTGCCAGTGCACCTAGTTAAGCAGAGAGTTTATCAAGATAGCTACAATGTTGTACATATCAACTCATATCAAAAACTTTATCACATTTACTGTGCAGTTAATTTTTTATGAATTAAAAATTACAGAAAATAACACCATCTTTCAAACAATGCATCATAACTTCAGCATACTTCAGTTTATGGAGATGGGGTTGAATTTATCAGAATCCTTGATAAATTGTGCATCAGGTGATATGCAAGATTTTGTATAGTGAACAACAGAAAAGAGAGGCGAGAGCCTTACGGCACGAGGTGGGGACCCATCTGTGATGGGTCTTCACCTCATATCAGGCGTAAAAGTGACTTCTAAGTTACCAGTCTAGAATTAATCTCACGATTTTGTTATTGAGTTTCTGTTCAGTTCTTGCTGCGATCTCAAAAGTTAGAAAGGTGACCTCGGTTTTACAGTCTTTCTGCTTTAGTTGGTCCAGTTCCTCCTTTAATTGACACATCTCCTTCTCCAATAATAAAAATAAAAGCCCAAGAGCAGGCCCTATCCACAAATGCTGTTAAAGTTCATATATATAAAACCCCATGCTCAGCTAGATGCCGGCTTTGTGGCTCTTTTGTTGAGACCATTGACCACCTTGTAAGCTGTTGTTCCTTTTTAGCACAAAAGGAATAAGAGCCGGCATGATCATGTTGCTGCTCATGTTCACTGGATGCTAGCAAAGCAAGCTGGATTCCCTAAATCAATATGGTAATTATCATAACAAGTTGTGTGTTGTTTGTACATGTTGAATATTGTCTGATAATAATAATAATTTACCAAACATACCAATAGTGAACAGATAGTATCATTCACACTAATACATGCACAATTTTCTTGAATCGTCACTTGTTACACAGTCAGGTCCAATATGATGATTCCACCTTTACTTTCCACCACTCTTCCATGTTTTTTTTGCTAAGAAACAAAATAGTAGTTTTAGGTCATCAGAATAGTAGCGGGGCAGAGAGAGCCCCACAGTGGAAATCTGCTAATAAGAAAATCATCAGCCTGTTATTGTGGCTACTTGCAATCACTTGGTATGTCTACAGAATCACTGGGTTTATGGCGACTGTGAATATCTTTAATAGAACATTTGCTGCAATCGCTGGGTTACTGGTGACTTAATATGTTTACTATATATAATACAACATTGCTACAATAGTAGAAGCTTCTGTAACTTGCTAGGTTTGTGGTGAATATGAATTTCTTTAACAGAAACCTCATCTGCATCTCTGGGTTTAAATCGGGTCACATATACCAAGCTATACATTTTACATCGAGTATCTTAAGTTCTCTCTTTTCTATTGATTTTGTTTCAGTGATTTGACCACCTCTTTCTCCACTAGCCCACACCCATCGAAGGTGATTAAGTATTCCTGCTTGCTATAACCAATAATGGTTCCCTTGTACCATGTAATCTTCTTGCAATCTTCATTGGTGTAAAATTCCACACTGATGCAGGTTCCTATTGCCCTCTTTCCTGATGGGATGGTAGTGGCGCACAGTTGATTTTGTTTCTCTGGAGGCGTAACTAGTCGATATCTCCTTCTCCTCTTTATTGTGTGGTAGCTAATTGTGATATTGGCTGTTGTTACCAATTGTAAGATAGTTTGTCTCCTGTCCTCTAAGTAAAAGTGTTCCACCAATGGCCTAAGAGAGACAGGCTTAACATTCTGGAGAACACTCTGACGATTGATGGACTCTACTGGATTAGTAGTACCAGGGAGATCTTCCCAATCCAGGGTTCTGTCCAGAAATTCCTGAGTGGTGACCTAAAGTTAACATAAACTGATAATGCTGTGTGCGTATATTAGAGTATATTGCATGTGTATCAGTGATATATGTAAGAATTGTACTGGTCAGATTTAAGAGGGTACTGGTCGGATTTTAGAGGTACTGGTTGGATTTTAGAGGTACTGGTTGCTTTGAACCACTGCCGACCAGTGTGGGCAGAACCCTGCCAATCTTCTGAAGACAGGAGACTGTACGCATTAGACAGTATCTTCAGTACACAAGGTTGCTTCTTCCAATCTGCCAATGTCTTGATTCCTTTCCATGTACTAGTATCAACCTGGGTATCGTCATACTTCCTTAAATCTGGTGGCAATTTGTCTGAAATGACTCCAATCCACATAATACATTGAATGCTGTGTCAATGATTTGCTGCGTTGGCTCATCTGGTATCCTCTTTGCAATGGACACAAATATGTTATATCCAGTTGAAACTGTCAAGGAATTGAGAAACCGTCAAGGAATTGACTTGCTTTGCAACTTGCATTGCTGACCTTATAAAATGCACAGAGCATCCACACAGGCTATTTGACATGTCCCTACTGAAACTTTCTGTAAAAGCATTAGCCTCAGTATCGCCAAAGTCCACCAGTATTTCCTTGTGTGCGGTCTTAATTTTATATTGATTTTTAACATTTTTAGCTAACTTAAAACAATACCATCCCTATTGAACTAGCATCTTGCTGGTTCAGTAATCTTTGTCCACAGGCCATGTATTTGGATGATACTTTGTTTAAGCACACAACATTTAAGAGGTATGAGAGGTGGTGGCAACCTGTATGTTCTATGTCTACAAACAGCACCTCTGCTTTACTCCAATGGAATGCTTTGATAGGACATTGAAACAAAGCAAACTGCTTTTCCCGGCCTAAACAAAACATGTCATTTCTATCAAGCTGATAAATGCCAACTAACTTGTTAATTTCTTTGCTATTCTCACACACACTGCTTTTGTCTATTCTTTCCTTTATTGATGGAAATGATGCTATTATCTTGAAAGGGTTCACCCTTTCATTATCAATCTTTTCCACATCTTGTCTAGCTTTCTTCACATGAGCTCTTACGCATTCAATGTTGGCAGCTGGTAGCAAAACTTCCATAGGAATGTAACTCATCCCTACTCTATTTTAAAACTCTTTTGGAGTAACTCGGCTATTGTTTTGAGCAGTTCTTGTAATATCTCTTAACACTTTTGGTGATATCTTCCATTCTGAAGGAAGAGCATGGTTATGTAGTTCATCCAGTCTCTCAGCATTTAGCAAAACAAACCATCTCCTCTGCATTCTTTGGATAAACATAAGTAATATAACATGGACATGGGCCAGATGGGATCAGAGCCACACTCTTGTGATCAGTGCAACGATTACTCTTTGTTTAGTTGATACAGAGTATGTACATCCTTCCCTGCACATACCTTAACACCTGAGCAATAAGAGTGATTGGCCACGAGACTTGTTGCAACTCCATCTATACCAAAGGTTATTTCCTTAACCCCAGCTTGTGTTCTAGAAAACTAAATACAGTTAAAAAGATAATGCAATAAAAAATACTTTAACTACACTGTTATAGGAACAGTACTTGTATACTACCCATCTTTTACAGTAGATATCTGTAGGGACCCGCCGATTATGCTGGCGCAATTTTGAGCATAATAGGTACCTAAAAGCATTGAGCATAATAGGTTAAATATTTGTACGATAGTATAAATTCTTGCTGGAAAAATGACAATTGCAAAATAGATCGATATACTCTAATAGAGCACTCAGTAACTCTAATAGAACAATCATCAAACTGACTGTTCTATTAGAGTATATCGATCTTTTCTCTTTATATGCAGCAAGAATTTATTATTTGTGTTCCAGCCACTCATTTTTTTTCTTTCTATACAGTGTTAAACTAGTAGCAAAGCATATGAACTAAGGCATGAACATTGAGCATAATCGAGCATAATAGGTAAATATTGAGCATTAATTTAAGCATAATAGGTGAATTTTTGAGCAGTGCAGCATAGCATAATAGGTAAAATTATGAGCATAATCGGCGGGTCCCTAGATATCTGTCATATTCTACTAATCTTGAGAGAGCCGTCAACCTTCCCAAAGAATCACGGTCATCTGTTCAACAACCACTACCTCCGCCGACACAAACAGCATCAATAAAGGCTGTACTTGAAGATGTTGCCAGTTGATGTGATTCAATAGTGGCCATAGACTGTGAAATGGTTGGAGTTTGGAAAATGCAGCCAGCTGTGGTATAGTAGGGTATAATGGAGAAGTGTTATACCATTCTTACATCAAGCAATCAAAACTGATAACTGCTTATCGAACTAGATGGAGTGTTATTAAGCCATATCATATGAAGTTTGCTGTAACTGTGAAACAAGCCTTAAAATGGATACAGTCAATTCTAAAGCACAAAATTAATGTAGGTCATGATTTAAAGTGTGATTCTAGGGTGTTAGGCATCACGGTTCATCCTGATATTTTATTAAGATATACAATGAAGTGTCCAGTAATTTACAGATTAACTGGTAAAAAGCAGCCATCACTAAAGTTTCTTTATAAAGTTGTTTAATATGAGTGGGAGGAACTTTGTTTAGTTTCATCTGGCAATGTAAAGCAATTGTCAAAGTACAAGCAGATACTACCATGTATACCAATACCTAGGTACTTCAGCTTATCAATAGTCCCTTGAATCCACAGCCCTTGTAGAGTGTCAATCACTAGTGGCTTTAATTGCTTGCCACGGTTTTGATGACATTTTCTAAATGGAACAGTTTCCATAGCTCCTAGCAGTATATCAATTACATTGGACTGAAGATCAATGAACATCACTGGATAGGGTTTGCTAACATATTCCTTACCAGACAAGGACAAGAAGTATCTACAGTGTACGTCATGATGACTATCATAAGGTCGAAAATCAAACATCTTATTCTGCAAGCCAATATGCACACTAATGTAAATAACTTGGCATGTTGGTTTTGTAACCCTCAAGTTGTTCACATACAATCCACTTCCCCAGCAGGATTCATCATTTTCAGATATGTCTTTAAGGGAATCAAATTTCTTCTCGTTGGTTTGAAGCAACAAATATGCAAGGTTTTAGTGACATTCTTAATTCCTATTCATGTATTTGTTTAACTGCACCAAGCAAAATCACTGAAAAGAGCTCTATATCTATTCTACATTGACAGATATCTTCGGAGTGTCTGCAAACTACCACAGAGGACTATTGGTAATGAAACATGTTGGAGGATCAACATCTCCAGCTCTTCCATAGAGCACAGAAAGTTCCCTAGATGAGCATTTGCCATGGTAAATAGAATAAATGAATTTCCACACCTGAATATATGTGTGTGTGTGTGTGTGAGTGAATCAGAGCATGCGAATCATATCTGATCGCTTTTTGTCATTTTCAGCTGTTTTATTGCTATCTTTCGAACTTAATGCCAACTTAAGCCATAAACCCAACCCTATCATCAATAACTTCATTAAAGTACACAACACCGATCCAGGCTTTCTACAGGCTCAACCTACGTCTTGTAATAACCCAGGTAAAATGATCCTGCAAGATCTTGCACAATAATCTTGCAGGAATCCTGCTATATGCAAGAGATTCCGGTCATTTCTTGCGGGAATCTTGTAAGAATGTGCTGGATCCTGCAGGAATCTTGCAATGAAATCTTGAAAGAGCTCTTGCAAGAATGTACATATTGCAAAATTTCAATTGTGCATGAAATCTTGCAAGAAATACTGGTCAAATTGTGCAGGAAATTTACCTACAATCTTGCAGGAAATTGTGGTGAAATCTTGCAAACACTTGCAGGAAATTGCAGTCAAATCTTGCAGGAAATTGTGGTGAAATCTTGCAGGAAATAGATCTTGTCTTACAAACTTGCAGGAAATTGCAGTCAAATCTTGCAAAAAAATGTGGTGAAATTGCAGTCAAATCTTGCAGGAAATGGCCCGGATCTCATCTTACAAACTTGCAAGAATTTGTGGTCAAATCTTACAAGAAATTGCAGTCAAATTTTGCAGGAAATAATGATTGTACATATAATAAACTAGCTGTGCTGAATCTTTGCAAGATGTATATACATGTGATTATAAATTTTGTGCAAAAAATTTCATGATCATTTTTTGTGTATATGTTTATGCATCCATGCATGTATGCGTACATGAATGAAATTAAGGTAATCTTGAAGTACTTGCATGCACCTTGCAAGAGTTCTGCAAGCTTTACAATAGATTGCCTTTGTCTTGAGGATTTTGTTCAGATTTGAATCCTATATGTAGTCTTCAAATGGACACTATATTATATATGTGCAGTCTACATCAGAGTTCCTCCCTAGCATGTCATGCATATTTCACTGCATGGATTGATACCACAAAGTTGGTGACATGGTCATATCATAATTAGCTACACACAAAAAACCATGTGTACAGCTCATGTGTGTGCTTTACAATTAGTTTATATAAGTGCATGCAGGCATGCATACATGTTGTTTTGCTGCTATATAAACAGTATATGTACATGCATGGTCTTCTACATGCTGATGTATTTTCAAGGTATACCGTTCACCATACATACCTAGAGAGGGAAACTTTGAATTTTGGTGAACAGCAAGCTAAACTGCACATGGCGAAATAAACTTTGGCAAATCTGTTTAGCTACCAAGATGCTAAATGTGAGGTGCTACAAGTAATTGACAGGTTATAACATTGGCAAATTTGTATCAAATCACCAAATTTGCCAAAGTTTTCCCCCGCCAAAGTTTCCCTCTATACAGTAATACATGCACGTGTGAAATTAAACTGTGTTCATATCAGAGTATAATATGTATACATACATGCATATTACTGCTCTATTGCCTGAAGAAATAAATATGTCAGCTATATACAGTTTGATATTAAACAAGTTACAGTATATTCTACAGAACCTATTACTTGAGCCTTAGTTCTTTATGGTTTTTGTACATGTCTGTACACTTTTGTATGAGGCTTTTCATTAGTGGCCCAAAATGTCTTTTACCAAATTTATGCTCAATGTGGTCTGTAAAAATAATAATTATCATTCAGTAAACGGCATACAGTTTAGATACCTTTGATGTAATTTATTCTTCTAGGGTCCAGTTGACAAATGTTTTTCTTCCTTGCCTTGTCGCTGGAATTTGTAACCCCCCTGGGGTTACCATTGACAAGCTCCTCATCAGAAAAAAGCATCCCGAGTAGCTGGAGTGCAGCGTTTCCTTTATTGCTGTTGAGTTTTGCACTCTCTGGCTGTAGTCGATTAACCTTCTTTCCAAAAATCTGGATGTGGTCCTTTAACAAAATAATACAACATAACATGCGTAAAGTTACAAATTATCACTCTTTTATTTATTTTGAATATGGAGATACAAGTGTGCGCAGATAATATGTAAACTAGTATAATTCAACCAGTGCTTGTTCTATACTTTTTTCTACAAAGACTTTAGTTTCACAAACTGCTGTAATTAAATTTTAATCCTTCTAGTGGCAATGACAATGTCTTCTTGCACCTGTCTCTCTGCACAAAATTGTGCTACAAGTACATACCATGAAACCAGTAAAGAACAAACTGCACATCCTTGGGAGGGTACATACATGGCATGGATACTGTCTAAGTGTAGTCATACAACTACCTTATATTTTTTCGACGGGAAAATATCACTACCTTCAAAAATTTCAAGAGAATTTTTTTTGCATTTAAAAGACACATTAATGCTTAAACAATGCCGTTTTGATCAAGCTGCAAATTTTGAGTAGGTACATTCTTATGGATAACTGCCAATTCACGAAATAAAATTTCCCCCTCAAAAAACACTATTATTATGGTATGTAAACAATATTATGTTCATCACATTCCCCACTTCTCTATTGCAAGTAAGCTCTTCACCAATGACAGGAGTCCAAATGTCTTATAAACATGGTAAACATGTTAACAACTACTTAACTTTCCTCTTCCACCATGAATAATTGACATGAATTTTTAGTAGGTTTTTCTACATGAATAATTGACATGAATTTTTAGTAGGTTTTTCTACAGTGAGCTGCAGTTGCAGAAATTTGTTTAAAGATTACTGATTAATTATAGAAGTGGTACAAAATATGGTATATGAGGACTTACATCATCGATAACAATCTCATTTGTTTCAGAAGCATCCTCTGCATCAACATCTATCGACGCATTGCTAGCTTCAGATGGTGGATATTTTTGCATAAGTGATTTAAGCAACTTCCCTTGCTTCTTGACTCTTGCTTTAATTTCAAAGATCATTGTCTGTGTACTATATTAAAAGAACAGTTTTACAATACTACTATACACTATACAGTACGATAGTAACCATAAACAAGCCCAAAAGTGTATTGAGAATAGCCAAAAACACTTCAGATTAATTACTAAGTAAGTTTAAAAAGTAGTAGAATTGTATACGGACTGCTTTATGTCTTCAGCCAAGTGTAATGTGATAACTGTTAAGGTTATAGGCTTGATTTTTTCACTGTTTAAACATTGCTTCATCTGGACTGGTACCTTTTAGGGGTACTGCAGTACATATAATGCATGAATCATGAACCTACCATTTCCCTCCATTGTGCCCCATTTCTTTTCAGTTGCCGAAAGGCCTAGGTTAAAAAGGCCTTTTCAAGGTAAATCCATGCTTAATGCACTGTGGCAACTGTGATTGGAAAACGACCCTATATACACATATCAGACTAAGGAGATATCAAACAGTGAAGAAATCGATCTTGTAGCCCGTAACCATAGTTGTATACTTGGCTGGAGGCATCAGTTAGTTAGTTGGTTAACAGAAAATTCATTGAATTTACAATTCCACAGAAAATTGTTGGGATCACTCTGCAGGCATTTTTGGGTTTCATTACCGCATTGCCTCAAATAGTGGCTGGTCTTGAATAAACGCCTGGTCTTTCTTTAAATTAACCTCAATCCATTCCTATGAGTAGATATTGTTCTACGCACTATGCATGACTGTTGTAAGAGTATATAGATCTTTTCAATACAAAATGTGACAAGTTACTGTTCCCAAATGTCCAGTTTTATAAATTTCCAATAATTTTCCAGCATTTTGCTCTTTGGTTTTGCTGACGTATTTTTCCAAACAAAATTTCTGGTAAAATTGGTGCATCCCTAATGTGAGGCAATATGGTATATAAGCTAAGCTGTCATAAAGGGAAAATGAGGAGATTTTAGGGTAATATTGTTGGCCAGAAAGCCCAAACCTTTTCAGAAATGCTGCAACAAATACTTATAGTATATATTAACACATTAACTGGTTTGCACACACAGGTTATCAGATAATACAAGTACATATATATATATAAAATATACATACCTCCAACTCATCTGCTTTTCCTTCAAGAATGCTAATCCTGTTATCCTACATCATTCAGTTCTAATATAATTGCATGTACATTGGTATTGATTCTTACATTCATTGACTGATCATGAGATGTAGTTTTCTGTATAAAAATAAAATGAACATAAGGTATACTAACTACTTGCACAAACATGGACATGCAGATTTTTTAAAATAACATGATGAGTTCAAGGCAAACTAGGGTTGGCCTGCGAAGTGGTGTACAGTATTCAGTTAGGATCACTGTACTGCCTTGGGTTTACAAATCTGGCTTACACACGTAACATTGCATGAAAGACTGAAATAGTAACTTGTATAAAGAAGTCAACAACTCTATAACCTTCTATTAGTACTAGTAATAGCATGGGTAGCAGTGAAATTTGGGATAAATACCACAAGTGTTGGATTGAAAATGGGTAAAATTTCATAAGGCGAAGCCAAGTGAAATTTCTATTTTCAATGCAACAAGAGTGGTATTTATCCCAAATTTCATTGCTATACCCATGCTATTCCCAGTTAATACCATACTCGCTGCATATACGCATGCTGTGCATTAGCGTTGCTATGTACACAATTTGTCACTATGTACGTACTAAACACGTGTCAACACTAAATGGCGCTACATTGTTAACATGGATTCTAGCCAATGAAATTGCAATTACAACTTTTTCACTGCTACCAGTGATAAATTTCACTGCTACTATTAAGACTTGTATGGGCAGTGAAACAGGTATGGTATTAAAATATATATTCATATTGAAAGATTGTCAACTGTACAAAACACCATGATATGTATCTGTATTGTAGAGAAGTAGAATACCCTTGAACAGGCTGAGCCATTCCTGTCTTTTGGATAATTACGTAAACAAAACTACGATTATATCTAGGTTGTGAAAATATATAATTCTCGTACAATACCCGACCCTACTGTAGTCTTAGAGTTACTGAACTCTTTATCCACATGTGTTTTGAAATCTGTATAAGTATTGTTTGTTTACCTCAACTAAATCTTTTGATCCTCTCCCATTATCACCTTCACTTGTACTCTATACAATAAGACAACAATCTAAGTAGAGTGTATAAGTATTCTTGTACAGTCTGAGCCATTTGGTACAGCAGCAGCTCTAGATCTGTCCTTTTGACAAATTTGATGGTAAGTAAAATAAAAACTTTACAAATAACAAATAAATTACAATACATTTATATAGCAGTTTCGTGATATTATTCCATGGTATAATATGCCACTACAATACTTTAAAGCCTTAGTGTTAACCTTCGTTACTGAACTTCTTATCTGCATAATTATTTGTAAAAGCATTGTTTGCGTGTTTACCTCATCAAAACTTTTAGATCCTCTTCCACTATCACCTTCACTTGAACTCTATAAATGCAATAAAACAGCAATCTAAGTAGAGTGCAGGGGAAAAGGCCACATAACTTGTAGGGAACAAGTTTGAGAACTTGTTCCCTATATACAAGTTATGTGGTACAATACAGAAATATTACACTAAATGTTTGTCTATACCGTACATAATTAAGGTATTGTCTTTCAAATATTTTGCAAACTGTAGCAGCAGTTTGGACAAAAACCAACCATGTGTAATGTGATGTACCACAATTGAGACACTCCAATAGAGCACTCATTAAAAATAAAAAATACTTTGCCTCTTTACGTTACAGCTTATCTTTGTGCCATATATACAAATAACCTAATATGGATTGTAATGAACAAAATATGTTAGGCAAATTTTAGTTTTTGAAATGCCCTGCCAAATTCCCAGACTTTCTTCTGGTCAAACGTATCAAATTAACTGCATGAGTACATACTCATGGCATATTTGTTAAAACCTATTTAAGTATACACAAGTACAGTAGCTAATTGCATTGTTATATCTATTCCATATGTACATTTGAACATAGCTTAACGTACCTCAGCCATATCTTTCCACTTTCACTCTCTGTTGATCTCTAAACAACAAGTATGTGTTATTTTGTATCTAATATTTAAACCATGCAATATCCATGCATGAAATTAACATCTCAGACCCAAACAGGAATGAGTCCCAGTAATGTCCGTATAAGCGAGTACATTGCTGAGTCAGTTTACAAGGCAGAAATTTATAGAAAACATATAGGATTACTCTAAAAGCACAATCAGTCTTGGCTATACCCAGTCAAGCAATGTGAGGCTGGTTTTGAGTAATATTTTTGGTAGGAAAGTTCAAAGTGTCCAAGTTACTTAGACCTTTTTATGTTCACTTAACTTAGATGGTCCTTTTCATGTTTAGTTACTATGTGCACCAACACTGGTAGTGCTTACAACAAATCATACAATGATAAAATTAATGTATAGCATAATTACGTATTAGAAACACGCCCATCTACTTTACCCATGACTTAATTGTCATGTGGTGAAGCACATTCCTAACACTTAATGTATGCACTAAGTTAAAAGTGAATATCTCAAGCAATACACTAACTATTCTGCTTATAAATACCTCCATAAACATTTGGTGTTGCAACTCTTTAGTAGTGGCTGCAATAAGGCTCTTCCTCTTCTTCTCGATTACACTAGCAGAGTCTTTAGAAAGAGATATACCATTAAAACACAGCCAAGAAAGGTATTACAGTGAATCCTCACTAATCTGAACAGCTTTTTTCAAGTTAACGAAAGTCTATTCAGATTTGTGAATTTGTTCAGATTGAACCCACTGATCACGACCAGAGACTAGTTCAATTTCCCTAATAGAACATACACTTTTGCCTAATAGAACAGTCACTTCTACTGTTTGGATTAGTGAGTGTTTAGATTACTGGAGTTCAGATTAGTGAGGATCCACACATGTATACTAAATGTCAGATATACAATGTAATGTAGCATAGCAGTGAAGCATCCACAATAGAAGAAACCTGACAATGTAAAAATATTTTAAAGCAACTTTCAACCTGCTTATAGTAATTCATCACCTACACACAACAGCATCATTAGTACAGTGGTTCCTTTATTATCCCAACTCGTGTACATTCAGATAATTAAAAGTTGGGATAAACAAAGCCCATTCGTTTATACACAGAACCTTGTTCAACTACTATAATGGATCACATACTTTAGACAAAATACTCTAATAAAACAACCATTTCTACATGTGGGAAACAGAATATTTAGCTGATCGACAACCAGATAATGGAGGGACCATTGAATTAATTTTGTCACAATAAATATGAGTGCAGTTTGCATCATAGCAGTATAATCAAATAGCTAGAGAATGTTTCCTCTTTCAAAGGTAAAAATTGGATCGATCAGACAAGTCATGATCCAGACCAAACTTTTTGTCGTTAATTTGGAGAGTTTGTTAAGCGAGGTACCAGTACGTATGTGTATAATCACAGTGTACCTGTAAAGTCTTCACGTGTCTCAGCAGTTGCACCAAGGCTATACAAATCTATTATGCTTGTTTGACTGCTACTTCCTATTAAATACAGAATTACATGGTGTAAAATTTGAAGACAAAAGCATACAATAGCAAATAAAATCTGTGCATGAACTAGTGAGAGTTTCTCATTTATGTATATAGCATAACCAGCATTATTATACTTAAGTCTGCAGCGTGCGTGCTTACTGTACCTGCAGTTGGTGTTGCTACACAATGACTTATCCCTTTAACCATCTAAATAAAATCATATTTAACAAGTAATTGTACATTACACTATACTATTAAGAATAAAACAAACAGTAGAGTGACTATACAATATATGCAATAAAATCATTTACGCTTTACGCTTTTTCAGTCAAGTTACGCTTACCTGAATGCTAGTAGAAAATTCAGTTCAAGTTCATTATAGAAATTTGCTCCAAGGATTTGGTTTTGCCTAACTAGCTAACACTGCCAAGCTGGTGTGAAGACCGCTTTTTGGGGTAGGATAACCCGGAAAATGACTTAGCCATTATGCTTCGTTGTCAGCTATGTGCTCAGCCCATTACACAGTATTACGAATGGAAAACTGCTTGAGAAATTGACCCTGCATGCAGTCAAAGTAACCATGGAAAATAAGGACAGTATTTGTTACAAAGTAAAGCTGGGAACCATCACATGCTACCACGAATCAACATCTTTCACTTTCAACAAAGATAAATGGGACACAAAGGAGGACACAGGCAAGTCCATGAAACATGCATTGTGTGTATGGTAGTGTGCCAAATGGCACCTACGTATATATTATTATTGAGATGAAGTGACATCGAACCAAGCCCAAAGCCTAGCCATTATCAAGTTGCACCTGTCTGAAGGCATCAGTCAGTCCTTTAGGCAGCCAGTCAGTCAGTAGAAAATTTCACTGAGTAAATTAAAAAGTTTGTAGCAACCTATTGGTATTCTTACTGAAGGCACTTTTGGTAAAATCTGGTTATATTTACAATATCGTCAAGGAACTGATGAAGCTGATTTCTTGTTAGTGAAAAAGTGTAAACCTCCATGATCCCTAACTACATGTACCATACTGTATGATGTGAAATCATCTTACCTTTCTTTATTTCTTTTGATTGCCGACATCTGGTGCACTTCTCTTCTTGCCAGCTGTAGCTTCTGTTTCACGTTTCTTCTCTTCATCCTTTTTCTTCTTGTTGGATACCTCTTCACTTTTTCCTGTATCAAAAATGGGATTCATAAAACTTTCTGTTTACACTGACACTCCAGCATATACACTCTATACATTCCCATGCATGTGGTAAGTTTGCAATAATATAATGGAATTTGTGTCTCAATATTTCTGTTGCACTGAGACATGCATGTCACTTTCCCTCATTGATATAGGCCTACACCAACATCACATATTGTATCTGGGTCTTCTCCCTGCAGATTATAATATTATACACTTGCATATTGTGTCCTCACTATGTGAGGCCTCAACCACCCAACCACCACACCGTGACTCAGAAGATACCGCATGTAAGTTTTTTGGGTTACCAATGGGCCAACTGAGGAGGGCAATATGGGCACTTTGACGGATCTAACACATCAGCATACACGTGCCGGGTAGTGATTATCAGCACACACATGTGCCAGGTAGGACACATCAGCACACACGTGCCGGAAAGAACACATCAGCACACACACGTGCCGGGTAGGAAACATTACATCAGCACACACACGTGCCGGGAAAAAAGGACACATCAGCACACCCACGTGCCGAACAGGACACCTCAGCACACACACGTGCCGGATAGGACATATTAGCACACACACGTACCAGATAGGACATGTCAGCACACACACGTGCCGACAAGGGACATATCAGCACACACACGTGCCAGGAAGGGAATATCAGCACACACACGTGCTGGGAGGGGACATCTCAGCACACACACGTGCCAGGAAGGGACTTATCAGCACACACACGTGCTGGGAAGGGACATATAAGCACATACACGTGCCAGGAAGGAACATATCAGCACACACACGTGCTGGTAAGGACACATCAGTACACATGTACTAGATAGAGTTTATCTACTTTGTATTTTAATAATGAATTTGCAAGCTTCACCGCCCACCCCTTCCTCGGTCGCCAGGTATTTACAACATACAGGGATAGGGTGGGACGGGATAATTGTATTGCTAGTATCCCGCTGCTGTTATTGACAGGTGAGCAAAACGTGGCTGGAAACTTGCTTGACTGGTTTTTGTAACCGGTTTATTGTAGTGCGCGATCTGGTATTTTAGCGCATGTGACTTATACTAGCTGTAGCGCAATAAATCCCTTGACAGTGATCCCTGCATGTTAACTTAAATTTATTGTGAACAATAAATTACACTTATTTAGCTTGACGACAGCAAAGAGTTTTTATTTATCTGAGTGGGGTAGGGATCAATCTTGGGTCCTTTACTCTTTCCTTTAGCTGTATATTAATAATTTGCCTTCTGTTGTCAATTACTGTTTGTTAGATCTTAATGTGCTGATGATGCAGAGATACACTGTAGCCATTCAGATTTGCATGTAGTCGAGTCATGTTTGCAGTATGACCTGGATTCTCTGTCTATACCTGGCTTCATAGTTCTCATTTATGTTGATAATTGCATGCTTATTGGAGCCGTCAAAGAGTGTCAGGTAAAGCTCTGAGTGTCTCAGTTGGTGGTAACATGTTGACTCAAGTTAACTCTGTTCGGTAGCTACTTGGGTGTTTTGATTGACTCTGTGTTGTCTTAGAACTTACATTTTCGTAGCATGGTCTCTAGAGTCAGATCAAGACTTAATTGCTTCAGTTGCTCACTGTAGGTCACTGCTGCCTGCAGTGCTGTGTGTACTATTTATATGTGTACTATAATCACATGCATACGTATCATTCAAAATTGAAATTTAGCATTCTACATTGCAGCATGGGTTAGGATGTAGCTAGCCAAACAGCTGATTATATGCTAAAATAAAATTTCAATGTTGCAATTTGAAAAATGTGTGCCAAGTGAAGCGCAAAATGTTTATTATTTATATGATGTAAGATTTATGTGTGTTATTTAGACAGAATACTTCATGCATACTCTATACACTTTTGGTACAGGAAAGAAGTGAATGGTCTGTCGCTATGTTATCAATGATGCAGAAGCATAGCTTGACTAATGCATGCATGAATAATATACTCAAGCTGTTCACTATGACATCTACTACATTATTACCTCCATCACTGTATATGCTGCAGAAAAGCTTTGTGGATTTTAATGAATTTACAATAACTCATCAGCGCTGTGGTCACTGTACTCGCCCAATACTAAAAGGGCAGAAGTGTTCTTCTGCCGATTGCCAAAGAGCATCATCTACGTGCTCCTCATTCTTACAAGTAGATCTTTGCAAGCAATTACAGATTCTGTTTTCAGGTAATTGAATTGTGAGTGACTAAAAAAGCACTCTAATTATCCAGCACCATAATTGTATACTTATACCCATGTATGTGGATTTTTAAGCCAAGGTCTTCATGCGGGCAAAGTATGAAATGGTTAATTGGATGTAGGTGTATGGCAATGCACTCTTTGACATGGCATAAAAGATTTAAAAACCTTATTTCTTTATAGCCTGCATGTACAAACGTTCCATATACATGCAGGCAAACAGTATTATAAGAAAGATTCTCCAACCAAATCTGGTCAAAATGCTCATTATTACACGTACTAGCTGTATTATATAGATTAATGTAGCTTATACGTAGTTACACCATCACAAATTCTATACGCATATACCATCTTATTGCCAAGCCATAGAGCTAAATAGGTACATACTGTGTCACGTGAAATTCTAAAATTTGATGTGCATTGAAGCCATGTGCTTTGAACTGTGATACTATATCCTACTGTAATACATATAGTTACAATTGTATTATGAGTGATTGACTAATTGTACTACATAATACACAAGTATTGTCATGAAGCCACATAAAATTTGCATTAATGTGTGTATAAATTATGTATTATCAGATAATAACTTTGTGGAATTGCTACAGTACAGATTCAAGAGGGTCGACAATGGTGGACAAATACTTTCTGACATTTACGATGGGTGTATTTATAAAGAGCAATCTTCTTTCTTTTCATCAGTATACAATATCTCTTTCACCCTAAACTTTGATGGTGCACCAAAATTCAAGTCCTCCAATATGCAAATATGGCCAGTTCATTTATCTATAAATGAGCTCCCTCCATCTGAAAGGTATGCTACTATCATACATGTACATCTATTAATACAAGGAAATAATATTATTAGAAAAAATGAGCACTACATGGACTATGGTGTGCTAAGGAAAAGCCACCATGCTTTACATTTCTAGGTCCACTTGTCAGTTCCCTTAAGTCATTGGAACAGAATGGTACATGTACCTGTGAGTGCATAGCATAGTAATATATAATATACTTACCATCTAGGAGTTGAGATCACCATTCCTGAGCATGGTACTCAAATTGTGAAAGCAACTCTTTTGTGTGTGGTGGTTGATTTACCGGCCAAGGCTGCACTGCTAAACTGCATTCAGTTCAATGGGAAACATGGTTGTTTAACATGCAAAACACCTGGATGTTCGGTAATTGCATTACCAAATAAATTATTGGACATGTGTATAAAAATGTCATTCAAATGTAGATTGCGGTAGGTAGAGGAAACACACAACACTATTTAGGTTGTTTTGGGTGAGTAATAAATCCCATGTACTCCACCTTGTTTTTTTCCTATATACTCCACGTTTTCAGGCACAATATAATATAAACTTTGTCCCATGCAAAATGCATGTGCATAAAGAGTGTTGTATGAGAATCTCTAACATTGCAACCTTTACCATTATATATATATAATAGATCTCCGAATATTCTGCAATCTGCAGAATATGGATCGGCATCATTTCTTGGAAAAGGGAAGTACTGTCTCCTAACATCTACAGAAAAGGACGATATAAACTATCTCATGATGAAGAACAACTTTGAAGAAATTTCAAATACTGAAGCAAGAAGCTATAACAGATGCATCGTAAACAACAGAAAAATATGCACAAGATGTTATGGTAGTGACAAGAAGCGAAATAACTACACAATTTCTTTTGAAAACGATGGTACAATGAACTACGCAATAGAAAAATTTATCTATGTTGGAAACCATCACCTTGCTTTTGTAACAAGCCTAAAAGTTGTTGGAAAAGGGCTTGATAGAAGCTTTGATGATTGCATTACAGAACAAACAAAAAGAATTATTATTTGAAGATTACCTAGCCTTTGAAGAAGACCACGGGATGGTTATTTTTAGTAACCAAATTAGGAAGTTGTGTTGTAACCTTAGTAGTTCTAGCTGTAACCTTATAACATTACCTGTAAATAGTATTGAAATAGAGTGATTTGTCAACAAATAGCTGACATATTTTTGTACACAATATTATATTATGTGATACTTCAATATACTGTATGTATAATTATCACATTATAATGACTATGTGTTATATAGCTAAACTCTCTATATCAATTTCAAGTATGTCTGAGAGGCAACGGTTAGCCATTACTATAAAATTTGTGCAACAAAAATTATATGGGTAATATAATACTAAATGGAAAATTTCATGGCTAAGCAATAATTCAATACTAAGTTATGATGCATCAAAATTTTAAAAAGTAGGGCAATTTATGTGTCCATGTATCCTATTTTTTCATGCAGGCATGGAACCTTCCTTATCTGGACCTCTCTATTATTCAGGCACCTCCATTGTCCGGACAGCCCAAATTGGTCACGTGGCTTGTAGTTTATTGACCATAATGAAGTTTGGTTTAGATGAAAGCACAAGGAAGGAGCCTAAAGGTTGCTGTTTACCTGTTTGGTAGCTTGTTTATTCTACTACCACTTGGTTGCTAGGTGATATTGCATTTTATACCCCAGGGGGAGTGACCTTGAATGTTCTGTAGTGACTTCCCCCTCTGCCCACTAAACTGCATAGCACTAACTGATAGCAATAACAACACTACTTGTATTTAAGTTAGTCACTTTAGCGCAATGGCATGTTATTTTTAGTTACGGACATTTTTGAGATACGGACAGTAGTATGTACCAGACCGCCCAGATAAGAGAGATTCCACTGTATATAGTATTATGTAAGCAAGCAATAACTAGGTTGGAGCCAATTATGCTTTGAAAATAACCTATTGTGCTTTTGAGCAGTGCTCAAAAATCCAGCCTATTATGCTCAAAATTATGCTTTCAATATATATCAAGATTATGCTCTAGAGTTGGCTGAATTATTAGAGTATATCAGTCCTTCCTGGCTGCTGTATTAGAGTAAATGACTACTCTATTAGAGTATCTCGATATTATTTCCATGAAGTGTATAATCAGCTAGCTATAACTAGTTGGATATATTGCACAATTCAATGAGAAGGATTCTTGCAAGAAAACAAATTTTTGATCATATTACGTACAAGATATAGTCCTATATATTTTCTTGCAAGAGATATACATAAGTAATATTTTCTTGCAAGACTTCTGCAAAATCTGTTTAAGTATTATTTTCTTGCAGGATTCTTGCAGGAAATCATAGCACAGGTACATTCCTGCAAGACTGTGCAAGATCTTGATGAAATAGTACTATTCTTGCAAGATTCTTGCAAGAACATTTAGACACATCTTGCTACATCTACTATCCTGCAAGAATGGTCAAGATCTTGCAGGATCCTGCACAGTCTTGCAGGATCATTTTGCCTGGGAACACCCCAAGGTCTCGTGGATACCCTATTCAAATTACTTGGGTAATGTTGGGATTATCAACCCCTAGCTCAAATGCTTCTGTAGCTACAAGCACAGGGGTGTCACATCACCCTGAGGAAAGTTCTCGTCAGCCAACCTGCAACTTCATCTTGCCTGTTGTACACAAGTCTATGTTTGTCAAATATGACAACTTGTAAATCTTCAGTCACAAAGATGAAGGCCAATAGCAATTCTCATTGGATTCTGTACTGGTTTATGCGGTATCTGTAAATACCATCTAGTGTAAGTGTGTGTATACAGTTAGCACAGCAGTCAGCAATGAGTACACCCTCACCACAGATTTCCTTTTGTAAAGTTCTTAGCAAACTCTACCTCTAGATTCTTCGTATCCTAGGTCTTCTGCCATCTGTTCTTTTTTTCTGGCCTTTCTGTCAGTTCTGATTCCTCATTTCCAGTCTCTCCCATTGCTTACTAGCTGTGTATTACACAATATACAATAGAATATTGTCATTGCTGTTTACCTGATACACATACAATGTGTATACAATTACTCTTTATAAACAGTTTTCTAGTTCAAGGGTTTTCTGTAGGCTTTCTTGACAATTTATAAATGCCTTTTTGCATTCATTTAACACCTATGTGTGTAAGTACATTCCTACTTCAGCTACTTTATCCCTTCATACAGTTTCTTGTTAACTGTCACTTTTAACCCTTTAAGGACCAGCGTCATACATGTATGTCCAAATATATCCTCCAGTGAAACCCCAACGTCGTACATGTACGTCCAATATGTTAAGCAGTAAACAAAGAGCTATATCTTCGCAGTATTAGAAACTATGAGCTTTAAACAAAGATGATTTTGTTCGCCATTAGTAGGCAATTCTTTTGATATACAATGCCAATATAGTACGTGAAACTATACTAGAAAGAACTAGCCCTCTATTTTTAAGTATATTAGCTATATTTACATAACAACAAAACTAACCTTGTACAAATCCGTACATAACTTTCACCTTGCACGGGTGTAGCAAAGCAAAACACTATAGGGGGGCCACTACTGGTAACTAAAGCAGTGGTGGAGGAGGGTGTAGCTACTTGTGGTGGGTACATGCACAGTGCGCGAAGTGCACTCAGAGCATGCACTCCTTCTAGGGGGGTCTGGGGGCATGCCCCCCCCCCCCCCCCAAGAAAAAATTTTGAAAAATAGGAGCTATGAGGTTGAATCTGGAGGCAATTTTAGCCAATAATCGTAATCACAGTTATGCTAGATAAGTAATCTTATAGCAACCTTGTATACCACGTTAATGATGTGATAGAATGATGACATCACAAAACACAATTAATAAGGCCTTTAAGGGGCTGTTACTTGAACTAATTTCATGTTGTTAAATATACCCCCAGAAATACACATAGATAGGATAGCTAGTTATAAATTACTAATATGGATGAAGTAATGAATTAACATCTACCCTCCTGAGTAGCTATTAGCTACATTCTGTATTAGTTCGCAGATCCGTAGTTGTCTGGGAAGTGCAAGGGGAAGTGGGACTGCTCTGATTCAGCTTCCTCCATCACAGGTTCATTATTAGGGCTAGAGCCAGGGCTAGAACAATACTACCTCTGCTAGAACCGCTTGGGAACCGCTAGAAGCTCCTTCAGTATCACTAACAACTGGACTCAGGTCTACCACGACTATGAATTAATTCTGACAAAGTTTTCTGGCAGTGAGACTGAGATATAAGTTAACTCTCTGCAGCTGCACAGTTCTTTAATTATTTTCAATAGTTTATTTTCACCGGAAACTAAAAATGGCGTTCTAGACCCGTGGTGGATTTTTAAGGTTTTCAACCATTCCGGACTTGACTGATAGACAGTAGTAAAAGAAATGAAAGGTGTAACTGTATGTAAGTTTTCCTGTGTTATAAAATTCGTGAAACTTGACGTTGTGTTTCCAAACTCAGATGACAGTTATAATATCGCGAATCTTTGACTTGCTTGTGGAGTTGCAGTGGGTAATACAAGCCTCGTTTTATCATAACACTTTGGTCCTATGCATAGGCCTTCTATGTGGAAAAGATTAACCATTTGCGTACTTTTATATGGAAGTGTACTGCACTTTTATGAGCACGTACATAATGGATTGCAGTATTGGAGCTTGTAACTTAGCCTTTCCATGCAAGATTCTAGAATATAACATAATCATTGTTCAGCTGATTAATGATGATTAGTTTGTATTCAAATACCTTAGATATCTACCTTTGTAACTATAAGCTATATAGATTATATAATACAAATAATACTAAGTCACTATAGTATTGTTAAACAAGTTCAGAAATTTCAAAATCATCAGTGACTACTTCTGTTTGCAGGGTATCATCATCTGAGTCCACATCGAAGTCATTGTCGCTGCTACTACTACTGCTGTTGTCACTTTCAAAATTACTGTTGTCACGGGAATTATGGGAATTGTCAGTGCGTACATTTGTGCAACCTAGGCACAAGCATCCTGGACCACAAAAGCTGTTTTTCTTTCAGCATCCACAAATGTGAGTCTTGCACCCCTTTTTACAACTGCATCCTTAAGTAAAAAATCTATACTACGTTGGATTTTTTGCTGTACTTCACTTGATTCCCAATCAATTGTATAGGTGCCATCAGAGAATCTCCAACCGGATTGTTCTGGAGGAGGAAGAGATGAATAGATATCTGGAAGAAATGAATTCCTCCACATTTCTACTATCCAACATGTACGTAGCCAGTGTCTCCATAAAGATGTATAAGATGGCACTTTCTCATCCTCAGTAATGATTCTAATATTGACTACAGACTGTATTTCATGAAGCCACTTCTTATGCTTTGCTTCTGGATCCAACGATTCCTCTAGTGAATTAAACAGATGCTTTGGTGTTTCGTGACCATATTGTGATGTAAAAGCTGATAAATGTTTTTTTAAAATAGCTGGTGCCTACCAATCTAATAAAAGCCAAAAATCCATCATCTTTATTACTTGGCAGAGTCTTGTGTAGGCAACCTATGAATTCTGCATACTGATAAAAGTTATTAAGTATAGTTGCCTTCCCTAGTGATTTGAAGAACGATAGAAAGTCACACCCAGTGCAAATAAACAAAACCTGTAAAATTTCAGAAATATTGTGGCTTGGTAAGGTAGCTAAGTCAGGATCGTTCAGCAGTGCTGTTTGTAGATTGTTTAGGTATAAATACTTCCTTTCAGTTGTATGAAAAACATTCAGCTGGATTACGTATTGTTTGGTGTCTCTGTTTAGTAAACCTAAACCTATGTTCAGTGTTGGGAGTAACGCGCTACTTATGTATCGCGTTACGTAATATTATTACTTTTGTGGTAACAAAGTAATATAACGAAATACACTATAAAAACAGGTAATATAACTCAAGTTACTTTACTTACAAGTGTAACGCGTTACCTAAGTAATATAGTTACTGTAACGGATCTAATATTACATAATATTATTACTACAAGTAACGAAGTTACTAATCTCGTTAGTAATCCATTGAGTAATGTCTAGCCACAACGAAGTAATGAAGCCTACTGAATGAAGCTTATTCACCAGCTTCTTACTTATAACCAACATTTACACATTGCCCAACAACGCAATCATGTCACGTGATAAGGTGGTAGTTTCACACGTGACAGCTTAAGGCTGTGGACACAAAGTAATATAATATGTAATATTATTACAGTTACTTTATTTTATGGGTAATATGTAACTGTAACTAAATAGTTCAGTTGCAAGTAATATGTAATATATAACTAGTTACTTGTAAAAAGTAACTTGCCCAACACTGCAGATAGCAAGCTGGCTGCCTTAGTGAACCATCTGTAGGGTCAAACAGCCTGCGAAATGACTAGCTTTGGTTGTTTCAATATATAATACTTTACATATGTTTCAAAAGACTGGTTACCTATTTGTCGACAGTTTAACATATCAGTTGCTTGTTCTGTTGTTGCTTTTTGTCCTGTAAATACATTAAGTATTCCTCTGTTGTTAGTAGTCAGTTGTAATTCAAATAGTTTGTTGGTTTTAATTGCTGTGCACATTTGTATGATGTTCTCTTCTTGCTGCTTAGTTAATGGTGTGGTATCTGTAGTGGTGTTGGTCTGTGCGGCTACTTTACCTTTCTCAGGAAATAACTGTTCTTCTAGGTTCTTATAAATCTTAATTCTATCATTGTGAAATAGTGTAGTCTTCTGTATGTAAGCATCAGTGGGGCGCACAACAGCAACCTTTAGGTCTTTATTTATGCACATTTCATGTGCCTCATCAAGTGCTAGTGCGTGCCACTTCTGTCCTGTAATGTTGACTGTAATCCCACCAGACTGTAAGCATGTTAAAATTGATCCAGGATATTTTTGGATATCTGCCAAGTGATGTGGAATTATTCTTTGGTATGTAGTGTGGTCAAATACTCCAAACAGAGGGGCCATCAATTTTAGGCTAGATATGCGCATGTCCCAGTTGCTAGTACTTGCTACCTCTAATTGCTAAGTAGAGACTAATGTAGCAGTAGCAATCGTGAAATAAAAATTGCACCCATAATTTCCATGCATCGTCCATTTGTTGCTGGGCAAAATTAAGAAACTTATTGTATACATTAGAATCATTTAGTAATTGTTTGATTCGTAAAGCTATACCGTCTGTTGTTTGGTTTTCTTGTATAGCAGTGGCTATAATACACCTAACACTTTCAACAATATTCTTTGAATCAGTGTTTGTAATGTACACATTTAACATTTCTCTGTACAGAGCTTCCCAAACTTGCAGTAAAAATCGGTGTGTGCACTTAAAGTTACTGCAACCTTCCAGTGAAGTAAGTGTTGCACCCTGAAAACCTAATGCCTTAGCTAGCTCCCTTAGGCCAGCATTATAATATAGCTTCATAAGAACTGGTTGAAAATTCTTTAATATGTGCCAGTCACCAGGAAAATCAATAGTTTATGTAATGCCTTGCCATACGTAGTTTTTATGTTCATTAAATGCTGGTATGTTTTTCCATCCCCAACAAGCACTATCCAGCCTTCTTGTACTTTTTCTTCAAACTTTTCTAACACTTCCTCTGCTACCAAAGACATTGTTTTGTCACTATCAGGGTTTTCATTGATCAATTCCATATAGTGTACACGTGAAGCTTGTAGTTGAATAGGAAAACTTGCATTTAAAAAGTACCGCATGTCTCTCAAAATGGTGGCTTCATTGGAATGTTGGTAAAGTGAACATTTTTGAAATACATACATTAACATATTTTCTTTGAGTTCCTCTTGTTTTTTGTGTTTGTTTACATTCTCAAAAAAATTGTTAAGCGTTAATGTTGTTACAGGTGGCTGTCCAATCAAGTTAATCCCTACAGACTGGGTATCTGACAACCGGCTCTCCAGGCTACTTTCACTAATGGATTTTGTTATATCTCTTGGTGTAACTGTTCTCATTCGTTTCGGTCCAACTTTACCCAACTTATGTGGAGAGGTACCTGGAGATGATGATCTCCTTCAATGTTGAGTGTATGTCAGTGGCTGTGGTGTGTCTTCTATAGCAGGTTGTGGTGTCATAACATTGTCTTCCATGGCTATAGGATGGTAAATAAGTGATGGATCTGGCTGTACAAGTTGTAAGGTAGTACCATGATAGCTACGATTTTGATCTCCACAGTATACTGCTGAATGGCTTTTTAGTATATCAAAATTATCGACAGATGCTATTGTAAATACATTGCTGTTCAGCTCGTCCCATACATCTTTACACCATCTACTTTCTGCATGTTGGGTAACAAATCTGTCGTGTGTATCTGATGAACGTGTACACCCTAGTCTGTTTAGTATCTTTAATAGATGACGTGATCCAGAACAAACTTCTACTGCATCAGCAAGGATGTTGTGTATTGGTGTTGGCTGTTTGGGGTTTTTACAAAAAAAGCAGTAGACATAGTATAAAGTAAATGCGAACCTTTTTAACATGGCTGCTTATCTGTCTTTCTGAGGCACTTGCTTCTTGCCTTGTACTTACCGCTGATGTTTAAAAATTGCACCAGTAAAGAGTTTATATTGTCTAAGTATGTGTCCACATTAAAGTACAATAAACTTTCATCTTTTGGTAACTTCTTGGATTCTTCTTGCAGTAAGCGATTCACAATTTTGCTTGCCTTGTAGAGTATTAGTTTATCTGTCGTTTCGTGCTCAAGAATAGTAGCGTGAATTGTTTCATCATCATCAACATGCATGTTACTGTTACTTAGTGCCCATGAAAGACTAGTGAGTATGTCTCCTCCCTTACGATACAATATTGTTCCAAATCTTTTGTGTATGCATTTGTATGACATGTGTTGGTTAAGGTATAAAATCAGCTGGTTAAGGAGCCAGCGTGAACTAAACTTAACAGTGCTTTCTCCAACCTCCAGGATTGGTGACGGTGTTGGCTTACTTCCTGCTAGTGCCTGTGAGTGTGTGTCCAGAAATACATTGCACACCCATGGAAGAAGCACTGCTTTCTGGTGTATCAAATGTTCAGCCACAAATATGACTGCATTCAAAATGGACTTGGTAAGTATGTTTGTTCCTTTATCATTAACAGTGGATGCCCATTCATGCCTTTTGTCCTGTAGTGTACCATTTGACCCTGCATTGCCTGGGTTCCTCATTTCTTTTAGTATGTTGTTATGTAGCTTATAACAACTGTGGCACAGTATGTCTTGTGGGGTAATATTGATATCACTATCTATTGTTTTCCTAAGTGCTCGGTTACTTTTCCTGAATGAGGACTGTGTCGGTTGAAAGTTTCACCTGCCTTAGGGACGGCTCCACATGATTTACAAATTTCCTTGGGATGGAATACATTATATGCATAGCAGTAGCATTTTTGACACAGCACAAAAGTGCTCTCAAGACTGCGTAGATTAAACAAGGCCTTAATCTCATTTAGTGGTGCAAATGATGGTTTTATTACCCTTTCACACTCCAAATTGGCACAAATTGGATTACCACACCTTTTATTAATATCTGGGGGTGTCCTACAGGTGCTGACCCTTTTCCACTTAGGCACATAGCCATCATTATTACAGTACCTCTGTGCCTCTATCACATGCTTCCTACAGATCCATTCCTCACCTTGTAAACTTTGATCACAGTGTTGTGTGATGAAGCTTTTTACTTGTGCTCCAACACTGTGAAAAAAGAGGAATATAAGATGGTATATCTAATGGCTTAAACTATACAAATAATCTCAGTATAGTCTTGCATTATACTAACTATCTTATACTTTAGTATAAACCCCATCTTATATTATGAGAAACAGATTATACTTTAGTTTAATACACATTCTTTGTATGGCTTTGTTTACTTAACTAAATGTGATAACTTTTTAGCTTCACCATCAGATCTCATTATTGTCTTATTTTTATAGCTTCACCATCCCATGTGACTTGAGATTTTTTTACTGTACCAAACAAAGTCATGATGATTTTACAATAAGTAGCTACGCTTCTGTTAATCACTATATCTAGCTAACTAGCTTCAGTTTGTTGTGATAATTTCATACACACACATTTTCATATGGCAAAGCATATAATACCAGAAAAATTAATTATTAAATCTAAGATCTAGATTTTCTGGCACAGTTAGCACACCTGCAAAACTTCGTAGTAATGCTTGTCTAAAATTGATGGGGTCAGTGGTGTGCGCATGCGTATTAGATGCAATTAAGTTGCCATCTTTGTCGCTATTGTTGTATCATAGGTTGTAAATGTGAGTGATATGGTGGTGTGCTCGGACGGTGTATCTCGCGGAGAGAGTGTGTGCGATCGGCGCCATCGCCCAATGAGCCACGATGATAGTTATGGACCACAACTGTACATCCCTGCTGGCCTGTCATAGTAGTGGTGAAGTGGCGCAGCCAAGTGGACAATTCCTTCAATGGCAGCCATCGAAAACAGCTCTAGATGAGTAAGTATTAGACTAAAATGATAGCTTGTACGATAGGTTTAGCCGTATTAAATTGTTTATTGTGTATTGTATGACAATGGCCTGCAAATGATTCAACTTTGGTGTTGCTGTGTACGTATTACATGTTTTATATCCTGTTATCTCAGCTTATGGCGGATGACGAGTGGACACAGTTCATCAGCCATCAACGGTAAGAGTATGCATGGTCTGCTCATATGATTTTGTATATTATCTCTTCAGAGGTACAGTTTCTTGTCGAACCTCTTGGTTCTACAGGCTGTCAGTGTACAACATCTGCAGTGTTAGTTTCCTTCAATGGCAGCTGCTTCCGTTAAAGAATCTGGTAGCGACCATGTGTGGACTTTTTGGTTCTTTTTTCACGGAGTTGTTCAACGTCATCTTCTAATTACTTACAGCTGTAAGTGCAATAAACCTGATTGTGTTTTTATTCATTTTCTTTTCAATAGGGTAGGAATTACAGACTTGGTCTCAGTTCTAGGAGATTCTTTGTATTGCTAACATCTGTAAGTAAATACACTGAGAGTGTCCAGTATACAATTTATATTTACCTTCGCTTAGGTTTGTGGAAACTGGTCTCATTTCTTCTGGGAACCGGTCTCATTTCTTCATGTTTTTCACTACTTTTTATCAACAGCTGACGGCTGCTACCTCGTCTGGCACTGTAAATGAGTTGAGTGCTTTCAAGAACCTGTTCCATCTTGTTTGTCCTTATTTCACTGACCATGCTCATATTGCTAACAAAAGTAAGTTCACTGAGAATATGCAAATTATATTATATTTAGTCTTGTTTCAGTTGTACTTAGTGATTACAAGATTCTTGGACTTGGTTATCAGTGTATCAGATGCTTCTTGTGAGCTTACGTACACATTAGCCCAACAAAGTCACATACTAAGTGGCTGTTTTATGTCTGGTTAGACTCACTGATAACACCTGTAAGTACACCAAGTAATCCAGAATATGAATTATGTTTGCCTCCTTTTGGGGTTGCGAGACCTGGTCTTATCAGACTTGTCTTAGTTGTACATGGATTGTCGGTCTCAGTTTTAAAAGATTGTTACAAACTGTAAGTACAATGATTGTTCAGTATACGCATTATATTTACCATCTTTAATAGAGTTGTGGGACCTAGCCGTCATTCTACATGGTAATGCTAGGCTTCCAGACAAGGTCTCGGTTTTATGAGATTCTTATTGTTACAAACTGTAAGTCCAACGATTGTCCAGAATAAACATTATATTTACCATCTTTGTATTAGAGCTGTGCGACAGTTCTACCAGACGGCTAACAGATTGTCATAGAGTTCTACATAGTGATGATAATACAGGTAATTTGTACTAGTAATAGCATGGGTAGCAGTGAAATTTGGGATAAATATCACGAGTGTTGTATTGGAAATGGGGATAAATTTCACGAGGCGGAGCCGAGTGAAATTTTCCAATACAACAAGAATGGTATTTATCCCAAATTTCACTGCTACCCATGCTATTCCCAGTTAATACCATACTCGCTGCATATGCTGCATTAGCTTTGCTATGTACGCAATTTGTCACTATGTACTAAACACGCATCGACACTAATTGGCGCTACATTAAATTCTAGCCAATGAAATTGCAATTACAACTTTTTCACTGCTACCAGTGAAATACGGGATAAATTTCACTGCTACTATTGAGACTTTTGTACGAGCAGTGAAACAGGTATGGTATTAGTAATGGAACTTGTGAATTGTATTTACTGTCTTACCTGCTGCAGTTGGATAAAGACTGATAAATGATGAAATTGATTTGATACTGTCATGGCCAAGGAGACATTGATTTACTAGCTGTACCTATTGTGGTTTAACATATTTACAGAATTAAATTCATTACAAATATAATTATAGAAATTATTTAATTAAGGTAGCCACAGATTATAGGAAAGTAAAAAAGTACAGTAGTATAGTAACCAATATATGGTTGAAATAGGCTTAGTATAGTCTGATAATACACCGCACTATACTAGTGATTTAATCTCTAATATATGACTGTCTTAAATGTATTCAATAAGCTTGTTATAGTAAAGTCTTAATCTATTAATATATGCTGTACTATTTCATTCCAATACTAACATAATAAGACTGTTATAGACCTTATTATTCTGAGCTTTTTTCACAGTGCAACCTTTTTGTATTGTGACATTGTACTGTCTTTCCCCCCACAGAGACAGCACTGCTTATCATTTCTGGCTGCACTGGAGCATGGTGATGAGTGGTTGTCGCCAGATACTGGAGACTTGGAAGTCATAGAAGATGAGACTTGGAAGTCATCAAATTGACCTGTTTTTTTTTGTAAAATTTTTATCAACTCTTGTAACAGTGGGACACATTATTTAACTATACTATAGGCTAGTGTAAACATTATTGTTGCTAACAATGTTTGAAAATACTGTATGCAATGTATAATACAAAAGTGTACCAAGCTTGAATGCGGTACTTACCTTTTTAAAACTCTGCGATGTAGCTACCTCACGAAAGCAGCTTCGTTGCTAATTAACTACCACGTGTTAGAACGATGATGTAACGTTATGTATGTAGAATTACGTATGGATCAAGACTTTCAAGGCAAGTTACGATGGCGCTAGTGACGGTTGCGGACTTAGCGCGTATGGTATTTAGAAATTTTATTTTAATGGCGTTAGCAAATAAAACTGACGAAATATGCGTTTTTTGGAGAGGTTGCGTTTTGACTGGAATCACACGTGAGGTGTAGCTTATTATCATAGCATTTTAAGCGCCTCTAATATTATTTCAAATAAACTAGGACCATAGATAATCTATGCTAGGACCAACATTTCACTAGTTAAGGAAGGAACATAAGGTAGGGACGGGCGTTTCCGGACAAACTTTGCATGTACTTCAAAGAATCGTTTGTATTTTCTGTAAACCAAGGCTGTTTCTAATACTTTTGGGCTATAACGATAGCCAATAGATAGGCGTATCAACGTGCAAAATTTCAGCCCTGCACGTTTACTGTGGCTGCAGAACGAATGACGTAAACTTAAAGTTTCAATTTTTGTAATAATTTTGTGGGGCGGGGGTTTCCGGACACTATAGTTTTGTGTTCATTTGGCAGGCTTGGTGACTGTGATGGCTCGTATTAATACTTATAACGATTTTCAATTATGTAAAGGTGTATAAGAAGTAGAGATATATAGTTTACAATGTCAGAAGTGAATGATTTGAATGCGGATTTCAGGACGGATTTGAACCCCAGACGGAAAATCAACAAAACTCTCTACAGAATTAACACTGTTGTGTATGGACTCAGAAAGTCTTCAGCAATATTTGCAGATGAACTGCTTCCAAGAACTCCGCTTTCTGCGGAAACCAGCACACCAATAATGGAACCATCGCCCACAATCGTCATTGTCACAGCCAATCCATGCCTCAGGGTGCTCATCATTATCATAAAGGCAGCCGCACTCCTGGCACTTATTTTCATCCACATCTGCACTGGCTTCTGTGAAATAAGGAAACTGTGAGATCACTGTACAGAAATTTATTTGCATTAGCTGTATGACACTAATAGCACATACCTGCAACTTGTTCCTCACCGTGACACTTCTTCGCTTTTCCTTTGCTTTTGCCCTTCTCCTTGGTGCTTTTTTCCTCTTCTAGAAGCTCAATCAACTCATCAGTTGTCAGCACTTCACCTTCAAGACGGATTTCAAATTGTTTCTCTCCCCAACTTTTGGCTTATGCTTTTGTATTTCTAAAATACCAGCAAAGTACGATGTAATGCACATCTTCACTGTGGGAGTTGTGGGCACCATTTCATTTCCACAACTGGTGCATGTAACTTTTGTTGTACGTTGCTTGGGTGGATTGACTGGATTGACCTTGTCAATTTGTTTGTCTTGCTCTGGTTCAAGCTCTAGTGCTGGTGCAGTCATGGATGGGCATTAGCTTTTGCAGCACATGCTCTGGAGAGAATGGAGTGAGACCTGCAGAACGAAATCCGCCTATGCAGTGTTTTGGCATGAAGGATGTTTCCCACAACTTGGCAATTAAACTTGGGAAAACCTCTTTGCTGGCATGTTCTCCTCTGGTTTCCAGCTTGTACTGCTTAAGGATAGCTCGCCATGCATTCTTCAATGGTGCAAATACTCCAACATCAAGAGGCTGGAGCAAGTGTGTGGTGTTTGGTGGAAAGTACATAAGCACATCTTTATTGGCTCTAGCTTGATTAATTAGTTCTATGCTGATGTGTGAGTAGTGACCATCAAAGAATAATACTACTGGTGCAGTTTTGGTCAAATGTGCCACAGCAGGTAAAAACAACTTACAAAACCATGATAAGAAGTTGCTTGCATCCATCCAACCTGACTCACTTATACCATAAACTGCACCTGCAGGACCACCCTGCATCCATCTCTGATACATGTTTTCCCCTTGTAGAGAATAAATGGCGGCAGCCTTTCCCCATGAGCATTACCAGCACAATACACTGTGATATACTGCCGACCTGATCCACCTCCAATCTCATGGACTGTCCTCATTCCACGTCTTGCTAACAGTTTCTGGGAGGACACTGAAGTACAAAAGGCTGTTTCATCACAGTTCCATAGCCTAGTAGAAATAGCCTCATCATCAATTTGTAAGCAGTTCTTGGATAGTGCCTCCTTCACCTTATCAAACCAAGCTCTCAGAATCTCTTCATTCCCTGCTTGAGCCCTTTTTAAGCTTAAATGCTGAGGCTTCCTTTCACTGATCATTGGCCACCTTCTCTTAAAGCGTTGCCACCAATCTTTCCCAGGTACTCCTCCACGAAAGGGATTCTCAATACCATTATCTTTCAGGTAGTCAAATATAACTACTTCAACCAGTGCACGAGTTATTCCAAACCCTATCTCAGCAAGTGCAACGCATGTCATGGCAATTTCTCTCTCTTCAGACATGGTCAATACAGTCGGACCACCAGCTCCAACTTTCTTTACAGTTCCATGTAAAATTAATGATCATGCAGTGTACTGGAAGCCAAACCATACTTCCTTGCTGCTGCACGAGCAGTTAATCCATCCGTTTTACGAACCTCAGAAAGTGCCTTCTCAATGTCGTTCCCACTATAACTCTTCTGCATGCTAAATAGGTAAATAGCTATTGAAATTCCCGCGCAGAAATTCAAATACATTTTGTGCGCATGTGTGTTTACAATACCGGGGTTTTCAAGTCCGTTGTCCTATGTATTTTGGCGCATGCGCTTAGCAGTGCGAAAGAAATGGCAGATTCAAGTGAGATCAGGTAACTGTGTGTGCCCTATTATGGATGATTGTAAATGTGGTAAAACTATTACTCACTGTGTTGTTGTGACTCCTTTATCACCAGCGAATGGCGCTTCGGTTAGTAGGTTTTTAGCGCATGCGCAATTATAATAGGACAACGGACTTGAAAACCCCCGTACGAAACAACGTAATGCTCGGTAATGCTACTGTGTGCAGTGATTGTAACAACTTTACAGGCTTGATACATCACAAACAATGATTGCTAAGTGTAGTGAATTCCTTTATTCATGCTTATTGGGTTTAATTTTGTCGTGAGGGTTCTCAAAAAAAAGTTTTTGAGCGAAAATACTAATGCATCTTTTAGGAGTTCGCAAGCCCCTGCTACAGTCAAAAGCGTTTGGAGTCTGTTTATACCACTATCGAAGAGAGCAATGTTACAGCATTGCTAGCTCCAAATTTCAGCAAAATCGGTTTCGTTTGTGTGATGTAAGAGCAAGTTGACTGTGAAATGTCCGGAAACCACAGCTGTCCGGAAACCCCCTTACTTACCTCAGCTTATCAGCGTCCAAGTAGGCCAGTGATATATAATTATTACGTGTCACATGGTGCATTACTGTAAAAATGATTCCTGCTGCAAACTGGAGGGGCCCTGGCCTGTTCTATCTATCCATGGCCACAGACTAGGGGGGCCCTGGCCCCTGTGGCCTCCCCTGTTCCTGTGGCATCCCCTGTTCCTACGCCTATGCCTTGTAGCTCATATTGAACTACAATAAACTTCACGGTGTTCTTCATTTAGAGATGCATATAATGATATACAAGATCACATGATGGCGCTCTTTAAAAGGAGTAAAGCAATGGTTTGTAACAGATCGCATCGTGAAGAAGACAGATCGTCACCAGTGTTAACAAAGCTTAAAATGGTAAGTTCTACACACTAATAACTTAGATAGTTCTGCTTATTATTGATAGGCGAATCTGTACTACAGTTTGTATTAGCCCTTATGCACCTATCAATGTTAAGCCCCACTACTATCATAAAACTTACGGGTTTTCAGGGTAGGCACTGCGTAAATTACTGTAGTCCTTAAAGGGTTAATTAACTAGTCAACCAATGATAGGCATTCCTAGTCTCGCGTGGCCAGACCGCTTTTTTCCGTATACTGAGTGGGGAAAAAAGGGTCTGGTGCAACTCCAATAGCTGTTTACTTCTGAGCCGTCCCCACATTCCGGGGACGCTAATTGAATAACATTGGTCACAAAGGAGGTGCCATGACGTCAGTAAACTATGAAGTATTCCTACACTTCTGCTCCGGTTGTGAGTCTTGTTACACGATGAGGATTAACTTTCAAGACGCTAAAAAAAAGAGACATCGGAGCAAATTAAGATTCGTTTAAAAGATAAACAGATCTCTAGTTAACTTACTGACGTCATGGCACCTCCTTTGTGACCAATGTTATTCAATTAGCGTCCCCGGAATGTGGGGACGGCTCAGAAGTAAACAGCTATTGGAGTTGCACCAGACCCTTTTTTTCCCCACCCAATATACGGAAAAAAGCGGTCTGGCCACGCGAGACTAGTCTCGCGTGGCCAGACCCTTTCCGCGCAGCCGCTTATCGATTGGAAATTTTTTTTTCCGGGCTTGATGGACTGCCCTTACCTACCACCCCCAGCACATAAATGGCCTGTGCTGGACAAACCGGGACTTTCTTAGTCCACGGCAAACTGAGACTCTGCCCGAATCAGCTCCACAATTGGGGGAGTCTTAATATAGTGACCGATGGATGAGCGGGCTCCGCGGATGCATTGTATAGAGGAGTTTCATCGCGTGATCAAAATGATGTAACATCCAGGAAGTCGCCATTTTTGTGCACAGGAAGTATGGTGATATGTGCAATTATAGACTGCTCAAGCCGTTCAGATCGAGACAAAGGCATTTCCTTCTACAAACTTCCGGCTGTGTCTGACCACCAAGGACAGAAGGACTGTGAACTTCGAAGGAAACGCTTAGACGGATATTTGGCGGCTATTTCTAGAGACGATATAGATCCCTCCTCTCTAGAAGAACATGACTACAGAATTTGCTTGAAGCATTTTGCATCAGGGAAACCGGCTCCACTGTATCGTATTAACGATCCAGATTGGCTACCAACCCTCAATCTGGGCCATTCGAAACGGAGTGCGACAGTTCCAGTTAGTGTACACGTGGAGAGGTATGAAAGGCTTGTACAGAGAGAAAGGAGAAAGGATGCTTTTGAAGCAATGCTGAAAGAGGTACCGGTCATAGTGTCACAACTTATTGATGAAATAGTCACCAAAGAGACTGGCTTTATTGCCTCTCAGGAAATCGAGTTTGGGAAGCAGTATGTTAAAATTGGTGTTCGTCACAAAGAAACCACTGAATGTAAATGTGCAAGTAAGGTTGAAAGTTTGCAGAAAGAGTTAGCCTATTACAAATATAAGGTTGATAGCCTGACAAAGCAACTCAATGACTATTTACCTCCATTTTGTGAAGAAAGCTTCATTAGTGATGAATACACCATATTTCATACTGGACTGCCAAAATTCAAGCTGGTAAAAGCTGTATTTGATCATGTTGCAAAAGGTTTGCCAGCTAATGAAGGCACAAAGTTGTCTCACTTTCAGGAGTTCATGTGTGTTATGCTAAAGCTAAGAATGAATTTACCAAATGAATTTATTTCCTTTCTTTTTCATGTTTCCCCTGCCACTATGTCTAGAGTTATTTTGAAATGGCTCAAAAGGATGGACATAAGATTGTCAGATCTGATACGTTGGCCAGAGCGTGATGTTCTCAGAAAAACTATGCCGGAATGTTTTAAGACATCATTTGGTTCAAAGGTGGCAGTAATTGTTGACTGTTTTGAGATTTTCACGGAAAGGCCTTCTAATTTAGTGGCAAGGGCAGCTACTTGGTCTAACTACAAGCATCACAATACATCAAAGGTGCTTCTAGGAATCACCCCACAAGGTACAATTTCTTTTGTATCAGAGTGCTGGGGTGGACGTGTGAGTGATAAATTTTTGACTGAGAACAGTGGCCTGCTTCAGAAGCTTTTGCCTGGCAACATTGTGTTAGCAGACCGTGGGTTTGACATTGTGGAATCTGTGGGTACAATGCAAGCCAGACTACATATTCCAGCATTTACGAGGGGGAAAAGCCAATTGACAGCTACTGAAGTTGAAGAAACCAGGAGTATTGCAAATGTTCGAATCCATGTTGAATGTGTAATAGGCTGTGTTAGGCAGAAATTAACCATTCTGCAAAGCACAATACCGGTCACATTTTTGACTACGAGGAAAGGTGAAGACATCCCCATTATTGATCGTATAGTAAGAGTCTGTTGTGCTTTAACAAACTTGTGTGATTCTGTTGTGCCATTTGAGTAACTGAAATGCACATAGTTATGTAAATGAGTACACTTTTTCTGCAATTCCTTCTATTGTATAAATTGTGGTTTGTGATTTATTTTTGTATATTAAGCTATGTAATTGTTGTAAGTATTGTAAATCACATGATGGAAATAATATAAGGATAACACTACATGAAGTAAAAGTTACTTTTTCTTCTTTTTTCCTTTCAAAAATTGTGGTAATATGCGACAATCAGGGCAATACCATTTGCCTCTAGGTATGATCTCGAGTTTGAGGCAGCTCTGATGAAACCACTCAATTTTGCATTCACTATTGTCGCACGCAATCATTGATCCTTCATCAGGACCACGGCAATAGCAGAACAAGTCATTTCCTTGGCTGTTATTTGCATCGTTGTTGTCATATTGGTTGTTATCTACTGATTGACTAGCAGAAAATGTGGCAAAGAATCCTCTCTTTCTGCTGGAAAGGTGAACACACAGAAGTCACAGTATTCCACATTGCAAATGAACATTTGGGTCTGTACTTGATAGTAGTATGCATGCCCATGATCCAGATGTAGTGAACCATCATCACTCTTCGTCAAGCAAAACTGTTTATCACTGATCACTGCCGATAAAATGCTCTCACTACGATGGGAATAAGGGCATTTTATTTCTAAAACACCTTTCCCACAGCAATCACATTCTACGATGCCATCTGGAGATGCCCCAAGAAATGGCCACTCTTGATTAATTACCAACCCACTGTTGGATACCACAAAACAATCGTGGTTTGGGGCAATATGTTTTAGGTACAGTTCCCTGGCAATGTTTTCTTGCTTTAGACCCCAACTTGTTGGCTTACTTGTGAAAGCAAATTCTTCGGGATAGCAAATCGATTTAATTAAACTCTGCGCAGGGTTTGCAGAGTCAGTATGGCAGACTGACTTCATATAGGATGCTGTAACCCTGCCAGCTCTGTATTTAAACCACAAACTAGATTTGGCTTGGGATCTGGTCTCTTTTTCTACCAACTGCGACATCCTCTCTGTGAACTCTAATGAAAGTGAAACAGATTCACACACTTCCAGCAGTTCATGGTACTTCAACTGCATGTACGATATGTCATACAGAGATTTCAAAGGCTTTGGAAAAACACTTTGAGATGATTTAGGAACATAATTATCTGAATATGGATCTACAATAGACGATATGCGTACCGTATATCTCTAATTCTCGTGATCCTCTTTACGTCACAACGGTGAACGGTGTCAGTGAGCTGAATGGCGGAAGGTGTAGAGTTGTATCGTTCGTAGACTGTTGATCAATTGAAGACTTTTCTGCGAGAGAGGCGGATACCCCTAACTGGAAACAAGGCTGAACTGGTTCAAAAAGTTGCTGATGTTGTTTATACAGATAGATTAGAAGAGGAAATTGAGGCTACCGCATTTCAATGTGTCACGTATACAAGTCCACCAAGCTTTGAGCAACTGCCAGCTGATGGTTGGACAGGAGACGACTTTCCGTTAGTGAGGGAAGGTAATGTTACCGCATATCTTAAGGAAAAGGGAGGCTACACCAAGAATTTTCAAACTGGTGTTCGTTTATGTCAGTGTAGCCACTTGTTTGATTTGGAGATGGCAAAAGCTGATGACACTACTTTCATAAAAGCTAAATGTCGACCTACTATGCGGAAGAACCCTCCATTCTACTCTCTATTTACAAAGTTACAGGATGGAAGACCTGTAGCTGGAAATTGTAAGTGTCCTGCTGGGGAAACACAGTTGTGTACATATAGCTGCACTACTTATTACACTTACCGAGATCACTCCACAAGCATGCACAAGTGTGAGGTGTGCTTGGTCTAGGCCTACACAAAGTGGAAAGCCATCCTTTGTAGTAGACTTAGATTTTGGAAAGTCATCTGTTGATGGCTATGTTGCATTCACTGGGCCTGTTGTAAAAGTTGATGACTTGTTGCAACAGTTGGAGAGTGCTGGATGTGACTCAGGTGTCCAGCATTATTTTAAGCAGGAAGAAGAAAGGTCCTTGCAATCAGCTCCTCCACCTAGTGCTAATCCTGTATTAATCGACCCACTTGATAAGTTATCTGACATCGCTTCTATTCGAGATGTTAATGTCGATGATCTTGTTGAGGCGCTAAAGCCGACAGCTGAAGAGGTTGAGTTAATCCAAGTCATGACCATTGGTCAAAGACATAATCCATTGTGGTTAGATGCAAGACAGTGGAGAATCACGTCTAGCAATTTTGGTAGGGTTTGCAACAGAGCATTCCGACGATTGTATCCTCCTTCACTGGTTAAATCTCTGTTAGGAGATTATGGTATTCCCCACACAGCAGCACTGCGGTGGGGATGTGACCACGAGTCAAATGCTATACACCAATACATTCAGCAGAGTGGTGCTCAGGTTGAAGAATGTGGTGTATACCTGAGTGTAGAATTTCCTTACCTGGCAACATCTCCTGATGGAATCATTCCCCTTGCAAATGGAAAGTTTGGAGTGGTAGAGGTTAAGTGTCCCTATAAGCACCGAAATAATTCTATTGAAGTGGCTTGCAAGGACCCTGCATTTTGTTTGTTTAGAAATACCGAAAATGGCCAAATATCTCTCAATCGCCGGCATGATTACTACTTTCAAGTGACAGGTCAGATTGCACTCACAGGTGCAGAATTTTGTGATTTTGTGGTATGGACAGACGTAGACATTCATATTGAGCGGATTATGTTTGATGTTGAACTATGGACAGATATGAAGGATAAACTCTCTCATTTTTACTTCTCTACACTAGGTGTTGAAGCTTTAGATAGGTTATGTAATATGTAGTATTAATTTATATAAGGTTATGTGTGTTATTACGCATGGGTTATGTATACATGTAGTATTGATGGGTTGTGTAGTTCAATGTAAGCTAATTATTTTATGTCACTTGTAAATTACAATAAATGTTCTGCTATAAAGTACCAACTACACTTATTGTTGTACAATACCCAGAAAATAAAAAAAATACATATATATGTATACATTATAGTTACTTAATCAATTTTTGTTTCAAGTTACATAGTGCACCAGCTACAAGGACCATATCATCCACAATCTTCTTGTTCACTCTGTTGCTTAATGTTTCAGATAAAGCCTTGTACTCCTTTAACCGTTTGATGGCATTCTCCACTCTAATCCGTGCACTGGCAATTGTCCGAGAATTCAAACCTTCCTGTGCAGTAAGGCGACCTTCACTTAAGAAACTCGGAATGGTCAAAAAACATCTCTTCTGAGCAAAAAGATCCCGTGCATTGTATCCTTTGTCAGCAAGGATTCTTTGGCCTGGTTTCAATTGATGTAGTATCCCACTATGCTCTATAGTAAACCGATCACTGCTGTTTCCAGAAAATCCGGGTGAAACATACACAAAAACTCCAGTAAAAGTGTCTATAGCTACTAAATACTTTACTGTGGTATGACTTTTATAATCACTGTATGAAGATTTCTGTGTAGCTAAGTTACTTGGCCTTTCAATAAAAATTTCAGTTCCATCAATAATGGCTACAGCATTGGGTAATAAATTGTAGGGAGGATCAATTGGGCCAATAGTTGTTTGTGGCCATCTAATAAGTTGTTTCAACTGAACTTTCAGCATTGGTATCCACTGATTTAGGATACGGGATACTGTGCTTTGATCAATATTAAAGCGAAAAGCTAAATCACTTTGCGGAAAGTTGTAACGAACCCTCATCATAACCAAGAGCAACTTTTGAGATGGATCTAGTTCATCACGTGCTCCTCTTTTTCTTACTGCAGGAATTATCCACGCTAAAAGACATTCAAATACCTTCCGAGGAAGGCCAGTGTACATTTGTAGTTTACTTTCTGTAAGTAGGCTCAAACTTAATCGCTGCACAGTGCTGTTGAAAGTCTCAAGTTTTTGTTTCAATGCCAAGTTCTCTGCACGTAGCTCACTGTTTTCTTGCTCTACCTGAGCACACCTGGAGACAATACTTGCAACATCAGGTGAACTAAGATCATGTGGTTGTGAAACAGGTGTACCACTTAGTATCATAGCAGGTTCACAGCACAGCTCAGCATTAACCAGTTGAGTACTACTGGAGGCTGTACCTGGGTCTTCAGCATCAAGACCATGCAAATGTGATTGTATGGGAACAGTATCTGACTGAGTATCTTCAGTTGTATCAGTAAATTCAGTAGATTCAAGGTACAACTCAGCATCCAAGTCCAGTTGAGAAGTACTTGAGGCTGTACAAATATCAAGGCTTACACGGATAGTTTCTGGCTGAGTATCTTGCAGTGACAAATCATCAAGATCTTCATCCTGATATCCACTGGTTGTATCCTGCATATCTTCTTCCTCTCTCCTAGCTTTCTTTGATGCTGGAGTGGTGCTGGGCTTCTTAAAATACACAGGAATACAAAATTTGTTTGTCTTGCTAGGACCCATGAAGTCCTCATAATGCACGTTGCAGATCACCGCGGTTGAAGAAGCTTTCCACCTGCTCTGTTCTGGACCTTGTCTAGTAAGGTTGATTCTTTGTATAACAGCGCGTTTAATAGACTGGGGCATTTTGCTAATGGTGTAGAGTGTCACCAATTCGGGCTTGGGGCAACCGTCAACCTGCAGCTGAGGGCATCCACAAAGACGATTTCCATCAATATCCTCCACACATCTTCCTTTCCTGTTGTGGCAACCCCAAACACAGCATTGTCGTTTAGACATCATTCGTCGTTGGTCTAGTTTTCAAGTTCAAAATAATCGCTCCGGTAGTCGTTCACCGTCAACTTTTTTTTGTAAAATAATTCCGTTGCGTTTTTAGACCATGCATATGGTCTATTGATAGGGTAGCAGGCCGTGTACCTGCAAGGCTTATAGCTTCAAATAGCAGACTCAGTTCTTCTTCAGTTGGTTGCTCGCAATGTTTAAGACAACTGTCTGAACTGGGCTCTGCAGAATCATTTTCATCAACTGATTCATGCAACATCTCATCCAATTTTCTTTTCTTCCCACTTGCAGATGTAAAGTCAATTTTTCTGATAGGCATGTAATCAATTGACTTCATGTAAGATGGGATAACCCAAGCACACTGTGACTGGGTGCAAATCCTGGCACCCTGCATTCGCACTACAGCTTCTACATAAAATAAAACAGCTGCAATATGTGTGCACGTCTCTCCGAGCCCAGCCATACAATTACAGTGTGCACAGCAAATTTCTCCAGTCTCCTCTACAATTATCCAGCAACCAAGTCGTGTCTCATTGATTTTTTGGGAATGCCGAACCTTAAAATAGAAAGACTTCACATAATAGTAGAACACACATAACTGTACATGCATTTACAACAGATTTGGTTGGAAGGTGCCGGTCAGGCAGCTACTAGCTACAGTCATTATTTTAAAACACAACTTTATGATTTTCTAGACTGGGTCATCCCAAAATATTTACAGTACACAATTATACTAGTAAGTATTATTATCAGCTCAGTGCAATGTTACTTCTGTAAATTTAACATCCCTACTATGTCGTTACAACATACAATCAGTAGCTTACTCGAGAGGTAATCAGGTACTTTCCACAAACAAGGCGGCTGCGCACATCTTTAACCCACCCACAAACGAACTGATTATAAGCTTCAAGGCCCTTACGAGCTTGAAATTGCTTTGCCGAAATAAAACTTGTCTGCAAGACCAGGTACGAAACTAGATCCAATGCATCTAAATCAGGCAAACGATCAACCACTTCGCCAATCCGTCCAGACAGAAAAGGATCATTCCCACCAATAACCTCTAACTTCTCTCTATATCGAGCCTTAGCGTCACTCGGTAGATCCTCGGCATAAGTAGATAACCGCTGCATTGAGAGTACTGAACAGTGACCTGAACTGTGCACAAAAATGGCGACTTCCTGGATGTTACGTAATTTTGATCACGCGATGAAACTCCTCTATGGAGGACCGCAAGAGAGAAAAAGATAGACAGCACCTTAACCACCCCATGACAACAGAGTAATCATCGCCCCACTTATTTGAAAGTTGATGAGCCAAGCGTTGATGAAAAACAGAAGCCTCATGAGCCAGACCACCAGAGGCAGACATTACCAGGGGGGTAAAAGAGGCATGCTCCTCCTCACGAATTCTCTGAGCATACACGCCTTTCTTAATGTTCTCGTGCCTCCGATAACAGGAGGCCAGTGATGAGGATGCATTAGAAGCAGCCAGAGGGTTGAACACCCGCACATCCACAAAACATCTTTCACTTCTTCCACCCCAAAAACCATTCATGGCGATGTCAAGATGGGCACCATCTTGGATATTGGCAGAAGCAGGGTAGTCCTGCTGTGAAACCGGCTGGAGCTCTGGTTAAACAGCTACCTGAGAGCATACTTCAGTCAACAGGGTAGCAGTTAGATCTCTGATCTCATTGTGTCGGATAGAAGGTAAGCCACCCTTGGGACAGGATAAAGCATGCTCCACTGAAAAGGAAGTTCCACATGCACAGTGAGCAGGAGTCCGCTGAGGAGACCACCCATAACGTAGTGCCACGGCATAGTGAAACGCGGACTTATGCAGTGCAAAGCCATGTTCCTGTAGGGGCCGGGTGGTAAGCCAGTTGGAGGCCCCTTTGGCTGAGGCTAGATCTAAAGCGCGTTGAGAGGGGGGATCTAAATGGGTACGCAAACTGGAAGATCTATCCGAATAGTTGGAAGATTTGGAATTGCGGACTTGCGAGATAGCTGTTCTGATTTAACAATAGCCGAATTGGTACCCCGTTCCAGAATGAATTGTGAAAGAGGCTCAGTAATGTGACACGAGGCTAAATACTCCTCAGCTGCAATAAGAGTTGGGTTTATGATACCCAAACCACCATATCGAGGTGGAAGGGCAAATAATTTACGGATTGTGTCATTTGGTGGAGAGCATCCCATCAAAGTAGGGATAAGTACCAGCCGGATGTTGTCCTCAAGGGGTTGTAAAGCCTCTGATATGTTTGGAGTAGTGCGACAAAGGTAGAGCCAATGGCTTGACAAGCCATGAGTGAGAGCGGAATAAGCAGCATGCGGCTGAACTTGTGCGAACTTGGCAAGCCGTGTAATCTCTGCTGACCATCCAACAACCTTGTCCCTCACAAATTCCTGGACATAAGCGTTTGAACCAATGGCAGCCCCAAGGTAGGAACGGCCCCGCAGAAGTAATTTGAACATCAGTATCTGAGAACAGAGTAGTAGCAATTGAATGGAACCTTTCCTTAGAAACTAACCAAGTTTTAGGAGCATTTACAAAATAGCCAAAAGCAGGTCCCTTAATACAGAGCTGGTTCCACCAGATGAGCAAGTCCTGTATACTGCCACAAGCACAAGCATCATCAGCATACCAGATCTGGTCCACTGATTGATTAAAGGCACTGTAGCAAGGGCATACATAGGCATAGCTAGTGGGTCTCCCTGTGTAGTACCTTCCTCTGATAAAATAACCTCCCCAGAAACAAGCAAAGAGGCTGGAGACCTAAAAATATTGATCAGAATAGTGGAAAGTGGCGGGCACAGTTGTCTGATGTTGTGTAGAGCCACCAAACAGTTCAGCGAGTTAAAGGCATTGGAGGCGTCCACCAGCAACACAGCCTCAGTGCTTCCTTCCTCAAAAACCTTTCGGACAGCATGAACCGCAGCCTCCGCCCCAGAAAGTTGCCCCGCACAAAGTTGGTGTGAACCAGCTGCCTCCTGAATGTCATCCCGCAGGATAGCACAGCCTTAGCAACAATACGTCTCATAACCTCGCACACACCAATAGGCCGCACCCCAGGATTTGAAATTATAAGCGCCGCGCTACAAGGGTCTGGAATAGTTCGCGTATTTAAAAAATCTACAATCCTCAGTGTTTGGGGAGTGTAAATTGGCTCACGCGATCCCTTAATCGCCAAAGTGATCTGATTACTGAAGAATGAGCAGAAGAAGGCCTCTGGGGATGACGAGTATCGACCCGTGTAGGGTTTTCCTCTTACCTACTACTGAATCTTCAACAAGTACGGCTGAATAAAGACAAACAAGCTCAGTTCATCTCGAGTTACAAGGAAAGTAGGCGAAAGGTTTTAAGCTGATTTGCCGATCAAAACAGACTAAAGATTCAAGGGAACATCCATTGCATTTTAAATCTTTGGATCTTAGGTGTTACCCAATCAATCAATTGTCACCGACAACGTGTCGAAAAATTTCATGTTCATGAACTATTCCAGACCCTTGTAGCGCGGCGCTTATAATTTCCAATCGATAAGCGGCTGCGTGGAAAGGGTCTGGCCACGCGAGACTAAGGCATTCCTTTACCATCTAATGTTGCCGTCACTTCTTCTGTTTGAGTGGGTGCTTGCACTGTTTTCACCTTGCCAGTATATTAAACACATATTGTTATGCAAAAAGATAGAGTAGCTATATGTTCTGAACTAGAGGAATGCCTGACCCAGCCACATGTTTCACTATATTCAATACACTCTGATTAAAGTACAATCGCCGTATGCATGCATGCATTATAGATATACACATACAACACTCCTCCCCCCTTAAAAAAGGTAAATATTGCAACATGTGAGTACAATTGTGTGTGCATAATCAAGTTTGCAGTCTAAGAATGTTACCCATTCAGTACAGTTCTTCAATCAACCGCTTTGGTGGAACTTTATAGAGCGCTCTGGCCGAGTATTGAATGCTGAACTCTGATTTTATGTGGGCAGCTCTAGCCGATCTATTGATCTGTCAACTCCAGTAGACTCCTCATTTGCTGTCTCTTGGTTAGCTACTGGTAGTTGTAGTTGGCCAGGTGCTGAATCTTGATCATCATTATTAGGCTAGGGTCGCAAATGGTCTGCAAAGCGGATGTAGAACTTACAACAAACACTTCAGGCCATTTTGAAAATGCATCAATAGCCACTAACAGCAACCATTTACCCCACTGTGCATGGTCAACATGAACACGCTCCCATGGTTGCTGAGGCACCAACCATGGATGTGCTGGTGCGTGAGGAGGGTTGATTGCCATCAAGCAACATTCATTACAGTTCTTAGAGATGTCTTCTATGTCTCCATCCAACCGTGGCCACCATATGAAACTGCGAGCTAGTGATTTCATGCGAGTGATTCCAAGATGAACACTGTAGTTCGGTCTTCTTTTTCCGTGATTGGCATACTCTGACCAGGTGGCCTGTCTTCTGGCACGCATGGCATGTAGCATCCTTATAGTGACAGTCTGCAGCTGAATGATATGACTTCCCACACCGGTAGCATTCTAACTTAGCTGAGTGAATTCTGTGTGTCCCACCAGTTCCTTTTTCGTTTTCCTTGTGGGATTTTTGTATGCCTTCTGTCTCTTTGCGAATTACTTCAGCTGCTTTGACCCGTTGTAGAGCAAGGTCTGCAGTCAAGTCTGCAACACAGAGTAGTTCCTTCTGACATTTCGAGTCTTGTAGTCCACAAACAAATTGGTCACGAATGGCAAGTTCCAAATATTGCTTAAAGTTAACAAGTTTTTGCCAATCATCGTAATTGTGTCATAAACTCAGCCGCTGATTCTGAATTCTGCTGACTTCTCTTGAAAAACTTGAAGCATTCTGCTATTTCTGTGGTTTGTGGGTGATAGTGGCCTTCTAAATGTCTCATGGTATCATCATTCCGCTATTTCTATGGTTTGTGGGCGATAGTGGCCTTCTAAATGTCTCATGATATCATCAAGTGTTAGCTTGCTTACTGGCATAGGGCTAGCCAAATCCTTTAACTTTCCATATGTTGTTTGTCCCTGTAGCGTAAGAAAAAGTGCCTTCTTATGTCGTGCGGCATCGTTACGAGTATTATTCACCACACAGTAGAATTCAAACCTTTTCCGAAAGTCCTCAATTGATTCTTTCGTTGAGTCAAACTCCCGTAGACCTCCATGATCCCATCCTCGTCACCAAATATGTTCTGAACTAGAGGAACGCCTGACCCAGCCACGTGCTTCACTCTATTCAATACACTCTGATTAAAGTACAATCACCATATGCATGCGTGCATTATAGATATACACATACAACACTATATTTACATGTGCTAGTCTTTTTCTGAAAGCTCTAGGGCTTTTGTAGCCACACAAGCAGCCATTTCCACACAGCATGGTCAATACCATAATTCCACTTGTAATAAAAAAAATTTTGGTGTAGTACATGCATTTTTATTTATGTAGTATGAGCCATACTATGAGCTACATCATACTGTAGTATGACTAGAAATTTTGTACTACAATCCTAGTTCCGTGTATACTACGTTAACTTTATTTTTTATGCATACCCTATGCAGATACATCATCATGTGAGTGATCATGCATGTGTCAATTTGTGTGTGTGTGTTGGGCATTTGCTTCCCCAGTTAATACCAGGTACCCATTGATGTTACAGCTAGGTAGGCTGCTTCCCCAGTTGACATGAGGCAACCAGGTCCCCATTTAAACAGCTGGGTAGACTGGAGCAATGTGAGGAAAATTTCTTGGTCAAGGAAACCAACAACACCAAAATGGCATAGCTGGGAATCGAACCTGGGATCCCTTGATCACCAGGCAGATGCCCTAACCACTTGGCTATGCTGCCTCATTTGGCTCGTTTAGCAGTGTTGAGGTCGTCGTGGAACTTTGGGTTCCGCGACCTCTCTATGTGAGACCTGGACAGTCCTCCTGTGGGTTACTAGCTTTGCCCCAGGAGGATTTGCCTGCACAAGGCTCAAGCGCCTGAGTGGTGCACAGGCATCCCAGTGCTGGTTTGCTAGGCAGCAATAGCTTAGTTTCTTATGGCTGCCGTTGGCTTTGCTTTGTGTGTGTGCGTGTGTGTGTACGTGCTCGCTCACTCACTGAGTGCATGTGTGCAGTGGAAATTGTAGGCACAGTGTGCTAACACTTATCTTAGAGGAAAACACAAGTCAGTGTTAGTTCAACTATCTTTGCTGCATAATATCAGCCAGTGTTTCATTGGATGGTCTGACCTTAGTATCACAAAATGGAACTGTAATAGGTGGGGCACACGATTATTGTTAGAGCATCTGGTACTAATCAATTTCATTAAAAACTATATGAATAATTCAGAATATTACATATCATCTGCATATAATACTGCTTACATGTGGCTATCCAGTGATATCTCCTAGAAAAGGATAGCTTCATTTTCGAAACCATTTCGTCTTCTGTGACAGTATATTAGACAGTATATTGCTGTTGATAACGTCAATGGGCAAGTGTGAACAAACAGTATTATCATTTAGAGGTACGTTGTATAATTATATCCTGGAATTTCCGGATCTCCATAGCCTCTCTAACAACATTTTAGTTATGCAAAGATATAGTGGGGGCCACCATAAAATTCACATAATTTTTAGAATTACACCATTCCCACACAATATGCAACACCCACTTGTTATCATACTTCAAAGGTCTTTGATATTGAAGCCATGTAATTGTTAGTGGTGTATGCTATATGGCTTTAAAGTAAAACTTGGTGATTTTACTTTAATAGTCATTTCTGCATTATCCCTTATCACATGCAGCTGAAAGTTTGTACACTGCATCACATTTGCACCAGTAACAAACTTTACCAGATTTTACGATTTTTGTTTCATTCAGAAGTTATGGGCAGTTTTTCATTATTGCATGCTTGTATTTAAATAGACATTTGAGGTTTAATCAATAATTAATCATGTTCACATTACACACATATGAAGTACATAAGATAACTAAAAAACTTGTTTACCAGATTTTTAAATTTCTCAATAAAAATCAAGTTATGATGTTGCGAATTCTGTCACTCTGCAATGACTTTTAAATATTTTTAAATTGTTTGCATCTCTTTTCCCAGTGTGTTTCCCTCTCTGTATGCTCTGTACTATTCTCTAATTTTTCTAAAGTACTTTCTGATCAATTCAAGACTGACAGAGTCCAAAGCCTCATCAACGATTTTCTCTAAATGGGAAAAACTAATCTTGGTGGCAGCTTTGCAACAGTCAATGGATCTGTACGTAAAGATGATAATAAGAGAGACAGTGCTTCTTGTGCATTACCCATCTCTCCTGTAGTTGATTGCTTAGAGAAGATGGAACTGCATTGTCGGTGATCACCAAAATAATGACAAATGCCATACCTCAGATCACAACAAAGAGCATCAACATCACCAGTGGCACTGTGCATTTTGGTGACATACAGAGCTCCATGAGTGATCCTCTTCATACGTGTCTGTGATAGTCCAAAGCACCCTCAATAATAAGGGTGGCTATTGCAGAGTGACTCCAACCGATTGTGGAAACACTTCACTGTGTGATTGGCACATTCAACCTTCTCAACGTCACGACCATATGATGTAACTTCCAACTGTACAGCATGGTGCACAGAGCTGTCACCATCTCCAATTAACCAAATGTACCTCACCCTGTGCATCTTCCATGATTCTTTGAAACCTGCAACAATGATGCCAGTTTCCATTGCACAGGATGAGCCACTCCAGTTCTTAAAGCAGGTGTGTTCGGGAGTTGGAGACTGCTTCCTTTCATAAATGGTACAGACTGCACAATATTTGTTCCTGATACCAATATACAGCAGTTTCTTGGTGGCTGCACCAAAGATCACACCAACCCCTGACTTGGCAGTCAATGGTGTGTGCCCTCTTGTAATCCAGCCACCATCCACTACTTCAGTGACAGCATGTACTAATGTGTCCTAAGACAGCTTATATGTTGGTGGAGTAGTTACTTGTTCAACCTTGCTTCACCTTGTCAGCAGTGTGATGCCAAAAGATAGTGTTGCATTTTGTACACTTTGATACCAAGACAGATGCCAAACCATACTGATGACTCTCCCCTGAAAATGCAGCACGTGACCCACAAGCTGCAGCATACTCTGTAGGATCATTGATGTATTGTCCAAGGAGAGCCAGTGACAACACTCTGTTCCCAACCAACCATAGTGCATGGTGGTACTGAAATAGTCAGTTACTACAAAATTTCTGTAGTTTTTTTGATTGACTTTTCTTGAATGCCATACATGACTATGCTATATTTCTTGTCCATGGCTGAAAGTGATGGTTTGTTTGTAGGGACAGTGTGAGGATAAAAATTTACAGTAAATAGATCAGGTAGTATTGAAGTGGTTGCTATGTGCTTGTTAGCATGGGCTCGTGTGTAGGTTGTTCAAAAAGAAGACTAGACGAGGGACTGGAGAGTGCTGAGATTCTTGCTGAGTGAATCTATACAGCTTTTATTTTAATGATTTCTCCAACTTACTGTTCAGTTAACAGTGTGGGCAGAAGAAAGGATCAGATGACTTCTCCAATGGGCTCAATGAGTTCAGATATTAGAGGGACGATGTACATGAAATAGGATGAACATCAAACTGATCAAATGCAATTACCTGTGTGTTTAGCCACTAAAGTAGGACTGCTCTTCTTGATAGTCTGTTTTTGGTTGAAAGCAGTTTTGGTAAAACATCAAGGTTACAGTCATAGAGACATACCTGAAACTGTGTTAAGTCAACAAGAATAATAGTCATAGCTGCTGGCATATCAGGGTGAAGTTTCACATGTTACAAAGTTTTCTGTGATTTTTATTTTATTTTGGCATCCACTATTCATCGGTCCTATCAGAGTCTGCAGTGGCTGTGTTTGGTCACCAAGAGAGGCTCTCAAGACATCTTGAGCCAGTCGAAGTGGAAAACCAGATGGAACTCCCCACTACCTCTGGTATAGTTTATGGCAGCACTTACTTATACATGTCAACACACATAGCATATAAATATAGTAATTCTGCACTATTCGTAATGTGGGTATAATTGTCACATTACTTTCTGCAGTTGGTCAGACTCTAACCGGGTTGATTATAGACAAAGATGCTGCACATTACTATATTGCATCATCTCTAATATTGTTGGTGGAAATACAATATGGAAGATATAATAGTTTGATATGTTGTCCACAAACTAGAAACACATTCTTCAAACTACAAACCTCACAACTGTCAATATAAGGCCTGTGATGCTTTAATTTAGCATATATCAACAACAGTAGCTAGACGGTTGTAAGAGTTTGTTCTGTTAGTGCACTGAGACTAGTGTCTTGTAGCCAACCCCCTCAGCAGATATTGCCTTCATACTATTGTTATGTGCCACCTCTTGATATTTGACTCCGTAGATTTTCCTTCAACTGGTTAAGCATACCTACTTGTTAACTGCTAATTGTTTTGACGGCATTGATGAACAACTCTACTCAGGAAACAGAGTACAGTGTATAATCCCTGATAAGAATAAGGGCTGTGGGATAATGAAAATGCTTAAAATTTAATGAAGACCAATTTTATCTCTAATGATTTAAGGAGTGATCTGCACAAAACAATATAACTACACTTTCATATCATACATTAGTATATAGATCATCTAAGGTTAGTTTAGCAAGTAGCTGTACATTGAAAGTAATTTAAAACAGTCTATAAGTTGAGTTGGCAGTAGAGTAGAACTTACGGAAGTTTACTATTATCTCGATAGTAAAAAAAAACAAAAACAGTTATCTTTATCACAATAATAGAAAATTATCTCGATAGGCATTTTATCTAAATTGTCTCCCAACCCTACTAAGAGTGATAGTTGAATATCCGATCTTTCGTTTCCCTTGTACACTTATTCTTTCTTTTTCTTATCAGCATTCCCTGGTGGTTTATCCTTGGAAAATTCTGTTTGCACTTTGAGGATGACAGTGCCTGCCAAACTGACTGTGCTAATCTGTCTTCTGTGTAATGATAAATGAAACACCATCAAAATCAATCACTCTACCCCCTACACTGTATTTCAGTACATTATACGTTGACTTCTGTGTTTTCTTTATGAGTTTTTGTTCGGGATCTCTTTTTACAACTGTTGGCTTCTTCGAAGTCTTTGTCATAAGTTGTCACTGTGACATTCTAATATTTCTTCTAAATTATCCATTGTCAAACCAACTTTCTTTAAACCATGAAGTATTCTCCATAACACCATTATCAATTTTAAACCTAGTGTGCAAGCACATATAAGAACTTTATGAGGATGCGTGGTAGTATCAGGTTGTATTTTCCTAGTCAAAACAATCTTTGATCGAGCTGGCCTGAATTGGAAGTTCAACATTGGTAAATTCCTTTATATAGGTTGTAGGTCATTTTCCATAGGTAGGTAAAAACAAGGGACCTGGAGACTCAACTCCTCTTGGAATTTTTTCTGCTTTCTATACTAACCTTTGCAAGTATACTTGCGTGACCAATCCACTTTTCCCCCCGTCACAGTGTCTCACACGATGTTTAAACCAATTAGTAATATTCACCTCTGATAAAAGTGTCTAAAGCTGTAGGCCACTCACCTGCTGCATAATGAGCATACTAATCTATTATTTCGACTTGCTACTAAAGTAATAGCAATAGATAAAGCAATATTCACTGGGAAATAGCGATTGGCTAATAGCTAAGCAAGTTTCAGTCCAACAGCTCGACATTCAACCAGACTTCATTCATTGTGGTGCATTTGCGCAATGTTTCTAAACTTTAGTGGCGAGTCGACATGATAATAGACTAGTATGCTCACTCACTAGTATGCTCATTGTGCAGCAGGCAAGTGGCCTATAAATGCAGTCAACTTCAGACACTTTTTCAAAGGCGCTTACAATTTCTAATTGGTTTAAATTACAGGTAAGCATTGTTTGAGACACAGTAACAGGGAAAAGTGGATTGGCCATGCAAGACTACTTGCAAAGGTACCTAGTATACTCCTGTAAGTATAGAATATTGTGAAGGGTATAAAATTTCAATAAGAGTCTTGTCCTTGGTCCCTGGGTCCACTGTTTTTGCCTACCCATTTTCCAGGTGGTCGGTTAATCACTGGTGCACCCAGGGGGTTTCAAACCTGAAACCCCTTTAAGTTTTACACACTAAAAGAAATTGAAACTTGAGATTTCCTGAATCTGTCATAAAACAGGACATTTAATTTTATATCATTGGGGCGAGCCTGAGCGAGCCCCACACTAGCAGGACTTTCGTAGCATGTTTCATGCACAAAAACTATGACAAAAATCGAAAAACTTACACGTACATCGTGGATAACACAGAGAATAATCACCGTCATTTACTAATCATCCATATAAGGGTACGTATGTCATTGATAAGAGTGAGAATAATCAGTGTCATTTACTGATGATCCATATAAGGGTACGTACGTCGTTGATAACACAGAATAATCAGTGTCGTTTACTGATGATCCATATAAGGTACATTGATAGTACAACGAATAATCAATGTTGTTGACAGGCGTCGTTATCTTTAGTTTGCAATCATTAATGGAGAAGAGCAGCTTAGATGAAGTAATGAGCGTGAGAGATCTAGAACACTGTGTGGCTAGTCAGTGCATGCTCCGTATATCAGTAACCCTGCGATGACCAGAGTTGTGACAAGCTAATAGTTTTAAAGTGTGAATTACGTTAGTTGTATCAACAACAGTAGCTGGATGGTCCCCCCTTTTCCCTGCAACACAGCTGGCCACGCCAGACTACAATGAGATGCTTTACTGTGGTCTATGGATTCCGCGTTTGTTTGCGCATTACCACTAACATATTGTCCAATAAATTTTGTACGGCTGCCCTTAATCGGTTCAGTGCCACCTTAATAAGTGCAGACTAGCCCTACAGTATGTATGAGGTGCATGCCAATCCAGAGAAGTCTGAGCGTATTATCCCCACAGAGAAATTTTAATATTACTGGGACGGCATCCACAGGAGCACTATGTAGAAGCTAACTGCAGCTTACATCCTTTAATAAGTTACAATTGACTCATGTCCAGTGTATCATGGATACATATAGCTATGTGAATCCTTATTGGCTATTAATTCAACAGCAAACGGACAGACATCTTCCCAAAATTACTTTATCATATCAAGTAGTTCAGCAGATAATGCCTACACACTATTATGTGCTGCCTCTTGGTGTTTGACTCCATAGATTTTCCTTCAACTAGTAATCATGACAGCTGAACATCCATGCAATCTTTAGTTTCCCTTGTACATTTATTCTTTCTTTGTCCTTATCAGCATTCGCTGGTGGTTTATCTGTCTCCTTCCTGGAAAATTCTGTTTGCACTTTGAGGATAATAGTGAATGCCAAACTGACTGTGCAAATCCCTCTTCTGTCTAATGGTAAATGAAACACCATCAAAATCAATCACTCTACCCCCTACACTGTATTTCAGTACAATTATACGTTGACTTCTGTGTTTTCTTTATGATTTTTTGCTGGAGATCTCTTTTCTACAACTGTTGGCCCCTTCGAGGTCTTTGTCATAAGTTGTCACTGATATTTCTTCTAAATTGTCCACCATAGTAAAGCCAATCCTTTTTGAACCATGAAGTATTCTCCATAACACCATTGATCGATTTAATCTGTGCAAGCACATGTAAGAACTTTATGAGCATTGACATGCAGCATCAGGTTTGTATTTTCCTAGTCAAAACAATCTTTGATCGAGTTGGCCTGAATTAGAAGTTCAACATTGGCGAATTCCTTTATATAGGTTGTAGGTAATTTTCCAGGTGGTCAGTTAATCACTGGTGCATCCAGGAGGGTTTCCAGGGACTTCAAGAAACCCCTTTAAATCTTACACACTACTTGAAACAAAAATAAAGTGAAACTTTAGATTTCCAGAATCTGTATGAAACAAGGCATATTATTATTAATTTTTTTATCACTTTCAAGTAATAGCTTCTCACACTTGTAGCATAGTTGTGACCAATAATTTTGCACATACCTTTATCAGATCAACAGACTGTGTCCCATGGTAAGTGTGTCAGAATTATACAAGTCAAAAATAGGACGAGACAACACATTCAAATAAAAGCTTAAGAATAAACTTCTTTAAATAAGGTTGTACTAATTCAGTTTGTTCTTAGCCTAATCCCAAGTTCCATATACATTATTTTGTTCATCACTACTGATGCAGTGTACACTGTTGAATAAATTAGCTATTAATGACTCATCTTATATATCTTTGAATTTTACAGATTTGAAACAATAATTACAGCAGCAGTAGGTAAACACTGTTAACTAGGTAAACTAATTGTGTTGAAGGAAATAACTACATCTACACAAAAACGAAAACTGGACAAGATGCAATATATTTCACTACCATATCGGCTGCCACTTGGAGTTCCATGGAAATAGCAGAGATACAAATATGTTAATATAAATCTTGGGAAATGAATGAGCTAACTTTGCTAAACACATAGGATACAAAACTACAGTGTCTGGGTTTTAGCATGTCCCATAGGGCATCGCCGGTCAAATAATGCGCTGACACTTCTGAGGCAGGTGGCCTCAAAGCATGGTTGTGTTGCCAAGACCTCTGAAGTGTGCTAGCTATAGCTATTGATGTACTGTGAGGAAGAGAAGGGCGGTGCCCATGTTTAACTCGGTCAATAAGATCAATGCTCACATGTTTCCAAGAACTCAAGCACAATATCACTTCATACTCCAGGATACCCAAACAGTAAACGTCACTGGCCATAGTTTTTTTTCATTATGACACCCGTTTGTTGCCTAGCAACTCTGCAGGTGTCATTAACTGTTTCATTGATAGTGATCTTGAGGAGATTTTTGTATATGCATTTATTTTACTCCCAACACATTAATAGTCTGTAATTTTAAATATGTATTCATCGACATCCCCACATATTAAAATGTTATGTGGTTTAATATCCCTGTGCATGATACCTTTGTCATGTAAGTGCTACATCAGTTATTACAGAAACCCTGAGGTCTTCAGGTAAGCTACTATCAAAGTTCAATAATAAATCGGCGAATGTTCAAGCACAACACCATAAAAATTAGAGAAAATTAGTAAAGTTTAGTTAACCCTTAAACCCGCACGTAATTATATACGTGATTACACAAAAACCATTATGAATGGCCTGTCTGGCTAGACTAATCTAACTCTATTAGCTTAAAGCTATATACCAATAGAAAGTTTATTCATTGGGCTATGCTGCTTCTCTTGAAACTGCTTCCACTCTTCTAACTGTTCTTGTAACTGCTTCCACTCTTCTTGTAACTCTCATAACTTCTTCAATACATTCCAGGCTTCTGTTACATCTTTTTGAACCAATTAAATATACTTCAGGAAGTCTAAATAACCACTGTAACAACAGTGGCTTACCTGTTATGGAGCATATACCCACCACCTTTACAACATTGCAATGGTTCAGATCAAATATTTCATAAGCTGCAATCAACATAGACACATGTTGTGGTGCATAGAGCTTCAATTGTTTAACTACTACCAGTTTACCTTCTAGAGAATCTTTATAAACACAACTTGACCTGCCATCCCCAATGGGTAAGTGCAGGCTTACTTGTTAACAAATTGTAGTGTTCCACCTGCCTCAAGCTACACTGTAGCTACATAATAACATTAAATATGAAGGGCTTCACCTTCATTAAAAAGATTCTGTGCTGCTAAATTGGTTTTAGGGGCTTCTCAAAAAGTATCGATAGGCATTCAAACTTTTGAATGATGGCCCATGACTATACTGTAACCTTAAGCACACGTATAGATTATTAAATGCTTACTCGTTTCTTGTACCTAATCTTGGTTGATAAACACAAGGTGTAGAGATACCTCCATAGCATCAGTAATTGTGTCCAGTGAAGATCTCTGTATTTGGTATAAACGTGAATCTATTCTGACACAGATGACAGTTTGCTCTAAAGAATGTGGAGGGAAGCAAAACTCCAACACAAAGGGAAGCTTTACAAGAGAAGACATGGTACAGGTTTGTCAGCAATGATACACAGCTAATAACGTATTTCACTATGCTAACCAAGTGAAATCCAATATGGAACTATTGCTCAATGATTGTAACTTAGTATTCAGCCACATGAAAACTTCCTCAATGGTACAGAGATTTTCTTGATGCTGTATGATTGTGTCCAACCATTCCTCTATACAGGTCCTTCCCTCATTGCTCAAGCATTGCTGCTAAAGTAGGTATCTAATTGTGGTCCTAGTGTTCACCATCAGAGCCATTATCACACAGAGTGATTTTGAGGGTGACAACTAGTCCACCACAGTCAATAGACTAGCACTGTCACATGTGTCACTAACATAGTCCTGGGTATCAACTCTTGTAAAGGTCACTGAAATGTGTGACCTTGGGAGTTGATGTCTGGCTAGCTATGCTTAACTGCAAATTAGCTGTAAGTGTTTAAAATGTATTCTCCTTTCATGTCCATCAAAATATAAACCTTTTAAGGGAGAAAATCGAAGTACATGCAACCATCTTCTAGCAGTGCAAAGAGCATCCCTGGCAGCAAATGGGCATTTGGTATTAAGTCTGAATTCATCCAATTGGCAAATGTGGCAACTGTCATTGATGGCTGGCTTTCACCATATGCCCTCTCATGTAACCAAGCTAAGGCTTTTTTCCCTGCAAATTTTGTGATCCAATACCTCTCATTGTTTCTTCACATTCACCTTCATTTTTATAAAACTCTGTATGCCAAGCATGGATGCTTCTTTCACTATACCCTACAGAACACTGTATGTCCAGCTTCAGTTGTCCAGTCCATGCATGACACAACCACTTGTTCAGTCCGTAGACACTCACTTGTTCTGGTCCAGTCCAATCCGTAACACATTTGTTCTTGTCCAGTTTGAGATAAGCCTGTTGATTTCTGTCGCAGTATATTTCCCACCCTTTTGTTTGATCATTCTTAAATTGTTTTGCTATCGGATTACACGTTAACTTTGTACTGAACTAGGTATGTAAAATTTAAGCAAATCCTTAAAATCAACCAAATTCACTCCGTTATTATAAGTTCTATTGACTTATTTCTGCATGTGGGAGATATTTAGTGTTTGCTCTAATTGTTTGATTGATTTTGAGAGTGACAACTAGTCCACCACAGTCAATACACTAACACTGTCACATGTGTCACTAACATTATCCTGGGTATCAACTCTTGTGAAAGTCACTGAATCGTGTGACCTTGCGAGTTGATGTCTGGCTTGCTGTGCTATTAAGATTTTAATATATTACTACTAAAACATAAATTGTAGGTTACTTGCGGCAACTGTTACTCTACTGTACTTTCCTTGTTGTATAGATAGGTAGTGGGCTATTTGCTATCAGTGGTATGTAAGTACCACTCCAGTCTTACTGTAGCTCAATGGTCGAAAATATACAAAATTCAGTAAAATACTCTGATGGTTCTATGCTTTCTCGCTACAATTCTTGTGCCTTTTTGTTATGTACCTAAATAATCAAAAGCTGGTGTGCTTGTTTTAGACAATTGTTATTCAGTGCTTGCACTATCAAGTTTGTGTCAGAACAAAGGCCAACAAGAGTTCAATAACCCAAGTTGAAAACACTCTGAACGGGGTGTAAGTTAGAAAAAGAATGTTATAGTTGCCATCTTTTGCCAGGAATTTAAAGCGTCAATTGAACGTAACTGTCACAAAGTCTACCAGAACTGCTGATGTCGTAGCCATTTTGAAAAACAGTTTTAGAGTATAGAATATGTTCACTGTAGAAGCAAGTTATATTATCAACTTGAGTTAGCGCTAGCTCAGAATGTGTTCACCGTACCCTATCCCAGGCCAACCCATGCCAGCACACCTCTCCTTGCTTCATCATATGGTAAACGTGGTTCTCTCCCATACAATAAGTAGCAAGTACTCTCCCCCATTGAATGTTGTAAGCTACTCCTATAGGCAAACAACACATATGGCAAATGTTCTCATTCTTAGCTATTCTTTTCGACGCCCTTAGCCAGCATGTCTGTCAGCATTTGGTTAAACTGCTTGACTAATCCATCTGTATGCGGATGGTAGGTGGGAGATGATTTTGTCCTTAGCCTCTAAGAGCAGTCTTCCTTCACCTTTTCATTCATCTGTGTGGTTCTCTTGAACAGCGATAGTCTCTTCGTTAGCTTCTAAGAGCAGTTGTACTCTACTTTTCTCCACTGCTACAGTAGTCGCACTTGGCAAGCTCTACCATCACCAACCAAGACATTAAAAGCACACACCTCTGGTGACATACTTTCTAAAAATACAAGTACTCAAAAATTGTTGCTATTTATATTGCAAAACATCCTTATGAAGTTTGATTTTTAGTAGTTTTATTGTTGGGCTGAAGCAACGTCAACCATTGAAAAAATCAAGTCCATAGCCTTAATTGTTATTGAGTGTTGCTTGTCTGAAGGCAGCCAGGCAGGCAGTTAGTCAGTCATTGAATAAGAACTTGTTAAAATTTTGTAGCAATCTATTGGAAGCATTTAGTACAAAAGGTAGTTTTGTGCTTGGTTATGCCTTGCCAATACCACCAAGGTGCCAGGATGGTATTGTGAAGCTGGTTTTTGGGTGAGGTTTTTGGCCAGAGAAACCCAAACCTCCATGATCCCTAATATACAGTACTACCATACTGTTTGATGTCATTTACTAGTACAATAGCCTCTATGAGTAATCAATATTATTCAAATACAATGATTCCCAAATGAATACATTGTTTAATTCTATCGCAGCTTCAGCACTGTCACCTTAGCTATGTGTTCAAGTTCTTAAGTAGGTTAGAGACCTAGCACAAAGATCTAATGGCGTGGTCTCTAACCGACTTAGAAAATGTGTGCATTATATATGGGCATATAAGTGGAGTCATTGTGGGATTGGGCTATATGTCATACTGAAACCGTCGCTCAATGTTAAATAATCATGGAAGAGTGAACGTGCTTTTGTTGATGTGTTGAAAAAGATCAAAGCACGTACTGCTTCCTTTTGCAAGTTAAACTTGAATCTGGCACAACTGGGAAATGGCAGTGATCAGTAATGTTGAACCAGGCTAGCGGTAGCCAGTGCCTATGGTGTCACAGCAGTGTATAGAATGCGTGTGTCGAAGAAGCAGCGTGTGTGGATTTATATGATGGGAACGAGTTGTCACAATTTGTGCCTTCAGTGATGCCACAGTAGCACGAAGAACAGGCTCAGTTTCTAATATGAACCACACCCACATTACACATAGTACAAAATAACATTTTACAAGGAAGCTTACCCAGTTAGGTAAAGTCCATCCATAGTTTAATAGAAGACGAAAACAGTGTAGAAACAGATGAGTGCTTAACAGATTTTTCCTTGATATATATATTGGACTTCTCCATTAATCATGACAAACAGGTACAAGAGTTCTAATAAACAGGTACTCCACGAACAATCTGTAGCTGGGTCATCTTTTTGTCTTGCTAAATGATTGTTGACCAAGTTGCCTTGGGTCTTGTAGTTGGACATGCGACAAGTAGTTCATAGGCGAACCTAAGGTTAGGTTAGAGTCAGGTTTATCAAAATTAATTATTTACATTGTTAGCATCAATTAATTTTCAATCTATTATTTGCTGCAAATCTCAGTGGCTTTTAATCGTATTTTCTATATGACTGAAAGAAAATTCTATGATAATTAATCCATTTGTCCAATGTAAACAATGAAATGGTATCCATTCATTCTATTGGTACATGACAAATCTGCTGGTTAGTGGTGGTGTCATAGAATTGATGTGCAGTGTACATCTTGTATCCTTATGTGTCATTTTCTGTCCATAAACAACAAGGCATACAACCTTGACATTGTTCCGGACTGAACATTCCACTAAACCAGTATGGCTGCACAATGACTCCCTGTTCACTTAGTGACAAACACTGTCCAACCTTCTGCTCCTCGGTCAAATACATTCACAGATGGCAACCATAAACAAACTGCCTCAGGTAGCCAGCACACATCATTTTAGAGGGACCCCTACTTAATATACAGCAAGTGCATTTTGTGTATCACGTATCACCATCAATATACTGTTCAATACAATACCGTGTCACAATACGATAGTGAAGTGGTCATGGCTATTCATATTGGCTAATAGTTGTAATTTATCTGTACCTTAAGAGCTGACACCAATTCTATATACATTCACTGTGTATACAATGAATACAAATTTCCTCAAGTTATTCAGTGAAAGCCAATAAGCTACACAGATGTGACAATTAGCTAGTGTGTTATGATTCTTTTAGTATGGAGAAAACAGAGGTGCTGTTAGAAAGCATATCTCTACCTGGATACCTGCCTGTATTTCACCACCCAGACAATTAGCTACCACAAACATGTTAATGCATGCTCCCATAAAGGCTTGTCCAGATTACTCTGGATTTTGATGAGCTGTCGAGATGGCTAGTACATGACAGCAGATTGTTTCCTGCTTAGTGGTGCAGTTCTTTATACTTAAAGTGTAACAGCTACTGTTACTAGAAGTCCCAGGTAAAAATATTTTAGCCATAACAGCAGTCCTACGTGTGTTGTATTGCTCTTCATAACATATGCTTTCTTACATCACTGTTGCAGTAGTAGAGCAATCACTGACTGTTGTACTAGAAATTTTGATATATTGATATTTTTAAGTACAGTATCGTATTGTGATACTTGTAACCGATCCAGGTACAACGTGCTTTATGGTGCCAAAAAGACTGATCTTAATAATTTGACACACATATGTAAATACAATTATATAGTAATTACAAGCAATCATAAAATTATAATTAATAATAAATAAATAAGTTCAGTTCGATTACATTCGCCCCTCCTAGACTAAGCTCGCCCTCGAGCTAAGGTGGTCTAAACCTCTACGATCACGAGTTGGGTAACGAGATCTTGCTGGTGGTTCTTCTGTGTCCATAATTATGTGTTCGACAGATGGGGGTGACCATTGGCTAACTTTTTCTGGCCTTAGCTCGGTGGCAGCTCTTAGGGCAGGTTGAATGTGAGGTCGCAGTCTATTGACATGAACAGTTTGTGTCCATTTCCCGTCAGAGATAGTGTATGTTGTTGATCCATTTACAGTTAGTACTTCTCAATCTCCCTCCCACTTTGGATCTAACTTGTAAGCTGTCAGGGATGTTAGCCACACAGAATCACTAGGTTTGAAAGAACGATATGTAGTATGCTGGTCATAATACAACTTTTGTTTGCGTGCTGCCTCTGTCATATGTGCTTCCACAAAATCAGCTATTTGTGCTAGTTTTGAGCGTAATTGGTTCTGGTATGATATAACATCGTAAGCTGTGATTTCAGGAAGGGGTGGCTGATGTGGTGGGCGCCCAAACATCATCTCAAAGGGTGACACACCAGTTGAGGCATGTACAGCTGTGCGATATGCAAACAGAACAAATGTCAAGTATCGTTCCCACTCTGCATGATCATAAACATAAGCGTGAAGCATTTGCAGCAAAGAGCGGTTAAAACACTCAACCATTCCATCTCCTTGTGGGTGGTATGCTGTGGTGTGGGATTTTTGCACTCCAAAAGCTTCAAGTGTCTGTCTTAAAATGCAACTCTCAAAATTACTCTCCTGATCTGAGTGTAGGATGTCAGGCATGCCATAGGTGGAAAACACCTTCACTAACTTTTTGTGATGTGATCAGCTGTCTGGTTTGGGAGTGGAATGGCGTCTGCCCACTTACTAAAGTAATCTTGAATAACAAGTAGATAATGATTCCTGTTAAAAGACAATGGCACTTCCAGGATGTCGACAGCAACCATCTGCCATAGTTTCCAATTGACATACTGATGAGTGGAACTTTCTGTGGAGCGGGTGGTTTAGAGCTCTGGCACACTGTACACTCTGCATCATCCCAATTGTTGGCATCGCAACATATTTCGTATTTCTGGAACCACTCCGTTGGCTCACCCTCCGAAAATTGTCTTGGCAGGCTGATATGCTTACTAGTAGTAGACATTTCTTCACAAACCGTCCTCTGCTACCAGTGTAACCGATCCAGGTACTACGTGCTTTATGGCGCCAAAAAGACTGATCTTAATAATTTCACACACATACATAAATACAATTATATAGTAATTACAAGCAATCATAAAATTATAATTAATAATAAATAATTTCAGTTCGATTGCGTACTTATTTGTTGTATCAATATATTGCTGTATCAATATGTATTGCAGATCCCTAGTAAGCAATAAATTTATTTCCACTTACCTCAACAGCCTGAAACCCCCTCTGAAAATTGTCGATCTGCCAATACACAATATACGCCATTGTGGATACACACAAACGTGCTTAACTCCTTGAGAAGAATATAACACAATATGTTGAAACAAACAAACAAAAAAAAAACAAAATTAAAATAAAGAAAACAGAAACAAAAATAAATAAGTCATCACTGGTACCGGATTAGCTCCACTAATGCTCTACTTATTCCACATTGGCCAGCACCAGAAGCTGTAACTTTCAATACCCTGCCACATGACTATCTTCACCACACACCAACAGACCCCCATTCCTCAAGTTTACTAGTTATCTTGACCATAAACTGGCTACATTGCTCACCAGACATGTGATGATACACCCCTCATTTGGCATGTCTTGTTCCAGGTTCTGATTCTGATGCATCATATGACAATTTTATAAATTGGCTTGACCAGATGACTACGAACTGCTTCCATCCAGCTGCAAGGCTACTTGATATTTTAATCATGGAAAACAAGAGTTCATAATAAAACACATTTTAAGTAGGGGAGAGTGTCTAACTGCAATGTAGCCTGTACAAACATACCAGGTAAAATATAGTTCTTTTCGCTGACAAAAATTCATGGTGGCACTATATGGCTTCCCTGTGGTTGTACTATGCATATCACCAGTATTTTCCATGGTGATTTCAGAAACACTTCTCACACTACTCTTAATTCATATCGTTGTGTAATGGGCAGATACCTATACAGCTAACTAATTAATCTGGAATTAGCCAGGTTTTAGCCAGTAGGTTTTTGGTTTTACAATAAAATTTATTGTGATTTTGTAATCATGAAATTTTCATAATTCTTTAATTTCGTTGCTATGCACTGACTGCTAAGGAAGTGCTTGTTAAACAAACCACTTTAAACAGCATACAGTATTACGCACAGAAGTATATTCTAAACTGTTGTATAGTTTAACTATCACTTTTTCTGTCGACAGAACCTCAAAGCTGCTCTTAATTTTTGTCATGTACATAAAGGTCAAGCCCAAAGGGATAGCCCATTCCTGGTAGGCCCAAACGCCTGTAAAACCTAAAGGGAATGTAATTCACGAAGTCTGAGAAGAGTTGCCACACCAGTATTTCAGACCGCTGAAATGAAACCACCTCAGAACAAAGTTTACCTGTGCAGGAGTTTAATGCAGACATGTAAGAAGACACCACTACGAATCTACACTGTGATCTGCAGGCACTGCTCTTCCTTAAAAGTCACTAATGAAGGTCGTGCATGCACTATTTTTTTTAGAAACTTTGCAATGCATGACAGTATTCAATTTATAGCTTTTAGGGTGGCATGGCTATTCCTACACAGGCTAACAATAAGCTATAGTGATGTATATCAGTATAAACTTACTAGTCAGAGTACTGAGGTGGGTGGGCATGAGACTACTTGACAATGTAACTAAGAATACGTACTGGCTCATTACTGAAACCTAAACACCTGTGCTAAGTATTTGAGGAGCAAAGGAATGAATCTATGCTAGAGTAGTAGCCCCTATCACTGCAAGTATACACAAGTACATGTGTTTCGTAAATATTCTAATAAATTGGTGTGGGCACGAAGTGTGTGATTTGTTTAGAAGAGCAGCAAGCAGTAAACTCTGATCCAGATCAACCACCTGAAATTCTTGTAAACACTCATACATGGGGTTGTAATTGTGTAAGCAACACAAGCTATATAATAGCTATTGTTCTGCTACATGTACAAGTTAATAATTTTAAGGCATGATAAGGTCAGTAATATATTTACAATACCTAGTCTTTTGCATGGTTGCAATAGCATAATTTTTGTAAATGATATCACTTCTTGATAGCATGATAATATTTTGGATTCTGTGCTATGTATAGTCAGTAGATGACCTGCACAAATTTCACTTGTGATATTACATTGTCATTTATGTAGATTCCTAGCCTGCATAATATGTTGTATTTGCATTGCAATGGAGTAACACAGTTGGCACTCGGAGTATTTGTGTATGAGACTAGAAGGTTGGGAATGTTTATCATCACACAGTTACAGTGATGTGTAGGGGGTTTACAGTTTAATAGGACATGCAGGCTGCTCACACTGCGTATATGCTATTATATGCACTTGGTATATATCATACTATGTCAAGTATGTTAAACTATCGGCATTATGTAGACTAACCAAGTCTGTAGCAGCTTCAGTTAGAAGCTCAACGAAGTCGCATTCAGCCCCTTCTATCTCATTATTTTTTTGTGCTGGTTATTGGTATTGTTTTTATTTCCTTTTTAAGTTTCTTTATCTATATACAGATGACACGTAACCATTACATTTGTATGGGTGCATAAAATAATTTACTTTACCTCATATGTGACAGGATTTTGGAAAAACGATCCAAATCGCACATTAGAAGTTTCGAGATAAACGGTTTTAAAGAATTGAAGCCAGCATAACTCTCCAAGGATAGCAAGCACGCATATGAAATTTACACAAAAGATGCATCAATCTGTTACCTTTCAAGCCACTTCCAGTACTTGTAGCTGCTTGTACAGTTTCCCGCCAAATAAGATAGAAAATCTGAGCAGTTGGACGAGCGAAGTAGCATCACGAGTGCTCACAAAGGGTGGAGGCTGGGGGGTGGCAGGGAGGGCAAAAGATAGGCCTCAAAATGGTGGCAGACCACGATTGGAGTCCAGACACGAGATTACAGGGCTGTGCTGGCTCCTTAGTGGCTGATATGTAGCAAAATCTACAGAGAACACGTCTGGCCAACATTATAAGGCTGTCCACCAGTAAACCACTGATTCTTGCCAAGCCAGGTCCTTCACAAGGCCTGAAACCGCCATTTGGGCACTCCACACCACCCAGAAAAGACGTCTATTAAAACCAGCCTCGTGTAGTTTGAGTAGTGCTGAGGGTCAAAACTTGTAGTACGATAGTGTAGCTATCCACTGGTGGTGTTAGTTTGATTTTGCCTGATGTGCAATTTGGTTCGGTTCTGTAAAATCTGGTCACATATGCTCTTGGCAGGGATGGAAACAGTGAGGCTATCTCATGATAAACTTTGAATGATACATTATTTACGGTGAGGGTGTGCAATAGAGCTTTCTGTGTGTCTTTGGTAGCAGTTCTTTGCTTGACAATCCTAGATCTGCGGCCTGATTTCCCCAACTTAATGTTTATGTCTTCTCCTCCAGTCTCCACAGTCAGCATTGCTGCTTTTAGCCCTATTGCCTCTAACCCTTTTAAGTATTTGGTTTTAGCTTTTATCAAGGCCAGTTTTCGTTGTTGGGTACTTAGCCGTACTTCAGTATATGGCATTCCTGCAAGTAAAAACAAGGTATATAAGGCCACATAAACTTAATTATTAGTTTCTCATCCTCCTGCACTAAAAATAGCATTGCTGGAGGGCGGATTATGTTTTTTTTTAATTTTTATTTTACTAACTGGATAGCTGAGATAAACCATCATTATTGAATGAATTAGCTAGTTAAAATGGCTCAGAATGCAGTTTTCTTAGACTGCTCTAGCAAGGCACCAACTTTAAAAGGTGCTGGATGGCTGCACTAAGCCACCAGTGGTGCAAAAAAATCCTTGATGAGGTAGGAAAAATGGTGATGTGGGTGGGGATGTGAACTAATAATTAAGTTTATGTGGCCTAATATATATAGCTAGTACACAGCTACAGTGAATCATCAGTAGATTATAAGCTAAGTTATCAGTGCCAACCTACCTGAAATTCCTATGTGTTGACTGTGAAAGCACACCTTTTTTTCAAATTGTAAAAATTTACGAGAACCAGATTCCTTGAAGGCAGTTTTTTTTGTCCCCATTAACTCGGTATATCTTGATCTGATTTTACAGAATTCCCTCTTCAGCCTGCACTCTATAGCTGTTCACCAATGAGAACACGCCTGTCCTGGCAAGACTAAAATTTAGGAGATCAGCGTAAGTTGAAACACAGCAGTGTAATTTTCTCTAATTTAATTTTAGCCTCCCAGTTGTAGTACAAAGAATTAGGTATCACTATCTTTGTAATTGGGTTATTTTGCAAGCAAGCCTTGTACTGACGGTGGTCTCTGGGAATAATTTTACCCTTGCTCTTGTTGTCAATACATTCCATGTCTTTCTTAAGTTCTTGCTGAGGCGATTCGGAGCTCAGGCTTCCTAACGGAGAAGTCATATTATAGCTACAAATTAGCCTGCTGAGCACTATAACAAGCTTCACAAAATATAACCTAAATAGCCTATATTCCGGTGTTTTATAGTGTTTTAAATCTCGCCAGTCAGCTAATCCCGCCAAATTTAGCTTTATTCTCTGTAGCTCAATTCTCTGTACATGTTGTACCCTCTATCATTTGCCCCTTATTTGGTGCATACCCATGCATAGCAGCAAGAGTAAATAATGGAAGAGAGAGTATCCAACTGCCATATACTGCATCAAAAATGAGCAGGTCAAGTAGAGAAGCCATCCTGTAGTGCTTTCAAAGGCAGTGTTGAATGAAGTAATAAACACCTTCTAGCTCAGACTGTTTGACAGACACTTCAAACTGTCTGAGCTAGCAGGTGTTTATTACTTCATTCAACACTGCCTTTGAAAGCACTACAGGTTGGCTTCTCTAGTTGACCTGCTCATTTTTGATGCAGTATATGGCAGTTGGATACTCTCTCTTCCATTATTTACTCTTGATAGCAGCTATACATGCCAAGTACCAGGTATACGCAGCATGTGCTTACCATCGAATACAGTCTTGACCAACTTAAGGCGCTGGTGCAACATACATAGACTAGCTATCTATAAGCTACTAGCTAAGTCAAATTGAAAATCAAATCAAGCAGCATTATCCAAACAGTAATCAAGACCCGAGTGTCCTTTGTTTCATTTTTATAATATATCAAGCAACGATTAGTAAGATTGCGGTGATCAATAGCTTTACAAAAGGTGCACTCCCTGCAAGACTTTAAAAGTTGAAGGCTATGCATCTGTGCAAGGTAGAGAATTGTCTATATCGACCCGGTCTATATACTTGAAGGCAGTATAATTATACATACTAACTGGCTATAATGGAAACAAGGAGAAAGAGAGTGGACGCAGTAGCTTTGCTGCAAGGAAGGTGGATGTAAGGTCAAAGGTAAGCTCTACTTTCTTGTCCATTCACGTCATGTCATGCAGGTGTACAGTAGCTATACAAGTAGCTATACTATGTAAGTCTTATAGTGATATTATGTGGTGTACAGTAGACCCTCGGTTATCCGAACCCCTTTGTTCTCAGGCAATGATAAAAGTGTTCGGATAAGTGAATAGTTCGGATAATTGAAGTCCATACATTTATATACAGAGCTCCGTTGAAATACTCTAATAGAACGCACACCTATATTCAAAATACTCTAATAGAATGGTCATGTTCAATTCCGGATAATCAAGGTTCCGGATAAACGAGGGCCAGATAACCAAGGGTCTACTGTATTATAATTTTATAGCATGGTCGTTTTGATGACCACCTGCAGTCCAAATCTGATTGCTTCGAAATGGTAAGTGTTTCCCATACCTATAGCACGATTATATAGCAAGGTAGATGTATATAATCACGTTTTATTTATTACTGTGTAGGACTCCATCAAGGAGTATAACACACAGATACAAAACAAAATCAAAGTAAATTCAGATGGTTTAACAAAACGTCCTTGTATAGATGGCTGATTGTCCACATCTTCTGGCAAAGTGTTCCATAATTTAATAGTGGATAGTAAAAAGGAAAATAAGTACTAGTTGATTCTTGCTTGTGGGATTCTGAAAGATTTTGAATGACCTCTGGTAACTGATGACATTGATGTTAATGAGATAGATGGAACTTCCATTTGACAATTGATTATCTTATAAAACATGACTAGTTTGCAAAATGTACGTCGTGATTCTAGAGGGGGCCAATTAAGTGATGTGAGCATGTTAGTAACACTACTTCTCCAGGAGTAATTGTTCATTGTATACCTTGCAGCACAATGTTGAATCTTTTCTATGGCACAAATATCAGATTGAAGGTGAGGAGCCCATATAGGTGAAGCATATTCTAGTATGGGTCTGACAAGGGACTTATAGCAATGAGATCTTACAGACATTGGACAATGATTGATGTTCCTCCTCTGAAAAGCTAAGGCTGAATTGGCCTTATGACAGATGTTATGAATATGATTTTTCCAAGTAAGATGTTCATCAAATGTTATTCCTAGATATTTTGCCTTAGAGACCTTTTGAATTAGGTGATCAAATAAGTAATAGTTATGTTCAATAATATGACATTCAAGGCAACCACTTATTTCTGCTTTTGCATGGATGTCCAATGCCAACAAATAAGAAAACTATGGCTATAGATTAGCTATACTCAGGACTATGCATGGTCATTGGTCAAATAGCTATAGCTCATTCAACGTTGTATTTTAAATCATGCATGTATGTAATTGTTGTACAGAATGATGTAGCTGAGTCAAGAGATACCACCACCATCGCTACTGCTGCTATTGCTACAGATACCACTACCACAGCTGTTGCTACAGATACCACTACCTCCACCACTGCTGCCGTTGCTACTGAAACCGATACCACCACTGTTGGTACATGTACCACTGCTACTGTTGCTGCAACTAATTTTTCAGATACCCACTCGGTCTACTATGAAGTAGAAAGGGTTTTAGCCACTAACAAGAAGGTATGCATATGTTTATGCTATACACCCTTATATTTGTGATTTATTCATCAGAAGAACCAACCGAGACAATTCCTGGTCAAGTGGAGGAATTATCCCACTGACCAGGCAGGGTGGGTATCTGAAAAGGATTGTACACAGGAAGTGTTAAGGTATAGCATATTATTTCATCCCCAGTTTTGTTAATGGTATTATCTTACAGACAATTTACATAGAGGACATTCCTGAGGCAGTAGTGATGGACCATGTAAATAGGTTAATTATAGGAAGCTAAATAGTACAAAGGAGAGCTGTGACAAATACATTAGGATACCATTCAGTTTATTATAAATTATTCGGGAATAGGACACATCTGTCCTATCAAAAGATTGGTCCCACCCTCTTTCAAAATATGTACAATTAAAACCCCTAGCCCTAAGATGTGTCCTATTCCCGAATAATTTATAATAAACTGAATGCATGAATGATATCCTAATGTATTTAATTGTACATATTTTGAAAGAGAGTGGGACCAATCTTTTGATAAGGCAGTAGGTAGAAATAGAACAATTTATAGTGGTATTAAGGTTATATATCGTATTGTAAGTACCTTTATCATACTAGTAAGGATGGTCGTTTTTGTAGGGATGCACATACTTGTACATATAGTAAAAAATCTGTAGCCTATAATGATATGTTACGTATATTTGTAATAAGAAAGATCGTAAATAAACAATGCCATTTATTAAATGCTATCCCACTAGGGACTTGTGAAAGGTTAAAGCCTGTGAATACATAAATTTAATTACATAAGTGACAGTTTGACAGCTTGTGACCACTCTGTGGTCTGACATGTGACAATTCTGTGGTCTGACATGCAGATGAGTACCTGTAGTATATTGCTTTATCCTGTAATAATTGACCATAATTAAATATAATTGCGGTGACCAACATTGTGCTACTCCAGTACTGCCTACACTTTAGTCACTTACCACTTTTCATAAATATTAAAGTTAGCATATAATATCTACCATTGTCCTGATCATGACCTCTTATTCAACTACATATCCTGTCAATATTTTTGTTGTTTTTGCTATAGCCATTCTTGGCATTTATCGACTGTATCAAACAGGAGTGCATGAGGTAACAATCTGTGTATTCCCTAGCTCTCTTTATAATATACCTCATACCTAGCTCACATGAAGCTAAGATTGAGACTGAGCTGAGCTTCATGAGAGGAAATCAACATTAATATGAACCTGCATCATCTGGATAGCCCTAAATACCTTTGACCTTTATAAAATTCTTGGTCCAAAGGTGTTTACTGAATTAACATAATGGGAGCTGATGATGGAATTCTACACTTAAAACATCAGTATAGCAAGTACTTGTACAAGTAATCCTGTAGAGATTTCAGTTTCATCACAAGTCTTCCTGTAAAGTAACAAGTCAATAATGGTCTTCATCCTTGACCAGCATGTGACAGTTGGCAGGCATTCTTGTGGTTCAAGCCATATTTTATATGAAGTGATTGTTGAATTATTTTTTTATTTTTTAAATTTATTATTACTGAGCAGCCAGCACTGCTGATGCGCCCAGGAAAAAAAAATCACAATTGTACATTACCACAATAATTAGAAATGTTAACTGAGAAAGAGTCAGAGTCATTTAAATCAATTAGGAATTGTGGCAACGAGTTCCAGTCTTGAGCTGTTCTGGAGAAAAAACTTTTTTGGTAAGCTGTAGTAGATGTTGTAGGGAGTATGAAATGGTACTGATGATATTGCCTGGTTTCTCTGGTCATTGGAAGATAATTGGATGGAATAGATAAGGGAATTTGGTTGTGAAGTGCTTTGTGAAATGTCTGCAGTCTGGTTATCTTGCGTCGAGTTTTAAGTTCAGGCCAGGAGAGATGTTGGAGCATGGAAGTAACTGAACTGTATCTACTGTAATCTTTCAATACCCATCTTGCTGCTCTTCTTTGAATATTTTCAAGTTTATGTACATCACTGTTATAAATAGGGTCTCATACTACTGAAGCATATTCCAGTTGTGGTCTTACCATTGCTAAATATGCTGCTGCTTTCACTTGTGTAGAACAATTGCTTACTGAGGTTTCTCTTAAGAAAGTTTAATGTTCTGGATGCTTTTCCTGTTATTTTGGATACATGAGGTGACCAAGATAAATGTTTATCCAAGAGTACTCCGAGGTATGTATGTCTATCAGTAATTGTTAAGGTATGGTTGTTCGGTTCATAGTTATGAATGATAGGTGACTGAGATCTGGTGCATCTTATTACAACACATTTGGATACATTAAACCTAAGTTACCATATGTGTACCCATTCTGATAGTCTGTCAAGATCTTGCTGAAGGATAGAAGCATCATTCTGGGAATCAATTACTCTATATAACAAGCAGTCATCAGCAAACAGCCGTAGTGGTGATGAAATACTTCTGATAATGTCATTAATATATACAACAAGAACATCAGAGGACCAAGTACTGTTCCTTGTGGTACCCCTGATGTAACTGTACGGGGTTGAGGATTTGCCATTAAGAAGTACACATTGTGTCCGATCAGTTAACCATGTTTTGATCCAGTTAAATGTATTGTTTCTAATGCCATAGTATTGTAATTTCGTAAGTAATCGCTGGTGTGGAACTGTGTCAAAAGCTTTAGCAAAATCAAGCAATATGATGTCAACTTGTTTCTGATGGTCTAGAGCATGTAGAATATCTTCTGTTAGGGTAATGAGTTGGGTAGCACATGAATGACCAGCACTGAAGCCATGTTGGTTTTCTATTAGGATGTCATTGGCATTAAGGTGACTCATTATGTTGTGAAAAATGATGTGTTCCATTGTTTTTGAGCATATAGAAGTAAGGGGTATCGGTCTATAATTACTTGCTTCATCACGCCTACCTTTCTTAAAGACTGGACAAATGTTTGCTTTTTTCCAATCTGATGGTAGTAAGCCTGAAGATAGTGATTGTGTAAAAATGACTTGTAAGATAGGAGAAATTTCCACAGCAAACTGTTTAAGGATGAATGATGGACCGGACCACAGGCTTTATTTGTATCAAGGTAGTGGAAATACAACCTTTCTACTACCATTCCTTGACCTCAAAAGACAAGGAAATCTATTCCTTTTTTGTAGTGCTCCATGTCGGAGAAGTCTAAAAACCTTAGTTGACTTGCTGCCATGATGTGGTTAATAAGATTTGTTGTTCAAACGAAAACATAGTTATTCCAGGGCCATAGCAGACTTTTATCTAGGTAGGTTCTTTTAGAAGAAAAGTGGACCTTTTTGAGGCCCTTTTTATATGGATGCTGAAACTAGGGGGGTCTGGGGGCATGCCCCCCCAGGAAATTTTTTGAAAATAGGCACTAAAAGGTTGAATTTAGTGGCATTTCAGTCAATAAAAATAACAATTTTTAGGTAAGCTCAAGACCAGCTATGTGGATGACATCTGGGAAATATCTCTACTGTTACTGTAATTATACCATCTGTGATTATACCGTCTGTGTCTATAATATATTGGGATGTCACAGTGCATAAGACTGATGGGAAAGATGGAGCGCTCTGTTGGATTGTGCATTGAAGCATGGATGCTATTTATGGGCTCTGCATGGGAGGGGCTTGCCCACCAAAAATTTTATATTATGAAAGTTTTAGTTTAGACAACGAATATGGTTTTGTAAATAAATTAAGTAGCTAGCCTACACGATAAAAGAAAATGTAATTGTGACTGTTCTATTAGAGTGATTGTTCTATTAGGGTGGTTGACTGCTTTATTAGAGTATCTCGATCTTGCATTGCATTACAAGCACTGAATGAGCTAGCTACTCGAAGCACTTAATTTAACTGGACTTGTATGCTAAAATTGTGGACCTTTTTGCTAAAATTGTGCTTCTGCTGACGACATAATCAGTTTGATCCATCTAGGTAATGCAGCCAGCTGTTGTTTAATAGCTGTATCTAGTGGAATGGGAACAGCCTTTAGCAACACAGCTAGTGTGGATCAACTTGAAAGTGCATTACTTGGATACCAGATGGTTAACTTTTTTCCATTTAATAAACCAGAGGCAATTTTATTTGCGAAGGTTAAAAAAGGTATTACTGATGAGGTAGTATTGCCACTCCTAAAACGATTGAAGCCCTATACAAGCTATAACCCTTACTTACTTACTCATGCACTAGATAAGGAAGTGCTTACTGATTCTCATACAACCTGTTATTGTTTACACAATTTGACTTATGTTGTCAATCATAATGAAAATACAAATCAGGTTAGAATAAAAATTAACTTCCCCCTATTACCAGTGATATTAAAAGAATACCTCTATACTAAGCTGTCTAACAGGAGTGAAAAAGTTAATATCGCCACCTATACTGCAGTAAGAGGTTACATGCTGGAAGCACACCTTTTTAAGTGGGATCGAAATAACATAGATGTCACCATATTGTTAAATGATAATCCATTGCTTACTGTTTTAAATTTTCCTCAAGTAAACCAAGTAAATGAAGTCCTCGATGACATTACAAAGAATATTCTATACCAGTTGAGATCTGACCATCCAATTATTGATGGGATTGAATTTATCACTAATGAACTTGGAGATTATTGGCTGGTTTTTATCCAAGTATCAGTTTCACCATATTCAAATCATGATCCTAACTTGGAGACCTTACTGTCACAGAAGGAAGGCTCAAAACATTACAAAGAGCTTGCAGGTGATGATGCACCACCAACCATGTTTGAGTACTATGAAAATTTGACATCAAAAATGGATGCCTTTGATAAGTCCCGCATTTTGTACATTTATATATCAACTACAACATTTTATAATAACGATACAAATGTATTTAAGCCAATGTCACGTCATTCACAACAAAAATGTGTTGTAGGTCTCTTGAGTAATGAATCGGATTTCTTAAAGTCATGCTCAATGTTGTATATTTGAATTTATTGTAATATATGTGACCGGCTCTGAGAAAACCCGTCTTATAGCCTTTCCAATTGTGCAACTTTATCAACTCATAATCTGACGTATGAATAAGATATCAACTTGAAACTTGTCATGACCATAGCCGTTACATACTGCTATTAGGTAGAAAAGTGTCAAGCCTATATGTCAGTTACATTAGAAGTTATGATTGCTCAAACTTGGAACTTTAGAAAGGCTATAAGACAGGTTTTTGCAGAGCTGGTCACATATTATATATTGTTGCCGAGAATTGTTCCTTTCACACATTGCATACATTCATATTGTGTTGTATATTATTCTATTATTTAACAATTAATATCCTCCTAGTTATATATTTGAAGTTGTGGTAATATATTATTATATTGTTGTTACTATAAAATCTAATCTTATATTGTTAATTGTCAGTCTAAAATAGTGGTAACAATAAGTAACCTCTTACCACGGTACGCATAGTGCGCATTAGGTTTGGCAATGGGTGGACCTATTTTTAAGTTTGCTGGTGGGCATTAGTTTAGAGATAAAACTTTATTATAGTGAGGCGTTAAATACCATTAGGCAGTGAACAAAGTTCTTCTATATCTATTGGCAATCAGTGGCACAAGAATATCTGCAATCAGTGTCGGTACTAAGCTTTTATTTGTTAAATCATTCTCTGTGATTGTGTATTAGTGGAACTGCTCGTATTGCTGGCTATGATCTAGCTACTGAGGTGAGTCAAGTGCTAAGGGTACTTCCCCTGCAGGTATAATCACTGGAGTACTATGGTGGATGGATTGCCTTCTTCAAAAATGCTATTATTTGGCCTATGGCCATTTGGTCAAGTGCTAAGGTAGATAACTGACACCTCTTGTCTGATTATGACAATGATTATGTTTATTCTGTTACTCTGATGTCGTAATAACCATCTGTGTTACCTCCTTAGTGGACTGATCTGTTTGGATCACTGTGGTAAAGAAGTGGTCTTATTTATAAGGGACTATGTCATGTAACAAGCTCCTCCTTTTTTTTTTCTTTTAACTTTTTTTTCACAATTACAAAGGCTTCCTTTGTGAGGTGATTTCTATACACAGACAGTTTGAGACCAAGTTGCATCTACCGTATTTTACTAATAGTCTTGCCTCATGTAATAGTTTTTCCTGGATAGTAGTTGCAGCACAACCTTATTTATGTCATATGCTAATGTACTGTACTACAGATAATGCTGGAGTCCTGTAAGAACATTGGCCAACATGTGGGTGCTAATGATGGGACCATAAAGTCACCTAACAACCAGTTGCCATGCTCAATAGCATGTAGTCCTTGACGAAAAGGTATATACAAAGGTCATTAATCAGAGGTGTTGGTGATTTTCTCCCTTAGGCTGATCGTAGACAACAACTACCAACGACTCCTGGTACCCGAGTGAGTATAATTGTTTTATGTGTCATCCAAAGTGTGTAAACCACAGCAAAAATAGTGTTCCAATACTACCCCCCGTCTTTATTCAGTATTGGAACAACTATTTTTAAAAACTCCCTGTAACAAGACCAAATGAATCAAACCTATAAAAAACTCTAATATTATTCACTAATGGGGACTGTGGTCTGTTTTTGTTTGGGTAAAGGTAGAATTTTGGACTGCTAGTTCCAACACCTAACAAGTAAATACAGTCTGTATTTGTGTATGAATTATGCTGTGAACTGTTATTATTGGAGGATGTTTTGTGAGTAGAAAATGTTCTCATGGTCTTACAGTCCTCATGGTAAGGACTATCACTTCATACACTATAACCTGGCCATGGGCTACTGTACAGCTTGGAAACCAGTCAAGCCTGGTTTAACCCAACAGTGTTATGGTGCTAGAATATGATGTATACACTGTGAAGGTGCAGCGAAACTTCTCTTAACAAACCCCCCAAATAAGGACACAATAGGAAACAACTCATAATAAGGACAACAATTTTAGTCCCAACAGGTCTGGTTAATACATTTTTTAGCTCTGAAAGAGGAATACCTCTATATTACAGCAAAAAGTAGCCAAAACTTCTGGGTCCCAAAATGTCCGTATGAGAAAGGTTCCACTGCATTGTGAAGCTGGTTGGTTTCTGATCAATATTTTTGTGAGAATGTGCAAGCCTCTATTGCATGAATAGTAACGTCATGGCAATGAATATAATTAAGGGGCTTGTTAGTTATGAGTAAATAAATACCACAATCACATATCACAAGGTTTGCTTTAAAAGTAATGGTAAGGTCCCTGTTTTAGGCAACACTGATCACTTAGTTCAGGCAAATGTTTGGCAGCAACAATGTCACTTACTGCTTGCCGACCAAATCTAGTTTTAATTTTTAAATTTTTTTTATAGCCGCCATAAAATGGTGGCATAAAGATAGCAGAGAGGGGGTTGGCACACTTGCATACACACACACACACACACACACGTATGTACATACTACACCACACACATGCAGTATGCCAGGGACAAATTCAGATTACTTAGATGTTCATAGTCTGCTGGCGCCTATGGGCTCCTGGTCCGTTACATACTTAAATAAAGTGTGGACAATCCCAATTTGTGCATATATGAGGCCATAAGGTATACAAATGGATGCACTGTGTGGCTTACAATTAAATTTCATTTTAAGCATTTGATCACTGTGGCATGGTAATGAATATAGCTTGTTAATTATCAATAATCAAATACCACAATGACATTAATATTTTTCTTACAGAGCGAAGAAGTTGGTGCAAGTGGACACCATAAAGTGAGTGGGTTGTGTGTAGGATAGATGGTGAGTGTTTGGCCCAGCACAACCGGTCAGACACAGCAATTCGAAGGTGCTGTGTAAATATGACAGTGACTTTTTAGTAAACATGTTTTTGATTGATATTTCAATGCATACCATAGTGTACCCATAATTGGCATTACCAAACTTTGAGGTCCCTTGTGTTAAAAAAATGTGGCTTAGTTATAGTGAATATGTGGATGCTCTTGTGATTTTATTCATTGTTTCATAATTGTGTTGTAGCTAACTATACTTTTATTCATTTTGTTTTGTTTTGTTTACGTGTAGTAAAGTGTTCCTCTGGGCAAGGCAGAATGACTATATTCTAACACAATCGTACAGGCATACTGGATATTGGTCAATTGGAGTGATCATGTATGAAATATTGATAGGTGAGTGGGTGAGAGTAATGATTAATCTTTGTAAATATCTCATTCCTCAGACAGGTTTTCTACCAGAAGTACAACAACCTTTCCATACAGTGGACAACAATATGTACTAAAGGTATGGACATACCCCTCAATCCCATACATATATGACAGTCACTTGCCACGGTTATTCCATTAGAATGCCTTTAATGTCAACGATGTTAATTAGGTCTTAGAAAATAAATTGACTGGGACCACATACAGTGTAAGGTGAGATTTGACTAAATTGTGTTTGTACAGTATGTGTAGTTCGTGTGTGTGTGTTGTTGTGTGTGTTGTCGTACATCACAGAACGGTATAAAAGTCTAACTTAATTGGTAATACGTAAGCACACATTCAGAGTAGCCCTTTTTTAGATTCAGGATCATCATAGAGGTCAAAGTAGATTGTTAATACTAAGTGTGACCAGATCTGTGAAAAGGGGTCTTATAACATTTCCAAATTTCCAAGTTTGACAAGTCATAACCCATCGTGTGTTTAACCTATTGTCTTAAAATTACATCCAGCAATAGTGCTATGTTAGGAGTGTAAGGTGACCAAATTTCAGGCTGATACCATACCCACACAAGTTAAGTTATGGACTGCCAAATACATACCATTGGAAAAGCTATTAGACCTCTTTTGCAGATGTGGTCACATATGTGACCGTCTCAGTGAAAACCCATTTAATTCACACAAGCATGCGTATTGAGAAAATCAAAATGTAAAAATAATTCATAAAATTGCTCATGCTACAAGAAAAAAATAAGCAAGTTTTTATCAGGCAAGTACTTGAAGAAGGAAGACTCAGATCGATTAAAACTATAAACCATCTTATTCGCCTACTCATGGAGAGTTCGAAAATCTTTGTTTCATTTCTGCAGCCCTAATGGTTTGCGTGTCAGGTGCATTTGTTTAAAATTGTTGCCATTTCTTCAACAAAACTGCCTTCATACACCTATGCGCAAGTGACTGCAAGGCTAAAACTATACTTTGGTTGATCTGCCAATCCATGGTGTACATTGTAAGCCAAATTCCAACTCTGTAGACTAATCCAAACGGAAGTTATTACTGCGAATGCACACGCCTGTAGTTTATTTTTAGTATAGTCACTGTATAAATCAATTTCCTTGCTCTCTCTACTTTCTATTTCTGTAATTCCAAAACTACTCACCACAGAAGGCTGAAACTTTGGTGAACCATTCCTTGGACAATGCTGAGAAATAAAAATATAAAAAATTCGGGGCTGTGTGAACTATACGGGGTTTTGCTGAGATGGTCACATATGTTTGTGTCCTACATACCACTGCACTCCCCCAACTCTTGATTTAAGGCTAGCTGTAAAAGTCAGCTACATTTATTTCACATAGTTGTAGTATTGGAATCTTGAGAGGTGATGGTAGCTGTGGATAGCTGTTATTGAATAGTAATTGCTGTGTACTGTTGTTTGTACGCACACGCACACACACATCCATGCACACGTACACACACATACAATACATATACACAAACATATCCTTTTTTTCTTTAGATGAGAGTCTTCACTCGCTTCTACAACACATCTAATTGGGTAATCGACTTGATTTATGTCCACCATAATATTGGGTATGAGTGCATACATATTGGTGTTTCATTTCATGCTCTTTCAATTAATAGAATTCCATTGGATTCCATGGGTGGATTATCATGCAGCTGTTGGGAGATCTAATCGTCATGGGAACTGTGACAATATTCTGGATGTTTTTATGTAGTATATGCAAGTGATTTAATTGATTTTATCAAATAATAATATATTAAAAAACGTCATAGCGATGTAGTTGGGTGGTTTAGTAGCATGGTTTCATATAAGGCAGTAGACATAATAATGTACAGCTTTAATAGTAAATGGTGTGAATGATTCATTAAATTATACACATCTAACATTTGTTTGTGGTGTTTACCAATGGCGGATCCAGGATGGGGCATTTGGGGCAAATGCCCCCCCCCCCCCCCACTTTGTGGAGGAGCCATGCTGGCATGCAGCCATATTTCTGATTAAAGCACTAAACTTTGTCAGGCCAAGATCAGTTTATAAAACTCATGAAGATATGCACATTTTACTAGCATTTATTACAAATTCACCAAACCTAAGCGAACCAAAGTGAAACTAACTGCGAAATTGTCACCCAGCACCTTCGTGCGTACTAAGCGCCTCAAAAAATATTTAACGTGTTGCTATTTTAAAAACAACTTTTAAGACTTCACAATCAAAAACCAACAGTGTGACACTGCTAAGAGGTGGTTATTTGCTGCTTCAAAAATGCAGCAACTAACAAGAGAATCTGGTTCTCCCAAACTACCTACAACCACCTACAAGATTAGATTAGATTAGATTATCGATTTTTACCTACAACTTAACCTGTTTGTGCCCCTCCCCTTGCCAGCTCCTGGATCCGCCCCTGTTTACCCATCACTTTTATAAAGTAAGAGAATAGCCTGTTGGTTCATGTGGCTTCCCAAAGTATCTGGACAGTTCATGGCTAAGTGACACTCTAATAGAGCATCACTGCTTGGAAACACGCACAATTGGCATGGTTGAATAATATGACTGCATGCCCACACATGGTAAACATATATTTGGTAAGTGTGTGGCATACATTATTTCAAGTGTTATATAGGAGAGTACCACCATTGAAAATTAAAGCCACTAGATAGAGTAGAAATATGTGACGACTTTATGTAATTATTGACATCCCATAAAGGAATTATTTGTTGACCACAATTCTTATTTGCATACATGGGTAGCTACACAGTACCATTACTAGAGTTTCACCCTTCAAATTGACTGATCCAGAGAATGATTTGTAATTCGCTCCCTATTCCAAGTTTATAATATAAGCTCAAATATACTTTTCATGGATTAAAAAGTCTGTTTATGGGCTCAATGACACTTAAAACATCTTCAGGTGCCTATAGTTTGTAAATTTACAGTCTCGTTTGTAGTTTTAAGTTTAATAATCATAACTATAATAATATTTTAAGGAAACAGTAATATATAGTACAGTGTGCTGACACCCATTAGTTATGCAACTGGAAATATTTATGGGTGCCCAAGCACTCATGGCACCCATGCTTCCTACACCCCTGTATTATCTATGGACATTCTCTTATTCCAAATAACGCTTTTTCGCTCGCCGCTTTTTGCTTGCGTGATATATATTTTTTTCAATTTATTATTTTTTTTAAATAATACAGTTAGCTACAATACAAATTACTTTACAACTACACTACAAACACAATTAATTACAACAGGGGTTTGGGGAAAGGAAAATCAGAGTCCTCGCACTGCAAAGCCCAGTACCGTAAAATCATATGGGCATTGTTCGTCCATAAAGAAACTGAAAGTTGTTGTAACAAATGTTTGCGAGCCTGTTTGGTTGATGCACCACTTCTGGCTGTGGTGCGTTCAGCGATGGTACGATGGGTTTGAAGCGCAAATAGTGACCAAAACCCAAAAGTTTCTACAACAAGTGGGACAAAGCCACACCCCGCCTCCTCTACAGCATCTTGATGTCTCTGGTCCTTGGCTAACTCACCAGCTGCAGCAGCTACCCCAGCACAAGAAGAAAAAGAAATGTGAGAAGGCTGGGTAGTGCTACGAACAGACACATCAAAATAAGCTGGACGACCATGCTGAAAATTAGGGTGGTACACATCACCTGGGCGAGAATTATCTTCATAAGGAACAGATTGTTCCTTCAAAACTCCTGAGTGACTCTGGGACAAAGCATGACAAACAATGTCAACTAGAGCATCATGGCGACGAATTCTCATAGGACCATGAGAACATTCTAGAAGATGGTCACCAAATTGGTCAATGGAAGCAAGACACACACATAATGGAGAAAGTGGAAATAGACGGATTCCGAGCCACAAACGAAGGCCAACAACAAACTCAGGACCAGGAATAGCCAGAGCAAGGGAGATTGAGGAATAGCTTTGAGCCATCCACTGCTAGTACCAGATGAGTGAGAGAGAGCAGTAAGTCGAGCACGGTTTCGGATGTTGAAAGAAGCAAATAGTTGGTCATACTGATTTTGATCTAACAGAGCCTGTAAGTCCTGCTGGGGGTGCTCGCGTGATTGCATGTTGATAACTAGTCTCGTGCACAGCCGGGCTCGCGCTAATGCATGGTGTTTGCGCATTAGCGCGAACCCGGATGGGCACGAGACTAGTTGATGACAGCATAGATAATGTATGCGTTCCTACTGGATTGGAAACGCCCGTATTATTTACGTAGTGACGTCATAGGCCATCCTCGTTTCGCTGCGCGTAAACTTTATGGCCTCGACAGGTGGAAGATTTCGCTGTTCTTGTAACCAGCAAATTAGTGTTTGTTGTTTACAGCTGGGTTAGTTATCACCTACACTAATTGGAGGCTGGACTGGGTAGGGACGCTGGAGGGCAGTAAACAATAGCGTAAGAAAATTCAGGTTCAAAGGTGAAATATGGTGTTTCAAAACGGTTGTGCAAATTTCCTGAAGAAACAGAAAGTGTAGCATTGTTTCTTTGCTGCTGTTTACACCACTTGTAGCAGGTAGAGTGTAGTAGGCTAGCTAGATATTCACTGCTTCACTGTATATTTCCACTGCCTCGATAAAACTTCAGAAAACAAGCACTACTTTGTGCTATTGTTTAGCTCAAGCTGAGCAGTACTGAAGCATAAAATTTATTTCAATGTATCACACATTTCTTTGGTTGTGTAAATGCGGTGACGAGAAGTTGGCTAATAGTACTGCTGTTGAATTATTAGCTGGTGCGTACCTGCCATTGTCACCTGTCGCAAACAATATTTCTCCCAGTGCCCACAGACACGCTGTGTTCTTGTTCAGTACACAACGCAACACAATAAACAATGTAAAAGGAATGTCCACGCCTTCGAACCGGCCTTCAAACAAGCAAGAGAAAGCCAAACAGCCACTCAACAAATTTCCCAATGTTTGGCGCACCGTAACTAGGATAGGAAAATAATTTAACTGGCGTTTCCAATCCAGTAGGAACGCATGCATTATCTATGATGACAGCGTGACGGTTGCAGCTCGAAGGTTCTGTCGCGATGAGTAATTACTCATTTGTTTTTCATGGTTAGTTTACCAGTTGAGTTTGATTCGATGTGTTGTTGTGTTGGTAGGTCACGCAAGACTCACAGCTCAACTACACCGGCATCGCCAGGACCGACCAGGACACCCACGGCGCGTGCGATATATTAAACACAAGCATCCCTTTCGAAATGTGTTTTGTGATGCTTGTGTTTTTCTTGTGTGTTATTTAAATTTGTTAATTATGCGTTTTAAGCTGTATGTGTGTAGTCTCGCGTGGCCAGACCGCTTTTTTCCGTATATTGGGTGGGGAAAAAAGGGTCTGGTGCAACTCCAATAGCTGTTTACTTCTGAGCCGTCCCCACATTCCGGGGACGCTAATTGAATAACATTGGTCACAAAGGAGGTGCCATGACGTCAGTAAAACTATAAAGTATTCCTACACTCCTGCTCCGGTTGTGAGTCTTGTTACACGATGAGGATTAACTTTTAAGACGCTATAAAGAGCAAATTAAGATTCGTTTAAAGGATAAACAGATCTCTAGTTAACTTACTGATGTCATGGCACCTCCTTTGTATTCAATTAGCATCCCCGGAATGTGGGGACGGCTCAGAAGTAAACAGCTATTGGAGTTGCACCAGACCCTTTTTTTCCTACCCAATATACGGAAAAAAGCGGTCTGGCCACGCGAGACTAGTATGTGTGTTGGTGGCAAAGGAATTGCGTACTGTAAGGCAAGAAATTTTCGTGGGATAATAATTTTCGTGGTGCAAACAATATTCACGAAAATTAGTGATTATTCAGCCCACACGTAATGTGAAGCTAATTGTAGCGCGAAGATTGTTTAAGCGGTTAACAGTATGCAAATCGTGTGATTGGTTGTTTTCCTGACGCATGGCAGCACTTCTCCAAAATTTGCCAGCCAGAACTCTTTGTAAATGTGATAGTCATGCACAACTGTATGAAAAGAAAACAACATAAGCTGCAGCTGACGATCACTAAACTGCTAAGCAACTAATGAGCTAAACCATGTGGTAGCTAGTGACAAAATTATGTGTTCAATAGACACGAAAATTTATTGCCACAAAAATTACACGTACGAAGATTTTTGCTAATCCACAAAAATTTAATACCATGAAAATTTTTGCCCTATGGTATGGCATTTCTATTTAAATAGGTGCTGATTTAGTCTGGCAGTGCATGCTCTTTCACATAGGGTCTGGTGATGACAGTGTACAGTGCTTGTGCAAACAAATGCACTACAAACATGGTTTCAAAATTGAGCATGATCTTTTAACCTGTTGTAACTCAATGACAAAAGTACAAAACTTCATACTTCTCAACATAAATCTGTATCTCGGAGAGTGTCAGCCACATTCCAACTGTTCTAAATTTTGGTTGCCATGGTTATTGTGTTATTCATGGCACAAACTACACTGTAATACTTATTTAAATTATTGCAATTTGATTGTCTATACCACTATAGTGGTAATAGCACAAGTGCCATACAGAGAATTGCAGAATCTATGTAGTACAGGAAATGACTAGAACATGACCTATTAAAGTTGTGGTGACACATAATTTAGCTCATTTCAAACTTGATGGATCACCTTTTTTGGTTGGTGCTTTACAGTTTTGTTGCAAATATTTCACAAACCTCTGTAGACTGGTCATGAGACTCTTCCTCAGTACTGTGAAGGGGTGGGTGCTGCTAGACTAGTGTTGATTGTGATGTGTATGTGACTTGTACTGGCCTTTGAACCTGTTTTGACTGGTCAAGGAATAGGTTGCACCTTAGCAGGAAGCATGTGTTGTCAGAGAACAATGTTGTTGGTAACAAGTTTATCACATTTTCACGCCTGTGAACAAGCTATCCCATAACATGTTCAGGGGTGGTGTGTAGTAGACCTATTAATTTAGGTTGTCATGACTACTGCCCCTAGTGGCATGTTAATGAAGTTGGTAATTTGGTATATAAACAGGACCAACCTTTCCTTGGAATTTTAAACGTTTATTCTATTTAGACTGTCACACATAGTATGCTTTGAAGTTTCATGGCTAATGAGATATTTAAAATCCAATAGATACCTACAGGTAGGTATTTAAACTGTTAGATACCTGTCATGTGCTTTAGAAAGCATCGCCAACTATTGCATTCATCTGGGAAACCTACCAGAGAGTTATTTAGCACTAGGAATTCACCATTAGCATGTGCTCAATTATAGGTTATCATGTACTCATAGTAACTATGTGTGATATAGTGTAATTTAAACACACAACAACAACCACATTTTCTGTCAACACACTTCATTGTTACACTGGATTTCAAGTCCGTTGTCCTATTTAAACTCGCGCATGCGTACGGCGCGAGCATTTGAATGACTGACTGACAGCCATCTTGCACATAAATGAAACGCATGTGCGAGTTTAAATAGGACAACGGACTTGAAATCCAGTGTATTTACCAAATCACTGTATATGCGCACTGTAACTACATAAAAAGTACACATATTTTGTAGTAGTTAGTTCACTGTTCATTTAACTAGTTCCACTGTTCATTTAGACATTTAAAGTTAATAGTAAAGTTAGTAGCACCTTCTAGATTCAACACTGGACCAAATCATTCACTTTCTTGTTCTCAATATAACCACAAGATACACCAGTAGATTTCACCTCCTGGTACTTATCCACAGATTCCTTATACTTATCATGTACTTTGACTCCTTGTCCTGTGCTTGTTGTATCCTAGTGCTTCCATTCAAAACATCAGACATAATAGCTTTTAGCTTTTCTTCAATTCTCTTATAAGAACGCATACCACTGGTAGTTGAATAACCAGTGCGCTGCATTATCAACTGCTCATCAACATCATTCTCAAACAGCCTGGTAGTAGCTGGCACATAGTGAATGGTTTATAAAATATCCTGACATGCCCGCCTTTTCACACAACCATATCACAGTTGTTCCTAGGGGGTTATCTCCCACAGCACAAGGATGATACCAGTAACAACCTGCAACTGGATTAGAGACTGGTTGTAGGTAAAAGGCATCTTAGGACGATCAGCTGGACACTTCTCATTATAAAGCTTGTACAGTCTCACAATGCAACGATCAGGGTTGTCTGTATTAGCATATTGGATAACTTCTTTGGCTCTTTCCTCCTGTGCTTTAAGCCACCTTGATTCGTCTTTAATACATCCTCCTTGTAGTGCAGATATGGACGAGTCCCTGGATTCTCAACAAGAGTTCACTGGGAGGGATAGTAACGTAGACATTGTTGTTCCATTCCGCTTCTAAGGGCAAAGTAATACCCCAAATAGTACACCATTGTATCCAATAGCACTAGAGGATTAGAATCCCCAAGTAACTCTTTTTCCCAAAATACATCCTCAAGCTCTTCAGATGTAGTATTGGCTTTCTTTTTTTCGTATGCTGCATTAGATTTTCGTTGCTTCATATAAGCATCAAGTGTATCTTTGAATTTGGAGAATTCAGGTGAATTAAATATGTCTATCAGTGCATCCTGCATAACGAAAAGCTCGTCCAAGACCACAACAAATTTAGTACATGGAGTTCGGTGGGTAATAATTTCCATCTTTTTATTTTATCTCTGCAACAAATTTCACTAACCAGTACTGTATTTCATTGATATTTACCAGCAACTGGTGAGCAGTTTCACTTTGTTTGATCACAACAGTCTGCCGATGTGCAGCTCATTCCATCCAAACAGATATACTCCACTGGGTCTACTTTTGTGTTGTTTTAGGTATTCCATCTAGTCGTAATTCCTCTAGTTGAGCATCTGACACTGGTTTACCTCATCTAGAAGGTTCTGACAATAGTTTTTCAGCTGGTTTTTTTTTCATTCTGAGGGCTATTTTGTGGCTCGCCTAGTAGTTCGTCTAATTTAGACTCGATCTCTTAAGATGCTCGAAGAAACAACTTGTCTTCTTCTGGAGAAAAAGTTAAAGACACCAATTCAAAACACTTTATATTACAAAGGTAAAGAACATAACTAGAGAAACCATAAGATTAAAAACAGTACAATTAAAACAGCGAAAGTCACCTGAAGTTGAGTACTCCCATGGATACAGCTCCCACGGACGCCCTAGGCCCAACAGAAACTGCTTGGGCACAACCCAGTCTGGTGGTGTTTTAGATACGTCCGCTATAAGCAAAGGTGACACGATCACATTCTTTGCCCTTGCGCCAATGTGACTGCTTGATTGAAATGTGCTGGAGAAATTTCATTGGTTATATTTGCTGTTGCTATGGATATTCATTTTTGCTATAATAAACTTGAGGCAATTTCATTGGCTACATTGTTTTTGATCCCATTTTTATAGTTTACATGTAGCATTACCGTACAAACCTCCCTACGACTACCAAGTTAACTAGACACAGTCTAAATTGGTTATCATTCGAACCCTTGGATCTACGCTATTTAGATAACCTCAGGGTGTGATTATGTCACATTCTTCAGGTATCTAAAATAGCGCAGATCCTTGTATTCAAATGATAACCTACACGTACTAGATACTAAGTCATAGTGTTATGGTCTCTCCCATCAGTCCTCACTATATCAATAAGCGCCTACCCTGAAAATGGTTCTGTTCTGATAGCTGGCTGGTCAAAAAGTCCTACATGATGAGTTCACCAACTTATAGCCCAATATATACTGTAAGCTCAGAAACTTTGTGCCAACAAGTTAAAACTACTGTTTGAGCCTTCACTAGGACTTGGTTAATGTCTACAAGAGTTTATTTGCATCCTTTTAGGATCTTCATAAACTACGTGTAATGTTTGTGGTAGCTTATTGTGGAGTGGTCTTCATACATATTGTAAAATGCATGTTATCAAACAGTATCTGTTACCGATTACATTCCAACCAACTCTGTATAGTCTGTGTACACATTGCAATGTTCTTTCCAGTGAAATCAGGAATACTAACTCCCTCATAATATGGGAATTCAATTAATGTCCAAGACTACCAAGTCTAGTATTTTGTTGCAAGTGTCACTAGTAGTCACCCAAAGATGAGCATAGTGTATCATGCTAGATCGACAAGAAGTGTTGAATCATCATCCATACAAACCAGTAGGACACATATTAGTTCGTTAACATGAGGGGGAAAGCCAGGAAAGAGAAATCAGCCTTTGGAAGGAAAGGGAAAACAATCAGTATCAGTAAATGTGAAAATATGCCACTACCATTTTCCTAGAATTCTACTTACCTTATAGCTATTGAGTATTGTAATTTTGTCTACATCCTGTCCTTGCATAATAGTAGTTCTTCCAAATTGTCCCCACTAAAGGATACTCTACCGTAAGTTCTTTTCCATCAAGAACTTTTGTTTTGGATTATACTTGTTGTCCAGGATAGCTATATCATAGTCATTCTGCTGGAGTTGATCAGCCTATTCAAAGTACACATACATAATACTCCAATACCAATACACAGCTTAAGAAGATAGGGTCCGTCATTTAGTTTTTTTGCCAATTTCCACCAGTGCCCTATGGGTTAGAAACATTATGACATGGCATTGATGTAGGGCTCTTGATAATTGATAGTTCTCAGACTACCTTTATTTTTATACGGGTTTTTGTGTGGAAATAATTGATAATTTTTATTATAAAATCATGCAATAACCTATGTGCATGATCTGCCCAGCTTGATGATTATTGGTATGACTTTGTCCAGTTGTTGTATATATACTTGACACTTCTCAGCAGACACTGAACCCCAAATTTTCATATCTTCATCTGCCAATTCATTATCCTTCACTTCTCTTCTGATGTACTCCATTTCATGCCACAAGTTCTCTATGGGGTTCAGGTCTGGTGATTCAGTAGGAATCTTCCTTGTTGTCACTCAGAAATGTCTGACCCATCCTGGAAGTGTGTTTTGGGTCATTGTCTTGCATGAATCTGTGTGAGCCAGGATAGACTGATTCAGTGAAAAACAACAGTTACTAGCATGGACTGTTTAAGTCATTTTTGGATATGCTGGAGTGAGTGCTTGAGTCTTGGCCACTTGTCTGATACACATTCTATGATGATTGTAATTGTTGTAATGACGTGGTTCCATCACTCTGGCTATCACCACTACCTAAGAAATTGCAAAATATCTTTGAAGGGCTTACTCATGATTTGTAGTGAAGATGTGTCTGATTTCACTAAGCTGAGAGCCAAGATCACTTGTTATCTGCAGACTATGCACTAAAATAACTCACTTTGCTCTGTCGTGATAAACAAAACCATTAAAACAATAATGTAGCCAATACTTCTTGTGACATATTAATTGACAAGAAGGCCGCTTGTGGATTTTGTAACCAAGTGACACAACGTCAAGAAACTAATTATTTTTGGCGTCTGCTTCAAGATGTACTGTAGTTCCAGTTCTGCTGCAATTTGACTGCTGTTGAAGTCCTGTTGTATACGCTCTAAAGCATCTACTTGGTTTTGTAATTAATTCCCCCCTGGCTGTTCTAACTAAAGCTGCGGACATCAATTTGGAGACACATACACTGGCAAGATACATTTGTGAAATCAACGCTACAAGAGTACCAATTTATTGGAGTATGGCCAAGTCAATCTGCAGGTGTAATGTATTTAACAATACAAATGAAAAAATTTGGAAATCGGACTACCACTTTGAGGCACTACAGTGGCATGGACATGGAAGAAATACTGCCACTGGCTCACAGGTTAAATAGTATGCTTAAAGCTCCTCTTGGTTAAACTTGTACTGTCAGAAACAAGTATTCACATGAAGCATTCTTCAAAGTGGTTTCTATCCCATCACTAGAAGATATGTCTATACCAATGCTATCACCATATTGATTGAATCAGTACATATATGCATGTAGACTGGTAACTTTTAATATTGCACAATGGGAGATTATGCAATGGTCATGGAGTGTACAACATAAGTGATACCATCTGTCTTTATGAGTGGCATTGGTGATAGTCAACACTTGTGGTGTGAAGTAGCCACATATTTGTAGAAATATACACGTTTGCTTTTAAGATATTGAGGCCCTGACACACAAGTCCTAAACGTGCAATAAGGAACCACTCCAAGGTAGAGAGTGAACTTAAGGAACATGAGTATTTTTGTGCATTTTTCATTCGTGTCTTGGTTGTTGTGACAGTGTTAATTTATTAGAATACTGTTCTTAAGTACGTAATGTAGACATTTGAGTGAAAAGATTTTAAAATATTTTTAGTGGGTCAAGCAATGCTGCAAATGAGTCAAATTTCAAGATCATGTGTAATTGCATCCACGAGTTATTAAATGTTTTTAAGGATCCAGCTCAACTCATGCATACTATAGTAGGTTCCCATCAAAGTGGCATGTACCACTAAAATACCGTGTCCCATAGAAAAATCACATGTGACGAAAATCATGTGAAATAGTCTCAATATCAAATACAGAAGACAACCATTTGGATATAAGATTTTATAAAATCATCAAAACCTGCATTTTGGTCGGCCTTCCTGCTTCACTGCCTCTCTGATCACAGTAGCAAGGCCATAGGCCAAACAGCAGCACACAGCCACCATTTTACACCACAACAATAAACACATGTTCCCAAACATACGTATCTTGACCATTCTCTTGCACTATCAGGAGAAAAGGGCATTATAAAATTTTATTGTTGTAGAGCACAGTATGCTTTCCATCCGTTTGATGTGGTCTTCTTGTGCCAACAAATAAAGATAATGTGGGATAGGTACAGAATTTCTTCTGTGCCCAAGTATTAAAATGTTGTATCCCAACAGATTGAGTTGTTGGCCTGAGAGAATATTGTATTATGGCATAAACACTTGGAGTACATGCTAGAATATTTGTGAGCTACAACTTGTCCATGAGCTTTGGTACTAATCTGCACTTGCGGTATTACTCAGATTGCTCAGGGAATGGGATCACACTTAGGCAGTGGGTGGGGGTATAGTGGAATGTATTTAGGGAAGAAAAGAAGATGAAGGGATGAGAAACTTTATAATCATGTCCTCAGGGTAAACACAATGATACACCCTGGCCTGCAGCTCTAGTCTTGAAAAGGGTGTGTGTATATACGCAAATCTCTTCCATTGGTGGCATAACGATTACATACATACAGCAGGAGATTTGGATTTTCATCACACACATAAGGAGCGAATCCTAGTTAATGTTTCACCAGTTAGTTTCGTAAATGTTTTTAAGTGGTGTACTCTAACACAACAACATCTGGGGGTGCTTGTACATATGTGCCACGTCTCCTGGTAAATGCATGGGTTATATTGACCCCTGAGTTTTTACCTCAGGCCCTAGGCTTTTAGCTTTTATTCAAGATGGGGTGTTTGTTTTTGGTTATGCCAGTGCATTATACCATACGGAGGAAAACTTTGGAGGGGGGAAAATTTGGCGAATCAAGCAAAATATCACTGTTGGTGAAATAAAATTTGGTGAATTGTTAGCAAAGTGCACGCCCTATTTAATTAATTCAATCACTAATCGCTGTGCCTGGAGCAAGAACTGGAGTGCCATGCCTCTCAGCGGTCGGCGCCTGAAGCCAGCTACCAACCAAAAGGTAATACTATATAGATAGTAGATCTAGACCCTCTGGAATAGTGAATATCACACTTAATATGGTAGGACTCGCTACTTGTCATGCCCGTTTCGAGGTGAAGTTTGAGGATACTACGTGTACAGTAACTAGCTACCTAGTGAGGTAGTCGAGGCAGACTTGGCTCTAGCTTAATGTCTGGCCCACTGTCCCTTGGTTGAGTAAAAAATTGATTAGTTCGAGACATGGTTTGCTATTTTCTTTGCCACCAAAATATTTGGATGGGGAAAAATGAGCAAATTCATGATCATTCGCCAAATTCGCCAAATTTAATGGTGCCAAAGTTTCCCTCCATTTGGTATCTTGGTTGCAGTCAGCACTGTGCATTGAGAATCATTTTAGCAGTGTTATTATCAGTGTTGGTGGTAACGTGTTATGTAATATTACTACCGTTTTTGGTAACTAAGTAATATAACAAAATACGCTACAAAACCTAGTAATATAATGCAAGTTACTTCACTCACAACTATAACGCATTACATAGTAGCAAATATTACATAACAATATTACTAGTAAAGTAGCGAAATAACTGTAATGTGTATTATTACCAGCTACCAAAGTAAAGTTACTGTTAATATTAGCATTATAACTATCTAAATAGCAAACGGTAGCTAACGACTTGGTAACTAGTAAAGTATACAAGTTAGTTATCGAGCAAATTAAACACCTAGATGTAACAAAGTTAATATTGTGGCAGTAACGAAATTATCAACCATCCCTGAAACTCACCTCTAAATAATCATCTTCAAACTAAGTTACTGACCATGCAGGAAATGGTTTTACCCTCCCTTGAATATGATTATAATCTCTGTCACATGGCTAGCTACACACATGTGATGGTTATTTGAGATACACATAGAAAATAGCTAATAGTTTATTCCACATGGCTGATGATTTTCAGCAATGGCAGAGGAGCTACAAGACTCTGATGATGGCAATGGCAGTGCAAGTGTGGAGGAGGTAAAGAAAGCAATGTTCTACCAATGGAGACTTAGGCACTACTTTACTGTGGTGGAGGAAGGTGACAAAAACATATGAGTTCGGTGCACCAAGTAATAAAACGCTCTCCAGCGCTCGTAACACTACTACAAATCTTAGGAAGCATTTGAATACAGTACATAAAATGACACTGCTAGTGCCATTGACAACAGAGAAAACTAGGAAACGAAAATCAGTCAATGATGATGAGGAACACCAAAGCCAGACAAAGAGGCAGTGCACACTGTCATTAATGAGCTTGTCAATTAACCCATCGAGGTTGTGAGGTTTGGTTGCTGAATATACTATTGAAGATATGTTGCCAATATCAAAAGTTAAGTCTCCATATTTTAGTAAATTGGTGTGTGGTATATCAATGTGCATTTGCCCAACAGAAAGTATGTTCTTGGACAAGACTTGTGACTCTATGATAACGAAAGTGAAGGGTACATCGGTAATGGTGGAAAGAGTATGCACAACTGCATATGTGTGGTCAGCTAACAGAAGAAGTTACCTAGGGATGACCGTGACCGTGCACTGGATAGATCCCAGTGCATCACACATACAATGTTCTTGCAGCTAAAATTGAAAGTGTCCATGAGTCCTTTGGGCTTTCTAGTAAAGTAAGTTCAACAGTTACAGACAACAAGTCTAATTTTGTCAAAGCTTTTACCACTTTTGTGCTACCAATTCTAGATGTTCCAGAATCATCAGATACTGAAGACAACATTGAGCTTGAAGAAGAAATGACTTTGTAGATGTAGCAGAGTTGATTGTGCCTGATCAAGTAGATACACAAGATGATTCATCACAAATTGATTATGAATCACCACCTCACCAGAGATTTGCAGCTCACACTCTCAACCTGGTTGCCAGCACTGATGTTAACAAATTCCTTTCGTCATCTCCAGCATATAGGAGCTTATACAGAAGCACTTTTAGTAAATGCATGACTATTTTACAAGGCCAGCCGCTCAACTGTTGCTTCAGATCAACTACAAGAAATACTGAAAAGAAAGCTTTTAGTTCCTTCTCCGACTTGTTGGAACTCTTATTATGATATCATAGAAAGAGTGGCTGAGAATTCCCTTGCAGTTTTGAATGATTTATGTGCTAAACTTGTTTTGCATGGCTTTAGTGAGAGAGAGACCATGTTTTTGAAAGAACACTGCACTGTACTGAAGCTTGAATGCTTACGGAAATATCCACCTTTAAAAAGAAAGTTTTTTTGAGGTACAATACAACACTTCCCTCAAGTGCACCAGTGGAGTAACTCTTCAGCTTATGAGCACTTGTATTAGCGCCAAAACGAAATCGATTAACGGATGCATGGTTTGAGAGACTTCTGCTCATGAGATTCAACAAAGATTTTACTTGAGTAACTAGCCATAATGACTTAGCAGTGACAGGAATATATACAACTTTGTCATGTAAGTGATTTATTTCTAAACAGGTATTTGCACTGAAGAGTCACTCTACTGGTGCACTTGAGGGAAGTGTTGTATTGTACTTCAGAAAATCTTTCTTTACAAGTGGATACTTCCGTAAGCATTCAAATGTTTTTTCATCAATGAGATATATCCGATAGCTTCAGCATCTACATTGTTGGTTGAGGTTTTATCATCACTGTCAAACTCATAGAAGTCTGTCTTCTTTTTCCCTGTCAATCATTGAATGTCAGTAATGAACTTTTAGGAACTTTTCATCATTTTTGGGCTACTAACAAAAGTAATATAATATGTAATGTATTATTATAGTTACTTCTTTATTTTATGGGTAATATGTAACTGTAACTAACAGTTGCAACTGGTAAGTAATATGTAACTAGTTACTGTTAAAAGTAACTGCCCCAACACTGGTTATTACTACACGTATGATGCACTGGTAATACATATATTTACATTCACAATCATTAAGTCACTTTCATTGGCAATGCATTATACATTTTGAACAATTCAAGATAGGGGCAATACATGTATATGTATGGATTGATGAGTGGGTTGAAAATGATACTGTTTTAAGAATGTATCACATAAGTTGTCGAAGTTATCAATGGAGGCTCATGTAAATCTGTTGTTGGGGATTTCATCCCAGATTATAGATCGACGTCTATCCATAGCGTGTTGAGTTACAAATCTATCTTGGGTGTCTGCAGAGGTGACACATCCTAGTCTTTTACAGTACTAGTCAGTAGACGTGACCCTCCACAAATTTCTATAAGGTGGATTGGTGTGGGTATCTTTGGATTAGTACATAACTATAATTGACTTAGAATGAAAAATAATCAACTTTTTATGAGTTTATGAGTTCTGTAACATTGGTGATTTCTCTATTTCAAACTGAAGTTGTTAAAAAAAATCGAGTAATAGAGGATTGATGTTGTCTATCTCTTCATTGATGTTAAGTAAAATACAGCTAACAGATACGGCTGTAAACAACATGACCTCTTTATTTCTTCATGTATTAAATTGTTGACAATAGTGCCTGCTTCCTTTAGGGTTGTCTCTGCGTCTAATGCTTGACATAGGATTTCAGGTTTATGAGCTTTTTTTAGGAGATATTCAAAGTATTTTTTAACAAATGTTATTTACTTCGTGTTACAATGACTTTATTAATCACAAAAACTATTCATACATACAAACCTGTAATTGGAGTCAATCACATAGTATTCAGTCAGCTTTTATTACATGGCACATAAAACTCCATAATGGCTGTTTGCTAGAAAGAAGATAAGTCCTTTCATCATGACTTGGCTTACTTATTCTTCTGTTAACATTATACTCATGCACATCCTGACATAAACCACCACCTTCAAATTTGACATTGAATTGGATAGTGATGAATGGGCTGAAAGTTGAAACTACCTGTACCTATGCATATACTGTTAATGAATGTTGAAAGCATAATATGTGTGTCAGGTGGAAGATGAAAGAACAGCTGCAGAACGTAAACCAATCAGTTTTAAAGCAAAATACGGTTCACTGAAGAAAGCTTATCAGGTGACCAGACAGCAAACCAAAAGGCATGAGGTGTTGTATGGTACACAAGCTGGCGATAACAAACAGACAGGTCAATCCCCTCAACCCATTGTCCAAATGTCATATCCTTCAATTTGTCCTTGCACGTACACCCCAGAGATTTCTGTAAAATTCAACAATCATTTTGTCATCTTTGCAGCACTTATCTCAGTTTCATCCTTATCATGCTTTGTATGATCAACAAATGGAATGGCCATTCTCAGCCTTTCTTATTTACAATTACTGTTGTAGTAGTTTATGGTTAATTTCAGTAAATATGCCTCCTGGTGTCTGTGAATGGCAACTAATATGCCATAAATTGTTACAGTATTTATAAGTCTCTACTCAAGGATTCAAAAGTCAACCTGACTGCTTCCCCAAACATGTTATAAAATGTTTCATTCTCTGCAGCTGTAAATGGTACTGGCAGCTCCACCTTCAGCTCGGTGACACTGGTGGTTAGTAAGAGTTCTCCTGCAGTCATACCCTGAGCTTTCATATCACCTACAACCTCAATTATATTGGCTATGTATTCATCGACTATAACCTTTTTATTGTTCATTTCCTTGTGATGCACTAAATGCCCACAACAATGCAGCTATGATGTCTCCTCCATTGTGATATAATATTGTCCCAAACTTGTTGAGAACACACTTGTGCATCATGTAACCATCAAGGTGAGTGATTGGTTGGTGCAATAGCCAATGAGAAGTGAATTGCACGCTGCTATCTCCCATATCCAGGGTAGCTAGAATAGTACTGGTGTTTTCAGAGGATTGATACTTAGCATACCCATGGAAGTAAAAGGGCCTTCTGGACCAACAAGTTTTTGGGTACATATATCGCATAGCTTTGGCGAAATGATCTAGCTTCCTTTGTTGCTTCCATTTCATCTGGATACATTCTGTGGACTTAACAATAGTGCAGCATGTGTTATAACGGCTAGTGTATATTTGGTGATAAAACAGTATCAGTTCCTAAAACACACTGCATTCAAAGATTGCACAATAACTATCAGTGCCATAATGTATTAGATTGCTACTATAAGGGGTGTCAATTCTACTGAAGTGCAGCTGCTTAGGGTCTTTCACAAGGCAAAGCACTACAAACACTTCCCTTTGATAAACCAACTCAGTTTCGATACCCCAATGTGTCTTTGAATGCACTGTGTTTGACCAGGTAATAAAGTGTTGGATGCTCTCCCTCCCTATCTATTTTGTTACAATTTATATTAATGTAATTTAATTGTAATTATAAGGATAAAGGCTTGTGCCTGTATATCACAAACAAATTGCACATAAAATAGCTAATTACTATACAAAAATCAAATAAACAACTATAATTAGTACACAAGTATAAACAATTTCTGCATTGCAATTTCCTGTTTTTATGTTCTCTTCAGCTATGGCATATATATTCATGTTATCTGTCCAGAGATCATCTACGTAAAGAAGCATTACTTTGATCAATTATGAACAAATGAATGAACATTTGCATCTTGTCTCCGGTGGGTAATACATATATAATGAGAAACCAATGCTCTATACCACCCTACCTTCTTGCTCACATGGAATTTACCTATAAACAATATACCTCGAAAAGTCCCTGTGCTGACTGGGTATACCTGTGTGTGCCCAAGATTGTTTATTGTCTCTTGCTGGTAAGACGTTCTGAGTGAATGTCCTGCAATTCTTAAGTCATGAGACCACGGAACTCAGCTACCTCTTCATAGGACTGGTTGTGTCACAAAAATTTTGTATGTTTTGGAGGTTCATCTACTTTCCAGTAATGGATTTATGTTATTGATAATAAAGATTGTTGTAAATAGTGTAATTTTGCATTCTGCAGCGATGCCTTCACATTTCAGTACACATACGAAACTGATCAAATTGCGGTGTACATACAGAGTAAACTAGGATTTACATTGCATAGTAAAGATATATGCTACTGCATTACCAGAGTATTTACGCATGACTGCTCTATTAGAGTATTTAATTGAATGCATGGAGCAAAAAACCACTTTGCGACAAAGTCTTCACAGATTAAGCTTCCTGGCCTATACTGAATTTAATAAGAACAGATATTATTAGCAACAAGCAGCGCACACTGGAAAATCTAACTCTGGAGCGTGATCTTGCATGGCTTTGCGTGCAGAATGGCATTTTGGCAAACAGAAACGGCTTGGTTTGCCCTCTTTCCAGCCATCTGAAAAAGAACTCATAAATAGGTCATGGACACGCACAATGATCCATTCAGCAAGTTTTGCTACTTTTTAATACCAGGTTTCTCCTTGTAAATTTCGCTATGCTTGTGAAAGAAATTTAAATTGTCTTTGACAACCACTCGTTACCTCTGTCAGTGGGCATGATCCGTCATGCGTAGTGTTGTGAATAGCAGTTGGCAGCTGTAAAACCCTGTGTGCAGTGTCCCTGCTTTCTGGTGTAATTATAATAGAAGAAGTTTATGACATTTTTGTACTTATAGAGCAAGTGCATTATTGCCAGCTATCCAGCTATTTTATAATATTCAAAAACCACAGGTGTGCATGATTGACATCCAGTCATGCACTCCTATATGACTTCATTTCTATATATAGCTTAGCATTTTATGTAGCTCTACAGAGTTTTGTTGTGCTAACTGACTATGTCAACTGTAATATTTAGACCAGGCATTGCTGATACCATACACCAGGAATTGTTGTTACATAGTGTAGGGAGTATACCAACTCTGCAAAGAGGTATGTAAATTGTATATTGTAAAGTAGAATGTAGTTACCATAACTTTAACTGTATTAGCTATGGGCGTGGTCACTTGCGAACAAGCTAATTAATTTGCCAGACCAGCTATCAGCTTTGTGTTCAACCAGCTTAAATTATCTTCTAGTGTGTCAAGTGTAACTCTCTATGGTGAAATGATTTGCTTCGTGTGGCTATTACTAGTGCATTAAACAAAATGTATGTATGTTTGTAGCTACTAGCATACCATAGAGTCTGGTTGTTTGGTGCATACCTATTTGCAATAGAGTTTGTTGCTTTTGCAGTAGAATTCATTGTTTGCACAAGAATTCATCTGTAACAAGATTGGCAGCTGCAGTAAAACATGAAAATAAGATGTTGCAGCTGCTTCATAATCTTGCACATTTTTGCTTACAACCAACTACTGTAAATTCCCTAAAATTTTTGCATCTCAAAATATTCAGCACTTCCGTTGAATGAGATGTGCTCTAAATTTCGGCAAGCATGATAAAGCTTCTTATGATAGGTGTGCAAATTTTTTGACACCTACTCTTGAGTAGTCCCTTACGAAAATGTACTTGTATACTGCATGCAAACTGTTTGCATACTGAATGCAATTTACTCACAAGTACTGTAGATGTTTATATGCAGAAGTATAAGATTTGGCCTATTTGCATGTAAACATAGAATTGCAAGCAGCATGCATGCATGCACTTGTGTGCAAATTCTTGTAATTCACTTGCAACTATTTGCTTGTATGTTTGTGCATGTATGCACTTGCAAATGTATGCATGCAACCGCTAGATCACAATCTTTGATCCATTCATCTGGACACTTAGTATGAGGCCTGTAATGATGAATTACAAAAATAATAAGTTAAGTTTAAATTGTACACACCTTTGATGGCATTCAACTTTATTGAGTTCAGCGGCTGCGTTGTTGAATTCTTCATCGGCCTCCCCACAGCACATGATCCTGCCAAAGCATCTATCACAAACACTATCACTAAAAATTTTCTTATAGCCACCATCCAGCTTGCATTACTTGACAGGATCATGTGCACAGTTAGCTCCTGCTCTCTTGTCAACTCCAATACTCCTGGTATACCATTCCTTTCTGAATCATCACCACTACCCCTACCAGAAGCTAGTGCCTGCTTCACTCGTTCATTTAAGGAGTGGTACAGTACAAGCAGATCTGTAGCAGGCAGGAGCTTCCTGCTGGGGAGGAGGATAGATGTTGGCAGGATATGGTGGTGGATAGTATTGACGACTGACCATACCAGAACCTGGAATTGTGTGTATATAGCATAATAAACATGTAGTATTTTATTACCACAACCAAACATGTCATAATATTGCTGTTGTTGCGTAGGGAAAGCAGCACTCTCAAGGTCATGAGGCACTAGACCCATGCGTGATGTTGACCTGGCAGTCCTATCAGTTGTAGTGATGGCACTTCTACCTCTGGCCATGGTAGTTGCAGTGGCAGTACTAGTCACAGTGGCACTTCTACGATCCACTGCCATCATGGTGGAAGTACTTCATACTACTGCTGTCATGGTGGAAGTACTTCGTGCTGTTGCTGTCATGGTGGCACTACTACTTCGAGCTGCCATTGTCATGGTGGAAGTACTTTGAACCACTGCTGTCATGGTGGCACTACTTTGCTGCCAACAGAACTAGTTGCTGTTATAGTGCTGCTACCCACAGTAGTAGTGGTGACACTATTGAAAGTAAGTCCAGGGAGCACCAAAGGAGAGGGGAAGTGGTGGGACTTCTTCTAAGTCTTCCATAATCTCAGCTTCAATAACTTTGTCTACTTCAGATTTTTCGGTTTTCTTTTTCTTCTGGGTTTTAGCTCCAGCATTGTGATTTCCCATTTCCTTCCGAATTTTTGCATTGTAAGTTCCCATTTCATTATGCAGAGCTTTATTGTCATTTCCTGAATGAAACAGGAAGTATTATTTATTAATGGAATGGTAAAACGTCATTTTTAGCTAAAGCAACTAGTTTTACAAACTTACCAACTGAAATGATTTTAGTCTTGTAGCATCTTCCCTTCCATTTAACCGATACGTTGTTTTTAGGAGCAAAAATGCCATTTGTTACGTTCTTGCGTTTAACTACACTGGTTTTTTGGTACCCAGCCCACACAACAAAAGCTTCAGTAGGTTCCGTCATGTTCTACGCGTACTAACTAAGTCGTTAACAACAGGTGCAGGCTATTATAACGAGTGTTCTTTTTCTTTAACCCAGCTGATTGGCTTATATTTCATGGCACGAGTATTGCATAATCATCTATTAGAGCCAAGTTTTTTGTGCGATTTTACAATGGCAGAGCAAAACGAAAAGGGAGAATGATTTTCGTATAAATGATACTTGGAGGCAGATAATCCAATTTCCTCTATGCCAAGACAAACACGACATTGCTATAAGAAAGCCGTTAAAGCGCTAGAGGGGAATTCATTACAAGGATAATTGTGTTGTGACTAACCATCATTTACATAGGCAGTTATGTTTACAGCTAGTGGTTTACAACTTAACTTACCACAGTCAATTACCCACGCATTCCAGGATGACCAAACTCCACCAGGTGCTACTATATGACTAGCTATATACTCTATACAATAGCATACAATAGCATAAGATAAGTTTCACATAACCATTACCAGTTTACCACATGCTTGCACATAACTAGTACCTACATGTAACCAATAAATTGAATTTTTGGTGGCTTTTAATTCAATAATTAGTGTTATACTGTGCACAAGTGATTATTCTTATGTGAAACTATCTATCCTGTTCAATTTAATAACTTCATATCATGGTATACACACAATTACAGAAGTCATGGTCCCGTTTTGACGATTTACAGCACTTTGAACACCTTAACGATGATGACCAGCACTTCGAAAACCTTGATGATGATGACCAGTACTTTGAACACCTTAACAATGATGACCAGCACTTCGAAAACCTTGATGATGATGACCAATACTTTGAAAACCTTGATAATGTTGACCAGCACTTTGAACACTTTGACAATGATGACCAGCACGTTGACCTTCTAGATTATCATGACCAGTACTTTGACTGCCTTGATTATGATGACCAATGCTTTGAACAACCTGATGATGATGATTGTGAAGACCAAAACATTAAACATTTTGATGACCAGTATTTTGAACGCCCTGATGATGATCTTGATTTTGAACAACAGAGTGATGAGGAAGACACTGATAGTTATAGAGCATCAACTGATGACGAAGCAGATAATCTGCCGGCCAATGATACCCCCCTTTTATGCAGGTGCTTCCATCACAGTCAATGTAACAATGGTACTTTTGCTGGCCTTTGCAGTTCGTCACAAACTTACTAATGAGGCCATATCTGATTTACTATACCTCATCCGCACCATCTGTCCACAACCTAATAATACCTGCACTTCTGTATACAAATTTAGAACAAAAAATTCTAGGTTGATCATACCAGTCCATTTCTGCTATAATTGTTCGAGCTGTTTTAATCCTATCAATGATATTGCTACCTCTGCATGCTCTGTTTGTGAAAAGGCTTTTAGTTCCATTAAAGATTTCAGCTATTTTGTACATTTCTCAGTAAGTAACCGAATTAAGTCCCTTTTTGCTGGGTACTGATGAAAGCCGGAACGGAATGAAATGAAGAGGGGCGGGCGCTCACTGACTAATCGTGTTTAGAGCCATGATTGCTGATTTATTATACTGGGGGATACATTTTATAATACTACCACACACACACTCACTTTGGCATGAAAGCCTTCAACTCAACGAGTGGCTAGTCACGCGCAATTCTAAATAGTGCCCATCACGTGACATCGTGAATCTCTCCAATGTAAAATAATCATGGTTGGTAATCTGGCAACAGTTATTTCAGATAATATAATAGTTAGTCTCTTTTGTTATTGCACCTATTAGCTACAAAAGGCTGATTTTTGTGTACTAAACTCGGCATTAATTGGAATAACTCAAATCATTGCAGTGTTACTGATCATACTTGCAAAAAAATTCTAACTCAACATAGCTAAAAATTGATCCATCAAATAACACAGGAAAAAAATGATCATTCAAATAACACAACAAAAAATGAATCAGTCAAATAGTTTGCTTTGTAAACCTAAAGAAAAATGTCAAAGTTATCAAACATGTGTGATTTGTGAATAGGTAAGAGATCATGTGCTAGCTCAGCTGGAATGTCTAGCATGTTAGTATTGAAAGATGGATGCTTCATTTGTATACATCTTTGCATTGGATGATAGTAAGTGTTTTCTTCATTTTTTGTTAACTTCATAGACTGCATAGACTGGGTGGCAGTGTCTCTGTAGTACCTTCGTTCCTTATACCGTACCACTAAATCATATGGAGGATCTGGAATAATGCTGGTGTCAGTGCAGATATTGCTGGCACATCCATAACACTTTCGTATCTTTCCGCTCAGCCATTGCAAAGTGAAAACGGGCTTCCCTTGAGATGAAGCATTTAGTTGACCAGCTGATGTACCAATACTTGGCTGTGCATAGTTACCCACAGGTGGTACCATCTGAAATGAAGGAATCGGCAATGGTGGAGGGTATGGTGAATGGTAAGCATTGTGTGGTGGAGGGTAAGCATTAAATGGTGGAGGGTAGTAATTGGATGGTGGAGGGTAGCAGTTGGATGGTGGAGGGTAGCGATTGGATGGTGGAGGGTATGCATTGTAGGCTGGAGGGTTTAAACTAAAAGGTGAATTAGCAACATTAGAAAACAAGGAATGACATTCTGATGAAAGGTTATCACTGGATGCAAAACTCTCAGGAGTGCAAGAATTCTTAGTTGGAGACACTGTGTCTGTACTTTCAGAAACAACGAATTGTGCACATGTTGAATTTGATGATGGGGAAGGGTTGCAAATTTTACTAGCAGACTGCTTCTTCTTTGTCTTTGCTACACCTTTGCGTCGTGCTGATGGTTTGTTCCCTGCATCACTAGGTATCTTGTCAGCAATAAGCTGTGAGATGTTTAAGCCTTTCTTAGTTTTCCGAAGCCATTGCAGATATGCATCAAGTATACCAAGATCATCTGCTGCAGCTAGAGCATGCTGACAGTCATGTGGAGAGCTGCGATACACTGGGCAATCACATTTGACTTCGTTGCCAACCTTTCGTACCTGTGAGGTTACATTATGAGGTGTTCCTGCAATTCCAGAATCAAAAGCAGATAAACTAGCAACTTGACGAGCTGTTCCCACAGCACCAGCTGTTGGTAACACTAAACCATCACCACTACAGAGTTTTTCAGCTTTTTCCCACATGCGTTTCAACTTATCTCGGCTAACATGTGATATTCATGCATCTTCTAGTTTTATACTCAAATGCTTGCTGATCTGCATTGATGATGACTGTTCAGGCTCTACAAAAACATGAGAATCTTTGTGTAGCTTGGCTTTTTGAGCCCTCTCAATTTTAGATTTTTGCTGTGCAGAGTTCATCTGAATCCAATTCAAATGAGTAACTTGAAGATCTTGACACTCGTCAACCATTTTGTACTCCCCTTGAGAGAAGACAGCCTTTTCAACTCTTCTTGTTGCTCCCTTACTAAGTCAAAGAGAACATTGTTAAACTGAGGCCATTCACTACGTTTGAAGTTGACCTTTCGCTTCAAAACATTATTAAGTGATTCACTTGCATTTGTTGTATAGCCTTCTGGTGGGTTTCCTAAACCAGCAGCAGTGCGGACAGAAGCAATCATGGATGTGCAAAACAATTCTGCCTCGTAAACTGAAAACCATTCTGAAAATCCTGCACATTGTGTTTCCCACTTTGGTTTCAATGTTTCAAGCTTGTCCATAAATTCTCTAGATTCTTTGGCATCTATCAGCCCCTCAAAATATGAGTCATCAACCTTGCTACCAAATATGTCACCCAACACATCCTTCACTACCCAGTCGTCAACTTTGAACTCCCTCAATTTCCTTGTAATGTTATCCCTCTTGTGCAAACTGCACAGCAAATGAATACTACTAGGAAATACTGATAAAAAAGCTGAAGACAATGCTTCTTCCCCGTCTGTCCCAACAGCGATTAAATCTTCTATATCAGGACATAACTTCTTCAACTGAGAGGCAAAATAAGAGTAGGTTGAATACTTTCTGTCTGTGTGAATCAGCACAGGACCAATGAAGATGGGATGTTTCCCAGTCTCTTTGTTCACAATCACTTGGTGCTCATATACAATGGGTGTCACATAGAAATCCCCAAGGTTAAACGTCGGGTCGACACCAAGGACATATCCATCTGCACATCCACTACGTGTACAAAATCGGCTTATGTCATAGAACTGCTGATCTGTACCAACAATGGACATGATTCCATCATCAAAACTGACATTACGTACAAACCCAGGTGCACCATGATAATGTTGTTCTAACAGATCATATATCAGATCTTTATCACAGTTTGAGCTCAAGCCTGATGTGGTTCCTTGGGTAGCCTTCATGTTGTAAACCTGTCTTAAATTGCGCCCCACCTCACTGCAGCTTGACATTGAAGAGATCCTCCAGCCTTTTCTTACGTTTCATTTATAATACCCTTGGGTGTCAGACCAGATAATTTATCCTTCATATAATCAAGAGTGTTGGACTGCGTACAAAAAAATGGTCTCTTGTTGGAAATGAAATTCCCATGAGGTGCCATTTTAATGGGAATCACTGTCCCATCAGAAAATGTATACTGGATAATAGTGAGTGGAATCTTCCGAGGTCCTGAAACATATAATAATATTTACTCCTATCTTTTGTATACTTACCTTTGATATAAAACAAAGTCCGACGAAATGATGGAGTATGCTTATGGTGATAGTACACACGAACTAGGTCATAGATATTTTCTCCACTCTCTTTAGTTAATTCTGCTCCATAAACTTCTCCAGACAACAACCTAGACACCTGGTAGCTTCTAACTGGCTTTCCCTTGTGTTCCCACACGTCTACATCATCAGCTTTTAAGTCATCCAACTTCCCAACAGCTTTATTAGCAACAACAAATGTTGCAGGCTTCACTACCCCAACTGGCTTTGATGAACAGACATCAGGGTGGCCAGGTGACAAATTAAGTAAAAGATCAAAAGCTTCAGAAGGCTGCAACAAAGTCTCAAATAAGAAACATGGCAAATTGTTGGAAGAAGAGCGAATCCTAGGTATAGAAATATAAGCAAATATTCAATGAAACAAATATTGTAATGCATAAAACATACAAAGATTTTCATAGAAATGAAAAGTTATAATGAAATCATACCCTTCCCTGCTATGAACATCAAGCCTCTCCCTTTTCTTGGGTTTTTCATTAGGAATATCATCAGCACTTTCTTCTTCTCTTTCGCTGTCAACAGTTAAGTCTATTATCTCTCCTTCCATTGCTCACGATTCAAACACGTGTTGCCATGCACACTAATTCTAATTAATGTCGAGTTCAGTACACTAAAATCCAGCCTTTCGTAGCTAATAGGTGCAATAACATGCAATAACAAGAGAGACTAACTATTATATTATCTGAAACAACTGTTGCCAGATTACCAACCATGATTATTTTACATTGGAGAGATTCGCGATGTCACGTGATGGGCGCTATTTAGAATTGCGCGTGACTAACCACTCGTGAGTTGAAGGCTTTCATGCCAAAGTGAGTGTGTGTGTGGTAGTAGTATTATAAAATGTATCCCCCAGTATAATAAATCAGCAATCATGGCTCTAAACACGATTAGTCAGTGAGCGCCCGCCCCTCTTCATTCCATTCCGTTCCGTTCCGGCTTTCATCAGTACAGTGGATCCTCACTAATCCGAACAGCTCTGTACTCAAGTTTTCAAAAGTCTGTTCAGATTAGTGAATTTGTTCGGATTATTGAAATATTAATAAATTATCCAGATACTTTTAGAACTAGAGTACACCAATATTATATAACTATATATCATACTGTAATTGTATTATTTTCTCCACATATAGTTATAATACAGTACACTGTAGTTATAATACACCATACACTGTTATATACCTGTACAAGTGTACTGTACTGTAATCCTGTACAATACAGTATAGATCTAACTACAATATTGTTCTGTAAATTTGTATTTAATCCTTATTACCTGTAAATGAGAGAGAACCATCATTGACAGTTGTGATGAAAAGATGTACGACAAAACAAATAGGCATGTGAAACCTCGGACAGCATGCGAACACAAAAAGTAGAGGACTACACTGTGGGCATGGCAAAGCAAAACAACAACAACAAAAAAGACTAATTACTGTAATTACAAAAATAAAACTGTCTAATTTGTGCACCACTCTATACAGTTTCATGCTAGAAAAATTCTCTGAGAGGCAGAGATACTGGCAGAGGCAGCAGCATCTAACCATTCCTTAATAATGTGCTTCGAAATCCTTATATCAGCTTGAACGAAGTTTAACAAACTAGATAAATTCTTGATGGAAGACACTTGAAAATGACCAAGTACCGTGATTTCAATGGTGTCATAATAGTTAGCAATATTTAGGCGATCAAATTCAGCCAACAGCTGCAGATACTCAGTTTTGCTCTGCTTCCTATTGCGAGCAGACTGGATGTGATGGATGGAGTCCAGAGGGCATGTTAGTTCCAACAGAGTGATGGAAGAACTCTGGGAATTATATATTACATTGTCTGGACGGTAGGATGTAATAAGGAGACTCATCGGAATTGTAGACTGTGGAGAATTATCAGCATGGAAATTAGGTATATCAGCAAACACTTTAACAAATGGGATGTCAGCAAATGCTTCAGAAAGTTTAGTGGCCAAAGCATGAAGAACCTGATCATGACGATAGGTATACCGCTGTTGATTTAATGCTGCAGGGAAGCTACTTAAAACATGAGCAGTTGTTGGGCGCCGTGAATCGCAAAGCAAACACTTCGCTTCACATAGGATGGACCATCTCTGTAAATTCACAGCGGTGGGTAGAGTGTCAGATGCTGCACGAAGGAATGACAATTGACCGGGGTGGAATCCCTTCAGTAGCCTGTTCCAAGTTTTACAGGAGCTCTCTAGTTCAGCGGAACTCTCAAACTTTGACTGAACAGTTAGTGACTGTAAATGATCTTTGCATTGAGCTTTGATGGGAAGTTATTAAAGTTTGTTTCATTGAACTGAATCGTTTCTTGGCTGTAATATCACGTAAACCTTGGAGTACATTAAAGTTGTGTGTATTACATTCATCCTGTTTCTGTAGCCAGATAAGCAGCTTGTCTGCACACACAGCTGCTTCTGCATGAGACACTTGGCATGGCTGTACTTGCACTTCATCATCATCATCATCATCGCTTGTGTAACTCTAATGCCTTCGCTTTCAAAATAGGGCCGCTGATAGGAATTCCATCCTCCCGTTTTTGCTTAAACCATATGAATAGAGCCTTCTCCAATTCTACATCCTTCCCACACTTCATAACTTTCGCTGGCCTTACCATCCCTATCTCTTTCATATTGCGGTTGTATTCTCTCAGTTCCGCTTCTTTACGCTTGATGTCGCAAATTGTCGAACGTCCTACGCCATACTCCTCCGACAATACGGTGTATGATTTTGTCCCTATTTCGTCTAGTATCTTCATTTTATCTACAATCGTTAGTGTCTTATGAGCGCGCTTCACCATTCTTTAAATAAAATTAATTACTGTAGCACTAAATTAAAATTACATTCGATTGTGGGTTTCGCATTAATCATGTTCGGATTATCGAGCGTTCGGATTACTGGAGTTTGGATTAGTGAGGATCCACTGTACCCCTTTTTGCTAGGAAAGGTTTTTTCACCAATTTACAACACCGTTTTTCAAGGGTCAAAGTACATGAAAGTAATTATGAGCATATTTATGATGGCAACCTGTACAAGGAACTAATGATTTCGAATGGCATACTATTATGTAAAAACAACTTTTCCTTGACATGGAATGTAGATGGTCGACCACTGTTCAAATCCTCTAAGTTTAGCTTGTGGCCTCTGTATTTCATCATTAATGAACTTCCTTATAAGCTAAGCTCCGGACACTTAAAGAAAACATGATAATTGCTGGTCTCTGGTTTGGCGAAAGCAAACCAAGCATGAATATTTATTTAAAACCAATAATTAGGAATTAATGGTATTGGAACAGCGTGGAGTTGAAGTACAGCCACTTATGTGCAGGCTATTTGTCGTACTAGCTGGAACTTGTGATTTTCCCGCCAAGTGTTTAGTGTTAAATTGCATACAGTTCAATGGCAAGAACAGCTGTAGTAAATGCTTGGAATCTGGAATTACACTTACCACAAGTGCACGTGGTCACACTCATGTTTACCCTTATAACACTCTATATTCTGATGGACATTGCCAAAATCGAGCAAAAGAGACACATTGTGCGAGCTCCAGAGAAGTGTTGAAAAAGAGTTCAATAGTAGATGGAGTTAAAGGTCCGTCATGGCTGATGAAATTAAAACACTATGACATCATTAGAGGCACTAGCATTGACTACATGCATTGTGTCTTGCTGGGTGTTATGAAGCTGCTGATGTCACTTTGGTTCAACACGACACATAATCATGAAAGATACTATGTAGGAAGGAAAGTTGGGTTGGTAGACAAACGTCTTTGTGAAGTTAACCCACCATCAATAATTACCCGGAGACCACAGGGATCAGCATTTTAAATTTTACAAAGCCTCCGAATACTGATCCTTTTTACTGTATTATTCTTTGCCCATATTGCATGATATATTACCACAGGAATACTGGAACCACTATGCATGCTTCGTAATATCTATTTATAACTTAATGCACCAGTCTTTTCTGACAAACAATTGGAATATTGTGAGAGAACAATTAAGAAGTTTTGTTGCCAGTTTGAAAACTTATGTGGAAAAAGATACATGATTGCAAATATCCACTTGCTGCTTCATCTAACTCAATGTGTTAGAGAATTAGGTCCACTATGGGCCTACTCATGTTTTCACTTTGAAAGCCAGAATGGTATTTTGAAGTCATTGGTACATGGAACGCAGCATGTGGAAAAGCAGATAATAACTTCATTTTCATACCAAAAAAATTTACCTTCAGCTGTCAAGGAACTAATACCAGAAGACAGTGTATACGTGCAGGCATTTGGTCAACTACCTTTTTTGCCACCACATTCCAGGGCACAACTGTACAAAGATATCTGATAGTGTGTATTTGCTAGGAAAGCGACAAAGTATTCCACATATACAAACTTGTAGTCCACCATCAGATTTAGATGTTGTAGCCGTTGAGGTGACTGACATTTGTAGCCCTTGTGTTTACATGTCATTCACTGATATAACTGATAAAACTTTTATTTCTGCATTAGCCAATGTATTAGAGAAAGATTGAACTTGTATAACCATATGTTGTACTATATATCAGTATAAGTCAATTAAATGAATATATTGGATTTACATGTAAATTGCTATAGTAGCAAGTTAATACCACAATTCTGCTATCAAGTGCTATTAAATTGTTTGCATGCAAGTTGACTGCATGAATTGTAAACAAGCAAGTGGTTTGCAAGCACACTACTGCTACTGTTATGCTCGCAATTTGCTATCATAGTAAACTTTTTGCTTGCATGTGAATCGTAAACAACTTGTTATCTGCTATTGACATTTTTGTAAGGGACGTTACTGAAGATTCCCAGTGACCAGACACGATATGCTACCTTGATGCTGGATGAAGTACCAAGTGTGAAATTGTTCAGGAAACATGCTCAACGATATCACTGAGTGGACATCACAGCTACCGCAAAACTATCTTCATTTCTATTCACAGAATATAAGATTTCTCCAACAACTGGAACCCACATCTCCTTATAACGTGATACTTTCAGATAATGCTGTCCATGCACTGTTGAGCTGTTAGTAGTGAAACACTTCATGCAGCATCTTGTAGCAAGATTTAATTAATTAGCACGTGCAAGTCAAGATATTTAAATAATTATTGATTGTGGTTTCTATTTTTATTGGCTAGCTGTTGAAATCCTTATTATGATGTTAGAGAGATGTTGATCATCCCTCTTAGGTAGTCACGGTATATAGCACCTTTCCTCATGCATTTCTGATTCAGTGAGTGTTGCAGTTGACCCAGTTGCAGTATCGTCAGTTCTTCCTCAAGTTGTTACTTTTGGTCCCTGTAGAAAGAAATCCAGAAAATAAGCAATAGTTAAATGTTAACTGATCATAAATTGTAAATAACAGCCATGAAGCATGCAGACTGTGTCAGGGATGCCTAGATCCCTAAAAGTTCAACAATAGCACTGGGTTGAGAAAATTTTTCTTAATTGCTTGGCCAGACGTGAATGGAATTAATTTATTATTAAGGAATCTATGGTACTTATTTTTTATATATACAGTGGAACCTCTCTTAAAGGACTCTGAATTAAGGAAACCTCTGTACTAAAGACAAAAGGTTTTGGTCCCAACAGGTCCAACTCCATACATTTCTACCTCTAAAAGAGGAAGCCTCTATATTACAACCAAAAATTTCTGGTCGTAAAGTGTCCATTATAGAGAGGTTCTGCTGTATTTTTGTAATTATATTCTTGTGTTTATTAGTTATTGTACATTGTTTTACTGGAGCTGTGATTTCAGTTTCAGTTCCCTGGGATATTAGCTATCAACAAGAAACTGTGTATTCCAGTTAGCTACAAATCAAAATAATACTAACGTATAACTGTTGTAAACAACTCTTTATGTGGTAACAATTCTGCTACAGCTTCTTCAACAGGGTTTACAATTAGGCTTCACCAATGGCGATGGGTGTGGTCACGGATGCCAGATAACATTCGACAACCAGATATTATCCAAACAATACACAAAATGTTTAAATAAGCTTCTATTTGTTTGGACGAAATTGAAGATACTGCTAGCAATGGTTGCCTAAGCACTAAGAAGTGTGTGGTAGCAAAGAAAATGGTGGAGAAGTGGGTGTCTAAAAATAATAAAAGTCTTGTCAGATGATACAATGGTTCCGGTTTGAAACAGCATCCGTTGATCGAGAGCACATGACCATGCGTCAGTCTACCATTGTTGATACAAATAACATTATTCACGTTATAACAGCATTGCCTTGTGAAATGGCGAATGGCACCAGCTATCATTGTATGATGTCTACTTTACAGAGTGCGCCATGGCCACCACACTGTCTCACTATTCACTTAATAACTTCAGTTTTGTGTACAGTAGACCTTCAAGATTTGGTAGAGGCACTTGGGAGGCATATTTTAGTAAGTCTTTGCATCGATTTTTCAAGAATCACATTCGACAGGTTGGTTAGACCATAGTGAAGAAAAAAGTATGCAACTTTCTGTTTTGTAAAAGGGAATGCATAGAGCTGTTCTACAAGGTGAGAAACCGTAAGAGCCAAGACGGCTTAGCGATAGGCTTTATCTTGGAGAGTTATTTTTAAAATCGACTTGCTATTTTTGAGTTTCATAGACACAAAATTAAAACTGGTGATTCCACAAAACATGGTATGGTAAACTATAACGCTACAAACTATTTTTAAAACCCTTTAGATGTAGACTACATTATTCACAAGTAGAGTTCTCCACCATCCTAAATTAGCTCATTAAAGCTCAATGCGTAACTATACAGTAGGTTGGCCTTTATTGAAGGTGCGGCCAATATTTGTGCTTTTACTGTCAAGGATCATGTGGCAACAGATTTAGTTTGATGATTTCCTTTCAGACTCTTATAAGTCACGAGAGTAAAACGACAAGGATAAGTATCTTCTCTGCAATGCAGCTCCTTCACTGTAAAATTTTCTAAATAAGGCTGATCATTTTCTCCCATTGCTCTTACTAGATCACTTTTACTGTTTATGATTTTAGGTCAAGGATCATTGGAGGCAATCTCAATTAGGGCTGAGCAATAGTATCGACAGTGCGATATATCGCGATAGTAAATCACTATCGTTATCGCGATAGTAGGGATATCACTATTGTGATAGTTATGATAAGCTCAGATCTGCATTAAAATGGTATTAACAACCCTTCTATACTGTTTTACAGTTGGTATTACCAGCTTTCTTACAAAGGAGTGGCCTGTAAAAGTTTTACCAAAAGTCCATATTCCATCGGCCGCTCACGCAGTTAATTAACAAATGTCCTGTGCATGCAAAATAACTTTCTATATGACTACAAATCATAGCTATACCACTAAGACTTTGTTAAGAGCAAAGTGTTTCATAAACTATTGGGATAGTATTCACTATCGCGATATTTAATGAGTAACTATCGTGATAGTAATATTTTTACTATCGCTCAGCACTAATCTATATTATAAGACTGAAAAGCCGTCCGTCTGTCTGCATTCCGTTTGATGTCAGGCATGTACTCTTGAACCGCTGCGCGTTTCGAAGCGTCTTTGTGTCTAAATAAGCGCTCATTATCCAGCTCTACAATGACGGTTTCGAAAAGTTCGTGCAAGCTATCGTTTGTCCGTTACCGCTCTTTAAACGCGAAGGTGTAGAAGAAAAATGGCTTAAATTCTTTCTATAAACCGCAAGTAGACACCTATCTCAGTCCATTTGTACAGGTCTTTATAAGACAAAAATAAAGGTGTAGCCTCAGGTGTAGGGCAGGTAGGTGAATGGGTTAGACAGCCGCCTTACGTGTAGAAGTTGTGGGTTCAATTCCAGTTGGTGATAACTTTTTTTTTTTTCGATTTGGGCACCTTTTCAGTACACTTTTTTTTCGATTTGGTCACCTTTTCAGTACACTTTTTTTTTCGTTCAGGTACCTTTTCAGTGCACCTTTTAGTCACTCTGGGTACCTTTTGAAACTTCAATGTGTACCGTGAGTTCGAATCCTGTACTGTATATGACTGTAAACACATGATCATACACGTTACATTTGCCGAGACTGTACACACGTGATATTGCAAATTCAAATTTCATTTGATGTGCTGTGTAAGCATGCCGCCTAAGCGAAAACGATCGTCTACCTCTTGTGCGTCTCAAGCAAAGAGACACAAGCAGAACCAAAGATTAGATCCAGCGAAGAGACAGGAAGAAGCAGAACGACAAAGACTGCGCCGCCAGGAGGCTTCAACTCGAGCTACCACCTCGACCAGTGCCAGGTGTGAAGTCTACTCACAACATAGACGAAGACAACGTGACGCAGAAGCCCATCGTGTGGCCCGCCAGGACGAAGAAAGAAGATCACAGGAACGGATCCGCGATGCATCTGCCCGTCGACTGGCGCGTGAGGACCCAGCTACAAGGAGGGAGGAGCAACAACAAAATACAGCTGCTCATCAAGAATCTCGGGCTGATCCACGCTACAGAGCTCAGGAGCAGCAGGCTAACACCACACGCAGACAACAGGTACGTGCAAGCACACACCCAAGCTTTAGGGGGTTTAACTATCAGCCACACAACTTCTTCAACACTACAGATGTAGGCGCACTTAGTGTAGAATGCACACACTGTGGCGCATTAAAATTTCCCGAGGAGACGGAATCCCTTTGTTGCTTGAAGGGAAATGTCCAGTTAGAGGCATTTCCACAGCCTCAGTCATTCTTAAGACACCTGTATGAAGGTACGGACTCGGCAGGTAGACATTTTCTACATACCATACGTAAGTACAATAGTGCATTTCAAATGACAAGCTTCGGCTGTAACGAGATAACTATGGCTGGCTTCAATCCTTCTTTTAGAGTACAGGGTCAGGTCTATCATCGTATAGGTAGTTTAGTTCCATCAGCAGGTGAGTCTCCTAAATTTTCCCAAATTTATTTTATTGACAATCAGCAAACTGAATTAGCTACTAGGTGTGGAATAGTTGATGGGTTAAGGCTTGACATAGTTAGGGGCATTAATGAGCTTTTGCATGACAATAATCACTATGTTCAGCTTATTAAAGTAGCTAAAGAAATATTTGAGCAGCATGATGAGCCAGCGAATGTTAGGGTAGTGATTAACGAGAACAAACGGCCCGTAGGAGAGCATGCTAGGAGGTATAATAGCCCGATGTGTGACGAGGTAGGAGTGCTAATGCCTAATGATAATGTAAATAATAGGGACATAGTTTTGCACTATAGGGATGGGTCTTTGCAGCGCATTTCTGAACTTCATAGGGGATATGATCCTTTGCAGTATCCTTTACTCTTTTCCTATGGCACTGATGGATGGCACATCAACCTGAAATTGGCTAATGGTAGGAAATTAACAGCCATGGTGTATTACCGCTACCACATCATGGTTAGGCAGCAAGTGCCTGTAATGCTTAAGGCTAAATGGCTTTTCCAGCAATTCCTGGTTGACACCTACTGTAAGATTGAAACTGAGCGCTTACAGTTTCTCAGGCGTGAACAGAAGTCACTACGTGCTGATTGCTACCAAGATTTGCGGGATGCAATGGTAGATGGGGATGGTGACCCCAGGAATGTTGGTCGTAGGGTCATTCTACCATCATCATTCACTGGTGGACCACGCTACATGCATGAGCGTCAGCAGGACGCAATGACTTACGTTAGGAAGTATGGCCACCCCGATCTCTTCATCACCATGACCACCAATCCTAATTGGCCGGAGATTAGGAACAATCTACTACCAGGTCAGGAGCCTCTGGACCGTCCAGACTTAGTGGCACGTGTGTTTAGGCTTAAGGTGAAGAAATTGTTAGAGATGTTCACAAAGGAGATGATTTTTGGGAAACCACGGGCAAGGCTCTACTCAATAAAATGGCAAAAGCGCGGTTTGCCACATTGTCATTTGCTGTTGTGGCTTATTCCGGAGCACAAGATTACTCCAGATACGATTGATGATGTCATCTGTGCTGAGATCCCTGATCCAACGGTTGATCCTGAGCTGCATCAGATCGTGACTTGCAACATGGTACACGGGCCCTGTGGGAGCATCAACCCTGACTCCCCTTGCATGGAAGATGGTCGCTGCAGTAAGAGCTACCCAAAGCAGTTCAAGGCTGATACCCAACTAGGTGCAGACAGTTACCCACTGTACAGGAGGAGGAGCCCTGAGGATGGTGGACAGGTGGCTACCATTAACATGAGGGTGATGGGGTCTCGCATTACTCAGGAGATTGACAATAGGTGGATTGTGCCTTACAACAAACTTCTGCTTCGTTCTTTAAACTGTCACTGTAATGTCGAGCTTTGCATGTCCATCAAATCCATCAAGTATGTACTGAAGTACATACACAAGGGTTGTGATCAGGCAACCTTTGCTCTGAGGTCTCATCAGGTGGATGAGATCTCGGACTTCCAGAATGCACGCTACATCAGCAGCAGCGAGGCTGCCTGGAGGATACTGGAGTTCCCCATACATGAAAGGTTTCCTCCTGTGGAACAGCTTGCTGTTCACTTGGAGAATGGCCAGCGAGTGTACTTCACTGAAGATACAGCAAGAGAACAGGTTTCTGGCGACCCTCCAAAGACTACGTTGACAGAGTTCTTTGTTCTCTGTCAATCTGATGATTTCGCCAGGACTCTGTTGTATCAAGAAGTGCCTCAGTACTACACGTGGAGTAGGAAGACTTGGAACAGGAGAAAACAGGGAAAGGATGTCGCTGGCCATCCTGGAGTTAAGGAGGCTCAGGTTATAGGCAGAGTCTACACCATCAGTCCACGTCAGGGAGAATGCTTCTACCTTCGATTGCTGCTTCATCATGTTAGGGGACCTCAGTCTTTTGCTGACTTGAGAACTGTTGAAGGTGACCTCTGTAGTTCCTTTAGGGATGCATGCTTGAGGTTAGGTCTTCTTGAGGATGATAATCAGTACCACTTGGCTATGGATGAGGCATCAGTAAGCAACTCACCTGCAAGTCTTCGCACCCTGTTTGCAGTGATCCTTACTTGGTGTGAACCATCCAACCCTCTGGAGATTTACGAGAATCACAAGGAAGACATGGCAGAGGACTTCTTGCACCAGCAACGTACTCAACATCAGGATGAAGACTTGGAGTTCAATGATGACATCTTCAATGTGGCTCTCAATGACTTGCAGGAAAAAGTTATTTCCATGGGAGGTAGGGAACTGTCTGAGTATGGGCTCCCCCATCCTCAGACAGTGGATAGCGATAGGTTTGCACGCGTGTACCGTAGGGAGATTGACTATAATCATGAAGAGCAACAAGCGTACATAAATTGTAATGTTCCTTTGCTTACTGCTGACCAGCGAGATGTCTATGACACCTTTTGCTCCATGATAGATAGGGACGAGGGAGGCATGTTATTCTTGGATGCTCCTGGTGGAACTGGCAAAACTTTCTTGATCAATCTTATTCTAGCTAAACTTAGGTCTGTACAGTAGGGGCCATAAAAAAGTTTGCATTTCGTTTGTGAACACCATCATTAAACGATACATTTCATCCTTCTTCACATGAAACGATACCATGCACGGCGACGAAAACTGTACTGTACGAATCGTTATGCATGCAGAACACACTAAGCTATCGTTACAATGCATTACATCATCATCATGCGTATAACAAATCGTTATTATACATTGCGCAATCGTTAAATCGTTCGCGGTGCATGAAATATGGGCGCTAGCGGGAAGGCGGGGTTATTCTTTTACAGAGAAGAAAGTTGGAATGGCTGTTCCTGTAAGCGTGCGAAGGGCCTTCGCTATCGTCTGCAAGGAAACGCGTAAGTTATTGAATGTTGCGTAATGTTTAGTGGTTTGTACAGTGCGGTTTCCTTTGAAGCCCACAAACGTAATTAACAGGTGGTAAGCCAATTTGTAAGTTTACCTAATGGGTGTGAATTGTTAATTACTCTATGAAATTCATTTGTTACAGAAGCTCACAGTCATGCCTTAGTGTACTGGCCTAATGAAGGCAGTGTTTCCACTGTGGAGCGTGCTTCCATTGACGAGACCACCATGGAGGTGGGGAAACAATGTACAGTACAGCATAAATATAATGGGATGGTTGCTGCTCAAGGTAACACATTATACACACACTTTAAAAATCATTCAAAACATATTACAGGAACCAAATCCGATATGGAGAAGCTGGAAGATAATTTCGTGAACAAGACATGGTCACCATCTTTTTTAAACACAAACGAACCACCTAAAAAGAAGAAAAGAAAGAACATTTTAAACACAAATGAAACACCTAAAAAGAAGAAAAGAAAGAACAAGAGTAAAACAGAAGATAAACAGGACAAACAGGCAAAGGACAAACCAACAAAAGAAAAGAAGAAGAAAGAAAAGGGTACAAAATTCAACATATAGTACTGTGGTGTAAGATATTTTATTTCAGGTAGAATCTTGGAAGTGTCAGACATACCTGTTGATATCATTTTTGCTCATCCTAGTGGTGAGAGCATCTCTGGTGCTGGAGTATCACCAACTGTACCTCTCACTGTCTCTAGTAGCTCAGCACCTCCTGGTGGTGGAATGATGTTCGGTGCTGGAGTATCACCAACTGTACCTCTCACTGTCTCTAGTAGCTCAGCACCTCCTGGTGGTGGAATGATGTTTGGTGCTGGAGTATCACCAACTGTACCTCTCACTGTCTCTAGTAGCTCAGCACCTCCTGGTGGTGGAATGATGTTTGGTGCTGGAGTATCACCAACTGTACCTCTCACTGTCTCTAGTAGCTCAGCACCTAGTGGTGGAATGATGCTTGGTGCTGGAGTATCACCAACTGTACCTCTCACTGTCTCTAGTAGCTCAGCACCTCCTGGTGGTGGAATGATGTTTGGTGCTGGAGTATCACCAACTGTACCTCTCACTGTCTCTAGTAGCTCAGCACCTCCTGGTGGTGGAATGATGTTTGGTGCTGGAGTATCACCAACTGTACCTCTCACTGTCTCTAGTAGCTCAGCACCTAGTGGTGGAATGATGCTTGGTGCTGGAGTATCACCAACTGTACCTCTCACTGTCTCTAGTAGCTCAGCACTTCCTGGTGGTGGAATGATGTTTGGTGCTGGAGTATCACCAACTGTACCTCTCACTGTCTCTAGTAGCTCAGCACCTCCTGGTGGTGGAATGATGTTTGGTGCTGGAGTATCACCAACTGTACCTCTCACTGTCTCTAGTAGCTCAGCACCTCCTGGTGGTGGAATGATGTTTGGTGCTGGAGTATCACCAACTGTACCTCTCACTGTCTCTAGTAGCTCAGCACCTAGTGGTGGAATGATGCTTGGTGCTGGAGTATCACCAACTGTACCTCTCACTGTCTCTAGTAGCTCAGCACTTCCTGGTGGTGGAATGATGTTTGGTGCTGGAGTATCACCAACTGTACCTCTCACTGTCTCTAGTAGCTCAGCACCTCCTGGTGGTGGAATGATGTTTGGTGCTGGAGTATCACCAACTGTACCTCTCACTGTCTCTAGTAGCTCAGCACCTCCTAGTGGTGGAATGATGTTCGGTGCTGGAGTATCACCAACTGTACCTCTCACTGTCTCAGCTCTTCCTAATAGCTCAGCACCTCCTAGTGGTGGAATGATGTTCGGTGCTGGAGTATCACCAACTGTACCTCTCACTGTCTCAGCTCTTCCTAATAGCTCAGCACCTCCTAGTGGTGGAATGATGTTCGGTGCTGGAGTATCACCAACTGTACCTCCCACTGTTTCATCACCTACTAGTAGTGGAACAGTATTGAATGCTGGAATAATACCAACTGTACCTTCACTATTTAGTAACATCTCAACTGAAGATGCGAATACTGCGCTGGACATGTTTGTCGAAATGGATCAATTTTTAGAAGACCACACTGGTTTGATGGATGAATCTGCAGACAAGAAGAAAGGTAAAATATAAACAAGAAGTTTTGTTATGTTTTGCATGATCCTTTAGATATGCAACAACAGTTTGAAGATATATTGGCTACTATTCAAGCAATTCTCCGAAATCAAAATGACCTGATGTTACGAATTGAAGCATTAGAAAAGTATATTAAAGGTAATTTATGCATTGGATTACAACTTGCTTCCTGCAGTCTACAGTCTATCTAAACTTTGTAGTGCTTTTAACCACATATGTATTGCAAGTCTATGGCAAACTTGTACTGCAGAAACTAATGTAAAAATGTAGCTGTTTAACATGTTATCTTACTTTAACAACTGTCCAAGGTTCATATCAGCCACCCACATTTTCTTTCCGCCATAGGTAACAACTCCAAGAACAACCAATCTTCTCTGATGGTATGCCCAAATGATCATCATGAAGAGACACCTACAACACGAAATACCAATGGTCTCCAGCCATCATCACAACCAGCATGCATACCAATCGTGCCAAAGTTTGAACACCTACCTTCAAAGGAGATTGATACGACAGGATTAATAGACCCACATATTATTATTGCCAAGTATCCACAATTCCACAATGAGAAACGGGCTAGGACACTGGCACGGAAACTGGCGGAGAGATCATATTTTGGCGACCGGGTTCTTCAGCAATGCACAGTGGCTGGCTCACGTAGTCAACCAGGTCTTCCTCTCAAGGAACTCGATGATTTGAAGGCAAAAATTTTCTCCCTTTTTCCAGACAAGTGGGGAAATCCACTCTCCTTTGAACAGATCTGGAAAACATGCACTGTGTCTATTGGGGAAGTGTGTAAGGGCCTCAGAATAAAGGAAAAGAAGTGATAGCATACGTATTATTGTATTGGCTTTTATCTATTTACTGTCACACGTGTATATCTATTTAATGCCACGCATGTATCTATTTTAATGCTACCCATAAAATGTTTAATTATACTGTACTTACCTTTCGTGATGACGATTAAAGAGATACAATTTAGCTGCTCAGATAAAACAACGGAGTTCCTATAGTTCATTTAAAAGCGTGACCTTTTTCCGTGATGACACACGTGATTGCAAAAATTCTGCTGACAGGAAGCACGTGACTTAATTAACTTACCCAAACTGCTGACAGATTAGCACGTGATTTAATTACTTGTTAACAGCTGGCCTCACAGTTTGTACGTGCGAAAGTGTAGAATGGAGATATTTGTATCACTGAAGAAGTCGCACTTGTATCTTTTCAGAGTTACCGTTGTAAGGTTAGTGATTATAATACAAGAATACAACAAGTTTAGTATACAATAGATACAACACAATGTTTAATAACCAGTAGCAGCACCGTTACATTCAATTACTTTAGGTAAAACTTTTTTAAGGTGATTAATATATTTGTTACATTTGGCTACAGTAACAGTTTCCCAAAATTGCTTTATTCCCTGAATCAGTTCTTGTTTTGTTGTAGGCTTGACAACTCGGCGATTATACTCCTTGAGCTCGTGCCACAGATTTTCAATGGGATTACAATCTGGCGATTCTGCTGGAGTCCTCCACCATTCAACGTGTTTCTCAGTGAGGTAGTTTTGAGCTTCGTTGGAGGTGTGTTTAGGATCATTATCAGCCATAAAGCGATGGCCATCGGGATAGACAGCTGAGAGAAACGGCAGTAGCGTCTTCTCCAAAACTTGAATATACAGTGGTGCGTCCATGATTCCTTCGAAAATACAGATTGCTGTTCGACCGCGTCTGCTGATTCCAGCCCAGACATGGACTTTAACTGGATGTTTAGCTCTGTATAAAATAACGTACACATTTTGTAATAGTTGAATTGATGAATATATCATTACCTGGGTTTTAATCTCGGTGGCTCTCCTTGCTTTCTGCAGCAAAATCGCTTGTGGCTTTCCAACTGGACAGAACATTCGTCTGTCCAGACCACATTATCGAAGTTATCGTGAAGATGTTGGCGAGTCCAATCCAGTCGCTTCACTTTGTTAGCATTTCTTATCAATTGACAGTATGCACTGCCTCTGAAAGTCCAACCTAATTGGGATCGACAGCGGAGAACGGTTCTCCTGCTGATGTTAAAGCCATAGGACAGAAGCAGGGAGCAAAGTTGGTACGCAGTTGTTTCGTCGTCCTCTCTCATCCTTGCTTCAACTATTTGTTGCATCTGTACTGTGATTGAGGGTGGTCTTCCTGAGCCCGGCTTTCGTGAAAGAGATCCACTTTCCACAAATGTTGCGATAAACTTAGCCACACCCACTCGCGATGCGGTTATGTCTTCTTCGCCGAGTAGCTTGACGATAGTCGGTGGCTTATGCCCAAGCTGATGAAAATGAAGGATTCTCCGCTTCTCGTACGAGCTGTAAACCATTTTGTTAGTTGGCTACGCTTGCACAATATTTGAGACGCCTCGCAATATTTATACTAAATCGTTAGAATGATTACTTACTGTAGCATAATCGTCGCTACATCATTACAACGATTCAAATCGTTGAACCTGATAACGATACTGTAGCTGTAATGCCGTTTTAACGAACCCTTGCAAAATCATTTAACGATATTATACAATCATTTATTAATCGTTTTCCACAAACGAAATGCAAACTTTTTTATGGCCCCTACTGTAGGTAATATAGCATTAGCTACTGCTTCTAGCGGAATAGCTGCTACTCTCTTGACTGGAGGACGTACCTTGCATAGCACCTTTAAGATCCCTTTGGACTTGCATGCATCGGACATCCCCATGTGCAACATCAAGAAGGGAACTGCACTCTGCAGGGTGATCATAGAGGCTAAAGCCATAGTAGTCGACGAAGCCCCCATGACCAACAGGGGTGCCTTTGAAGCTTTGGACCGTACCCTGAGGGACCTGACAGGGAGTGATCATCCAATGGGAGGCAAGTGCGTACTACTGTGTGGTGACTTCAGGCAGATTCTACCTGTCATTCAAGGTGGCACCAGAGGTAACATTGTTGATGCTTGCCTCAAGCGATCTCATCTGTGGGACAGTGTGGTAGTTAAACAACTACACAGTAACATGAGAGTGCACCTGTGTGGGGATGTGGCAGCTGAACAATTTGCTGAAGAACTATTGGCCATTGGAGATGGGAAGTTCCCTATTGACACTCCACCTGATGTTGTCCAGCTACCTGACATCATGGGAACCTTTGTGAATAACATGGAGGAATTGGTTTCCAGGGTGTATCCAGATTTGCTCACTAACTTTAGGAACTTGGCTTGGCTTTCTGAGCGCTGCATTCTTGCTCCTCTTAACAAGACCACTCATTCCATCAACATGACTCTGGTGGAGCAGTTACCTGGTGACTGTTGTGAGTACAGGTCCTTGGACACCATACCTGATGAATCTCAGGCTGTTCACTTTCCAACAGAATTCTTGAACTCTTTAGAGGTATCTGGACTACCTCAGCATCTTCTCCTACTTAAAGTAGGTGCTCCTATTATTATTCTACGCTCTCTAGATCCTCCAAGGGTTACTAATGGCACTAGGAGTGTAGTTACTAAACTCTCGGCTAACACAGTAGAGGCTAAGATTTCTCATGGTAGATATGCAGGACACGATATTATAATACCACGCGTTCCTCTCATTCCAAGTAACTCGGTTTTGCCTTTTGAATTTAGACGGCTTCAATTTCCAATTGCGCTTTGCTTTGCTATGACCATTAACAAAAGCCAGGGCCAAACTTTTAAGGCTGTAGGATTAGACTTGACAGACGAAAGCTTCACACACGGCATGCTTTATGTCGCACTATCTAGGATAGGTTCAGCAGATAGATTGACACTTTTAGTTAGAGGGGATTGCAAAACACGTAATGTAGTCTATAGTGAGGTTTTTAGATAGGCAAACACACGCACTTTACTTAGGTTTGTCTGCTGCTACTGCTGCTTTGTGGTATTGTGAATCAGCACCTGTAGATGGTGGTAAGGAAGGTATTATGGTAAACAATGTATCAGGTGATTGCTTTGTATATTTATGTATGTGTAAAACTATTTATCTTTTCTATTCTTTTGTCTGTATGCATATCCTGGATGGTTTGCTCCTGATTACTGGAGGAGGGATGACTGCAGCTACAGTGAAATGATAGCGGTCCCGTGGCAGACTGTTCTTCACAACATGGGGCATGTTATGCAAATGGGAGCTATTTATGGACTTACAGCATTGATTTGAACTCTTTTCTACACATGCATAAACAGCAGAGTGGAGCATTTTTTGGTTTTTCCTGTACAGCAAAGAAATAAAGAAAAGGCTGGCAGGTTTTTCCCATGAGTTGTCTTGGGCTGGATGACTCAAAATTTTTTGTTTATATTTATTATTATTTCTTGCTAGCCCCCACTGTTACATTTTGTAAAGCGGTTATATTTTGTCATAACAGAATCATTGTAGTGCAGAGTACAGTAATTCATGGTGTCTTTGGATGATAGAATTCGAGCGATGCAATGAATATCTGAAGTCACAAAATATTCCAATACTATAAGTGCATACCTCTAACAATATCATTAACCCCAGCCCCTGTTAATTATGAAATGATTAATAATGCCTCAATCAATTTATATTAGAATATTATGTATCAATCAACTAGCTATTAATCAGTAGCTAAACATGTTAATCAGTCACTTGTGGTAAACATAGTAAATGACACCATTGCTGAACTTCATGTCAAAAGGATCCACCTTGATCAGTGCCTTCTTAGTGATCTTCTCCATTGGCAATTCAGCAATTTTCATTACTATGTCATCAAAAGCACTCAGACAAAGTCTATCATTTTCGCCCTTGATCCTCAGTTGAGCAAAGATAGCTTTAATGATATGAATTAATATTATATGGGATTGGGTTTATCAAGCACCGTTATTATCTTTGCTACCTGGCATTCAAGCACACATCAGGAGAACATTGTAGCTGCTAATTGATAACTATAGAGTTAAAGGGAAGTATTGTGCACATTCCTGTCAAAACCACAAACAAATGTGGTTATCCAACTCAGCTGCAGGCCTCAGTGACAGCATGCTATTCGATGTCATGAAATAGTACATTTAACCTCAAACTTATTGAATTATTAATAGTGATTTTCAAGCACATCATTAGTACAGCGTTAACAAGTCAATAAAGTATTTAATCACATATGCAGTTGCATGCTACAAAAGCTACACTCTGGTGACTGATTGGATCACTCCATGCTGGTGAGTTGCACTGAAAGGTGTAGCTTTTAAAAGTGCAAGTGGACTGGAAACTTCTTCTCCAGCTATTTCCTGTAAGCTTCTTCCAAATGCTTTTAGGGTAACAACACTGCTGGAACTTTCAGATCTAATCATCATTTGTGCAGTCGCTTCTGTTTTGCATTCATCCGTGCATTGCAGCATACCACATCTGCTACAAGTATCAAATTCTCCTTCAATTCCATGTGGCAGTTTGCTGCGGCAGTTCAGACAAGCTTTGTACACTTCAAATAATTGTACACCAAGTACTTTTGCTTCATCAGTGGTATGCACCTTCTCTTGCTCTCTTATATTTACTGCATCAATGTCATCTATTTCATCTATTTTGCTCTTAGACACAGACAACTGCGTCTCACCACGGAATTCCTTGACAATGACCTTTTCAAATTTGTAGCATTTGGATGAAGACAGCATATTTACATCATCTCCCCACAAGACAATTCTAGCTGTACCAGATCTATCTGCAATCGTAACACTCTGTAGCTTTATTCCATTTGCTGTTTCAACAACATTATCTACTTCAATCACCTTGCCTTCACAAGTAACCTTTGTGTATTCTGGAATATCAGATAGATCGCTTAATGCAGTGTTACAATCATCATCAATTTTCTGTACATCATACTTTCGAGGAGATTTCTCTATTGTAGTTTTCTTGCTCACTAACACCTATAACATGCAAAAAATTTAACTAAACTGTATTAAATTCTACTAAACATTTACCTCATATTCATTGCCATGGCGAGCTTTCTTGACTTCACAATTTCCCAAGACAACCGCTTTTCCAGTTTCTTCAAATAACCGTTTTCGGACTGAGCTGTCAAACCCATACAATCTTATTTTCTTTTGCTCATCGCTTATCTCGCCATCAAAATATGATGCACTCTTGCCTCTCTTCATAGATGAAATATCTCCCAACACGCCACCTATGCGTGCATCTATTGATGCACCTTTGATACCACTAACATCCATTTCTTCCGTGTTCAGATTCATTTCAAGTTACAAAACTCAAGTGAGTGAAAAGTATTTATTTGCAGCTTATTTATACTATCCAACTAGCTATGCTGGAGACCTATTGGAATTTACTGGAATAATCCTCTTTGTAAACATGTTTTGGAGATACGCAGCTCACACTATTTAATTAATCTGCTTGGACAAAAGGGGTACACATGCTATGAATATTTTCACTGTTCTCCATTGTGCAAGTGTTTATTTGTCTGGGTTCTCCAAAAATAGTTTATGCATAGTACAAATATATACTATCCAACTAGCTATGCTGGAGACCTATTGGAATTTACTGGAATAGGCCTCTTTGTAAACATGTTTTGGAGATACACAGCTCACACTATTTAATTTATCTGCTTCAACAAAAGGGGTACACGTGCTATGGATATTTAAGTACTCTCCATTGTGCAAGTGTTTATTTGTCTGGGTTCTCCAAAAATAGTTTATGCATAGTACAAATATCATTCCCAGCAACTTTATTTTGCACTACCGATGCACAATTTTATGATTGATGCTCCAAAATGTTGCAATGCATTATGACTGAATATATAGCTGCATTGTGTTTAGTTCTACATTATAATAGATGGTGATTTGCTCCGTAAATTTCAATGACCCAGAAAGGCAATCATAATATGCTGTCTTTGTAATTATTTTATACTATTACATTAATTTTTTTATTATAATACCTGCACGTAGGGCAGGTAACAATGCTAGTCTCAATATATTGGCAGAATTTTCTTTATCATGTAAAATACTTGCCTTCTGTAGCACTTATGAGCTCTTCCTAGTTACTTGCTTACCATCTCTGGTCGTAAGTACATCATCACCCATGCTACTTTCTTAGATGTTCAAGCTTTCTGTGTACATCTTCTTCCTGGCTTCTTCTGCCAGCTTAACATTGTGTTAACTTAATCAGCTTCATCATTTTAGCCATCACACCATAAAATTTAGTTAATTACCAAAATAATTTGTAAATCTAGTTTGGTGCCATGTACAAAACAAATATCAGCATTTTCTTGGCAGATCACATCTTTCAATTAGCCTTCTATAGTTTTCTGAAGCTCTTCATAAGGGTTAACAAGATTTGTGTTTTACCTCTTTCTAAAAACTTTGGTCAACTTTCTTCCCTCTACTTGTATCTTAATTTTGTTGATGAACTGCAATGACAATAATGGACTAGCATTGGGCAGTGACAATTGTGCCGTGGACAGGCTGATGAAATACATCTGATGTCTGCATGGTGTGGATGGGGTTACAAATCTGTGTCTATTCGTCCCATTTTTAACAGCAGCTGCATTTTCAGCCTACAGAACAGGTGTGTTAAATTGTGACCATTCCATAAATCACAATCTGAATATCGTCATCGCTAATTTTGTAGCAGATTTCAAGCAAAAATGTTTGATTAAGTGCACTTACCTGTATCACTCTGTGACATATAGTGATGTATTCTATGATGATGTATGACTGATTATGTAATAATTGATGATGTTACTATACTGATGATTGTAATATATTATGTGTTTAACATTATTATGATGTATCAGTTGTGATTGTAACATGGTGTCAGAAGTGGGATTGAACATTTTTGTTAGAATAGATGACAGAGTTTTTTGTGGACCCTCTACTGCTTTTGTCAGCTTCCCAACGGTTGAACTGAGCTCCACTAAAGACTTCTCTTCAGTGCTTTCAATTTTTAATTCCTTCTTTAGCTCACGAATATCTAATTCCTCTTTACCACCAATGTAATGATGCACAGAACGGTCACAGTCACAATCACTTGAACTCATAGCCACTGGTACCACAATTTCTTTGTTAACTGCTCCAATAGAATCTCTCATATGCTGTAATTCAGTATCATCTTCACTGTATTCTATGACTGATGATGTACTGTAACTATACTGTATGATTGTAATGTATGTGTTTAACATTGTTATGATGAATCAGTCGTGATCGTAACAACTCAACCTCGAAACTTCTGTAAATGTAGCTCCTGTCTATGATAGTCTGCTGTCTTAGGGTTTTTGATGTGCACTTTTGGCAGAAATCACCAAATTTTGCACAAATGACCATTTATAGGTACTAACCAAATTCTGATATAGGACACGCCCCTTGTGTTTAATTAACATGCATTTTGCATAATACCACCGTTTTGATACTTAATTTGTTTTCACTATTGTAATAGAACTTGTTCTGTAGCTTTCATACAGTAATGGTAAATATTTTGAAGGTCATATGATAATCTATAACTGTAAATGGACACAAAGTTAATTAGTAGATGATGTAGTTTCCTGCGGCTGCCCATAACATGTTCCTCCACATTTACAAAGGCAAAGCAAAGCCAAGCCTTTCAGGTGCCATGCTAGCACGGTCAAGCCTTCCCAGTGACCAGCACTGGGACATCTGCGCGCTACTTAGAAGTTAGCTCTGGAATCCTTCTGTATCAGTATAACCTGCAGGAGGCTGTACCATGTCCCCCTGGCAACACAAACACAACTAGGCTTGAGTACATTATGCTTTTTAAAATGCATATGCCTATTGTTCTTTCTGGCAATTCTTCACCTATTATTCCCAACTATTCCTGGAGTAATTCATGGAATTGTAAAAGTCAAATGGATACCACTTGCAAGCATAAAAACTATACCTAAAGATCAAGATACTCTAATAGAGCAGTCACAACTAAACTTGTCTGACTGTTCTATTAGGGTAAGTGAATGCTCTATTAGAGTATCTCAATCTCGTTGCCCAATTTTGTGCTAGCAATGATTGCAGATGTTCCTTTATGAATTTTTACTACACGAAAAGTGTGTGAATTCTAATTAATTGTTCTAGAAGATCATCCTATTTCAGAATTATTCTTGATTCTTTTTACCACTGATTATTCCAAAAGTTATTCCAGCATAATGTATGCATGCCTAAATACAACACATACAGACACACACACATACATACACATACACATACATACCATAGTGCAACTAGCTTCCTCTTCACTGCTACCATAGTTCGCTTCTTCACTGCTACTGCTGCTTATTATCACTTTGTTGGTAGTGCTAAAGAAACACAACACAACCATGCATGCAATTCTAATATTCTATCAATCAGCATACATCTCATCTGATGCGGGAGCCATCTTTATTAACATGTTTTCTGTTCATTTCTGATTCATTAGGAGCACTCACATTAAAATTTATAGTTCCAAAAAGAAGATGTAATGTGATAGGTAGCAGCATCAAATTATAATTATAAACCCCTTGGGTGAAGTTATCATCTTGGGAGGAGCATCAAATCAAAAAACACTTGTAGTAGAGTTTGGAATGTTGCTGGATAGGCTGTAGAGGAAGAATTATTGCCTTATAAAGAGTTGTTTACTACTGATGTACTTGAACAAGTTCCTGTAGCAGCTGCTACACCATGTTTTCATGTTTTCTCGAGCTGCCATTCTTGTTATGGATAAATTTAACTGTAAAGCGATGAATTCTATTGCAAACGGACAAATTCAATTGCAAATGGGACTAATTCAATTGCAAAAACCTAATTCTTAATTTATTGTATTAATTTTGTTTACTTTTTGTAACAATTATTATGACTGTGATCTGTGCATACTACGTCAAAAGAAATGATGGTGCCAAAGGTAATATTTTTGACTAAACGTGTGCCCCAAATATCAATTACTGATTCAAAAGTGAAGTTGCCACTATGTTCAGCCCATTTCATACTGTAGCTTTACAAACAAGTAACACTGGAAGAAGCACCTCTGCAATCAATCTAGTCACCATGGAAAATACAGACAATTCTTATTTACAAATGTAGGAAAGCCATCGAGCCACCAAGATTTGACACCTAGAGATGTCAGCAAAATGAAATGGGACACAAAAGAGGACTAAGGTAAGTTCATGATGTCAAAAGGCGCCTGTCAGGTTGAAGCATTAAACTTCAGATGATATCACTTATCCCCTAAATATGAATAGTTTGGTTCCATGTACAAAATTATTTTCTTGGCAGATCACATCTATTAGCCTTCTATGGTTTTCTGAAGCTGTTCATAAGAGTTCACAAGATTTGTGTTATGCTAATTAGGGATACGGTCTGTTACAGCATAGTTGATACTGATTTCAATGTCAACTTATAGTTCTAGTTTTTTTATAACGAATACACCTGGTAAGCACAAGTGTGTATCAGCCGGTATACTAGTAACACTTATAAACTGATGCAAATATATCAGCAGACCAGATAGTGAATAGAAAATTGAAGTCCATTGAGCAAGAAATTTATCAATACAAATATTGTATCTACCCAAATTTTACTACACTGTAAAATTTTGGGTGTCATGGCAATACCAAAAAGGGGTGTCCAGTTGCATGTTTAAATACAACCCCCCATGGGTGTTACAAAGGTGCTTCTGCAACACTCTATCAGGTGTTGTACAACACCATCATTAGTGTTACCACAACACCAACCCTCCAGTAAAAGCGTATCTGCAGCACTGTAAAGGTGTATCTGCAGCACTCCATCAGGTGTAACATAGCACTTGAAATCCCCTAAGGGTGTTGTAAAGGTGTATCAGCAGCACTTGAAATCCCTTAAGGGTGTTGTAAAGGTGTATCTGCAGCGCTCAATTAGGTGTTACATAGCACTTGAAATCCCCTAAGGGTGTTGTAAAGGTGTATCAGCAGCACTCTATTAGGTGTTACATAGCACTTGAAATCCCCTAAGGGTGTTGTAAAGGTGTATCTGCAGCACTCTATCAGGTGTAACATAGCACTTGAAATCCTCTAAGGGTGTTGTAAAGGTGTATCTGCAGCACTCAATTAGGTGTTACATAGCACTTGAAATCCCCTAAAGGTGTTGTAAAGGTGTATCTGCAGCACTCTATTAGGTGTTACATTGCACTTTAAAGGTGTTGTAAAGGTGATCTGGAGCACCATGATCAGGAATCATGCATGCATGAATGCATGCAGACACTTTAAATGCTGTTCTTATGCACAAAAGAACAGATATCAATTAAGATTAAGTAATTCTGTCCACTTTTTCAAGTAAATGTTAATAGTTAATTGGTTTCTTCATCAGCACATCTGTATATCCTATGTGTGAAAACAGGCATGTTAGCATTTATTTTGAACAACAACCTGCAATCACACATGCACTTATATACAAAATATTCTTATAAAGTAGTCACAAGTTGTTGATTGCTCTAATAGAGTAGTTACTTGACTGCTCTATTAGAGTATTTAATCCAAACCAGCCAAGCTGTGAAAAAAGAAGCATGGCCTTCCCAAATAGGCTTGTATGAGAAAGATGTGATATCAATGGTGGCGGCCAAGAAATGGCTGTAGCAATAATAATGCCAATCAATACACAATTGGCATTAATATCACTGCAGCCATTTCTTGGCCGCCAACTTTCTTTTCCATGCTATAGCCATTTTTGGAAGGCCGCGTTCTTTATCACAGCTGTAGATATCATTTCTTTTGTATTTATATATTGGGGCTTGTTTTGCTTATCTTTTTTATTTTTCTACAGGTAAACACAAGAACTAGATTTGATGCTACATTTTTATGTGTTTGTATTTTTTGTAACTTGTTGAATGTTCTTTGTATGACTGCTCTATTAGATTGCCTTGAAATGCAATTGTTGCATGTACATGTTTGGTTTTCATGTTATAGCTCATTGATGTTTAAGGTGATGTCCATTCCATAATGTTTGTACCTTAATTGATAATTTACCAACATGGGCAACTTAGGTGGTAGGAGTGACAATGAATCGCACTATCGACTGTTCTATTAGAAGATCTCGATTCTTGTGCGTTTGGTTTTTGCATTATATCTCCTTGATCTTTAATTTGATTTCCACTCTGTAAAAGAAGGTTTGTACCTTGAGAGTCTGCAAGAAACTTCAGCCAGTTTGCGTAAGCAGTTTATGCAGTGAGTGTGCGCAACAATTGCACTTATAATTATTTGAAAACTGTGTGTAACTTGCCTGTACTTTATGCAATCTGTACGAAAATTGAAGGGCAAATACGCTTTAATATGGTCTTGCTAAATCTGAAAATCAAATAAAGCATGTGTGAGCCACAACGTTATTCTAAGTATTACGAAAAGAAGTGGTGCCTGGATGGATTAAGCTCGAATTTGGTATATACGGTGTCCCACCATGAGGGATTACCACACCAAAATGGTCTATTTCTATTCGAGCATGACCGATTTACGTGTGTGTGAAAGTTTCATTCTCTTGGTACATGTATATAATACACACTTCTCTGTTGCATACCCGCACCAGCAATCCTTGGCCACACAAACACATTATTGTGTGTCTTAAATCTCAATTGCTTTTAATGAAATGGTAGGTGAAAAGGAGGATTCAATAGCTATAAAGGATGTTAGTTAAGTGCAATTGCATTCATACAGCCAAAATGCAGGACAATAGGGTTGTTTACTATGATAAATTGTCAACACAGCAATAAAATAGCTACTGAATTAGCTATAGACTGCTACTGAGCTAAATTTAATTTTCGACCGAAACCACAGAAACCCATCTAGATTGGCCACTGCAAGGATCTACTTCTGGGAAAAGCAGAGCTTAAATTTCATGCACACACTGTCTTAATAATATAAACAGGCAGGTTTAGACTCCGGTGAATATAAACATATACAATGAGGGCGCACACCATGGCACAGCTATATATGTAAAGTAGAGGTGGTATCAGATCGGTATCGGTAATACAAAGTTGCAGATACCACCAGTAGACACTTACCATGTTTATTATATCTTCAACCATCACTAACTAAATTTCCAGTAGCAATAAGTTTGTTGGGCTAACAAAGTAGCTAATACAAAGCCTTTGTTACTCTTTTCCAAGTATTGCTACACTTGCTTCGTGTGTGTTCTAATAAATTAGAGTATACATGAATCCTTTGTGATTAAAATTTAATGACAGTGCAGTTATTCCTCAAAAAGAAGCTAAAGTGTGTAAGTTTACGGTGTTTGCAGTAGTATATAGGGTAAATAGATTTAGTTCACTTATAAGTGTCTGAGTGTGGAATCCCATGCACTAAAACTGTTGCTTGAGAAGCTAGCTTAGCTGTTTTATAACTACCTGGCTTGTTTTTTCATGAAAAAGTTTGGTTGCAAAGCTGTAACAAGCACTGAAGAAATATTGGCCGCCCACGCAATTAATTACTTAATTAATAAGCTTACAAGAAAACCACCCCAGACCAAGCAATTAATAATCCACAATGCTGCAATGCTTAGTATCGGTATCAGCATCGATATCGGCAGATGATTTCACTACAAGTACTGGTATTGGAAGTATCGGTAAAAAGCGGTATCTAAATTGTAAAGTATGGACTTACATAGACATGTGTCTATTATGCCAGAATAATTTTGGGAAAAATAGGTGGTGAAAAGAATTGGGTGTGATGATAGGGTGAATTTAAGGTATTATAAATTTAACTTGGAGGGGAAGGTACAATTCTTTTAGATGGCTAGCTACACCTCAAACATTGCAAGCATGAAATTGGCTTAAATATTGAGATACTCTAATAGAACAGTCACTTGCGGTCAATATATTCTAATATAGACTGGCCACTTAAGTATGCATGAAGTGTAAATAATACTCTTGTAGTCTGGCACCCTACTCCCAAAATTTGAATAAAATCCTCAGCCTGTGTTTAACTAGCAGTTTTGGAACAGAACGTGCTCATGTAATAAAATTAAATATGGCATCTTGCTATGGATATTACATTTTAAATGCAGCAACAGCATGGCCAATTAATAGGCTTAATTAGCTTCCAAGCTTTACAAATAAGTATAACTAAACTCATTTACTCATACTCAGTAATCATACACTCACCCCTTGAGTGAATTGAAGACTAGTCTACTACTGACAGTTTGAAATCACGCCGGTATTCCTGAATAACAGGTAATTATTGTGTAAAACATTGCATGCCGCAATGAATATAAAATTATATACACAACTTCTACACATAATGCGCTAATAATACTAACACACTGAGAAATGCGGGGTGAATGTTTGTAGAAGCCACGGTGCTAATCTATAATCATGATAACTAGCCACATTAACAGCCTGTGTGGTGGAAATTAGGGCTGGGCGATAGTGAAATTTTTAATGTCCGAACGGATGTTCACGATAGCCGATAGTGAAAATTTACCTATAACATGCCAAAGAGAGATGCAAGGAGGGATATACTTATGGGTATGTTTTTGACTAAGAGACTAAACAGCCATTTTAGGATGCTCCTTGTTCCCCAAAAAATCATTTCGCATTTATATCTGCATATTTTTACATGTTATATTTTTACATGTTAGGCAGGTTATATAGAGCCGGTACCGGTTACACTGTTTTGCCGGCAGTGGAGGGTATAATACTTAGAATGTTACGTGCATTAAAAAAAAACTTGTACAAAAAACCTAAGAAAGCGAAAAAAAAAAGTTGTCTAAGCGAGGGTTCGAACCCGGGCATCCGTACTCATAAGCAATGTTTGTAACAATTATACCACCAGTGCTGCAGCTAGTCATGTTATTTAGTTTCTACGTTATAAACATCCGACTGAAGTGAACAAGAGTGAAGAAGAAACCAAAGCTGAACCCTAGCCTACCCCTAACGCTAAGGAACTACTTTTCGCATCCCCTAAAGTTGAATGCTCGAGGCAACCTATTAGTGCCGGCACAATAGCCGTTAGTGTTTGCAAACCGGTACCGGCTAAATATACACTTTGTACATGTTAATTACTGTCCTATAGTAATTTTTCAAACGATAGGCGATATCCTATAGCAATACTATCCCAATATTTCGATATGTTCATACTATCTCCCAGCCCTAGTGGAAATGCTATAGCTACTTCAACCTACTTGTATAATGAACACTCCAATCACCATTTGGGGACCGGTGCCTTATTTGTTATTTCTTTACCCGCGTGCAGCGGAAGGCTCACACTTGTAGCTGCTCTAAATATAGCCTCTCACCTTAATTAAACTGAATCTGATTAATGCATCAAAGACTGCATTGCCACGACTGTGCGTCACCAAATGCTAGTACTCGATTCACTACTCCCCGGCTTCAGTAAGAGTGTTCAGTTACGCGCAAACAATTCTTCGTCTATCATCAGGCTCATTGGAAGCGAAGTATAGCTTAGAAGTATAGCTAGAAGAAGCTGGAAGTATATCAGTTACTATATACAGTAATCAAGTTGTTACCTTTCATCATATTTACCGCCCATTTTGAAATCTTGTCGCGTGAAGTACACCACGGAACTAAAATCATATGCTTGAAAGTAGCCAATGAAATCAGTTGCCTTCATTTAAACAGCTTGTCTTGCGCCGCCAGCCCTGCAGTAGTTACTTTTTGTGCACGTGGTACTATGTGATGTGAAGAACCAACCGGAAATCGACTATAAAACCACTTGATCACGCGAAGTTTGCACGTGGGAGGTAGGGTCGAACTGCTGATTATTGCCTGATAAAGAGAATCAAGATTTTATTAGCCTCTCACCTTTTCACGGGGTAACAAATATACGGCGAGCTACAGTGATTTCAATCTCTAGTAGCTAGCTACTATTCTGCATCTCACACAGTGATTTACCAAAGGCATGCCTTTACCAAAAGTGAGTAGCTACTTGTTCATTGTGTTTGATGCACACTGGGTATGTGTCGCTATATGTAAAACACCAGCAATACAGTAGAGCATTGGCCTTTAACATCCGAGGTATTTTTGCACTGATGCTTTCCAGTCACTGACCTAGCTGTGCGAGGACCTGTGTAACTTAAACAAGCTTAACTGAATCTCGTAGCTCAAATTAAAGTCTGAACTACATGGCGATCTTAAAATATCCAACTATAGCTATAGTTTAATTTTACTGATAGCAGAATTTGTCCAGTGCCCAATTGGTAAACTTGATAATAATAATGATAATGGAACAAAGTATACACACTGAAGAATGCACTCGTCATCAGTACTATATAGCTAACAAACTAAAACTACAGTTCAGGATGCTGATCCAAAATAAAACTACAGTTCAGGACTTGGTTGATGCTGATCCAAACTGGTCAGTACTCGAGTAACAACATCAGGCACTTTCTGTTTGTCTTTGATACCTAGGATATATCGCTGAACAAAAATTAAAATAGGGTACAAAGATTTAGGATAACAAATATCAAATACATAATATGAACAGATCATTTTGATTAAAGCATCCTTAAATGAAACACATATCATGGCATTTCTCCTTTCTATTGTAATGAAATAGTCCCCTGGACTTGTCCGAGCAATGTAAGGCTCATTTTGATCTATTGTACTGATCTCATCTTCCAACTATTAGATACAATGAATCACTATACAAACATTAGTGCAGACAGACTTACAGCAATCTTGTGAAAGATCTTTTGTTTTGTTTTAGGTCCGAGGAGCTGACTAAGTAAAATTATAGTATTTTCATCCTGCACATTCACATTCTCTATAAGAAAATATTACATGAATGAAAAAAAAATGATTTTACCTTCATCAGGTAAACTTTGAAGAAGTCTACTCATCGTTTGAGAAGTACAGCCTTCTAAATTAGCTTGAACCCATACTTTGCTTGACAGCATATCTAATTGGCTTCCTGCATCATCAATTTCATCTGTGCCCCTGCATTCTTCTAATATATATCTGATCTCCCTTATGATCTGTATAAAAAAATGTTTAATAATAAATATTACCAATTTTGTGGCCGCTATATTTACATATTTTTTTGTTTCAAGAACTGGAAACTTCTGCAGTACTTTTTGTACTGGTGGACACTCTTGAAGCAACCATGCTCTTCTAGCTTGGTAAGTACTCTTCATAGCCTTTTTTACAAAGCCAGTATCGCAATTCTCTTCTTGCAAAGCATTTTCCAAATCTTGCAAAGTTATTGCTTCATCTTCTGGTGGCGGTGTCAGTCTAGGTGCAGTTCGCTTCCGTTTAGCAGAAGGCAATGACTCTGAAATACTTTCATCTGTCTCCTGTGTGCTTGTATCTGATTCACTTCTTCGCTTTCCCCCTCCTTTGGATGCTTCTGAAGGTCTTCTCATATTCTTGAGCTTCTGTCGAAGTTGAAGCTTCCACGAACCCTATATAGTTACATAAATACGTGCTATTATTTATAAATTTGTGCTAACTTACATATCCATTTCCAATGGTGTCTTTCAGTATAGGATGTGTTTGAACCAGCATTTTGCACACAGTTGTATAGTCCTCAGAGGTTGGATACTGTGTAAATTGCCATATTTCCCATGCAATAGTGGTAATGATTTCTGTACGCACTCCTTTCACAATCTGGGACTTCTCTATAGATTCACATGTTTTCCTTGAAAATTGAGGAATTTTGAATTTTGAGTGCCAGTCAGAGTTAGTCCTTTTGACAGCACCTTTTGTTGTCTATAAAATTGATATAGTTATATACATACACATGTATAGTCATGCTTACTGTGATAGCTGAAGACTCTTGGTTGGAATGAATAATAGAAGTAACAACTTTTCTCTCTCCGATAATCGGCACTATCTCCTGAATCTCTTCTGGCAATAATTTCAAAAATGCTGAGCCGTCGATTTTATGATGTTTGAAGGCTGAAGCCACAGAATCAGGAGACTCAACTCTTCCTTCCAGGTTAGAAGTAAGGAAAGCCTCCAACTCATCCACAGTGCACTTTGCAATGTCCATGACTCCAGCAAAAATCCTGACATGGTAACAGTGATTTCTGCTTCTTTTATACATCACCACTGGGGCAGATTACAGCATGTATTTAATCAGCACTGGGTGTGAAATAACACTTAACAAAATGAATATACTATAGAGCAAATATACCCATCCTATCGTGTTTAATTGGCGGCTGCTGTGCTATCCAACTGAAAGTTAAACACTTGCAGGGCTGCAACTGAATCTTAGCTGATTCCTGAGATGATATTATAATAATTTATACCCATATCCTCCATTCTCAAACACTTAAGTCCTTCCTCGCAGCATTACTGTACCCCTCTACCATTCCCCATGAATTTAGAAACACTTACATATACTTGTGGTTACAACAACAAGTTCATTTGCTTTGTGTAATATGACACCTTTATCATTATACAGATGATAGACTGAGGTAGAAAGGTTAGTTATTCATTGCTAAATGCAACTACACATACAAGCACATACTTCCAAGCTGCACGTGTTAAGCACTTAGTATTTTTGTAATAAAATATGAACACAGGAGTCAAATTTACAGAAATGAATTGTGACTAAACACTTTCTGCAATGTGGTATCTAACTATCACAAAATGTTTGCTATTTTGAGTCTGCAAAATTTCTGTGTAAACATAAGGTAGCTTTTCAATATCTACAAGTAGTGATATGGATGTCTCTTTAACTTCATAAGAATGATAATGGTTACAATATGATATGGTTTCATAGGTAGTGGAATCTAATAGAATCTTGCTGTTTGATATGTAAATATTTTCAATTTTGGCAAACTTGGGATATTCACCATCTGCTGCTTCCATCATTATTAAATGGCTTGTTTGATATTTCTGTCCAGCAAGTTTTATCCACTTTGCTCTGCAAAGTATGTGTGCAAGTAATAAAGTTTGCATGGTAATTGAAGTTTGTGGTTACCTGAAACAGTCAGAATTCCCCCTTAGTGATAAGGGCCTGTCTCTTTCTGCAACAAGACTCCCTATAAAGTGCCACACACATAATTTATGAATTCATCTGTTTCACCAAAATTATAGATGGGTATGTATTTGTTTATATAAGATCATAACATTATGAATTTACAATTCTGGCAATCGTGATCAGTTATAGCTATGTATTTACCTGGCCCAACTTCTTTCTCTTCTTCGAAAAGTGATTTCTGGCTTGTGTGGTAAAAGCACTGCAGCATTTGGTGCCTATTTGCTAGTGTCCATGGTAAATTAATGTAATTTCCCAAGCGCTGAGCTATTTTTTTGAAATATTTATGTTTTGCTTCAAATCTAAGTGCCCACAACCTTGAGAGTGGTCCAAACCTATGGTGTACACATGCATACATATGGCTAAATCAAGTATAATATTTGCTTACTTGGATATGAGTCTAGGAGTATGAATCAGGTAGTGCATTTTTGGAATTACACTTTTATCTGGATACAACTGTGTAAACCTTATATGATGATCTTCTATTAATATTTTTAGATACGCAGTTTCATCTATTGTAATACTTGGTGCCATTAGGTAGTCAGTTATTTCCAGCAGAGTAAGAAAATTGTGCCAATAGTTGTCATCACTTCGGATATAGTGTCCAGTGAGTATTGGTAAATAACGAGCAAAGGTCCACATTTGGACTGCTGCAAAATTTCATGCGTAATTTGTATAATTATGTGCATGGGATGTTCATGTAAACTGGCATGGTAAATAAAATAACATTATAAAATGCCATTGATATCACTGCAGCCATTTCTTGGCCGCCAACCTTTGATATCACCTCTAAATATGTAATTTCAAAATAATGCGACATGCATTTGTATAGTTTGCATACAGCTATGTGTGTGTTCATTTACCTTTTTGGTTCAATCGGCTTGTATTTGAGTAAAGTGTTTTTCTCTCAATTGGTACAGGCGTATCAGATTCTGTTCCAATGGGTAATTCCAGAGACTCAATGTGCTTGTTTAAAGTTTCGAGTGTAAGGTAGTTCCTTTCAATTAATTTGATAAGCATTAGTTTTGTTTCGTATTGCAAGACTCCCTCTAATAAGTCATGCATCATATCACAAATTAGTGCACCACTGCAAATATCAAAATGTAAAACTTCCATCAATAAGCTTCTGCTGTTCACTCCATATTCGCGTGACTGAGATGGGTCATCATCAATAGCTTGTAAATGTGTCTCATGTGTATGACTGCTTCGCAATTCAAAGTGGTCTTCATCAAACTAGAGGTATAAAGAACATAAATGTTTCTACTGAATATAAATCACTATATACTTATATGCTAACATGTATTTTGATTTCTTCTGCTGTTCCTAAGCAATGACGGCAAGGTAGTTGGGCACTAGCACTTTCTTTAAATCCACCTAAAGCAGTGCTGGCAGGATTGTCAGCTATTACAACAGCAAGTGAACCAAAAACTTTCTGTGGTCCATTGAAGGTAACAAGATCATAGCCATTTTCCTATATAAGTGGAATATAATTAAAATTGAAATGACTTTAAACTGTCCTTACCAATTTTTTAATGTCCTCTACTATTGGCTTAATTACTTTACTCATGCCATACTTTTTCAGTGTCCTGGATTTGCACAAAGCAAGAAGTTGTATTCCTTTTAGCTTAGAACGCTTGCTTGGAGTAATATTTCCCAGTCCAAAGTAAAAGGCAGCTAAAAGGAGCCATGTTCATTAAGACACTATTATCGGTAGTACGTGTATTTTATAATTACCTAGTTTATGTTTTCCTTTACTTGAACCTAACGGGTTACACACCTCAACATCATCATAGTATAAAAAAATTTGTAGTGCTGTTGGGTGTTCACTGAATAGTGGCTGTGTAAAGTAATGAGCTCCATCACAAAAATCTGTCAGCCTTTCTGGTGTAGTTGATGTGTGACCTTTTTGGACCTGGGTAGCACATGCAGTAATTACAACCACTATAATATTTTACGTGTTGCATACTTCAGTATAAATACCCTCATCTTTAAGTAACATTTGTAACGTCTTCAGCAAGGGTACATAAACTAGTGTGTCAGTGACTTCTTTCAAGCGACGCTTCCTTCCGTGTCCACGGTGAATTCTTCTAGTGCCCATCTTGATTTTTGTTGGCCTCTGTATGTAAGTGATTAAGCGACAATACTTTCATTTGTATGTTCTGGTGTCAGTTGTGTGTAATACAGTATTAAATGTGGTTATGAATGCAAACATACACTACCACTGCCGTAGCATTCTGTTTTGTAATTTAATGAACTTACAACTAAATTAAAGTTCTCTCGAAAATATGTGAGTTGTTGGGCTGGTGTTTGAAATCCTCTGAATAGCCTGCTGGTAGCCGAATAGAGATGTTGATGTATCAGTAGTTTAGCTTCTGCCATATTTGCTGTACTATCCATCATTGTCCCTATCTGACACCCTATGTTTTCTATAACACTATCAAATAGAGTCTGCACTTCTTCTGTGATTGTGCTCATTGCAGATTGAGGCATTCCATGTACTTCTTTTAATTTAAGTAACCAGAGTGCGACAACTCTGGAATTATCTGTGGATTCACCATCTGCAGAATAATATACTGCACTATACTATTGTACCCAGAGTATGTTGTTACATCATAATACATTGTGTACATGTAATACCTGTTATGCTTGAGATAGATAAGCTGTCTTCTTGTAATGTTGCTTCATTAGAGACCTGATCCCTTTCAGTGTGATTGCTACCATCAATTACCATTGGCTCAATATCACCAGTGTAAATATCATACAGACCTACACTTTCACCAGTGGCTTCTAACTCCATTGTGTTATTTGTACTGTTGTCACTATCCAATCCATGCATTGAGTAAACATGATTTCGGTAGGTGTAAAAGTTACGAAAAGTCCTTTGACAGCCTTGCAAACCACACTGCATATGAAAACATGGATCACAAGCATGGACCAGTCGTATGTGAGTCAAAAGCATTGAAACAGAAGCAGCACTAGCTGCACACAAAGGACACGTAATCATTTCCTGTGAACAACTATCATACATATCTAGTTGCATGACTCTTTTTATATGTGCTGGTTTCACAGAGACTCATAGCCACTAATAATTTCTGTTCCATCATCACAAGTAATGGATGACTTCACTCAAGAATATGGCTAATTGAAGTGCCAAGCCCAAAATAGTTGTGTAACCCTATCTATAAAAATGATAGGCAGCAAAGTGTTTATCTTGGCTTGGTCAAGTTGGTGATTTGTGTAACCACCCAAAACCATGTTGGCATTACATAATGATTACAGGCCAAATCTAAACTTGTACACCCAAAAGCTTAACTGTTTTTTTTTTTTTTACCATGCAGTAACATCTACATACCACATATGAGGTACATGATCAATAACAGTATATGCTAACAATTTACTCTATGTACACAGATTTCTATTAACCAATTTCATTTTTGAAAGTGCGCTATGGCCGACAAACTTTTAAACATAAGTGGGTATGCTCAGAACCAAGAGCTCATAAATGCGTCACAAGGCTTGCTGCACTTATGAGCTCCTGTCAGAACTGAAGCCAGTAAGGGGTGATAATGAATGCCACTGGTTTACCCAGCAGCTATATATAGATCAATCATCTGAGGATGGTTTTTTTTATAATTGCATTTTTGTATGCATAATTATAGTGACTGCTTTGAGAATGAGTTATTAATAGTCTGTTCTTTTGTAACAGTTATAATGGTTGTTGTATTAATTCACTATAGTCTGTTCTATTGTGTGAGGCTTTAATACCAAAGACTTCTATCACCAGTAAAGGTCTTAATTTTCTTCATAAAGAACTAAACACAGTGTATTTGTGCTGTATTGACTTTTTTACTGATCTTAATTATTGTATAACTGCATTGTATGTAAGTACAGTCACTACTGTAATAAGTGTCTTGCAAGGTAAACTATATACTGCTCCAGACTTGTGTAAACCACATGGACTTTGATTTGTTGTGTAATAGTAAGTGGGTTGGTACTGCTTTTGCTTTCAGTATCAATTCTTGTCATAATATAGTTAGTGATTCCCACACTGAAGGGAAGATCTAAAAGTGTTTGAGTACCAAGCCTTTGGTCAGATCAACATCTTTGTGTCTGGCCATTAATATTGTTACTCTGTTGTGTAAGACAGTTTTTGATATATGTGAGTCTGCTGGTGATGACATAATGTTATTTAAATGCCATTATGAACTGGTGCCAAGGTGCCACACCAAAAAGTCAGTAAAGTGATTAACCTAAAATTGTAATTGGTAGCTATAAACCAAGCCAAAGCAATTGGTCAGGTCAAGTCTTTGTGTCTGTGTCATTTACTGAATGCTGCCATATGGCTGACTTGATAAAGTAGTTCAGAGGTGTACAGGTCATGAACTACAAGGTGAAAATTCCATGATAGCTCTCACACAGCTGGTATTGCAGACTGCCCTCTATATGGACAATCATGTTCACTAGCTTGCATGATTCATTCTTAGGTGCATGGTAAATAAAAATAAGCTTGAAAGGAAATGTGAATTATATTATATATAGCTAGGTGTTCCTGTGCTTAAACATTTCCCAGCGCCTATTTTAACCTTGGCATCTGCATCGTACATATTGTCAGTGGCGGATCTAGGAATTTATAAAGGGGGTTTCCAGTTTAGAAGGTGGAAATATATATTGACATGAGATACGCAAAAGTTTGCACTACATCGTCTGGTTTGGTAAGGTGAGACCAAAAAAAAAAAAAAAAAGTCACAGCCTAGTAATAGTACATAAAATATATTAAATAACTTTCTACACACTACTTTAGTAGCTACTGTGACTGCTCTATTAGAGTATCTCGATCGAGACGCACGCCGCGATAATTAAAACATTTAATTGTTACACAATCATTTTTCAAAGGGGGTTTCCGTGGAAACCTTTGAAACCCCCCTAAATCCGCCACTGATTGTTAATATGCATGCATGAGTACCAAATAGCTACATAAAGATGAGCTTTCACAGACTTTTAGGAAGTACTGCATGTCTTTGAGTATGTAGTGTAGTGGATTCCTATAGGTATTTAATGCTTTCAGGATTTCTGTGGTCATGCCAAGTCCATTAGTTGTAAAGGTGTAACCAAGCTAATTATCTATTTGGTTAATTCAAAGCCTTAATTTGCTTTTATAGCTGGCCATTAATTTTGTTTAGCTGGGGTGTGTATGAGTTTTGATGTATGTGTGTGTGCTGATGATGATATAGATAATTTGTATCTATAGACAGGTGTCACTTATAGTACAGTGCCATGCCAAAACATACTTGTAATTTATTTAAAGCCAAAAATATATTTTACTGCCTTGCAAGTCACATACCAAGCCAAACATAATTATTTGGTCATCTTTGTGTCTCCTGTACTTTAAGTTATGTTATCCTGCCATATATGGCTGACTTGGTAAACTAGTTGAGTGGTTTAGGCCAAGAACTGTCTACCTTTGAAAATTTAAACACAAAAACGATGTATACTGTAGCTTCACTCGTGCACAGTTATGTGCAAGTTATGAAGTTCCCCAGGTCAAAAAATGGGTCCAACTTTTTTTTGCAAATCTTACTTTATTTGAAGTGCTGTGTAGATAAATTTTACTTTACCCCTGTAGCCTAAATTTTGTAGGTGTGAATATCTAATGCAACCTCTCAAATTTCAAGAGTAACATATTTCAGAATTAATTCCCATACATTATCAGGCAACAATTGCCCGTTCTGGACAATCACATGTATGGAAAACCATGCATGAATGCAAAATGTCATTTTTTAGTTTGTAGTTTTTGCAACAGTTGGCTAGCTTTTCTGCATGAGATTCTATGACCTATATACACTTTTGGAGAGATTATTTGGTATTCACATGAGATAGTCATTGATCTCATGACCCTACCTACACATTAGGGTAGTTCTCAAGTATTTAGTGCATATATTGATGATTTTAATTAATTAAACATGTAGGTTTTGTCACTGATGGTGAATGGAATTTACTGTGTACTAAAGGGAATACAAGACCACTATCAGTGCTGCAGATTCAAGCTAATGTTAGAGCAAATCATTTCACGGATGGGTTTTAAGAAGTTATCCACTCTTTCTGTACGTTGTTTTTTTGAATGTGCAGCTGTTTATAGCATAACGAGTACTATACGAAAAGTATTTCCCCATTGTTTGTATGCGTGTATGCAAGTGCGTGGATAGTATAAGGCATGAGTGATGTTCATAAGAATAATAATATTCAACAATTACATTCATTCACTGTATAAGAATAAAGATGCAATATGTGTATGCATGTGTATGTAATGTACGGGTACTATACGAAAAGTATTTCCCCATTGTTTGTACGCGTGTATGCAAGTGCGTGTATAGTATAAGGCACGAGTGATATTCATAAGAATAATAATAACATCAGTCACCGAAATGGTCCACATACAATTGCCTGTTGATGTATCATTCCCCGTCCGCTTGGTGTCGTCATATAAAAGGTTCCACATGATACTGCTGCTGCAGTGCATTCTGATCCCCACTGGTAGAGGTTACTGAGTTGCCCCAGAATAGAACTGAATTCGTTCTGTTTTAACTGATGGTATAGCCCATCTTGCCTGACACCATTAAGATTATACACTCTGACTTCATCTTTTGCTACTCCGGTAATTATCATATCTAACCAATAGCATAGTGCTTGTTTGGACAGTGCAGGGGTTCCTCCTAGTAGCACAACACAGTAGTTTAAACTCCTAGTCTTGTAAACCAGTCTCTACATTTAGTTTGGGGAATTACAACTCATGATGGAATGAAATCAGAATATATGATGTAATCATTTTTAACATTAGCTGCATTGCATGAACCAAGTAGAGTGCATAGCTATAGGCTGTTAAGCAGTTCTGTTTCAATAACAGGTATGAAGTAGGCCACAGTAATATCATGACAAAGAAGCACACATTTAAAAATCTAGTGTTACTTGCATGTGGGAAATTTGACGAAACCCTGTTACATAAATAGTTGTATCGCTTCAATCCATTTTCGGTTAAGGTTAGAGCTGAGCAATAGTACAACTATCACTATTCACAAATTGATAGTAACTTTTATATCGAGTAACAATAGTATCACGATATTACTAGCAGTTATCAACCTCACATATACGACGCATGAATAATCCAATTACACACCACATATCTGCTTTTCTTACACTCCATTGGAAAACACCACTATGTATTACAGTTGTAATCTTGGTTGTGCACACTCTACTGAACTTTCACAGTTTCCTCAACTTCAACACTTATCACGTTTGCTTCTGTTATACATGTTTTTTGACTAAGCACAGATATGGATAAGTTACCATGATTGTTACTCACAATAATGATTATCGATTAATCGCAACTAAATTTAGTAGAGGCAATGCTATTGTTAACGGCGTAATTCCCCAGACTCTCTAAAATACAATACTTTTCTCTATAATCAGCGTTGCACCAATATGCATATTTTCACATTTACCAACAACTGATTATTTACCCATTCCTGTACTGATATGCCAATATTCACTGATACTCTTTAATACTTCGTGAATTGCTATTTGTTATGTCTGGGGTAGTTGGGTAATTAATTGCATGGGCAGTCAATTGTACAATGCTTGCTACAGTGCTGTTTACCCCTTTCAAGAAGAAGGAAGCCAAGTAGTTAGAAAAACAAGTAAACCAACTTCTTACTAAGTGTTTTTATTGGGATTACAGACCCTTTGCGAAAGGCAATTGATGGCAGCCAATAAATATATGCCTGTTGTAGCAAACTTTTCGGGGACAAACCTAAAACAGTTATAGCAAATAAAACATTTTAGTTACCACTGCGTACACAACTTTCTTTACTGATACGTGTTCATTACCATCAATAATGATTGATTGTGGGTTTTGGTTAATCAGCTAATTATTTCCACTTCATAACCGATACTAATACTTACAAAATTTGCCGTTACTGATTATTCAACCAACTATTGGTGCAATAATATTTTAAAGTTGGTCAAAAGTGACCCTTTTCCAACACCTGATTATTGCTTTGTGTTTGCTATCAATAAATCAGCTAAGCACCTTTGATACAATAAAGTCAATTGACTACAACATAACACAATACTGTTTGTTGCACTATAAAGCCTATTAATATATAATATATATATACATCAAAGAGGCTATATAAAGGGGAACAGAATATTCAGTTATCCACCCAACATCTATCAAGGTGGCAGTCGAGTGGTTGGCATGCACCCCCAACAGTGAGAGAAAAACAAAATAGCTCATAGCTCATCAAGTGCAGGACATGACTAAAACGCAGAACGGACTGGAAAACGGACTTGCAAATGGACTGGCTCATACAAGTTTTTAAACACGGATTTTCCACTTTTGTTAACAGTATACCATCTCAACCTACCATCTATACCATCTCTTACCTTTGTCCTCCTTTGTGTCCCATTTCTTTCTCCACTAGCCGCATAGGTGTTAATTCGTGGGTAGCGCGTGTCAATGGCTTCTTGTGCTGACTATCACATTATGAAACGGCAATCGTGTGATTTTTCCGTACCACGCCCCTACGTTTCGAAGCGAGTGGATTGATTGCAGAAGCACTTCTCGCACTGTTCTTCGTACGTATCGCTGTATAACGGACACAACATAGTTGAAAACGAACTAACGTTGCTTGGTAGTAATTGATGGTCAGGGCACACACTGAGACGTGTAATTATTTGATTTGCCTGGCACCATCCGTTTCTTTGATGCGGTATGCAAGGGGGTTCACTGGTCATGAATTTACAAAAAAAGTTAACAAACAAGTATAAGAAAAAAAATATGAATTTTAAATTTGAATAGGGATTATAGAAATAAAAAGTAGTGAAACAAGGGAGATCACCTACACCTGCAGCCATACACATTTAATCCCTACTTCAGTCATGTAATGTAGTATAGCCATGATCCCTACTTAAATTTAAAATTCATAATTTTTCTTATAGCTACTCGTTATTATAAAGCACACTGGCTATTTCGCTTCGTTTTTGGCTATGTTCTGCGCGTTACGCAGTCACGTATTGAAAATAGTACATGGGGCGCCTCTACAATCAGCTCACTTCAACGTGGTACAAAAATTACGCCCATTTCATCCTTGCATGAAGTCAGCACAAGAAGCCATTGATGCGCTACTGCGAATCAACACCTTTTCGTTAGTGGAGAAAAGAATAGGGACACAAAGGAGGACAAAAGTAACTCCATGATGCATGCACTGTAGCTCCTTCGGTTGGTGAAAAGGCATGTCTCGGGTCCAAGTGACGTCTAACAGTGAAAAAATCAAGCCTGTAGCGTTAGCCATTGTTGAGTTACGCTTGTCTGAACGCATCAGTTAGTTAGTAAGTATGTAAGTCAGTCAGTAAGTCAGTAGAAAATTCCATTAAACAAGTAGAAGGAAAAATTAGTAATTTTAAGTTCGATTAGGGATCATAGAAATAAAAAGTAAGGAAACAAGGGAGATCGCCTACATCTGCAGGTATATACTAGTGGACATTTAATCCCTACTTCAGTCTATATATCTCTTCATGGCTAGTTATACACTGAATTAAGGATTAAATGTCCACTAGTATATACCTGCAGATGTAGGCAATCACCCTTGTTTCCTTACTTTTTATTTCTATGATCCCTAATCGAACTTAAAATTACTAATTTTTCCTTCTACTTGTTTGTTAACTTTTTGTAACATAATTATGACTGGTGAACTCGCAAATACCACTTCAAAAGCAAGACAAATGTTTTGTGTAAGCGCACACCCCAACTATTAATTATTGAATAGCTAGTGCTTCGTTTCCAGCTATGTTCAGCCTATCACACAGCGTTATTAATGAGGAGATTACATTAGAAGCGCTTCTGCAATATATCGAGTCCCTACGGAAAATATACGAAAGATTCACTCATCAGAATGCGCGCCCCATTGATAAATTAGTGGAAGTTATTGTAGCCATTACGCTTCATTGTTAGCTTTGTTCAGCCCGTTTCACAGTGTTGTAAACGGAGGACATCGTGAGAAACGTCTCTGCTGTCACTACAGAAAATATGGGTGATTTAGCCACCGGGAAGCCATTAGCGCTGCCACGAATCAACACCTCACATGTCAGCAAAAAGAAATAGGGCACAAAGGAGAACAAAGGTAACTTTGGTAAGTTCATGATGCACCCCTTGCACGCACTGCGGTATGCCAAAAGGCACCAGTCGGGACGAAGCGACGTTCAACAGTGAAAAAATCAAGCCCGTAGCCTTAGCCATTATCGAGTTACGCTTGTCTGAACGCATCAGTAAGTTAGTCAGTCAGTCAGCAGAAAATTCCTTTAAATAAAATTTTTTTCAAAATTCATAGCAACTTTTCTGAAGTATTTTGGGCTGACACTTTTGGGCTTGATTCTACCTAAACAATGCTGCCAAGGTGCCATGAAGGTATTGTGAGGCTGATTTCTGGTGAATATTTTTTTGTAAAAAGGTGCTAACCTTGTGGATACAGTATTACCATACTGTATGATAAATTGTTTTTATAATAAAAATTTTGTAGCAACCCTACGGAAGCATTTCGGGTCGTTCTGAAGGCACGTTTAGGCTTGGTTATACCTAACCAATATTACCAAGTCCTCGTGAAGGAATGGTAATGATGGTTTTTAGTAGATTTTTTTCATGGGCCACGTCCAAACCTTCCTGATCCCTACTATACAGTACGGTAGATAGCACTAATAATTCCAAACATCATTGAGTGATTGATGTGTAAATCAGGTCTTGCTACACACGATTATCTAATATCTATGAGTCTACGAAAGGCTAGCTCGTGCAAGTGTAGGAAGATTCTGGAGCGGTGGTAGCCCAATATTACCCACACTTGGCATCCCTAAACACGTGTCAATGTCCGCATCACTGGAAAATATTATCGTTATTCCAGGATCTTGATCTTCATTGGACTGATCATTAGATTCCTGCAACAGAAAATATGCTGAGGATAAAAAAAAGTGATCCCAGAAACATACCATGGAATCTTCCATGCTGTTCAAAATGGCCAAGGTTTGATCCAAAGTTCCAAACTAGATGAGCAGAACAGATGAATGTCCATACATAATACAAAATAGGGTACGTAAACACACAGTTGGGCTGAAGCAACATCTAGAAAAACTCAAGCCTGTAGCCTTAGTGGGTGGGTGCTTGTTTCCAAACAAAACACACACACACACACAAAGTAAGAATATTGCCTAGCATTGATTGTAAACGATGGAGGTACAAGAGCAAGTTCTTTCGACCTTAAAGTGACAGGTAAAAGAAAGGTCAAGGGAGATTTTTAGTAGCCAAACGTGGGTAATTATGTGGGAACTTTACCTCATCAGATCGCGCAGTCATGCGCACACGATAGAATTTACAATGAGTGAAGATAAAACATTGCCTTTAAAAAGTACAAGTACTGGTATAGTGGATTTTGGTTGCGTTCGAATTTCCCATATTCTGTATTGTTTCTTCACTTTTAAAGCCTGCGTAGCCATGGAATCAGCTTGTGTAGTACGGTAGATCTAGGAAGATCGTTAATGAGCTGATTGAGTGGCTACCAGGCGTTGACAACCGCCAAATTACTTGAACACAACCAAAATCCGCTGTACAGGTATTTAATTTATTTAATACATTGGCGACAGTCATACATGTACATAGATCTATAACACGCGTAAGCTCACCTCTACAAGAAAAACCTTTAATAGATCGTGAGTTGACAACTGCCAAATTAAGATCGTGAGTTGACAACTACACTGGCAAACAGTCTTGTAAAATGCAGCGAAAACTCTGCACCCTCTAATAATGGTCAGCCGTGTTTCTCCGCGTAACTGGCACATTTTCATAACGAAAAAATAGAACATTAGGAATTACGGAACGGGGGGTTGCGCGTGTATTAGAAATAATTTTTACAATGGTTCATTCTTGTTGTGTTCCAGGCTGCAGTAACGATTCCGTGAAGAAACCTGGTTTGTCGTATCACCGACTCCCATTGAAAAGAAAGAAGTTGATGAAGGTATGGATACACAAGATAGGTCGGAAAAACCTACCACTCAACAGAAACACCAGGGTTTGTAGTGACCACTTCGTGAACTCGGTAGGACGACGGCTACGAAAGGATGAATTCCCAACATTTAATCTCCCGATACTTCCTACGTCAAAAACTGTGCCAGTTAAGCGAAAATCCCCAAGAAAGTGGTGTGAGACTCCACCTGAAGATGATGGAACCAGCGAGGAGCTCGAGAGTGAATCAAGTAGTGATGAAGAGATTGTAAGTGATGAAGAATGTAGTACTGAGCAGCTTACCATGGTTGATATTAAGCAAATGGAGGAACAGATTGAAGCAATGAAACAGAAGATAACAGAGTTAGAAAAGGAAAATAAATCATTAAAATTTAACCTTGATAACATTGCATACACAGATAAGAAAGTGTCATTTTACACTGGGTTCCCTAGCCGTGCAGCTCTGATGTCATGCTTCAAGTTCCTTGGCCCAGCAGTCAATGAACTAATATACTGGAACTCCAAGGTAGATGACACTGCAAGTGGAGTGAAAAAGAAGGGTCGTCCAAGAAGCTTGGCTCCAATTGATGAGTTTTTTCTGGTTCTGGTACGACTCCGACTGGGTTTGCTAGAGCAGGACCTTGCTGATCGAGTAGGGTTATCCTGTGCTACTATATCAAGAATATTTACTACTTGGATCAACTTTCTTTATTTAAAACTGAAGGAGATTCCACTGTGGCCACCAAAAGATGTTGTAGCAAACATGCCAAAGTGCTTCCAAGACCTGTACCCAAGAACACGAGTCATCATTGATGCAACTGAAGTGTATATTGAAAAGCCGTCATTACCAGATCTGCAGCAAATGACTTTTTCAAATTACAAAAACAGCAACACATTTAAAGCTCTAGTGGGAATTTCCCCTTCTGGAGCCATAACATTTGTTTCTAGCCTTTACTCGGGTTCTATTTCAGACAAGGAACTCACAAGACAAAGTGGAATACTGGCATTGCTTGAGAAAGGTGATTCTGAAAGAGCTATGGAATGTATCAAGAACTATCATATATTTGACAAAGATATACCATCACATTTGACTGATCTAGCTGACCAAATTTTTTTGTATGCTCTGTATTAAGTAACTTCTGGCCCCCACTTTGTGAATAGTATTTTTGTAGCATCATTTTTATAAGTAATATGAAGGTTTGTACAATGGATACACTATTTCTGGTAACATTTCACACTCAAAGTAAACATTTAATTGTGGGATTGCTCTGTTAACCCATTCACTGTCAGAATATATACGTTTGATCATTAACCCCTTGGTGGTATAGACACAAAAGTCACACCATTCACCAACTTATCCTAAGAGGTGCATTCATAGCACCCCGACACAAGGTGCTGCAGAACTAAAAAGGGTGTTGCAACATGTAAATTTGGGGTGTTAGGGAAAAGGCAACACCCATTGGGTGCAGTTGTAACACTTTTCACTTTCAAGGAGTGGGGTCTCAACACCCCTTTGTTTTTCCAGTTAAAAGGGGGTGTTGCAAGTGCACCCGAATTTTAACAGTGTATATATATATTATATCTATATGAACTCTTGCTCAGACACTATCAGGCTCAAGAATTTGATTGGACTTTACAGTAGCAGTGGTAATCTTAGCTTCAAGATATTCTAGTGAGTGAACTTTGTGTATGAGTGTCATCTTTGATCTTGGCATTTTCTTCATTGCTTCTTATATTTCATTGGAATACTTTTAAAGTCCCAGTGACTTTGAGGTGGCAAGTTGCAAGAGAACATGGTAATAGGTGATGAGTCACTGAGGACATTACAGGCTTCATCAGAAATACCAACACATTCCCACTCATGGCCACAGCAAACCATGCATAACCTTCAATTATCTAATCGCAAGAAGAGCATAATGTACTTGACTCACTTACCCTTGAGTTAATGATGGCATAAATGACTGAATTGCAAAATGAATCATCAATTACTCAAAGGCGATGTCATGTACTTAAAATAGCATGATGCATCTTAAAACCCTTAGTCTGAGCAACTAATAACTTAGCACACTATCAATGGTAAATACATTCCAATTTCTGTAATTGTGGTCCTAGTGTTCACCATCAGAGTCATTCACAACAGAGTGATTTTGAGGGTGACAACTAGCCACCACGGTCAATAGACTAACACTGTCACATGTGTCACTAACATAGTCCTGGGTATCAACTCTTGTAAAGGTCACTGAATTGTGTAACCTTGAGAGTTGATGTCTGGCTAGCTATGCTATATAGATTGTTATTGTTACAGTTTGAATCTAACTTTTTATGAAACATCTTAAATTTGATGACGCTTATATATAGTGGCATCAGTGAGTTGTAGAAGAAGCCTTAATTGTACCTTCCTGTAATGCCAAATTGATTACTGCTTTGCCAGCAGAAATCAGTAACTATCCAGTGGCAGATCTAGATGGGTTTCTGGGGTTTCAACAGAAACCCCTTTTGAATTTAGCTTAGTGGAATTCTCAATAACTTAACACTATTTACAACACTTCACTTTTCGTCTCCAATTGCATTAAAAACAATCGAAATACTCTAATAGAGCAATCAAAGCTACAGCTTGTAGTCACCATATTTGCCTAACTATTTACAGTGTATTTATTGTAATTGCTAACTAAAAATAGCTTAAAATCTGATCTCAGAGCTTCTAAAATATCAAAAATTTTCCAGAGAATGGTCATCAGATGCTTTATTTAGCTATACCAATTTTCAGAAACCCCCTTTTAAAAATCCTAGATCCGCCACTGCTATGCCCTTGTCAACAGGAAGTTTTGGGCCAACACTTGGCTCAATAGCATATTTTAGTAAGTTCAGTAGATTTATGTTTGCTACAAACCTTGACACATGTGCTGAGCAACTCTCTTTTTAACAATAGGCTAATTTTAAAATGCTTAACTTCTATACAGATAGTAGTTAATCGCATAATTTGGCAGTAATCACTTGCACTATTACATGAATAAATAGTGCATCATCATCTCTCATAACATAATGATAATTCACACCACTTTATCCGTATCTTCCTTCAGACCAGTGTTGTAATAGTAATGTGTTCTAAATTTTGTTATTGTTGTTGTTATTGTAGAGCTTCACAAAATACTTTTAGTTTTAGTTATTAATTGTTAACAGTGAAGCCAGCGGGTACAATTTAGTTATTGTTAATATTTGTTATTGTTACATTCAAAGGTAAATTACATATTCTATACGTATACATGTATTAAGTGTACTGATCATTAGCCTTAATCAGGACTTCTCTCTCTAAATTAGTGTTGGTTAAACGATTGCGTCTACCAATACAGCAGTACCCTGCTATAGAAAAGGTGCATTCTATTGGAGCACTAGATGCAGGTACTACCATTAAGTCTACTGCTAAGCGAAAAAGATTTGGTAATGTAGTTTCCAACTCTAACCAAAATGTAAGAGCATCTTTTTTTACTGGGCGTTGGTATGTTGAACCGCAATTCATAAAATCTCTCAATTTCATTTTCAGCAGTAGTTGCAGCTATACCTTTGTCAACCTGGTGTGCTTCTCGTAATCTTTGGCTTATGATACTGGATAAGTGACGAAATTTCTTTAGAGGAGGTTGTTCATCACTATTTGCTACCACAGACACAGTTTCTGTGTTTCCTGACTCAAGGGTGGTGTCAGTAAATTCTGATATTTCAGTTTTCAATGCAACTATAAGATGTGCCTTTACCACTGTGGTCTGTTGATCATTCAAAATTAGCGTGTATTTTGGATCCAGAAATGTTGCAATTAAGTAATACACATCAAATCCAGCTGCAGAGGGATTCACATATTTATCACCTTCATTTTGCATATTTTCTTTTTGTTGTAGCTGTATAATTTTGAAAGCCTTCACCATGTTGCTCCCATTATCAGTTATTATGCTTCCAATCTTGTGATCAGGAATGTTCCAATCTTTGAAGATTTGCAAAACAATCTTTAATACTTCCTCTCCTGTATGAGGGCTTGGCATGCGTTTCACTGCTAAAGTGACACTGTGACGCTTGTGACTGGCAAAGAAATTACAAAAATTTAATTTTCTAGCTTGCAACATGTGGGACAAAATATTGCCTTTTAAATCTATAAGCACTTCGTCTATCTTCTTTGACATCATATACCTAGATGGAATAGAGTACCTACTGCCTAATTCTGTGATTAGTGAAGAGAAAGTTGGATCCTCAACCAAGCTAATAGGGGCACTAGATGCTGCTAAAAATATAGATAACTTTTTTGTGATAGCCTTGCATTTAGGATCTTCATTGTTATACAGCTTGGGCCTCTTAAGAAAAGTAGTGATTTGTGGTTGATTACTTTCCATTGAAAAATTACAGGCAGCATTAGCTCTAGTACATGACTTCTTTTCATTTTCTTTCTCTTTGTTTTGCTTTTCCTTCTTAATTACTTCATCATAGGCTTCTCTATGTGATGACTTCAAATGCAACTTTAGGTTTGTGCTAAATTTTCCTGAGAAGGTTTCCCACACTTAGTCTTAGTTACTACATTTGTTATAACCTCTTCACATTTGCTCTTTTTAGCACTTTCATCATATATTGCTGAAATAATCCCACACTGGACTTGTTTTAGGTCTTCCCAGTTACTGCTAAATCACTCATTGCTATCATTCAAAGTCAACTAGTTTTAGAGCTTAATTTACAAGTGAAATAGGTGGTTGGTAGCAAGTTATTTATGCCTTGGCTGACCCATCCCATAGTACATCTGCTTGTTGTATTGTTTACACCTTCACAGAATGCATGGTAGCTAACTCCACCTGGTTAGTTAATTGCATGCTTTTCATAGATATATCCTAAATCATATATACTACCAGGGGAAGTGACTTTAACCAGCTAATTGTCAAAGCAAATCCTTAATGTTACAAAAACTCTGTGACCATTATTGTTATTGTTATTAATTGTTGCAGTCTATAAAAAATCTTTTAGTTATAGTTTTGTTATTGTTAACAATAAATTTTATCCCTTACAAAAACATCCCTTACAAAAACTGGTTTTTGATATTGTTATTGTTAACAATTACAACACTACTTCAGACCCACTACAAGCCACATACATATGTGTACTAATTGGCTTATGTAGAATCACTGTAAATTTCCTCATCTTTTTTCTCATCTTTTTCTGTGCACCCTTTGTGCTGCTGAAATTTCTGCACACAATTCTACTAGCTCAAATTTCAGTGATAGTTTTAGGAATTATTACAATGTAGTTAAGCTGATGCTTATTTATTATAAAGACAGTTAAATCTAGACTTCTATGGGTCTGGATGGTGGAGCAGAGAAATCAGGAGGAATGTCACCCATCCCTTACAAAAGATTTTGGGTTTGGAGGTAATCTCAATATATTGGCAGAATCTTCTTTATCATGTAAAATACTTGCCTTCTGTAGCACTTATGAGCTCTTCCTAGTCATAGAAAGTTACCTGCTCTTGTTTAATATCCAAGTCTTGAATGGAGCCTCCATTTACCATCTTCACAGCAGGGGTTCACCTGGGAATGGTGCAAGTTGCAGTCTATTTTTCCAGAACAAATGTATCCTCCGCTTGTCTATCATGCTTTGTTGTACCCAGATATAAATATTGCATAGTTGTAAGTACTCGAACTCACGAGATGATCAAGTGTATATCCTCTTCCTGGAGTTTCTTGCTGACTGAACATGTGTTACTTGATCAGCTTCACCCTTTTAGCCATCGCACCATAAAATCTAGATAGTTGACCAAAATAATTTGTAAATCTACATACGAATAATTGATGTAGTAGAAGGCTGAACAGGTGGATTCGCTGGAAATGCCATCAATTCTTTATCGGATGATAGCCAAGAAGGAGAATTCAGAAAGCTGTCCAGCTCCTCATCTGTTGTATCTAATAAATCTAACAAAAGTTGGTGTTGGGGCTCTAGGTGCCAGAACTGGTGGAGTCATTTGCTGCAATGCTGTTGGCTGTTGAAGTGTTTGCTGTTGGAACAATTGTTGTGGTGCAGTAGGTTGTTGGGCAGTGGGGCTGGCTGAACTACTGGAGGCTTGGTTTGCTGCACCATAGTAGTAAGCAGTGAAATAATCTACCCCTGCTTTACTAGCATTGTCAAAGTCTTGTTCTCTTCACCTACAGTTGTATGAACGATATGTACAAATTTATATTATGCTACAATAAGTGTTGCACTGTAAAAATAAGTGGTGGGATCTGTAGCAAGATAGTGGATGTCTTACAGTGACTGCTACCAATAAATCTAGTGAAGATTATGATCTCGCAACATATTTCACCCCTTTTTTTTTATTGCCTGCATCTAATACACGCCAGAATGGTGAAAACCTTAAGATTTTTCTGGTTTTCATTAATTAAGTATTTATATTTTCCGTACTTGTTATTCCCATTCCAGCTATATATTCCCAACCTCCAATACACTTCCAGTTGCTGTATCTGAGTAAAGAGAATTACTGGAGATCACTTCATTTGTAAAATGCATTATACCTTTTGAGATAATTACATGTAGATGCTTAGCTTTTGATTTTTCTCTTGCGATCCATGCCAGTTAATTCTGCATTTACTTAATTAAAGTTTATGTACCGTAGATATATATATTTTTTGTGGATTTCGTTGATGTCTTAACCACGTAATTTAAATACTTGACGGCCATGTACAAATTGTATGGAACGATCTAGAGATCGATGTCTAAACACTGTTCTCAGGCATTGTAGGGTCCATGTTATATCACCGGACAATTCAAATTCGCGTGTTTGTATGTTGCCTGATAATAATATATCCCATACAGAAATTTCAGGGTTGTTACATAGTTGTCACAGCCTTGTGTAACATGCATGTAACAAGGTTGTGGCAGCATTGTAACATTATATATACAGCCCACTTACAAGCATGTGACAAGGTGTCAACATGGTTGTAACATTTATGTTACAGCCTTGTAAAACCAGTGGAATTGTAACGCCTTTTGGATTGTTACAGGTTTGTTACATGCATGGTTGTCCATGAATTGTACATGCTATATGGCTAGATATTTAACTGCCATGCACATGCATGTATGCAGCTATATGTTTGCACATAACGTCATGTGTTTAATGTATAATGAAAAGAAAACATGTACAACTGCATACAATATAAAATGCAAATACTGTTACAGTACCTGTTACAGTACATCACTGTGGGATGTGTCTTTAGATTTGTTTTTGAGTTTTCTGCGCACTTGTGCACATTTATCATTAATGGTCTCCACCAATACCGCTTTACCAACTGCTCTTTCGGTATTTGTGTACTTGTCCTGAACAAATTCTATAAATATAAACAAAGAATAATATTGCATGTATAATCATGACATGAATTTTTACTTACTTATGCAGGCTGCAACAATATCCCCATCAAGAGGCTGATTGCCTTTGTTATTTGCTCCAGCTTTGGTGGTTCCGTAACAGCTGGAGCAAGCCAGTACTTCTTCCTTAAAGAAAACACTGAGCAAGGCCCGCATCATCTTCGTAGGGCCGGCAGTTGATGCAGCACACACTTCATCCAGTTGTCGTCTAGTGAGCATGACTCCATACCCCTTCACCAACTCTACCATCGCTGATTTCATCTACCAAACCATATATAGTTGTTGTTGTACATTTTAAATACGTACCTTTACTGTTTCATCCTGAACTTCCTGTATTGTTCAATAGTATAAGTTAATACATTAATGTACCGTATATGACCGTATTAAAGCCGGGCTCAAATACACGCAGGGGCTCAAATATACGCCGGGTACAACTAGGAGACTGTCATAATAAACGCCGGGGTGCTAATGATATGTACTGAAAGGGGTTCTAAACTCATGTCAGCTGCTAACTATACAGTGATGTCTCGTCACCAGTCTTATGATGTCTCGTCACCAGTCTTATGATGTCTTGTCTTGTTCGACTATGCCTTCTCTTCTGGTGATGGCCATAGCGTATTTATCGTGGTCATTGTCATCTTTCCACCCGACTTCCAATGTTTCACCCAGCAGAGGAGTCCAAATGGGTTTATGTACGTGATAGGCTATGGATTTCGTATTTCGTAGGTACTTGTACTGACACCTGTCATTCTCAACGAGTGGCTAGTAAGAAATAAACGCCGGGGTCCAAATTAACGCCGGTCTCGTTTAAACGCCGGGTCAAAAATGATTTATAGGAAATAAACGCCCAGGCTTCTATACGGTCATATACGGTATATGCAGGTGTACATACTATGATGTGTAGACATGCAGGTGATATATCTTAATCAACAACATGTTTGTTTGTTTGTTTGTTTATATTAACATGTTTGTTTGTTTGTTTATATTAGTAATTTGAAAATGATGAAAATTATTATGTAATGATGGCTATGGGTACTAATAGCACATGCTGCAGGCAACATAACTAAAATTATTATCTATATATAGACTATAGTCTTGTCACTGATGGGCTTCTCTTTCTGCTTCGAATTCGTTACTGTAGCAGCGTTCTTCGAGTTCTTTACTTTGGCTTGCTGTGTGCTTTTTGCTTGTGTACTGTGAGGCTCTTCTTTGGCTTGGATGGCTTTTCCAGTGGTAGCTACATTAAAATACATCGAGAACCTGAGTGTGTATAGCTATAGCTACTATAGTCTATATAGGCATGGCCTATGCTATAGCTATGATTACACTATACGTACACGTACAGCCTTACAGATTCAATGTTCGGCTTTGCTGTAGGACTGGGGTTCCCTATAGTTAGCATTGGCGAGGTGGTATCTGGTTCAGTTGTTGTTGATTCAGCAAAATCACAGCCACTTAGAATATCCTCAACAGTGATGTTTCCTTTAACCATCTCATCACAGAGCTTGTTCAAGTTAGGCCGATCCTCTATAAGTATATCACGGAAAAACATATAATTGTACAGGCTAATCTACGTAGCTGTGGACATGGAGCATTGCAATTGCCGAAAAGCATCAGTCTACGTATCTGGCTATATTGTAACTAGCTATACTGTAGATATACCTGATATTTTTAGGATTTCCACGTCATACGGAGTCTTCCCCCTCCATCTCATCTTGACAGTAGCTCCAACATCAGGTTGATAGTCCTTCACAGTTGCGGAGATCGGCATCACTCCAACCTGCCCATCATCAATCCACAGAACAATAGCAAACTGGCTGTTTCCATGTTTAGCCATAAGACTAGCTAGCTATAAGGTACGTAGTCAACTTTCTACAACAAACTGTCAATGAAAATGAAATCTTTAAACTTTGCTGCCAAAAATCAAAAATCAGTTAACTTCATGGCTTGCTTGTGTAATAATAGTATCACGATTGTTACGTAATTAGCTAGCCATTTTCCGTGTATCATTATTAATAAAATTAATAGCAGAGACAACTTCCTCTTGGTGATCTCAGGTAAACTGTTCCAGCAGTCAATTACACCCTTCCCCAAGAGTGCTTCCACCTACACATTGCATACATGATAGCTATACATATTTCAGTGATATAATTGCTTTAGTATTAGCTCCTATACTGAAATAGAGATATGGCCATGGAAAACTGCATAACTAAGTAGCATTTGACAGAGTAGCCTATAATGAAATCTTCATACAATGAACATTTTTCATTTGCTGATCCACTTTCAAAAACTGTTGCCTGTCGTTCAACAAGGCACAGGGCTAAAAAGCTAAAGGAGGATACAAGTTCACTATTTCAACATTCTGCAGAAGCAATTCCCAATATTCCCGATTGTGGTGATGAAAGCGAGGAAGAAGTAATGCTAGAATCACAAAATATTGTGACATCTCTACCTAATGATTCCAGCTTAGATCCATATAGGGGTACGAGTTTTGATATCACTAATGATGAGTTTCAATTGACAACTACCAGTCATCCTCAGTCCCTTGAATTCCTAGAATTAATGGCAATTGCACCAGAACCTGAGCTAGAGCTTGAGGAAGATGACACAAATGATGGTGAAGCCATTAATAGCTCGGCTAATAGTGAACCTTCTATCAATGAGTCAGGAGCTCATGCTGAAATTTTGTACAAAGACTCATTGATCACAACAGCAATATGCAATGAAACACAATCTAACCATGGAAGCTTTGGCTGATTTGCTTCAGGTTGTAAAGCTACACTGCCCGTCACCCAATAATATACCTTCAACTCTTTTTCATTTTAAAAAGCGATTTCAAGATTTGCAGTATACAGTGCAATACCATTTCTATTGTAATGCATGCTTGACAGAAGTTCCAGAAAATTGTGAGGTGTGCAGCAATCAAGATTGTTGCTACAATTTTGCAGAAGCCAAGTCTTTGTCATCTTTTATTGAACTACCAGTGGGATTGCAGCTAAAAAGTATTCTCAGTCGTAAGTTATCTTTTGCATATATGTTTGGCTGAGTCATATTGCATATAAGTACGCCTGGTTGCTTTCTGTACTGATTAAGGTATTAGCATAATTTTATATATCTTATCAACAAATGTGAAGTGCTTTGCATGCATACGCCCTGTTCAGTATAATTATTCCATCTGTTTTCCTTGCAGTTTTTCTCAACAAGAAATAATTTTGTGCGACACTGTTATGGAAAAATGTGTTGGTATAGATTTGACTTCGCAACTTGTACTCTTGCTGGGGCTAGCTGTTGTACATACTTCATGTTTGGAGTTATATTCATAACATGTAAATTTTCACCAGTACTTATAAAACACTTATAACAGTGATTAAAGCCGATTGTAATGACTGATAGCTTGATTCAACATGATATACTCCATTATATACATGCATTGGCAGTCCATCTCTATACACATAGTGACAATCCATTTACAATCTCTACACAAGGTTGTAATAACAATGTAATTGCTTTGACCACCTAGCCACAATCTTATTACAATGTAATCACAATCTTACCAGCATGCCACAGCCTTGTAACAAGCTTGTGACAATCATAAATTTCTGTATGGGTAGGTCCAATTTATTTAGAAGGTTTCCACTCTATTTTTAGAGAATCCGACGATGATGTGGGCGAGGCTGCCAAGCCCACATGAGCCAATCAAATAAAGTACATTGTTATCCATACTATTAACAATTGAATTAGTAGGTGGGCACATTAAATTTGCCTATTATTTTAAACTTTCATCATGCATAACTTCTTGTGTCATCGTGCTACGTACGGCCTTGACATTTTCAGCAGGTATTCAGCAACTACTTGGTTTTATACAGGTTGCAGAGTGCAAATATTTGAATCCGGTACTGAGTTATGTCCAGTTGAATGACAGTGTGTAGTTTGTGCCCACATGCTTTATTTTCGCAGGCCCAGTCACATATAGTGATGATCGGTCCTTCATCATAACTTGTAGTGTTCATGTAGTATTGGATGTTGCCTACTACTGCTCACTCCTTCACTAATGTCAGTACTATTAGTAACAAAATCTCCTTCACTTAAGCTGCTTCTGTTGCTGTCACTACTACTGCTAACCTGTTCTATAGTTGCTGGAACTACTTATCTCCTCATCATTATAAAAAATCATGACATTACTGCTACTGGTTACTAGATCTTCACTACTGGAAGTTACTCCTCCTTCTGATACAATTAAATCTTGTAGTGCCATCTTAATCTCTCACCAAATTTTTCACCTGAACTAAAGCATGAGTTTGCTCTGCTGCTAAAAGTTCATCAAGAAAATCTCTCAGTATCTCCAATTAAAAATCTCTCTCAAAAGTTTTCTGCTAAAAATTTCTCATCTACAAAGACTCACTAGTGTACTTTTACTCCAGTCCTTCGTCATTACTTGTAGTGTTCATGTAGTATTAGATGTTGCTACTATAGTAACAAAATCTCCTTTACTTAAGCCTTCTTCTGTTGCTGTCACTACTACAGCTAACTTCTGTGTCATAGTGACTGGAACTACTTATCATCATAAATCATGACATCACTGCTACTGATTGGTGTATCTTCATTACTGGAAGTTACTCCTCCTCATTCTGATACAGTTGGATCTTGTAGCTGCTGCAGTGCCATCTTCCATCAATGATTACAAATCCAGTGCCATCTTCCATCAATGATTACAAATCTCTCACCAAATTTCTTGCTCTATATACAACTTAGACTAAAAAAAAAAAGCCACACAGCACAAGTACAGTGAAACCTCACTTAGTGGCAAAACATAATCGTGAAATGTTTCAGTTTATACACATAGCTATAACCCACTTTCTAGACTTTCGTGAACTTAAAAATGTGAAAATTGTGTTTTGCAGTTTCTTGAAAGTTTCCCACTATACGGTACTTCTTACCTGTATGGTCCTTACCTTTTTACCTGTAAGGTCCTAAAATTTTTCCAGTACCTTTTTACCTGTATGGTCCTAAAATTTCAGTACCTTTTTACCTAAAATTTCAGTACCATTTTACCTGTATGGTCCTAAAATTTCAGTACCTTTTTACCTGTATGGTCCTTAAATTTCAGTACCTTTTTACCTGTATGGTCCTGAAATTTCAATACCATTTTATCCGTATCCTAACATTTCAGTGCCTTTTATTCCACATGGTCCTGAAATTTCAGTACGATGAGGTTTTAGAATAGTTAACTCAGATTCATACTTTTTATACTGTTACTGTTTACCAACATTCAGATTGTGATAAAAGAACAGTTTCATCCAAGGCCATGGATCGCCCCTCTAAGAAAGGGAAGCAGTCATCATCTACAACCAGAGGAAGTGCTGATGGAGACTCGTCAGAAAAGCCATTGGAGTAGTTTACTAAAGGGGACTATGTTCTATTGAAATGCGAGCAGTACAAAGACTGGATACCACAGATTGGGCAGGTTTTAACAATAGGTGATGCCACAATTAAAATTAAATGGATGGACGGTAGTTTTAAAGGCAAATGGTCACCCTGGAAGTATGGAGGCAGGCAAGTTAGAGTAGAGTTACCTCAAAGATCCATAATCCGACGCATCGAATTCAATGCCAACATGGAGTTACAAGAAACTGACATACCCAAAATTAAAACCAACTATGAGGACATTGAATATGTGTAAATAATATTTGTCACCATTTAGGTAGTTGTATTTAGGAGTGGACTATATGCATGCACATGTGTGGAAAATATTTTGTGGTTTGGTAATTAAAGTGTAATGCTCCAATTGATTTTAGGTCAGCAACCATATCCAAAATCACATTGCAGTGCCGTTGGTCTACTGACTTGTATACACTTCAGTGTTCTATGCAAGGTATTGAATGTGTTCCCAATTATATTTCTTTCTACTCCTCAACTGTAGGTGTAGCTATCTGAAAGACGACGATGTTGGCTACTTTGCTGTGCATACAATGGCAGGTAAAAAACAGTTTATTGTGACAATGATATTTGTGCTGTTTTAGATGAAACGTGGCATAGCCGAGTAATGGCATGGTGGTGTAAGCTTGTAGCTGTCATCTTCAACATTTGGAGAATGGAACAGACTGGACTTAACTGCCTCACATTGTAGTACCATGTGCCTATTGATTCATGTACAATTGTTCTGTGAAGGTATTGCCTGTGCTTTCAAGCATTTTCCTTTATACCATCTGCTGTAGGTGTAGCTATCTGAAAGACGATGATGTAGGCTACTTTGCACAGGTAAAAATATTTTATTTAACCATGCATGATATTCAATGTTGTTATTTCAGACAAAGTGCAACATGGTCAAGCAACGACAGGTGGTATCAGTAGATTTGTTGCTGCCATCTTCTTCACTGATCAGAACATCTGAGCAGACTAGGCTCAACTGGCTTCCTCCACCTACAGAACAATTGTATTTTTTGCGTGTATGTATTTGTATTCATTTAAAGAATGAAATAACTGATTGTGGTAACAAAACATGTAAAATTGCGTAAAACTAACGAAAAAAGGTGTGTTGGGATACTGCTTCCTAACTGATTAAGTCTAGCCATGGATATTGGTCTGAAATCTGTTTTCCAACGAAGAGTGACCTGATATCATCAATCGATATATTCCAATCGTACTTCAAATCTGGATGTAGGTGAAGACATTGTGTTTGAGTTAACTAATGCAACATGACTTAAGCACAGGCTGGACAAATCAACAACTAGATGGGGGTGTGAGCATGAAGACATAAAAACAGCATACCAATTTCAAGTCATTTTGTGTGGGCTTAGTAATAAGTGAGAAGTATCCATTTATTGCTGCAACTCCTGATGGGCTTCGACAATGTGATTGCCATGGAGATGGTGTAGTGAAAATAAAATGCCTATATTGCACAAGTAATTCAGATGCTGAGTTGGCTACTTTCATTGAGCACACCAGTACTACTACCAGGTTCAAACTAAAATGATGGCTTGTCATGTAGAGTTTACAGACTTTGTAGTTTGTACTTTCCCAAACAAGAATCCATACCAGTACTACTACCAGGTTCAAAATGATGGCTTGTCATGTAGAGTTTGCAGACTTTGTAGTTTGCACTAGCTTTCCCAAACAAGAATCCATCCCTGTTTGTGACACATATCAATATTGATTCTGAATTTTTATCAAATTACATTGATGAATCAGGCACTATGTATCCTACCAGAACTGCTAGGGAGATGGTTTACAAGCCTGAAAGTGCTACAGATGGTAGAAACATTGAGAATAGTTATTGCTACTGCAAAGAAGAACTAGGAGGTGAAATGGTTCACTGAGGGGAGTGGTGTCGTTTAAGTTATAAAGTATCTCATTCAAAAAAGTGGTATTGCCCTGATTGCCAAAAATTCAAAAAAAATTGTTATGTAAATTAATTGTAGAAGCTGTAAGTGCCACTGTCATTTCATCTAACATGACTATTGAAGCAATGAGTTCCAGCATAGTACACGTAATGCGCCATTTATACATCAATCAAAGTATGCATTAGTGGGTCACTGGGATGGCTGGCAACCACTCTCAACATAGCTGTGGTATGTGCATAATCTATAAGTTTGAATTGCAAATTATTGTAGCAGGCTCAATTGATATACAAATTGCAACGATATTCAAGAGCAACAGAGCCAACGTAGATGAAGTGTATGTATGTGGATTCATTCCTAAGTATCTATTACCATCAAAGACACCATGGTCATTAGAGATCCATTTTTGCATCTGCAGTTATTCCTCTCATTGAACACTGCTCCGTTTGGTACAGTAATGAAACCATGGTGATTGCTGCAGGTTAAAGAAGTCTAGAAGAGCATTTCAGATTGGGAAGTTTTTAGGTTCTGGAGGAGTACATGCATGCAAGCGTGAAATACAGTCTATTAATGTAATGCAGATCATAATTATACAGTATCTACATACATGTATGAACCTCAAGCTATTATTATAGTACAGTTATCCATACATGCAGTATTACCTTTTGTTTTTGTTCCTGGGATACAATGTAATTACACTAACTACAGGATGCACTATCGATATCACTGTGAACTTTTTGCCCCACTACATTTCAAGTGTCAGTCTTTTATTAGTGTTACTTGGGATTTCTTGTATTACCCATGTTGATGTGAGCTTTAATTTTACTGATGCCAGACCACTTTGAGCTTATGTACTTTGAGAATCATCATAATGGTGCGATTGTGTCTTCCAACCACTGGATAGTTTGCATAGGTCATCATATTTTAGCAGGCAGTCATGATCAGAGTTCTGTGATTGAAATCTCAAGTAGAATTTTGTCATTTTGGTACTATAGTTGTAACACGGGCATGAGGGCTTTGTCTGATACATATTCCAGACTGCCTGAGGGTTGCAGGCCCAAGGGCAGAGACATCAAGCAAAGCCTGAATGCTCTGTGTTACAGCTATTATGTAATATTTACCAGGTTGATAGCCTGTACAGGGTGATCATCACTGAAACCAATACGAGTGCATCCACTGGATATATTATATATTACATACTAAAATTTCGATTATGGGTCAGCAGCTAGTACATTCTGGTTACGTTTGGTTACAATGAACGGACACATCCTAGAGATATCAGGGAATTTAGGTTTTTCTTTTACAATATAACCTCATTACTTAAAACAACCAGAAATCATACATTTACAGTGGCTATTCTCAGACCTGAGTTGATTGTTCGACTTCATTTGTGGCTTGGGATTCCTTTTTTTCCACTATCACCACTATGCATGTGCCTTGTTTTTGTTGGTGATCACCTTCTAGAATGTTCCCATGAGAATTCGTCACCATGATACATTAAGGTCAAACTAACTGGAGATGGTTTGGAGCAGTCAGAAGCCCTTCCTGTGTTTAGAGCGTGGCAAGGGGTATTCTCGTAACTATCATCTCCAAAAACATCATCAAGAGGATCATGCTCTAACCACCTCCAAAAAATGAAGCAAACTGTCCCATGTGCACTCAGAAACTTCACTCTCCTGGAAATGAGAAGACAATGTGAATTGGAACACCAAAATGATCTGGGTATGTACATTATAACATGTAATGAATTATACTATGTAACTAACTATGCTGTGACTGTACACAATAGGCACTACAGTGCACGAGTTTGAAACAGCATCACAAGATGGAAAGAAACCAAAGAAGAAAGTTTTGTTTACTACACCAAAGAAAAGGAGTACAAACCTTCTGAGAGTAATATTGAGCTAATGTGTGTTTTCAATATAGATCATTGCTTGACAACTAATCATCGCCTGACAACTGCATACCATCCACAAGAAAATGGATTAGATGAGAGGTTTAACCAAACTAAACTATTATAACCAGCTTGACAAAATTTATTCAGTGTTGGTATGAAGTTGTTTATTTGTACAATACATCTGTGCAAGAATCCACTAAGCATACACCATTCCAGGCCATGTTTGGAAGAATGGCTCGGCCAAAAGAAAATTGTGTTGCTGATCACCTAAGGATGACAGTACTGTGATGAATAGCATATGCAAAGGAAAGTATTTCAATGACAACAGGAAACTAATCAAGGGAAAGACATGTTAGTTATAATATTGTGAGTACTTTCTATAGGTAAATATTCAACATTATGAGTATGCAATTGGTACATTGCTCAAAGGAGGAAGTCATTGGGTGCTACTGGTAAGTATCTAACTTGTGCCATGGAAACGTAGCTATATTATGTGTTTTCTAAACAGTGTGTTGATGTGAAGACCAAATATAATTCTATTACTTTAAAACTTTACCACATGTGTCTCCAAAGGAATTATGGCAATTTTCAATACATGGAGGGAAAATGGGGGAAAGTAGGTGGAAAATGGAGAGGAATTACTAAGCACTAGTGTTTGCAAAAAGACATGTGGAGTATTTGTCATGAAGGTATTACATATTATTCCACCTACTCAGAAATTTTTCTAGAAAATAAATTCAGGAGGGGCAATTCGAGCTTTTCAAAACTTGAGGGGGGGGCAGAACTTAAAAATTACTTATCATAAAATAAAAAAAGTTGAAGCATAGTTCAGGGGAGGGGGCAAAATCATTTCAGGGGAGGGAGGGTGCCCCCTTCCCCCCCCCCCCTAAAAAATCTCTGTATTATGTACACTTATTGCACTCATATGAAGTTGCAGAGTGAATCATATCACTGTGATGGTTTCACCTGTCTTGTGTTGCAGAGGGAAATACACTATTGAAGAAGCAGCATGTAAAAACCTACATAGCACTTTTGAATTTAAATAATTACTAATCTGCTACAAAAATATTTACAGCTACTACTGTAACAATTATTTCATGTAAGTATATGATAATAAGACAGATCTACGGTTACAGAGGTTGCCCAGGGACAACTCCACGGAAGGAGGGGTTTACAGAAAATGGTCAAGCATTCTTAAGTGATTAAAAACATGTTATTATTTTAGTTTGCTCTCATTCCTGAGATATATAATGTACACTGTGCCAGTAGAAACAAGCACAAGAATGCAGTAACACATGTATATGCCAGCTAGCTTTCACATATTCATTTTGTGAAAATGCATTCAAGAATATTTACAATCTAATCATTTTGCTGTCTGAATGAATTAACAGTTTTGAATATAGTATACAGTAGCTAGCCAGACATCAACTCTCAAGCACACAATTCAGTGACCTTTACAAGAGTTGATACCCAGGACTATGTTAGTGACACATGTGACTGTGTTAGTCTATTGACTGTGGTGGGCTAGTTGTCACCCTCAAAATCACTCTTGTGTGTATGAATGACTGTGAATGGTGAACACTAGGACCATAGCTAAAACTTCCAAAAATGCATTTGCTGTGAATTATTAACTTTTACTGAAATGTAGCTACATAGTTTATGCAAAGATAGTTTAGTGAAATAGTTAAAATTTATTTATTCACAATGATTAACAACCAGTACAGGTGTAGGCCTTCATAAGTACCCCCAATACAATTTACTTTCTCCAACATCAAACATTTCTGTTACTAAATTTAAATTCCATGGAACACAATCTTTCCTCATCCACACCTTTACCCATGGGGTACACAATTAATGATATTGCTTTGGTACACGTACTGTGAGTTCCTTCAACCCATCAAACTGAAGTAACGGCTTGATATCAGTGCTTAACTGAACTTCTAACTTCTCCAAAAGTTCCATGCATTGTAGGGCAGTTTTCGACTCTATCTTAGTTTCAGGTGGCAAATTAAGTTTTACTACTTTGTTACAATGGCTTAACATTTGAAAGAGCATCGGTGTGGCAGTCACGTGTTCCGGTATGGCTAATCGCTTAACGTAGCTGCCACAAGCCTTCAACACATTCATCACTGACTGTTCCTCTCGACAATCATAAAGTGGCCATACAAACTCACTCCACAGTGATGGTGTTTCGATCACAACTCATAGTATTGATGAAACGTACCTCAACTTCACTTTATCACGAATTATTGGTAAAAACGATATAATGTAGACTAACAGTTCCATGGGAAGATTTAAGATGTTACAGTTTCTAGAGGAGTTATTCCCAACTTCGGCATTTTCTCCACGTGAACACGTTGCCGCGGTATGCTGAAGTTTCGATTTAGAAACACTGTGTTTCCTTCTGATATATCCACACAGAAAACTGTTTCTAAGCGGCAGTGTAAAAATAGTAAAAGAAGATAAAGTGCTATAAACAGTACAGTGACAAGCCTAAAAATTTATGGGAAAGTGAACAGTAAATGAATACAATTGCTAAACTGTCAGCAGCTAAGACAATACAATACAATATGGATCTGGAAAACTGCTGGACTTGACAAAGAGACAATAAATAAACCATTTGCATTCACTAGCAACTTGAAGGTATTAGAATTTTAATTATGTAGTGAAGACAGCATTCCATCCTGTCACGAATGCAAATGAAGCAGATAATACTAGTAAACACATCAGGTATAATGGTGAACCTACCAATCTGATTTGCTGAATAAAATGAAAAATAATGGCTAACTTTATTGATGATGTCCAGCAAACACATCGTCACTAGATATTGATAAATTGAATGCATGGAGGATGGAACTTACGACAATAATTTGGATTTCCGTATGCAAAGTAGGAAATATGAAAAAGGATGGTAGGGGTTTCATACATAATGACGTCTGTGTAACATTAATAAAAGCATGCCTTATATACTGTAACTGGTCACATAAAATATGTTGCAAGAAATTTCCATACTAACTGGAAGATGTACTGGCAAGGAAAAGCCACCAGTATGAGCATAGCTAGCCAGACATCAACTCTCAAGATCACACAATTCAGTGACCTTTACAAGAGCTGATACCCAGGACTATGTTAGTGACACATGTGACAGTGTTAGTCTATTGACTGCGGTGGGCTAGTTGTCACCCTCAAAATCACTGTGTGTGTGAATGACTGTGATGGTGAACACTAGGACCACAATCATTAATACAGGCAAGGTTTCAATCTTGTGAATATTGATCTTGGAGTTATAGCATTGGATTGGATCAGGAAGAAATATGATTTGTACAGCAACAGTATTGCAAATTAATTACAGGCACTTAAATTTATGGATGATACAACTGAAACAGGCAACGATAGGATTTGGCTCAATCTCATCATTAGCTGGCAAATCCAACATAGTGCCTTACCCATGTCCACAGAAGAATAAGCCAAAGACTGAAGTGATAATGGCAAACTCCACATTGTAAATAAGCACCTAGGTCACAATTATCTCACGTGACTTTTGCTTTACACACAATACAAAAAATTTTTAATCTTGTGATCAGGTAAATCTAGTGGTTCACATGATTTATCGATTTGAGCTAGTTGTGTATGTGTTGTACAAAATAATTAGAGATGAAAGTAACACTTAAAATTGCTGGTGAACTATGCATTGATGAAGGAGGTGCTCAAAGGGACACACTAACAGCTTTCTGGGATGGGGCATACTCTAGTGTTTGATGGATCTAACACGGTGATTCCGATGATCCATTCACAAACTGACTTGTCAATGTTTACTACCTCGGGAAAGATTATATCACATGGCGTTATAGCTACACTTATTATTCCTGATTGAATAGCACTGTCTTCACTGTAGCACTCCATGGTCAATACATAAGATATCTTCAACAGTGTTGTTGAATGCACTTTTAAGTTACATTAGTGCAGCAGATTGAGAGATGTTCAAGAGAAGATGTCATTTGAGCCAGATTTCAAGCCAGATACTAGGTGTTTTGTCTTGATTTGGCTGCAGAGTAGTACGAACACATCTTTATTGATTAAAATAGTAGACCAGGCAGTAAGATTTGAATTTTAACTAGCTGCTGCTTTATCCACTATCTATTCTGTCATGCCATAGAGCTTATTGGGATGGAAAATCAGTATGACCTTGTCAAACTTCTAGATGGCCTACTGCAATTACTCTTGTCTTACGTTCAGAGTGTCAAAAGAAACTTTTTTACAAAGTGACCACCTCAGAGGGCATATAAAAATCCACACAAAAAACCAAATCACAATTCAATTGACTACACACAATTCAAATCTGAAACAATAACACACATAGCTACAGTGACATCTCTATCACTGTTAACATTGTACCAGACTGCATTAAAAGTTCATGCTAAATACATGATTTTAAAATCAACTATTAATTAATCAATAAGCCGCATTTTTTCTACTGGAAAAATCCCTATTCAAGTAGTGATAGTTGCCAAAGACATGTTGTTTGATGTAGATATCAATGATTCATTACTTTCTTTAAAGGTACAAGATATTGTTTTCTTGGCAAAGACGGGCTTTGTGATTGATTTAGTGGATGTTAAGAAAGAAGATCAGGTAAACATACTATAGTGCTGCATGTGTGCTTTTTGGAGACACTATAGGCAATGTAGGAAAGGTGATAGGCCTAACGAACGCACTTTTTCCATACATGAATAGCTACTGTAAGGTTACAGGGTGACATGTGTGCTTAGCAAGAGCAGGCACTTACTGCATGTAAGCCAGTCTGTAACCTTGCTCAATTGTCATAGTCCCAAAGGATAAAAACTTTGAAAGCCAAGTGAAGATTAGTCATAAAATCACAGGGCAGAGGCTAGTGCACTATAGTACTGAGAATTATAGAAGTAGTTCAGTTGCTACAGGTACGTAACATAAGCAGCTAAACAGACTTTCAGACTGAATCACTGCCTTCAAAGTTGGGAAAAGTATGCCTAATCTTTGTTAGGGCTGAGTGATTATATTGTTTTAGCGATATAGTGCTACCGTGATATTTTTAAAAAGTATTGATATTTTGAAATAACTATTGTGATATTATGTCTGTACAATAGTACGATTACAAAAACATTTGTAATGCAGATATGAAGAACTGATCAGAGGATGATGGATTCTGAGAGTACCTGGGATTTGTCTCATGACCCAGGCCAGCTGCTGTGTGTATTGATGATAATTGCAGACTTTAAGATTTCGATTCAACAAATCAACAGTTGTTACAAAATTACCAACTGTGGCAGTCCTGGTCAATTTTGTGCAGATAGACAATGTTAGTATGCAAGATTATATGGATTAAGTTTCAAAATTGCAAATGGCATTATAAGACAATTCTGTGAATGAAATGGTCGTCCTTGTTAACATAGCAAACTGTAAGTCAGCAATCTGGAAATTTATTGGCTTTGTGCCAGACAGTAACAGGAGGCCAGCAAACATGAACGAGCCAGTATGCAAGTTGAGTGGAACAGTAGTATCTTTTTTCACCATGGGGCACTCCTTTTTTACAGCTTAGCTGTTTTTTTTTTTTGATTAGATAATTAAACTTCTTTTTGTATTTGTACACCCCAAAACCTACCATTGGCCGGCTTTGGAGCTTTTTAAACTCATCTTTTTTTCTTTACCGAAAAAGACCTAAAGCAGATTTTTAATATTTCAACTACTTTTGATTTTATCAGTAATTATGCAAATTATATACATTTACTTAATACATGCCAATTATTCCCTACAGGATAACTTGTTCTTAACAGTGATCTCTCTACTAAGTGATCAATAAGAAGATTGTTGTACCAAAAACAGGGGATACTCCATTGATGCTTGAGGTTAAATGGTGTATTAGAAACAACATTAACACCTGGTACCAAAGTGAAGCAATGAGTTTATTGTTGGACACCTGCACTTTCCTTGATCCTCGTTTCAAAGACAAGTTTTGTACTGAGGATGAACCAGTGGTGAGGTTGATTGATGAAATAAAGGCCTATGATGACAATAAAATTATAGCAGCAGGTGGAAGACCATCACAAAGTGACTTACAAGCTCCACCAAAGAAAAGGGGAAGGTTCAGTTTTGCAAATTCGTGAAAATTAATTTTTAGCTAGCTCCATTCCAAAATAATGCCCCTAGAAATATTTAGACTAGCTACCGTTGTAACATATATACTGTAATTTACCTTTTATAATTAGCAATTGTAACATATGCAATTTTATGTAACACATGTACTGTAACTTCACGATTACTAAATGTAGCATACGTACTCTTATTAAGTGTAACATGTACTGCACTGTTAATTTTACATCCTCGGCTATGCTGTCTGTCTAGTAATTAATAATAAAGAAAAAAGAGTATAGCCTAAATATTTCGAGGGGAAAATTTTGCAATTTTTGGGGTTAGCTACTGAAATTTTAATCCTTGAGATATTTAGACTCTATATAGTGCATAAATATAATATGCAAAATTTTAAACTAGGTAACATTTCGAAGCCTTGAAAAATTTGCCCCTCAAAAAACTTTACAGCATATGGTACTAGCCTGGTTTAGCACATATTCTAGTCAGGAGCACGTTTTTGTTATATATGGCTGTGCCTTGAGTAACGGCAGTCACATAACTTAGGCAAAAACCTAAGAAAACGAAAAGAAAAAAAACTTTCACTAAAGTAGGTTTCAAACCTGGGATCTCCCACTCTAGTCCAGTGCTCTAACTACTGTATCACTGTGCTGCCAGCTACCCTAAAGCTTTAATTTGTACCTTATATATGTCATTCATGAAAAAGCCTGCATTAAAGAAAAAAACCAAACCTGAACCCTGACCCTAACTCTGTACAAGACGCATACCCTAAATTGAAAGCTCGGGGCATATTACTAGGCGCGTCCCCTAAAGTTGGATACTCAGGTATATTAGTTACAAGGTGTGTGCCCGGCCTAAAGTGAAATATTCAGGGAAAACTAGACGCGTGCCAACCCTATCTCGTCTTAAACTCAACAAAAACTTACCTTAATACAACTAGTGTGTGACTGCGCCATGCTTTTAGCAGCAAAATGTTATGGTGCCGTGACTCTAGGCACAGCGCTTTATTATTGTACCTATCAGTAGCAGGCGCCTCTATAAATGCATGAGGCTTGACAAAATTTATCATTTCAAAAATGTTTACTTACTTGTTAGAGTTTGTTGTGGCAGCTGTCTTGTCAGCCATTTTCTTGTTATGCTGTGCAATTTTCTGGTGCTTCTGCTGTCACAGAAGCAAGATGGCATCTTGTATCTTTCATGCCTGAACAGTTTGCCTAGTTATTGGGCAAACTGGATGAAGTTGAGGGGACTTGTGATGGGGAGAGTGGTGACTCAATGGGTATGAATTATTCAGGTTTATAAGAACAACTATTATCATTGTATTATATTCTGCAGAGGATACCTACTCGAGGTCATCAGGTGACCACAACAACAGCAGCAGCCAAAAATAACTTTTGACTTGAAGGTACTATATATAATGTTTTGGTGGGGCTACACCATGACCACGGGGTCTTTGCTTACCTTACATTTTAGTCCTTGGTTTTCTTCCAGGGTTGCCCTTTCGGTTGACAAGATGATAATTAGAATACGATGTTGCATTGCTTTCTGCAATACTTACTATATATGATATGAACTACTAACAAGGTTTATGTTTGTGACTAAGTTTTCGGAATCAAAGGAAGTTCATAATTAATGCACTAATTTTCTGTTTCATTTCCTTTCAGTTGTCTGATGAAACAAAAGCACTATATACGGAATGCTTTCTATGTGCTTTCAAGTTGTATAGTGCTGTTTTGCGTGAATGCGTAGCTTGCCAGATTACAATCCATGAACTACAGTTTGCCAAGGGTGGCTCCAGAATTTTGGTAACAGGTTTCCAAATTTTCTGTTGCATGCACATATAAGGGACTGGGGCATATTCTTAAGTTAGGAATTGCGTATGCTTGCTTCTGCTAGCATACTATTAGGAGCAGACTAAATAGTTAAAAGGTGAACTATGTAAAGATTGATGTATACAACAGACAATGTCAGGACTTAAATACCTCTGAGATACGATATTTACTGTGTTGGTAAAGATGAACTAAAAATTTTGACTGTTCTATTAGGGTAGTTGACTGCTCTATTACAGTATTTCTTTCCCCAAATCTTCAGGACTACTTTTAAATACTTTTAAAACTACTTTTAAAAGTATTTCTTTCCCCAAATCATCAGGAATACTTTTAAATCAAAGCTTTAGCAAATGGGAAATATATTTTCTAAGATTGGGGGAACAGTGAAGAAAGCACAACTTGACTGTTGGAAAAGTGGAAAAAATGAGACCTAGAAGTTGACAATTAATGAAGCAGAAGTACAAACACAGCTATTATGAAAGAGGAGGATTACAGAAGATAGGTTGAAACATAAGATCACCAAGACAGTTGGAAAACCAAGTAGACAAGCTGGAGAAAACCATTGAAAAACAACACATACAAATGCTTAATTTAAAGTTAGGCAATGATTTAATACCACCTCTTCACAGAAACCATGGACAGAGCTCGCTAAGCAACAACAATACCACAGAAAGGTAAAGGATCTATAGTACGAGTAAGTGAGTTGTCTTACAATGAATATAGCATAGACGAAGTCACTGACCATTTTGCTGGCACCACAATAGAAGACAAAAGGTGGCATCCTCAATACCAAGATATTTGCCAAAAAATCTATGATGGTACTAAATTGAAGCACGATTCAATGACAGCCATTCAGTTAAATGAAGCTGTCTTATGCCACAGCAGAGTGTCAGATTTACGTATACTGATCCTATCAACTGTGGAATTTGCAAGTTAGTACTGGAAGACACAATTGAAAAAGCAGAAGGCAACCTGTCTGCTACATCCAGGGGTAGCAAAACAGATTATGTATGTTATATCTTAACATGGGAGGAGACAAGCCAAGTGTCAGCATCAAATACTATAAGAGTTCCCGTGGTGATGCTAGAAACTAAATGTCTCCAAACACAAAGTAAGAAAGTCATAGCTCAAGCGCTTGGATATTATCGTAAGAGCCAAGGCTTTCATAACCCATCTCAACAAGGGATAGCCATCTTATTGAATGTATCTAGTTGAAGTGAGAAATTTTTTTTCTTATTGTACTTATTTCATTGAAGGTAAAGATACAAAAGGATATGAAATTCAATCACCAGCTTTTGCACTGTAACACTGGAGCAGAGAACATAGACACAGGTGTGCATTAACTGATGAATTGTGGAACAGGATGGTTTAAATCAAAGACAACAGTTTACATTCCACCCTATATGTCAAAGACAGATACTCCATATCAGACCACAGTTACTGTAACATGAGTTAAGCATGCTGTCAGATTTACAATCCTCTATTAAAATAAAAAAGCTCAAATCATAACTGAATTTGTTCGAATATGACATCAAAAAAAGCACCTGGTAATACCATCAGAGTCCAACAGAGTTTAAAAGCCAGAAATAATACAGAGCACATAACCAGAAGACATATCATCATGTTTTCATATCCAAATAACTGTAGATGAGCATGGTCAACTTCCAAAGGCTTGCTCAGCACCAGGTAATCATAGCATTGCCATCTTCAAAATGTCTGAGTCTGATTATGATGCTCTCTGTGAAACAATGCAGGACAATATCAGTGTTGGAGTTTGTGGAGTTTGAACATTGTGTGGCAGAAAAAAGAAACAGAATTGAAGAATTAGAAGCTCATCAAAGAGACATAAAATAACAAAGATGCTCAAAGTGTAAGGAAAAGGGCCACATTAGAGAACATGCCATAATTTAACAATATTCTAATCTCAACATATGTACCACATGTAAACACTATGATAAGTGATTAACTGTTTAATTGGACACAATCAAACCTAATTAATTAACCCTTTAAGGACCGCTGCCGTAATATTATGTCCAAAGTAGGTATTGCTTGAAAGACCAGCGCCGTAATATTACGTCCAACTCTATTGGCAGTAAACAAAGAGCTATAACTCCGCAACAAATGAAGCTATTAGATCGAAACAGGGGCCATTGTATTCGCCATTCATAGGTGATTCTTTTGATATATAAAGCCAACTTATCACACAAAACTAAGCCTGTGTAATATTCCTAACAAAGTACAAACATTTAATATTTACACAACAGTAAAACTAACCTTGTAGAAATCACTCCATAACTTTGGCTGTGTTCATCGTATTAACTTCAAATAAAGCTCAGAGTGCTCACTATTTAGAGGCGAATAATTTGATATACAAGATCATGTGATGCGGTTTTAAAAAACTAAAATGGTGGACTGTTTTTATTGATTGTGTCACGAAGAAATCGATCGCGTGTAGGTGTTTGAAACTCACCTTAGTGCTTTTAAGACATTGGTTCTACACTTTGGTAAATTAGATAATGTTGTTTATTATTGTCAGGCGAGTCTTTTAGCATAATTTGTTATACAATTGAGCACTTGTAGGGGCTTTGTCAATGCTATAAACTTATTATATTTTTTTAAAACACTAAATGCACAATAATAAAACGTGTGGGCTTTCAGGGTAGACTATGCACACAATTCTTGGTCCTTAAAGGGTTAATGAGAGGTACTTGCATCATGATCAGTGTATTATAATAAAACTAGTATATTAAAAATTATAAATTTAAAAATGAAGTAGGAATCCAAGCGATAAAAAGTAGTGAAACAAGAGATGAACAATGGTAGCTATTACAGTATAGCTCAGTGGGAAATCACTACTTTGGCATTGAACACAAAATAATTGTTATACCATGCCAAAGTAGGGATTTCCCACTGAGCTATACTGTAATAGCTACCATTGTTCATCTCTTGTTTCACTACTTTTTATCGCTTGGATTCCTACTTCATTTTTAAATTTATAATATACTAGTTTGTTTAGTTTTTTTTGATAAAGCATACAGCTAGCTATAAACATGAGACTGTTCTATTAGGGTGACTGCTGTATTAGAGTATCTTGAGTCAGCTGCAAAGATGTGTGCCTGCCCCAAAAAGGGGTGTGGTCATTGTGGTTTCAACCAATTCATAGTATTATAGACTAGAGAATATCAAATCCAAGCTCGAATCAACCTACCAACTTGAAGGTGTGTGATTACACATACAGCTAGCGTAAAAGGGGTATGGTAATTGTGGTCTCGATCGATAGATTGATAATACGTAGAATAAAGAATGGGCATGATGTCGTGACCTATCATGGAGTACTGGTACCTCCGTACTCTGCTCTGTACAGTAGCATAGTCTAAGCGCCTTAAATAATTTTGTAGCGTCTATTACGCTGCTTAAAGAAAGTGTTGATATGGACAATTAACGCCTCGATATGGTTTCATTGGATGAAGAAGACAAGCAGCTTGACTGAAGATAAGAGAAAAGACAAGGCGCACAGGGCGTACACTTGTCGGAACCCCAAAAGGCACATCCCACCAGTGAGTTTGTTGGTGTGGCGTAAAAATGGTGACCGTGCGCTGCTTCGTTTGGGCTCTAGGCTTGCAACTGTGGTCAGTGAGTGAGGCAGTGAGACAAAATTTCAAGCTTAGACAAATTTTTAAAATTCTATATCTGGCCGTCAGTAAGCATTTTCTTGTTTTAACGCTACATTTGATGCTAGATGGACTAATATTATTCTGTAAAAGTGATTTTTGTCGCCTAAGAAGTTCTAAGCTGGATTTTAAGAGGCGATATTTTTGGCGGCACGCGTCATTTCAGGGGGATTCCTACTTAAACAGTACTACTGTACTGTTTGATTAATTATTCTGTGTAGATACATGTGTATACCCCAATGGGACCATCTTGAAGTATACACTGACAAAAACAAGTTAGTGAGTTGGAAGAGACTAGAAGGGAACACAGTATCGCAAGGCATTATCCTAGATGATACATTACACAATGATTCACTAAAGAATAATGCCAACATACATCTGAGGGAACAATTTATTAGGAACAGCAACTTCAGGGTGCAAGGATAAGGGATTCATGACAAACTAGGTGACATCACTGTGAAATCAGGTGGTGTTTAAATTTAAAATTACTTTCAACCTCAGCCTACCATGCATATTCCTGAGTCAAGGCACTATATCATGCTTCGTTAGATGAAATGAAAATTAAAGAGAACATAGAACTTTGTGAAAGAGGAGGAACTGAATTCCTTAAATGTGTCCAAAGCTCAAGAAAACTAGAAACAATACCTTTCTTTGTCAGTAGTTTGCCACGAATTTTAAAGACTTGGATAGGTATAACAAGAGTATATATTAGACCTATCCAAAAAAAATTTGATCTAGCACCAGAAGGTGGACAGAGCATAGCTAGATAGCTATACATGTCAACTGACAATTAAGACAAGTTTAAAATTAATATAAGTTCATATGTATTTTATTTAGTTAAAAACTAGCTATAGCCGAGACTGCTAGTATTGTCCTGATTAAGTTCTACTGGTACAGACTCTACTTTGCACTAGATGTTGTTCATCATGCACTAGAGAAGAAATACTTCACACTTTAAAAGGTGGTACTTCAAGAGAACATAATGGCTTGATCATGCAGTCATTATACAGTACATTGTATATCAGTACTGGGTGTGACTATATTTCATACCTCAAATCATTTGGTAAGGCCACAGTTACTACAGTATGCTGCTGTCCCAAGGCAGTTTACTTTATGATAAGAGAAAAATAGCATTTATTAGACTGGTTGAAACATGTTACCTTAATGACTTTCAACTCCCACATAACTTATTTAATTAAAGGTACTTTGTCACCACAATGGCACTTAGTATGGCTGCAACAGGTAGTATAATAAATGAAGAAGACCACTTGTTAACCTATGAAGGCGAGGGAGATAACATCAGTGAAGAGGAAGATACATGTGTCATATCTTCCTGGTTATAGTCAGGCAGGGCATGATTGTACGTTGTGCAACTGTTGTATAACACTCACCTAATAGACGGAGGTCTCATAGGACAGTTGTATATAATCTGGTGCACAGCTATTATAGAGTACACCTGTGTTCAATGACTGGATGGTCACCATCTGGAAAGAAGAAAGTATGTACCACGCATCCAAGATCCCTCAGAGGTGGCTCTGTACACACTCACAGGTCATATTAAAAAAGTAGTATGAACTGCCAGTATACTGGTGTGCATGTGGTACCACATCTTTAGAATCTTCATCTGGCAAGGTTATGATTACACTATATGCATAGATAAGTAGAGAGCGAGCAATTGCGGGATAGGAAACCATTGTGATTCACGCGTTCATTTCATACCCCGGTTTTCAGTGGCGACGTCTGAAAGTGTTGAAGACACGGTTGATGAGTTGTCAGAAAACCTGCGTAATCTTTCTTCCACCCAGCCCAGTAAGTTTGTTATGATCTTGGTGTGAGTTTTGAGTCTACTCAAGTAATTTAGCCGTACAACTGATACTGTATGCTGTGCTCTATTGTCTGTGATACAGTCATGGAATAGTAAAGAGCACTCTTCTCTACTTTTCAAAACAAACACAATGATGTCTAGTAGGCAATGCAATACAGGCAACTTGCCAATGTCTTAGTGTTACAGTAGCTATAGCTAAGCATAATAAACATGAGAATTGTGACAACTCTTTTGCATTAATTAACACCAAGATTAACACATATGTGAGTGTGAATTAGGCTAATGTTTTAAACTGTCTGAACATCAACATAATGACAGCTTTAGTTATAATACCTAATGGCTTTCTACATGCAACAATGTGTAAACCCTATGATGCATGCATGCTACTTGCACATGGTCCAGTATAGCAAACTTTAGCTATGTTTTACAAAGGTACACCCTTTAGGCAAGGTTTACAGTGACTTACAACCTTAGTACCAAGACATACAACTAAAATGTCCTTTCTCTGTTTTATAAACTTCATAACAGTGCACTTAGTACATATAGTACTGTCTGTGCCTTGACAAGCACTGACTTAATTCATGCAATGCTTCACTGCAGGAATTTCTCCATCTTTACGATGTTACCATGGTGCTCTCATGGGAGTGCTCAGTGATGGGCTATTGGAGACTGACAGTGATTCTGTCAGACTGTGCATAAGTATTGCAAAGTATTTAGTTCAATTGTTTACAAACCCAACAGTTAATGACACAAAATTTGTAGATGATATTGTGGATATTTTACTAAAGCCAATGGATTAGATCTCTGGGAAAGTGGATAGTGAAAAAATGTGGTCAGAATTTCACAAGCTACCTTTTCTGATGAGTATACCAAGAAAAGGAGAGAATACTCTGACGGTTGTCAATCCAAACCAGTTTTTTAACAGCATGTTACTACAGCACTCTTTGAACAGATTACAAAAGAAAAGTTCCATTCTTTACAAGAAAAGTTGTGCCCTGAGACCATTCGGGATGAAGTTGGCATTACAATTGATGAGGAAAATGCCATACGGTATGTGGCTGGCTATGTGTTACGTGAACTGATAAAGAAAGAGATGGCACCTACTGCAAACAGATGACGAGTATGTGACTCGAACTAGTTCTTCCCAATGGGTACAATTAATTGATTGTGGTGGGCTGATACACGTATCTGAAGAGTGCCATCAGTTGTTTCTGTCTGCTGAACTCCTCACTCATCACCACACGTACACCAACAACCTAGAAATGTTGGATGGAGGATCCCAGCAGCACTTAATCAACTTGAAAACGTTGGATGATAACGTTCTGTTCAATTGGACTGTGACAGGTGGTGACAAGGTTGTGGTACTCAAAGAGATTGTCCAGTTGTGGATTACAATCCGAGGCAATTCTTTTGCTAAAAGTATTATGGAAAAATACAAGAAAAAAGCAAGAAGATAACACCAGGATTTTTATGTACTTTATCAGTGATAAATGCATAGTTGGTGGGGTGGGCAGCTATAGTCAGTAGGCTGTGACCTTTTTTTTTGTCTCACTTTATCAAATCAGACAATGTAGTGCCAGCTAATTCATTTTTGACCCCCCCCCCCCCTCCCCTTTCCAAAAGTCTGGATCCGCCCCTGTCTCCTGTTGCCTTCTTTTGTGCAACTACCAGTGGTGCATCATAACCTGCATAAATGAAACAGTTGTGTCCATTACTCTTCATCATCCATTGTTGAGATGTAACTTGCTGGTGGCTTCTACTTCCTAATTAATTGATCTCACTTACCATCCGCTATGTATCATGTCATTGGCTTCTCCAAGAAAAGATGCCTTGCTTGTACCAAGTACAGAGAGAATTATCTCCGTGGAAAACTAAGGTCACTCGTGGACTCTTCAAAGCAAAGTAGTTCTGATCCTAGCAGCAATGTCAACTACAACGACCTCGATTTACCAGGCAGACTGAAGAAAAGGATCCAGGATTTACAGACATTGGTGAGAAAGCAGAATAGGCAAATCAAGACTTTGCAAGACTACTGGCCCACCATATTCAGAGTAGCAGAGTAAAACTCAATGATAGCACCCAAGAAGACTTAGCAGTGTCGATACAAAAGTATGGCAAATCTGTACTGGTGAAGATTTTTTCCAAACAGTAATTTGGATGCAAGCACCGGGTGCCTAAAATAAGAGGCAAGTTACATGGCATCCGGTGATTATTTGTTGGGCATTATATTTACATTATAAATCCAGTGGGGCATACACCTGTAAGGGACGCTTAGGAAGTCAGGTGTTATTGGTTTACTAACTACCAGAACTCTGAGAGATTACAGACAGTTTTTGTCTCATTGTCAGGCTGGATTTACAGCTACAGCAGACTGTTAGACCAACTGCTAGACCTCATTGAACAAAGGAGACCAAGTCATCTAGCTAAGTATGTATTTTTATTGATTGATGAAATGTATGTCAAAGAAGGCTTGGTGTACAAGAAGCATACAGGAGCATTGGTTGGCTTTCAGAATAGGTATTGTTTAAGAGCTCAATGAACATGAGCACTTAGTTGCTGGGGACGGCAGGAAATTCCGACAACTGACAAAAACCATGATGGTCATTATGGTGCGAGGTGTGTTTACTGACATCTCATTTCCCTATGCTCAATTTCCACTGGCATCTTCAACTGGTGCAGACCTGTTTCCTCTAATTTGAAAAGCAGTTGACCGTCTAGAGTGTAATGACATCAAGGTATTGGGTGTCACATGTGATGGAGCATGTTAAAAGTACCATTTCACTGGCAATGTACACACTGACAATGCCAGCTAATACAATCACACTGTATGTATTCTTGACTAACCACACACACACATGCACAACTAATTCAATTTTTTCATTCCTAAGTAGCACAAGTCTATATGAGGACATTGACGACCTAATCCTTGACGATCTATTCAAGGACACTGATTTACTTTCCACCACAACTCCCACGATGGAAGAAATTCATATCAATCCCCATCAACCCAACGAGGAGCAACCCTCCCTTAACCACCCCATTTCTCTAATAGAGGCAGGCAAACACCATCTCAGGGCTCTTACTGATCTAAAGATCCCTATCATCCACCCCAGACCAAACCTTACACAACAACCTAAAGTTGAAATGTCTGAACACTTTGGTATACGTTCAGTCAGAACAGTTTAAAATTATTGTAATTTCGGGCTCTGAACACCACATGTGATGGAGCATCCATTAACAGAAGGATGCATGGTGATAGTCGCACACACAAAACAGCTGATGTTTTCTCGAATGATGGCATATCATTGTCGTTTTTCATTGACTATCTGCCTCTTGAAAGCTATATGAAATGGATTTCCTAATCCTAGTCAAAAGTTGTGGTTATGTTTTGGTATATTGTATCACATGCATATTGTTTGTTACAAATGTACAGTGCAATGGTCAACCAATCAGTTTGTGCAAGATGTTTATGAAAAGAATCTGGGCAGCATTTCAAATGTAGGTGTGTCTTTGGTACACAAGCTTACATTAGAGTACACCAATCTGACTAGCTTCTCCAAAATGCGCGTAGACTTGGCAGCACAGGTAGAGTTAGGATTATTAAAGGCTATGTCAATAGATTACTACTGCACAGGTTCTGAGCAGCACTGCATCCTCTACTCTGTTGTACTACTGAAATAGTGAAGCATTTGAGACAGCCTACTTCATTGATAAAGTTGACAAGTTTTTTTACTCCTTGAATGTAAGTAACTTCACACAAGGAAAGCATACCAGAAAGCTATTCAAAGAATCTTATCGTAATGCTGATGATCATTGTCTCAAGTATAAAGTGCATACATGGTGTTTTGCTGTGTGATTTTTATGTATGCACATGCAAAACTGCGTATATTATGACTCTCTGTTTTCTAGTTTTTAAAGGATTTCTTGCAATACCTTCAATCCTGGCAGAAAAGTGTAGATAAAGAAGATGATGGTGCTGCCCCATGAGACAGCTAGTCGCATCCACATAACAGGTACAGTAGACCCTCGGTTATCCGTACCCTCGTTTATTCGAAATTGGAAATGACTGTTCTATTAGAGTATTTTAAGTTTTAAGTATAGGTGTACGTTCTATTATAGTATTTCAATGGAGCTCTGTATATAAATGTATGGGCTTCAGTTATCCGAACAATTCACTTATCTGAACACTTTTATCATTGCCTGAGAACAAAGGGGTTCAGATAATCGAGGGTCCACTGTATTCTTGTTATAAACCAAATGTACTTATTTCTGTTGTTCTCATAGTGTGGTCATTCAGTTGATCTATTTTCGTACTCCTGGTGTTTGTGGCCTTTTAAGATACACAATTAACCAGGATTGTTTAGAGAAGTACTTTGGGATCCAGCGCCAGAGTAGCAAAACCAATGAAAATCCTACAGTTTCCCAGTTCATCAAGAATGCTGACACAGAGTAATACACTCTATATGGATTGATGAAAACACAGAAACTGCAGAGGTCACACTACAAAATGGCACATGGACTTCGAAGCAGCAAGGGTGCCACTGCAAAAAAAGAAAAAGAACTAGAAGTCAGTTATTGTATGTCGTAAGTACTCATTCAAACATTTAAATTTCGTCCGTAAATGATTTTGTCCCTTAAGCCTTTTGACTTAGCTCGCTACACACTACTCTAATACTGTGACTGCTTTGTTAGAGTGACTGACTGCTCTATTAGAGTATCTCAATCTTGGTATACCAGAAATTTTTGGAGAGGGGGTCAAGATCTCCCCCCTTATCTGCCACTGACAGGAGATGGAAACGCCTAAAGTCATTCATACTCAAACACTACTGGAATGACCCTGCTTGTTTTCCAGCCACCAATACTCGGAGATGGAATAATGGATCTCCAGAAGTACGTCCAGAATTTGTGTTTTGGACATCATAAACGAGCAATTGATTTTATCAATGCTATTAAAACAAAGTTTTTCACACCAGGGGAAAAAAAAGTGTACCTATTGTAAGTAATAAGACAGTTTATCCCAGTCAAGATGACGATGGAGGTACAGGTGTTCAATCATATGATCTCAAAGAAATTTCAGACACTGTTAGACAAGAATAGTGAACTGGCAAAATAAGTTACAAGACAGCTTCAAAGTGAAAGAGCTTCAAGAGTTTACTCAATACAAGGTGATGGTAAAATTAGACAGTACAAAAAGCCCCAGTGTTCAATATTTTGTGAATCAACTTGCTCGTAAAAGTGACAAGAACAGTTGCATTGTAATTCCTTCTAATTGGACTGGTACATTAAAGAATGCGTTAAATCTAAACACCAAAATAGCACTGAAATTCCCGAGCAAACCAGTACAATCCCAAAGATCAAACAACAAACACTTTTTGGATTCATCAAAAATCAAGTCTGTTGAATGTCAGGACATGCAATCACAATCAGATAGATAGTAACTTTGTCAGCAGTTAAATATTTCCAGTAATGAAATGAGCAAACCAACATCAAATCAACTAGAAGATAAAGCTGACAATCACATGCTTCCATACAATTCATTTGTGTTAATTCAGCAATGAATTGCACTAATAGATTCCAACTAAAGTTTCTACAGATTATTGCCTTGATGCTGATGGTAAAGTCCAGGATTCCAGGTTACTGACACCTATGTGTGCTGAGTCGAGACTATACAATTACTCTTCAAAAAAAAAAGTGAGCACGTCAAATGACAATAGATAAAGAAACATCACAAATTGTAATACCAAAAGCTTGGAAGTAATGGTATTTTGTTCAGCAGGAAATTTCCTTGTGCTTTGTTCAAGATCCTATTTATCTCGGTGTTAAGTTAAAATCTAGATTGATCAGTGTCTCAAATTTGCCAATGGGAAAATATTCAGCCATAGCTTCCCACCTACATCTAGTCCAAGTGTCCTTTTCCAAGGAGCACCACAATTTACGGCTCAAAGATCTAGACCATCAAGATCAACAGAATTTTGAAGCAGTAAGTAGAATAACAAGCACAAATGTATTAGCTTTGCTAGATACTCTTCCAGACAGCAAAGGCACAAAATTCTATTTGCAGGTTATTAAGAGTATTGTTGACAGCTTCATAGACAAGCATTTGGAACTTTAAGTCGCACTGAAGAAGCATGGTGTGCTCAGTTTTTTTACGTTAGTAGAGAAAATGGATTGATTGTTCTGAGAACTATGATTATGTGCAGAATTTTATTTCTTTAAATTCATACATTTGCATGCCCATACTCTCATTTTGCTGCTAATGATATTGCGTAGTAAAAGTTCAGCAGAGCAGTGCTATTGTCCATGGTTGTTGGGCTCACAACCAAGTGAAAAGGCTTTCCGAGCTGCATGAACTATGACTCCAAATTTTTATACAATCGTAAATTTCAATGTACTTGGGCTGCTGAGACATCTGCACAAACTCCAAATACAGGAATCTCATAGCAGCATTATTGAAATTATTTGTCCACAACAGAGTAACGAAAAAAGTGGTGTGAGCAATGAAAATTTCACATAAGATATTACCAACTCTGAAATTGAACAAGCAGTAAAAATGCATTGGAAAGAGCAAAAATAAAAATCTATAGGAATGAAAGATTTACTGAGAATTGGGATAAGGTTTTCTTTGGTGATGTAGATGATGTAGAAGAGAATGAAGGTAAAGATCTATTAAATTAAAGCATTGAGTGTGACCAAAACAAAGCAGCTGCAAATTATATCAGCAGAGAATCACATATTCCAGAGGGAGTATAAAGAAATTGTTAGTAACTTGGACCTAGCTAAGAAGGATAACGGGTTTCTTGAAGTTCTTCATAATGGTGAGGTTATTTACACCAATAAGTCAATGCTACAGTACACCTGTAGTTTGGATTTACAAGAAGGTGAACGTGTATCTAGTGATCGCCTTTTCAGGGTGAGAATAAAGCAGCCTTACAGCTCAGGTTCTTGCTTCTAAGCTAAAAGTCATAATCCCATAAGTGCAAGAGTATGTTAATCCTGGTGATTTCTGTGTTTTTCTAGATAGTTCAGCTAATATATGCAGCATTGGTTGTGTTGACCAATTTTTGAAATCAAAGAGAAACTTGAGAGTGAAAGGCAGGTTAAAGACTGCAAGGCACCACTTTCATCAATATTGGAGCACTATGTAGCTGTTTACTTGCTCAGATCACTGCAACACATTTGTGTACTGAAATAGCATGCTAAGCCATTGATTACATACATATTTCCATGTCACATGCTTGTACACTACCAGTTGGCTGCTTAGTGGTGAAGGCTCTATGTTTGTTAAAGATAGTTGATTGACTCACGGCTGTCACCTAAGCTGCACACTGCAAGCACTTTGACTGAATGATGATGCTATTTCATTTATAAATAAATAAATGTATAAATTTATGTGACGGTGACAATGAAGCAAATGAGGACAGAGAAAAAGAAGTACCAATGTGGGTTACAAATGCAAGCAAAAGGAAAAAGCACATCTTGGAAAATGAGCAATTAACTGATGTTTTAGTAACTATTCTTGTGGTATTTAAAGAAATAGTTTCCAGAGTTTTGGAGGGCTTCAGTCTACACTACTGCAGAATTCACAATGTCATTCTGCACTCCCAAATCACAATAATTTAGTCCAAGTCATACACATGGAGACATAGAGACACTGGACTATGATTTCAACTGACAGCAACAACATCAACTTGTATGATTCTGTGTACAACAGAGTGTTCACATGCACAAAACAAGCTATTGTATTGAAGCCAATCAGGATTCATGTCAAGAATGTGGCCAAACAACATGGCAGCAGTGACTGCGGAATTTGTGCCATACCTTATTATAATCTTTTAGTTAACAATGTAAATCCTTGTTCTGTTGTGCTTCAAATCGAAATGAGACACCATCTAAAAATGTGCCTTCAAAGAGGATTTTATACCACATTTCCAGTTCTTAACAAGAATCACCAATTTACTTCAGAGGATTGCTTGGTTCATATCATTGAAATATGCCCAGTTTGACACCTATCTGATGATGGAAACTTGATGGTTTTGTGTGACATATGTTAAAAGGTGGATTGTCTTGATCTCCCAATTTTTAATGAAGATGATGACTGGACATGTGTTGATTGTTTAATTAAGTAAATTTGTAATTTTCATTTCTCCCTTTGGTGGTTCAAATAGATGTTGACATTATACAATATCTAAGTACATTGCACTGTAATTTTACAAAACTGAGAAGGTGATAATAATTTAATAAATAACATACAATGGATCTATACTACACAGTATAATATAGCTAGTTACAATAGGTGATAGTTGAACCGACATGAAAATATTACACATACATGTCTCCCAATAAGTGGCACAGATTAACCATCACTCGGCTCCGGACGTTGAATTCTTCCAGCGAAGACTGACTTACTCTTGGATTCATTCCTGCTTGCATTCCTGGTATCCCTGACTCGCCTGTAGCTACTAACTTAGTTCTAGTAACAATGGCCTGTTCCTCGCTGACTTTCACTGACTTACCTGACAATCTCACTGACAATATTATCCTGCTGACCATAACTGTTCCGATGTCTTGGTTAGCCCCAGTATTTCAGGACCTGATTTGGTTCATAATTGTCCAACTGGGTGAGAAAATACTTCGTTAGCTTGAATAAAGAATATGTCATGGAATAGAGAGGAACATAGAGGAAATCGATTGATATTACATAGCATGGAATACAGTGAGGAATACAGAATACAGGCCTTAATTTAATTTTTAAGGTGCCGAGGCCAAATGTCCTTACATATTCACAAATGTACAGACATGAGCTAGAGGAGCACTTTACACTGCCAGAATTGGAATAGGGAGTTTCCATTGAAAGTTTTGAGGCTACATACAACCACATAGCTGCAACATATCACCTGGTCATTACAGCTGCTAGTGATAGCAGTACACAAAATGGAGGTGGCAATGGTGAATCCTTGGGTTGGGAAAATGTAGTATCTCCTAGCAACCAAGTGACAGTTATTGTTAGCACTGCAAACAAACATGCACACATCAGCTTTTGTGGTACCACTATTGGTTTTGCAAGGAAATGTGTGTTATTTGTGTGGATTTAATTTAAAGCCTGGAATATCATAGAATGTGACATATAGTCCGGAATTTGCAGGAATATGAAATACAGTGAAATATTAAGCCCACATTCCAAATACCGTTGACAATTTTGCCAGTGACTGACCCCCGAGCACTCATTTACAAACCAATCAATGTCTAAAGCTGCTTTGGCATCTACCAATGATTGAACTAGTTATAAGTTTTTAAACTAATTCACAGGCAAGTGGAATTTTTGGTTACTATTGTACCATGGTAGTTTTATTATGGTGGAGTTTAAGTGTGTGGGGTTATAAATACTGCATACTTGTGACGTAACTACGTGACATGTCAAGACAATTGTGGAATCCGAACCGGATTTTTCTCTCTACCATAGATTATCGAGTGACGGGATAGAAAACTAATTTTTACAGGTGTACTCCTCACCTACAGTTCCATTTACACCTTTTGTAAACTCTGTCATAAACGTTTGTAGAGAAAAGTTGCTTTCTTCGGGATGTACAGTAGCACAAGGCGGCCTAGTAACTCGGAAGCAGAGCCTCCTAATCATTGTTATCAAGGAATAAGCTGTGCCACAAATTCGCACATAAAACGGCATTGATCGTTTTAAGTTGAACACGTTTTGCCGCTTTCAGCCATAACGAACAAAAGACTTTATCATCAAAATATGACATTCATCAGTGAAGGGTTAGATCAGTCAAGAATTATCCAATTCCATTCCTGTCGTTGGTATGGTGTACCACAAGCTCATGGGCTGGTGTAGGTGAGGAGTGCGCATGGAAATAAAGCTCAACCAGGCAGTGGATAGTTGATGGAACGCCTAGATACACAAATGAGCATTACCAGAGAGCACTATAAACCGTTTTGTGCCACTAGTTTGTGATAAAGAATTATGTAAAGCTGATTGCTACAACAATTTTTAATAAATCACATGATAGTTTTCTATCCCCTCTCTCTCGATAACCTACAGTGGTTCTAAGAGACCTTGCACAACAAGCCAGATCGCGTGCACTAGATCTCATCCAATCAAATCAATTCATTTTTGAAGTTCCAACTATAATTACTCTAGTCTAGACCGACTTTTTTCTTTTGTGTGTGGGTGGGGGACAAGGGGGTCTGGTACACTTTCGATAGAAATTCTGTGTAGCCTTCCATCAGCTCCACGGTGGGTGCTGATTGACAAAGCCATTCACTACTGAGCAAAGTGTAAGAAGAGAATGGCTTTGCCAATCAGCGCCCACTGTAGAGCTGGTGGAATGCCATTCAGTCATTGGGCATTTACCAACCAATTAGCAAGATTGCCACCCATTTCCTTGTTTGGTCTGACATTTGTCAGGTTAGGGAAGGTTGGGCATAGGCTGGGTGTAGGCTGTGGTTCTCACCTGCATAATATTGTTACTCTTTTCGACACGATAACAATGTTCTGTTGCTAGGACATTAAACTAACCAGGTGGACCATAGTGTAAACAAGTAGTTTGAGACAAATAGTGTTGTTGGCTAATTGGCTGGCAGCCTTGTCAGATCAACTATAAACCTGGTCTGACATTTGTCTGATTATTACTGAAAAATCTGGAACAAGTGGAAGTGATTCTACTGGAAGTGCACCCGACCCACACAAAAAAAGGGGAAAAAAGTCAGTATGGCTATACGAGACGGTTTATCTTTGTCAAAAAGACAGGGTGGCACCAAAAGGCATAGCCTGTACAAGGGTGCTTCCCTAACATCCATACACACTATATGTAAACACAAAACAACAGATACAAAAAAAAATTACAGGTACAAGCAGTTACAGTACAATACAAAAAGAAGTAAAATAAGACGAATTATAATTACCCCACGTGATGTCTTGGTCTCTAGGAACCGCTGTATGTCCCTACCCATGACAAAGAGAAATAAGCGGTCTGGCCACGCGAGACTAAGCTTCTCGACGTAGCTGGAAGAGGCGCTTATATTTTCCAATCGATAAATGCCATGCGGTGGCTACGTGCTCAGACTTGATAGATGCACAAAACAACATAATAGTACACCTACAGTTAGCATATGACGAAGTGTGTGGTTCTGTGATCTGGTTTCCCATCCCTCTTCCATCCAGAGATCCCAAGTCGTCCTAAAATTAAATGCAGCTGATCCCGAGGCCGATCCTTATTAATGCGCTTTATAAGTTAATTAATGCGCATGCGCACGCGCACAAATAGACTGTGGTGAAGGCGCGCGAGGCATACGAGGCATACATGCTAAAATTAATGTGATGCGAGGTATGGGAAGTCTAAGTTGGCGATTCTATTGGCTGTTTAACTATGGGTAAGTACACTCAAATGTTAATCTGCCTCTACACATCTGTTGTACGTCACGAGGTACGTCAGGTATATAATGAATCTTGTTATACGCAGAAATCCTACGACCTTTGAACTTCCGGTACCAAAATCACGTGATCACATTTCGGTTCACATGAGTTCCTAACAGTGAGATTCTTCTTTGGTGTTTTATTCTCACCTCAAGTGGCTACTTCGAACTGATGCTACGCTGCTTCTACGGTAAACCATAAATGTTGACAATGGACTAAAAGTGAGTAAATCATAAGGTATTCAGTGCTATCAGTTAATCACAAAGTAGTTATGCATTCTATTATAGCTGATAAGATAATCTACACATCATGCCAATAATCAGTTCAGTCATCACAGGATAGGGCCAAGTTTGCCTCTCTGCCCACAGCTTGTATGTGAAGAGCAAAGACTTTTCTTTAAGTATTGTAGCTGTTGTAAACTTGTCTAGTGTGTGTGTGGTTGTATTTGTTGTCTGTTTTGTAATGTGATTTTTGTATTGTGTGTTCATCTCATGTTCATCAGTTCAGTTGGTGGGTGCTTGTAGTTCTAGAAGTTGCTTGCACAGAGTGCAATTCCCCTGTTCCCACACATGCAACTGGCATAATGTTTGTTGCACTATAAAGCTTATTAATAGATAACAAAGCCAAAAAGAATTAAAGCATTAGCTACTGGTAGGTAAGTAATTGCATCGTTCCAGCTCTGTGATGTCGGCCAGTTCCTTTGTTGTGCAATTTCTGAAACATATGCAGCCTACCAGCATGGCTGTAGATCTGTTTTTTGCTGTAGAACTCAATGTGGATTGCATGGCTGCTGGAGCATTTATTCTTCATTCATATGTACATAGTTAGCTGTTACAGTAACTACAATTTGTGTAAGCGTACATGTGGAAAGGACTTATAGGCTGTGCCTTCTTTCTTCCTTGTAATTTTAGCCATTCCAAATGTGGTCAATACAATTCAGTATAATAATGTAGCAGAATTTTAACCTTAAAATTGCAATTTTGGACTAACCGTATATAAATTTCATGGTAAAGTACATTATGTGGCAGTGTGAATTGTAATTATTTTTCATGTCCTCCCTATTGTGTTGTAAAACTATTTTGCAGAGTATTATACACACAGAATCCACCAGTTTGAGATTTGGTGTACAGTAAGTGTGATGTGTTTATGAATTTGCTATAATAGACCATCTGAGATGTGCAATCTTGGGTGTGGTTTTGTAAAAAGTTGAAAGCCTCGGGTAATGTATTACAAATGGTAATGTTTGCCAGCCATGTATGTTGTCATTAGGTATGTTCAGTACAAATTCATGCTCTTGGCTAGCAGAGGAAATATTAAAACTTTTACCTTAATGCTATCCTGAGGTTTGCTTGTTGTGACTTTCCACTGTCTGTATGAAGGTAAGTTTACGAGAGGGCTGGAGAGTGACTTGTCCCAGCAAAGCCAGGTCAACTCTCAAACTACCATAAGCTTACCTTCAAACACCACTAGTGTGTCAAGTAAAATGAATGCACTGCCAGTTGTTTAACCATTCTCGCTTGAAAACTGGTGCCGGATTCAAGCAAGGATTTTTTTTAAAGAAAAGATTCACAATGACATAGGTATAACAAAGATATTTAAACTGCATGCAATATAATCAATATTCTTAGTGGTTGTCATAATAATAATAATAAGAGACTAGTTAGATATCTCAATCAGTTCACTGGATACTCCTTATAATAAAGGCTGGTCAATGCACACCCTTCCTGTATCCACAGATACTATTGCATCATAATGAGAATTTGTGTAGTATAACAACTCAAAATGTGTTGGCCTCAACAAAGTACATTCTTCTATCTCAGGAATGTGAGGATACTTGAGTGTGGGGTAGTGCAGTGGGTATATAGCATTCCACTTGTGCTCATTTCCTGACTGCTCTATGAAAAATACCAGTACTGCCAAAACTGTTGCTGCAGCTACTACTTCCATCTGAGTGGCCTATGCACCTGACGGCCAGTTTTGCTCACAATGTTTATCAATCTTATCCACATCTTTCCTTGGAATAAAATAAGGTCTGAAAATTAACCATACTGGTTACCACGTGTCGAATTTATGACTTTGTCTGGTTAAATATGCATCACATGATAACATCAACTCCTCAGCTGCCTAAACATTCAGGCAGTATATCAAATACAATTTTAAATATTACTTTAGCAATAGATTATAATAAAATTTGTTGTAAATGTGACTTACACCATGTTGTGTCTTAGGCTGTTTGTTTTTTCCATTGTTACTACCTGCATATATTAAGTATGTCTGTATATTGTTTCGATTTGTTTGTTCATATACCTGATATAAAATTGTCAATTAATTTCTTCGAAATTGTGTCGTCAACAGGCTGAATATTTTCCTAAATATTTCCTGAATATTTTCCTTTTCCTTTCCTATTGTAGAATGACAGATTATCACTAAGTATGAGTATATAATCCATACCTGTATTGACTCATCAGGAATTTCCATCCCACGTGTGTGCCTGTCAGTACCCTCTTGTTTTAGTGATGCCTCACTGCTGTCTCTCATGACCTCCTTACACATGCGATCAAAAAACAAATCTTCAATTTGTAGGAGTGTTCCAACCAGATCATCAATTCTTTTGTTAACTTGATGTGCCAGATATCTTGGATTCATCTTTGGCTTGTTATGAAAACTAGATACATGCAGTAGTATGTATGATGTGTAAATTGCATCTTAACCTCTTACTGTTATACACCTACCTTTCTACAAGCATATTAGTGTCTGTGCTCTGGTGATCAAAGTGACGGTAACACATGGCCCACTTTTCTATTAAATTGTAAATGAACATTTTCAGTAAATATGTGCACAAGTGTTATTACATGTAATTGCTACAACCAAGAGTTCATAATATATATATACTGAGGAGAGCATCCTACTCTCATATACCCCTGTAGAAGGGCGTATCGTGAAGTTATGATATAAGGACAAGATGTTGTGGTTTGTGACGTATGAGCAGCCGTAAAAGTGCAAGAATCGTTAGCACTATTTCACACTCGCGACGCTCAGGATAGCTGTATTCGTGAATGGCCTAGCAAGAAATGCCTACGAAGCGGTCTTAACCCATGAAGGAACAATTGTAGTTCGGTGAGAAACGCTTAGAGCTGGAGTTAATTTGGTTGCTAGCGACATTGTTAGGCACGCGTTCAATCGATACCATGTTCAACTAATGACATCATTAATTATACAAAGAAAAACGGGCGAACTCAGAAGTGTTACGTCATAACTTCACGATACGCCTTTCTACAGGGGTATATGAGAGTAGGATGCTCTCCTCAGTATATATATTATGAACTCTTGCTACAACTGGTCCCCCAAAAGTTGGTCCTCTTGACCACCTATATCAGCCACTGATGGTTCCGTAGACCACTTACAGTGCCACAAATGGTCCCTACGGACCATTTACAGCACTATGGATAGTTTCCATTTAACATAACAATAACCCACGTAACGAACAGGAGTTGTATAATCAGCAGAGTTCGTCACTTTTCACTTATGATTGTGTGCAGTAACTATACCATGTATACATACCACCAATAACAGAAGCCATAAGTTTTGCCTTCCTTTAAGTATCACAATCATGCTGGTTGAGAACATATCATATCACCCGTATCATTGTGGTTTGAGTCATTAGCTAGCTACCTACCATATTATAGCTAGATAGTTAGGCAGGAGGAAAGTTGTAGCAGTAGGATTCTGGTGAGAAAATTTTTGATGAGATTGTTACAGATTTGTATTGGACCAATGATTTGGCAGGTTTTAGTTTGTTGAAATACCACACAGTTGCCAAACTTTCTACAGTATTGTGTGAGTGGGTGGGGATCACTTGTAACGAGGAACTAATTGAGACAACATCATATGCTCTGGCCAAACCATTAGATATACTGTTGTTGGCCTGGCCAGACAACTTGGAATGTGGACCACTTACATCATGACAGTACCAGCTCTGGATCTATACTCATTGTTGTAATACTCTATAAACTTCGGCTGTCTGGTAGACCAATAAGTCGTTAAGGTTTCCTCCTTATCTTTAAATGTGTCGCTGTCCTCTTTGTTCATTAGTATCCATAAACATGCATATAGGTTTGACTTCTGTTCTGAATCCTTCACTAGGGCTTTCAGTTTTCTCTGCCATGCTCTAAATGTTTTGTATAAATACATGTTGTGATAAAAACAAAATGAGGTAGCACATTAACCTGTACCTATGAATATGCCATTTACAAAGCAAATGTCTCACTCCTGGATATACAGTACTACATCCATTGACTCCAGCCAAATCTACAAACATCATTGGAAATATGAAATATCACATCTTGTCATTGTAACACAATAGCTAGCTACATACATCTGTCATCAAATTAGTAATCTTTGCTTTAGGACATCGTTCATGAACTACTTTGAAAAACATAGTTAGTGTAGCTTCATCTTCTCTATTAGAGATCAACCAAGCCATAGGGCATCCTGGGTGCATATAAGCATAAGTATGCACTGTAGGTTCTAATGATATTAAGAATAGTGATTTGAATTATACAAATGATTAGCTGTTCATAGAAATACAAGTGTGCACACTATCTTGTAATGTGATTGCTGGCAGCCTGGCATGACATGTAATTTTTATACCAAATTCATTTGTAATACAATGCCAACCATTAAACCTGCATGTATAGCAGTACATAGTCAGTACAGGGTACAATATGGGACTCACAGCCAAGAAATCAGAATAATTGGGGGGGGGGGGGGGGGGGGTTATTTCAAACTCCTTATGTTTTGCTACTGCTATGTTACTGATTGTTATAGAGGGAAAGAAATTACATACATGAAAAGTTATCTTTAAAGTGGCATTGTATAACAGTTTAATTGTAGTAGTTAGACAGATAGGCAATTAAATGTTAACAAATGTAATGTGAAATTAGCATCCCTTAACTCTGTATATGCATGGAGATGTGCATTTCAAGGTCTTATACTCATTAGGCCATGCGTATCTGATCCCTTGTTGCGCAGGCCCGACCAACTGCATTTTTCTTCAAGTGAAATAGTTTTGAAAATCACGTGTGTGGATGATGTGTTCCAATTAAAAGACCATACAATTGTGTTACAGCCAAAAGGGTCCATTGAAGATTGTCCAAAAGTCTAAAATTGTACAGATATAATGGGAAAGCGCGAAGTGGAGAGCCTAGCTGGCAAACAGGCAGTCTGATAATATGAAACCTGAATTTTTAACTGTGTATGTAAAATATAGCTACTGCATTTTGTATGAAAATCGCTATCATTTTCAAACTAATCTACCTACCCAAATTTAAAATAATTTTGCCTGTGCAACATAAGATCAAGTAGGTATGGCCTAATGATTAAAACAACAGATTAATAATTAATACAGTGCAGTTTAATGTTGTCTTACCATTACGAAACTCATCTGGGACTACCAGTGTTACTAACTTATGTTTATACGAATCCAGGCACACAATTTTGGCTGAAAATTCTTCAAATAGATTCATCTGGAATTCTGTTATGATAGCCAAAAAGAAACTATCATCAGGTAGTAGGTACTTGGCATTGGCAATCCCTTGCTGCTTATAAGCTATAATTGGAGATGGTGATTCTTGATTTAGTTCATTGACAAGATGATGCATCATCTGTGTGTCGATGTTTTATAAATTCATTTAGTTTTCTTCGTATGTTTCTGCAATCTTGGCAAGAAATGAAGTGCTTTCTGTTTGCAGTTTCTCTGAAATATTGTCTCTTCACGACTACCCACACTACCACGGATGTCTGTGTGATTGAAAATAACTTATGTAAAATAGTATTCAGAGACCAATATTATATCTCACAGTAGACCCATGCCATGTGGAGGTTTGACCAGCCTTAATGTTCTTTTGAACAAGGTAAAGTTGTACATATTAAATTCAACTATTTAGATTATTCACTGACCACTGCTGATGAAGACTAACAACTATCACTCAAAGTTGGCCTGAAACACCGGTGAAGGGTGAATACCAAGCCGGTCGACTGAAGTTAAATGTAACAAAGTAATATCGTTAGTGTTGTGGCGTGTGTGGTGTGTATAGGATAGTTCGATTTTAGTTTTCAGTTGAAATATAAATCAACAGTGGCAGTTTGTGTGTGTGTGTGTGTGTGTGTGTGTGTGTGTGTGTGTGTGTGTGTGTGTGTGTGTGTGTGTGTGTGTGTGTGTGTGTGTGTGTGTGTGTGTGTGTGTGTGTGTGTGTGTGTGTGTGTGTGTGTGTGTGTGTGTGTGTGTGTGTGTGTGTGTGTGTGTGTGTGTGTGTGTGTGTGTGTGTGTGTGTGTGTGTGTGTGTGTGTGTGTGTGTGTGTGTGTGTGTGTGTGTGTGTGTGTGTGATAGAATTTCAATTAGCAATATACTTGATGATTATTGTGTTAGTCATAGGCTATATGTAAGTATTAAAAAGCAATGATTCAATTGGCTAGAAGGCAAGTCTGGTAGTACCACCTGTCTTCTGCAATCGCCTAAGCTTTCACACAACTTGGGTGAAACCATTCATTGCATTTGTCGCGCTACACACCATTGGGCTTCCATCATCTATTGATCTGCATAGACAATAGACATTAACTTCATCATACCTTGGATTTCCACCTCTTCTTGCCTTGATCACTGGAAAGGGAATCATCTTCGTATTGGACAAGCACTGCTCTAAATGTTTTCTCATAATACTTTGATTGTACACAAACGATCCAGGATCTTGCCCATGTGCCAGTGCAGTGCAATATGCAGCGGCAAACACACAATCACGATCAGCCATTTCTCCAGCCAGCTTCAGTGGAACGTGCATCCAGTTTCAAAGTTTGAGCTAAATGCGTGCAAGTATATGCTAAGTATTAAATTAACAGCTACATAATTCTATATTACAAAGAATCCCTCGGAGAATCCCAATCTAGCCCAGCCAAGAATATCCATTAAAGTTGCTATAGCTGCGCGTCACTACCAGCCAGCTGCTTGTCCGAGTGCTAGTCCTAGTTCCTGTCCTAGCCAGCTTCTTCTCCAACTGCAGCCACTCAACTTGAACTCAGTTATCTTTTGGTCTCGCATAGCCAGACCTTATTTCTCTGCATGGCGCTTATCGATTGGAAATTATAAGCGCCTGTTTCGGAGCAGGCGCTTATAATTTCCTATCGATAAGCGCCATGTGGAGAAATAGGGTCTGGCTATGCGGGATTAGTTATCTTTGGTATTAAACGCCAAGTTGAGTGCGAGGTTGAGCATCAAGTGGGTAATACTATTGAGCACTGATATATAGTACAGTATATAAATCGTAGCTACTAGCTACATGCTACGACTTACCGAGGAGCCGAATCCAACCAACTTATGTAAACCAACTCAGTGCGAGCACGATCTCAGTACTGCGAGCTCAGCCTTTAATCTGCTGCGAGATCTGAATTGGTAGCACCTGAAAACTGAGCGGCAGAGGGAAAACATGCTTTGATACACGTGTAATATCCGGACATGTCTGCAAATTTCCAGGAACTTTGAAGTTATCAGATTTCAGGATTCCGGAGATTTGTAGCAAAGATTTCAATTGTGGACCTACGAGATTTCTAGCTTGTTGCAGACCCCGCGGTGTGTGTGTACGTGCGTGCGTGCGTGTGTGTGTGTAAGAGGAAATTATATATTTCAAGTTGGATTAAGGATCATAGGATATAAAAGTAGTTATACTACGAGGCAATGAAGCAGAAGAGGTTGCCTATACCTGCAGATATACTATTGGACATTTAATCCCTACACTTCAGTCTATACTGATTTAGGGATTAAAATTGGTATATCTGTTGGTATAGGCAACCTCTTACTTTTTTTGCTATTTCTTTGTTTCACCTTTTTATAACAAAATTAGGAGTAAAAGCACTCATACTAGTCCTGCAAAACCAGACCACTACTTTTTCTTTTGTGTGTGGGAGGGAAAAGTATTACTTTTTCCCACTAAAGTAGTGGTCTGGCTACGTGGGACGAACTTATAATATTACATCAAAAAAAAAAAGAATAGCACCAGGCATGCTATTAAGTTAATTTTACGTCTATCAATTACTGAAAAGTACAGTGGCAATTATGCTTCTTTCTTCAGCTATGTTTGCCTATTAAACAGCAATAAAAAAACAACAGTACAAGAACTGTCTCTGCGTTCACTATGAAATCGAAGTGTTCTACCACCATAGCCATATGGAAGCCATATTATGCTACAACACTGTTATCAGCAGAAGTAACTGGGACACAAAGGAGTAATCCATGATGTATGTATTGTACATACTGCTATAACAAACAGTAAGCAGCCATTATTCTATCTCACAGACCCTACCATTACTCACTAAACTTAGATTGGAATTGAAAGAACAAGGTGTCCTCTACTTGCAGCTATTAATTCAGACGAGTGGGGCCTTTATTTGCCAAGTCACACTGCGAGATATTTGTGCCTTCAAGTTTGACGTCAACTAGCAGTAAAAGGACCTTGCTTTTAGTTACTATCATGACACTGGATGGTAGTATGGACTACTAGTTAGTAACCAGTGACAAAGAACTTGCAACACAGCAGAACTATTAACCACTAAAAAATTCAAGATATTCTTGAAATTGTGAAACATTGCGTACACTACCATATAGCCGAAACTTTTCAAGAGACAAAACTTTCACGAATTTTGCAAGTAATGATAGCTTCGTGAAAATATAATCGTGAGATGTTTTTGGTTTATTTACATAGCTATCATGCTACCAAAACCGTTTCCTAGACTTTTGTGAATTAAAAAAACACGAAAATTGTATTCTACACAATTTTGTAAAAGTTCATCCCTCAAAAATTTTCCAATGCGGTAATTACTACAGCAACAGAAACCATTTCTTTACACAACTGGTTACTATGCCTACGTATACTGAACAATCTAGCACTAATACAGAGGTCTAACTCACTAGTATACTAGAGAAAACTGACGTACAAGTACCCCTCTTACTGTTTAGATACCCCAATTATCCTTGGCGCAAAAAAAAAATCTGTGCGAATGACATGAATCTTCTTAAACAAAACTCTTTCACTATTCTAATCACTTCTACAAATCTCTTCTTTACTACTGACTTAACAGCAGCGAATTACTTCTGGTTACAGAGCCATGCACTAGCAGCACGCAGCATTATTATTATTGCAATCCTGTGATGCATCAAAAGGAATTTTTGTGGTAACCTTATGGCTTCTTTTGTATGGATTCAAATTAATTAGGTTTAAGTGGGCATGTTAGTAATTCCTATGGCTTCACATGCTAAATCTTGGTTTTCATTGATCTGTGCTTGCTTTCCATCCCTTTTTGTATCAGATGTTTTGTGGTAATTAAAAATCACCATCTCCAATTAGAAGTACTGACTTAGTTTAGTATTTTAGACCTAAAGAATAGAATTCTACAAATTTTGGGTCTAGTCTCACAGTTTTAGTTCTAAACTTTGTCATCTGCTATCTAAGTATGTTTGTAACAAAAGTATGGAAGTAATTTTTATCAAATGAGGTATTGAACTCTAAATTTTCTATGAAAAACAGTTATCTCCTCTTTTGAAGCCATAGTAGTCATTCCTGAAATCTGTTTTATGTTACTACAAGCCACTGCAAGAATTTTTGGGGAGTTTAATTAGCAGTAGGAGGAGAATCGATTTTAGTGCTAAAATTACAGTGTTTTGTAACCACGCCATAATTTGTAAATACTTCAGAGGATTTCACTCAGATTTGCACTAAACAGAAGTTCAATGTCTCAACTACAACATGTGTTACTCATCAGGTGGAGAACAGTATCTGTGTTGGTTTTACAGCTTCATATTAAACACATAATTTTATTCACAGAAGCCATATATTCTTGACATAAGGGCTGCAGTACAGATAGAATATGGAGTAAACATTATACTTGGTTCTCAATGCAATGGAAGAAAAGGAGACAACACAAGTAGAGTGTGTAGGGGCAGATTGTAAACATCAGATTACAGTAGTTATCTGTGCTAATTTTCCTACCTAATTTATCAGGGTAAACCCCTGAATTGTTCACGAGATTTGTCTTTCCAGATGATTGGATGTGATGTTTGAAGGGAACACACTGGAGTACATCAACAAAGTAATATTGCCTATTATTTGAGTGAAGCGTGAAGAGCTGAAACTTCAACCAGATTATCGTGCTTTAGTACTATATGATGAGTGTAAGGGCCAGTTAATAGATTCTGTTCATTCCCTTTTAGACAATAATGTTTATGCAATTAAAGTTTCTCCAAAATGTACTGACTGATGAATTTCGCTGTTAACAGATCAGCAAAGGAATTTTTACACAAGAAATTTTGTATTTGGTACTCTGAGCAAGTTGAACAGAAGCTGACTAAATGAGACACTAGAATGGTGTTACATTATTAATGTACTTACAAACTTGTAATAACGTTTACTTGGTTTGATTTGCAGATGTAGCCATGATCCAGTGGAATTATGAGTTGCACCATGTTTTGTTCAAACACAGTTTGTTTCTTTTTGCCTTGCAATACTGTAGAGTACAAACCTTTCATGTATGAAACATCAATAACCATATCTCGCCTGCTATAGTCAGCTTTATCCAGCTAACGTGCAACCATTCTTTCCTTCCTTTCCTGTTGGCACTATTGTTGATTTTGGGCAGGCTCCTCTTCAGTCTCTAGATGCTATTTGTCTGTTTCTCCTTGACCACCTTTGCATTACTCAAACTACTCAAGACTGTTTTTAATAGACATCTGGGTGCTTGAATAACAGTTTCTGGCCTTGTGAAGGTCCTGGCTTCACAACAGTTAGTGGTGTACAGGTGAAAGGACTCATTAGTTGGACAAACATTTTCTGTGTGGATTTCATTGCATATCAGCCACTAAGGAGCCAGTGCAGCCCTAAATTTCCCCTATTGAGCCATGTGATCATGCCTGGAAAGAGTTGGTACATAAGCAGAAAGAGAGGAACACCAGATCTGTCTTTGCTTTGCCGCCCCTTACCTAAACGGCTACATACAAAAATTGATTTAAACACCCTTAGCTATATAAATTTCATTAATGCAGATATGTATCTAATGAAGTTCCTTGTGAAGTCCTTTTTTTCCTTTTACAGTACTCTTTGTAGCTTTTTTGTACTCTTTAAACAGTTTGCTGGTAATGGAGAATCCTCTCACTGTGAACCACAATGTGACAATATCCTGCAGTAGTGTACTAGACGTGGAGATATTAAAATCATACATTATCAAGTCCCAGTAAAACAACAGGTTTTCATCAGTGACTATTTCATTGACTACACTTTCCCTTATTGCTAGCAACTCATATGCAAAGCTTTAAGAAATCTGTATGTATCATCAGATACATGCTTCAAACCACCATGATTAGTTGTGGGTTATCCACACCTTTACATAATCTTAAATAAGTATCATGTGTTTCTATGTCACTCCTAGTAAGCTGATAGCTGCCTTCACCAATTGCTCTCTTGCATCTCCAGACCATGTTTTATACTATTGCAGCAATTTCTTGACTACAGTATAATATATGGCATTTTCTTCCAATAGTAGTCAAATTTCTTTAAGGTGAACTTTCCCTGTCATCTTTTCGTCTGTTGAATCACACAAAAACAATTATACATACTATAAAATTATATTTTATAGGAAATGACACAGGTTATCATTTGACTAGTACATTAAAAATTATAAATTTAAAAATGAAGTAGGAATCCAAGTGATAAAAAGTAGTAAAACAAGAGATGAAATGATGGTAGCTATTGTGGCATAGCTCAGTGGGAAATCCCTACTTTGGCATTGAACACAAAATAATTGCTATACCATGCCAAAGTAGGATTTCCCACGGAGTTATGCTGTAATAGCTACTATCATTCATTTTTTATCGTGTGGATTCCTACTTCGTTTTTAAATTTATAATTTTTAATGTGCTAGTTTAAGTTTTTTTTGTTAAGGTATACAGCTAGCTATAAGCATGTGACTGTTCTATTAGGGTGACTGCTGTATTAGAGTATCTCGAATCGTAGAGGGCTTTGCGATATGGGTACTGACCTTGCAAAAGCAAGGAAGCCGTCATGCTCTGCAGGATTATTTAAAGTGCCATTTGAAGATCAATGCAGGTGTTGCTTACCAGAAGCATCAAAACAAGTAACAGTCACCTTACCCCTTCAATGTGGTACTACAGTTTTATTGCTATTGCTCTCTTGTACTTCTTTATACACACAATTGAACTGCCACAATGATACAATTCAATAACACAATAGTACATGCACAATTTACGATTCACCAACACGACAGAGGCTAACAGGTAACAATTCCCAACAATGAGTACCATATTAACTTTTGACAACCACATTCTCTTAACACACTCTAACAGTAGATAGGCAATGACTCAGATTCAAATATGCATGTCGTTTGGGAAAGAAAGAGATCAGCTACCACTTCTCAGTATGAAGCGATACCTTTCCTCAAAATGACGAGAAATCTCAGAGACTGGAAAGGCAAAAAACATGAAGCAGAAGTTTTAAAAATCTCCAGTGAGTGTCTATGTAGATATGTAGCATGTGTACATTAGACTATCTTTCAAGTAACAGACAACAGCTGAACAAAATTTGTGATGAGTTAATAAGGTTTCAAATAACCCCAGAAGATATCGTTTGTTGAGAGGACAACTCTGAGCCAGAGGAGTCTGGTGATCCTATTAAAACTTCAGCAAAAAAGACTAAAAAGGTGATTCATAGCTACATAATAATAAATAACCATAATAATTAATTTATACGTAAAGAACTACATGTCAATTAAGGGGTACATTTGCAGTATGTTTACAAAGTATTTGCATGCATTTAAAATTACAAAAATGACGGAAAACCCCCATAATAGTAGGACTAAAATTACCTCCAGATTCAATCTTGTTACTCTTAATTTTCAAAAATTTCCTTGGGTACAAGTAACAAATTGTATGTCAATGCATGGAGTGCTGAAGATCAATAAAGTTTTGAAGATGAGATGAATTCGAAGAAGGCAATGTGATGATCATTGAAGATGACAAGATGCCATCTTTTTCATACAAGTTTATCATGCAGCACCATACCCCAGGACTGGCGCACCCACTGTGTGATTCCCATATAGCCGGGAATTGTTTAGGGAAAGAATTTTTGCAAATTTCATGAGTCCAATGCCTTCAATAACACTGTCATCAAGAACTCCAAAGAAAATCACTCCTCCACCTGAATTAAGAAAGGCACTGCCATGCTACAGATTTGCTCCGTCTGTCCACTTCAATCTGTTCCCTACCTTAATGTCATGTGGCCACAATGACTCGAGAATGGATGCATCCATCTCCTTTAGTATAACCCCTTCAATTCACCTTAAAATAACGTTCAGATAGCGATACATCTTGTCTGCCAGGTACTTACACTGAACTTGACTGGTTCAATCTGTTCCCCAAATATTTGTATATATATATAGGTACTCTCTTAAAGGCTTACCCCAGTTGTTATAAACTGCACGGGGCAAGCTTACGCAGTATTTCAAAGAGAAACTAAGAACTATTGCAGAAAAGATTTGTGCATCATTGCATAGCACATTAAAAAGAGCTACTAAGATTATTTGCCAAAAGACAGTAAGTAGTGTCTCTCAGCCAAAACATCACTGCTTGAGCCATCAAGAAGAGTCAGCAGACTGCTATGGAAGAGAAATATATTATCTATTGTTTTAGAGGATCAGACCAAAATCTGACATCTGGGAAACCCTTCAACTTGACAGAAGACAAAGAAATGTGCCTAAATTGGTCCGTGTTTATACATAGCTAACTAACTATGCACTTGTAGACTTGATTTACTCCACTAGGAGAGCTATTCTTAAAGAAATAGAGATGAAATATTGGTTTGTCTTTTCGTGCTTGGAGAAGGCCTTTGAAACCATTGACTTGACATTTTTCACCTCTTTAGTGACAGTGATGTCTTCAAAGTGCACTGCTGAAGATATGTGTGCATTCAGCTGTTAGTATGGAATGTATCAAAGCTGCTGATGCCTGCCTGATGGACAGTTTACAGAAATACTGACTGACTATGTGTATGTGTATTCTGCAATGTTATGTTCTTTATGTATATGTTAAATCATAGCCAGGAGTGCTATATGAAAAATAAAGTACAAGGCGCGCGACCGAGTACTTTATTTTTGATATAGCACGAGCAAGGCTATGCTTTAAATGATTTATGGAACTTTCTAGTCGTGTAGCTTCACCATGCACTAGGACTCATATTTAACTAGCGTTGCACGAACTATTAGCAGCCTGAACGCACATAAACTAGTTTAACAAAGTAACTCACGCGTATTTCACATAGTAGACGATCACTGCGTCTTTTGGCAGGTTTTGCTCGCAACCCATAATCGATTCTATTGTGAGTCACATGGTGAAGTATTTCCGTGATATCTCCAGGACTTGTCCGTTTACATTAACAAACGTAACAGCAACGTTACATTCTCCCACCCATCATCGAAGCATTTAGGTATGTCTATAAAAGCAATCCAGTGGTGAAACTCGTATTGGCTGGGGTGATTGATCACTCAGCGCGGCGAGGCTATCAGCCTTCACCGGCTTGGGTGATTAGTCGTACTGGCACGAGCCCGGTAGGCTATTAGCCTACACTAAGGCACGTGGGCAACTGTGCTTTATTGCCCGCAAAGAGTGCTTTATTGAAGGAATAAAGCACTCTTTGCGGTGCAATAAAGCACTCTTTGTGGTCGATGAAGCAGTTGGCCGGCTGAGAGTGTACTTTATGAAATTTAAAGTACACTTTTTCCTTTGATCTCGCCCACGCAAAGTTCTATAAACATTATTTGTATGAATAGCTCATTTGTATATACGTGGGTGGGAGGTGTGGTTTGTTTAGGGGCTGCATGGCCACCTTCATGACAAGGTTGCCATGGACATGTTAACGCTCCTTGTGTTAATTTTTAGGTACTCTGTGGCTTTCATCATGTGTTGTAGCAGCTAATGTGCTTATATTGAAATGGTCACACACCCTGATAAGCAGGAACAGGATAAATGGATCTTGTAATGTTATGTAATCAATGGATTTGTGGTCGCTTTTAATTACCATTCTGGTGGCTACTTCAAAGAGATACTGGTGTTACGAGTAAAAGGGTGTTACGAGTAAAAGGAAATGGTAAGGAGATAGATTTAGACACATTTTAACACTCTAGTGGGTGATTTTCACGTAACAGATTAGTGGTCTCGTGGGTTTATGCGCATACCTAGTTGGTAAAACACCTGAAAACCAGATTTCAAATACTTAGCACTTTTACACTGCATGACCAGCAATGATACTCAGCCAGCAGTTCCACAAGTGGCATACAATATGAGCAATTCTCATGCAGCCTGGATTATTGTTATGCTAGCAGTTATTCATGTTCAATGCGAGATGTTCAATCCTAAGTTCATGGAAGCAAAACCAAAGTGCTCTTTGCGGAGAATATCCTACAACAGAATTATTGATGAAAACTGTGTTATATTATTGTGCTCTACAACTTGTAGCGGCTATTGCCATTCTTGGACTTCTATTAGACCGCCTTTCATCCAAAGGATGTGTTTTTGTTTCAAGGCTGTAAAGACCAAAAAGAGGACAATAACTTTAAAGTGCATGGACCCTGATCAAGGAGAGACATTTGCCGAAAATGAAGGAAGAGAAGTAACCCTGACCATAGACGAAATTCTTGACCGTAAATGCTTTTTGAGTAAATAACAACTGAGTGACAAAACTGAAAAGGAAAATGAACTTGAAACCTCTAAGGTTTGTCTGTTACACATAATGAAGGCCAACAGTTCTGCGACTGACTCATTTTAACGTTTTAGGCAACAACAACCAGAAAGAAGATGCCACCAGACAACAGATGCCACCAAATATAAACAATACAATCCGAGTTTGGCCAAGATGCTTTTAAGATGTGAGGCAAATATTAGTGTCATTACTTATCAAACGGTACGGTTGTACCGTTTAAGTAGGAATCCAGGTGAAATTTTTGTGCGATGCCCAAAAATCTGCCTCTAAAAATCATCCTAGAGATATCTTACGAAAAAAACCACCTTTACAGAATAGTACTAGTCCATATAATACATTAAATACAACAAAACGCTTACAGGTGGCTGGATACAGAAATTGCCAAAAACTTGAATTTTAGACTGACTGCCTGACTGACCACAGTTGCAAGCCTAGAGGCCGAACGAAGCAGTGTGCAGCCACCACTTTATGCCACAATAACAAACTCACCAGTGGAATGTGCTTTTTGGGGTTCCGACAAGTGTATGCCCTCTGCGCCTTGTCTTTTCTTTTATCTTCAATCAGGCTACTTGTCTTCTTCATCCAACGAAACCATATCGAGGCATTAATTTTCCGTATCAACACTTCCTTTAAGCAGCATAATAGACACCACAAGATTATTTAAGGTACTTAGACTATGCTACTGTACTGAGGCATAGATTATATATCCCTTACCAGAGTTGGGGTAGTTACTTCAGTTACTTTTCAAAAGGTAACTAAGTACTCTAGTTACTTTTGTAGTATAAATTATGACTTGTTTTTAGCTTTTGTAACATGAATTTTGCTCAGATATGCATCAGTAAGGGATGCAATACATATGTGCACTTAAAATAACAATTCTGTGGCTATTTCAGGTCAGTTTTAATTATTGCTACGTCTGTTACTCAAGCTGAATCATAGAGAACAGTACACAGAATCTGTCTACTTAATGTGGCTGTAGCATATATGGCACATAAATTGAAGTGCTCTTGTAGTTTTAAAGCATGATTAGTTATAGTTACAATGTAACTACTGTAATTAGTTACCATTGTAACTTAGTTACTTTTCAGACAATTACTCCTAGTTACAAGTTACTAGTTACAAAGCAAGTAACTAGTTATATTACTAGTTACTTTAAAAGTAATCCGATACGTAACTTAGTTACAAAAGTAACTAGTTACCCCCAACTCTGTTCCTTACTTATATAATCTATGACGGAGGGTACTGTATCACGATAGGTCACAAGATCACGCCCATTCTTCATTCTATGCATTATCGATTTATCGATTGAAACCACGATGACACAACCTTTAACGCTAGCTGTATTTCAGTGACCACCTTCAAGTTGGAAGGCTGACTCAAGATACTCTAATAATCAATCGAAACCACGTCCCTTTTTGGGCAAGCGCACATCTTAGGAACCTTTAACAACAAATGATCAGGATACTTCATCGATGGCACTGCAATAATTGCAGGTAACATAAAGTTTTCTGTCCTTACTTCTGCTTTCAAAGTTAAATTTGCTTCTACTGTCAAGTCTACAGTCGCAAAGGCCTCCCCAAGTACTACCAATATTTCACATCTCTTTCTTTATGAATAGCTCTTGCTTGCAGAATAAATGAAATCTGCAAGTGCATAGTTAGCTATGTATCAGCATTCCTGTCAGCAGACCAAGGTAATGCTGTTCAAATTGTTGAGGTTGTTCTATTAGAATATTTTAAAAATCAAGTACATGGATTTAGTGATGTTGTGGTGAGCAATTGAAAGGTTCTGCTAATGGATGTTCAAAAACTCAAAAATTTCATTGATTTTCAACAGATCAAAGGCCAGTTTCCTTAAATGCTATATATTACTGCAAGCAAAACTTATTTACCATTTAGTAAAGATTTCATCGAATATACCACAGCACAGTGCTTCTAATCTTCACCACAGATGTGATATATATGCTTAAATCCCATAGTATCAAAGTGTGCTGCACTGTATTAACCCCTTTGTGGGAAAAAGTCAGGTTACAAAAGTATGCACCAAAAAGGTAGATTAAATATTCGGATCCTGCTAAAGACTATATTGTAATTATTAAACACATGTTTAATTATTCATGATTATGTTAAAAATGTTTACAAAACACAAACCAAACACAATTTGTTAAACCACATGTCAGATTTTGGTCTGATCCTCTAAAATAGTAGTAAACATAAATATTGTATTCTCTTCCATAATCATTCTGCCCAACTCATCTTTCTGGCACCAGCAGTAAAGCTTTGGCTCAGACACTAATGTCTTTTGGCAAAGACTCTTTCTGAAGTGCTGTGCTATGATACACAAGTCTTTCTGGAATAGTTTCTCTTTGAAATACTGCATATACTTGTCCCCTAAGCAAAGTAGTTACCTAAGTTTATAACAACTGGGGCAAGTTGAGTGTTACTCATGTTAATGCTTCTGATAAGTAACACCTGCACTTATCTTCAAATTACACTTTCAATAATCCTGCAGATCGAGCATCATGGCTTCCTTGCTTTTGGAAGGTCAGTACCTGTTTTGCCATACCCCCCCCCCCCCCCCCCACATATGAAGGTAGGAACTTTTACAATGCGTGTATCAGGATACTTCATTGAAGGCGCTGCAATAATTGCAGGTATTACACAGCAACCAAAGTTTTCTGCCCTCGCTTCCGCTTTCAAAGTAAAGGTTACTTTTACTGTTGAGTCAACAGTCACAAAGATCTTCCCAAGAAGTACTAAAAGATGAAGACACATCTATATCTTGTTAGCAGAGTAAACAAGTGCATATTTACCTAAATATAAGCATTCCTGTCAGCAGACCAAGTTGGGCACATTCTATATAGGAGTGTATAGCTTGATACGTGCTGAGCTACCATGGGTATTTGGTGCTTTTGTTGAGGTAAACAGCAGTTACTTTAATACCAATGGCTTTTACATTAATACCGTGATATTTAGTAATACCGTGATACTTTTTATGGAAGGTATACCGTTTGCTGTTTTTCAATACCGCCCAGCAATAATTAGCATTATTTTACAGATTGACAAGGATCAAGACGATGCCAGGGCTAATTTTACACACCCACATGATGAATCTATTTGAAGTCTTGAGACAAAGTGGCTCATTGGAGTATTAACATTAAAGAAATAAGAACCAACAGTAGCATAAAGTTCCCCTTAGAACTGGAAGTGCTGCAAATTAATCTAGAACATCAAGCCTTGCCTACTTGTCAGAAAGGTGCTAATGAGCATGTTTGAGTTGTGAGGTGTATAGAGCAAATGGACTAAAGCTATAAAAATGCAACAGGCAGGCAGTACTACTCACCATATTACCAAGAGATGACTTATAGCTGTACCAGGTTTGTGCATTATTCTTGATTACTGTAGAGCTCGGAGCTAGTGATTATTTTTATCATAGCAGTAAGTCGTCGTTGGACATTACACAACATCTACTGGTGATGTTATTTTGGCTAAAAAAAGTTGATTGTTTACTTTTATCCCATGAGAATTAGTTCTATTGTAAGGTACAATACATTTTACTACTACGTATTGTACTATATAAAAACCTACTTTAAAACTTTGTTGTGGATACAAATAGTATTTGACAGGAAAGGTCCCTCGGAAAGTTTCGAAGGTGTGGTTTTTGCAAAAATCTGTAAACACTTTTGTTTTAAAACTTCTAAGATGGTTTAAAAGTGCAGGCATAATTATTACAAACTGTAATAACAACTAACCATATTTAGGGACAGTTCTGATAGGAGCGCTCCTTAATGTCTACTTCTCTTCATTGAGTGTTTCCAAGGGGGTCATTGTTGTATGTAGCTCTTCTTCTACTGATGTCAAAATGTCGAGTGTGGTTGAAATTTAGCTTTTATATTACACTTTTTTTTTACTTTAGGATGGTGACATAGCACCTATATTTCAGTAGTTTTCGATTGTGGGTTTGAAATTTGTGCACTTGACCACTGACTTGGCAAGAATCTAGTGGCCTCAACCATTGTCTTAGACTTTTGAGAAAGGTTGCAGATCTACTTATACAGTGAGGCACGCGCTAACAACAGCTGTGAGAGCAAAACCTATTCAAGTAAATTTAAAAGTTTGTTGAAATCTTTTTTGGAGATCTTTTCTTTTAGTACATGTCAGGTTATACTTATATACCTATGAATTGCAAGCCCATATACTGTGTATGATGTATTAATTTGAGCATTTTTAACAGCTTGTATGTGTCAAGGCTGTGATGAATCTGCTTGGAAGTTCCAAAAAGGTGACTGTGCTAAGAAGTGATAGTGCAAAAAGGTGACTGTGCTAAGAAATGATAGTGCAATCGTAAGTTGATTAAAACTGTATGGTTCTATGACGTATTATTGTTGGAATTTTTAACAGCTAATTGTCAATGCCATGGATGTGCTTGCGAAAAAGACAAGTGTTTACGTGAAAACCCTTGTTGTAGAAAGGCATAGCTAAACCCTCTCCGCAAGCACTTAACTTCACCTGATACGTAACATGATTAATATTGGCAATATGTACATGATTCAGTTGATATAGTTATTAGGATTTTAAAGGATTAACTAATATAACAATGATTACATACTGTGGCGTGCTAGACTATACCCTTACAAAAATGTGCATGCAATCTGCATGCATACAGTTATCAATTGTTTACATAATAATTGTATACTTGTGTACACATACAAAAGTGAGGTATTGGCCATTTTGTATGTATACAACTGTTTGTAAATTGTATGCAATCATTTGTATGCATGCAAATGTTTATGAATTGTTCACAAAGAGTTGTTGTATGCATACAAATGTTCGCAAATTGTATACAAGCATGACAATGCATGCGCTACGTAAATTGCATGCGTACTGTACATATTTTGTAGCAAGCAAACTGTATGTAATTTTGTTTATCACTAATATAATATTATCATGAAAAGATCAATGTATGCATGTACATATACTGCAGCTATATTATATTGTTAACTTTATGGTATGGTTGACTGCTACTCTTTTTGTTTCAGTTTTCTCTTCGATAGAGCACAAGCACTGTTCACGACGATGTTGATGGACTCATTCGTTATTTCATTCGGATACCTTCTTGTGAAGTGCTCATACATCAACCCTATTATGTATACATTTATGCAATTTCTCATATGAACATGTACATACGTACTTTTTATTATATCCAGCTTTCTTCCATCGAGGGCAGGGGTAGAATTTGCATTGGTTCTGCCCACAGCACACGACACGGCTAGAACTTGATGGCCATACACTATTGCCAGTATCTTCCTCAAGGCAGGCTTCCATTGTGTGGACATGCTGTTGCATATCATTTTGATCGTAATGTTCTGTTCCCTTGAGAGCCCTAACCCCAAGTCGTCATCATTGTCATGGCCATCTTGCAAAACTGGCCCTAATTCAGCCAGTTTATCCTCGATTATCTTTACCCTACCATCCAGTTGTTGGACCTGTTCATAAAAATCTGTGACCTGATGGTTGGCTGATTGACTAACTGTGGGTTGGGAGACTGTTGAAGAATAGCTCCACATACTGTTAGACTGAGGTGGATATGCAGCATAAGCTGGTGAGTATGGTGGATATTGAGTTAAGTAGTTCCATGCACCACCAGAATAATGAGGCCCAGCTGTTCCATTAAATGTACCAGCTGATGTTATCGAGCCGGTAGTTTGAGTAACAATTGTACTGGTGGAAGAGATGGGATTAGCTGTCTGTCTACTGGTAGGATTGGCTGTGTATCTACTGGTAGAGGAGATGGGATTGCCTGTGTGTCTGCTGCCAACTGCACTGGTGGAGGAGATGGGAGTGGCTGTGTGTCCACTGCCACTGGTGGAGGAGATGGGATTTGCTGTGTGTCTGCTGCCGCTGGTGGAGGAGGTGGGATTGGCTGTGTGTCCACTGCCACTGGTGGAGGAGATGGGATTTGCTGTGTGTCTGCTGCCGCTGATGGAGGAGGTGGGATTGGCTGTGTATCTGCTGCCAACTGCACTGGTAGAGATGAGATTTCTGGCAGCTTCACTCACTGATGAATTGCTGGTTTCAGAGTTTGAGAGAATGTACAATGGAGGTGGGAGTGGTGGCACAAAGTCATCTTCAAAGTCTTCCAGCATTTCAGTTTCTAGTTGTTCTCTGACTTTCTACAGTAGTTTGCTTCTTCTTTCTTCTCTTCTTCTGTTGTAATGTCTGGCTATCCCTCCTCTGTTGTGATGTCTGATTATCCCTCCTCTGTTGTGGTGTCTGGTTATCCCTCCTCTGTTGTGGTGTCTGGCTTGCATTGTTCATTAGTTCAGTCAGTATTGCTTCATCATTTCCTTTAATAGTTAAATAAATTTTAATAAGCAGCTAGCTAATTTAATATAATGTCTTACCGACTTCTATCACCTTGGCAGCATATCGCCGGCCGCCTTTCCACTTTACTACGACCTCTTGGCCTGGGGCAGCTTTGCCACTCACAATTGTTTTGCGTCTTACTACGCTCTTTTTTCCATCTGTCCACACAACAAACGCAAAAGTTGGGTCAGCTCTAGGGTCAGCCATTCCGTAGCTAAATGTAAGATTAAGGTAAATGCGGGTATTTCCGGACAGCGTACAATTCCGGACACTTTGGTACCTTTATCAAGCTAGCCGAGGAACGAAACAACGGATTGCCTTGAAATTTCTGCTGTGAATAGCTATTCTTATAGGGATTATAAAAATCGAAAAGTGTGTTCTAGTTGATTCATTCTTGGGTGCTATACACGAAGTGTCCGGAATTGTGCGCTGTCCGGAAATACCCGCATTTACCTTACGCAATATTATTTTAGCTAAACGTTGCTGTCCACTTACAGTTAAGATCAGTAGCGTCAAAGTAGTTTAACGCAGCAAGGAGCCAAACGTACGCAAGCAACGAAAACAGAACGATTAAATCCAGGTGAGTGCGTAATGGGGTCGCGCCTTTTTGCTAGCTAAAAATGATTGGCTATATAGTCGCGGTAATTTTGCTCGATATCGCGCTACATGCTGAAGTACTAGTCTTTGTTAGTCATCTTAATGTTATGGCCAGTAATTCTATTCCGGTCGATCGAAAGCGTCGCGGTCCTTACCTTCAATATTTGCAAACACGCAACCCCTTGACAGCAATCAGTGCCACGAAGAACTCGACTTCGCTACCACCAAAGAATCTCGCAAAGAACAACTCAGCAATTGCGTAAGTTTCGTTTACCATAGGTAGCTAGCTACTCAGTAGTCTGGAGCCACCACCCCCTACTTTTAGCGAATGAGCGGCGGTGCCAGACTATTAAGGTAGCTAGCTACCCGGCTAGTATAATTCCGTCCACTCAGTATAAATCCACGGGAGTCTGCATGAGGTATGCACCCATCAATCAATTGCAGTGCTTGCTAATAACTATATTTTCATCATTATTGGCTTTATAACAGTATAGTATAACTATAGGCTAAGGCAAAAGTGTGCAGTGAACTTTGTGATTTCTTTACATGGCTTTACTATTTGACCATAAAAGTCCATTCCACTAGCTATACTGCATGCATGAAGCTCCAATATAGTAAAATAATTTGCTGTCAAACCAGTGTACTTATAGATAAAAACACAGATAAAAATTTCAAAAAAGGCTATATATACCCAAAAACAACCAAGCTGTGAAAAAGGTGCGGGCCCCCTCTCTGGACATGGTTAACATAGTTGTGAAATTCAAGGTGGCAGCCAAGAAATGGCTGTGATGGTAGCTAGGTTAACGGCAAAAATTTAATAACAACAATTCAGGTGTATTATAGTCCTAACCTTTTTAACTATGTCCTTCTTGAGAGGGCCACACCTTTTTTACTCCATACCATGTGGCATGTGAGACCAAAACAATAGTACAGCACCTAGTTTATATATATATATCTATATAATTATGTTCACCATGTACTATAGTGCCTAATGAAGAGCCTTCTGCAGCTGAAAACTCAGCTGAACATAGCGAAGTTGACGCATGGCTTCAAACAGATGTACAGCGTGATGATGATATAGAACAGCTTGAAGATTTCAGTGACGTTGATGTTCTGCAGGATGCAACTTCCGAAGTTGATAATGCTTTACAACTTAATGATTCTGTACAGCTTGATGATGCCGTTTCCCAAGTTCATAATGCTTTACAACTTAATGATTCTGTACAGCTTGATGATGCCGTTTCCCAAGTTCATAATGCTTTACAACTTAATGATTCTGTACAGCTTGATGATGCCGTTTCCCAAGTTGATAATGCTTTACAATTCAATGATTCTGTACAGCTTGATGATGACAATGTACAGTTTTATAATTGTGCACAGGTTGAAGATGGCCCGTTAGATGATCCTGTGTAATTTGATGGGCACATGCAACTTGATGATAACATGGCATTTGAAGATCAAGAAGAGAGCAATGAAGGATTGGAAGACTCAGATGAAGAGAATGATAGTGAGCCACAGTATGATCATGATGATCCACTCTATCCAGGTGCAGAGATTACAGTTGGTGTGTTCATGACTTTATTGCTGGCTTTCGCTGTTCGTCATAAATTGACAAATGAAGCTTTATCCGATTTACTGTACCTAATGGATCACATTTGTCCAAAACCCAACAGATGTTGCAAAACGCTTTACAAATTTAAAAAGTTCTTCTCGTTTTTAGTTTTACCATTTAAGTGTTGTTACTACTGTTCACAATGCGTCAACCCTATCAGTGTCAACCCTATTACTTTTGCAACAGTAACAGCCTGTTCTGTTTGTAACACTGCTATCAATTCAGTGAAGGATTTGAGCTATTTTATACACATATCTATATCTGATCAAATCCGATCATTATTTGTCCAAAAAACATTCTATGACAACTTGCTTCATCGATTTACAAGAGTTAAAGCAAATCAAGGTGGCTATGAGGATATTTATGACGGTTCATTGTACAAAGATTTAATGTCACCAAATGGAATTCTGAGCAGTCAAAACAATATTTCTTTGACATGGAACATAGATGGTCTACCAGTTTTTAGCTCGTCTAAGTTCAGCTTGTGGCCGTGCTATTTAGTAGTAAACGAATTGCCATATCGACTAAGACTGCTGAAAGAGAACATAATAATTGGTGGACTATGGTTTGGCGAAGAGAAACCAAATATGCACGTGTACCTTAAGCCAATCATAGGCGAACTTGCAATGTTAGAGCAACATGGTATTGAGGTACAATCACCATCTGTGCCTCATCCATTTGTAAGCAAAGCTGTTCTGCTAGCAGGAACTTGTGACCTTCCTGCTAAGTGTTTAATTCTAAACACAATTCAATTCAATGGAATGTTTGGATGCAGTAAATGTCTTCAACCAGGACTTTCTTTTCCCACCAGTGCCCGTGGAAGCGTGCATGTTTATCCATTTTCTTCAGAAGATCCTTGTGGCCCAGCTCGATCACGTATCCAGAATGATTTAGATGCACGGCAAGCAGTAGCTGAGAAATCTGTTATAAATGGAGTTAAAGGTCCATCATGGCTCAGAAAGCTTGAGACGTATGATATAATTGATGGGACTGCAATTGATTACATGCACTGTGTGCTATTAGGTGTAATGAGATTATTACTCTCATTATGGATTAGTTCCGAACACCACAATGAGCATTATTACATTGGCAGACAAGTTAAACTAATTGACAGTCGTCTTGAAACAATAAACCCACCATCAATAATAACCCGTAAACCTCGCAAGCTCTCCACACATTTTAAATATTATAAAGCTTCCGAATACCGTGCTTTCTTATTATATTACTCCTTACCGGTACTCAGTGGGATTTTGCCGTCTCAGTATTGGAATCACTATTCTTTGTTAGTGGTTTCCATTCATACCTTGCTGCAGCAATCCATATCTGACAGACAGCTTAATCAATGCCAATATTTGATCAACACCTTTTGCCAACAGTTTGAAGTTTTGTATAGCCAGAGATATATGTCTGCTAATGTCCACCTTTTATTACATCTTCCAAATACTGTACGTCAATTAGGACCTTTATGGGTATTTTCATGTTTTTACTTTGAAGGACAAAATGGTATGCTGAAGAGATTGGTGCATGGAACTCAACACATCGATAAACAAATCATTAAATCATTTTCGCACTTCAAGAATTTATCAGTAACAGTTGACAAGTTCTTCAGTGAGCATCCCAGCAGTCATCTTGATGCATTCAAACATCTGGACTCGAGTTATCGGCATAAAGTGTCACCAAACAGTCTGTGTATTGGAAGCAATTTGTATGCTTTGGGAAAACCTTCAATAGGTAGTATAGATAAGCTGCTTAAAAATTCTGAAGTGCAAGCACTACAACAAGTAATATACGGACCAAGACAAGTCAAAGTCTACAGTCGTGTTAAGTTTCACAATATTATGCTTCATAGCACTCCGTGGAACAACAAAGGTGTCTTGAAGCAAAACAATGCAACAGTGGCATATAGGAGATCTGACCATGTTGAATATGGAATAATAAAGAAATTTGTTGTCATAAGCGATAACGAAATACCAACACAGACAATAGTAATTATATGTACACTTGATCACACACAGCTGCAGCAATCAGGCACAGTAGTGCCACACATATTTGTGTGCTCACCACCTTCTGAGTCATCTGAAGTAGTAGCTGTAAGCATTAAAAATATAATAAGTCCATGAATATTTATGGCTTTTAGTGATGTACCAAATTCAGTGTATGTTGCTGCATTTGCAAACTTGCTAGAAAAAGATTAGCAATTATGATTTATGTATTGTATATAGTTATATAGAAACATATACTATACATTTACAAGGCAGGCATATTTACATGGTATACATAGGTGTATATGTATAGGTGTATGTTGTGTGATAACACTTTGCATGTGTCTTGCTTTAGTGAAAATATACCAATATTTTGATTGGAGGATTTCTATACATATATGCAAGTGTTACTTGCATATACAGAACTGTTCTTAAATAAACAACTCTTTATTTGTTACGTTATTCATCCTTTGCTGTGGTATGCACTCATTTCTTGTTAACTGCATCTGTGCATTTGTTACGAGTAACCTACAATTTATACAAGCCTAGATCACAAGCGTAAAAGCCTAGATCTTATGTGCAGCATATATGTGATGGAAATTATGTGCATCGTTCTTGTATGAAATTCTTCATTCATGGGGAGCTTGGGGAAATTTCTTTTATATTTTATGAATGATTATATACAGTCCAGTTATTGGTCATGTAGACACAATTTTGTGGTCAAATCAATCATATGCTGGTGGGAAATTCACAGAAAATTTCCATCACAAGTTTTGTCAAGCTCCTTTCTGTCTGTGGAGTTAAATTTTGGTAAGTATTCCTTAAGTCATACAATAACAAGTTTACTATAATATTACATTTTTAATGGTTCTATGCAGTGACCATACAAGTGACCAGTCAGCCATAATCAATTTTGGTGGTTACCAGTGTGTGTGCATATGGAAAGAGATGCAGCAAAGACAGGCAAGTTATAACATTAAAGAAATATGAACCAACAGTAATATACAGGTGGTCACTAACACAGGTGGTACTGCACTTGTACACCTCCATTGTGTAAGACAACCTTCTAGTTGGGAGTGGTTATTGGAAACTTGTGTAAAATATTCCGGATTATCCAAATGGGTTACGCCCGTTTCATATAAAATAACACCGTCTTTTAAACAAAGCGCCATAACTTCCGCATACTCTGGTTGGCAGACACGAAGTTTGGCTTATCGGACTCCTTGATGAAAGGCGATTCTATTCATGTGTAAGTTCTTTGTATAGTAACGAAGGGGAAGCTAAAAAGGAGCCTTGCACCGCAAAATTTACATGTTCAGAATGCCCATAAAAACACATGTTTTTTTAACATATCTTTGTAAACTAACCTGTTTAATAATTTGTACGGTCGGAGTCTTATTGAGCATCCTTCGCTGCGTAGAATGATACCAAATTTGGTGGAGGATAACAACTTGTAAATTGGGATTTTCCCACTGAGATGATTAAGTTTTCCAATAGGTTAATGTATGAAGCGCGTATCATGTCGTCATCAGTAGTAAATAACTGTCACTATGGCAATATTTTCCCATTTGTACGGTCGGAATTGGATAGAGAAATTCAAAGGCTTTCTTTTATTGTATGGTGTGCTGTAGAGATTTTGTGAGTTGTGTATGTAGTGTAAAATACATGTATTTTGCATTGGACAACAAATGACAAGGAATGATGAGATTTTATGATCAGCCTCAAGTTGAGGTTTCAAAAAAGATATTAAACAAGGGTTTAACCCAGTGTTTTGAAAATAAACAGGCGGTATCAAAACCAGTGTGACTCAACTATCACAGATTACTAACAATACCAGTATATTGCCCAGCTCTAATGCTAATCCACCATTCTTCCTCGTAAACACATGCTACATATATTCAAGAATTACAAAATAGGTTGTCAGTTTCTTAGTTTTAAATTCATGAGTTAATGTGTGTTGCTTGTCTTTGCTGCATCTCTTTTCGTGTACACACCCACTAGTAACTACCAAAATTGATTATGGCTGACTGGTCAAGAAATGATAGTAAACTGCAGGATTCTTATCATTTTCCTTTAACAATGTGTTAGCTAGCTATCCAAAAATTTGCAAGTATAGTGGAACCTCGATTATCCGAACTAATTGGGGGGAAAGGGTGTTCAGATAATCGAAAGTACGTAAGATCGAACATCCATATACATTTATATACTGAGCTTTGCTCAACTACTCTAGTAAAGCATACACTTTTTGACAAAATACCCTAATTGAGCAGTCGATTTGGTGTTCGGATAATCGAGAGTTCGGTTAATCGGTGTTCGGGTAATCGAGGTTCCACTGTATACTGATCTATGTACATTTCAATCACCAGATTCTGCCAGGTATTAGTACTTTAATTTTCCAGGTATCGCTGGTTCTGTCAATACTTACTTAACAAAATTAAATTTTCTATGAATTTTCCCACCAGCATATGATTAGTTTGACCACAAAATGATGTCTATATAACCAATAACTATAGAAGAAAGTTCCCCAAGCTCCCACATACAAAACTTTTGGAATATTTGGCTATGGTCCTAGTGTTCACCATCAGAGTCAGAGAGTAATTTTGAGGGTGACAACTAGCCCACCACAGTAAATAGACTAACACTGTCACTTGTGTCACTAACATAGTCCTGGGTATCAACTCTTGTAAAGGTCACTGAATTGTGTGACCTTGAGAGCTGATGTCTGGCTATATAGCTATGTATAAAAGCTAGTATTTTGCTAGCTTGTCTTCACTAGTATCTATTAGCTATATTGTCACTATTCATTTCAACTAAATGTCCAAACTCATGCGCACGCACATTCTGTAAATTAATCAGTGTAACATCTTAGGTGACTTGTGTAGTACAGAGGCTCTATTGGCAGTCTCACATAAATTTGGACTTTTTACACAATAGCTAACATATCGCCATGAAATTTCATATTCCTGTAAGTATATGAGATTGTGTAATTGTTTCTCTTCTTTGATCTTGTATATTGCAATGAGTGCATTATTTGTCGACCAACTGAAGCACGTTTACATACACCAATTTGTGTACTATTGGTTAATTTTGCTAATTCTTCAAGATGGGTTTGCTCGGGTAGTTCATTAATATGATCTATTGGGCCAATAGCAAAACAGTCATTCAGCACTGCTACTGAGTTTTCAGGTGATAAAAACGTGGCAGTCATGCAGTGGTAAAATGCTGATGCATCTTTGCTGCTTTGAGAGCTGAGTATTTCTTCAGCAAATTGTGGAAGTTTTTGGGATAGTGTTATTGCTTCAATTATTTGTAAGTCAGCATGTTGTGTTCCTTTTTACAAAATTGAGTAGCTTTCCGTTTTGACTTTCAAAGGGAAAACAGGAGTATATAAATAGTGGTCAAAAGTTGGAGACTACTTCTGGCAAATGTAGCAAATGGTGAATATTTGCTGTCATATATCGTTCAGAGTAATAAATTGAAAATTTAAAACAGTAATGCTTAATTAGATGTTCTGCTTTGATTAACATTGTGGGAGATATGGAGTCTTGCAGTAATGTTGCTACTGCCTCTACTAGGAACATGTGATGGGTAATGTAATCAACTGGCAGTATATTTAACATTACAGGAAGGGAATAGTACAGAAGCCAAGAACGATACTCTGTAGCTTTCCAATAAGAGCGGTGTTGCTGAATGCTCCTGGGGACTCGTGTGATCACGTTAGGTGGTTTAATTTGCAACAACTTAAAATCTGCTTCTTGAACTTTTGTTCCATAATACCATAATTCTCCTGCATGTTCACTGTCAAACCAGAGTTTCAGCAGCATTTTAGTGACACCAAGTAAAACGCAGTGCATATAATCAACTACGTTACCTTGTATTGTCGATAGCCAACTAGGTCCCTTTACACCAAATATGGGCATATTAGTACTGACTGCCTGCTTACTATAATCTGATATTTGATTGTTAGTACGAAGTGGTCCAGTAGGGTCAGCCTCTATGTAAGGATAAACACGAACTTTACCTCTTACTTCTACTGCAAGCTGTTTCCCACTTTGCAAACAGTGACTGCATCCATACTTACCATTAAATTGTATCATGTTGTATACCATTGCCTTAGCAGGTAAATCACAAGTCCCACAAAGTAACATTGCACGACAGATGAAGTTATTTTTAACATCTGGTGAAAATACCTCCACTCCATGACAATGCAAGTGTGAAATAGCTGCCTTAAATGGTTGTAGAAATGTCATCATATTTGGTTGCTGTGGTCCAAACCATAAAACACCTAATATCATATTTTTTTGACTCCAACGCTTTTGGATTGGTAGCCCATTAATAACAAAGTACAATGGCCAAATGTTGAATTTTGAAGATTTAAATACAGGTATCCCATCAGTATTCCAAGTAAATGAAATATTGTCTGGCGTAGGTAGAAAATTTCCAGGTTTCATAAATTCTCTGTATCGATGACCATCATAAATATCTTCAATATTATTAGGATTATGTTTCACTCTATTAAAACGATAAAACTTTAAACTATAAACTATATATTCACTATAGGTGTGTGTGCAAGAAAAACGAGAGAAAGTAAGTGTACACTTGATCTGCAATCAGCATGCAAATATCATTATACAGGTGAAGGTGTTGCCAAAAGTGCATGGAACTGGTGAAAGGAATGGGTGTGATGGTAAAAGGTGCATAAGGTGTTGCCAAAAGTGCATGGAACTGGTGAAAGGAATGGGTGTGATGGTAAAAGGTGCATCATTGGCAGCATCTCTGACTAGGTGTAAATGTCAGCCAACTCGACTTTTGCGACTTTTGATGAATGAGCTTTTCACAGAAGATGAACTAAGATGCAGCACGGTCAGAGGAATGAGGTCTGACTATCCAGCATTGGATCAGGATACCATGAATGCCATACTATGTTAGTTCTGATAGCTAGTATACAAAGTATGGTGTGTTATATACAGTGTACGTGTATATAGGTTTCACCCAAGCTAAAGCTGAAGAACAGAACATGCCAGTAACAGAGGAAAGCTTGGTCAGGCAAGCAAACAACAAGTGCTACCAGCATCGGAGACCTGTAGTTGAAAAAAAAAAAAAAAAAACGATAATTGTTTAGAGTAATTAACATACAACGTACAGCTGGTGCTGGACTGACATGCAGCATTATATACATTGATCTGCATGCGTGTGTACAAATATATTACATGAGACATATAGTAATCCTGTTACAAGCATGGCACAGGATGTAGTTTAGCTGCATGCATACAAAAATTTCAATACAAACAAAAACAGGCGTGTAACAATACAACAGTACACTAACAGGCATGCAACATTTTAACAGGATGTCAACAGTACTGTGCAAAACAGGCCTGTACATGTAGAATGTAGAGCTAAACCAGTGAAACACAATGTCTGTGACATTCCTGCCAGGCAGACCTGCCACAAACCTGTAGCAGGCTACTGAAGCGTAGTATCAATCTTGCAACAGGCATGCAGTATGTACATAAGTACAGACCTATAACAGGTTTGCTAGAGGCTTGGAATTTTATATGGGTATTCAATATTCAGTGCTGACAAAAGCAGTATCTGCATCTTTGATAGAGTAGGTGTTAAAGACCTTTTAGCTGGTAGCTAGCAATATTGCATGCAAGTTCATTTTAAAGGTTATACTGTATCTCCAAAGCTGAAGCATGCATGATGAATGCTTTTACATTTTTAGAAAATGGTATGCATAATATACTTTGAGCAGAAAAGACCTAAAGCATCACAAATCTCACTTTCTCATTCCTATTGTACCAGTAAAGATAGCATGCAATCACAAAATCACTTATGTCATTTAGCTTCCCATATAGCACAATAAATCAGAGCATTTGTTGAGTATGCCAATAATGAAATCTATCTCATACATTATACTATGCCTCACCAGACACCATGAGACACAGTACTGTAAATATATGTGATTATTTTAATATTAAAGGAATTTTCAAGAACACAATGTGAAAACATTTTCAGGGACCTAGCAATACACGTCATTGAATTGTATGGAGATGGAAAATTAAAAAGGCTGTCATAAAAAGATATGATGTCAAAACTAGAATTTAAGCAGCATCATTTCCAGTGCCACACAACTTAAAGCCATCAATTCAAAAAGAAGTTTGGGGAAAGTTGTGAGACCATATACCCTTGAAGGAAATGAAACAGAAGGCCAATGACTTTAGGGATCTGGAAAATATCCGAAAAGCCTTTACTAAATGCACACGTTTGTTATGGAAGGAGAGTGTGGAAAAGTATCTGGCATAGTAAAGATGACAGGTTGAAGCAGTTCCTGGGATTGAACTTTACAAAGAGTGTCCCTCAGACTTTTGTTGATTATTGTAAAGCAGCCATGAATGGGTCTCATCTACAAGGTGCCAGCAGCAGCACATATGAGGGATCACAAGCAGTTGTGACAGTAGTGAAATTTCAGAAGTATCAGTGGAGGCAATACAAACGTCATTTCCTTCATACTCAGGAGCAAATCTGATAATCAGTTATGTTCCAAAGGTATGTTCCAAAGGTCTGATCATCGGTATATAAACGTAAAAGTATTTACATTTTACAGGCATGGATGGAATCACCAGTGAAGGAATTGATATTAACTTGCAGGCTGCAACAGTATAACATTGTTATTGTGTGCCCATCACGGTGCCAAGGGCCATTAGTTGTAGCAGCATGTATCTTGTTCAGGTAAACTGTCACACATCATTAGTTTTGTTAATATAACTATAAAAAATAATTCTTGAATAGGTGATGGGTATCAGCTGGTTGATGCTGTTGGGCTTGTTGTTGCCTTAGGCCATTTTTCTATAGATGACCAGCTAAAGCAAGAGCCTATACTGAGAAACATCATAATATGTTTCTGATTGACACCAAAAAAGACCTTAGAAAATGGTATGCATAATATGCTTTGATCTTTTGAGGATATTGAGGTCTTTAAAATCCACTAAGAGACCTGCTAGCAGGTTCTTAGTTATAGTTAGACAGCACATTCCAGCCTCTTCGAGGTATAAATGCTGAGTAGGAGGTGTTAGAATGACGCAACATAGAAACCGAGGCAGAGCCGAGGTTTCTATTGCGTCATTCTAACACCTCCTACGAAGCATTTATACCTCGAAGAGGCTGGAGTGTGTGCTGTCTAACTGTTTTAGAAAATGGAACATCACACCAGTGGAAAAAAAGCTGTTGTAAGCCCGTCCTTGCTTCGTAGATTTCGCGACAATTTTAGAAAGGCCGGTATCTCGCCAGTTGGAATGGAGTTTGAAGATTTTGTGGAGCCCACCCAGGTTGTGGAAAAGCCTCTAGAAGATACAACATTGAAGCCTAAAAGTGCCACACGTTATACTCGCTACGAACTCAACGAGATGGATGATGCTCTATTTATAGCTGCATCGCAAACGTTTGAACAGCAAGCTTTGTTTGCCGGCGATCCATTGTCTGTGAGGGGTGACACTATGTACGGACTCAGTGACGATATTAGTGATGAGTTGCTTGTAAAAGCATCACAGGAATTTGAGATTAAGTTTGGGGAGAACTACGACGCTTGAGTAATTGCAAGCTGCAGCCTTTTGTTACAGTGTGCAATCAAACGGTGACGTCCGTCTTGACGACAGCCTCAACGACGACAGCAAATGACACTCGATTTTGTTCACCCTTTTCATCATCTCAAATAGATCGAGTAAAAGAAGCTCGGATCTACTAGATCTTTTTGACTTTGTACCCTTGTTGTGTTTATCACAGTTTGGTAAAAACAGTTTCTAGTTAATAATAAATTCTTGTGTGCATAGTGATAACTAATTAACTAGCGTATGGTTAGCCATGAGTCTGAGTCTCTTCGTGATATAGAGACTGCTATTTTAATGGAACTTCAAAGCATTGCCAACATACCATTTTCTAAAAATGGTTAGAAACCTGTTAGCAGAAAATACCTCAACCATCACAAATCTCACTTTCGATCATTGAGTTGCAATGCTCCCTCCAAGAGACTGGCCTGCAGTGGACGACCAGTCACCACACTGTAAAACTAACACACCTAGAATACCAAAAAGTACCAGCTTTTAAATTATTCAAATGATATCACTGTATGCTAAGCAGGCTGCTAGTACGAGATATGGCAAAAACTCATAGCAAGAGTGGAACAAAAAGAGCATAGCATCAGCGTGGGAGTACTTCAGTTTGGAGAAAGCATTTTGATATAATAAATAGTTGTTTGAGTCATCTCCATTGTATAATATAGGCTAGATTAAGATAAACTATGTAAATAGTACTGTGACATACACCGTACTATATGCATACTTTCATCATAAGCACATGAGCTCACAAGGAAGTTTGTGAACGTTGCTGTACTACAGTATCTAAGCCAAGAGTATCGTGTTTCCCTGCACACATATCCCTAGGGATGTGTGTTTGCAAAGTGCATGCATAGCTACTAATGCTGCTATTGCTACATTGCTACTGCCCCCTGCTGCATTAGTTACTGCTTGCTATACTGCTTCTACTACTACACTACTTGTATACTATAGTTTGTTACTATACTATACCAGCTAGACTTGAGCTCTTTTTGCTGCTCTACTAATGCTTGCAGCTGCTACTGCATGCTATAATACTATCTGACTATAGTACACGTTAAGTTGGTGATACATTTATTCGTAAGTTCATGTTATGGGTGCGCACTTAATTGTTGAGAATATGGTGTCCAGTGCAGCATCAGCAAGTGTAGTCTCGTGCCCAGACCCAACCCACTGCATTGAGTTGAGTACTAATATGCAGTGGATGGAATCTGGGCATGAATTTAGTTTATATTCATGTTATAGGTAATATCAAGAGTTAATAATAGTGGAGAGAATCTCAATTATTAACCCTTTATTATCGAATGGCTAATATATTGCCATAACGAGTGCCCTTTATAAACGGAGCCATAACTCCTTTTTCCTAGGGGCTATGAAGCTGAAATTGCTAGCAAACTGCTCAGAAGGACCAGGCACTTCTAATGAAGTTTACCGTTCGGCGATAGGAAGAAGCATGGGCAAGTTATGGCACTTGGCAATATAAAATAGCGTTTGTGTGGCTCTGAAAGCCCCTACTAACAAAATCCAACTGGGCTTTTATGAGCCATGTCATGGCACAAAAGGGAAGAAAGTTTTCATTAATGATGATGATGATGATATTAATGATATGTAAAAAAAAGTTACGAGAAGAAGGAGGTATTGTTGTGGTGTTATGACCCTTCTGTTGAGCAGCCAAACCACACCAAAAAGCGTTCACATGCTGGTGATAAAGACTTGGAACCTAAGCCTAAGGGTATGTCACGCTTTGAGAGTACTCAGTACTATTAGCCAACTTCTCGTCACCGCATTTACACAACCAAAGAAATGTGTGATACATTGAAATAAATTTTAAGCTACAGTACTGCTCAGCTTGAGCTAAACAATAGCACAAAGTAGTGCCTGTTTTCTGAAGTTTTATTGAAGCAGTTAATATCTAGTTAGCCTATTACACTCTACCTGCTACAAGTAGTGTAAACAGCAGCAAAGAAACAATGCTACACTCTCTGTTTCTTCAGGAAATTTGCACAACCGTTTTGAAACACCATATTTCACCTTTACGCTATTGTTTACTGCTCTCCTGTCCCTACCCAGTCCAGCCTCCAATTAGTGTAGGTGGTAACTAACCCAGTTGTAAACAACAAACACTAATTTGCTGGTTACAAGTACAGCGAAATCTTCCACCTGTCGAGGCCATAAAGTTTGTGCAGCGAAACGAGGATAACCCATGACGTCACTATGTAAATAATACGGGCGTTTCCAATCCATGTGACCATAGAAAATGTATGCGTTCCTAATGAATTGGAAACGCCCGTTAAATTATTTTCCTATCCTAGTTACAGTGCGCCAAACATTGGGAATTTTGCTGAGTGACTGTTTGGCTTTCTCTTGCTTGTTTGAAGGCCGGTTCGAAGGCGTGGACATTCCTTTTACATTGTTTATTGTGTTGCGTTGTGTACTGAACAAGAACACAGCGTGTCTGTGGGCACTGGGAGAAATATTGTTTGCGACAGGTGACAATGGCAGGTACGCACCAGCTAATAATTCAACAGCAGTACTATTAGCCAACTTCTCGTCACCGCATTTACAACTTCTCGTCACCGCATTTACATAGCCAACTTCTCGTCACCGTTTGAAACGCCTGGGTCCCCTGAACAAAATGATGGTGGTTTCAGCCTTGTAGCCCTATGATTGAAGTAAAGGCACTATGGATGGAATTCAATAGGCATGTGCTTTAGTGGCTTTTCGGTAACAAAAGGTAAACTTAGCTAAAAATAAGGTGGAAAAGAAAATGGAAGGACTTTGAAGAACGGGTTCTACATTAGCAAATCAAGACTTAGAAGGAACACGTTACTGATCTTGAATCCACGAATGCACAGCTACAAACTGAAGTACAAAAGTTACAGCAGACTATAGATGACACGCAAAAGCAATTGCTACAAGAGTAATTTTTGTGATTTTTGATTTGTAAAAGAACTGTTGTATCTGATTTTAAATCCAAAATCAAAAAATAAAAAATAAGTAGCAAAACATACATGATATCATTCAGTGGAGTGGGTAGTGCAAGAGTACTGAATTGAGAATAAAGCAAGCGTGTTGTAAAATAATACCCACAAAGGATAACCTGTTGGCTGGCCTGTGACGTTTGCAACCATTGTGTCAGCCTAAATGCTGACATATCCAACGTGATTGGGAAATATAAAGAGATAAGAGAAAATGATTTTTAACAAATATTTGGGAGCAACAACAGGTTATTTATTCTAATATGCTAAGACAAAGAAGCAAGGAGTGAGATGGCATCATTTATTCATTAAATGATACTTGAACATCATGCAAACATACAGTATGGAATATGACATATTGAGAGAATCTTATATCACTGCCTTCTATGCAAGTGCACTCTATAGGACTATACACAATGGCATAAACTGGTTTGATGCTACAATAATTTGAGGCAAGAAGTAAAAATTTCTTAGCCTAAATGGCAGCCCATTTGGCTGACATCTGTTGAGAGTCTGAATGGAGTGCAACCCATTCAACTGCATTTGTATGGCTTAAAAGGTATAATATATAAATTAAGGAAGGTTGACATTTAACAGTATATACAGTACCTACTTACAGTATACAAAATGAACTTACATGTCATTAAAATTAATATTGATATTGCAAATATCAATCAAGCTTTTCAGTTGGCTAGTGTGCCACCAAGACCAAGGCAACTATTATCAACAGGTACGTTTTCATTACTTACTGTTCAGTTAATAGTTTTAAGGAGTCATTTTGTTTTAGTTATCCTCCACTATATTTGTATATTAGTTTTATTGATCAAAAGTAAATTTTAGATTTGAATCTTGGTGAACTATAACTAAAACCACAACTAAAATTGTCTGACAACTACTAACACTCCCCTGTGACAGTTACAGTATCTCCAACTTGAGACCTTATCTTTTGGACAGCATCATCAGTACTAGAGTAATGCACTACCTATACAATTATAAAAGTACTACTGAAACTATACTATATAGCAGGGTTCTATCATGAGGTCGCAGTTTGGACAATAAAAAATTAAAATTTGTGACATATTTCATCACATGGAGTTTTCTTTGTCATGAGGAACATTTAACAACAAACCAGGTGCTATATTGCTGACTATTTAACAGCTTGATCAGTTGCTCATTCCCCTACACAACACCTGTTTCTCTGAATGCTAGGTGCCTGCATAAATTCATCATGGATACAAAGAAGTCACTGTGCTTGGCAAAACCAATCTTATCGTCTATTTACACGTATCGAGAAATGACAGATTTAAGTATTAGAATGTATTGTATGGTTGAAGCTACTGTACGTATACAAAGTTTTTACAGGAATTCCTTATCTTCCAGATCATCTACTGTACAAACAGTCACAACTAAGTTTCTTGCCTTTTTAGATGGTTTTAACTTAACTGAGTTGTACAGCCACACACAGTCGATGCCACAGGGCTTTGGAAAAGCAGCCAGCCCACTCAAACCTGGATAATTTGTACAGTGAGATTTGTGCATTTATGCAGCTTTGTGTTCATGATGAAAATTCAAATCTGCTGTCTTGGGTGATAAAACCAGTTTTCCCAGACTCAGTCACGTATGGCTGAAATGTTTATTTCAGACTACGCTTCATTGCTTTCCATCTTGTCCATGAACACTTATTAATCAGTGAGTAATAAATTTGTGCAAGGAATTTAATGTCACATATTGGTCACCTTGCAAGATTAAGTGTCTAATGATTATATTTCCTTAAGTAAATTTGTCCATGAAAAAAACACTGCTATATGGTTACTAAAACTAAGAAACCGATTTGCATAAACCTTTACTAAAACTACTATAAAAATTCAATAATGATGCATCGCTACAGAACAAAAACTAAAAATCTAAGCTATGATCAAATTAGTTATGAAACTTCAAGTTCAAAAATTGGTACGTGAAAAACATACCTTTTCGTAAATCCGTTCACATATCGATTCAGGGACAATAAGATGTTTTTGTTAGCATGGTTAATTATGTATGCTGTTAGTTGCTGAATTCATCCGACCTAGCACAAGGCAGCACTATACTTGAAGAGTTAAACTTTCGTCGAAGTTACTTTCTTTGAATAATTTGAAAATTAAACTCCTTCAAAAGAACCTGTTATATAGTAAATGTAGAGCTGCAGAGTTAGACTTTTTGTCACAACAGACTGTGGGAAAAAGAAATGAAGTATGATAACCATCAGAATTGGTAATCTATTGATTCTTGTGTATTGCTTAAAACCACAGATAATTTCTAGCATTAACTGTGTTTACACAAAGTCCAGCTGCCTACTAGGCCTTAAAGAGTTTTAAGACTCTACAGTTACCTCCATGGTCCACGTTACAGTCATACCCAGGAGCCTTTCTACATGAGCCTGGGGTTAGCAGCTGATACACTGAAGATCAAGTGGCCAACTTCACGATTTACAAATAAGAGTGTGTGAAGGATGGGTAGACAGAACCAAAGGGAGACAGAATATTAATATTTGATGAAGTGAAGGTAGCTTGCCAACTCCTGTGGAATTCTTCAAGTCAGAAACTTGTGGGTTTGGTAAATGACACATGATGAACAGGCTTTTTTACTAGACTTCTATAAGTACATCAATAATTCACAAGCTTCACAGCAGACCTCATACATTCTGTAGTTCTTATGGTGTGACTTAACTAGCAGTTACGACATAGTTGGTCCTTACTATACCTGCATCTGTTGAGAATGTGATGTTGTTCAGCACATTCTTATGTGCTTTGTTTCTATGGCAACTTAAAAGACTTCAGCAACTGTTAGATAAGTGGCAAACAATTAATATAGTGTTATGAACTACTGATGCCCAAGGAATAATTTATGCAGATATAGCATGGCAAAAGTAAATATAGGCATCCAGAATATGGATTACTCAGCCATTCATTTTCCAGGTTATAAATGTATGTGCAGTGATGGAATGATATTAGGGGTCATTCATAGCTGGCTGTTTTTTACAGGTGTTCGTATTTTCCAGGTTAACAGGTTTCACTGTAGCTTGCCACTCTTTAACTGACATACCATGTACTGTACCTCAAAATAATAAAGAAAAATGAAAATCCAGAAAATGCTTTACCAATACTTTTTGAATTGCCATACAACTATCCAAAAGATGTGGTGGACGAATTAAAAGAGAACAGACTGAGTGGAAGATCACATGCCAAGTTTATGGCAGCTATGTTCTGCTATCTTTAGCCACAAATGATTTCCCACAACATAAGAATATAGCCACGTAGGGAAGCAGATTGTCTGCCAGAACTGTTTTCAAAAAAGCATTTCTGGATCTGGCTACGTAAGTTAGCTACACAATTGTGACCACTTTATGTCTCGTCTTATAACTTTAGGGATATTTGGTGGAAACAATGCGAGACAAGATGAAAAATATCAGGAATGTAAAGCCAAGAACCAAAGAGACCAGACACAGATATATCACCATCTAAATACCTATCAAACAGCAGAAAATGGAATATCTACCTAGATATCTAGTTCCACCAAAAATTGCTCCAGTGAAAATGATGCTTCTTACCAAGGGATATAAAGTAGAAGTAATCATCTGTTATACAGTGGAGGAAAATCTGCTATAATATTTAAGAGATGGGAAATGTGGGTCACTGAGTAAAAGACCATTCCCAAGGTAGCCACGTCATTTTGCACTTTGGCCCAACAGACATATTGAAAGAAATAAGAATATGCTGTAAGATAATTATATACTGTACATGCACTGGTGCATATGTTAATGCCAGGATTAACTTCTATAACTGAAATACAACCACCTCTTGCTCAGGGTAAACGAATATGGTTCAACGACTAGAGCAATAGAAGAAATTGCAGACCAGGAATGCAGGAAAAACAACATTATTGTTTACAATTTACTCGAAGGAGCAAACAGAGATGCTGCTGACAAGGACTCTGCATCAGTGTTACTAAATTCTATTCTTGAACAAGAGGTGAACATTTCTAATGGCAGGGACACTACTTCAGGTAATGTTAACCATTCGTGAAGCGATATGTTAAATCATACATCTGCTACATTCTTAGTTCCCAAACAGAAACATGATACACAATGACGATAAGGACTACAGCTGATTTTACAGACATCAATACATAACAAATTATATGGGCAATTCCGTAAAAATGTCAACCAAGACCTTAAAAATGCTTTTACAGGTATCGTGATAACACACTTGGTTGCTGTTTTCAAAATAATGATTTTTTTATTCTTAAAATAATGTGTTTGGATCATGTATACAATTGTTACATAGATTCAGCACTGAAAAATCAATTACATTTACTAATTAATAATGTATGGCTTACAAGATCGAGATATTATTGACACTATACGTCCGTCACAAAATTAGCCAATTTACCACAGTTAGCCAGACATCAACTCTCAAGGTCACACAATTCAGTGACCTTTACAAGAGTTGATACCCAGGACTATGTTAGTGACACATGTGACGGTGTTAGTCAATTTGCTGTGGTGGGCTAGTTGTCACCCTCAAAATCACTCTGTGTGTGAGCAACTCTGATGGTGAACACTAGGACCACATATGCATATCTAACAAGGTACATACTAATGTGGAGGTGCTGCTCTGTACCGTAATAGTGGATTTATTTATTGACTGTTGGCAGCACTTGAGGAACACTTTCAATCGTGTGATTAGCTCTAGAAGTAACAACCAAATTTCTACATATACTTTCATAATATGTAAATAAGTGCACCATGTACAACCTACAACCTTACACGCCACAATGTACAATAGATTATGTACAATGTCTCAAGGAAGTATCATCCCTCCTGATTTCTCTGCTCCATCACCTTCTGACCCATTGATGGGTAAATAAGAACAACCAAACACGTGTAGTAAGAGACTACATGTATATGGATTTGTGTCACAACTGTACAATTAATCCCAGAGTGTGTCATCCTACCGTGTGGACATGCAGGACTATGCAGGACATGTGCAGATAGGGTTAAAGAAACTACTGGGAGTATGCTGCACTTCATTTTGTTTTGTCTGTGAGATTCTTAGAAGTACAATAAATTAGAAATATTTTTAGAATTGTAAGAAGTACAATTGCAAGCTGCAAATGAATTCAATTCTTTTGCATTATCATTAATTTAGCCATTTTACATCTAATTTTCTTGTGCAGGATCATCTGCCATTGTGAGCATGACTGTTATTATCTGACTGGCTGGACAGCATCATGAAAGATATAGTAGGCAGCAAGAAGTGTGAAGTTGGTGTTAGAAGACAAAGCCACCCAACCCAGACAGCAAGAGAGCCATGTTTATTGACATGATGTTTCTTGGTAGTACTTCATAACATATTTCTTACTCAGAGAACTTGAACCAATGTAACTTCTGTAAACTTGTGTATGTATGCTACCAGGCCAGCCAGTTCAGGTAAGACACCTTAGATTATACTGCCAACTGAAGTAAGAGTAGCAAATTTATCGGTTGGGGCCTTCTGCCAGAGAAGACACACAGCTCTTCGATTAGCTTTTCAATGATAAAGTAAGTGACTGGTATATAAATACACACATCATAATGTTTTACAAAAAATATATAAATAAATAGGGTGCAGTGCAAGAGCATAAGTTTATAAACTATTACAGCAGGTGAAGGAACAAGAAAACATCTTGTTTGCGGCTTGTTTTCAACCCTTTAAACGGTCCCCAGAATATGGGGATTTAGAACAAAATGGCTATTGGAGTTATACCAGACCCTGTTTCCCGGCCTGCCAGAGGTAGCAGTAATTGGTTTGGACACTGCGACATTGATACAACCAATGTAGGCCCATTCTGAGGCTGCCAAGGCTAGTAGGCAACAAAAAAACAAAAAAAAGATACATATCAAGGAGACCTGATGAAATGGAGGAATTAGATTCATTTATTTGACTGAATAATATAGTAACCATTGGGAACACTTTTCACCACAGTATATAACTTTCATCAGTCTAAAGATGTGAAGAAACCTCTTTAACATATTTGTAATTATATAGGGTTGAAATTGACAGTGATTCAGAACAATGGAAAGATGAAGACCTCTTCTCACCAGAAATCTTTGCTCTCAAACTATACACGTGGCTATCATAGCATTGCGTTTAGGCTCCACCTAACAAAACCACTCCAATCATCGACACAACCCTGGTTGAGCAGTTACCTGGTGAGTGCATCCAGTACAAGTCCTTGGATTCTGTGCCTGATGAATCCTAGGCTGTTGAGTTTCCAACAGTTTTAAAATTCTTTAGAAATGTTAGGGTTACCTGTCATTGAAGGTGGTGCACAAAATATAATTTTATGTTACTTGGACCCCCCACAAGTCACCAATGGTACTAGATGTGTGATTACTACACTTCCTGCCAACACAATAGAAGCCAAAATTCCCCATGGTAGGCACGCAGGTCATGGCATCATCATCATTCCTCGCATTCCACTTATTCTCACCTTGCCCTTTCTGTGTAGACTAGTAAAATTACTCTATTGCAGTTGGCACGAGCCTCTTAATAATAATTACTCATTTATAACGGTCATAGCAACTGAAATGCTGCAGACCACCTTATGCAGGTTTTCTCTATAACAGTCACCTGTATTTTAAAGGCCATCTACATCTGGTCCCAAGGTGACCATTATAGACAGGTTCTACTGTACTTAAATCTCTAATAAATTTACAATATGTGCACTACATGATGCCTGTACATAGGGCAAGTAACAATGCTAGTATATATATATATATATATATATATATATCTAATCAAAAACAGCCAAGCTGTAAAAAAAGGTGCGTCCCCTAAAAAGGCAAAGGTGAAAAAAGATGTGAAATCCAAGGTGGCGGCCAAGAAATGGCTGTTAATGGTAAAAATTTTAATAACAACAATTCAGGTGAATTTTGTGCCGAGACCTTTTTGATTAGATATCACTTCTTTTTGTATTTGTATATCCCAAAGTTGGCCATAGGCTGGCTTTGGGACTTTCTTAACCTATCCTATTTCTTTACCGCAGGAAGAATAAAAGACAGAGCAGATTTTTAATACTTCAACTGTTTTTGATTTTATCAGTAATTATATAAATATATTTATTACATGTCTATTATTCCCTACTGGATAATTTGTTCGCAGCTGATCTTTCTACTAAGGGACTTGAAATGTAGCTAAACTCTCTAAAGGTTGATTTGTTTGTAGCTGCACTCTCTACAGGGTGATTTGTTTGCATCTGAACTCTCTACAGGGAAATTTGTTTGTAGAAGAACTCTCTACATGATAGTTTCTTTGTCACTGAACTCTCTACAAGGTGACTTGTTTCTAGCTGGCTCTCTACAAGATGACTTCCTCTAGCTGATTTCTCTACAAGGTGACTTGTATCTAGCTGAACTATCTACAGGATGATCTGTTTATAACTGAAATCTCTACAGGGTGACTTGTTTCTAGCTGATCTCTCTATAGGGTAACTTATTTCCAGCTGAACTCTCTACAGAGTGGGTTCTTTGTAGCTGAACTCTCTACAAGATCACTTCTTCTAGCTGATCTCTCTATAGGGTGACCTGATCTCTCTGTAGGGTGACTTTTATCTAGCTGAACACTCTACAGGGTGATTTGTTTGTAGCTGAACTCTCTACAGGGTAATTTATTTGCAGCTGAACTCTATGCAGGATGATTTGTTTGTAGCTGAACTCTCTACAGGATGGTTTCTTTGTAGCTGAACTCTCTACAAGGTGACTTGCTTCTAGCTGATCTCTCTACAGGGTGACTTGTATAGCTGAACTCTCTACAGGGTGATCTGTTCATAGCTGAACTCTCTGGGTGATTTGTTTGTTGCTGAACTCTCTACAGGGTGATTTGTTTGTAGCTGATCTCTCTACAGGGTGATTTGGTTGTAGCTGATCTCTCTACAGGGTGATTTGGTTGTAGCTGATCTCTCTACAGGATGGTTTCTTTGTAGCTGAACTCTCTACAAGGTGACTTGCTTCTATCTGATGTCTCTACAGGGTGATCTGTTCATAGCTGAACTCTCTGGGTGATTTGTTTGTAGCTGAACTCTCTACAGGATGGTTTCTTTGTAGCTGGTCTCTACAAGGTGACTTGTTTCTAGCTGATCTCTCTACAAGGTGACTTCTCCTACTACAGGGTGACTTGTATCTATAGCTGAACTATCTACAGGATGATGATCTGTTTGTAGCTGAAATCTCTACAGGGTGATGTGTTCGTAGCTGAATTCTCTACAGGATGACTTGTTTCTACATATAGCTGATCTCTGTATAGGGTAACTAGTTTCTAGTTGAACTCTCTACAGAGTGGATTCTTTGTTGCTGAACTCTCTACAAGGTGACTTCTTCTAGCTGACCTCTCTATAGGGTAACCTGATGTCTCTGCAGGGTGATCTGATCTCTCTACAGGGGGTGATTTGTTTGTAACTGATATCTCTACAGGTAGATTTATTTGTAAGTGAACCCTCTACAAGGTGATTTGTTTGTAGCTGATTTCTCTACAGGGTAATTTGTTTGTAGCTTAACTCTCTACAAGGTAATTTGTTTGTAGCTGAACTCTCTACAGGGTGATTTGTTTGTAGCTGATCTCTCTACAGGGTGATTTGGGTGTAGCTAATCTCTCTAAAGTGGGTGATTTGCTTGTAACCGAATTCCTTATATTGTGTCTAGTGTCTATATAGCTGATCTCTCTACAGGTTGATTTGTTTGTAGCTGAACTCTCTACAGGGTGATTTGTTTGTAGCTGATCTCTCTACAGGGTGATTGTTTGTAGCTGATCTCTCTACAGGGTGATTTGGTTGTAGCTAATCTCTCTAAAGTGGGTGATTTGTTTGTAACTGAAATCTCTACAGGTTGATTTGTTTGTAGCTGAACTCACTGCAAGGTGATTTGTTTGTAGCTGATCTCTCTACAGGGTGATGTGTTTGTAACTGAAGTCTCTACAGGTTGATTTGCTTGTAACTGAACTCCCTATATTGTGTCTAGTGTCTACAGTATATAGCTGATCTCTCTACAGGTTGATTTTTTTGTAGCTGAACTCTCTACAGGGTGATTTGTTTGCAGCTGAACTCTCTACAGGGTGATTTGTTTGTAGCTGATCTCTCTACAGGGTGATTTGGTTGTAGCTGATCTCTCTACAGGGTGATTTGGTTGTAGCTGATCTCTCTACAGTGAGTGATTTGTTTTTGTAACTGAAATCTCTACACAGTGTTTTGTTTGTAGCTGATCTCTCTACAGGGTAATTTGAAACCACAGTGATAGCGAAGAAAGTCGTGATTCAAAGTTACCGGGACGCACCGGACAGTCCACCTCAATATCTTTGGCCGAAGTTTATCAGGAAGTATGCAAAACTATTATATGCATGGTTGTTATGTCATATATTGTAGGGATTGTTTGTCTATCTGGGGAGTACAATTGTAGAATTTAATGTCAATATCGACAGAATGCACGCCTTTTGCTATTCAATTTGGGGTTCCCCATATCGACAGGGACTAAACTGAGGGATGCTGCAGGAAGTGCACAAGCAAAAATAAATGATGATCTCGCCCGTCTAGGGAGCTGATGGGATGTTTTATTTAATCCCACAGGAGAATGATAAATATCTATATGTTTATCAGTTTAACCCTTAAACGCGCAAAAGCCATTATAGTGGCCCTCACGCATGGCAGTAAACAAAGCGCTGTAACTTCCGAACCATTGTCCGTATGGCTACGCAACTGCCATCATTTAATTCGTGATGTATTAGCGAATAAAATGATATGTAGGGTTTTACCCTACACTGAAACACAGGGCCAAATCTCGCCATGAAACTAACCTTTTACGAAATGAACATGTAAAACTGTTTACATACCTTTGGAAAAAGACTCGTATCTCCTTCCCAGTTCATTCTATTGTTCTGCAATAAACGCCAATCGATTCGCCATTCAATTATGCCTCAGGCCATATATGGGTCATGTGACTCAGCCAATTACAAATATGGCTGCCACCGGAAGGAATACGAAATAGCGAAAAGTCAAGACGCTGTTCTTCATCGCTTCATAACAAGTGAGTGCCTGTTGTTACAGTGGTTATTTAAACTTCCCCTGATAGCCTATTGAATAAACTTTCTGTTTATATAAGGTGTTAGGCTAATTTAGTTTAGCAAACTCTCACCACTTTCAATTTTGGTAAACACGCATTTCTCAAAACCTGCGTGCGCGTTTAAGGGTTAACAAGACGTTGGCTTATTCTTCAGTGCCTATGCCATTTTTCTACCAGTTTTGTTTAATAGATGAGGTGAAGGAGTATATTAAACCTTGTGAATCAACAGCATGTCACGACATTTATTTGGCTTATTTCCATAGTAACGAATGCTGTAGATTTTTGTCAAATGATACAACACTTTCTGGCGTGTTGAATTCGCTTGATCACAAAATTGCAGGGAAGTTCTCAGAAGATGAATGGACAGAGAGGCTATATAAATGCCTGGTATCCCAAGGTATTGATGCTGAATGTACAGCTCATTACAGAGGTAATCAAGTTAGTGAAACTTGGAAAGATAGATTGCCGGAAGCAGTTCCAAAAGGTTGCCTAGTATTTCGAGGCTCACCAGATATGATTATAAAAGTAAATAAAGATGAAGGCATAGTTGATATGGCCAGCGACGATAAAGCCAACGACGATAGCAGTGATGAATGTACAAGTAGTCAAGAAAGTGGCAGGTTTCAAATGGGTCATCAAATGACTAGTGGATACAGACCTAATTCTTTTTATGATAAAGTGGGCGAGCTCATTGCAGCTGTTCATACAAGTTTAGTATGCCGAGCTCTTCGTAAATATGTGAAGAGAAAGAAGGTATCTGCGCATACATCGCATGGCCTACACATTCACAGGTCGTTTGGCGTTATTTGTTTAGAGGTGACTTTAAGTGATTCGCCCTTGAAAATAAAGGCAAGGTGATTTGTTTGTAGCTGATCTCTCTATAGGGGGATTTGTTTGTAGCTGATCTCTCTACAGGGTGATTGTTTGTAGCTGATCTCTCTACAGGGTGATTGTTTGTAGCTGATCTCTCTACAGGGTGATTTGGTTGTAGCTGATCTCTCTACAGTGGGTGATTTGTTTGTAACTGAAATCTCTACAGGTTGATTTGTTTGTAACTGAAGTCTCTACATGGTGTTTTGTTCGTAGCTGATCTCTCTACAGGGTAATTTGTTTGTAGCTGAACTCACTGCAAGGTGATTTGTTTGTAGCTGATCTCTCTACAGGGTGATGTGTTTGTAGCTTAACTCTCTACAAGGTGATTTGTTTGTAGCTGAACTCTCTACAGGGTGATTTGTTTGTAGCTGAACTTTCTACAGGGTGATTTGTTTGTAGCTGAACTCTCTACAGGGTGATTTGTTTGTAGCTGATCTCTCTAAAGGGTGATTTGTTTGTAGCTGATCTCTCTACAGGGTGATTTGTTTGTAGCTGATCTCTCTACAGGGTAATTTGGTTGTAGCTGATCTCTCTACAGTGGGTGATTTGTATGTAACTGAAATCTCTACAGGTTGATTTGTTTGTAGCTGAAGTCTCTACATGGTGTTTTGTTTGTAGCTGATCTCTCTACAGCGTAATTTGTTTGTAGCTGAACTCACTACAAGGTGATTTGTTTGCAGCTAATCTCTTTGCAGGGTGATTTGCTTGTAACCGAATTCCCTATATTGTGTCTAGTTTCTAGCTGGTCTCTCTACAGGTTGATTTATTTGTAGCTGAACTCTCTACAGGGTGATTGGTTTGTAGCTGAACTCTGTACAGGATTGTTTCTTTGTCACTGAACTCTCTACAAGGTGACTTGCTTCTAGCTGATCTCTCTACAAGGTGACTTGTATAGCTGAACTCTCTACAGGGTGATCTGTTCATAGCTGAACTCTCTACAGGTTGATTTGTTTGTAGCTGTTTCAAACTGATTTCACTGTAGGGTAACTGTGTAGCTGAACTCTCTACAGGATGGTTTCTTTGTAGCTGAACTCTCTACAGAGTGATTTGTTTGTAGCTGAACTCTATATAGAGTGATTTGTATGTACCTGAACTTTCTACAGGGTGATTTGTTTATAGCTGAACACTCTGCAGGGTGATTTGTTTGTAGTTGATCTCTCTACAGGGTTTCTTTGCAGCTGAGATTTCTACAGGGCAACTTCTTCTAACTGAGCTCTCTCTTGTTTCTAGCTGTTCTCTCTACAGAGTAACTTGTTTGCATAGCTGAACTCTTTACAGGTGGTTTTTTGGTTGCTGAACTCTCTACACTGTGACTTGTTTGTAGCAAAATTCTCTACAGAGTGACTTGTATGTAGCTGAATTCTCTACAGAGTGACTTACTTGTAGCTGAACATTGTATAAACTATAAAGTGACTTGTCTGTAGCTGAAATCTCTACAGGGTTACTTGTTTGCAGCTGGTCTCTATAGGTTAACTTGTTTGTATAGATGAACTCTATACAGGGTAGTTTCTTTGTAGCTGAACTCTCTCCACAGTGACTTGTTTGTAGCTGAACTCTCTAGAGAGTGTAGCCAAACTCTCCACAGGGTGCATGACTTGTTTATAGCTGAACTCTCTTCAGTGTGACTTGTAATGTTCTGATTCTTCTGAATCACTACAGCGATATATCTGTAACTGAACTCTCTATAGGGTGACTTGCTTCTTGCTGAACTGTCTATAAGATTAACTGTTTGCAGCTGAACTCCCTATAGAATAACTTGCAATGTAATAGAATTCTATAATGGAGTAAATAAATTAGCAGAATGCTCTATTAGGGTGAATGTTCTATTAGAGTATCTCGATCTCGCATATGCTACATATAGTTGGCTTTGGAATCATAACTCAGTGGTTTGTAATCCGATTCTTGCATGGACTTTCTATGACAATTATTCCAGCCACACACCGATTTTCAGCTCACTGCTCTAAGCGGTTTGCCTGGTAGGCATGAAAACTATTAGTTTCTTTTATTCATAAAAATCGATCGCGTAATTGTGACACAGGTTGGGTTTTGTGTTATATCTCGATGGCCTTTAACTGGATTCCTTTCAAACCACAAAAAGGCACTCCTATGATAGTTACTCCATCTACATAGCAATTTTCAGCTCATTCCTTCAAGTGGTTTACCCTGTGGGCGTGACAGACCTTCGACCTTATCTTACGCAAATAATCAGTCATAACTCCGAGAATGTTCACCAGATTTCTACCAAACTTGGTACTGAGATTCGCCTTAATGAGCCCTTTAAGTGTGCAAAATTTCAGCAGGATTGGAGCACGCATTCGTGTTTTATTGCGGATTTTGCAAAGTGTGCGAAAAGAAAAAAACGAAGAAAAAAACCCAAACTTTGGCCGATCGTATCTCAGAAATGGCTGGAGCGATTTTCTTCAAATTTGGAATGTGGACTCCCCTACCTAGCCGGCACTACTGTAGCAACTTTGGTTTCAATCGGATAAGGAATCACAGAGCTACAAAGGTGTGAAAATTGCATTTACTTTCTTCCTGTAAATATACTCACGGTGTGGCGCGCTGGCTTCTTGGGCCGCACAACACATTACCGTGTGTCTTGATTCATAGACAGATATTAAGCATGTAAACTGTTTAACAAATGTTATTAGCAAACAACATCATTGTAATCAGTAGCAGTAGCTTTCCGAGTAATCACTGGTGGTAGTGGAATTGGTGGAGCATGTGATCCGTAGATCCACTAAATAACATATTCCTGGATCTCTATGGAGTATGGAAAACCCGAACAACCCAAATCAGCCAGAACGGTGTTATATTTGCAATTGGAATCATGTGTGCTAGCACTAGCATGCCACTGATTATTAATACTTGTAGTAACTCTTCAGGGTACACCACAAATAATCATGAGAGTGAGCATTAATTAGGATACACATAGTCATTTACCTTAGAACAATCTTTCTCAGCCAACCTTCATCTTAAATATACAATCCAAGACATAGGCTAGAGAGAAGCTTACTTGCGATCAGCACCTGAATTTATTAGTCATACTTTCAGTACAAAACTAAAGGATTGTGGTTAGGGGTCATCCATTATTTTCAGCATTTACGCAAGAGTACAAAGTGTATGCTAGGGGGGAGGGGGTTAAATCACACGTACGCTTATAAAATGATAAATAATCATTGTGTATATACTGTACATAGTATCAACATTTCTACAGTATGCTTTGTGAAGGAGGGAGGGGGTTAGAAAAAATGAGTACTCTTTGTACCCTTGCATAAAGACTGAAAATTATGGATGGTCCCTTAGTTCAATAAATTCTCTGCTAATATGCTCTGTAGAATCCTTACTTGTATCAAATCAACTCTGCAGGATACACAATACATCAAAAGAAAGCGAGCATTAATTGGGATGCACGTAACTGCATCCTAAACAACCTAGCTATATCAGCTACACCTACAGACAATGCAACCAATAAGTTATGTGTTGATGGTTTGGTGGTGACCACAAAAGTACTGCTTAACAGTAAACCGTGAGGTTTCAGGTTACACTGTAGTGCCAGCCTACTTGTATCAACTGTGTAGCAGTTAGCAAAATGCATTTATAACCTGTTACCATGAATAACTTTCAGTTGTGGTGTATATCCAACTTTTAGATAGTAACTACAGATTAACAGTTGACTGTTTTTAACACAAATAAACATTGCGAGCTTGATTAAAATGTGCATTAGTTGGTTACCAAGATACTGTGAAATACTGGATACCGGCATATTTTCTCAATACCAGATACTGGGAGCAAAAATATAGTACCATCCAGCATCATGCAGTAGTTTAATAAACTTCAGTTTGCTTTTACTTCTTACATGCAAGCTTCTCAGGAGGTTGGACACGCACACGTGAGTGCATACGTTTTGTATTGAAAGTTTAACCAAGCGCTCACAAAGGTTTTCACAAATACCATTGGAGAGTGCACTTCAAGTTTAGTCTATTCAGCCGGTCAACCCCATTACTCCAGGCACGTAAATCGCTCTTGAAATCTACGGGGATCATGTGTGTAAGCGTTTACTGGGTGGAATCCATGTGTAATACTATAGGGACGCCTTATGTACGCGTATTTTAGCACAATAATTGTCAAAGAAAGCAATGTGCATGCTAACAAAGCCTCCCAAAGTAATGAAAAAGAAGAGCGGATGCCGCTAGCCTGGCCTCACAGAGAATCAAAAAGAGGATTAGAAAATCGCACACCCGTCTTGCAATAAGAATTTGCTGTTCAACTTAAGAAACACAAGGTAACGTGGTACGGATATTGCTAAACATTTCTTCTATCACTTACTCCTCATCACATATTATAAATATGCAATTAACAGTAATAAATTTCAGAAATGCTTATATCGTGTCCAACTTCCTCTGCAAGTTTCTTTTACCATTTAACAATTTTGCTGATGTGGGTGCATATGGACATAGTAGTGCTGTACACCAGTGTGCAAATAACCAGTTGTTGCTTAGATCAGCCAATTAACTGGTGAGGAAACCTTTAAACTGGTAATTGCCCACCCACTTGGTAAACCATAAATTACCCCTGCTGATAAGTGTTAACATCATAACATAACCTCAAAGCATATGTAAATATGTGATTGTAAGTTATAGTTATATCGAGGGTGATATCGTAATGACAATGATGTCATCCGAGTATACGGGATATAACTATTTTATATCCCAGTGTGCAGAAATTTATGGATAGTAAATTAAGGCAACACTACAAGTTACTAATACGGTAGTTTAACAAATGTCAACAACAATCTGACAATATTCGCTCCAGTAATCACTCCCAACGGTCACTATGGCAAAAGAACTAACTTCCTCTAGTTTTATCGTTCTATCTTGTACTACAGCAGCTACTTGTTGGTCTTTTTATTTTTTCTTGCATGCCACACCAACTTCTGATGAAGGCGAATCGTACCTGGAACTGCTAAACACCACCCTTCGCTACAGTTTGTAGGCAGTATGCAAGGTCTCTCTTGTAGCTACAAAGTAGAATCTCCACACAATTAGGACGAAATCTTGAGCACAGTGCAAGGCATAGTGACAGAAACTCAAACTCCTGTGTAATGGATTAACAGTTTTCTTGCAAGATTTAGCTGGTTTTAAGTGCTATATTGGTGTTTTGTATCAATATTTCCTTATTTGGCTTTGTTCATTGGTAAACAATGCCATTCGCAGTTATTATGTCTGCCAATATACACACAAACGGATTAACCAGTTATTGTTAATTATTGGTAGGCAATTAACTGGTGACCAAAATTTTGTAGGTGTACAGCACTAATAGATAGGTAGGTAGGTAGGTAGGCAGATACGTGTACACACACACACACACACACACACACATTTACGAAAACAAGTTCAGTAAACCGGCGCCCACCCACAGCCGGACTGTGGGCACGCGCATGTTAAAACCACAAGCATAGAGGACTTGCAGCGTGACGTAAATCATCGTAATTGCTAAGCAACCGTAGCTGTCGGCCATGTTTCGGGAGTGTTTTGGCTGAAAAGCGATTTCTCAAGATTTGGTACAGGCTGTAATGAAGCGAATCAGTGTTGAGTTGTGTTGTAAATACCACACAGCTCGTTAAAAAAGGCGACGAAGTTAGAATTGGTGAGTAATGTATCGAAATTTAATTAGCCACCTATTTCACGGAGCCAATGATAAGATCTTCTATTTCGAAACCAGCCCCGCTTCCCAGTGCCACTATACCCAGCGCTTAGTGAATAAATCTCGTTACCTTCATTCTGACCCAATATGCGCCATAGAAAGTTGTCCCGAAACATGTCTGCCTAGCAACAGTTGCTTCACGCGTGCAAGTCCTCTATTAGCTTACACACCGTGACGCCACGTGTCGTCTCCAGAATCCGGGTTTAGCTGCGACCTGCAAGCAAAATGATACATATAATAACTGTTCAACTCCACCGATGAACAAACCATTTATGACTTATTAGACGAAGTAGACTTCCAAGTCCACCGCTTCTGGTCTTGTCTATCCAGTATTGCGTCTAGCTATACTTCGAACACAAGGTTTAAGTGATCGCGAGACCTACCAGTGAAACATGAATTAAAGAACAAATTCTCATACAGCACTCACCGAGAGGCACATTCCAACCGCAACCTCTTGAGCACGTGATCATAAGGATGGCGTTATTTGGAGCAAATGGTGACATTGCAGGGTGACATTGTGCCACGATCTAGTCTCGTGCCCAGCCGGGCTCGCGATAATTCGCAAACACGAATTAGCGCGAGCCGGTCAATATTTTTATCTTGACCGTTGACTTTGAACGAAAATTTGTCTGACCATTGACCTGGTTCCGTTTATTTTTGCTGTATTTTCGTGCCGGCACTACTTACTCGCGAAGCTTTGACCATGCTAGGAAAACAGCTGGACCGTTCAGTGTTTTTCGTGAAAACTGAATGGCGTTGTTCATTCGGCTTTGACCGCATACTACAGTGGAGTGGTTCCCCCTTGTTTGGAGCTTCACTGAGATCTTAGGCCACTCCAAATAAATTCTCTGTTTCCCGTCCACCGCCCGCATCTAGTTACTGCCAGCTCTAAATATTCCATTATTCCGTATTCTTCCATTATTTTCCGGTTATTCTTGCATACTGATAGGCTCAGTAAAAGCCATCTTGAAACAGTGTCAGCTCACGTGTCAACAGTGCTGTCAAGTCTCACGTTTGTTGTTTTTGCAACTTAAAAAGGAAGGAACAAGTTTAAGCATGCTTTTATGCAGCCTTTTTGGCTGTGCCAGCATAGATATACCTCCGGAGGTATATACTATCTATGGTGCCAGGCAAATAATGGCTTGAAAAGCTAGCCGATCTTCAGTGTTGGGCAAGTTACTTTGTAAAAGTAACTAGTTACATATTACATATTACTTGCAACTGAACTATTTAGTTACAGTTACATATTACCCATAAAATAAAGTAACTGTAATAATAAACATATTGTATTACTTTGTGTCCACAGCCTTAAGCTGTCACGTGTGAAACTACCACCTTATCACGTGACATGATTGCGCTGTTGGACAATATGCAAATTTTGGTTATAAGTAAGAAGCTGGTGAATAAGCTTCATTCAGTAGGCCTCGTTACTTCACTGTGGCTAGGCATTACTCAGAGGATAACTAACGAGATTAGTAACTTCGTTACTTGTAGTAATAATATTACATAATATTAGACTCGTTACAGTAACTATATTACTTAGGTAGCGCGTTACATTTATAAGTAAAGTAGCTTGCATTATTTTACCTGTTTTTATAGCGTATTTCGTTATATTACTTTGTTACCACAAAAGTAATAATATTACGTAATGCGTTACTCCCAACACTGCCAATCTTATAATGAAATAATGGAAATGGACCGCCTGCCCGCATGCAAATATGCCCTAGTCCAGGACGGGAAACAGAGAATTTATTGGAGTGGCCTTAAGCTAGACATAGCTAGCCATTCAAACACAAGGTGCCACTCACGCTATGAAATTTCGTACAACCACACAGAAATAAATTTGAAATTTGGAGTGAAAGCAGAAATTTTTGGCACGGACTTTTCATTAGCACGCCCCGTTATCGTAACATTTCCCATGTCTATGCAAGCTATTACATAATAGAAATCATTTAAGTGTTGTACATATGAGGCATCTTAGAAACCACAATATTCTGTAGTGTCTTCATTTTTTACTGCTTTATATATTAGTGAAATTTACAGCTCAGATTTCAGTGGACCTCACAAAGAACAACTGATTTGTTTGCAGCTTTAGTAGCTAATATTCATTCAAGAGGTATGCAAGCTATATAAATTTAGCTATACTGGGTTTTGTATCTGTGTATGGTATAGCTTTCACCTAGGGAATGCATGGACTGTTAGCTTAAATTGGCTATTTATAAATGTGAAATTGAAAAAAAAAAACTGAAGCTAGCTATGTAGAATTCTTTTTATTTTGCATCCAGCACTGAGTATGCACTTGTGACAGTCACACCACTCTGTGCTGACATAAGCAGCATGTCTTTATAATTATATAATGAGAAATGAGAATAGGTATAATTTTGTGGTTGTTATTATGATTAAGATATAACTAGGCAGTATATAACCTCATTTATGGCTCTATATAATTCTACATATGTACGGATACTGCATGTGCCAACTAAGGTACCTATACTATAGCTAGGGTATATATATTGGTGTTTTCATTAATTTAATGGTACTGTGATACCTTTGTGTATTTACGCAAGTAGTGTAATTTTAGTCCTGCAGTAATTAACTCTGGGTGGTCTAAAAGTACAGGGGGATGACCAGGGTGTATACACTTGTATCCATTAGGTACTAGGAGACAATACACACTTACAGTGTGCCTCCCTGCTGAACCTTAGCTGGCAAAACTCAAAAGTTAGACAACACATTTGTGGTCAAATATGGCAGAATTAAAAACTGAAGCTATATAGCTATGTATAGACTTCTTCTATTTTACATCCAGCAGCAGAGCCTAGTGATGATGTCTTTCCTACAATTCCACCAGAGTAACTCTCTGAAACTGTGCAAAATCTTGCAATACTTGAAGAGAAGAAAATAATCAAACAAGGTGTGAAACAAAAGCTAGTCAAATCACAGGATGCTTCCACACATTGCATTCCATTGTATGAAGAAAGTGGTACTTCAAAGTGTACCAAAGTAGACAGAAAGGTTGTGGAAGTAATTCATAACAGTGAAAAACTCTTCATAAGGAAAACAACATTAGTATGGCTCTTTCAGGAAAATGAAAGAATATCAAGTGATCATTTGTTTAGAGTCCAAGCACACCAGCCGTTTAGTAGCAGTGGTAAAATCATTATGTCACAATGTGATAATTCAAAATTACCTATAGTAAAGAATACTGTGCGTTTAGGAGATATATGCATAATTATTTTACTTTGCTAAACCAGCAGAGGCAAACTGTGTACCTTGCATGGGCAGCAGGAAAAATTACACAATTCATATTTTACAAACAAAATTCAAAGAGGGATCAGCAATACAAAAAGTCTGACTTAGCAGTTGAATCTCCTGTAGGAGTGTCATGCTCATGGTTTAAGCATTGTGGTAACAAGTTTTTATTGTTGGCTGAACTATGCAGAAAAAATCCATGCAGATTACCTCCCTCTGCAACAGTGTTATATATATGTACACTTTCACTAGGATGCATGAAGGATGTAAAGAGCTCTGAAATACAATCTAGCTCTATTCGTCAAGTACCATCAATATCAACACTACACATGGCCGGTGAGTTTTGCCTTGATCATGATGTATTACAATTTATAGATATTTGTATTGCTGAGAAAAAGCAGAAACAGAACCTAAATCCTAGTTAAACACAGAAGATAAAAACAAGAACAGATTTGATAGATTTGACTGGTGACTCATGCAGCTAGTGCACAATCTGAGAGCACAGAAAAGTTACGGGTGTTATGCAATGGGTTTCATCTCACAATGAAGGAAAAACAGTTATTAGAAAGTGGTGGAGACTTAACAGACAGGATAATAAATGCAGCATGTTCCCTTCTAAAAAAGCAGTTTCAGGATTGCAGACAACCTTATTACAACAAAGTAGTAGAGCACTCTCTCAATGCAACAATGCAATCCAAGTCATACATTTACCTGATAGAAAGCATTGGGCTGTAATTTCTACAGTTGACTGTGATAACAACACAATTAAATATCGATTCAAACAATTCAAACGATTGTTAATTTGTTGAGGCCTTGCAAGTCCATGAATGCACAGATCATGGATATGCAGCCACAAAAAAAGAGCTGCAGACTGTGGAATCTATTGCCTTAGTTATTGTGTGTCCTTGGTATGTAAAAAAGATCCTTGTTTATATGTATACAGACAGAACGAAATGAGAGCACATTTAATATCATGCCTAGAAAATGGAATTTTGACTGTGTTTCCAGTGGTTAGAAAAAGAAGATTGACGAGTAATATGAGAACACAGGTGAAGTTATTTATATGTCCGATCTGTTTACAACCAGACAATGGAGGAACAATGGTGTTTCGTGAGCAATGTCAAGAATGGTTCTACCAAGACAAATGCATATCTCCAAATGATGAAGTTAAAGAAGATGATGACTGGTTCTGTGAACAATGTGGACAATAATGTATTGTACTATATATAGCTAATGCTGTTTGTCACTTACCTGCATGCACTGTTATCTTTTACTGCATGTTTTACATAATTGCAACACAAAAAGGTAGTAATAAGTTTATTTGAAATTTCAGAAATTAATTTCAAATTTTGAAATTTCAAGCTCAAACCTTGAAATTTTTATGAAAATCTGAGAAATTTCAAATTTCATACGCGATTTTGAGTGTGAGTGGCCCTTGTTCAAACATTTTTGATGCAGTTTACAACTGCATAGCTAATAGCTAAAATTTTATGGCCAACTAGGCATAGCACAGCGTAGATAAGATATCCTAAAGGAAAATATAGCTACTTGTAAGGGACTAAGGGTATAGTTTTCAAGGCACTGGGTCTGGGATTTTTCTCTGCATTCTACATTAATTTTGGGCAGTTGGGACATGTTGCCATCTGACCCTCAACATAGCGATTCCGGAATTCCGTAAATTTTGCATAAAATTTTCTCCGTAAATCTTCCATTGGAGAGTTGGCACAATCAATTCATTGCCATACGAGTGATTGATCAAACAATTAGATTGTTTCTAGGGTTTCTGGGAGCTAGGAATACAATGGTGCAGTTAGCTTCCTGCTACAGATATGTTTGTGTGGAGTTTTATGCCAATTATAGGATTATTTTGCAATATAGCCACCACAATGTTATGTTGTCTTTGCAAGAAACGACCCAGCACATGTTAGTTACACCAAGCTGAGCATTTTTGTCCATGTAGGTTTCAATATTACAATGCTAAAGTCAGCAAATTGCACCACAAATAGCTCATCTATTTGATGCACCATTTTGGTAGCTGTCAAGGAGCTGTACATTAAGAGAAAAATAATCATATAAGCAGCTATAAATCAACAGCACAATTCCTTGCTTTGCATGCACATTGTATTTTTGAGTGGAGATGACTGGTACAGAGTGGTTGTATTGCCATCTGCAAGAAGCTAAATGCATGCAACTATTAAGTGGCTTTCTATGGAGGTGACCTTTATTCAGAGGGTCTTACGAGATTACACTGTGGTCCATGTATTAAGGTATTTATAACAGAAAACAGAAGTTCAAAATATTGTTGCAAAGCTCACTCATAAGCATTTGTTCAATTGTGCCATTTTTGGGACTATTTTTAATGGAAAAATATGGAGAAAATTTTGCTTATTTTCAAGGACAAAACTGCTTATAACTCAACCATCCTACGACGGATTTTTACAAACTAAGTGTTTACGAGATCCTCAGGGAGTACTGTATAAGGCTATGCTAAATAAAAACTATTTCCATTAATTTTAAAATTCTTCCATAATCGCTACTCAACACCACCACAATCTTGCATCTAAGTCATAAATAAATTAATAAACATGTTTCTGACTCCCTGTAGCTCCTATAGCCTTCTCACAGGCCCCTAGTGGGATAGCACTTAATATAAAGACCTTAGATGGTGAGAAGTAGTGGTTGAATGCAGACAATATCTCAGATCCCAGCTGTTGTGGCATGTTGCGGGGGATCAAGTCACCCAGGTCTGGAATTTTTTTCTGCATTCTTCAGTTTTAGATTTTGACTCCCCAGTAACTTGCATTGTGCCGAGGCTTAATAATATCAAGTGCTATCCCACAAGGGACCTGTGAGAAGGCAAGGCCTGAAAATACATGTACAGCTGAATAAGGGGACAGAAATAGGTGCATGGGTTGAAGCCATAGGCTGCAGAAAAGGAGGGTAGGGTAGGGGGCTGACCAAAGGGAGGCAGCCCCCTTCAAATTATATTTCACTGAAATTATCCCTCTTGGAGTGGGGCCGGTAAAACCATTAACAGCTCAAATAACCTAATAGAGCAGTCAAGGCCTTCATAAAAATGTGTTCCTAAAAGTAGTAAAAAAAAGAATGAAAAATTACCCCAGTATAAACCAACCACCTCTTACCTTGAGAGCTGGTGCAGTCTTACCACTGCATGTACCAAGTGTTTCCAGGTGGCTGGCTACAAGCTGTTTTGTACTGCTTATAAATGCTATAGCTATGTTCATTAACCCTGTAGTCAACGGTACTCTTGACTAAAAGTTGGTGCCCCTTCAAATTGTACCTATAAAATTGCTATAAATTAGTATTGGTAAACTTTGAGACATTGTGAAAGCTAAATTGGCTACAGCTTGAGATTCTATATTCTGATTATCCCCCTTCACATCAACAACTTCCTCTGTCTATCCTCTACATTTACTAATAAAACAGTCAAGAGTAGCATAATTAAAATACTGTTTTGTTACAGTTTCAACCTGACAACTAATTAAAACCAGCACATGTTCTGAATTAAGTTAGTTACTGACTCTATCCCACACTCGACTAGAATTGGATTCTCTGGAAATGAAAAATCATGTATCTGCACACCACATGCCAGCAATATCTATGTTTTAAAAGTCAGTCAAATTATCTACCACCAAAAGTCAAAACTTCCTTGTAGACTTATAGCTACTACCAGCTCAGCCTAGCATTAGCATTAATCATGTTTAGAGCATTGAATAAAACATTTACAAATTTTAGTCAAAATTACCACCAATTGCAAATTCAACCTCAGAAAGTTAAGTTCCTTGAGAAATTAAACCTAATACTAGACTAACTAATCCTGTTTCTAGCTCAGTTTACATATAGCAACTATTAGTATTCATACTTCTATGCAGTGTTGAACTGAACAAAAATTGCTACCAATTAAATTCAATCTCAGAATGTTAAATTTTCAATATTTCATTGGGAGTCTTCTATAGGTCTTTACACTATACTAATTCTGTTGTTTAGCTCAGTAGCTATAATATTAGGATTCATACTTCCAGTGTTGAACTATCAACAAATTTCAGTCGAAATTGCCACCAAATGCAGTTTAGAAGATTTTTTGTTTGTTTCCTGGAAGGGGGGGGGACCCCCATGCTTCACACACCGTGGAGTCACTTCTATCATAGTAAAATCCTGCCTGCTTCCCTCAAAGAAAAGACTGATTATTATTTAAACTCCTCCTGATATTCCTATACATCCAATAGAGTTTTTTGGTTGACTATATCTATACGATGATCTAGTGTTAGCTATAGCCATGATGTCACATTGGGGCTAATTCTGTCATGTTTCTATAGCCAAATACTAATTTGTTTGATAAAGAATCAACAGTAGTGTACCAACACTTCAGTGATTTGCACTATTTGCTCAACCTTTCACTTCGTAAACATGTTATCCCACTAGAATGGTACACTCACACTGTAATTCCCATATTTAAGTCTGGTGACAGAGGATCAGTTACAAATTACCGTCCTATATCATTGTTATGCAACACTGCAAAAGTACTTGAAAACGGATAAAATTATTGACCTTTTGGACAAATTTATTTCACCAGCACAATTTAGATTCCTAATTCAACAACTGCTTATTCTTTTCAACAAAGTAATAAATACTAATCATCAAACTGACATTATTTATTTGGACTTCCGTAAAGCATTTGACAGCATGCCTCATAATCAACTATTGCTAAAACTAAATCAACTTGGTGTATCTGGCAATGTATAGCTATGGTTTAAATTCTACCTTCTACACCGTCAACAGTGAATAAAGATAAATAATCAATTTTCTGATTTCCTACCAGTCTTATCAGGGATTTCCCAGGGCAGTATTTTGGGCCCTCTACATTAACGATCTAACAGACCATGCATTGACTTCAATATTACTACTACTATTTGCAGACGACACAAAGTGCTTCAAGACTATAACTGATATAAATGACAGTTTAGATTTGCAAAAGGATGTAGATAATCGAGATGGATGGAGTATCCATTCTGATCTACTATTCAATCTTTCCAATATATTATTCATGTCCTTTAAACCCAATCTGCAAGCATCCTTCTCTATAGGCAACAATGTTATATCCAAAGTTTCTACTCATTATTTCATCAGATTTAGACTGGGGACCCCACCACCAACACATAATATCAAAGGCTTATCAGATGTTAGGCTTATTACAATGTTCCTTTTCAACAAACATAACTACTATATCCAAGAAACATCTATATATGTATATTGCTTGTTAGATCCCAATTAATGTTTTGCTCAACACTATGGAAACCATACCCATTAAAAGATATGACAACTAGAACAGCTTCAGCATCGTGCAACGAAGTACATATTGAATGACTATATCAACAACTATAAAATTAATTTCGATTACTTGAGCTCAAAATTTTGCCTTTAATGTACGTTTTGGACATCTGTGACATAATGTATTTTATCAAAAGTACAAAACCCCCTACCAATGCATTTAATATCACTGACTTTCTTTTCAGGAAATAGGATCTAGCTACAAAATACAACACTTAAGAAATACCAATGTTTCCAGCAGCAACTTCTATTTCAGCAGACTCCCACGTATATGTAATGTTTTACCAATAATAAATTACAATCTTAACCTACCTACTATCAAAACTTACAAATTTTCTTTGAAATCATTTTGAACAGAACTTTGATACTGACAACGCAATTTGTCTGTCCCTGTAGAAACTGTAATAAATCCCCCAAACCTCCCAGCCTGTAACTTTTGCTTTAATGTAATATAAATAACTATAACTATAATCTTAATAATTACTATATAACTGCTTACTCCCGGCCACTGGCACTGGATGCCTTCAGTATACACTAGATCTTTACATCTGCTAGTGATTATACAGTGGCGGATCTAGGATTTTTAAAAGGGAGTTTCTGAAAATTGGTATAGCTAAATAAGGCATCCGATGACAATTCTCCGGAAATTTTTGAGTTTTTAGAAGTTCTGAGATTGGATTTTAGGCTATTTTTAGTTAGCAATTACAATAAATTCAATACTTTAAACTGTAAATAGTTACTAAGTACTATAGCTAACTATAGGGCAAATATGGTGACTACAAGCTGTAGCTTTGATTGCTCTATTAGAGTAGTTACTTGACTGCTCTATTAGAGTATCTCGATCGTTTTTAATGCAGTGGGAGATAAAAAGTGAAGTGTTGCTGAGGGTTTGATAGCTATAAATGGTGTTAGTTAAGTGCAACTGCATGCATGATAGTTGTTTGCTATGACAAATTATGAATACAATAATGTCTATGTATTGAGAATGCCACTAAGTTAAATTTAAAAGCCCAGAAACCCATCTAGATCTGCCACTGTTATACTGTACATATCTTGTATGTATGCTGTAAAGTAAATAATAAATAAATAAAATGTATAGTACACTGTTAGAAATGAAGTGCTATGGTATCACCTAGAGATGGTATTTTTTGACTGAAGAAGTCAAAATTTAGCACTTTTCGGTGCTACTACAGCATTTTAGATGCTATCAATTTGGAATAAGGCCTGTGCTCAAAATTTTTCCCAAAATGCTTTCAGAAATTCCCCAAAATTTCCACCTATTATGCTCTTTAGGTGTTTCCCATTATGTTTACATTATGCTCCTAGGTTAGCAACATTTTTTGCAATTATATGGGAACATTTTAATCAGTGAATGCTCTATTAGAGTATTTCACTACAAATTTATGTTTACAGTTTCCACTGACTACTGTATTAGAGAGTATCAATCTATTTTCATGTAATTAAGCTCCTTAGTTTGAAAGATTACATATGATTTACTACTAGTAGCACCAGATCATCGTCACAAAACAAATTAATGACTGTTTTCTCTCCAAGAAATTACATAATGAATTTTTATTTCAGAAGACTACCCAGACTTTGGAACTCTTTACCTACAATTGATCTATCCCTTCCAATCAATGTAATTAAGAATAAAGATAGCAATAATTTATGGCATCACTTTGTACTTAATTTTGATTCTGACAACCCTAGTATGTATCATTATTTTTGTCCATGCACTAATTGTTGTCACCGTGAGTCCAATAATTAATTTTAGTTACATGCATACAAAATAATGTACTTTTAAATTAATTGCACTCAGGCTACTGGCCAGTAGATCTTCACTACACGCACATATAATTTTTTCATCTGTACTAATGCTGCTGTATCATGCATTGTAACGTAATATAATAATAGTAATAATATCCATCTATTAAATATGCTAGCATAGCACTCCAGCCTATTATGTACTTTGAGACCAGAACTGAACTCACTCTGGCAGTTGTTTACACTGTTGTACAGTGGCTTCCTTAATGGTACCAGTCAAGGACCGTATACCACTACATGTGCTCCTTCTGTTGTTCCATCATCCGAACAACCTATGTTAGCTGATGTAGGCAATCATCAGTCCTGATGACTGCCAAAACAAACAGTGTAGTAATGTAATGCCAGAACCATTCTCACATGAATCAGAATGCAGTTTACCTATGGAATGCTAGAAGTATTGTAAATAAATTAGAAATTTTAGTAGTTTTGTTTATGCATCAAAATACAAAGTATATGGAATAACAGAAGCTTGGTTGTCAGATCAGATTTACAACAATATTACCTACAAATTATTTTTTATATCATAAAGACTGATTGACTTGTGGTGGAGGAGTTATGTTGGCTTGCAATAATGTCTACCTACTAGGGACCAGTCTATTTTGCTTTTTTTTTCACCTATTTTTCTTTCCAGCAAATCTTTTATTTTTTACCTATTATGCTCCATATTTTGCTCAAGAATTATAAATTTTGCTCAGTACTGATCTTTGTTAATTCCAAGTGCAAAGCTACAGCTTCACCTTAAAGTGACTGTTCTATTAGAGTATCTCGATCAGCAATTACTTCTAACATGTAAAGCAAGAAGCTAGCTAATATTGCTTAACACGTGTGACTATTTTATTAGGGTATCTCGATTGTCACTTGTTGTTCCTGTAACAATTAACTCTGCATTGTCGATATTTTAGCACGTCTGACTGTTCTATTAGAGTATCTCGATCATTTGTGCAATTTTTATGCCTACTTCACAAAAATTGCACCTATTATGCCAAAATTTTGCTCATTGCTTTTACCCACCCATTATGCCAAAAATTTTGCCGGCTAAATTGACGGGTCCCTACTACCTACTCCTCAAAACATTGAAGTTCTTGTTGTAGAGCTACTTACTAAACAACCCACAATCCCACTATTAGCACCTCTGAGAACCAACAGAAGTTGCTCTCTTTTCTTTCTGACTTTATACAAACTGAAGGCCATAAAATAATCATGGGTAACTTTAATTCTTCTGATATAAATTGATTAACTTTAACTGCTTCCTCAGAATTTTCTTCAACTCTATGCAACATGAAGTTTCAATACAATCACCTACATACAATAAGGAAATATACTTGACCTAGTCATCACTGATTTAAATGAGGAAATCTCAATTCCTGAGAAACACTGTACGTTCAATTAACAATGTTTTATAATCTGATCATTACCCACTTACCTTCAACATTATCACAAATAATAATCACGCTGTACACAATCTGATGACATTATTACAATATTCAGTTGCACTAAAGCAAACTTTGAGGCTATGAATGAGTAAAATTATTATGAATACTGATCTTTCATTGTGTTACTCATCCTCTGATGTAAAATATGTTTGGTCATATTTAGAACAGACTATTTTAATTGTGATGAATCAATTTATTCCAAAGATAACCATCAAGCAGAACCATTATCCCAAATGGTACACTCCCAGCCTAAAACATCAAACAAACTGTCTTCGATCTCTTAGGAAAAAGTTTTCTAAATCACGAACAGAACATCTAAAAGAATGCTTGCAAACTGCTGGAAGAAAAAACTTGCTGAGGAATATCATATAAACGAGGAACAAAAGAGGACCTAGCAAATTTTCCTGTGGAACACCAGATAACACTGGAAAAAAATTTGAATAGTTGTTGTTTATCTTATCGCATTGCTTTCGGTGCAATAAATAGTGTCGTAACCATAGCCATAGATTTACAGCAATAAAAAAAATTGACTTTAATTTTAAAAGAAGCTGGTTGTGAGATACACTATTGAATGCCTTTCAAAAGTCCTAGTATATTACATCAGTTTGTTGAGGAGTATTTAAAGTGCTATTGAAAACAATAAGAAGTTGTTGGATAACCTATCTGTTTTTTTAGGAAGCCAAATTGTGAAGAAGAAACTGAAGAAAGGTGTTTGTGGACGTGTTCAATAATTTTGTCATAAATCAGCTGTTGATGAATTTCATAATAATGGTATTGGCCAATAGTTAATAACTGATGTTTTATCACCGGACTTGAAAATCGAGACATTGCAATGAATACACCATTCCAGGCCCGTAGCCAGGGATTTTGAAAGGGGGGTTCTTTTTGACCAAAAGTGGACCTTTAGTAAAGGTCCAAATATTGTGACTGTTCTATTAGAGTGGTTGACTGCTCTATTAGAGTATCTCGATCTTGCATTGCATTTAATCCATGCAATGAATGAGTTACTCGAAGCGCTTAATTTAGTTTCTTATTAGTGGTATCTAGTAAACTGTAGCTAATGGACTTTTGCTCCTGAAAATTTGGACTTGTATACCAAAAATTGTGGACCTTTTTTCCAAGAGGGCGGTTCTTCCGAACCCCCCGAACCCCCCCTGGCTACGGGCCTGCATTCTGAAGGTAAAATATGTTGTCATAGGATGAGATTATACAGGTAATGGAAGGTTTGTAAAGCAATATAGCACAGCCCTTCAGGACTTTAGGTACAATATCATCCATTCCCACAGCTTTACAGGGGTTGAGTGAGTTAAGAGCTTTACAGGGGTTGAATGAGTTAAGAGCTTGAAATGTGTCATGTTCAGAGATAGTTATGGAGACGATTTGCTGGTCAATTTTGGTGTCCATTGTATTTTCTACAGGTGGAACACTAGTACTGCTAGTGGTGAAAACTGAATAGAAGTAATTGTTAATCATAGTGGCTTTATTGATATCATCCATAGCAGTGTAGTCATTATGAAAGAGTCTCTGTGGAATATGATCAGGTTTAGCATGAAACAAAATATTTTTGCTTGATTTGTGGAAGCAAAATCTTGTATTATCTTAGATTCATAGGCAGATTTTGCTGAGGAGATCTGGTCAGCAAGACTGGCTTCTTACTATTGTTATTTGCCGACGACACTAAATGCTACAAGACTATTGCGGATATAATAGATTCTATTCAACTGCAAAAAAATTTTAATTTACTTAATATTTGGAGTGTTTGACACAAATTTACTGTTCAATGTATCTAAGATATTTCATATGAGTTTCAAAACACAATTTACCACATCATACTCTATTGGATCCAGTACCATCTCTAGAACCAATACTCACAAAGACTTAGGAATAACGATTTCCTCCAACTTATCGTGGGAAGCTCACTACAACAATATTCTTAACAAATATACCAATCCTTCTAATCAAATATTCATGTAGAAACAAAGAAACACCTCTATATTTCATTAGTCTGTTCTCAACTATTGTTCTGCAGTATTTGTGGAAGCCACACCTGATAAAAGATATCAACTTAATTGAACGAATTCATCGACGTGCAACTACTGTAAGTTCATATTGAATGATTACTCAAGTGACTATAAAACCCGTTTGTTAAAGTTACCTCTAATCTAATGTAGAGTCTTGACATCAGTGATGTAATCTTCCTTAACAGATTTCCATCTGATGTTTTCAATATTAATGAGTTTGTTACTTTATAACTGGCAACACTTGACTAGCTAACAACCATAAACTACAGCACACAAGAACCTCAAATGTTCTAAGCAACAACTTTTATTTTAATAAAATTGCTAGAATATAGAATGCACTACCTGTATTTGATTGTGACCTTAGTATTGCTACCATTAAATTTCGTCTAATTAATTTCCTATGGATTCATTTTGAGCAAACTTTTGATCCTACCAATACATGTACTTTTTCGTTTCTGTGTCCTTGTAATAAATGTAATAAGCACCCAAACCTCCTAATTTTTGATAAACTGTAGTGTCTATAGCTAGTCTTTAACTAATTTCCTTCATGTGCGTTACCTATTATTATTTTAACTAATTTACTTTCTGTATTCTACTTAATAAGATTTACTTTACTTATAATTTACCTACTGTACTTAGGCTACTAGCACTGGTTGCTAGTGGACCCTCACCATGGACTGATTTTTCTTTTCTGTGATAGTAATTGCACTATTTTGTTTTGCATTGTCCCCATGCTTTAGTAGCGCCCTTGCTCGTACACTACAGCCCGGGCCTTCGGGTTTATAAATTTCATAGACTCCACATTGTGCCCGTATAACTGCTTTAGACTCTATTTCACATTACACTCAGATTACTTACCTCATCCACGGCTGTTTCTGCTGTAGGCTCGGCAAAAGTGGCTGGTTTTCTTGCAATAATACTAGCGCCATGGCAATTATGCGTCCTCACGTGACAAAATAATAGCGCTCGTTAAATCACTGCCCGTGAACAATGCATAGCAATTGGATAAACCTAGTTTTGAGCATATGTTATATTGTGCCTGAAGGCGCGGAGTATATTAGAAAACAACGTGGAGTATATGAGATTTATTACCCACCCAAAACAGCCTAAATCGAGTCTGAATAAGGATATATAGCTGGTGGAATGGTGGAATGCAGCTATTGTCTGCATGTAGCTTGTTACTTTTTTTTTTTTTTGGTCTTCAGGCTCTGACATCACCAAAAGTCTGGCTATACCCCTGAATCTGGTCACAAATAGTGACTACTTTATGGTAGTGGAATTTATGTATTCCACTGTTTGTAGTTTTAGTAGTGGGCTGCATAGTCATGCCCTTGATGTGTAAATGCTGATTTAAGAATTTAAATGTTTCAAAAGTCACTTCATTGATGTATAGGGTATACATGAATCATAATTTTCACATGACACAAATTTGCCCCCTTGCATAACCTCTATATACAATACAACCAGTAACAATGCATTACAGCCACTATGATATAGCATACAACCAGTGATGACCTGATATACATTGATATATCTATACTTACAACACATCAAGACACACGGTAGTGTGTCGTGCGGCCCAAGAAGCCGGCGCGCCACACCGTGAGTATATTGACAGGAAGAACGAAAACGTCATTTTCACACCTTTGTATCTCGGTGATCACTTATCTGATTGGAACCAAATTTGCTACACAGTTGCCCGCCTGCCAAGGGAGTCTATATTCCAAATTTGAAGGAAATCACTCCAGCCATTTCCGAGATACGAGCTGCCAAAGTTTCGTTTTTTTTCTTCGTTTTTTTTTCCTTCTTCTTCTTCGTCTTTTCGCACACTTGCAAAAATTGCTATAACAAGCAAACGCATGCTCCGATCGCCTTGAAATTTGGCACACAGAAAGGGAGTCCAAAGGCGAATCCTAGCATCAAATGTGGTACAAATCCGATGAATGGTTCAGGAGTTATTACCGATTATTCGCGTAAAACAAGATCGATTTGTTGTCACGCCTACAGGGTAAACCGCTTCATGGAATGAGTTGAAAATTGCTATGTAGATGGAGTAACCATCGTAGGAGTGCCTTTTGGTGGTTTGAAAGGAATCGAGATAAAGACCACGGAGATATGACACAAAACCCAACCTGTGTCACAATTACGCGATCGATTTTTATGAATAAAAAAGTATTAGTTTTCACGCCTACTAGGCAAACCGCTTAGAGCAATGAGCTGAAAATCGGTGTATAGCTGGAATAATCTTCATAGAAAGTCCTTGCAGTAGTACAGTAGAATCGGATTACAAACCACTGAGTTATGATTCGAAAGCCAACTCCGTGTAGCAAATGCGAGATCGAGATACTCTAATAGAACAGTCACCCTAATAGAGCATTCGGCTAATTTATTTACTCCATTATAGAATTTTATTACATCACAAGTTATTCTGTAGGGAGTTCAGCTGCAAACAGTTAATCTTATAGACAGTTCAGCAAGAAGACAGTCACCATGTGGAGAGTTAAGCAAATATACCACTATAGACATTCAGAACATTACAAGTCACACTGAAGAAAGTTCAGCTATAAACAAGTCATGCACTGTGTAGAGAATTCAGCTACAATTAAGTCACTCTCTAGAGAATTCAGTTACACAGAATTCTGCTACACACAAGTCACTGTGGAGAGAGTTCAGCTACAAACAAATTACCCTTTAGAGTGATCAGTTACAAACAAAACACTTTGCAGGGTTTTCAACTGCAACAAATCAATTACCTTTAGAGCGATCAGCAATGAACAAATCAACACAAATCTACCTGTAGAGAGATCAGCTAGAAACAAATCACCCTGAAGAGAGTTCAGCTACAAAAAATCACCCTGTAGAGACATCAGCTAAAACAAATCACCTTATAGAGAGTTCAGCTACAAACAGATTACCTGTAGAGAGATCGGCTACAAACAAATCAACCTGCAGAGAGATCAACTACACACAAATCAACTTGTAGAGAGATCATTTACAAACAAATCACCCTGTAGAGAGATCAGCTAGAAACTACACACAATGTAAGGAGTTCAGCTACTAATAAATCACCTTATAGAGAGTTCAGCTACAAACAAATCACTCTGTAGAGAGATCAGCTAGAAACTGGACACAATGTAAGGAGTTCAGCTACAAGCAAATCACCCTTTAGTGAGTTCAGCTACAAACAAATCAACCTGCAGTGAGATCACCTACAAAAAAGCACCTTGTACAGAGTTCAGCTACAAAAAAATCACCCTGTAGAGAGATCGGCTACAAACAAATCAACCAGTAGAAAGATCAGCTACACACAAATCAACTTGTAGAGAGATCAGCTACAAACAAATCACCCTGTAGAGAGATCAGCTAGAAACTAGTCACAATGTAAGGAGTTCAGCTACAAGTAAATCACCCTATATAGAGTTCAGCTAAAACAAATCAACCTGCAGAGAGATCAGCTACAAATAAGTCACTTTATAGACAGTTCAGCTACAAACAAATTACCTTGTAGAGAGATCGGCTGCAAATTAATCAACCTGCAGAGAGATCAGCTACACACAAATCAACTTGTAGAGAGATCAGCTACAAACAAATCACCCTGTAGAGAGATCAGCTAGAAACTAGATACAATGCAAGGAGTTCAGCTACAAGCAGAATCACCCTTTAGTGAGTTCAGCTACAAACAAATCAACCTGCAGTGAGATCACCCACAAAAACGCACTTGTACAGAGTTCAGTTACAAACAAATCACCCTGTACAGTGGCGGATCTAGGATTATTAAAAGGGGGTTTCTGAAAGTTGATATAACTGGTTAAGGCATCTGATGACATTTTTCAGAAAATTTTGAGATTTTAGGAGCTCTGAGATTGGATTTTAAGCTACTTTTAGTTAGCAATTTCAATAAATCCAATGCTTTAAACTGTCAATACTATAGCTAACTATAGGGCAAAGATGGTGACTATAAGCTGTAGTTTTGATTGCTCTATTAGAGTCTAGTTACTTGACTGCTCTATTAGAGTATCTCGATCGTTTTTAATGCAGTGGGAGATGAAAAGTGAAGTGTTGCTGAGGGTTTAATAGCTATAAATCGTGTCAGTTAAGTGCAGCTGCATGCATGCTACTGAAATGCAGTGGAATATAGTTGTTTGCTATGACAAATTGTAAGTACAACAATGTTTATGCATTTAGACTTCCATTGAGCTAAATTTAAAAGGGGGTTTCTGTCGAAACCCCAGAAACCCATCTAGATCCGCCACTGCTGTAGAGAGATCAGGTAGAAGAATTCACCTTGTAGAGAGTTCAGCAACAAAGAAACCACCATGTAGAGAGTTCAGCTGCAAACAAATCACCCAGTAGAAAGATCAGCTAGAAGAAGTTACCATGTACAGAGTTCAGTTACAAAGAAACCATCATATAGAGAGTTCAGCTACAAAGAAATTACCCCGTAGAGAGTTCAGCTAGAAGAAGTCACCTTGTAAAGAGTTTAGCTACAAAGAAACCATCATGTACAGAGTTCAGCTACAAAGAAACCACCTGTACAGAATTCAACTACAAACAAATCACCCTGTATAGAGATCAGCTAGAAGAAGTTACCTTGTAGATAGTTCAGCTACAACAATTCACCCTGTAGAAAGATCAGCTAGAAGAAGTCACGTTGTAGAGTGTTCAGTTACAAAGAAACCATCATGTAGAGAGTTCAACTGCAAATAAATCACTCTGTAGAGAGTTCAGCTACAAAGAAACCACCATGTGGAGAGTTCAGCCTCATACAAACCACCTTGTAGAGAATTCAACTACAACAAATCACCCTGTAGAGAATAAGTTACCTTGTTGAGAGTTCGGCTACAAAGAAACCACCATGTAGAGAGTTTAGCTGCAAACAATTCACCTGTAGAGAGTTCAGCTAGAAACAAATCACCCAGTAGAGAGATCAGCTGGACGAAGTCACCTTGTAGAGAGTTCAGCTACAAAGAAACCATCATGTAGAGAGTTCAGCTGCAAACAAATCACCCTGCAGAGAGTTCAGCTACAAAAAAATCACCCTATAAAGAGTTCAGCTAGACAAAGTCACCTTATAGAGAGTTCAGCTACAAAGAAACCATCATGTAGAGAGTTCGGCTATAAAGACACCACCATGTAGAGAGTTTAGCTGCAAACAAATCACCTGTAGAGAGTTCAGCTAGAAACAAAATATCCTGTAGAGAGACCAGCTAGAAGAGGTTACCTTGTAGAGAGTTCAGCTACAAAGAAACTATCCTGTATATAGTTCAGCTACATTTCAAGTCACCCAGTAGAGAGATCAGCTGCAAAAAAAATTCTGTGGGGAATAATGAGCATGTAATAAATATATGTATATAATTTGTATAATTACTAATAAAATCAAAAATAATTGAAGTACTAAAATTCTTCTTTAAGTTCTTTTCTTCTTCCTGTAGTAAAGAAAAAAAACACATGGGTTAAAAAAGCCCCAAAGCCAGCCATAGGCCGGCTTTGCAGTATACAAATACAAAAAGAAGTGATATCTAATCAAAAACAGCCAAGCTGTAAAAAAAGGTGCGGCCCCCATAAAGGCCATGGTGAAAAAAGATGTGAAATCCAAGGTGGCGGCCAAGAAATGGCTGTGATGGTAGGTTAATGGTTACATTTTAATAATGGCAATTCAGGTGAATTTTGTGCCGCTTGGTCTTGGCACCAAATTCACCTGAATTGTTGTTATTAAAATGTAACCATTAACCTACCATCACAGCCATTTCTTGGCCGCCACCTTGGATTTCACATCTTTTTTCACCATGGCCTTTATGGGGGCCGCACCTTTTTTTACAGCTTGGCTGTTTTTGATTAGATTATATTTACAATCCACATTTCATGATGGTAACAACCCATGTTAACCAACATGATACATTATCTCACCTGCTCTATAAAATCCTTGCCAAACTAACTTCACAAAGCTTTCATACAAAAATATAACGTATGTGAGACTGTTTGCTGTTGAAGCCAACTCATTGCCTAAGTTGTGGTTTAGTTCAACATCACTGCCATGTTTTGGCTTGCTCCAACATTTCGATCTGTAAAGGTTTCCAAATAAAGAACATTGTTTTTTCAATACCGCAACGCAAAAGGAAACTATCGATCACTAGTAAATTTGGCAACAAATCATGGAAGATTCTACCACCCACCGAAGCACAATTGAAGAGCCATTATTTAAACATTTTTACTAAAGCAAGTGGCAAGCCTTTGCTGCTTCTGTCTCTAGTGCCAGGGATGAATCACATCATTTGTGTAAGTGAAGCTTGTAAAGATTAAAGAAAAGAAATTTGATGAAAGAGCGCGCAAGAAAGATTGTTTTTCATGAAGAAGTGGTGATCTCCAATTAAAAAAGGAGCATGCCTACTATTTACAAGTGCAGTTACAAATAAAGCTGAGTAGTAATATTTTGTAGTCTGGAGAGAAGACATCATAAAACAGATGTTCTTGACCACTTGTCAAGTGCTATATTCTTTATGGGAAATATGTTACAAAACCTTCTACCTTTTTAAGTGATTTAAATAGTACTGGCCGGTAGCTCCAATGCAGATGCTCAACCTTTGAATGATATGTTGAGTGTAGCTGATGATGTGGATGACTTTTCTTCAGAGTGTCTGTTATTCTCTAGCATAATTAATTATGTTGACCTATGATGTTGCCTATCAATTGTTACGCTTTGATTTTTACTATCAAAAGTTGTCTACAATACTTTTAGCTACATTTTTTACTACACAATAGTTAGACACCAAGACCAAGGAAACTAAGCGATTTAGTAACCCTGAAAGCTGTATTGTCCCATACACTGCGAGGGCACTGCTAAGGGCCTGAGGGGTTACTAAATTGCTCGGTTCCCACAAGTCGTGGTGTCTAACTTATTTACACTAAGCATTGCAATAGTTTAAAGTACGTACTTTTTTGTAGCCATGGCATGAGTGTGGAGTGAAAGAGCAATGAAAAATGGCTGAGCGTTCGTCCTGAAGTTCCTATGGCACCAAAAGTTTAGATTTTTTTGCACCGTTACATGTACACCTGCCGTATTTCCTCAAAACATAAGGTATTTAGGGTACTGTCCTGGACTATGCTAATGTTGTTTGGAATCCCTACATCACATTCTACGTACAAAGTCATGATGCTCGTTGAGTTTGTGGAAGTAGATTAAACCTTCACACTTTCAAATGGCCAAGTCCTTAGAAGAATGTTGTAAAGAGTTACATTGGCCATCACTATCTACCTGCAAAAAATAATTGTGTTTGACCATCATATATGATATGCTCCATCAATATGTCTCCCTATATTGTATAGGAGCTGAGATCTCACAAGACTGATGTATAACTTTCTTCTGGCTGAAATTGGGCAACTAACTGAGAAGCTTCTTCTTATGAGACCCAACATCTTGTACGCTTTACCTGATATTAATTTATAATGACTATATATCCCAGGATAGATCCTGTGCCACTAGTACTCCGAGATCTTTAACACACTCAGCAGTAGCGATGGGTTTGCTATCCATTGTGAAGGTGGTGTTGGATGTGTCTGGACCAAAACTGAATGTGGACAAATTTTGCAAAGTTAAAACTAAGATCATTATTTATAGATCATTATTTATAGACCAATGAAAAGCGTTGTTTTACTCTCTATACTTCTGCAACAAGATCACTTTTGCTCTCTCTCTTATGTGAACAGTTATCCTTAAACTCATAGGTATTTTGTTTTGGAATTGTGTCCCTTGGCTTGTGATATATTGTCTGTTTCCCACCATGTCTATTTTAGACAACTGTTGTAGTTTCCTTTGTTATATTTGAGTATTAGGCCAGCATTTGTTAAATACCTATATCGCTGCTTTCAATTTCCAGGAGTGTAGTCCATAAAAGCTACATGCTCATAAGATTCTTTATTCTACAGCACTTCATTTAATGCACTAAGTATTGCTACAGTTAATATCTTTGGAATATACTCAGTATGTGACGATTCATTGGAGTGGCAGCAGGACAATTCATGCATGGTGTATCCTTTGGATCTTGTTTTTCTCTTGTAAGTATGTAGGCTGCATACATTTAAAGACCGAAGAATCCTAGCACTGCATGTCTATACTTGTGTAAAATTAATTATCATTACATTTTTTTGGTAATAGTATTTAAAAATGTTGGAAAAGGGAATATCTGGGTTCTGTGCTAAATCAGTTTTTTTATGGAGAGTTCCAGATTCTTGTCAAAAGGTTGCGTCAAAACTGAATGATGACATGCAAATTTACCATACAGGAGTAATGAGGCAAGAATTTGTTAACCGTAGTTTGCCATAAAAGAGCAAAGAGACAAGAATTTGTTTACAACTATGGTTATTTTATGCAAGGAGCAAAGCCTAATGAGCTACGAACTGTATACCGTGAATTAACTAAGGACCGCAGTAGTTCATGGACATACGACGAACAACAGGTTAATGAAAGGATAAATGAAGTACTAAGTACTAACCCTAGAGGATATAGACATTCTGGTTGATTTGCAGCATCAAAATGAAGGTTGTGCCGCACAATATGATGTTTTTTGGACAAAATGTACTGAGTATAATGAATGCTCAGCTGTGCTGAAAGGCAACTAGCTAGTGTTGTTTTAGTTAACTATTATGGAACGCCATATACGACACATTAAACTGCTAAGGCTGCTCGTAGCAATCTGAGATCATCTCATGTAAGTTATTGGGATTCTACGTTTAAGTCACTGACGGTACAGAACAAATTCTTGGATATAGTTGACTTGGAACAAGCTTGTCCTCTAGGCTGATGTTTGGACTACCGGAAAAACAGCTGTCATTTCTTCTCCATGCTGGTTGTGATACACTGCCAACCCCAATGAATTTGGCTAGATGGAAAATGATTACTAATCCAATTTGTGCTTTGTGTCAGTCAACCCAGCCCACAACCGACCATGTTTTAACTGGCTGTTCTGTGGCTGTTGACCAAGGTAGATACACTTGGCACCATGACTCGGTTTTACAAGTTTTTGTTTGTAGTCTTCTGAAAGATTTGTCACCCAGTTCTAAGCTTTATGTTGATCTCCCTGGCCATCTTGCTAGTGAGAGCCCTCCTAGCACCATTCCTTCTAATCTTTCAACATTTTTAAGTAGACCAGACTTCTCACCTGATTCCATCACATTATTAGAACTATCTGTAGTTACTAATACCAAGCACCACTTTTTAGCTGCTAGCCATAGAAAGCAAGATCGCTATGTTCCACTGCTCCAAGATCTTAAATATACATCTCTTTCCATTGAGCTTGTGACACTTAAAGTTGGCTGTTTAGGCCATTTTATGCCAGCAACAGTAGCAAATTGTCAGGAGTATCCCATCAATCAAAACATTCTATTCGTAGCATCCTTCAGCAAGCAGCAAAAGTTGCTATATCTTGTTTGTATAGGATCTTCAATGCCAGATCCTCAACATCATGAGACATTACTGATCTGTTGGACTAATTATTGTGCTGTACTGTGTCTTGGTGTTGTTGTAATGTGTGTTTTTTTTTTGTTTTTTGTTGTATTTATGCCTTGCCAGGGCCCTTGTTATTTCAACTTGGTACCCCTGAGTCTGGGCCCCCATTTTCTCTTGTATGTTGTCATACTTTCATGACGTTATCATCAATATATATAAACAATAAAATATATGTTTTAAAAATAGATATCTTAGCCTATTGATTTTTAGATCGTTTTATAAATTGATTGTAAAATTGATTTCAAAAATTGCTCGTAAAATCATGTATTACCTTGTTTTTGCAATTGTTTTTAACAACCAATTGTCAAGCTCAGTCACTATGGATATAGCATCATGTATTATAAAATTATATCGATAATAATTATTAGGTAGTGGTTACTGACTGAAGTTGGTTCAATAAGCCGGACTAACTATTGAACCGACAGTAAATATCAGACAAAAAAAGGGTCACTAAATGAAAGAAAAAGAATTCAGCCTGGACTTGAACCCTGTACTACTGGAACTGTAGGCAGTAGACTAACCACTGTGGTACTGCTGCAAGCTACCCACTTCCCATACTTTTCTACCTTATAAATGTTACTCACGTAGTATAGTCTCACTATATGTGACCCAGTCTGAGAAAACGGTCTTATCGCCCATGTCAGCAGATTCAATTTTTCACCCAGGACACAAAGCTACATGAATAAACTATCTAATTCCACAATCAACATCAGCTAGACTTGAGTGGTCTGGTTTTGCTGGCTGCTTTTCCCAAGCCCAGTGGTGATCCGCACATGTGGTGTGGGGCCTTTTTGGAGCTCTGGTCAGCCTGGGAATGACTGTATGTGGCTGTACAGCTCTGTGGTGTTGAATAAGTACCTCTGCTGTGAATTATAGCCAATTTTGAGACCTCAATGGCCCAAAACTTGGCCTAATTCATCCCTACACCTTCCTTTTCAATTTTTGAACACCATCTTGCCCGCCTTCCAGTCCCCCCCCCCCCCCCCCCACCTCCCACCCATTTTGCAGCTCGCTTGATACTCGGTTTTAAAACTATCTGAAATGGCAGTAAACTTAGTTGTTGGCCACTTGCACAGTGGATGCTGTGGAAGGTAAGGAATTGGTATAAAACGTGTGAAAATTTGGTACACATAACTTCAACCATTAGCAAGCTACAACACACTAAATACTTAAAAGCGGCGTTTCTTGATACTTTTAAATAGGTGATAAGCCCGGTTTTCCCAGACTGGGTCACATATACAGTAAAAAGAACGTAACCTAAGGTGAAGAAGAAACCAAAGCTGAACCTGACCCTAATGCTACTTTTTGCATCCCCTAAAGTCGAATGCTTGGGGCAACTACTGGATGTGTCTCCTAAAGTCGAATGCTCAGGGAAACTACTAGACGCGAAAATAGAAACCTTTCGGTTCAGTAACCACTTCCTAATCATTATTATTTGATATTGTGGGTTCATAAGACAAAGCAGGAATAATCCTGCCTGTACTTTAATGTTGGATTTTACTATTTCTCCCATGTACCAAGGCCGGAGGAGACGGTCCGGTTGGTCAGGCCTGAGCCGGACTAATAATCTGGAGTTGAACCAACTAGCTGACCAGCTCAAACTACATTACTCTCATGCAATCTTTGGACAATCACATCTACATGTAGCTACGTACATTTTACAGATGTTATTGAAAATGCATGACACGAGTAGTTACTTAGTTTCTCAGCCTAACTAAAGCACAGAACTACACATATAGTACCTCCAATTACCTTACAGCACAGTATAGCATTCATATCATTTTGTACAGAAATGATTGTGGGTTCTACGTACAGTATCAAGTGTGCTGACAGTTGGCATTTATCACACGTAAGGCAGGTGCCTTCTTTGATTCTAAACCAGCACACTTATATCACAATTCAATCTTCATAAAATAATCATTAGTATTCCTTGGCTTGTCTCTCTTGGCTTCTTTTACTGGGCGAAGGGCCCAGATGACTCATTCCACGGCAAGAAGCTGTACACCCATACATTACATGGCGGCCATCTGGATGAGATGTTGAGTAGAAATCACTCCTCTTCAACTACCCACTCGTCCTGTCAAGATACTGAGCAAACTCTCAGTCTCACCCACATTACACCATTTTCGAAAACTGATTGGTCTCGTGACTGTCCACCAGTATATTTACGTGATGATCCGTTCACTCATACAAACCAGTATAGTAGTATACTGTATTTTTGTAGCTGTGTAGCTTTTTATTGTAGCTGTGTGAATTCACTGTATATATATCCTAGCTAAAGGGGGCCATGCTGCATGGGTTCCCTGTGAAATGTTGGGGAAAGCTGCAAGTTGCTAGAAAATTTAGCATCAATTTTAAATTTTAAGGCATTTTCAAGCCTATAAATTGCAAAAATTCTACAGCTCCTGGGGGTTGCACCCCCAGACCCCCATTGAACTTCTAATTGCTAGCTATAACTAAATGAACCATACAGCAAGTTTCATGCTGTGTCCCCTGAATGTCAGGTCTACAATTATACATAGTATAGAAAGTCTGAAGAACAACAGATAGGCTTGAGCATATTTATATAGCTAGCTAGCAGTAAAATATCACTAAAATTGCATATCTGAGTGTCTAATTTTCAAATATTCTCTGTGGGGGCATGCCCCCAGACCCCCTAGAATGCTTGTGCTTCGCACTTCGCAGAGTGTGCTTCACACTGTGCAAACAGCTCCTCTCTCATTGGCATGTATATAGTAGCAATTTCAACATTATAGTCAATGGCCTGACCAACTCAATTTTCCATCCTCCGGCCCTGTGTGCTCTACCTGATATAATTCACTTTAGTGAACAGTGTTATGAAGTTTATTGATGTATAGCCATTCCTGGAGATATAGGCAGTCATATCCATGCAGCAAAAGACTGTTGAAAAGTACAGTCCTATAATAGTTCAGAGATTGTGGAAGACTCCTATAGCTGTCTCAGTAGTACCTATAGTCATACTAATGCCATAAATATTATAGTCTCAAACTCATATATTTCTATCCGTGTTAAATTAGCTTTTCCTGCTACATAATAGTTAGACACCAAGACCAAGGGAACTAAGCGATTTAGTAACCTCAATGGCCCGAGGCTGTAGCGTCCCGAGCGCAGCAAGGGCGCTACTAAGAGCCAGAGGGGTTACTAAATTGCTTAGTTCCCATTGGTCGCAGTGTCTAACTTATTTAGACTATGGTTTAAAGCACATACCTTTATAGCCAGAGCATTAGGGTGGGGTGAAAGAGCAACGTAGAACGGCAGAACGGTTTCTTCCTGAAGTCCTTACAGCGTCCACAAAAATAATTAGTTGACCGGTAACCAGAGTAATGGCTAGAGCTACAGTAGATACGCCGCTTAGTCTACTATTTGTCCAGAATTATTCGCAGAACACGGAGAAGAATCGTATTACAGTATTATCAAGTACTCCGGTGCACCTTTCGTGTTATAATTATTTTTCACGTACAAAATTGCCTGAGGGCGGGTTACTAAATGAACATGTGTAGGTGACTAAATGAGCATGTCAGGTGACTAAGTGATTTAGTAACCCTCTAAATGAGCTGTACCATAGTCTAAACATTGCTATTTATGTCCATGACCAATCCACCAATTTGACTTATTGTGTAGTCCTTGAAAAACTAATTTAAGTAAAGAATAAACTACTTTAGACCAGTTGAAAATTTTCTTCTCCGATTGCAAATAACGTACATTCTAGTCTATATAGTTTACTAATTAACTCAATCATTGATTGGTTGATTGATTGATTGATTTATTAGTAACAGTTCATGCACTAGAGACCTGCAAAGAGCCTATATGAAAAGCTTGACATGTGATAGTAAACAGATATCCTATTCATTGTGCATGTCTCAATCAATTGCAAGGTGTTTAGGTTTGGCACATGTTCTCCTATTATATTATTCAGCGTAGGCGGCGGAAATGGGTGGGGGGCCTAGGGGGCTTAGCTCCCTTCAGAATGACATCACGCCGAAATTATCCTTCTTAGAGTGGGGCTGAAAACTGTGATAAAGATCGAGATACTGTAATAGAGCAGTCACAGTATTAGAGCAGTGTGTAGTGAGCTATGTAAGGATTTTTATGTAGTTTATCAGCTATAAATGCGTAGCTGGTGAGGTGAGCAGCTATTGTCAGCTGGTTGTGACTTTTTTTTTCAGTTTCACCTTACCAAACCAGAGAACAGGTAGTTACCAAGTCTATATCATCAACTCCTGCAGTTCAGCAGCAACCGGTTGCATATGCCAAAAATTGTGTAGAACCAGCAGTAAATTATTTAAACAGCAACTTTTTTCTAGTCTTAAAACCCCACTGGCAGCTTTTAAAGCAGCCCAGCTGTCCAAATAAAGTTAAGTTTATGCATCTGGATGCATCAGCTCTTTCTTTATTTCCCTTTATCACTCAAGAAAAAATAACAGTGCTGAAAAAAGAATTACCAAGCTATCTAGCTAAAGTAGAAAGCACTGATGACAATTCAGATATTGACTGTCTAAAGTGGTGGAAACGCCATGAATCTACTTTACCAATATGGTCAGACACTACTAACAGGTATATATTAGTGGTACAACCATCATTTGCAGCTGTAGAACGGGTATTTTCAATTTTAAACACTGCATTTGGAAACTATCAGCAAAATGCTTTACAAGACTACGTAGAAGCTCCACAATGTTGAAATACTATAACTGTTGTGATATTTTGTAGACTATTCTCTCTACTACACTGTAACCTTCTTCATCAAACCATTACTTTCAGAATATCCTTGCTTTTGTGTCATTATTCTATGAATACAAGTATGATTACAAATTACTTTTAAACATATAGGTAACCACCTTAAAACATCTGTAGAACTATTCTAGTCATATGTAAATCAACAGAATTATAATTATTATGAAGATCATCATGACATGCTTCCAATTCATTCATCCATTACACAACCAAGTATGCAGGTATATGTAGCTACTGCTGTATTTTTAGTCTAGTAAATTTGCCCTCCGACCTCTACTCAATCCTATGGTAGCTGAAATAAAAGAAAATGCAGAGTAAAAGAAAATACATGTAACTTGCTTTATTTCTATAGTAACTCTAAAAACTATCTGGAAATAATTTCAGGAATAATGGTGGGGAAAATAAGAATTGCCAGAAAGAATAATCGAAAGGTTCAAAAGCATATTCCGTGGGTCCCTCCCTACCAACAATTTACACCAACTGAGAGAAGCTGTTTCCTCAAAAAACATGTGTCGTCCTTGAAGCCTCCTATTGATTTGCTAAAAAGTATTTTCACACGTTTGGAATTAAAAGGGCAAGCTTTTGATTTGTATGAAGCTTCTACTGAGTATGGCATTTTCAAGGAGGAGGACATGGCTGCTTCAAGAACAAGCATCTGCGCTGGAAGTGTGTGCTGAGTATCCCTTCCTCAAAAGCCTGGACATATTGCGTTCTATGGTGTCATATATTAATGGAAAACAAATGCTGTTATTGTAACATCATATGTGAACCGTTGAGCGAAAACCCAACTTTTGCATAATTCTGTTTTTGAGATAAATCAAAGACTCGCAAAAAGCAGGAGAAAGGAGAATCCACTCCTAGTCAAGAGAACATTGAAGCAGTAAGAAGAGAAGATATATCATTTCTAATGAAGGAGATTATGGTATGCTTTAATTTTTGCTTTAATGCTATGTGATTATAGCGTACAACAGAGAGGAGAAAAAGTGGAAGACTCTTGTAAAGATGATGTTAACCATTATGATTATCCGAGTGATTGTTAATTGATAATGTGCAATAGTTGAAAAACAGTCAGCCCTGACCTGCTGCCACTTACAGTCAGCAATATTTGCCTTATTTGCTGTGCACTATGTGTTTGATATTGAGTATCACCGGAAGACAAAAGATTTTTACTTTCTTTTAGAAGAGAAGATATTTGGTATTAAGAGAGGTGGTGTAACACATAGTGTGACACATAGTGTGAATTATGTGAATGCTGCCACATCAATGAAAACTTATCAGTAACTGAGTAACTTTTAAGTGTTTGATAACATTAGGAATTAATCATATCATGTACCATCTGTGCATGTCGTCATTAGTGTGTTTTAGTTGTTTATTATTACTCTTCTTGCTGTTGTATATGTGAAGACCAGTGGGCTAAAGTAACTGTTGTATGTTAAGGGTATATAAAGAATTATAATGACATGGGAATGTGTTTGTTGTGTCAGCACTTATAATTTCAAGTATTGCACATGAAACACATTAAGGCTGCTGAGTTGTCACTTTGACTTTTGCCAATTCCTGGACTGCAATTGATGAAGGGACTTGAGATGGACTGATACTTGATGGCTTGTTCCTCTTAACACACTGACTCAGCCACTCAGTGCTGGACGCCGAGATCAGCAAGTGATTCATGTGATTGGATAGTACTCGAGTGGAAATTGTATTACTTCATCCTGTTAGTCGAGACTAAGTTCCATACAGCCTGTTCATTCGAACAACTTCTGGTCGGTGTGAATAGAATGCGGACCATCGTACTGAGACAGGTCATAGATCTCAGCACCACCACTACTACGATCAAAGGTAAGCTATGCATGCTACTACGGGTCTATATGATTACACTTTTGGCACAGTACGTACTTTAACAAGCTGGCTGTGCTACAACAAAATACTAAACAAACTAGTATTTTTTTTAAAAATTGTTAATTTAAAAATGAAGTAGGGATCTATGCAATATGTGAAACAGAGTTGATGATGGTATTACAGCATAGTTCAATGGGCAAATCCCTACTTTGGCACATTAGCTATAATTTTGTTCAATGCCAAAGTAGGGACTTTCAACACAGACTTATTCCAGTGATGATTTTCAGTTACCATGTTGGATCACCTTCTTGATTGTGATACGTTGTTATCAGCCAAATCCATGCACCTTTCGATGCTGCTCAATAAAATCTGTCTCTAGCAGTAATGGTATCACATACAACGATTTGTCATCTAGCCATCATTTAAAACTACACAAGCTTTTGGAAAAAAGTTCATCCTTGGTTTCCTGGGGATTAGCTAAGCTGATCTATATAGCTAGAGATGCTTCTGAATTTTCAGCCTATCACTCTTACACCTGCATGTTATTGGTAAGACTTTCACCAAAAAATATACACAAGTTATTATTTAGAACTTAGAAGATTACTTTCAGAAGTATAATTAATACAATTATACAGAAAGGTTTTCATTTCTAGTCTATGCCAGTACATGGTATTTGTTGCCACTTCTACACTTTGTCAGCAATTTTACAAAATGCTACATAGTGTGAGTCCTTGCAGTGTACATACGTCATTTTCCAACCATTAAAACTGATGTGAATGGTAAGTGTACTTGCTGTCAGCTGACACTAAGACTTCTAGATTTACTTTGTAGGAAACAATATGGCTACTTCCACCAGAGGTGAATACACTGTTTATATGACACTGTTTATTGTTTTTGTTGATGATGATGTTGTCGATGAGTAAGACTAATCTACTATCATTTTCACATAAATTTGCTATAGTAGTGAGAAAAAAACATCACGGCTTTCGTTGAAGTTTAGCATCATAAATTTTAGTAGCTAACAACAACTCACATTTCAGTAACATTATTATTGATAACGGAATGTCTTTAGCAGCTATCTGGTGATGGCCAACTGGTATTAACTAACAACAGTTGTTGTTGTAAGTTAAATCCATTTTTTGATGCTGCTCAATAAAATCTGTCCCTGGCAGTGATGGTATCACACAGCCATTTGTTATCTAGCCATCATTTATGGCTACACTGAATTACTCGTCAATTCTTTTGTATAGCAATGAAGAGAGCATTAGAGGATAAAGACAAGCATAAGAGATAATGTGTATCCACATCTGCTGTTGACTATATCTATACGTACTAAAGAGGATGAGATTTCTATAGCAGAAATACTAAAAGGATTTGGATTTAGAACACAATTTTATTCACTGAAACTTCAAGTTCAGCTCATATAACTAAATTTTGATGTGGCAGTGAACTTATGATGTTTGTCTGTTCTCAACCTTCTACCATTCTGATGGTATTGGTTTATGTCAGCTATTGTTCAGTAATTTTTAAAATGTTTATTCTAACAGTTAACACAGTGCAGTTTTATGCGATTCACTGTTTGTCTATGTTTTCTAGTGGCTTGCTGAGTCGGTTATTGTAAGTCAATAAAGTTTAGCAGCTACTACTTCATATAGGTCAACATTCTGGAACAATCTTCTTAGTAAATGTCTCCATATCATGATTGTCCATACCACTATATCATCGAGATGTTGATGGTTAGCTACCAATACACCTCACAGGTGTCTTCACAGTTGACTGTTGTTGTCATCCTCATCATCCAAAAGCAGCTGTCTCCAAGTGTAGGCATATGATTGTCCACAAAAAGAAAAAGGCACAACATAATTGGTAAACAAGATCACTGCAATGTTCAAAAGCTTGATGGATACTATCGTGATGTAATGAAAACAATTGTGATGAGAAATCCTGGTAGCTTAACACTACAACATGCAGTGTACAAGATGGAAGTTACGATAGAACAGAAAGTGGACATGTTACATCAAGTGGACATGTGGAGTACATGCAATATCTCAAAGGTAATGGATTGATTTTAACATGGCTGTGTCTAAAAGTGGTATGACTAGACAATGACTTGAAAGAGTTGGCATAAGAGTTGTTTAATCAGAAGGGTGTAAAAAGGTATTTACCACTTGAAATTGTAGGCAGGTTTGCCTCTCTGAGGATAATTTCACATATGCTGTTAATGTGCCGGGAATGTGTAATAATTTGGTATGCTCTTGTAACAGGATATAACGATAACACATAGCTTTAGATCATGCACTTATTTATATAGATGATGCTATGTATTTTCACTCCTATATATTTTTATAATTTGATGGTGTCAAATATGCTGCAAGTTATATACTTTGATTTGATCCATAAAATTGCTGATAAGATGTCAGCAAAATTTTGTGAGCTTCAATTCAAGCATGAGATTAATGTAACTGCAGCAATTACACCAAGTGAATCTCATTGTGAATATCGTACTTTATCCACTGCTACTATAAATTCTCAACGTGCAATTGTTCAAAATCTATCCCAGACCTATTTCAAATGGGCAGATGAAGTAAACCAATGCAAGCAACAAAAGAAGTACTGCTAAATGACTGGGCTATTAATGCCCTCACAAACAAATATGGGCAAACAAGACCAGCCTTTGCCTTTGTTAAAATGAATCAGATGTAACATACAGTACACTAGCAGGTGTAGTGTTAATGGATAAAGTCAATCAAACTTCCTCTCATCTAGTTATCTACAAAGCTACAATACATGTACTTCTGTTAAATATTCATGTTACAAGGATGCAGGAAATGACAAGCATTATTAACTAGAAACTAATAAATAGCGTAGTTAGCCAGACACCATCAAGGTCACACAATTCAATGACCTTTACAAGAGTTGATACCCAGGACTATGTTAGTGACACATGTGACTGTGTTAGTCTATTGGCTGTGGTGGGCTAGTTGTCACCCTCAAAATCACTCTGTGTGTGAATCACTGTGATGGTGAACACTAGGACCACAATCACATAATGCATGGGGAAAGAACTAGGAAGTAAAGAACTCTAATGATTTTGTCTAGATACACTGTGATAGTTTGTTTTAATAATGCAATTTTTAAACATAAAATAATGATGTCCCAGCAGAGTAACACACCAGGACACATGTGGTCTCTGGTGACCACAAATGCAGCGTCATATAGTGCTGTCTTCCAGGAGGAAATTTTACTTTGGCAATATTCCAACATAGATTTAGTCCAATCTTCTGGACTGTATTGATAACTATGCGCTTTATACTTCGAAAGCAATACCAGTACAAAAATTATTGAGCAAAAACGCTATTTTAGATGTTGCACAAGCATTGAGTGAAATGCTCTGGTAGAGAGGGGAATCATCATAATCAGCTACGAGGTGAGAACGAAGCAGTTGACGTTGGTAGTCCTAATAGAAGCACAACTGTCTCCACATACACACTGATTTCTTTAAAATGTTTTGTCTAGTAGGCGAGCCTTTTGTACTAGACTCAAGAGTAAATGTATTGGAACTCGCCAGCCTTTAAGTGACTTTGATTAGATACAGTAAAGCCAGTGTGATAGATCAGGTTACCAACAGGTGAGAATAGCTACTTGCCTAGTTACATGTGCAGTAGTTATATAAACACGCAATTATACACATGCTTATATACATCAGCATATAATTAAATCACATTTCTATTAAAGTATTTGGTAATATGCACTTTATTAGCTAGGACACTTGATGATCTCAGAGAGTATGCTGGGTATGAAAGGGTGGGATGATTTTGGTGCAAAACTGCAGTATCCTTTTATTCTAGAAGACAGAAGAGAAGGTCACTGACTTTACACTGTTAATTAATGTAAGCATGTATGCTGGATTGGAGCCGCTGTTCTGAGGGTAGATGCAATACTATATGTGACCTAAATTTAGAAAACCATCGATATCCACACAATTTTCAAAATGCATTTTATTAGTTCTTTGTTTTCTACAGGGACAGAGGAATGGACTAGCTAAGTTTCAGCTTCCTAAGTTAAGCAGTGTTGGAAATACAACACTAGACAGCCGGACGAGCAAATAATTTAATATGTGCTGAAGCTATCGGGAAAAGAATCTACAGGTGCTTACATAAACCATCATAACTTACTGATACAACGACGTACGGAATTGAATCTTGGCTCATTTTGTTCGCCATGAATTTGTGCATCCACCAAGGTATAGTTTTTTCCCCAGGCTTTCTTCTTTGTTCGAGAAAGAAGGCAAATTCACTGAAAAATGATCGTCAGTAAATTCTTTCGTCACCGCAATGTAAACAAACATCTGTAACTTTGGAATCTTTTTGTGTATGGAGATAAAACAAAGATTTTTGTACTCCTTATGGACAGGCAAACACGATGATGCCCAGGATTTATCATTGGAGGCTTAATTCGCCCACCAGCAAGGCGATAAAACTTGCACAATTTTTTCTGGAGCTTGCACTTTTTATCCATAGTTTTTAAATGCGTTTTATTACAAAATTACTGTTGTGCGTAAATCGACAGTTTTCCAAAATTTGGTCACATATGGTAGCTGTATTCAGCCGCTGTGTATAAAATTAGACCCAGATGATCACTGAAACATTGTCTTGAAGATTATAGTGCTGGACGTCATAAGTTTCCAAAACTTGTATTCTGAGTTTGCGATGTCACAACTTTATCTAAAACAGCCAAGCTGAAAAAAAAAGAGTGTGGCCCTCAGAAAGACTATGGTGAAAAAAGATGTGAAATCCAAGGTGACAGCCAAGAACTGGCTGTGATGGTAGGGTAATGGTAAAAATTTTAATAACGACAATTCAGGTGAATTTTGTGCCGCTTGTTTGGGGATTAGATTTCACTTCTTTTTGCATTTGTATACCCCAAAGCCAGCCTATGGCCGGCTTTAGTTGCTACTGTATGATATATTACTTATTACCCAGTGATAACTAACTTATCACCCTGGTGCAGAGCCATTCAGTCTCGTTCGTGACATCATAATAACCGTGAATGATATTGTTTATCAATGAAACAAAGAGCCAAATAAGGAAATATTGATACAAAACACACCAATACAGCACTTAAACCAGCTAACTCTTACAAGAAAACTGTTAATCCTTTACACAGTAACACTACAAGTTACCAATACAATAGTCTAACAAATGTCAAGAACAGTCAGTGACGATTTTCGCTCCAGCAATCTCTCCCAATGGTCACTATGCTGAAGAACTAACTTCCTCTAGCTTCATCATTCTATCTTGGACTATGGTAGCCACTTGTTGGTCTTCTTTTCCTCTTGTACACCACCATACCAACTTCTGACGAAGGCGAATCGTACCTGGAACCGCTGCTTCGTAACACCACCCTTCACTACAGTTTGTAGGCAGTATGCAAGGTCTCTCTTGTAGCTACGAAGTAGAATCTCCACACAATTCGGACGAAATATTGAGCACAGTGACAGGAACTCAAACCGAAACTTAATTTACTATCAGTAAACTTCTGCGCACTCCAATATAAAATAGTTACATCCCGTATACTTGGATGATATCAATGTTATTACACTCGTAATGGGATATAACTATAACATATGTAATAGTTATACCATGGGCACGAGTGCGTATACACAGGTAAGCATGAGTGTGATACATCAAACAGTAGTTTGATTTTATTTTTGCTAATATAGCAATTTTAAGAGACTAGTGTTAATTATGTTACTTTAATTGCTACATTTACAAAAAAAAGTAAAACAAACTACTGTTGATGTATTAAAATTGAATCCCACAATCACATGTTGTTTGGCAGAATTCAATCCCACAATCACAGCTTGCTTGATTTCCTATTTAAGAGAAGAGGATAACAGTATAACATCAAAGAAATCCGATGATTTCTGGATATAGTGTGCACTTGTATTAGGTGTGCTATGTCTCAAGTTAACGAGATATACACACTGGTGGCAGTGCGTATATCTCGTAAACATTTTGAGTTAGTGGGATATGAGATATATATGCACTGGCTTTCCTTTGATCTGAGATGTGAAAGTCGTACATACATATATATATATAATACATACATTTATTACATATCAATTATTCCCTACGGATAACTTGTTTGCAACCAATCTCTCTACTGGGTGACATGTTTCTAGCTGAACTCTCTACAGGGTGATTTGTTTGTAGCTGAACTCTCTACAAGGTGACTTCTTCTAGCTGATCTTTCTACACGGCGATTTGTTTGTAGCTGAATTCTCTACAGAGTGATTTTTTTGCAGCTGAACTCTCTACCTGGTAGTTTCTTTGTAGCTGAACTTTCTACAATGTGACTTCTAGCTGAACTCTCTACAGGGTGACTTGTTTCTAGCTGATCGTTCTACAGGGTGATTTGTTTCTAGCTGAACTCTCTACAGGAGATTTGTTTGCAGCTGAACTCTCTACATGGTGGTTTCTTTGAAGCTGAACTCTCTACAAGGTGACCTCTTCTAGCTGATCTCTCTACAGGGTGAGTTGTTTGCAGCTGAACTCCCTACATGATGGTTTCTTTGTAGCTGAACTCTCTACAAGGTAACTTCTTCTAGCTGATCATTCTACAGGGCGATTTGTTTGTAGCTGAATTTTCTACTGGGTGATTTGTTTGCAGCTGAGCTCTCTACAAGGTAACTTCTTCTAGTTGATCATTCTACAGGGCGATTTGTTTGTAGCTGAATTTTCTACAGGGTGATTTGTTTGCAGCTGAACTCTCTACTTGGTGGTTTCTTTGTAGCTGAACTCTCTACAAGGTGACTTCTTCTAGCTGATCTCTCTACAGGGTGAATTGTTTGTAGCTGAACTCTCTACAGGGTGATCTTTTCATAGCTGAAACTCTCTACAGGGTGATTTGTTTACAGCTGAACTCTCTACATGATGGTTTCTTTGTAGCTGAACTCTCTACAAGGTAGCTGATCTCTCTACAGGGTGAATTGTTTGTAGCTGACCTCTCTACAGGATGATCTGTTTGTAACCGAACTCTCTACAGGGTGATTGGTTTGCAGCTGACTCTCTACATGATGGTTTTTTGTAGCTTAACTCTACAAGGTAAGTTCTTCTATTCTAGCTGCTCTCTCTACACGGTGACCTGTTTGTAGTTGAACTTTCTACATGATGGTTTCTTTGCAGCTGAACTCTCTACAAGGTAACTTCTTCTAGCTTCTCTCTCTACAGGGTGACTAGTTTGTAACTGAACTCTCTACAGGATGACTTGTTTCTAGCTGAACTCTCTATAGGGTAATCTGTTCATAGCTGAACTCTGTACAGGGTGATTTGTTTGCAGCTGAACCCTCTACATGTTAGTTTCTTTGTAGCTGAACTCTTTCTACAAGGTGACTTCTTCTAGCTGATCTCTCTACAGGGTGATCTGTTTGCAGCTGAACTCCCTACAGGGTGATTTATTTGCACTACATGATGGTTTCTTTGTAGCTGAACTCTCTACAAGGTGACTTCTTCTAGCTGATTTCTCTACAGGGTGACTTGCTTGTAGGTGAACTCTCTACAGGGTAACTTGCCTGTAGCTGAATTGTCTATCAGATTAGCTGTTTGTAGCTGAATTCCCTACAGAATAGCTTGCAATGTAATATAATTCTATAATGGAGTAAGTAATAAATGTAACTGAATGCTCTATTAGGGTGACTGTTCTATTAGAGTATCTTGATCTCACATTTTCTAAACGTAGTTGCCTTTTGAATCATAACTCAGTGGTTTGTAATCCGATTCTTCTGTACTACTGCAAGGACTTTCTATGATTATTATTCCAGCTATAGCTCCAACCTATTGTAAGACAGATTTTTGATATCTTCATCAAACAGTACAGTCGTATGTTTAAGTAGGAATCCCCTGAAAGTAATGCGCGCTGCCCAAAATTACGCCTTTAAAAATCATCCTAGAGATATCTTACGTCACAAAAATCACCTTTACGGAATAAGGCAGCATTAAAAACAAGAAAACACTTACCGGTGACCGGATATACAATTCTCCAAAACTTGAAATTTCATCTCACTCACTGCCTAACTCACTCACTCACTCACTCACTGACCACTGTTGCAAGCCTAGAGCCAAAACGAAGCTTATCAGTATTCTCAAAACCACATCCTAGTATATATATATAGTCCACTGAAATAGTAAAATGCTCTGTAGATATAACAATCTACTCCAAAGCTGTAAAAAAGAGTGCAGCCCCCATGGCCAGAAAGGCTATGGTGAAAAAACATTGAAATCAAAGGTGGCAGCCAAGAAATGGCTATGATGGTAGGTTAATGGCAAAAATTTTAATAATAACAATTCAGGCTGAATTTGGTGCCGAATCCTTGTGAAATTTAGAGGAGGCAACACAAATTCACCTGAATTGTCGTTATTAAAATTTTTGCCATTAACCTACCATCACAGTCATTTCTTGGCCACCACCTTGGATTTCACATCTTTTTTCACCATAGCCTTTCTGGGGCTGCACTCTTTTTTTTACAGTTGGCTGTTTTGGATTAGATACCATTTCTTTTTGTATTTGTATACCCCAAAGCTTTGGGGTATACAAATCCAAAAAGAAATTTAATGTGTGTGCCGCATCATCAAACAGTATGGTAGTACTGTTTAAGTAGGGTTTGCATCAAAAGTGAAGGCGCCACCAAAAATAATACCTTTAAAAACCAACTTAGAAACTTCTTACACGACGAAAATCACCTTAACGGAATAATATTAGTCCATCTAACATCAAATGTAGCGTTAAAAACAAGAAAACGCTTACTGGCGGCCAGATATATATAGGATTTTTTTAAAATCGTCAAAACTTGAAATTTTGTCTCACTCATTGCCTGACCACAGTTGCAAGCCTAGAGCCCAAACGAAGCAGCGCATGGTCACCATTTTACGCCACAACAACAAACTCACTGGTGGGATATGCCTTTTGGGGTTCCGACAAGTGTGCACACTGTGTGCCTTGTCTTTTCTTTTATCTTCAATCGGGCTACTTGTCTTCTTCTTCATCCAATGAAACCATATCGAGGCGTTAATTTTCCATATCAACACTTTCTTTAAATAGCATAATAGACGCCACAAATTATTTAAGGCGCTTAGACTATGCTACTGTACGGAGATACCGGTACTCCACGATAAATCACAAGGTCATGCCGAGAGAGAAACCATCATTATTGATGAAAACGGCAAGAACAATACAAAAATAAAGTGTGGTGTGTCCTTGGACTCATGTGACCACATATGGCAAATGTCTAAAAATGGGCGTGGCAAGGAAATTACAATAAAAACAGTCTCTCGCCAGAAATATCTTCTTTATTCCACTATATATTATTGATCTATTGATCGAGACCACAATGACCACGCCCCTTTTACGCTAGCTGTATTTGTGACCACACCTTCAAGTTGGTAGGCTGATTCGAGATACTCTAGTCTAATCAATCGAAACCACACTCATTTTTGGGCAAGTACACATCTTTGCAGGCCGATTCGAGATACTCTAATACAGCAGTCACCCTAATAAAACAATCACATGTTTATAACTAGCTGTATGCTTTAACAAAAAATACTAAACCTAGTATATTAAAAATTATAAATTTAAAAATGAAGTAGGGATCCTAGCGATAAGAAGTAGTGAAACAAGAGATGAACAATGGTAGCTATTACAGCATAGCTCAGTGTTAAATCCCTACTTTGGAATGGTATAACAATTACTTTGTGTTCAATGCTAAAGTAGGAATTTCCCACTGAGCAATGCTAACGCTGCGTAATCTTCATGTGTTTGGCACTGATGGGGAACAAGCATTTTATGTGTTTGGCACTGATGGGGAACAAGCATTAGTTCAAGCTTGTCAATTACAGTTTCCTGGGGCTGTCTATTTGGAGTGTTGGCTACATTTTAAAGACAACATGCTAAACAAGCTGGAAAGAGATCTTCATCTTCCAAGGAATGTTTCACAAGAGTTCGTTTCAGACATAATGGGTAATGCTTCAAGGCTTGAGCATGGATTGGTGGATGCTGAAGAATAGCAGATTTTCACAGCACAATTGCACAGCTTAGAAGATGTATGGAACGAAAGGGAATTGAATGTTACCAACCAGGATGCTGTGTTCTATGACTGGTTTTTAGAACACCACTCGAGTACTGTGAAGGACACTATGCTGAGTAGTATCTGTAGGTCTGCTGGCTTAGGAAATCCACCATCTCTGTATTATACCAATGCCGTTGAATCAATGAACAGTTTATTGAAATTGCAAACAGATTGCAAGAAGCAGGAAGTTACAGCCTTAATTTGTTAACTGAGAGAATTGGTGGAGAGTCAATTTGCAGAAATTGACAGAGCAGTTGCTGGAATCGGAGACTATAAGGTACACGAAGACTACTAGAAGTTTGGTTTCACTTCGGCGAAATGGTTTCTATGTCTGAAGATTATAGGAAGAGGGCACTAAAATAATTTCAGTCTGCAACCTTATCAGATGCTGACGTGAACAGAATACAGGCTGGTGATCATTGTAGCGATATACTATATCTACCCCTTTACAAGATAACCCTTTGGCTGTTCTAGGAATTCCGAGATATATAACTGACACAATAATAATGTGCAGCAGCCCTCCTGCAGCAGGACAGCAATTTCGCGTTAGCACTGGCTAGTGCTTGGCTAGTAACTAGATCCACCAGCAGTAATAGCAGCAAACCATACTTTGTGCAAAGTCACAAGGGGCATTATGAATGTGAAGCAGACTGCATTTACTATCATTCCAGCAAGATATGTGCCCATGTAGTAGCTGTGGCTCAGAAGAATAATGATCTAGATAAAGTTATTGCTTGGCACAATAAGTAATACCATCAAGTCAATATAACTCAACTCACACAAAGTGGACTGCCCATGAGTTCTGTGGGCAAGAAAAGAGTTCAAAGGAAAGGCATTTCAAAGCAAAAGAGTGCAAAGATTAAAAATGTTTGTACAGAGTCAGATGAGTCTTCTTGGAAGCTTAGACCAACTATTAAAATTTTCAAGTTCTTCTACTGCAACTTCAGTGCAAAATCAACTATCAATGTTAGATAATATCCATCTAGCTTCTTAATCCACAATCATTCCCAGTCAGATGTCAACTCTTCCTTTGCAGTCTGCTAGTCATATTTTGTCACAATTACCTGGGTTTGTGCCAAGCCAAAATTCTACACAAAGGTATGGGTTTATCCCAAATCAGGTTACACAATCACTTGGGTTTGTCCCAAATCAGACTATACAACCACATCGATTTATGTCACCTATTTTTCCAGCACCCTTAGGCCATTTTAGACTAATTATGTTACATCATACAGTACGATGTGTGTAACCTGATTAGGGATAAACTCATAACTTTGTGTAGAATTTTGGCTTGGCACAAACCCAGGTAATTGTGATGAAATATGATTAGCAGACTGTGAAGGAAGAGTTGACGCTAGACGGATATTAACTGACATTGATAGTTGATTTTGCACTGAAGTTGCAGTAGAAGAACTTAAAAATTTTAATAGCTAGTCTAAGCTTCCAAGAAGACTCATCTGACTCTGTAGGGACCACAATGGAAGAGGTGTGGCCCACGAAATAACATCACCCAAAAACCAGCCTCAATTTTCTTTGACGACGATGAGGCAGTATTGGTTAGGTAAAACTAAGCCCAAACAAACTTTCAAATCGACCCGAAATGCTTTAGTTGCTACTGAATTTTAAAATAATTTATTTAACGAAATTTTCTACTGACTGACTGATGCCTTCAGACAAGCGTAACTCAATAACGGCTAAGGCTACGGGCTTGATTTTTTCACTGTTAGACATCACTTCGGCGCAACATGTGCGTTTTGGCATACTGCAGTACGTACAATGCATTCTTCATGGACTTACCAGTGTCCTCCTTTGTGTCCCATTCATCTTTGCTGACAGCAAAAAGTGTTGATTTGGTGGTAACAAGTGATGACTTCCCTTCATAACGGAAATTGTCCGTATTTTTCATAGTGGCTAGTTTGATTGCAGAGGTGCTTTTCAAACAGTTCTTGATTCGTACTGCTGTGTAACGGGTTGAACATAGCTGACAACGAAACATAATGAACACTTCACTTTTCAGATGATAATTGATATAATGGGATGCGCAGCACTATTTCTGTTTTTGGTATACATTGATTGCAGAGGTGCTTTTCAAACAGTTTTTGATCCGAAATGCTGTGTAATGGGTTGAGCATAGCTGACAACGAAGTGTAATGGATACTTCACTTTTCAGATGATAATTGATATAGTTGGGGTGTGCGGCACCATATCAGAGGCGGTATGCGTGGGTTCACCACTCATAATAATTATTTATAAAAAAGTAGTATATCAATGGCCCCCCCCACCCATGCCCAGAACTTGTACACAAAAGGCCAAAGGTGTCAGTCAAAGCTTGGCAATTTTTATATCAATAGTTACAAGGCGGGAAATGAACAGTGTTTTGGTGCTTTGAATTGATATCAATTTTATGGCAGTTGTAGTCGGTTTACTGGCTGTAGTAATCATGGCTCAAATTCTCGCTCAAACTTATAACATCAACAAGTAAGTGCTCTTTTAACACAAACTTCCAATGTAATAATAGCAGTGTATTGCGACCCCCTTATGCGGTTATAATTTGACTGGCATCTGCGGTTGTAATTTGACTGGTTTCTAGGGTTGGGTTAATTGCCTTGGCTTATCATAATTACCATGTATGTTCTTATCCTAATTAATAGCTTCTACTTATGGAGCATATCAACGCCAGGGAGAAATGGCACCCCACGTACAGATTTGACTGAAGATGTTGCAGCAAATATTATCTCAATTAGTTTAACTCCAGACCAACTTCTGTTGGAAAGAGTCATTGCAAAAATATTCACAGATAACAACATACAACTTGACATCACGAATACTATTCGAGCTGCATATAAAACAAAACTGTGGTGAATAGGTCAGCTATTTATAAGTTTAGGAACAAACAATTGCAAGACACAGCTACAAAAGTGGATGCAATCAGAATGGAGATTCACAGTAAATGAAAGTGAAGTTGCCCGTCAAGTAATGAGTAGAAAACGTGAATCCGCACAGTTGGAATCAGAAACACAAAAGCGGCAATACTTTGAACAAAAAGTTTCCCAGCTGAAGAGCAAAGTCCAGGAGCAAGAGAAGATCTGGAGGTCATGTTTGAGAAAACCACTTGAGGACTGCACTAGACAACGACAACATACAAGAGTAAAGGAGATGGTAGGACAAGTTAAAGATGTGTACGTGCTGAAGGATATAATCCCTGTTCCCTAGAAGTACAAACTCAAGCTGGACTCACTGAAGTATTTGACCTCAGTAGTCAAAAGCTATCAAGAGCAAATACAACCTTCACATCACAATATGACAAAGTACAATCTTCTTTATACACCAGACAAATTTACAGTACCTTTTGAAGCTTACCATGAACTTAGCATGCTATCTGATTTTCCCAGCTCCAGCAAGGTAAAAAAAATTGCCACAATGAATTTTCAGTTTAACATTACAAACTTCCCAAATAACATCATTGGGGTCCAGCAAAGTATAAAAGAATGAATCAAAAAATGAGTAAAATGCCTAGTGAAACAGAACATAAGAGAAGGAAAGTCAACCCCATCAACCATCAGAATCAAGTTAACAGGAGATGGCACACAAATTGGGCGAGGACTAAATGTCGTCAATATTGCATTTACTATACTTGATGAAGGGGAAAAGGCCTATTCAGTGCTGTGAAATTACAGCATAGCAATACTGAAAATCGGGGAGAAATATGAAGAGCTGGCTGCAGGGCTACAAGACATCATTGCCGAAGCTAAGAACTGTGAGGCAGTCAATGTTGATGATAAGGTTTATAACATAGAATTTTATCTTGGAGGAGAATTGAATTTTTTTGTGAATGTCTGCGGAATTGATACTGCAAAAGCAGACCATGCATGCATCTGGTGCAAATTCCCAAAAGAAAAACGGGATGACATGATTATTGAATGGTCCACAACAGATGTAAGCAAAGGAGCTTGAACTATTGATGAAATATTGGAAAAATGTACCTTAGGAAAATGAACAAAAACAGGTTAAATTGCAGTTACGCACCACCTTTTCCATTTATTCCAAAAAAGTGGGTAATTATAGACACTCTCCATCTTTTTCTTCACATTTATATCAGTACTGTGAATTACAAAGTAATATTGGTCACTACCCCTCACACAGCTAGCATCAGCGGTCTTTATATATATGTGACCGGGCCTGCGAAAACAGGGCATGTGGGCACAAACTACACTATGTCACTCTACAGGTCATATCTCAGTTCTGGAACAGAATATTTATATTTTGTTACTTGCATCATAAAGCCAATTAAATTCTTACTAGATGCTCAAAATTGCATTGCCATACCATACTGGTACAAAATGTTATGAGTGATGAAAGTTTGAAAAAGTAGGCAAAAATCATGTGCCCACATGCCCTATTTTCGCAGGCCCGGTCACATATATATATATCTAATCAAAAACAGCCAAGCTGTAAAAAAAGGTGCGGCCCCTAAAAGGCCAAAGTGAAAAAAGTCAAGGTGGCGGCCAAGAAATGGCTGTGATGGTAGGTTAATGGTAAAAATTTAAATAACAACAATTCAGGTGAATTTTGTGCCAAGACCATTCGGCACCAAATTCACCTGAATTGTTGTTATTAAAAGTTTTACCATTAACCTACCATCACAGCCATTTCTTGGCCGCCACCTTGGATTTCACATCTTTTTTCACCTTGGCCTTTTAGGGGCCGCACCTTTTTTTACAGCTTGGCTGTTTTTGATTAGATATCACTTCTTTTTGTATTTGTATACCCTAAAGCTGGCCATAGGCTGGCTTTGGGGCTTTTTAAACCTATCCTCTTTCTTTACCACAGGAAGAATAAAAAGACAGAGCAGATTTTTAATACTTCAACTGTTTTTGATTTTATCAGTAATTATATAAATATATTTATTACATGTCTATTATTCCCTACTGGATAACTTGTTCGCAGCTGATCTTTCTACTAAGGGACTTGAAATGTAGCTAAACTCTCTACAGGTTGATTTGTTTGTAGCTGCACTCTCTACAGGGTGATTTGTTTGTAGAAGAACTCTCTACAGGATAGTTTCTTTGTCACTGAACTCTCTACAAGGTGACTTGTTTCTAGCTGGCTCTCTACAAGATGACTTCCTCTAGTTGATTTCTCTACAAGGTGACTTGTATCTAGCTGAACTATCTACAGGATGATCTGTTTGTAACTGCAATCTCTACAGGGTGACTTGTTTCTAGCTGATCTCTCTATAGGGTAACTTATTTCTAGCTGAACTCTCTACAGAGTGGGTTCTTTGTAGCTGAACTCTCTACAAGATCACTTCTTCTAGCTGATCTCTCTATAGGGTGACCTGATCTCTCTGTAGGGTGACTTTTATCTAGCTGAACACTCTACAGGGTGATTTGTTTGTAGCTGAACTCTCTACAGAGTAATTTATTTGCAGCTGAACTCTATGCAGGATAATTTTTTTGTAGCTGAACTCTCTACAGGATGGTTTCTTTGTAGCTGAACTCTCTACAAGGTGACTTGCTTCTAGCTGATCTCTCTACAGGGTGACTTGTATAGCTGTACTCTCTACAGGGTGATCTGTTCATAGCTGAACTCTCTGGGTGATTTGTTTGTAGCTGAACTCTCTACAGGATGGTTTCTTTGTAGCTGGTCTCTACAAGGCGACTTGTTTCTAGCTGATCTCTCTACAAAGTGACTTCTCCTACTACAGGGTGACTTGTATCTATAGTTGAACTATCTACAGGACGATGATCTGTTTGTAGCTGAAATCTCTACAGGGTGATGTGTTTGTAGCTGAATTCTCTACAGGATAACTTGTTTCTACATATAGCTGATCTCTGTATAGGGTAACTAGTTTCTAGTTGAACTCTATACAGAGTGGGTTCTTTGTTGCTGAACTCTCTACAAGGTGACTTCTTCTAGCTGACCTCTCTATAGGGTAACCTGATGTCTCTGCAGGCTGACTGTTATCTTGCTGAACACTCTACAGGGTGATTTGTTTGTATCAAAACTATCTATAGGGTGATTTTTTTTTATACCTGAACTTTCTACAGGGTGATTTTTTTGTGGCTGAACTCTCTACAGGGTGATCTGATCTCTCTACAGGGGGTGATTTGTTTGTAACTGATATCTCTACAGGTAGATTTGTTTGTAAGTGAACTCTCTACAAGGTGATTTGTTTGTAGCTGACTTCTCTACAGAATAATTTGTTTGTAGCTTAACTCTCTACAAAGGTGATTTGTTTGTAGCTGAACTCTGTACAGGGTGATGTGTTTCCGGCTGATCTCTCTACAGGGTGATTTTTTTTTGTAGCTGATCTCTCTACAGGGTGATTGTTTGTAGTTGATCTCTCTACAGGGTGATTTGGTTGTAGCTGATCTCTCTACAGTGGGTGATTTGTTTGTAGCTGAACTCACTGCAAGTTATTTTGTTTGTAGCTGATCTCTCTACAGGGTAATTTGTTTGTAGCTGAACTCACTGCAAGGTGATTTGTTTGTAGCTGATCTCTCTACAGGGTGATGTGTTTGTAACTGAAGTCTCTACAGGGTGATTTGCTTGTAACTGAATTCCCTATATTGTGTCTAGTGTCTATATAGCTGATCTCTCTACAGGTTGATTTTTTTGTAGCTGAACTCTCTACAGGGTGATTTGTTTGTAGCTGAACTCTCTACAGGGTGATTTGTTTGCAGCTGAACTCTCTACAGGGTGATTTGTTTGTAGCTGAACTCTCTACAGGGTGATTTGTTTGCAGCTGAACTCTCTACAGGGTGATTTGTTTGTAGCTGAAATCTCTACAGGGTGATTTGTTTGTAACTGATCTCTCTACAGGGTGATTTGCTTGTAACTGAATTCCCTATATTGTGTCTAGTGTCTATATAGCTGATCTCTCTACGGTTGATTTTTTTGTAGCTGAACTCTCTACAGGGTGATTTGTTTGTAGCTGATCTCTCTACAGGGTGATTTGTTTGTAGCTGAACTCTCTACAGGGTGATTTGTTTGCAGCTGAACTCTCTACAGGGTGATTTGTTTGTAGCTGAAATCTCTACAGGGTGATTTGTTTGTAACTGATCTCTCTACAGGGTGATTGTTTGTAGCTGATCTCTCTACAGGGTGATTTAATTGTAGCTGATCTCTCTACAGTGGGTGATTTGTTTGTAACTGAAATCACTACAGGTTGATTTGTTTGTAACTGAAGTATCTACACGGTGTTTTGTTTGTAGCTGATCTCTCTACAGGGTAATTTGTTTGTAGCTGAACTCACTGCAAGGTGATTTGTTTGTAGCTGATCTCTCTACAGGGTGATGTGTTTGTAACTGAACTCTCTACAGGGTGATTTGTTTGTAGCTGATCTCTCCTCTCTACAGGGTGATTGTTTGTAGCTGAACTCTCTACAGGGTGATTTGGTTGTAGCTGATCTCTCTACAGTGGGTAATTTGTTTGTAACTGAAATCTCTACAGGTTGATTTGTTTGCAGTCGAAGCGCAACCGTAACAAAACCGCATCGATTTAGTTTCTTGGTTGCAGCGTGCGTACGTACGAAAATGGCGTTTGTCGACCTGGATTTAAGATAAGAGTACTCGTTGTGTATTGTGCTCTGTCAGTTAGAAAGTTGACTGTAGCGTACCTTAAAGTGTATTAAACCGTTTCTGTGTCTTTTCCTCCTAGTTGTTGACATCGCTTTCATCCGGTCAAGCGCTTCCCTATATTAAAGAAACGCATCGTCTTGGAATATTGACTCATCTTAGACCAGAGGTAACTAGAACAACTGTTTGATTGTATCTATTGTTTCTCTGTTGTGTAAACTATCTATAATGTGAATGTGAAAGTTATAGCTTGTCTCAAACAATTTTGTACTTCACTGAAAGCTGTATTTCCACCCACACCTTATGGCCACACAGATATTGCATGAATATATGCATTCCTCTATTAATTTAAATGAATTATTTACATCTGCTACTACTGCTCCAGTTGTTCACCAGTGTATCACTTAAATCTTTGTCCATCATGCCGTCATGTTGTGCTGCTGTGTCACTCATATGAAAACTGCTCTCAGGTTTACCAGATTTGTGTAGGTTTTGTCTGTTCCGGTAAAAATTACACCACCTTGTGAACAAACCACAATAACTTTTGCATACTTTAGTTTACGGAAACACGGTTAGGTTTACTGGATTCCTTGATACGAGGTGAATCCAGTGGTGTATTGGATTTTGTCCTAGCCTGTGTTAAATTTCCTTACCTGGTAATCATTGTAAAAAGATTTTGGCTAGTTTTGAGGCTAGCAGCACTTAGCAATGGGACCTTCCAGATATTGTCTTTCACTGTCTCTAGTGGTTTTGAGAATGTGAAACGCAGTAATATTATTTTGTGTTGTCCTAAGCTATTATTAAGAGTTCATTATTGTTGCTACTGTATAATATATTTCAGGACAGTATTAATATTACATTTTAACATCATAAAAGTAGTTAAAAGTGATTAAAAGGTAGCACTAAATGAGTTATGTAATATAAAACAAAACTAGATTGGAGTATCATATAAAAACTCGTCTGTTACTATTTCCGTTTCTATTTCCTCATCAGAGTTGTGATCATCCTCTGTCACATCATCGTCATCTTCACTACTACTACTACTACTGCTGATATAATCTCTCGGAGCTATTAGCTCCTGTGGTTGCTGGACAGGTAAGTTAGTACATGCCTGGCATTCACAACCTGGTCCACAATAGTTGGATCTTTTTCTACAGCCACAATTGTTGGTAGCACACCCCTTCTTACAGCTGCAGCCTTTTGTCAAGAATTTGATAGTTCCTTTAATTTTTTCCATCACATCAGCAGCTTCCCAATCAATGCTGTAGTCATGGCCATCTTTGATCCACCCACTTTGCTCAGGGGCTGGTAAAGAAGAATACATGTCAGGGTATGTTGATCTTTGCCACATCTGGTGGATCCAACATGACCGCAGCCAGTGTCGCCATAGGGAAGTATAGGTTGGAACCCTCTCCTCTTCACTTAATATTCTGTTACAAACAGCTTGCCGAATTCTTTGTAGCCAAACTTTGTGCCTTTCTAGTGCAGGTAGACTGTTGTCAGTAGAGTTATACAGATGGAGAGGTGTAGAATGACCACAGTTAGCAATAAATGCTGCAATATGCTTTTAAAATAGCATGTGCTTATCAAGCGCACAAATGATACAAATCCACTGCCTCGATTGATAAAATCAGTTTGGTGCAAATTTCCAGCATCTGTTCCAGAAATAAAACTAGCATACTGAGTGAAAATATTTATTATTTTAGCTTTGCCAAACGTTTTAAAATAAGAAATATAGTCGCATCCTGTACTGATGTACAGTGATTGCATAATTGACCCTAGGTGGTCCCTTGGTAGAGCATGTAGGTCTGGGTCTCCTTGAAATGCCAATATTAAATGTTTTAGTATAAGGTATTTCTTATCTGCGGAATGATGGACATTTAGCTGTACAATGTAATCCTTGTTATCGGGCATACTTAAACCGATGTTATACACATCAGTGTCTGGAGAACACAAGTATCTTATTGGCAGTAGTCTGAATAGCATGCCTCCATATCCTGTTGTCTGCCTCGTGAGCATTAGATGTGTATAGACAAACTGTTTCTGGCAAAGCTCCTGCATGTATCGTCCATGTACATTCAGTAGTAAAACATCCAGCTAATACTAAATGTTGTTGGCCTTGTAGTAGCAAATGACCATTCTGTAAAAAGTATAGGCCAATTGCTTCAACTATTTTCCTTTTACAGATTGGGCATTCCAAAAATTCCTGCCATCCAGGGGGTATTGGTGAGTTGAAATCAAAGAGGTAATGTTCATGTTTTGATGTTTGTTTATGGTTGTAGCGCCTGGCTTGCTCAAATATCTTAGGATTAAATATTTGTGTTGTTGGGTTGTCAAAAATCAAATGTACTTCACATGTTCCCATTTTAAAGTGTTCCAATATGTATTGATTATGTGTAGCCCAAGGTTTATCATCAGTAATGGTGTTTGGATTCGTAGACTCTTTGAACCTTTCTGGAAATAGGACTTGCATTAAATTCTTAAAAGCTTTGATCCGGCAGTTGAAGAACAATGATTTCTTTTGCAAATATTCATCAGAAGGGTGGGTTACTGCAGATTTCATATCTTTATTAATACACATCTCGTGTGCTTCATCGAAGGCAACAGAGTGGAACTTTCTTCCTGTTATGCTCACAGTAAACCCTCCTGCTTCTAGACATCGTAGTACATTCACTGGGTATTGCTTGAGATCTGCCAGGTGTGTGGGGATGATCCGTTCATATGTGTCACGGTCAAATGCAGCGAAGAGAGGAGCCATTCGCTTAAGACTAGACACCTGCAAATTCCAGTTGCTGCTTCGTATTGCTAAATACAATGTTATGTAGCAATAACAGTTGGTAAGCACAAATTCTACCCAGAGATGCCAGACAGCATCTCTTTGTGCCATTCGATTAACAAATTCCTTAAAATCAGTAAGGGAAGCATTATCCTGTAAAAGAGCTTCAATACGTACCATCAACTGGTGTGGTGACCTACAGTTATTAATTGCTGCTGTCAAAATACATTTCGTATTCTCAACAAGGTAAGATGGGTTGGTGTTTGTTGTATATGTGTGGAGCATTCCTTGGTATATAGCTTCCCATACCTGCAAAAGAAAGCAATGCGTTCTTTTAAAATTACTGCAAGTCTCCAGGGATTTCAAGGTTGTGCTTCGAAATCCACAGCTTTTAGCTAGTTCCTTTAAGCCGGCATGGTAATATACCTTCATTAAGACTGGCTGGTAATTCTTTAGCGTATGCCAATCTCCCGGGAAAATAATCAATTTCTGTAAAGCCACTCCATACTGGCGTTTGATATTCATTAAGTGCTGGTAAGTTTTCCCATCCCCAACTAGTACAACCCATCCATCCTGTTCTGTGATGTCAAACTTCTGCAGTAGATCTTCAGCCACTAAGCACATGGTCTCATCACTGTCAGGATTCTCATTAATCAGTTCCATGTAATATACCTGTGATGGTGTTGTTTTCATGTTTTCATCACCATGTATAAAGCTTCTCATGTCACTAATAGTACAGCTAAAATCCTGACAGTAGTGAGCCACATACTTTAACACGATGTAGGAAAAAAGTTTAAAGTTAATTGACAAGTTTTCACTTTCTTCTTCTTTACTCTCCTCAAAGTCTTCTATGGTTAGTGGATGGGTGTGTAGCTGTGTGGTGTAGGTGGTAGTGTCCTTGGAAAGTGAACAAGACAAGTTTTTTACTTGGATAGTCCGTGGTCTCTTTGCAACCTTCTGTGGTGAACTGCCTGGCATCTGCTGAAGTGTACGTTTAGATGTAGCAGCAAAATTGTCTGATGTATGAGAGGACTGTGGTTGATCGGGTACTTCCTGCTGTTCACTACATGTTAATGGAAGAACAGTGGTGGACACACACATTTCATTATCATAATGTACTTCAAGTTCAGGATTAGGTTGTACGACCTGTACAGTTGTGCCATGATAACTCCAATGCTGATTGCCACAATAGACAGCAGCGTGACTTTGCAGCATGTCAAAGTTGTCTACGGAAGCAACTGTGAAGACTACTGGGGACAATTCATTCCAAAGACCTTTGGTTCTTTGGTCACTAGCATGCTGAGTGACAAACCGATCATGAGTATCGGGTGAACTAGTACACCCCAGTCTGTTAAATATTCTTAACAGTTGTCTTGACCCACCACAAATCTCGACCGCATCTGCTATAAGATCATGAATCGGTAGTGGTCGGTTGGGATTTGTGCAGAACTGTAAAAGGCCCAAAATGTTGTATATTCTTACTTTCTTCAGGTGTTTACTAGAATCATTTGGTTTTCCCAATGCAGGATGCTTTCGCTCACGGATGGTCGCTGTTATTGAATTGATGAACTTCAACAATAAAGGATTTATTTGTTCGAACTCACTGTCAATGTCAAATGAGATAGGACTGCTTTTAACAGTAGATTGTCTGTCAATCTCTTCGTGGATTAAATCATTCACCAAGTAAGCAGCATCATGCAATACTGTCACTTTATCTGATTGTTGTTTGGTAGGTGTAATGTGTGCGAGGACCGCAGTTTCTTCAGGAGTACTTTGGGCAGATAAGGCCCATGAAAGGCTCACTAAAACATCAATACCCTTACGGTAAAGAATAGTACCAAATTTCATATGCATGCATTTGTACAGCATATAGGAATTAAGATACAGTATCAATTGATGTAATAGCCATTTTCCAGAAAACGATAAACAGCTTTCCCCTGTTACTATGGAAACCCTTGGTGTTGATGTTATACAACTGGTATATTCAGCATCATATGCATGCAGAAATACTTTGCTAGCCCATGGTAACAACACAGATTTCCCCAAAAGCAAATTGTTGGCAACATATATGACAGTGTCGAGGATGGCTTTAGTTGGTCTGTCTGTATTTTCATCAGTTTTCTTGCTAACCCATTCATGAATAGAGTGTTGTAGCATTGTGTCACTGCCATGTTGGGACTTGAACGACTCAATGATAGAGCAATGAGTTTTGTAGCAATTGAAGCATATGTTGTCACTTGGGGTAATAGTAACAGTTTCACCAGAAGTGTTTGAAAAGTGCTGTGAAATCTTGACAGCATCTGGGCTGTGTCGACTAAAAGTGGTACCAGTTTTTGGATAAGGTCCACAAGAGCTGCATGAAGGGGGACAAATTGTGGCATGTGCCTTGTTATAACATTGTCTACAGAGGACAAATGGTTCCTCTGTATGTTCAGTTTGGAATATTTCAGCCAGTTTGTCATTTGTTGTAAACATGGGCCTGATTAATCTTTGAGGTGCTGTGTTCTCACACTTAGGATTACTACATCGCTCAGTTAGGGGGAGACCACTCTGATCAGCGAACTTAGCTTTACTCTTCCAAGAAGGAATGTGTTCACTGTTTTGGCAGTGTCTCTTGGCCTCAAGGAAGTGCTTCTTGCATACAAGTGCACTGTTATCGAGGGATGCTCCCAGGTGTTTTTCTAAGTAAGTACGCTCCGTTTCCCTCCAAGTGGCATACCTTAACTTTTGTCTTCCCTTGTCTCCACACAGGGCACAGTCCAGGTTTGAGTCACCAGACAAGTGAAGATGATCACCATTTTGCTGTGTAATACATATAAATATTTTTTACAAGACTTGTATGCAAAATAATTATATTTTTGGTGTGTAATATTTGGTTTTTTTACTAGATGCATTTGTAGCTGAACTACAGCAACTTGTATGTGTTGGAACAAAATTTTTGCTACGTAATTATTTAGTTCTACCCTTACTCAAGTACTTCATGCTATTTATTTAGCCAAGCATAGGCCTAAACAAAATTGTACTGCAAGTAAAGTTAACCTATCCACGACTCACCGAGTTCATTCACACTACTTCGACGCCTTCTTGCTCTTTTGTGCACGCAGCTGTTAGGAATCGTGAGATAGCTATTTGTTGGGGCTAAGTACTTAACAAATGGCAAAGCCGTATAACGCATGGTGTATTTACTATGGCGGTGCAAACAAGGGGTAAATATTAGCGCAGAAAATAATTTTTATGCTGCATCTTGAGGCGCTTGCAACTAAAACGGCGTTTTAAAACGTAATTTGTTACGGTTGCGTTTCGACTGGTAACTGAAGTCTCTACACGGTGTTTTGTTTGTAACTGATCTCTCTATAGGGTGATGTGTTTGTAGCTGAACTCTTTACAGGGTGATTTGGTTGTAGCTGAACTCTCCAGAGGGTGAATTGTTTGTAGCTGAACTCTCTACAGGGTGATTTGTTTGTAGCTGAACTCTCTACAGGGTGATTTGTTTGTAGCTGATCTCTCTATGGGATGATTGGTCCGTGTACTTTCGGGCCATTCCAATGTATAATAATCAAAACGGAAAAGAATAAGCGCTTAGCGCGCTGCACGCGCCAAGCGCTTATTCTTTTCCGTTTTGGTTTTTGTACATTGGAATTGGTGAATTCCAATTGTTGAAATTCCGGCCGTTGAATCGACCCTAACTGGATAGAGTGAACAAAGGGTGCACAATGAAACGTTTAACCGCTGACCTGGTTTGTTGCCATGTCGAGCGAGTTCTAACCGTCAGCAGTAAATATTAAAAATTTTTGCGGATTACTATCGCACGTGACAATGTGTAGGCCCTGGCCACCTGGCTCGATTGGCTAGGAGCTGAAGTGATCAGCACACACAGGTAAATGGATTAAAAGTAAGTAACAAAAGTAAACAAGTTGAGATTATTGTTAAAAAAAATAAATACTAGACTACTTTCTCTAAATAAAACGCACCGCTTGTGTAGTGTATGGTGTAGATCTCATGTGGCTGGATCACTGTACTACCTGTAATGAGATATCCGGTGATATTAGCTTAACAGCTTTTTCTTACAACGTGGGCTAGATTTGTAGTAAGAGGAGCATTTAAATTGATGTAAACTCTCCCACCATCATTGTTAGTATTCAATCATTTATACCAGAGATTGGCAATGTGGTGTGACATATTTTCATACATGTCAGTAATGTCCAGTTGTTGGTGTTGATGTGTTTGTCTGAGCAACAAAGTTTACTCACACTGCTCCAGTACAGTCTACCTGAGGATCATGTGCTGTGGATGTACTGTACGGCTACTCAGGGGCACCAAACACCCCCTCAAACATATGTTGTTTGTTCAGCAGACATGGGGCCAAGTACATGAGTACTTATACTCAAGTACACTTAATTACAGATTTGAAAGTGCTTGTACTGTACTTTACTTAAATGCTTTCTTAGTTTCCCCAATGTACTTGTACTTATACTCAAGTACTTTACTAAGTACTTGAGTACTTAAAGTACTGTTAAGTACTTGTACAGGGGTGTAAGTACTGCAAACATTGTACATAGTTTGTACACTATCTTGTAGCCAGGATTAATGATGTCATAGCATTCTGGCAAACAAAAGCAATGCTGTTGATTAAGTCAGTGCATTTTACAAGTTTAAGAGAGAGAATGGTTGACAAAAACCTGAAAGTACCAACCCCCCTAGGCATGCTTACATACTATTATACACCGAATACAGTATACATTTTGCTACAGCAAAATTTTAATGTATTTGTACTTTGCTTAAGTACTTCCAGCATGTACTTGTACTTAAGTACTCTCTTGATTGCCGCTGGAGTACTTGTACTTGGAAAATTCAAAAGTACTTGTACTTTACTTAAGTACTCTTAAATGTACTTGGCCCCATGTCTGGTTTGTTGTCACTTCATGGCGTCTGTAACCTTACTACTGGTTTTATAGAGTGCTCTCACTGGCTGTTTGTACAATAAAATAGTTTGCTTACATGGGTGGAAGTATACCATGACATGTTCTCATGTGTCAGTGATGTCCAGTTGATGTTGTTGTGGTTGCTCTAGCTATGTTTAATTTGGGACATTGGAAAAGCAGCCCACCCATGTAAATGCAGGGCCCGAAATTGTGTTTTGGAAATGATCTGAAAAGTCCTGCTATTTGGTCGGACATACTAAATATTACTGTACAAAAATTTCCTAAAGGTGTTCAGGCGTTGGCCAGAAATGGTCAGAAAATGGCAGATGTCTGACCATAATTTCAGGCTCTGTAACTGAGAACCAAATGTTCGTGTCTCACAAGACTTTTAGTACCTGCACCCTCACCTGTTAGACTCCTGCCCTATGAGACGCTATCGCTGTCCTAGGAGTATTTGCCAGCATTAGCTAGTATGTTGTATCTCAGAGGATTAAATATAATTTATGCTCAACTAGCGTCAAGGAATGATCTTGTGTGTAGCAACTCTAGGCTTTGTTTTTTATGTGTGGGCTTCCTAGTGTTCGTATCAAGAACAATTTTGTCGATCAAACAAAGTGAGATAATTTAACACTTATCTTTAGCAATACAAGTAAAGCCATGTAATGTGTTGGATAGTGGTAAATACTATGTAATGCATACAATAAAACACTCATTGTGGTACCTTACATGTGTAGTAGGGTCATCGTTCTAAATCAGCATCCCTAAATGTGTCATTTGTGTACAAAGTGACCTGCCTAGTAGGAATTTCTTGTCACACCCCTAAACCCCTACTAAAGCAGTACTAACATGTTGAAATGTATTCCTTATACAGGATCAGACATTACCTGAAGTTAACATGCAGAGTTTGATCACATGAGATCGTAAGGACCTGTAGTGGGCTCTACAGATCACAGAGGAACATCACTTTGGTAAGGAATCACTTAGTTATTTGGGTACACATGTAGTCTGAAATGGTAGCTGTAAATGTACATAAATGTGCATGTGGCATCTTTTAAACCTTAGCATCCCATGATCTGATTGTAGCTTCTTTGGGTTGCAATACATTTAGCCTCCTCGCAGGCCCCTTGTGTAATAGCAATTCCAATTATATCATTTGTAAAATGTTTCTTTCTGACACTAGTATGTTTTCATACTTCTACATACCATACCCACACACGCACACGCACTTGAACCACTTGCCCACCGGCTATATTTATAAGGATATTGCTGATCCCAACTGCCCATGTTTCACACAACAAGTGATATTCAGGTGAAATTTTGGGTGCCACACCTTCACTCAGCAGTTATATTTAGTACAGCCTCTTGTAGGGTGCCAGTCCTGACATCCAGGAGAATTTGCAGTCGCTAGATCATAGCACCTGAGTATAGTGTGCAGGTGATCCAGTCAACTAGGTAGGAGGCATACATAACTGTGTGCCGTATTTATTTGTACTAGTACATTAAAATTATAAATTTAAAAATAAAGTAGGAATCCAAACGATAAAAAGTAAGTGAAACAAGAGAAGAACAATGGTAACTATTACAGCATAGCTCGGTGGGAAATCCCTACTTTGGCATGATATAACAATTATTTTGTGTTCAATGCCAAAGTAGGAATTTCCCACCGAGCTATGCTGTAATAGCTACCATTGTTCTTCTCCTGTTTCACTACTTTTTATCGCTTGGATTCCTACTTCATTTTTAAATTTATAATTTTTAATATACTAGTTTGTTTAGTTTTTTGTTAAGGCATACAGCTAGCTATAAAGATGTGGATGTTCTATTAGGGTGACTGGTGTGTTAGAGTATCTCGAGGCAGCCTGCAAGATGTGCGCTTTCCCAAAAATGGGCGTGGTTTCGATCGATTTTAGAGTATGTCGAGTCAGCCTTCTAAATTGAAGGTGTGTGTTCACTGAAATACAGCTAGTGCAAAAGGGGTGTGTCATCGTGTTTAAATGGATAGGTTAATAATGCATAGAATGAAGAACGGGCGTGATCTTGTAACCTATCGTGAAGCTATATAGTACCAGTGCCCTCCGTTATAGATTATATATTTTAAATAATCTTGTGGCGTCTATTATGCTGTTTAAAGAAGTGTTGATATGGAAAATTAATGCCTCGATATGGTTTCATTGGATGAAGAAGACAAGCAGCCTGATTGAAGATAAAAGAAAAGACAAGGAGCAGAGGGCACACATTTGTCGGAACCCCAAAAGGCAGATCCCACTGGTGAGTTTGTTATTGTGGCATAAAATGGTGGCCGTGCGCTGCTTCGTTTGGGCTCTAGGCTTGCGACTGTGGTCAGTGAGTGAGGCAGTGAGGCTAAAATTCGAGTTTTGACGATTTAAAAAAAATTTATATCCGGCCAGCTGTAAGCGTTTTGTTGTAATTAATGCTGTTTTATCTACTATATGGACTAGGTACTATTCTGTAAAGGTGATTTTTGTATCGTAAGATATCTCTAGGATGTTTTTTAAAGGCGGAATTTTGGAAACCTTCACCTGGATTCCAACTTAAACGGTATGACCGTACCATTTGATAGATGCCTTTACTTTTAGCAAGAGTATATAATGGGGAGGGAGAGTGTCAAACTGAACTATAAGCTCTGTGAAAATGAGCCCATAAAGTATCGCGTATACCTTTGTTTCTTCTCGTAAACCTGACTGCTGTATATTGCTCAGTTTAACACCTTAAAACTTTTAACGGGTGATCTGGATGGAATGGCAATGGAAGAAATTCCAACTAGACTTGCCACTTTTGCTAGTAGAACTGTTGAGGCAGAAAATGGCAACCATGATGAAATCTCAATCATGATGAAATCTTGAATGATATTTTGTATGAAATGATAATTTTTAGAGCCTATGGTAGACTATAATAATGGGTCTATGATGAAGTTTTGACCACGATTAAACCTCGATGTTTGCTTTCCAGGTCTCATTTTTCAGAGCATATAGTGCAGTTTGATACTCTCCCTCCTCTTTATGTACTCTTGCTTGTAGTAAGCTTTGTTTTACAAATTAAGCTATTGTAATGTCGTACCACCCCTTATATTAAGGTAGCACGCCCTGGCCTCCATTTAGGATCCAGCGTTTATACTTGAGCCTGGCTTTAATACGGTATGCAATTCTCTTGGCTATTGTGGTGGGTGTGACACTGTAGGCACTTTCTTCTCTCAGATTTTGTGGTACTTAAATATGCTGCTGAAAGAAAGTGTTGGATATGGAAAAGTAATGCATCAATATGGTTTCCTCTACAAAGAAGGAAGACAACCAGTCTGATTGAAGATAAAGGGAAAGGCAAGGTTCAGAAGGCATGCACTCGTCGCAACCCCAAAAGGGCACATCCCTCTGGTGAGCTTGTTATTGTGGCATGAAATGATGGCCGTGCGCTGCTTCATTTGGTCTCTAGCCTTACGACTGGTCAGACAGAGCAAAATTCAATTTAGACAAGCAACAAAGTCTATATCCAACCACCTGTGAATGTTCTCTTATTTTTAATGCTGTATTTCATGTTAAAAGGACTATATAGTGCTATTTAAAAGGCAATATTTCTACTTAAGCAGCACTACCTGTTTGATAATGACTGTAAAAATGTTTTACTAGGGAGAAATCCTTCTTGATATGGGTCCTTGAAAGCTATTGTAATGCATTACTGTTATTACTGGGATGCAAAAGTACTCACCATCTGTTGTGTTGGGGGCAGTAGGCACCAGGCCACACAAGTCATAGTCTTTATCATCCCTGATGTTATGTACTCTATATTACGTTTTGGTATGGTGTAGTATTTGATGGTATATAATGCATTGGTGACAGTATATATCAACACAGGTGTTATCGTGTTCCCGACCCGCCGTGTGTCAATCATGTGAACTGCTATGCTACTATTACTGTATAATTTAATATAATTTGTTTAATGCACGTACCTCATAATTGAGTGTTGTGTGCATGTGAAAAGATGTAAACTTAAAATTACTGCTGTCTATAAAGATGAAGTGCGTGACAAAATGTGTTTAAGTCAGGTGAATTAGTTAAGTTAGTAGGTAGTGAGTTCCAAAGTCGAATTGAATGTGGGAGAATTGAATGATAATATGAGTTAACTCTAGTAGGTAAACTGATGAATCTTTTAAGATTGCCCCGGGTGGATGATAATACTGGTTGGAGATCTTGTGAGAAGTCAATACAAATAAGGTTGTTGATAACTTTGTAAAACATGGTGATGATGGCATTAGTTCTTCTTACTTCCAGTGATTGCCAGTTTAATTGAGACAACATGGAGGTCACACTGGAGTATGCCGAGAATTTGTTGAAGACAAACAAGCAGCCTTACGTTGGACCATTTCTAGTTTTGCAATATCAGTTCTGACATAAGTGGACCATACAGTAGAGGCATACTCCAAAATTGGTCATACGTAAGTGAGGTAAGCAAGTGATTTAATAGTAATAGAGCATTGTCTGAGATTTCTTTGCAAAAATGCTCGTGTAGAATTTGCTTTATTACAAATGGCAACAACGTGATCATGCCAAGACAAGTTGTGAGTAAAGATGACTCCTAAGTATTTGGCAGAATTGACCTTAGAGAGGAAATGACTATTGATATTGTGCGTTGAATTTATAGGGTTTTTCTTATTTGTTATAGTCAGGTGTTCACACTTTGTCAAATTGAGTTTCATTAGCCACGTGTGGGCCCACTGAGCAATGATGTCCATGTCTTTCTGTAGTCTAATAATATCTTCTGCACTATGAATCTCTCTATACAAAATTACATCATCGGCGTAGAGTCTGATTTTAGAGGCAACATTACTAGGTAGATCGTTTATATAAAGAAGGAAGAGCAAAGGACCTAATACTGAGCCTTGCGGCACCCCTGATTATAATGTCATTTAGTATGTAACTAAAACTACTTTACAATAGCCAAACTACGTACAAGAATCAGTTACAACAACAGGCGGAGAAGAAATCAGTGTCTTCACACTACAAAGGCCCACAGTACCTTAAAATCATTTTAGCATTGCTTGTCCATAGAGAAATGGAAAAGTGCTGCAGTATTACATTTTTTCTATATAGCAAGTTTGGTATAAATCACTTCTTTTACTGAACAGTCAACCCTGCTAGTGTGCTCAGCTTCTATGCAAACACTCAATTATAACATTAAAGAGAAAAATGCTACATATACTCTTGACTGTATGTATACTTTGGAATGATTTATGCAAACAATTCTTTGAAGCTAAAAAATCAACTACCACGTCGTGCAATATTTGAAAGTTACAATTCTGATTTTAATTACTGTGTGTATATTATCAGTGAAACCTCTTATATAGATATAGAATAACATTGCTACATTTCATTTTCAGTTGACTCAAAAACTTGTCAGCAACACACTACGTATACACACAACAGTGCTGATTCACAAGCCACTTGATCACCTGCTACATTTAAAGATATCAATCACTGTCAAATCTGATCTCTTGCCGTCATCATCTGTCACCACAGCAGCAGCTACCATGACAGCAAAATGTTTATCAAAACTAACTGACTTTATTATTGCATGACATTAGTGTATACTCTGGAACCTTGCTCCAGTGTGACATGTAAGGTTGTATAATTATGATGATCATGCATACTCATGGTACAACACCGAATCCCCAGGGAACTATTTTGTTTAGATTGAGGTATATTACATATTTATTAAATGTCACATAGGATGGTCAGTAAGGGTTATTGGCACAAAATACTGCAGATGCAGTACCTATACACTGCTTGAAGGTTCTTAGTTTACTAATTTGTTAAGATGCCTTACTGTAGTTATACTGATAGTAAAGTGTCAGTAAACTTAAGTATATGGAACATAATTATTTTAGTAAGTTTAAACTCTCAGTAAAACATCAGTGAATGCGGGTTTACTGAAAAACTACTAAAATAACAAACAATTAACTGTTCCATATACTGGGGATATACCACTGTAGTAAACTAAGATACTTCAAGCAGTGATAGTCGGGGTTAGAGTAAACAATTTGTACTCTTGGTATCAAGACACACAATAGTGTGTCGTGCGGCCCAAGAAGCCGGCGCGCCACACCGTGAGTATATTGACAGGAAGAACGAAAACGTCATTTTCACACCTTTGTATCTCGGTGATCACTTATCTGATTGGAACCAAATTTGCTACACAGTTGCCCGCCTGCCAAGGGAGTCTACATTCCAAATTTGAAGGAAATCGCTCCAGCCATTTCCGAGATATGAGCTGCCAAAGTTTCGTTTTTTTTTCTTCGTTTTTTTTTTCTTCTTCGTCTTTTCGCACACTTGCAAAAATTACTATAACAAGCAAACGCGTACTCTGATCGCCTTGAAATTTGGCACACAGAAAGGGAGTCCAAAGGCGAATCCTAGCATCAAATTTGGTACAAATCCGATGAATGGTTCAGGAGTTATGACCGATTATTCGCGTAAAACAAGATCGATTTGTTGTCACGCCTACAGGGTAAACCGCTTCATGGAATGAGTTGAAAATTGCTATGTAGATGGAGTAACCATCGTAGGAGTGCCTTTTGGTGGTTTGAAAGGAATCGAGATAAAGACCACGGAGATATGACACAAAACCCAACCTGTGTCACAATTACGCGATCGATTTTTATGAATAAAAAAGTATTAGTTTTCACGCCTACTAGGCAAACCGCTTAGAGCAATGAGCTGAAAATCGGTGTATATCTGGAATAATCTTCATAGAAAGTTCTTGCAGTAGTACAGAAGAATCAGATTACAAACCACTGAGTTATGATTCGAAAGCCAACTCCGTGTAGCAAATGCGAGATCGAGATACTCTAATAGAACAGTCACCCTAATAGAGCATTCGGCTAATTTATTTACTCCATTATAGAATTTTATTACATCACAAGTTATTCTGTAGGGAGTTCAGCTGCAAACAGTTAATCTTATAGACAGTTCAGCAAGAAGACAGTCACCATGTGGAGAGTTAAGCAAATATATCACTATAGAGATTCAGAACATTACAAGTCACACTGAAGAAAGTTCAGCCATAAACAAGTCATGCACTGTGTAGAGAATTCAGCTACAAACAAATTACCCTTTAGAGAATTCAGTTACACAGAATTCAGCTACACACAAGTCACTGTGGAGAGAGTTCAGCTACAAACAAATTACCCTTTAGAGTGATCAGCTACAAACAAAACACTTTGCAGGGTGTTCAGCTGCAACAAATCAACCTTTAGAGCGATCAGCAATGAACAAATCAACACAAATCTACCTGTAGAGAGATCAGCTAGAAACAAATCACCCTGAAGACAGTTCAGCTACAAAAAAATCACCCTGTAGAGACATCAGCTAGAAACTAGACACAATGTAAGGAGTTCAGCTACAAGCAATCAACCTGTAGAGAGTTCAGCTAAAACAAATCAACCTGCAGAGAGATCAGCTACAAACAAATCACCATATAGAGAGTTCAGCTACAAACAGATTACCTGTAGATAGATCGGCTACAAACAAATTAACCTGCAGAGAGATCAGCTACACACAAATCACCTCTACAAACAAATCACCCTGTAGAGAGATCAGCTACAAACTAGACACAAAGTAAGGAGTTCAGCTACAGGTAAATTACCCTGTAGAGAGTTCATCTACAAACAAATCAACCTGTAGAGCAATCAGCTAGAAACAAATCACCCTGAAGAGAGGTCAGCTACAAAAAATCACCCTGTAGAGAGATCAGCTAGAAACAAATCACCCTGTAGAGAGATCAGCTACAAACAAATTTCCTTGTAGAGAGATCAGCTACAAGCAAAACACCCTGTAGAGAGTTCAGCAACAAAGAAACCACCATGTAGAGAGTTCAGCTACCAACAAATTACCCTGTAGAGAGATCGGCTACAAACAAATCAGCCTGTAGAGAGTTCAGCTAAAACAAATCAACCTACAGAGAGATCAGCTACACACAAATCAACTTATAGAGAGATCAACTACAAACAAATCATCCTGTAGAGAGATCAGCTACAAAAAATCACCCTGTAGAGATATCAGCTAGAAACAAATCACCCTGAAGAGAGGTCAGCTACAAAAAAATCACCCTGTAGAGAGATCAGCTAGAAACAAATTACCCTATAGAGAGATCGGCTACAAACAAATCAACCTGCAGAGAGATCAGCTACACACAAATCAACTTATAGAGAGATCAACTACAAACAAATCACCCTGTTGAGAGATCAGCTAGAAACTACACACAATGTAAGGAGTTCAGCTACAAATAAATCACCCTGTAGAGAGCTCAGCTAAAACAAATCAACCTGCAGAGAGATCAGCTACAAACAAATCACCTTTTAGACAGTTCAGCTACAAATAAATTACCTTGTGGAGAGATCGGCTACAAACAAATCAACCTCCAGAGAGATTAGCTACACACAATTCAACTTGTAGAGAGATCAGCTACAAACAAATCACCCTGTAGAGAGATCAGCTAGAAACTAGACACAATGTAAGGAGTTCAGCTACAAGCAAATCACCGTGTAGAGAGTTCAGCTACAAACAAACCAACCTGTAGAGCGATCAGCTAGAAACAAATCCCCCTGAAGAGAGGTCAGCTACAAAAAAATCACCCTGTAGAGATATCAGCTAGAAACAAATCACCCTGAAGAGAGGTCAGCTACAAAAAAAATCACCCTGTAGAGAGATCAGCTAGAAACAAATCACCCTGAAGAGAGGTCAGCTACAAACAAAACACTTTGCAGAGAATTCAGCTACAAACAAATCAGCTTGTAGAGAGATCAGTTACACACAAATCAACCTGTAGAGAGATAAGCTAGAAACAAATCACCCTGTAGAGAGTAGCTACAAGCAAAACACCCTGTAGAGAGTTCAGCAACAAAGAAACCACCATGTAGAGAGTTCAGCTGCAAACAAATCACCTTATAGAGAGTTCAGCTACAAACAAATCACCCTGTAGAGAGATCAGCTAGAAACTAGACACAATGTAAGGAGTTCAGCTACAAGCAAATCACCCTTTAGTGAGTTCAGCTACAAACAAATCAACCTGCAGTGAAATCACCTACAAAAAAGTACCTTGTACAGAGTTCAGCTACAAACAAATTACCCTGTAGAGAGATCGGCTACAAACAAATCAACCAGTAGAAAGATCAGCTACACACAAATCAACTTGTAGAGAGATCAGCTACAAACAAATCACTCTGTAGAAAGATCAGCTAGAAACCAGACACAATGTAAGGAGTTCAGCTACAAGTAAATCACCCTGTAGAGAGTTCAGCTAAAACAAATCAACCTGCAGAGAGATCAGCTACAAATAAATCACTTTACAGACAGTTCAGCTACAAACAAATTACCTTGTAGAGAGATCGGCTGCAAATTAATCAACCTGCAGAGAGATCAGCTACACACAAATCAACTTGTAGAGAGATCAGCTACAAACAAATCACCCTGTAGAGAGATTAGCTAGAAACTAGATACAATGCAAGGAGTTCAGCTATATACAAGCAAAATCACCCTTTAGTGAGTTCAGCTACAAACAAATCAACCTGCAGTGAGATCACCCACACAAACGCACTTGTACAGAGTTCAGTTACAAACAAATCACCCTGTAGAGAGATCAGCAACAAAGAAACCACCATGTAGAGAGTTCAGCTGCAAACAAATCACCCAGTAGAAAGATCAGCTAGAAGAAGTTACCTTGTAGAGAGTTCAGTTACAAAGAAACCATCATATAGAGAGTTCAGCTACAAAGAAATTACCCCGTAGAGAGTTCAGCTAGAAGAAGTCACCTTGTAAAGAGTTCAGCTGCAAAGAAACCATCATGTACAGAGTTCAGCTACAAAGAAACTACCTGTACAGAATTCAACTACAAACAAATTACCCTGTATAGAGATCAGCTAGAAGAAGTTACCTTGTAGATAGTTCAGCTACAACAATTCACCCTGTAGAAAGATCAGCTAGAAGAAGTCACCTTGTAGAGTGTTCAGTTACAAAGAAACCATCATGTAGAGAGTTCAGCTGCAAACAAATCACTCTGTAGAGACTTCAGCTACAAAGAAACCGCCAAGTAGAGAGTTCAGCCTCATACAAACTACCTTGTAGAGAATTCAACTACAACAAATCACCCTGTAGAGAAGAAGTTACCTTGTAGAGAGTTCAGCTACAAAGAAACCATCATGTAGAGAGTTCAGCTACAAAGAAACCACCTAGTAGAGAGTTTAGCTGCAAACAAATCACCTGTAGAGAGTTCAGCTAGAAACAAATCACCCCGTAGAGAGATCAGCTGGACCAAGTCACCTTGTAGAGAGTTCAGCTACAAAGAAACCATCATGTAGAGAGTTCAGCTGCAAACAAATCACCCTACAGAGAGTTCAGCTACAAAAAATCACCCTTTAGAGAGTTCAGCTAGACGAAGTCACCTTATAGAGAGTTCAGCTACAAAGAAACCATCATGTAGAGAGTTCGGCTACAAAGACACCACCATGTAGAGAGTTTAGCTGCAAACGAATCACCTGTAGAGAGTTCAGCTAGAAACAAAATACCCTGTAGAGAGACCAGCTAGAAGAGGTTACCTTGTAGAGAGTTCAGCTACAAAGAAACCATCCTGTATATAGTTCAGCTATATTTCAAGTCACCCAGTAGAGAGATCAGCCGCAAAAAAATATCCTGTGGGGAATAATGGGCATTTAATAAATATATGTATATAATTTGTATAATTACTAATGAAATCAAAAATAATTGAAGTACTAAAAGTCTTCTTTAAGTTCTTTTCTTCTTCCTGTAGTAAAGAAAAAAACACATGGGTTAAAAAAGCCCCAAAGCCAGCCATAGGCCGGCTTTGCAGTATACAAATACAAAAAGAAGTGATATCTAATCAAAAACAGCCAAGCTGTAAAAAAAAGGTGCGGCCCCCAAAAAGGCCATGGTGAAAAAAGATGTGAAATCCAAGGTGGCGGCCAAGAAATGGCTGTGATGGTAGGTTAATGGTTACATTTTAATAACGACAATTCAGGTGAATTTGGTGCCAAGACCAAGCGGCACAAAATTCACCTGAATTGTCGTTATTAAAATGTAACCATTAACCTACCATCACAACCATTTCTTGGCCGCCACCTTGGATTTCACATCTTGGCACCAAATTCACCTGAATTGTCGTTATTAAAATGTAACCATTAACCTACCATCACAGCCATTTCTTGGCCGCCACCTTGGATTTCACATCTTTTTTCACCATGGCCTTTTTGGGGGCCGCACCTTTTTTTTACAGCTTGGCTGTTTTTGATTAGATAGCTATATACATGACCATAATGATTACGGTATATGCCAAACATAATGGGACACCGCAGACTGTTACTGTTCAATCACTAGAGAAGGATGAAGGTCAGTAGCAAGGATGGACTTCCCCAACATGCATGCTAGATGCTAGCCAGATCGCTGAATGATAACTAGTTATTATTGGCATGCATGGTTTATTATAGATATTATTTTGTTATTGAACATAATTATAATACTGCATACCGGTACCATTTAGGCACTAGCCTATTATTCTTGCATAATTTTGAGCATAATAGGTGCCTTGCAGCATCAAGCATAATGCTAGCATAATAGGTAGATTTTGCCATACTGTAAACTCTTATCAGTGAAAACTGCACATTGTGGAAAAAGTTTGACATGACTATTCTATTTGTAAAGTCTTGATCTTGTGTAGCCATACCACTGCTTTCCTATGTACTGAATAGGAAAGTATATATTATAGTTAGGGACCCGCTGATTATGCTCATAATTTTACCTATTATGCTATGCTGTACTGCTCAAAAATTTACCTATTATGCTAAAATTTATGCTCAATACTTACCTATTATGCTCAAATTACAGTATTTTACAAGTTGGTTGACAGTCCAAAAAATAAGCTTGCATTACGTAAGCTTTAGCCAATGAAATCAATTTTTACACGTGCAAGTTTAAACACTGCATGCGTAAATCGTGTACAGTAAGAAGTTGGCCCGGATAGATATGCCAAAAGCATATTCCACTGACTTGAGGTGGAGGATAGTTTGGCTCAACGTTATTTTAAATTTTACCACAAGCCAGGTTGCCAGAGTATTTTGCAAGACGGTTGTCAGATTAAAAAAAAACACCACGGTGCACGCGACCAAAATCATCACGTGAGTACAGGGTACCCTGAGTACACGCGCGTGGTAAACCGAGCGGTAAACATGGACAGTTCTTCCTCAAGAAGTGTGACCCCAGTTTCAAATGTACTTTCAGGACGCAATGCTCCTGTAACAGTTTACAATGTTGCTGTTGGTACGAAGTCTACTGCCGTATCTACTTCACTACCCTTAGCCAACATGGAGTTGGTGCTAACCAGTAACAAGAGTACCAGTTCTGATGTTGGATCACTTGAGCGACGGACGGCGACTGTGAACCCCAGTGTAACTGGTGCACTTATACAGTGGCTTGCTGGGATGCAGCAAAACAAGGTCCCATCTCCCACCCCAGTTTCTCTGAGACCTGTAGCCCTACTTAATCCTCAACCTGGCGTGACAGAGACAACAGAAAGAATCGAATATGTGACCAAGAAGAAGGTGATCAATATTAATGTTAAAGTTCTAAATAAGGGAAAGTTAAAGGATTGTCCAGTTTATGTTTTAAGAAACATTGATGAGAGCAAACAGTTGACACGACGTGAGCTAATCAAAGAGCTGCAAAGTCAGTTTGGGTCAATAGTTCCTGAGACTTGCAAGCTACCAATAGGCTACTTCAAGGGCTCAATAAAAATAACCATAAGAACAGATGCCGATATTGCTGACATCTGGGAGTATGTAAGAAAGAGAAATCAGGTAACCCTGTGGTGCCAAGGCGATTATCCTGAAACCTCAAGTGAAAGTGAGGATGAACCGCTGCCTGCTAAAAAGAAACGGAAAGGAACTAAGAAGAAACTTTCTGCTTTAGAGGAAAAGTCTAATCGAGTAGAGGGGCTTATTCATACCCTAAAGCAGAAACATGGTGATGAGTACAACATGATACAATACCGTCTATGGGCAGAAGTGGTAGACGTTGGCACACACAGGTACAGTTGGTGGTTATACATTGACGTTTAAGTTAATGGTATTTACATTGAGGTTCCCACAATACCAATCTTTGAGGGAACAGTGAATGTCTCATTTACAGGAATTTTCTGCCTTAAAAGTATTGTGGGACAGCAAAAGTATGCCATGGTGTGGCCTCTACATAAATTAGCCACAAATATGCATTGTTCATTTCTAAAGCTGTTTACTGTTGTCATTCCTAATGTGTACATTGCTATACAACATGTGGTCAATTATTTAAGCCACAACATAGTATATGTTAACCCTAGATAGTACCACAGGTACTATAAACAAGGATGTGCCCAGGTTTTGAATAGTGGTGGCTACAAAAAGGGGAGAAGATTTAAGATAAAGTGTGTGGGGCCAAAACTTGCAAAGTCAGAGGTGAATCTGTAAGGAGTAGTGGTGGCTAATTTATTTAAGTGGTGGTTGGTGCCGACCACTGTGGGCACATCCCTGTATAAAGTGGTTCTCGTAACAGAGTTCAACATCGTAGAGCAAATTATCTAAAGCTTGATGTGGCTTTTGAGCAACATGGATAGTTAAATTACATTCTACACATCATTAGTTATGATCAAGCAGAAACTGTGTCAATGATTCTGTATTATATGTCTAAGCCTATGGTTTGACTCCATAATAGTAAGGCTGAAATGAACACTGCAAATACAATAGATTGCAAGACGGTTGTCAATCATAAATTTCTTTGCTGGTGATATCACACCATTCAGATACTTCGTAAGAAATTTGAAATAGGCTTGCCGCCTATCATTGGTTGGTTTTTACGTGAGTCCTGTTCAGAATTGCTGTACGACTGACAACCGACTTCCAATCTACTGTACTCAAGTACTTGCTAAGAGATCACATCATTCACATGATGCATTTGTCATCAAGGAGTGACACAATAAAGACTATAGAGTTTGATTGCCATAATTTCTTTGTCGAGATACTAACATTAGCGCTTTCATGCAGTGTGTAAAGCTTGTCAAATGGGTATATTACTACAAGCAGTTCAGTACTCAAGCGTTAATTCTAGATGGTACTTGAACAATAAAAAAACTATTATCAGCCCTGCATAAAAGTAATGCTTTCAAAAGTAACCTGTGGAAAACACTCTATGGTTAGAAGAGCTATTTACTTAAGCCTGATTCTGTTTGGAGGACAGTTTGTTGTTGCTGGAACAAGGAATTGAGTTTTGTGTGTTAACTATTATGTTAATCTTTCACAAGTTTAATTGTTTGTATACTTTAGTGTGTAAAGTTCATAGTGTTTGATTTGCTTTCTTTTAGATCGACGACTGACCCACCCAATATTCCTGCTTTTACTGGTAACAGAGTACGCAAATCAAAGCCGATAGAAGCTCTAACATCTGCAGTTACACATATGGCACAGGTGTTTACTTCTAATGCTACCACACCTACTACTACTACTGTTAGTGCTGGGACTATGAGTGCTGGAAGCGACACAAATACGCTTACAGGGATTTCACCAGCCAAACAGGCAGGTCTGAGGAGCAGCTACTTGGTACAGTTAAAGGATCTTCACTCTCTATATGAAAGTGGAGCTATTTCTGAAACTGAATTTCAAGAGCAGAAGGCTCCAATCTTGGATCACCTGAAGCGACTTGTACCAGAGTAACATGATGCCAACTACAGTGTATTATTGGTTTAAAATAAAAGATGTGATTAAAACCCTGTACGTTAATTAGACAATGTAACCTGCATGTTCAATGTAGCTTAGACAGTTATCAACACTAACTGAGTGGTATGCTGATAGTATAGCAGTTTTGGGTGATACAGCAGAGGTGTCATTTGCTTCCAGATAATGTTTAACTTCAGCAAACACCTCTGCTATAGGGTTCAGATTTGGAGAATACGCTGGCAAAAATTTTACAAGGGCTCCAACAGCTGTGAGAAGTTCGAACACTGGATCGATGTGGTGTATAGAAGCGTTGTCCATTACTACAATTGAATTGGGGTTTGTACCATTGAATGACATGAGTAGTGAGAGCATACACCGACGAACAAAGTCCAAGAACAAATCACCATCTACTGAACTTTCTGTAATGTATACATCCTCTACTCCATTTGTAGTAAGTACAGCTATGGAAGTGTAGCATTTTCCACGTAGTGTGAGGGTGTAGTTTCTAGGGGGTTGTCCACAAACTCCATATCCATATTTTCTAAGGTGGTTCCTCTTGTCAAATCCGCTTTCATCTATCCATAGCATGAAGGATGGATCAAAAGCAGACATTTCAACAATGAACTCCGCTCTTAAATCATCAGAACGTAAGGATGAAGTGATTTTTATCCGCTGCTTACTGAAACCAAGGCGATGCAATGCCCTGCAGATAGTGGAGACGTAAACAATACGACCAGTATAATCAGCTAGCATTTGCTGTACTTCTTTGAGATAAATTCCAGGCTTAGAGGAAACGAGACTTATAAGGTACAGCTCTTCAAATTCATATAATACAAACTCTGGACCATTTCTTTTCTCCATAGGCCGTACATCACCAGTTACGCGAAAGCGTTCAGGAAATCTGTACACCGACCTCTCACTGATCTGGAAGATTCTGGCAACCTGGCTTGTGGTAAAATTTAAAATAACGTTGAGCCAAACTATCCTCCACCTCAAGTCAGTGGAATATGCTTTTGGCATATCTATCCGGGCCAACTTCTTACTGTACACGATTTACGCGCGCAGTGTTTAAACTTGCACGTGTAAAAATTGATTTCATTGGCTAAAGCTTACGTAATGCAAGCTTATTTTTTGGACTGTCAACCGACTTGCAAAATACTGTATGCCCAATTATTTATGCCTCAGTTCTCATGCTCTGCTAATAATTTCCAGTTTATGGATAAATAATAAGTGGCTGAAGCACAACCATACTTGTCTAAATGCATATCACAGAAAAGATCGATATACTCTAATAGAACAGTCAGCTTTGTGATTGTTCTATTAGAGTTACTGACTGTTCTATTAGAGTATATCGATCTTTCTGTGATAGCTATTTTTATAAGCAAGAATTCGTACTGTTACAAAATATTCTACCTATTATGCTAGCATTATGCTCAATGCTTTCAGGTACCTATTATGCTCATAATCATGCCAGCATAATCGGCGGGTCCCTAATTATAGTGGAATGAGTAATTCTAACCGTTGCTAAAGTAACTTAGCAACCATATTGTTGCTAGCCATGGGGCATATATCATTATGGTAACACTAGTTGTCAAGTCAGATATTTACTTGTAATAGAAACACACCACATGTACACTATTTTAGCCCATCAAATTAATATTACAGGTTTTTGTCAAGGGACCTTGACAAACTAGTGTAATACTAATTCTATATAGGCTAATCGCTTGACGTATTTCAGAATAATACATCAAGGTTCTATCAAGAGTATTATACTTTAACACATTTACTTGTTGGATTAAAAGCATAATAGGCTGGTGCCTAGTACCATTATTATACTATTATACTGATATTAAAAAATCAACCGTCAACTTGGGCTTTCGGTGTCACTTCCTACCTACCAATGTATTTGGTTGTATTGCAGCAGTTCCACTGCTTGTAAATTTCTGAGCATAAATAACTACAATGCAAATTCACTCATAGTGACTTACTTACAGATAAGCAGTACATCAACTCACAGTGTATAATACATGCAGAAGGAAAAAGTGACACTTTCACCCATTTGCTGGAGATCTAGAGCTAGTACCTATAGCCTGACTTTGACCTCATGTATTCAACTATATAATCTGCAATAGGTAATAAGTAGGATAGCCAAAGGTATAGATTTGGGTTGGGCCCATAATATGTGCTAGCTAGGAAGTTGGTAGGAGCTACAGGTGCAATTGTATAAAATCAACTTTCATTTGTCTTGGTTTTTAAAAGGGAATAGCTTTTTCCCTTACTTTCTCCATCTTTCCACTGTCCATATAGCTAGCTTAATTAATTAACTTATAGAATTAGAGAGATTCCCTGCTAAACTTGTGCCATAATATCATACCTATTCAGATCACACAGCTATTTTATGCAATTTTGAATGTGTTAGTGTTATTCAGTAGCGTCAAGTCATCTATATAGCTCCACGTGTAACTCAAAATGGAGCAAAGACTGTCACTGTGAGATCAAGTTAGATATGAGAAGCTAGCATCATGTTGTCATGGTATCTGCTATCATAGTGATTATTATATGACTGGTAACCCACTAAACCCAGCAGAAGGCCTGGGGAAGCAAGGAACAACACAGTAAACTTCACGCTTTGCATTGACAGATTCACTCACAGTATACCTGTCGCATTCACCAACAATGGCATTTTTTATTTTCTTACAGACTACAAATAGACAAATTTACTCATAGTGACATATACTAGTTACTTGTCAGGCAATGTCAGCAACCACCTTAACTTTGCACTACCAGGAGCTTGGCATTTATAAGCTCTAGCTTGACACTGTCAATGTTGAGTAAATGCCCCTTAATACACAACATCACAACTATAATGTCACTGTGAGTTGTAGTGTTTTATTGCTCATGTAGTGTTGAAGATGACCATTCCTGCTACTGGCCTATAGCTACATCTACTTACAATGACTGAACATAAAATTTATAAGTCTGTGTACCATACACAATATATTATATTTGTGGCATACACCATATATATACTATGATGTTATCTACAGTTTCTCTGAGTTCTTTATATTACAATGGGACCTGTTAATCAGGACATTTGAAAATAAGGACACCTGTGTAATCTGGACACTTGGTAATGGTCCCAAAGTATCACTTAGCATGTAACTGACCTGGAAAATGAGGATACCTTGATAATCAGGACACTTTTGGTTGATCCCAATGTGTCCTTAATATACAGGTTTCACTGTATGCTATCTACCATATCACTGTATGCTTACAGCCCTATTATATCACTGCATATTATAATTTATATGATACTCAATATGCAAAACCACTGCTTTTTTTACACTATCACAAAACTATTTAAAACTATCTTTTGTATATTTACAGTGAAACTTGTATATTAAGGACACCTTGGGATCGACCAAAAGTGTCCTGATTATCAAGGTGTCCTCATTTTCCAGGTCAGTTTACATGATAAGGGATACTTTGGGACCATTACCAAGTGTCCAGATTACACAGCTAGGTGTCCTTATTTTCAGGTGTCCTGATTAACAGGTTCCACTATAGCGGTGTTGCCCCCAAAATTAGTCAAATCGTGCACTTTTTCATAAAACATACACGTTTTCATGAAAGCATGAAACTTCCCACATAATATTCCTCATGACATGTATTTTTGATATAGTGCCATTGCAGATTTGACCTTTGGTGACCTTTTATGGCCATTTTTGTCCAAAACTTTTATCATTTCTGTCTTTATCTCCCTGAGGCATTAAATGACATGTTAAAACATGGTACCATAGTAAAGGTCTTCTTGAATGTAATGACTTGGTTTTTATTTGAAGTTAATAAGTAATTCCGTTTCAAAGATATGATGGCTTTAAGCTGCAAAATTCTACTGAGTTTACTTACCCTTGGGGTGTAAATTACCCATGGGGAGGTAAAATATCTCAATATTCATGAGTAATATAAATGATCATAACTCTGGAATAAAATCATTTATTAACTTCAAATTAGTGTTGCACCGATATCCAAACTAGCCGATTATTCTGATAACTGATATTAAGCAACAGAAATAGCCGATACCGATAACCGATCCGATATACACTAATAACACTAACACTCATCCTCATCATTATTAAATGGCTCATATTAGTGACATAACCATTGATATACAGTTTATTCTAGGCTAAAATGTAAAGTTAGATGTATACCACAAGTAAAAGTTACTCATGGTAAACAGGTTTCAAGTACATTTTACTACTGCTATACAGTTGAGACAAGTGGCTGGCACTACATAGAAACCTAAAAACCTCAGTTTATTGTTGGGCATGGCCTAACCCCTGACAGTTTATTATGGGCATGGCTGGTAGTCACCACTAAACCATTAACACATTACTTAATTAAAATGCCAAATAACTTATGTCTAGCCTCCCCCACATCATTATACTACACAGCGCAGTGGAGATTAACATCGGCCTTGATTTAATCAAAACCGATTAATCGGCTAGTAGCCAATATCGGCCTGATACCGATTATTGAACCGATTATCGGTGCAACACTACTTCAAATATAAGCTAAGTTGTTTCGATCAATTATTGTGGTACCTGTTGTAATGAGTTAACTAATGCCTCAGTGAGATAAAGACAGAAATGATCAAACTTCTGGGAAAAATGGCCATAAAGGTCACCAAAGGTTAAATCTGTCAAATCCATATAATAATGGTGAATGATCAAAGGTTAAATCTATATCAAAAAATTATGTCATGAGGAGTACTACTTATGTGGAAAGTTTCATGCTTTTACGAAAAAGTGCACGATTTTTGCACTGCTAGCTACCAAGTTAACAGCAAAATAATAATTTTTGACTGGAATGAGCCTTTGTTTTGATTACAAAAATAAAAGTTGTTTCAGGAATATCACATACTCCTATATTTACATTTCTGGAAATATACCTCAAAGAAATGTCACTATGTTATGCATATGTATGAAATTATTAAACCCAGAGAACATAATAAAAATTGTTTTGTACAGTAGTAGTGGTAGCCACCGACTTATCTGCACCTTCATAGCGGCCAGCTTGCGTATTGATTAAACACAAACTACTGAAACATGTAATGAGTACATAGCAATATACACATTAACAAAATTAATATTGTAAGGTTCCTTGGAAATTGATCAGCTGTTGCTAGCTGTGTTGTGCTTTTATGATAACTGCTACCATGGTGATGATGTTTGACAGCAGGTGATCTCTTAGCCCAGCAGAAGTTGGGTGTGGTTGGCACATTTCACAATTGTTTTGTTGTAATAATCATATAGTGTGTTGTTGACAAGTTCTTTGAGAAATAGGATATGCAGGAAATGGATCAAGTCCGTATATGGATCAATTTGCAAGCAATGCTTTTCTAGTCCTTTATTCGAGTTAACTTTGGGAAGCTTCACTGATAACACACCTACCATTAACTGGAGGTTTAGTTCATCCTATAAGAATGTATAAACTTTAGCTTGTATATATTGGTTTCTACACATTTTTACTTTTGAGCTAGACATCTTTTTACCTAATGAGGACATCCTCTGCACATGCATTGTAGCACAAATGAGCAAATGATTGTTGGTCCCGAAGTGTTTGGTTCCACTGTACTAAGTAAGGCTAAACTGCTTAAGATGCAAGTGGACCAGCCTCATATTATAGATGGTCTGTCTACTGTTGTATACATGTATATACCCATACAGTTGTGCTTTGTGGTGACATACTGGGAATCATTGTGTTTAGTGTGACTGTGTGCATCTGTAAGTCACGTCAGGAGCTATAGTTTGTTATGCATTCTGTTTCCTTTCTAACAGATTTCATACAGTTCTTTCATTATTATTTGTGCCTTTTTGCCAGCAAAGAAATTTATCACATATAGCTAGTGTATACCACTGCACAGACAGTATGCATTGTATGGCTAAAGTCTTCATAGGTAATACTGAATCTTATGAAATTACTATTAACACAGTGCAACAAGCTTAAGAGTGGTATTAAATCCAAATTTTGCTGCTGCTTGCCAAGCAATGGTTATTAGGATGTGGTTGGTAAGGTAATAGCAAATGACTCAAAGTAATATCCTAGCAACAGTTGTTAGATACCTACCAAAATGGTTGCCTTAACAATCGTGACCATGCATGAAGACCACACTGCTAGGCAAAAGTATTTTAGCCATGTAATTGTAACAACTTTAAAACAGGCTGTAGCTGCAGGACCTGGTATCCTACTGACCTTCAACTGTAAAGCCTTAGTAAATAACATAAATTGTTGCTAAGCAACAAACACAATTAATACTACAGCGTAACACAGAGTCTAGCTGCATACAGTGAAACCTGTATAATGCCTTGGGACCAACCAAAAGTGTCTTGATTATCAAGGTGTCCTCATTTTCCAGGTCAGTTTACATGCTAAGTGATACTTTGGGACCATTACCAAGTGTCCAGATTACACAGGTGTCCTAGCTTATTTTCATTTGTCCTGATTAACGGGTTCCACTGTACTTGCAGATAGCTGATTACATGATACCTGTTTCACTGCTCCCCATCTGTATTACAGCAGTGAAATTTCATGGTATATAGTTCAAAGGAAGATTGGGGAGTAAGTTTTGAGTGCTGAAGTATGTACATGTATTAACTAGGAGCTGGTAGGAACTTCATTGCAATTATAACTTAAGTATAATATTATATATTGCTACAGAGTCAATGAAAGATGAAGAAATTAAAGCAGGCAAATTCCTTGTGTATAGAGGTAAGGCTTAATTTGAATTGTGGTTAGATGACATAAATCATTGCGAGTTGGTGGTTGAATACAATCTACCTATTGGCTCAGAGTACTATACTGCATGAGTATCATCAGTTCATCTATGAAGTCCCACACGTCACACTGGAGTAACTCTGAGCAAGGTTCTGAAGTCAGTACATCATAGTAACCACTGCCATTTTCAGGACAATTAAATAAAGTGAATGGTTAACACACCTGAGCTGTGTGTGATTATGTTCCATTCATAGTAAATAGAGCCTGTTTGGTAACATTTTACACTTCTCTAGATTGACTCCATTCCATCACTGACTGCAATGCAGCCTCATTGGTCGTCATCAATACTGACTTACTTTTGACAAGACTAAATTTGTGCTATTACAATGTTATAATTGAGCGTTTGCATAGAAACTGAGCACACTAGCAGGGTTGACTGCTCAGTAAAAGAAGTAAACTTGCTAGAAAGAATGTAATACTGCAACACTTTTCCATTTCTCTATGGACGAACAATGCTAAAATGATTTTAAGGTACTGTGGGCCTTGTAGTGTGAAGACACTAGTTTCTTCTCTATTGAGTAGTTTGGCTATTGTAAAGTAGTTTTAGTTACATACTAAATTACATTATAATAGTTGCGTAAGGTTTAAGATGGCGGTATTGGTTACACAGTAATAGTAGCATAGCAAACTCCTATCCGACTGGAAAATGTGCTGACTGTATCTGTCACCTGTGGAGGTTGACAAGATCACATGACCAGAATTAAATGATTGCTAACCTTGATGGAATTGTCCATATCTCAACATCTAACAGAATGCATAACTGCAACTTGCCTGCAATAGTATCCAGTGACTGTTAATATTACACACTGTATGAAAACACACACACCTGAACACTACGTAATGTCTAATGTCAACTTAACGATGGTCACACATGATTGACACATGGCGGGTCGGGAACACGATAACACCTGTGTTGATACATACAGTCACCAATGCATTATATACCATCAAATACTACACCATACCAATAAAGACTATGACTTGTGTGGCCTGGTGTCTACTGCCCCCAACACAGTATTTTACAGTGAGTGTAATTATACAACTACACTGCTCAGCCTGCCAAGTATTATCACAGCATTTGCTGTCCTTTTAGTGTAGCTATCAATGAAAATCATACAAAATTGTTATGTAAGACTCCAAAATGAAAAATGAACTTAAGCTTTCTTTTATACACACAAGAAATACTTAATTATAGTCTTGTGACTGCTCTTTGGGCATTTACTACTTTAGTTTGATCTATAGTGTAAAAATGGCTCCAAATTGCATTTGTAATTTCTAAAGTTGTGGGCAGTATGCTTCTGTTCAGCAGACAGGTTTGTGAATCATTGATTTTAGATTTTTTTATACTGTTTGCATAAGATGTAGCTATGTTCATGAAACTTCAGTTGCTTAAGCTTGTCAATTAAACTTTTTGTCTTAGAAACTATCTCAATACTATATGACCATTCTCCATTCATATTGTGAATATGTCCAGGATTAAACTTGCCAAGGTGAAGGGATTTACACAGGGCTGGAGCCCAGAGATTTTGAGTGGTCCAACCATCCATGGACTGCAATGGAGGTCATACTACTTCTTATTGATCTGATGTGATTTTTAGATCATGTGATACTCAACTGCATGTGCTAAGTTAAGCACACACAGCATGCCAAGTTAGGGGGATCTGGGGGCATGCTCCCTCAGGAAAATGTTTGAAAATAGATGCTCTGAAATGGCATCTGGAAGCTATTTTACTTGCAAAGCCTCTTTCTCCTTTTTACTAACATTAAGGATATATACTGGTAATTTTGTACTACAGTGCCAATCAATTCAATTTCATAGCTAATTTTACTTTCAAAGTTTCAGTGAAAGCTTAGTTCTTTGAGATACAGAAGTCACTGGGTTTGTAACTGCTAATGCATGCTGACATGCATGATCAATTGGCCCAATGCAGTGCAATGCAGATGACACACTGGAACTTTTAGGTGATTTGAGGACAATTAACATAGATGTAATGACTTAGACTAAGTAGAACAGTGGCTATATTCTATAACAAATGCTCTATTAGAGTATTGCGATGACTGTTCTATTAGAGTATATTATGATGACTGCTCTAGAGTATCTCGATCTTTTTTCAAATTCAAGTAGCTGAAAAGCGGTCCGGCATTGGGGCCCGGGATTTACATTTGGAGATGTTAAAAGAAGGCTGCCTTTCTAATTAATATCAATATAAATGATTCACCAGGATTCACATCACATCATGCACACGCATGCATAGCATGAAATGTATAGCAATCGGTTGAGTTTTGTCCTTTAAAATGATAAGGTCTCCCAGTGGTTGGCTCCCTGTATTTGGCAACTCAGTGCTGTTATGATATCTGTGTTTCAGACATCAAGAGTGCCTGCGTCATAACTACAGCATAGATGGGTGTCTATTATCTATGGCTACAGCGTATATTGGGTCCACGAAAACCTATAAAATCGTAGATATACAGACAAGTATCCGGGATTGGTACTAGCTTGTCTGTATATATATGCCGATAAAATCGTGAAAATGGCGGAGTTAGAAGACTTTGTAAGGGATAAATTAATTACTCATCGTTGGACTTTTTACGAAGTTAAGCAGTTACTTAAAGAGCTGTTTTCCTGGAACAGTCGGTCTCAGCATTCGCTCACTGAAAAGGTGTGGCGTACATAGCTAGTATACTGTATTTATCAGTGCCGATGTCAGAAAGCTGATCATGAATGAGTTATTGTAAATATCTTAAGTTTTTATCACGAAAGGGGTAGTGAGGGTATGAGTGGGTGAGGTTTTCAGTGGTGGATCTAGAAATTTTCAGAGGGGGTAATTTTCAGAGGGGGTTTCACTACTGAGGTTCAGGACTCTAACTCTGATTCCAGACCGTCCAGCTGGGGTGAATGTTCAGCTACATAGATGTATGGCGTAAACTAGCTAGCAATGAATCAGTAAAAAAACCATTCCATAACATTGTTTTAATCTTACCAATCCAGAAAGTTCTGAAGCAAAACAGCACTTGTGCTATAAATTTTTTAGAGGTGCTTAGCTAACATGCTTAAACTTAGTAAAGGCATTTTCAGTGATTTTATTTTCAGCTGAAACCATTGCAACCCCTCTGTTATCTGGCACTGGTTTTCCAAACACTTATTTTGCAACTCTTCTTGTGGTACATCAATCCAATGTGATGGGTCATTCCTTCTGCCATACAGCTTGAAATTTACATTTGTAACTACGTTTCGGCTCCATCATACTTTTTGGCTTCCTTGGGTCACTTTGGACGGAAACACCAGACTCTGATTCATCCCAGTCTTATCTGCTATTCAGTGTCACTCTTTACTGTGCAATTATTCCCAGCAATTTAGATTCACTACATGAGTGGTTACTGATAAGGCTGTTTGCTACTCATGTCAATAATGAAAAAAAAAAAATGAGTTTAACTCCTGGACTCATGTGGTGGCGCAATGCCAGGAAAACAACACAGTATCCTAGCTACTATATACAGTAGTGTGCAGTGATATTAGCTAAGCTAATGACAGAAGTGGGACTCGTGCAGAATGCGTGAGGGTACATGAAAGCTCTGTATGTTGTCTCGGGGGGGCCCCCTAAGTCTCTAGGCCTTCCTGGAATCTAACTATTGACTCTGCTGTGAGAGTGATGTGACACTATATAAGTAGCAGCATTTCAGTTGACTAGGTCAAGCAGTAGTGCTGTGCACTGGTGTGCAAATAACCAGTTATTAACTTATGTTGTCTAGGTCAGCCAAAAACCTGGTCCAGTTAAAAAACCTTTAAAGCAGATATTGCCCACCCACTTGGTAAACCATAAATTACCCCTGCTGACAAGTGTTAACATCATATCATAACCTCAAAGCATGTGTTAACATCATATCGTAACCTCAAAGCATGTGTAAGTATGTGATTGTAATAATTGTTATTGCAAGACACCAAGACAGGATGTTGATGGTTACTTTGGTACACCCTAAAGCTTCCAGCAGGCTTGTTGAGTACATACTGTCCTATGACTAGAAATAGATTATATAAACACTATCTGATATCCTGATCACCAAAAATTGCAACGGTTTGAGAAAATCACTCCGAGCCAGACGACCAAGATGTACAATATAACACTTAAAGCACAACCTTGTGTGTACAAAAAACAGTACCCGAAGGGTGTCTCAAGGTGCACTCAAGGTACCCGGTGTCTCAAGGTACCCGAAGGGTGTCTCAAGACACCCTTGAGACAAGGGTGTCTCAAGGTGCACTCGGCTTCGCTTCACATACGTACACCCTGGTGTCTCATGTAGTATTACAGCTCAAAATTGCTTCCATAATAGCATTTCAAAATGTATTTTTCTGGGGTGAAGGGGAGTAGCTGCCTTTGGACTAAGCCTTACCACTTTCGCTTATGCTCTGACGCCCCTGTATCAGATGTAAAATTATAGTGAAATGTTGTTATACTTATAGATATTGCAAAACACATGGTATTCATAAGTCATCAATCATGAAGTGAATGAGGCAGTTGCCGATGCAGTAGAGAAGGTAAATAATATCGGCATTCAGCATGTGTATAATCACTTGTTGTAATTGACCAATTTTTAATTTGTTTGTTATTAATTCTACTTTTCAAGGAAAGACTGGTTGTAGTTTTTGCTACACTAAATGTAGAATATGTAGGTAGACCAACTACTACCCATTCATTTTCAATGGTAGCACACAATTTCCAGCTTGGTTAGTTTGGTCAGCAGGTAACCACTTCCCAGTATGGGTGTAACTGATCACTGGACTGGACTACTGGACTGACATATTTTTGGCTTTTACACATTCTCAGGGCTGGGGGAAGTGTCCAGGCAGCCCAGGCAAGAGCCTGACCAATATTGTACCGCCAGTAACAGTAAGTTAGTCATGAAAATTTACCATTACCAAGCTATTTTTATAGTTTTGCCTGACCAATAATTTGATGCTTTCCCCAACCCTGATTCTGAGGTTGGTTTAATTGAGTCTTGCTAGCTAAGGGCCTTCAGAAAACTTGTAGTCTGCTACTAAAATAATGAGTGTGAGGAGTGGAGTAAGCAAAAACTGACTTCTCACTACTTTTTATACTCTACAGCATTTATACACTTCTTAGTGTTGTGTTTTGGAGATTGTAATATATAGCAATAGCTAACCAAAAATCATTTTACTATATTTGTACTACCTACAATACACTGTATCCTTGAACTAAATAGTTCAGACACAACTAAAACAATCTATTGTAGCTAAATTCGTTCCTACATGCAATATACACAACTATAGGGTTTTTCTGCTGCTGCGGTTAGTTCTTAACCATGCTGGTTGGCACACTGTAATATGTGACCAAATTTATTAGCATTGCTACTATCTCAGCTCCAAGACTTCACCGTTGGTTAACCATAACTAGCACATTCTCTGCAGCATACTGATAAGGAGTATAGGCATATGTACTGTAGAAGGACATAAGTAGTGAAAATCACTAGAAGTCAGTTTTTGCTTACTCCACTCCTCACACTCATAATTTTAGTAGCACACTACAACTATTCTGAAGGCCCTTGGCTAGCAAGACTCAATAAAATCAACCTCAAAATGTGTAGAAACCAAAAATATGTCAGTCCAGTAGTCCAGTCCAGTGATTAGTTACACCCATACATGTAGCCAGCTAGCCAAACCATGTAAACAAGTTTATTTGTGGTAATTTGTACCTGAGGCTTGCTAAGCTACCATGGGCATTAGGTGCTTTTGTTGAGGTAAATGGCAATTACTTTATTACCAATGGCTTTTACATTAATACTGTGATATTTAGATATTGTGATATTTAGTAATGCTGTGATATTTAGTAATGTCGTGATATTCAGTAATACCGTGATACTTTTTTATGGTAGGTATACTGTTTAGTGCTGCCACGATATAGAAAAACTTTATATCATATATCACCAAGGTTTATGTCACAATATGAACATATGTATCACGATATAGAGCTAACTGTAACATTAGTAAGACAAACATATATACATACTCTTCATTGTAAGTTTAAATTTAAGTTGGATGTATACCACAAGCAAGAGTTACTCTTGTTTATCAGGATTTAAATGCATTTTGATACTGCTTTACAGTTGAGACAAGTGGCTGGCACTACATATAAACCTTCGTAGTGTCTAATAAGTGGACTGGAATACTGGAATGGACTACTGGACTGGAATTTTTTTGGTTTTACACATTTTTAAGGGTTGGGTTACTGTACATTTGGGTGACTTGTGACAACATTTCAGCGTTGAGTGTTGAATAGGATACTTTAATCCTAAAAAGTGACTGTGATAAGCCAAATGGATTCAATTATATGCATTTAATTCACTGCTACTGTACTGCATAGCAGATACTCACATGTGTGTATACCCAGAAATGTTTCTCTCACTGTTAGGTACACATGATTATTGTGATACAACTTTCTATAAGGTATATGGTGAATTGGTGACTAGTCACTGGAGTCCATGATATGTACATAACTGTCTGTAATGCATATGGGGATTGTTGCACATCACTTTTTAAACTTGTACGTACTGTATGCTGTTGTCCTATGACTATGCAATTTTCTACTACTATTAACTAAGTGGTATTGTAGTACAATTTGTGACTGGATCTACGAAAACCGTTCTTATCGTCCAAGACAGGAAGTTTGATTTTTTCACACAAACACAATGCTTAATGAATGCACTATCAAGTTTCACTGCCACAGTCCACCAGAGTAAAGTGGTCTGCTTTTGCTGGCTGCTTTTCTAGAGCACAGTGGCGAGCCGTACAAGTGGTCTGGGGTCTTGATGGAGCCCTGGCCAACCAGGAGATGGCTGTGTGTGGCTGTACAGCTCTGTGGTGTTGGACAATGACCTGTACTGTAAATTTCCTTTCATTTTAGCCAGTTCTGAGCCCTGAATGGCCTATAACTTGGCCTAATTCATCCCAGCACGTCTCTTTTCAATTTTTGAACACCATCTTGCCCGCCTTCCAGGGCCCCCGCCTCCCACCCTTCTGGAGCTCGCCTGATACAGACAACCTCGGTTTAAAAACTATCTAAAATGGCGGGAAACTTAGCTGTTGGCTACTTCTTCAGTGGATGATCAGGAAGGTAAGAAATTGTTGTGAAACGTGTGAAAATTTGATATGCATAGCTACCACCATTGGCCAGCTACAACACACAGAATATTTAAAACCGACGTTTCTCGATACTTTTAAATGGGCGATAAGACCGGTTTTCCCAGAGACAGTCACATTTACAGAATTAGATATTTCATTCCGGCAATAACCAGTTATGCAATGGAATCTAGTATGTGTGTTCACACACACCCCACGCACACACACCATATATGTTATAGGAAGTTGTATCACAATAATCATGTGTGCCTAACGGTGAGAGAAACATTTTTGGGATCTGCATACCATACAGTAGAGTAGCAGTAAATGGAAATGCAGTTAATTGGCTTATCACAGCTACTTTTTAGGATTAAAGTATCATATTCACCACTCAGTACTGAAATGCTATCACAACTCCATGCACCCTTACAAATGTGTAAAACCAAAACATGTCAGTCCAGTAGTCCATTCCAGTATTCCAGCCCAGTAGTCCAGTCCAGTGATTAGACACTACCTATAAACCTTAAAACCCCCAGTTTACTTTGGGGATAGCTTGTTTACCACACTATACCATCAACACATAACTTTATTAAATGCCAAATACCATATGTCTGGCCTCCCCCACATCATTATACTAAGCGCCGCTGCTATTGCACAACCATCGATATAACCGATTGGCTATATCATATCACCACTTTGTTATATGAATGCTGTCGATGTATCGATATATCGTGGCAACACTAATACTGTTTGCTATTTTTAATAGGTGCCCAGCACTAGTGCTAGTATAGATTCTTTACATAAACAAATCACAAACCAGTAGACAGCTTGCAGACTGACTATAGTATGTTCACGTTGAGCTGAATCCTCAAAAACATTTAATAACTCATGGATGCAATTACACATGATCTTGAAATTTGGCTCATTTGTAGTACTGCTTGATCCGCTCAAAATATTTCAAAATTATTTTGTTCAAATGTTTGACATAATATTTACGGCCAACCAAAATTTTCACAATACATTTCCTTTGCGGAAGCCATATAAGTATAGCATCCATTACGGCCCTTTCCCGAACTTGTAATGGAGTCAAACCGTACAAGTCTGTTGTTGACTCCTTTGCTGTTACCAATAATCATCTGGTTGGCTGAAATGTTAACTCTATTGAGAAAAAAATCCACTTTTAAATTTTAGCTTTTTTCAGGATTCAGCTCAACGTGAACATACAATAGTCAAGGACACACCTAACTAGCATGATGGGACAAGTACATAGAGCTCAAAATAACAGGTGGCAGCCTGCAGTTTTCCATCCAATATTTGCTTTGGTCATCATTTACTGCTTAGCATGTGAACTATCTTAGCAGTGTATTAAAGTGTTATAAAAGTGTCAGCCAAACATTAACAGTGTTCTGCAGAAATCACTCTCATATTCAGGGTTTAATTTTCACGGTGCATGCCTCCAGACCCCCTCCTTTGGCATCTACACACACTGGCATATGCCATCCTGGCTACATCCGTCAATATATACAGTTGAAAGTGTAGCACTGCAGATCATTAGTCAGCAACTGTAGACCAAATTTTGTTTTGATCTGCAGTCACTGCAGTGCTTTTAGTTTAAGCACTGCATGAGTACAGAACAACAACAAAAATCTATTAATTATTCTAGTTCATTATATTTTATACCTGAATATGCATTTATGATGTGTATAACTTAAGTGTAACACATGTGGACAACGTTGAACTCCAGAATAGACTCATTGTTAAAGAAATATTCTATATCTAGCTGGTTGTAGCTTTCTACACTGAATATGCAAGTACACCACTTGTTTCAAGTTTCAACTCTCAGTTTCCCCACACAAAACAAAGTGCTCTCACCACACAAAACAAAGATGGACCTGTCAACTTTTTTCCCAGCTGCAACTATGCATCACCTACCCCAAACAGGTGGAATAGCAAGACAGTTACGTACACTTCAGCTGCTGACCTTTAATTTTGAATTGCATTATATATGGAACACTAAAAGAAATTAAACTAATCATCCTTACTCATGAGATTAAAATATCCATTTAAGAGTATGTACTATACTGGGAGGGAGTGTATAAACAGTGGAATAGAATAATAGAATGGTGGAATACTGGAATGGAATTTTAAAACGTTTTTACATCCTAATAAGTATAACTCCTCCCATTAAGTAAGCAAATAAATAGGATTCCCTTGAATTCAGCTTTAGCATACTTTTCCTCACCACAATACTTGTATGACTTGTAACTCAATACTTGTCTGGGACTAACTGTCTTAATGAAGGTTCAGTTCAGTGTACAACGTGGCACTGCCACAATGAACTATGGCTTAAATTTTGTTTTTCTGACATAATTGTGGAAAAGGCTCATTGTAAACACTTACAACATAGTCCCATTTCACTTTACCCAAAGATTTTCGCTTAGGCTTCCAGGTTAGTGGTAAGCACCTCATACAGGCTCTGCTCTCTGTGTTTGCCCTCTGGTGCCTAAGTGGTAAAGTTGATAATAAATAAATGAATACTTCATTATATAGTGCATGTACTTTTACAATGCATACATGTAATCGCAAACTTTTTATTGTTTGGTTAAGTCAGAAGTCATCTTGGTATTCGCAATAAAGTGCTATTGTGCATGTTCATAACTGACTTTACAGTACATTACATTGGTAAACTTTGTCTATGGTGAAGTGAATTATGCTAAAGAGCTGACTTCAATGGGGAATCCTATTTATTTGCTTACATAAGGGAAGGAGTTGTACTTAATTGGATGTAAAAACTGATATTGAACTTTTAAAAATTCTATTCCACCATTCCAATATTTCATTCCACTGTTTATACACTCCCGCCTACAAACATTCTCATTAAAAAATGTTCAACCCGTAAAAAGGAAAGTTTTCATTGGGTGGTCCCAAAGAAATTTATTTTCATAGCATTTAATTGGACAAATTAATGAAAACCGATGAAAATCTAATGAAAATTGCCAATGAAAACTGTGAAAAGCTTTTCGTGGACTTTTCATTGACTTTTCATTGGTTACTTTTCATCGGTTTTTCATTGGTGTTTCATTAATTTGCTCAATTAAAATGCTATGAAAATACAATTTCAAGTTTACAAATATCAAGAAACTCTTTTTTTCAGAGTACCTACTGTACAAGTAGGTAGCCAACAGCCAGATTTTCTATGCTGTATCAGTATTTTCATGTAATTATATCAGGCAAGTTCCGTAAGAGAAAGGGATGTTTGAAATGTGTAAAGGTCAGTTATAGGCCTTCAAGGTTTGTTTAAATGCACTGGTCTTTATTGAGTACCATACAGTCACATACAGGTTAGCCAGAGCTCCATCGAGTTCCCAGACCCTTTGTATAGTTTGCCATTGGACTTGGAAAGAAGCCAGCAAAGCAAAACACTCTAGTTAGGGCTGGCTGATGTTTTTGATATTTATAAACTTGATGGTACTGTATATTAATTCATGTAAAGTACAGTACATGAATCGTGGAGATTCGTGTACTGTACTATCAAAGTTTTTCATATTTGTGGTGAAAAATCAAACCTACTGTTATGGACAATCGGACCAGTTTCCCAGATCAGATACATAATATGTGGTTATATGGTATGGCCAAAATTGCAGTGTCTAGATGTATACCTAGTTTTAAGCTTTAATTGTTACACAATAATTTACAGGATTTATGTAGCCCTTCCTAATGGGATACAGCATCAATTATTGATGGTTGACATGGTTTATTACTCACTCGTAATTTGTGTACATTAATTATGATCTGATTTGAGGTATTTTGCTTGGCATCGCCAAACTAAATCCTGCCAATAGTACAAAATAGTCTATTGCCTTAGCCATTGTCAAGTTATGCTTGTCTTAAGGCATCAGTCAGTTAGTTAGCCAGTCAGTCAGTCACTAGAAAATTCTGTTAAATATATATTTTTTAAATTCTGTAGTAGCTTGTTGAAAGTATTTTGAGTCGATCTCAAGGCTTGTTTGGACTTAGTTTAGTCCAACCAATACTGCCTCGTCATCTGGGAAAAGTGAGACTGGATTTTGGGTGATGTTTTTTCATGGGCCATGCCTACTCTTTTCTGGTCCCTACTGTACAGTCATATTGTACTGTACAATGCATTAGTTTGAAGAGAAGATACAAGTATTTATTGATATTATACTTATACTGTGTAGAAATGAATTTGGCTATCATGTAATGCCATTATTTGAAACCAGTGAAACTGATACTTTGAGACCCGTGCAAATCAATGCTTAGGTGCTTAGTTGGACCAAAAAATTTTTTTGCCCTTTATGGTAGGGTCCGCAATCCGAAAAATCAACCTTCTACAAATCAATCCCCCTACCATTGTGGGATGTTCATTGTAGTATCCCAGTGCTTGATCCACCATGAAACCGGAGGCACGATTGTAGTCTTCACAGAAATATTGTTTTCAGTATTTTGCAAGATGCAAACTTTATTTTTAAAATTTCGTGCTCCACACATAGGACCGGATGAAACTTGCTACTTAGCCAAATGGTATCCAGAGTTGTTGTAGTTGAAAAGTACTCACAGAAATAAGTAAATGACTTGCTGGGTGCCCGGCACAGGGTTGCTTTCTTTGAAAAAAACAGACAACGAGATACGACGTTTCGAATTCAAACTGCCCTATCACCCAGGGCAAGAGAAGCCAACTCTTCCTCATAATGTTTCGATACGGTTGGGTGCATAGTCTGTTTATGCTGTTAGTTTGGAAAAGATCTGAGACTTCTCACCATCTGGGTGACGAATGTCAAAATTTTCTGCAGCATCAAAGAATTGTGTCGCGCTTTCTAGCCAATTCCAGCGCCTCTGCAGCCATAACAATCATCAATTATAAACTAAAACTATGGCAAAAGATGTCCCTGAACGTTTGGTAGCAGCGGTTGTCAATTATTATTTCATCCACGGCTTCCATGCCTCGTTCTAAGCTATGCATCAAGGGAGGCAGCAAAATCGTCCAAATTTGACTTCACCTCTTACGCTCCACAGCGGCTTCAAATCTTCACTAGATCACCCTACATCACCATTATGCTGCAAAACATCCAAAAACAAACCAAAAAAAAGCACATAATCTCATTTTTGATTCGAGCTGGGTGGAGCTCCTGGTGAGCTGGTATACTGCATCATATGAAATCACAGAAACACCAAATACTACTACTACCAAACGTTTTGATCCATCATTTATCATTATTCTAAACAAAATTAAGTGACCAGTGTGGCATCAGAAGTACTGGAAAGCACTTTGGTACCATTGAGAGAATCCCTTGAAATGACGCACGAAAATTTTGACGTTCTTCACCCAGATGGTGAGAAGTCTCAGATCCTTTCCAGACTAACAGCATAGACAGACTATGCATCCAACCTTATCACATCACTATGAGGAAGAGTTGGCTTTTCTTGTCTTGGCTGGTAGGGCAGTTTGAATTCGAAAATTTGTGTTTCGTTTTCTGTTTTTTGAGAGAAAGCGATCCTGTGCCGGGAACCCAGTGAATCATTTGCTTATTACTGTGCGTACTTTTTAACTACATTAACTCTAGATAATATCTAGCTAAGCAGCAAGTTCTATCCTGTTCTTTGTGTGGAGCACGAAATTTTAAAAATAATATTTGCATCTCACGAAATACTAAAATCGATATTTCTGTGAAGACAACAATCGTGCCTCCGGTTTCATGGTGAATCTTGCAATGGGATACCACAATGAACATCCCACAATGGTAGGGGGATCGATTTGTAAAAGTTGATTTTTTGGATTGCGGACCCTATTTATGGTGTTTGTTTCCTGAGAATGTTAAGAGTGGTTTCTCTATACATGCAACATGTAAACAGTTACATTGGTGTTTATCATTTGCGCTTTTATGTTGTTGATAATATTTATAACATATCGCATTTCACTAAATGTGCAATGTAATGTTTAGGTTGGACCAACTTATGGGCGCAAAATGATTACTGGCTTCCTGGCATCAGAAGGACTCAGAGTTAGTGAACGAAGAGTGGGACAGTCACTACGCATAGTTAATCCCAGTTATAACTATGCGAGAAGGACACAAACAGAACGGCAAATCAACCCTGTTCGATACCATGCCGAATATTTTGGCCATAAGCTCCACGTAGATCAGTCAGAAAAACTTGTTATGTTTGGATGTACCCATGTGTGTGCCCTAGATGGCTTTAGTTCAAAGATAGTTGGACTCATTACATTACCAGTGAAAAACAATCACAGGATCTATGCTGATATGTTTCAGTGAGCACATCATAATGTCATATACCAATATGTCAGGGAGAACTACTATACAATCACAAATGAATCAAGTGCTTGTTAATATGTGACCGTCTCAGCAAAAACCCAACTTGTTCACACAATTAAATCTTTTTTATTCACTCAGCAATATCAGCAGTGTTCAAGGAATCAACCACCAAAGTTTCAGCCTTCTGTGGTGTGTAGTTTTGGAATTATAGCGCTAGACAGTAGGAAGAGCAAGACAATTGATTTGTACAGCGACTATACTGAAAATAAACTACAGGCGCTTACATTTGCAGCCATAACTTGTTTGGATTGGTCTACAACATTGCAATTTGGCTTAACACGTTCACCATGGATCAGCACATCAGCCAAGGTAAAGTATTAGCCCTGTAGATACTTGCGCAAATGGATATGAAGGTGGTTTCGTAGAAGAAACGATGACAATCTTGTTTACGTTTACCGCATCGTAAACAAACGCACGTGACACGCATACCGTTGGAGCTAGGGAAACGAAACAAAGATTTTCGAACTCTTCATGAACAGGTGAATAAGATGGTATATAGTATTAATCGATTTGAGTCTTCCTTTTTCGAGTACTGGCTCGATAAAAACTTGCATAGTTTTTATTTGTAGCATGCGTAATTTTACGAATTATTTTTAAATTTCAATTTTCTCAATACGCATGCTTGTGTGAACAAGTCGGGTTTTTGCTGAGACGGTCACATATTGTGCTTGCAGTTTGGCAAACTACTTGTAATTTCTGATACATACGTATACGTAATTAAATGCTACACAGTATCAATATTGTATTGACAATTGCAATTTTCATTATAATACCTTTATCTGAGATTGCTGGATTACAAAATCTAAACTTATAACATGAAAGAGCTGTGCAATTACAGTATCTGATTATTAAGAATAGAGATATTAGTTGTATACATGTACCAAAGTTTAATTATCAGGTGGTGTAGATACCTCAAACTCCCAAACTCCATATGTACTCTAGTTAGACATTCTCCCTATATTATTTGATCTTTGGTGACGTTTATAGCCATTTTTTCATTGAAAATTAATGATTTTTGGCTTTATCTTCTTGAGGCATTATTTTACACTGTTAAAATATGGTATCAAATTAAAGGTGTTGATCAAAGAACTATATTGACTTCCGTTTGAAGTTTGTATCTCATTCCACTACAAAGTTATGTTCGCTTTTGTAAGTCATGAAATTTTTTGCCCTTGGGGTGTAGATTACTAATGAGAAAGTAATTATAGAATTTCATGGTTAATATAAATGATCATAATTTTGGAATGCAATTATCTATTGACTTCAAATAAAAGCTGAGTAGTTCGTTTTAGCAGCACCTTTAATTTGCAACTGTGCAAAATGATGCTCCAAGGAGATTAAAAAAAACAATGAATTTTCAATACAAAAATGGCTGTAAAGGTCACCAAAGGTCAATATATGCGATGGCTCTATATCCAAAAATTATGTCACAAGGAGTACAACTTACATGTATATGGAAAGCTTCATAATTATATCACAACTATCACACTATGCTGCTCTACTAATACGAGTACAGAACTAAAAACTATGTATGTAACTGGCTTTGCAGAACAAGCCAATATAATCAGCAGTGAAGTACATTCTCAGTGGTTTGTCCATCATCGTTTTGTACAAGATTCTCACTAGGTTATGTATACAATTTATTTTCGTACATGCACAAGGACATGTCTGTTCACAATATGCTTTGAAACCTGTTTCAACAACACATATTTTGAATGAAGCAACCACCTATGTAAATGTAATGTCTGAAATCTGTATTATACATGTAGTATTTATTTCTCACACACAGCTTTTAACCTAATGCATTTTGCTTACTTGGGTAGGTATGTACATGTACACACACGCAACCACACATTTTTTCAAAAACAGTCAAAATCTCAACCTTCGACCAGCTGCAGGGAACATACCTGGTTTATTAAATTAACCCTTTATTATCCAAGGGTATTACCAAAAAAACCCTTTATACATAAATCAACCCATAACTCCTTCATACTAGGAGCTAAGCAAAAACCCTACTTGTTTGCCTTTTCCTCGAACTTCATTTTATGACATTTTTGTTGTTTAGGGGGAATAACCAATGGACTGTTAAAGTTTCAGCCCTTTCTGGTAAGTGCTTTTGGAGTTATAGTAATAGACAGCAAGAAAACAAAACGATTTGTACATTACCTCCCGTATGGCAGAATAAAATCTACAGGTGTTTGTTTAATCAATCATATCTCTTAAGTGCAATGGGCTATGGAGTTGGGACTTGTGCCACTCTATTCACCATGAACTGGGGCATTCACCAAGGTGTAGTTTTTAGCTTAAATTAAGGCTGAGACAAACAGCTTGAAATCTTTGAAGCTTCGTTCAGTTTCATAACATTCATATGCTGCTTTATCCCACCAAAGCTTCAATGTCATGGATAAATAACAAGCTAAACCAGTTGCACAAGTATTGCCACTTCTTGTGGAAGCTGCTATTTACATATTTCTTGGTGTAGCTATAGTTTAAACCTATACCCATGCTATCAAGCAAGACGGCTGTTCAAGCTTAAAAACGGAGACGATAAAGTTACATTTTACTGTAACATAAACAAACACACATAACTCACATTTGCTCCATGGTACAGAAACAAAAAAATCCTAATTTTCATGAAGAGGCAAATTCATTGCAATTTCAAGTCTTCCTTCGCTATTAAGTGAAACAATTAAAACATTGTGTAAAATTATTTATGCAGCACACCCAGTGTATTTCAATAGAATTTATCTCTAAAACAGAATTATGCAAACAAGTTGGGTTTTCACTCAGTAGGTAAGGATTCTAAAAATATACAGTACGATGTCACCGGGGTTATAGCAAGATGCATACAATGCCCATCTTTTGTTGTTATGGTGAAAAAATAATGACACACCTTTCTTTACTTTGAAGTGCATGATTTATGTGTGTCCTTATAAGGTTTTTAGATGTTTGGGTTGGGCTTTCATTGTGTATATAATTTTGCGTGTTAGTTAATGGGTGGTGTTTGCATGTATCACACAAAAATCCACACAAGTAAGTTCCTGTGGTTTTAATGCAGTTTTATAAAATAATTAAGGGATTATTATTTAATGATATTACGTAGTACTGCCAAGAGTTAATATATAACTCTTGGAGTACTACATCATACATTATTGCTTGTGAATCTTTGTGACGACTGAATCTTTACTGTAATTATATACGATTCATGAACATCATCTAGTTTATCTTCTATTTCATAAACTTTTTTCTCTCTGGGTAGACCAATACTACACCAGTATGGAATGTGGGATCAGGTTCGCTGTGACCAAGACAAAGAATTTATTTTAATGCTTTTTGTGCAAGAAAAGCTGGCTAATCTCCGAAGAAACACAGCACGTGACCCACATATTCAAACAGATTCTAAACAGGTCAGTGCATTACACAAACCATACCGTGTATGTGGCAAGTAGTAGTTTATATTAACCTCATATTTCCCTGACTCTGTGCTCCAGTAATAGCAGGAAACTTTTTTTATGGTTACATAAAATTGTTAAATCCAGTCATTAACCTTTCCATAGTTATTATGGTAGTCTAGATGTTCTCCAAACGTTTGATTTATTGTTTATTCCCAAGCATCAAGGATTGCCAGTTTTATTATTCAAAGATCTTTAAAGGTTGAATGCCCACTTTACAACAATTCCTGACATCCAGTGACTCCAGTGTACATACATAGTAGCCAGTAGCCATCAGCTAAGTTTCCAGCCATTTATAATAGAAAGTTGTTTTTTTTTGTTTGTTTTTTTATGGTACAATAGTATTGAATAAATGTGTCTGTACCTACACATGTTAGCACAAGCCTAATTTTACAATAGATGATGAACGATTTACAAAATTGTTAGAAAAAAATAAATTCGTTGCATTTTTAAGCCAATTGTATCACGATGCAAAATGATGACAAGAACTTTGGTAGCATCGTGATCCCAAACCAAGAGGAGTTTGAAAATCTTTGTTTTGTGTCAGTACTCCCTAGGAGACGTTAGATATGAGCGTTAGTACAGTAAGTCTGATTCGCATTGGATGAGCGATTCACTATTGTTATTTCTTCGTTTTTTGCCTTTGCCCTGGTTACAGGAAAGACCTGGAAGACAACGCTTACCTTGCAATATTGATGGAGAATCCAATGGTGTAAGTTGCATCTTGGTAGAGGACTGCATTTGTATGTTGTGACCATTTGTGACCGGATCTGCAAAAACCTGACACAATCGTGCATTCTTAAAATTCCTGTTTATTGACTATTTATAATCTACTTAGCCATGTGTACTTTCTGGCAAAGTTTCAGCCTTATATATCAATACCTTTTGGAGTTACAGCCCTACAAAGTAGCAACAACAGAAAAATTGATTTGTACAGCAATTATAAAGAAAATAAATTACAGGTGCTTACAGAAACGGTTGTAACTTACCGATGGATTGGGTACAGAGCTATAATTTTCACCATTGTGTTCGCTATGAACAGGGGAATCAGTTACTGGGTAAGTTTTTACTTAACTCACCCTTCTTTCACTGCATACAAAGACAAAATTTGTGAAGAAAAAATCAGTCGTGTACGATCCTTTCCACATGATGTAAACAAATGCTAATAACTTACGTATCCTTGGGTCTGCTGCAACAAAGCAAAGATTTTCTCACTTCTCTTCAGCAGGCGAATAAGATGATATCCAGAGTTTTATTGTTAGTCCCTTCCTTCACTAAGAAAGAGGCATTCAGAAATTTTACAGAATTTGTTCAATAATATGCAAGTATTTCACCAAATGTATTCAATGCTTTATACTGTAAATTTAGGCTTGCACAATTTTGTCGGGTGTTTGCAGATCCAGTCATATTTAAATAAGCCCAACAATTTATTTTCTGTATTATTACTGTAGTGCGGTGAAATCAATTTTCTGTTGTTTCCACCTTGTAGCACTGTAACTTCGAAAGTTCATGGCTTCTAGAGCTGTAACTGTAACTAGTTAATTTATAAATGAAGTAGGGATCCAAGCAATAAAACGTAGTGAAACAAGAGATGAATGATGGTATCAGAGCATAGTTTGGTGGGAAAACCTCAACACTTGATTGGCATGTTGTAACAATGATTTTGTTCTATGCCAAAGTAGGGATTTCCCACCTTAGCTATGCTGTAATACCATCATTCATCTCTCTTGTTTCACTACTTTTTATCACTTGGATCCCTATATCTTACTTTTTTATTATCCTTTTTTTTGTTATAGCGCACAGCTATACAATTGTGACTGTTTGTTAAGGTGACTGTTGTATTAGTGTATCTTGAATTGGCCTTTCACATATCAGGGTGTGTGTGTTACCATTTCGTATTTTTATTATGCTAGCTTTATGAATACAGCTTGGCCAATAATAATGGCTGTGCCATTGTGATAGATTGCTAAGATTTGCGGTTTCAGCGCTTGATTGTTATTAATCAACCAAGATTGCTTTAATAGGTGTGCCATTAAACCTATCATGAAGTTAACAAGTATCTATCAAGCGTAAGTGCTTAAATAAGTTTGTGGCATATAACTATGCTGTTCAAGGTAGGTGTTGATAGGGAAAATAAGTGTCTCAATATTATTTCATTGCATCAAGAATATGACCAGCCTGATTGAAAATAAAACAAAAGACAATAAGGGCAGGCAGGCAGGCAGGCAGGCAGGCAGGCAGGCAGGCAGGCAGGCAGGCAAGCAAAAACTCGAGTTTCAGTGATAAAAAAAAAAAAATTCTATTATCCAGCCACCTGTTTTTTTTAAATTAATTAATTAATTTTTTTAATTCTAGATTAATTGATGTTAGACAGACTAATATTAGTTGAGTTTTGTCTAGTGAGATGTTTCTAAGATGATTTTTAAAGGCAGCATTTTAGGTAGTACTGTACATGTTATTCTTTTAGGGATCCTACTTAAACAGTTTTACTGTACCATTTGATAAATGGAATTTGAAAAATATGCTTGTTCTAGCAGATCCGGTCATAAATTAGGTTAATCTGGGACAAGCAAGGAATAAGTATATAGAAAAGGAATGCATGGTGCATTTAGCCAAGTTAAGGACTAGCTAGGACTCAAATGGAAGAATACACATGTTTATTCAACTCTCAAAAAAACAATGTATACAGCTATATACACCTATCTGACATCACACCATCCATGCAGGTTGCCCACAGCCTGGATAAGGCAACCAGTAAAACAGAAAAACTAGACTGTCACAGACCACTTCTAATTTACCAAGAGTGTGTTATGTAGCTTATCTGTAGTGTGAAATCAATCTTGCTATTACAAGTGATCAGACTGGTTTTGCCAGATGCAATTAAGAATATAAATTATTGCCAATGTAGATAGAAAGGTAATTTCATCATAAATTGTGACTGGGCCTGCGAAAATAGGGCATGTGGGCACATAAAAATTGCCTACTATTTCAAAGCTTGATGTGTCTTAACTGTGTATTCTATGACTCTGTAGCAAAGAAATTTTCAGCAGTTAATAAAACATTTGGATGGCTTTACAATACAAGATGTAGTATGGTGCGTTGGCAGATCAAAGGCTGCCGCCAGTGTTACAAATCAGTTGTAAACCCATTTCCAAATAATTGTAGCATGGCTAAGTACCTCCTTTTGGCCAAACAGTCTGGCCACAAATTAGTTCAAAGACTTCAAACGAAACCAAACACCAGACCAACTCAGGAAGTCACAATGCAAGGCTAATAATGTCCAGGACTGACAAGGAGGTAAATCACTCTGGAATGAATGAACACACAACACTGCACTCGTCTGAATTAATGGAAAGCAGTACAACCACTGGGCTGAGCCTGTATTCACACGCTTGTTCACCAATAAATTAAGCTAACCAAGACTATTATAGCGCTGCACCACTCAACAATGAATATCAGACACTTCAGTTACACCTGTCTAAATGATTCGGAAGCTGTACAATGGCTGGAGTGATTGGTAAAAACATGCTACCAATGAATAAACTAACTAACAATGAATTAACTAACCATCAATTAGCAAGACAGTAATTAATGAGTAAAATCGTTCCTTGTACAAAGTCTTGCGTTTATGCTCCTTCAACGTTACAAATGGGGGCCTTTGATCTGCGCATGCCCCATACCACAAATCAGTTAGAACACACCCATTTGGTTTGTATCTAATTTGTAAACACTACACCATCGGGCCTGCGGCCCTCGGGTGTCATGTTTACAAATCAGATACAAACCTCATGAGTGTGTTACAACTATTACTTACAAAATAAAAAATTCTATCCCAGTACTGAATATGACATGTTACATGACAGGGTGTAGTTTGTATCCACATGCGCAGGCCCAGTAACAATTTTGTAATGCTTTATCACAATACTTGTTTGTATGTAACTTATACATACCATATTTTATCCATAATATCAGTAAGTAATTTATTCATAAACCAGCTGAAAAATCTTGTTGCTTCTTGTAATAGCTGCATGCACAGTTGACATTCTTGTGACAAGTCATAGTTTTGTTTGTTGTATTAAGCTTTATTATCATTCTAGAAACTATGCTGTTATTTAAACAAGACCGTATATTAACCTAGCACCCTGTGGCCTTTATTTAGCACAGATAAATATGGTATGTGTTTTGTGAGGCTTTTAATTGATTATGTGCTTTACAGAACCACTGTGTTGAAAGAATGTGGGTTGAAGTTAATCACCGTGTAAATTATCCAATAAAAACTGTTCTAATACAAATGGAGCAAAGAGATGAGATAAATCTCAATTGTGACCATGAGCGATTCTGTGTATCATGGTATACAATGCACGTGGCCCATGTTGGTACCATGGTATTTGTTAAAGCATGGAATAAACATAGGATACCAGGTCAGTAATGTATACTAGCTGTTAGTGCTATATAGTGGGGTTATTTTCTGAGGGAAATTTTTTTTGCAATTTTCACAGACTGGCTGTTATCCCTGAAAACTTTCCCCTTCAAAATTCGAATCTTGATCAAAGTAGCATTATAACATATTACGAAAACTGAAATTTTTCCCATCAAAATTTTGGGTGGTGGCAATCACAAAATAATTTCCCTTGAAAAAAACTTTCATACAGTATATTTTTGGAACCTCGGTCCAGGTCATGTAAAAAATAAAGACACAAGTGCCAACTGAGGAGAGGTGGCCTAGCTTAAATCATGATAGGAAGCTGTTAATACCTTGCCATTGTTTTCATACCAGTATTCTTCTGTTGAGCTGGTTTGACCAGGACCAAGGAAAAGCATTACATATACTGTGTCCTAAACATCCAAGAGATGTTCCTCCATAAGTTAAAGCCTTGTATGGTCACTTATTGTGTAAAATTATATACAGGTGAACACAGAGGAATACCAAACATACTAATGTCAAGTAACAATCAGGTAGCAAAAGTGATCCCAATGGTTATACCCACTCCAGATAATGCATTACAACAGTATCAAAATAGTGGAGGTGAAATAACTGTCTTCAACTCCTTTGGACGTGATCCTCTGGAGCAAAGACCAGACCTAATTACACAACGAGAAGTTGATTTCTATCAGCAGCATTGTCTTGAGGACATCTTTTATTCAACAGTAAACGGTAACCCCATTCCATTTCGAACGGGGATTTTGGACCTCATAAGTATCAGTAAGCAAATTGCAGCACAATTATAGTAATTGACGAGGGATTTTATAACTATATATGATCATTAGACTTGTATAATGTACATAATAATTGTAAGGGAATTAATCAATATCTAATGTTGTTTACTTAATTTTTGTCAAACAGAATAGTTTCTCCTACCAATGAACAGTGGTTACTCTGCACTGTGTATACTGTAAATAAAGTCCAGTAGAAAATATTGGATGCTTGCATGGGCTGTCATAATATGATTGGATGTGTTATTGTTTGTGTGATAGTTATTTATCTTCCACACTTGATACAGAAGTTTTCAGGTTAGTTATCTGTGACTATGGACATCTGTTTGCCTAAACTGACTCATGTTTTAGAACTATAATGGTTCTGCCAGCATCTGCTAGTATTCAGTTTCACATGGGTAAATAACCAATGAAATTTCTTCCTTGTAGAATTGTAATTGAAATACCATTAGTTATTCATTTGCACATGGTCACAGACAACCTGCATGAACAATAGTAGGCTAGGTGAGTGACTAGGTTTCTGTTATATGAAGGTCTAAATATTTCAAGGATGAAAGTTTCACTGTTCACCTCCCAACCCCCCCTTGAAGCAAGCACTCCTTGAAATATTTAGGCTAGTGTAATCATAGAAAACAGTTGACTAAGCTGTTGGTTACTGTTTGCTGATTTTAATTGTTGTCATAACTGTACTGTATTAAGCTACAATGTAGGTGGACTATACAATACAAATGCTGACTAAAGCTCAGTACACTTTTCTGCTTGATCTTGTCCATACAAAGTTCACTTGATATCTGTATACACACCATGTGATGTTCAAAGGTCATACATATATTGAAATGTTCATAAGTCAGTAACCCAATTTATTCCTACAGATCAATAAGATTTAACTAAAGTGAAGTTGTGGGGACATGTCTTGATTTGCAAGTGTTTGGTATAATCATGCATTACTTCTTTATACTTCATTCTATTAAACCATTTCAACATTCATCCAATATTTATAGGATGTTGAGATACAGGCACATGCATGTCACATTCCAGCTGTCAGTAACTGTTTAGTTGACTGGAATGGGTTTGGGTTTGAGAACAATCCATCTTGGGGAAGGTACAAACACTGGAATGGACAACTGTATGGACTGGTTTTTGACTGCATTTTTTGCCACTTCTATTTGGCCAGGAGCTCATCGAGTCCGTAGGACGAGGGAGCATGTAACTCCGCATACTCACAACGTAAACAGCAAAATTCAAACATGGCGGACTTTTCTAAACATAGTATATTCCTTATATAGTAAAGGTTGTATCGTAGGGTAAAGAATTACGTAATAATCATGCCACAAATATGCAGCGCCTGGATTAATTCGTGAAAGAAAGGAATGGCAAGGAAGGAAACGTCGAGGAAAAGGCTTAACTAATGGAGTGAAATAGTGACAAGATGTTTTGGAGACTGCTAGGAAACATTCTTGCTTACCGCGTAATGTAAGTGGGCCGGCTATCAGTCCACGGCGGCAGCACAGATTATCTGCAGTAAACACTGACGGAATCAAGTTTCATCGCTCACTGCTGGAGCAAGAAGACTACAGTATAACTATTGTGCCAGTAGTAATAGGTTTAGCGAGCATGCGCGGTATGTGTTTATCCTTATACGGTTATTGTTTAAATTACTATTAATAAATTGCGACGCCATGTTTGAATTTCGCCGTTTACGGAGTTACATGCTCCCTCGTCCTACGGACTTGATGAGCTCCTGATTTGGCTCATTGGTTGTTTAGTCATAACTGCTTGTGACAAGTCCCAAGATTATTTCATTAGTAATGATATATTAGTTCTCTATTGAAATTTCATGTTGTTTTTTAGAAATACCTGCTTGGTGCCTTCTCTACCAAATCATTCTGTTTTGCAGATAAGAATTATGCATATGTATAATGATACCAAGCCAACTTGCACATAAACAAGGTAGTACGGCACACATATATATGTACACTTCTTGATATGATTTATAACAATGTAGCTAGCAGCTACTTGTACAGGCCTAATTACATTAGTTGTCAACCTGTAGTTCCCTGAAAATGTTTACACTGTGTCTATGTGCAAATACATAGCAGTTGTTCTAAAGTATCTATACTGCCCACATTAAAGGATCAAACATGGTAATTAAAACATTTGCTATCAGTGCTTTAAAACCAGGCATGCTATAGAAAGTAGTCTGTAACAGAGTGCTTTGGTGGAAGTTGGCATTACTCAAGGAAAAAACAGCAATTGAACACAATCCTGTACCCTGGAATGAAAAAAATGCCATCAATTCAGTGTTTGTACCTTCCCTTCACCTTGTGCATTGATGTCTCTTATAGCCTGAAGTGGTAAATAAATTGAAACTTACATGTATACTATGGCATATCATAGACTCCACCTGACTTGTTTACCTTTTAACAACTATAAGTATCTGACAAGTTGGGACATGGCTACATATATATATAGGTGTAAACGATTGATTCATCTTGCATACTATATATAGTCATTGCATGCCTGGCAGTTTAGGGGAATATCCAAGAGCTGGAAAGGGAGAGGCTAATATGTTGTTAGTCAAGGAAAGTTCCCCTACTCAAGACATAATGTAATTGAGTGTATGCATGGTGCCATAAAACGTGATATAATTAAGATCTTGTTAAGTTGTAACAGACTTGATTAAATCCAAGCTAGCTAAATGGTATACAGTACATGGAAACAATTTTTTTCCCTATATGAACAGTAAAAAAATAAGTATAGTGAAAACTGGCAAATAGCAAATTTCACTGTACATTTTAGTGACTGTCACTAAGAATTTCTTGTCACTATTTGCCACAGTATTTTTTTCTGGGGTAACCACCACCCCCAGCACCAGATGGTAAGATGCTGGACAAGGACATTTTAGGCTAATGTGAAGGAAGCACCTGACTTTCAGATGTTGTAAGGTCAAGTGCCCCAATCTACTGGGCTGCCACGGATGGATCTAGCTCCACATAGGCAGGTTATAGCAGACTGCAACAAAGAAAAACTAAATGGAGCACCGCAGCCAAGACATCGCCAAGCTATAGGGCTGTCCTGGCCCCTCTTTGCAGAGAGCAGAGAAGCAATTCTCTTATTGACAGTAGTAGTAGCAGCAGCACTACTCATTCCCCCAAAGGTGGAAACTGTTAATTGTTGAATAATCTGAGTGGTCAGTCAAACCAGAAGTAACTGATTCAGATGCATTAAATTGAAAGCCAGCAACTGCTGATGGTTCAACCAAGCCATGTCCTCCCAATCACACAGCAACATTTGCCGCAGTATTCACTACACTTATTTTTTACAATGAAGGAGCCTATGGAATGAGCTAAGTATTTTTTTTAATTACAAAATTGAAATAGCTACAATTATGCGTTGACTGACCGCTCGTAGGTCATTGCATCCTTGGGGCGGACGCCAAAAATTTTACTAGCTTCTACTAGATACAGTCAGTATAAATAAATGAATCTGAAAATTGTACATGTACATGTGATGTCATACTTGAATGCAGCAAGGTATATAAATATGCGTGATAAAATAGTTTCATGTCATTTGCCAGCTGGGCTACACGTGTGAGGTGATAGTTGATAGTTGTCGCGGATGGCGCAGGTTGCTGCTCAACGTGAGCGGGTGTCTCTTGAAAGAGAGGGAAGAGGCACGCACGAACTACAACTAGATCAAGTGACGGTGGAAAATCTTTGGCGTCTCTTCCAGGTGAATATATAGCTATATAATGTAGCTGTGATGATGCATGTATGACCGTAGGTCAATCCTACAGAAGCGTGGCTGAGGGATGAAGTTGATGGAACTGCATATTTCCCCCAAGCAGATGGAAATTTCCACTTGCAAGAAGCTAGACTACCATCATTTGCCACTTTGATAGTGGAAGGCCCTATTGTGCCTCGGACCAATTTACCACGTAGCAGCACTTACGGGACTGCACTGACCAGTACTCCGCCACCTCACAGTCTGAATTCTCATTTGAGCACGCCGAGCACTTCGAATCCGCCGGTATACTCATCAGCTTTCAGATCAGTACAAGGAAATAAAAAGGATCCATCATTCACTTTAAAAATCATCAAGGGTGAAATGACCAGAAATGGGAAAAGGCCGGAGTTTAATTCTCAGCAACAAACTTTCTTAGAGATTAATGAATCCACAGCCAATGTGGAGCACATACTTGGCGTTGTGCGGGGCAGGTGGGGGCAAGATTACGTCTTAGTTACACATGATGGGTTAATGCTTGAGGAGTCCCCAGCAACACAAGGTATAGCTATGCATTGAATACGTAGTACATTTGCTATTATTGCATATTATAGGATTGACATTTTGGAGATGTCCCAAGAGAAAGATATATGCTGTACCAAGTGGTTCCGATGAAGATGAAGGCCCACCTAGACAGAAGAAGCACCAGCTTATGCTGGATGACCTCACAGCCATGAAGAATGATATCCAGCTGATTAAAACTTGCACAAGAGATGCCACAACAAAAATACCACTTGCATTGCAAGTGGCAATGCAAGAAGCGTTTCGATGTACCATATGCCATACTGTCCCAATACAAGAACCCATCATCATTGCAAAGTGCTGTAAGAGTATCATTGGCTGTGAGCGATGTACTGACAGATGGTACAGTGGTGACAATGGGTTGAGCAAGAGGTGCCCGTTATGTCGGGCAGACAGGGGATTTGCTGAGACGATGAGACTAAATGGGCTTGCTGGCTTTCTGAAAGCCATGGGTGATGTGTTCTCAGCCTCCACAGAACGATGTCGACCCAGTTAGTGATGATGGCACAAGTACTACTGAAACCATGTAGTCTTGGTGTAACAAAGAACTTGGAACATGTGATTTAGGCATTATTAGAAGCTATACTGTTGTAACTATACATGTATTACTTTGCAGTTGTTTACATTATTATGAAGTATAAAAGTTTCCCTGTGAACAGCTATCAGTTGTAGAAACTAGAATATTTACAAGGGTGGAAAATCAGGCTTTAAGCATTGGTAATAGCTTCAAGTTGGGTATTTTTAACTTCAGCCAGGCAATGCTGTGGTTAAACCTTGCCATTTGTCTTCCAACACGAGGCAAATGTGTCAATATCTGAACTGACATTTGAAAGGGCTCATCGTTACACTTAGCACTCTGAGGCTGGTATGCTGTTAAGTTTAGAAAGTCTCGTCCCCCCCCAAAAAAGCACATGGTCACTTGTTCTTTGTCAATCCACTGTTTGAAAAAAGTAACTACCGCTTTTCAGGCCGGCACATCTCCACGATCCTAAAGTAGCCATATGCCAGTATACTGAGTGGCACATCAGGTAATTGTAACTGCCTGCAATGCTGCAGTTAAATCGCCATTTGTTATCCAACAAAGTCAATATCTAACCATAAAAATTAAAGGCGCTCATCTCCATAGTAAACACTTCGTAGCTTTCATCCGTGTTTTGTTATCTTGTTCAGTTTAGAAACTCCGGTTCCCTCCCCCAGCATGCGGTCACACAGCTTGTTCCTTCTCCACGATCCCATAACGTCAGCACACTTAAACCAGACCTCTCAACTCTCACGCATTCTGCGTGAGTCTCACTCATTAAAGCAAAACCTCACTCTCTCACTCACAACACCTCAGAACTCACGCAAAATCAACACAAGTTCACAAACTCTAGTCCTTGTCTTCAGCAATAACAAAACAGCCGTTACAAGTGGCATCACGTGATCAAATGCATCACGTGATCAAACGTAACGCACGTGTGCCTAAACCGCGTGTATTTTTTGATAAATCAGCATGGAAATTATTACTCTATCTGATGATGAAGATACTGGTCCACCTTCTCCAAAGCGACCTAGAGAAGACAAGAAGTATGGTGGTGCCCACACATACAAATCAAGGTTTCAGGCAGTATGGCAGAAGAAATGGCCATGCATAGTTCCAGTGAGAGATAATCCACACATGTTTCAATGCACAGTTTGCTTTAAGGCATCATCTTGCGCTCACCAAGGGGAAAGAGATGTTACCCGCCATATCGAGTCAACTCAACACAAGAAAAATTGTGATGCAGTGCAACATGTTTCCCCATTATCATTTCCATCTTCATCTACTGAAAAGGTTTGAAGTTGCCTCTAATGTGTATATTTAAGCCTTCTCTTCCTTTGCATGCTTCTAGACTACTAGAGCAGAGGTAAAAGTAGCCAATGCGTTGGTACAGCATAATATTCCTCTTTCTTTTGCTGACCATTTGAGTCCACTGCTAAAGGACATTTTTCCAGACAGTGTAACAGCTAAAGCCTATGCCTCAGCTAGTACCAAAACCACCTGTATTGTGAATGGTTCCCTAGCTCCCCACTTTAAATCAGCTCTAGTGGAGTCAATGAAATCAAATCCCTTTTCAATTGCTATTGATGGATCAAATGACTCGGGTGTGCAGAAGATGAATCCCATTACGGTGAAAATGTTTGACGCAAGTCAAGGGATGATTGTAACAAGGTTTCTTGATATGTGTACTACAACAGGTATACATCAGGCATTCTATATAGCTAAAATATTATATTGTAGAAATGATATGAATGTAGGTAAGGCGGCTGGGACAGCAGAAACTATCTTTAACAAAATGGATGAGGTTTTGCAAGCAAACAAAATACCTTGGAGTAACTGTGTGGGAACTTGTGTTGACAACACTTCAGTAAACATGGGCATAAGAAACTCCATCAGATCCCGTGCACTTGCAAAAAACTCAGCCATATATTTTATGGGTTGTCCTTGCCATATTGTGCATAATACATGTATGAAGGCATCAGAGGAGTTTGCCAAGGTAGATATAATTATTGGTATTGGTATTTAGCAAGTAGTACTTTCAGATAACCGGGTTTGATGTTGAAGATCTTCTGATAGACAACTTTTATTATTTTGATAAGAGTACAAAGAGGAAGAATGAGCTGGCCGAATACTGCAACTTTTGTGATGTCGAGTATAGGCGGATACTTAAGCATGTTAGCACCAGATGGCTGAGTCTAGATCAAGCAGTTACCAGGACATTGAAGCAATATGCTGGCTTGAAGTCCCACTTCCTCTCAGAAGGTGTATGTAGTGATATATATAATACGTATGTATGTCATTAATATTTTTCTTTCCATTCAATAGATTACTCACAGGCAAGATTTCAGCGTTTGAAAGTATGGTATGCTGATCCAATGACAGAAGTTTATCTGATGTTTTATGCATCATCAGTACAAATATTTGTTGAATTTAATAAATTCTTGCAACGAGAAGATCCCATTATCTGTGTCATATCAGACCAAATGAAGAGCTTTCTTAAAAAGCTATTAAGTCGATTTATTAAAGTCAGCATCATCAAAGCTGCCGAAGAAACTTCTGAAGCAGGCATAACCAGTGTTGCCTATGCAAATGCTGAAAATCAACTAAAAGGTAAGTTGGTTTAATTACTCCCTATGGAGAAGTCTGGTATATTTTTCTTGTAGATGATGCACTGTTTGTTGGCATAATGACAAGGCAGCTATTAAACAAACTTTTAGATGAAGGAGACGTTGATAAACGGAAAGAAACAGTGTTCTACAAAGCAGCAAGGAAATTTTTTGTCACTGCTACCCAGTATGCTCTGGAGCATCTCCCTGTTAAGGATCCAGTTCTTGAAAATGCTACTTTTGTCAATCTTGAACGTGAAGCGGAATCCTCCAATGTATCACAATTGGCATACTTTATTTCAAGGTTGGTTACTATGTATAGTAAACACTAAGATATGCGTATCTTTAGGTTTCGAACACTACTACCCTATGCTTCAGATGCATCTGAATTGACAAAACTTGAAGATGAATTCCTGCAGTTTCAAATGCTCACAAATTCAGCAATTCCTGGACACGTTTGGGAGACTGCTGTAGTTTATGATGATTCAGAAACAAAGCACTACCGAATGGATATTTTGTGGGCTTATTTAAAAACACTGAAAACCCCTGATGGAGCATTCTCATTCAAAAGGCTGGCTTCTGTGGCGCTTCTCATACTTACACTGCCCCATTCCAATGCAGAGGAAGAAAGGGTATTCAGCATGGTAACAAAAAATAAAACTAAATTCAGGCCAAGTCTGAAACTTGATGGCACACTATCAAGCATTTTAACAATCAAGTTGGCTAAATCAGAGCCTTGCCATAAATACAACCCTTCAGCAGCAGTGGTCAAATCTGCAAAGAAAGCAACAACAGAATATAATAGAGCACACAGCAGCAAACAATAAATGATATGCACACAATAGAGCCTTCACCTTATTGTATGTCACAAGTATAATTATAGCACAAATGTAAAGTAAACTTTTGATTGAAATTGCATCTAAGAGCCTCTAAAATTTCGGCAAAACTTTCTAGGGGGAGGGGGCATGCCCCCAGATCCCCCTCAGTGGCGGCAGAAGGGGGGGGGGGGCTAAAGGGGCTGGAGCCCCCAACTTTAAAAAAAACAGGGGCAGAGACCCCCCAATAATTGTGTTTTATGATGTCATAAGTATTTAATGCTTCATTCTGCAAAACTTACTTGCTATAAGACTATTTATCTATCATAAATTATTGGCTAAAACTGCCTCCAGATTCAATCTCACAACACTTACCTTTCAAAAATTTCCTGGGGGGCATGCCCCCAGACCCCCCTAGAGGGAGAGCATGCTTCGCATGCTCTGAGTGCACTTTGCGCACTGTCCAAGTACCCTCAAGTACCTATATACTTAGCCCCCCAACTTTTAGCCCCCCAACTTTTCATACCTTCCTCCACCACTGCCCCTAGAGAACTCACACTTTGCATTTTGGAGTGTGCTTTGCACTCTCTGGGTACCACATCCACAGTCCCTCACTCATTTTCATACCAATCTCACTCATTTTTTCTTATTACCTCACTCAAAATCAATTTCACTAGTTGAGAGCTCTGTTAAACAATTTCATTTTCAACTGAGTGGTCTCAAACAATAGGTCTCATTTAAGCATTCGTCTAAAGTTCTGACAGAATAGTTACTAGTTTTGATTGTGGGTTTTGAGCTTGAAAATTTTTTGACATACAAAACAAATGTAAATGAAGATAGTATAGGATATAGGATCGGGTTAAACCTTTCCCTGGGTGCCAGCCCCACACCAGCACTAGACTAGTAAAGTACTGGACTGAAATCATATATAAGGGAATAGAATTGATCCCTTCAAATATTGCCAGCAAAGTCAAGTGCTCCAACATCATGATTATAATGAACAAAATGAAAATAATGTATATGGATCCTCGGTCAACATGCGACTACATACCTGACTAACTTGGGTCAATTGTGGGCATGGCAAGGAAGACAAACACGCTAATTATAAAACTAAAATTACAGCTAAGATACAAATTAAAAACAGTCCAAGTTGATCATCATAGTTACTGACATGGCAAGGGGTGTCAAATAGGTATAAACTGTAGCTAAATCTGCAACCAGTCTTGAAATTTTGCTGTGATCTTTGAGTAAAAGCCTTTTTCCTGTACTGTTTTGATTACCAACTGGAGCCCTTGACCATTGACTTTGGTGGCCTTGACTGTTGACTTGGACCGTGGTTGCAGATATACCTACAGTGAGGTAGTCCCACTACTATAAGAATGGTCTCTGAGGAGCAAGCAGAAGTATCAACTGCATAATTATCATTTGGTGCATTGTGCGGAAAGCAATGTGATTGATTATAATGCACAGGCGTGATTGTGTTATATAATTACCTAGGAGAGTACAAAATTGATTTTCTGTAGGGGGTAAAATGTAAATTTATTAATGCTTTACAGCGTCCTACAGCCTGCTCAAAGACTTTAGCTACTTAAGGTGTGTTTGAAAAGTTCGAGAAAGGAGAAAAAATCCATGACTGGACCTAGGTAGCCTCGAACCTGCAGCCATCCGATTTACGCTCGAACGCTTACAGGAGTCTACCAGGTGGTTAGGATGTTTTCTCCTTGTTATTTTCATGTAATTATATCCATAGGAATTCTAGAGAGTAACTCATTATCTCTAAGTACCCCAAGTAGAACCAAATGGACACTAGTTTATTTATTAATGATTGTCTTGTAGCAAGTGGCCAAACATAGCTATCTGATTTTTCTGCAAATCTCTCTGAATCAAAATTTCACACACTCCAATGCTGTCAGTGTGTACTAATAGGAAAGCCTTATCTGATTATAATATATCTCTATTATAATTTTACAACCTGTTTTGTGGTACTTTCTACCTATCTTACTATGAAGGAAGTAGTAGTGTCAGTCCAATGTGGGAAACAGATTCATGCCATGAGTACTGGCATCAAATAATATCCATGTTCTTTGCACTAGCTATACAGCAGTTTTTTTTTGTTATCTGTTTTTAAATCCAAGAGCTGAAGACCTTCACTGTAGAATCATAACAGAACTGTACACCTGTCAATTAATGCATTACCAAAAACTTAGCAGTGTTGCACAACAGCTTTTAAATTTGTGCATCACAAACAGTGAGATTACAAAACACCACTGTGAGTTTTTTTCCTGTTGTCTATACAAATGCTAGATATAAGCTAAGGAGGTGTGCTTCATGACCTCATGAATAAGACCACCTCATTATAATGACCATTGTCAAATAGGTCCCAAACATAACTAAGGACTTCAGGCAGGTATGTACTAACGTAGTAAAATTGTTACAAAAATTGATTTTCCTATAGTGTTGATCAGTTGATCAAGGTGTTTACTATTGCTCATATACAATACAAGGTACTTTGTGCTTATGTAATGTGTGAATGTATAGGGCTGGACAGTGTGTATGCATTATCCTTAAAACCAAAGTGTACTTATTGACAAATCTGCCATATAATGGGATACTTTTGAGGATAAATTATGTAGGAGTCTTCTATTTATGAATTACACAATGCTATTATTTTCAAAACTGTGAAGGTACTAATTGCATTGGTTTTGTGCATACAGCAATTTCATTTATTGTGTAATTAACTAATTATTTTGTGATTCATTACTTACTACTTTATAGTTGCTAAGGAAGTGTATTCTGAATAATGTCCCAACATCCTCACTGTGTGGTTATCTGAATTTTCAAATGACACTTGTCCACTTTTGCTGCTGCCCCCCCCCCCCCCCCCCCTCCAGCTTGTTTTATGCATGTGCATTCTAGAAAGTTTGCTGACTGGTTTCCAACTCAAAGGGAGAAAAGCCCATTTGGGGTGGGGTTCATTCTGAGACAGTTTAATTACAGTTAATATGAAGCAGTGAAACCCCCTTAAAACTGTGCCTGGTCCCTACTCTAGTTGAAAATTCCGAAAAGTTTTGTATACTGGTCACTTAGTACACACCAACCTGGTGCCCGGTTCCTGTGGGGGGTTTGCAAATCTCCCAGGGGGAAACTGAAGTTTGCACTTAGGATAGGCACAGCTTGGTGGACATTGTCATAGTGGAGTTCAATGGGTCTTTTGGTATGGGGATAGAAAAGGGGCCAAAAGCTAGTTATGACTTTTGGCTAGTTGTAATTGTGATTGGCTGTAAAACTTAGACAAAAATAGCCAGCTAATCAGTGAGTTGCACCACTGAAAGTATAAAATAGTTAGTTATAGTTCATATTGTGCATCTCAACTCATTTACAATTTACTACAAGGATTTGATTGAATCTTGAGATAGCCATTTTCAAAAAAATACCTACTTTTGATTTATAACCATATACATAGTTCTTATTTTAGTCCCTTCAGCTTGCTAATTACTTCCTGCTGCTGTCTTTCCCTTCCAATTGGAAAGGCCGCATGACCCGAAGGGGGTAACGGGTGCATGTGTGTGTGTCTACTCCGGCTTCTAGTAGAATTAGCAGGGCATTACCATTAATGTATAATATTTTTTATGGTAGTAGTTTTTGCTTATAATTTTTTTCTATTTTCCTGTGACAGTGTGTTTGTAGTGTAATATTGTAATTACGTGCATTTTGTTTGTACAGGAATATTGTTACTCACCCTTGCAATGATAGGTAGCAAGTTTCAGTTACATGATAGGTCATATGGTACACGGAGACAATCCCACAAGGTTAGTGATCATGTGATGCTGGCCATGTGATCCTGTCACACCTCTAGGTAGCACAGATGGTCGGCATGTTTTTGACACTATGTTGACAAGTTTTTTTCTGTCTCAAAAGGTTTCTAATAATGTCATGCTCTAGGTAATATTTAACACTTTTGTGAGACAACAAGCTGGTAGCTACACACTGACACATACACTGCTAGCTGCACACTGACACATACACTGCTAGCTGCACACTGATACATACAGTAGTAGCTATACATTGAAACATACAGTGGTATACACACACACGTATAATACAATAGTACTTATACACTGACGTAGCTACACACTAACACTTGCAATGGTAGCTACACACTGACACATACAGCAGTATACTGTACACGCTGGCATATATGGTGTGCACACAATGACACATACAGTAGTACACAAGTGCACACTAACACATACATGTACACACTGACACAGATAATAGCTACCCATTGACACATACAGTGGTAGCTGCACACTGACACGGAAGTAGTTGATATGAGGGGGGGCTGGGCTGACCCAGACTTATTTCTATAGTTTGGTAAGGTGAGACCAAAAAAAGTAAATAAATAAATAAAAAAAGGTCACAACCAACTGACAAGAGCTTTCCACCTCACCAGCTACCATTTCTAGCTAATAGACTACATAAAAATCCGTACATAGCTGGCTACACACTGACTACTTTATTACATTGACTGCTCTATTAGAGTATCTCGATCTTTATCACGGTTTTCAGCCCCACTTCAAGAAAGATAATTTCGGTGTGATATCATTCTGAGGGTGGGGGGGGCTTCAGCCCCCTAGCTCCCCCCCCTTTTCTGCCGCCTATGCACTGGCACATGCATGTACACACTGACACAGATAGTAGCTACCCACTGACACATACAGTGGTAGCTGCACACTGACATGTAGTTACACACTATGTTAGAGTGGTAACTTAAATAAATAAATTATGTCACATCATAATTACTGTAAAAATGCTTGCAGTAGCAACAGTCCAACTGGCTCTGACAGTAGACTTTTCAACAGGGGTACTATCAGCTGTGTACTATATTAGAGAATGAGAAAAGTAAAAGCTGATTAATACTCTAATTCTGTGATCAAATTTGGTCTTTTGTCTGTGGGTCCCAATGGCGAATCGGTCCCAAATGCCTCCTCCCCTTTGTAGAGGAGCCATGATTCTTTTGATTAACATGTTACTAGTGTAAAAATAATTTTCATAAATGAATGTATGGGAATAGAGATTGCTGAATAAAAGTAAAACAAGGGTCAAACAAGCTAGCATGTTAAACACACAGAGATCTCTATTTGGACTCAATGGATATGGTACAGCTAGTTTTATATAATTAGGGGCAGATAAGTACTGAAAATAATTAGTAAGCAATGAAAATGCTTCTGTATAACTGCTAATTTGAGTCCAAATAAAGACCTCAGTGTGTTTCTTTACTTTTTTCAGCGATCTCTATTCCCATGTTTTAAATTTTGAAAATTATTTTTACACTAGTTTATTTACTTTTATAAATCCATTTATGGAAAGCTAACATGATAATAAGAGGTGCTGGTGGTACTTGATATTACATTGTACTAGAGGTGTACCGATAATCGGATCGGCTATAATATCGGCCACCAATATGGTAATTTTTACCAATATCGGTATCGGTACAGAACAGCAGGAGGGCCGATATCACTACCGATATTTATACACTAGCAATAGTTTGTACATAAACGGATTGTACATTGGTTTTCTACATTATTCATGTGGCTCTTTAGTGCCAGTGGTTTATTATTCACACTGAAACAAGCGCTACGCTACAAGAAGCCATATAAATACACGCAAATCTACTATCTGTTGCTGGAAAACTTATCACAGTCTGTATAAATGAAGCAGTTATAGAGTACCTTGTAATAAAAATAAGGGTCACAGGATAACCAAGGAAACTTGCTGTACCAGCTTTCTCACAAACCATTAGAATGCAAAGTAATGCAGAAATATCCGTATAAGGCTTCATGGGAGTATACATAAAAATGTTTGTGGGTGCCTAATTGTCTGGATTGCACAATAGAAACCCAAGCTGTGTACCACCACAGGCAGAGTATAGCAATGAATATATGCACATGTTGTTGTAGGGTAGGTAAATGTACACTTTTAACTATAATGCAAATATCGGATCAATTATCGGTTATTGGCTTCTTTTGGTGACATCAATATCGGATATCAGTACATGCAAAAAAACCACATCGGTACACCTCTACATAGTACTAAACATGTATATTAAATTAGTAATCATGTACAGTAGCTATTAAGTAGTCAGCTAATGTTATGTAGCAAACATGTTTCCATACTATTGAATGTACTTTGTACTATACAGCTTTGACATATCCAACTATAGGCAGCTTATAGCATGTTGTGGTCAGCAATAGTATAGCTTTTGATTTGTGCAGCTATGGAATCACAATTAAGTCAAGCATGCAGCTGTACACAACAACATTGTACCGGCATTGTTCTGGTATGAACTTAATATACTGTGGTTAAATATAGATAATGATATAAGGTTTCCAAATGAACTTATTAACATAAATAGATTGGATACTTATTAACACAATTAACACCCTTGCAGAAACTAAGTCAAAAGATCAATGGAAAAGTGAACTTACAATAAGATAAATTGCTTGAGAATGGGTGTCATCATTGTAATACGCATTTAAAAATAGGTCATACCATCATGGACCTGAAGAAAGACATAGGAAATTAGTTGTTATCCCCAAAATGTACTCACATTTGCTCTAGTGTTGTGAGAAAAAATAAAAATAATAATAAGATGAACAAAATGGCTTAAAATGGCAGATTTCAGTTCTTTAAAAAGTACCTTTATCAAGTCCTTTTGACTTCATCTTGGCTAGTCGACCTAAACTTTTCCAAATCAACTTCTAAGGCTTCTTTTGAGGCTGGAAAAGGATTATAAGATGGTGTTTAGTTGAGCGTTCTATTGGGATTTTGGAAAAAACATAAGTGATTTCTATTATGAGACATGAAACCTTGTCAGAACTAAAATTTGTATAACTTATAAAAATAATATGCATATTATTGCATGTAAACTCACACACTACTAAGAAGTGATTATTTGCTGCTTCAAAATGACAAGAGAATGTGCTCTCCCCAGCCATGTACAACTTAGTCTGTTTGTGCCCTTGCCCTTGTCAGCTCCTGGATCCACCCCTGGGTTCTGCGGGCATGCTCTCACAGAAAAATTTTTAGAATTCATTTTTCTGAGATTGAGGTTTGAGTAATTTCTTAATTAACTAACAATGGTTATGATTTATTATAATAAGGATTAATTCAATTAGTAGATCATAGAGCAGCATAGCTAGCAAAAACAAGCAGATTGTGCACTTTTTACAGACTGAAAGTAGGAATCTTTGTACACAGCACTGCAGGACACATATACAACCAAAAAGTAGAGAGATGTCCAGAGTGGAACATGAAGGTATGTACCCTCCTCTCTTGAGGTAGTTGAACAAAGCTCATATATGATTGTTCTACCAACAGTTTTAACTACAATGGGGTATACTAGCAGGACTTCATTTAAGGAGTGTGTATGGATGCATGTGCTTACCCCCTTTGACAAACTCTCCTTAAATTATAAATCAAAATCTCAGTCAATACATTAACAACAACTGTAATACATATGAAATGTGTATTTTGCCAGATACAATAGTCAAGAACTGCACCTGAGAACAGGGGTAGTTATAGGGGGTTTCTGGGGTTTCCAGAAACCCCTTTGGGGCTGGGTTTACTTCAGACCTTAGGCAACTAGTATTATACTGATTCTTCCTTAACTACAACTATAAGTCCATAGGACATAACACAAGAATCACACTCACCAATGCCCATCCGCTAACTGATACTTTCACTATTCTTGCAGTAAATCTCAAGGATCAAAAGTATTTTTGAGAGTATGAGATCGAGATACTCTACTAGTACACTCATCTACTCTAATAGAACATTCAGTTGAGACACTAAAGAATATACTAGTTTCACAATTTTAGATGCAAAAAAAAAAAAATTTATCTAAACCAATCTACTACTAAAGATGTATCTTTACAAATATATGTGTGCTTATTAAACTTTATTTCAAAGGCCTTTCATTTATTTATATCTACTTGTCAGTACTTAATGAACATCATTGCATGAAGAATACTGTATTCATGTATGCAAGCACCACTGAAAAATATATTGTCCTCAAATTCAATCCCAACCTACAAAATTTTTCTGGGAGGCATATATGTCCTAATATTGTGAGTCATGCACTAAGGTGCAGTTAATAATTCTTATATACTTCCTGAATGTTAACCACTTCATAATAGCTTTGCCTCCCCCTCAGAGTACTGATCTGTAAGGTTAGATTAGCTGTTCTGTTAAGTTAGAGTACTGTTCTCCACCCCTGTAATTGACATAGCAGTAAACCTTCCAAGACTTAGGCATGAGGCTATTATGTTCCAAAAATTGAGCATGATGTTTTTGTCAAAAAATCACCTATTATGCTTTTGAGAATTGCACATTATTCCCAAAATTATGCCACCATAATTGGCTAATAATGCCAGTTTATTGTTGTATCAGGTCATTTTCATTGATGTTTAAGCTTCAAATAGTCTTGAATTCTTTAGCTGGTTGCTGTATTGGAGTAATTAATTCTTTTCAATGTGACTGCTTTATTACAGTAAATAACATTCATTGACTGCTCTATTAGAGTATCTCAATTTTTTTAACAATCTGCAGATTTTCCTACTGTCAAGTTTTATAATCACTTCAAAATGCTAGCATAATTCCTGATTCACACACATATGCCTGAAATTATTCTGCGGCATAATTTCTGCATCCCTACCAAGACTACAAGCTATGAAGAAGCAAAAAGTTGATCATGCATGACTAGCTACAAAGCTAGCTAAATACTTGAAGTTAATCATAAAGATTCAGTATATCAATCTATCATAGCTAACTATGCGTAACTACTGGTGAAAACACGACATAATAAATGCTATAGTGAACATCAGTAGATCAGAAACTCTGTATAATATTATAGATTTTAAACGTAAGTTTCATTAAAGTAAAATCTTGTCAGCGTCTGGTGGGCTGCGCCCCCAGACCCCCACATCTGAGTCCTACTACCACTGGAAACCCCCTTCTACAAATCCTAGACCTGCCCCTGTGAAAATACAAGCCTGAAATAAAGTTCTCGTCATCCTGAGGGGTTATTCTCTGATACCTGAGAATGCACCTGAGAGAATTTTGAGTACATGGCATGTACCTTTAGATACCATGTGTTTTGAAGTTGTTAGCTGTATAGGTATATTTTCATGGAACACATTATTTTTGCTATAAAGAACCTACAGAATTGTGAAACATTAATTGTCTAGTTAGTTATGCCTTCAGGCTCCCCCACACTTTGAGTGGCAAGTATTTAAGGGATACATGATCATAATCTCCCTATAATCAGTTCACAAAATTAATTACTGTAGCAATACACTATGTTAGGCTTTAAGCATGAAAAGCTTTTTCAGCAATTGTGACTCATTGTAACATGTATAGCATTGCAGCTAGAGTTGTATGCACCATGCAAATATTATACAGAAGCAAATTATAGCCATAAACAACCCACATTTGTTTAATCTATATTAATTTGTTTAATCTGATGTCAAAACAACTACATACAGCCTTTGTTGATTTACATGAGAGGAGTGTACATAGCCCCTATGCACCACCCCTGGATATCTCCACTTTTTGGCTGCATTATATATGTTACCTGCAGTACTCATGGTTATCTTACCTAAAACAGAAAAAAAATGACGTGACATACTTGAGTAGAAGTTTCTAGATCCTTTTTTAGGTATGGTATGAAGACACTGCTAGCATATTCGTCAAAGGTATGTACTAACCCCAGTTGTGGGCAAAAGGTGAACTATGGCAGTATCTAGTAACTGGCATCAAACACAACTGGAGGCTCTGTTTCTGCCTCCTCAGGTAGCAGACTGAGTAAGTCTGACTCCTCTACTAGTCACAATTTTCCCTGTCAGAAAGAGAGGGTGGGTAGGGATGGTTTTCACGTTTAAAGAATGTTGCCATACCATCATCTTGACGCTACATGACAATATATAAACTAGAAAAGAGTTCAATGTCATGCTTCAATATTTAAATTTGTTCTGCTGCTTGCCTTTTTCTTTAGGTGACGGATAGCTAAATAATAGGTATTCTTTTTGATTGTCTCATGAATTGAAGAGGCCTTTTCTGTGATGACAGATTGGTAATAAACTTAGTGGAGAGGGCAAGTAGACTCATCAGTGTGTGGAGTGCATGTGCACTCAGCATGTATAGAATTCTCTACAATGGTGAGGGTAGCAGTGCACAGGTGTAGAAGAATAGGTTTAATTTCAGCTTACACTCTGGTAACTTCTTGAAAATTATAGTTTTAATGATGGATGTTCTATTAGAGTAGTTGACTGTTCTATTAGAGTATTTCGATTTTAGCAGCTTCTAAAGTAAGACTTACTCCAAAAGTATAATTTTGAACCCATCACAGTAATTCTTGGATAAGATTAGCTATTCTCCTTGCTCTCTCCATCTTTTCATTGCCCATATTTGTGTATAAAAAGCAACTGCACCAGTACTACAGCTTCTAGAAGCTTCCTAGCTTGGTCATTGTAAAATTTTGGAAGAGGGTGCTTCAGTCCCCCAAGCACCCCCTAAATCCGCCCTTGTAATAACTGTTGAGTCTTGTATTATATACTTGTACTTATCTGTAGCTATGTGGATCATAGTACTGTATGGGATTAACTCTTGTTTTATTTTGAGCTGCATATAATTCAAGCATATTTCATTGAGTTGGAATAGTATAAGTGACTGTATGTCCTGCAAACTATGTAGGTGTAATACGTGTATAGTGTGTGGATCCTACTCAATGTTGGGACAGTTACATTGTAAAAGGAACTAGTTACCTATTACTTACAACAGAACTATTTAGTTACAGTTACATATTACCCAAAAATAAAGTAACTATAATAATATTACATATTCAATGGCAGATATAAGATTGTTAAAAGGGGGTTTCTAAAAGTTGGTACAGCTGAATAAAGCATCTGATGATATTTCTTCAGAAAATTTTGAGATTTTAGAAGCTCTGAGATCGGATTTTAGACTATTTTTAGTTACTAATTGCAATAAATCCAATGCTTTAAACTGTAAATACTATAGCTAACAATAGGGCAAATATGGTGACTGCAAGCTGTAGCTTTGATTGTTCTATTAAAGTAGTTACATGACTGCTCTATTAGAGTATCTCGATAGTTTTTAATGCATGAAAAGTGAAGTGTTGCCGAGGGTTTAATAGCTATAAATGGTGTTAGTTTAGTGCAACTGCATGCATGCTACTGAAATACAGTGGTATATAGTTGTTTGCTATGACAAATTATCAGTACAACAATTTTTATGTATTAGACTGCCAATGAGATAAAGTTAAAAGGGGGTTTCTATTGAAACCCCAGAAACCCATCTAGATCCGCCACTGATATTGTATTACTTTTTGTCCACAGTCTTAAGCTGTCATGTGTGAAACTACCACCTTATCATGTGACATGATTGCGTTGTTGGACAATGTGCAAATCTTGGATATAAGTCATAAGCTGGTGAATAAGCTTCATTCAGTAGGCCTCATTACTTCGTTGTGGCTAGTGGATGAGATTAGTAATTTCATTATTTGTGGTAATAATATTACATAATATTAGACTCGTTACAGTAACTATATTACGTAGGTAACGCGTTACCCCCAAAACTGATCCAAACCTCTATTATCCGGACAGCCCAACTTAGTCATGTGGCTTGTAGTTTATTGACTATGATGAAGTTTGGGTTAGATTAATACACAAAAAGAGAGTTAAGCTGTTTACCTGTCTGGTGGCTTGTTTATTCTACTAACAGTAACTACCACTTGGTAGTTGGTTGCAAAATGATAATGTACTTTTACTGCCTAGGGCAGTGACCATGAGTGCAATACCAACTTTACTGGTTACGCCACTTTGGTGTTGTTTCCTTGAGCAAGAAATTTTACTCATATAGTTTCCTTGAGCAAGAAATTTTACTCAATTATTTCCCCTTTACCACTTGGCCTTGATGTCCCACACCAGTGTACACATACAAACTATAAATCTCTGATGTCAACCCAATTACATGAGACATGATATTTGCTTTACTGTTTGGTTATTAGCTTTAAGAATGGTCCAAATTACACGAAACTAGGTGGGCAGCTTTTGCAAGGTCCCAAATTAAATAGACAGGCGACTCAGGTAGACTATACTGGAGCAGTGTGAGTGAACTTTATTTCTCAGACAAACACATCAACACCAACAACTGGGCATCACTGACACGCACAAAAACATGTCACACTACATGGCCAATCTCTGGTATGAATGAGTGAATTCTAAATGTAGACAGGAGTCAAGGGTATTGTGTAGTACTGTAGCATGGTGAACAGAGCCTTTTTCTGATGTTGGCACTGTATAATCCAGCTATAAATTGCATCATGTAACAATTTAGAAATGACATTTGGCCTTTGCCAAACTGGAAATCCCTTGTTTGTCTTCTTTTTTTTGTGACCGAGGACAAAAGATTACAGCACACATTGGAGTAACACCTCTGCGACAAGTAAATGATAGTCAGATCCAGGGGCGTCAGAGTAAAAGTGAAAGTGGTAAGGCTCAGTCTAGGGGGGTCTGGGGGCATTGTATAAAAGGTGCTAGCTAGTTAGCTAGCTGGCCCGACAAGTGTTCAATGATAAAACTGGTCAGTGATCAAAAAGTACCTTTTAACCATTTAAATATAATAAGAGATAAACTGGTCAGAAATGTTTCCAAAGTAGTCACAATTAGAGGAGCTTAATATGGACGAAGTCGAATAAAGCTGTTCTGAGTGAAAAACAGGTTAGATATTAGTGCTTTACAGTGACTAGCACTGAAGGTCTGACAGTAACATGTGCTGCAGCCTTAGGATTACCTAACCTAATTGCAAGATATATGTGACCGGATTTTCGAAAAGGGATCTTCCACACACATCAAATTTACCAACTTTCACCGCTCGTAACTTCAGATTGGATACAGCAAATGACTTGAAATTTGGTAAACTGTGAGTACCAATATAGCTTAATAGATGGGGAAAATGTCAGAGTAACATGTTGCTTGAACACTAAGTTATGGACTTCCAAGTTCACAGAATTGGATGTGTGTGGAAGACCCCTTTTTGCAAATCCGGTCACATATAAGTGTTAGGCACCGGCCTATTATGCCCAAAAATTTTACCTATTATGCTTTTGAGCATTGCTCAAAAATTAAGCCTATTATGCTCAAAATTATGCTTTCAAAATCAAAATTATGCTCTAGAAGTGAATGTTTTATTAGAGTATATCAGCCTTTCCTGACTGCTCTATTAGAGTAAGTGACTGTTCTATTAGAGTATCTCGATCTTATTTCTGCAAAGTGTGAATAACCAACAAAGAAACGGTTTAATAAGTTGTATTACGTGTTTTTGATTATAAAATGCCCTAATAATACTATTGGCAGTGAATATTTGCTTTCTTTCAGGCGCGCGTATTGCGCATTTAATTAACTTTTCAAACATCGTCCCTATTATGCTGGCATTGTGCTTGATGCTTTTGGCCACCTATTATGCTTTAAATTATGCCGACATAATCGGCTGGTGCCTAATAAGTGTTGTTTCTGGTTAATTGTTGCCATTAAATATATGCTAAGTATTCCATGTTTACTACTTTTAGTGTTAGCTTTATCTAGTTTACAAGTTTTTCAAAATTTATTTTCAGCCAAAAAGTGAGAGCCTCGCTGGTCACACCTACTCTCAAGGGGGTGACATGTAGGTACACGCTGTAGGTAGATCTGCGACCGTGGTCAGTCTTCTCAAGGGGGTGACATGTAGGTATGCGCTGTAGGTAGATCTACGACCATGGTCAAAGTCTTGACCGGCCAAAATTTCACTTTGACCTGTGACTAAGAGCCCTTTTCGACCTTTGACTGGTGACTTAGCGACGACAATATTTCAGTACTTTTCGATTGTGGGTTGGAAGCTTTTACCCTTGACCATTGAATTAGCACAATTTTGGTGGCCTTGACCTACAGTGAGTGCCTATGTGTCACTCCCTGGTACTCTGACGCCCTTGGTCAGATCCTTTGTAGAGTGCCACACTGGTGGGAGAGTTTACATCAATTTGAATTCTCCTACTATAAATCTAGCCCACATTGTAAGAAAAAGTTGGATATCACTGGATATCTCACTAGAGGTAGTATAGTGATCCAGCCACGCGAGATCTACACCATATTGATACCACACAAGTGGTGCGTTTTATTTAGAGAAAGTAGTGTAGCTAGTATGATCCTGACTTTTTAAAACAATAATCTCAACTTGTTTTACTTTTGCTACTTACTTTCAATCTGTGCTCCTCACTTCAGCTCCTAGTGAATCGATCCAGGTGGCCAGGGCCTACGCATTGTCACGTGCGACGAAGGTCAGCTGCGAATTTTAAAAATATTTACTGCTGGCAGTAAGGGACTCAACAAGTCCTGCAATTAACGCAACAAACCAGATCTGCAGTTAAACGTTTCGTTGTGCACCTTTGTTAATTCTATCCAGCTAAGGTCGATTTACTCGTAGCAATGAAATGGAATTTTATGCAATTGGAATTCACCAATTCTAATTTACAAAAAGCCAAAACGGAAAAGAATAATCACTTGGCGCGCTTCGCGTGCCAAGTGCTTATTCTTTATTATTATACATTGGAATGGCCCGAAAGTACACGACCGTGATTTGGTTGTAGCTGATCTCTCTACAGTGGGTGATTTGTTTGTAACTGAAATCTCTACAAGTTGATTTGTTTGTAGCTGAAGTCTCTACACGGTGTTTTGTTTGTAGCTGATCTCTCTACAGGGTAATTTGTTTGTAGCTGAACTCACTGCAAGGTGATTTGTTTGTAGCTGATCTCTTTACAGGGTGATTTGCTTGTAACCGAATTCCCTATATTGTGTCTAGTTTCTAGCTGATATCTCTACAGGTTGATTTATTTGTAGCTGAACTCTCTACAGGGTGACTTGCTTCTAGCTGATCTCTGTAGACGGTGACTTCTTCTAGCTGATCTCTCTACAGGGTGACTTGTATAGCTGAACTCTTTACAGGGTGATCTGTTCATAGCTGAACTCTCTACAGGTTGATTTGTTTGTAGCTGAAATCTCTTGTTTCAAACTGATTTCACTGTAGGGTAACTTGTTTGTAGCTGAACTCTCTACAGGATGGTTTTTTTGTAGCTGAACTCTCTACAGAGTGATGTTTTTTTGTAGCTGAACTCTATATAGGGTGACTTGTATGTACCTGAACTTTCTACAGGGTGATTTGTTTATAGCTGAACACTCTGCAGAGTGATTTGTTTGTAGTTGATTTCTCTACAGGGTTTCTTTGCAGCTGAGATCTCTAAAGGGCAACTTCTTCTAACTGAGTTCTCTCTTGTTTCTAGCTGTTCTCTCTACAGAGTAACTTGTTTGTATAGCTGAACTCTTTACAGGTGGTTTTTTGGTTGCTGAACTCTCTACACTGTGACTTGTTTGTAGCAAAATTCTCTACAGAGTGACTTGTATGTAGCTGAACATTGTATAAATTATAAAGTGACTTGTCTGTAGCTGAAATCTCTACAGGGTTACTTGTTTGCAGCTGGTCTCTATAGGTTAACTTGTTTGTATAGATGAACTCTTTAAGGGTAGTTTCTTTGTAGCTGAACTCTCTCCACAGTGACTTGTTTGAAGCTGAATTCTCTAGAGAGTGTAGCCAAACCCTCCACAGGGTGCATGACTTGTTTATAGCTGAACTCTCTTCAGTGTGACTTGAAATGTTCTGATTCTTCTGAATCACTACAGCGATATATCTGTAACTGAACTCTCTATAGGGTGACTTGCTTCTTGCTGAACTGTCTATAAGGTTAACTGTTTGCAGCTGAACTCCCTACAGAATAACTTGCAATGTAATAGAATTCTATAATGGATTACTAAAAAATAAAAAATAAATTCTATAATGGATTAAATAAATTAGCTGAATGCTCTATTAGGGTGACTGTTCTATTAGAGTATCTCGATCTCGCATATGTTACACGTAGTTGGCTTTGGAATCATAACTCAGTGGTTTGTAATCCGATTCTTCTTTACTACTGCAAATACTTTCTATGATGATTATTCCAGCTACACACCGATTTTCAGCTCACTGCTCTAAGCGGTTTGCCTAGTAGGCGTAAAAACTAATAGTTTTTATTCATAAAAATCGATCGCGTAATTGTGACACAGATTGGGTTTTGTGTATCTCGATGGCCTTTAACTGGATTCCTTTCAAACCACAAAAAGGCACTCCTACGATAGTTACTCCATCTACATAGCAATTTTCAGCTCATTCCTTCAAGCGGTTCACCCTGTGGGCGTGACAGACCTTCGACCTTATTTTACGCAAATAATCGGTCATAACTCCGTGAACGTTTATCGGATTCCTACCAAACTTGGTACTGAGATTTGCCTTAATGAGCCCTTTAAGGTGGCGGTCAAGCGGCTAAAGTGCCTCAGGTAAAGCGCACGCCCTCCAATATAATAATGAATGGAAACGATTCTTCGCGCGTAACTCAATAACTCGGTTTGAAAGGTAAGTGAACGAAAAAGCGGTTGTCTTGTGCGCTAAGAAACACAGTTAGTTACGGCGACTTATTTAAATAATACTTCTATAATGGGTAGTACGTCTCGAAGGCAAAAGCGAACAAAGCGACGAGTTATTACAGCTAGCAGGAACGCTATAAATGCGAGGTGGAGCAAAACGAAGTGTTGCACAAGCGAAGCTCCAGGTGAGACTCTTCCGTTGTGTATCATACAGCCACGCTAGAATTTCTTTTAAATAAGGAATGTATTTAAAAATAATTATAATTCAATTTCTTACATACACTTTAAATATATTTCAAAATATTCATTCTTGTAGTAACAAGTTAGTTACAAACACCAGAAGGGACTATCAGGTCTACTTACGAAGCTAATGCAGCTGCTGTGATGGGACAGATGTCAGTAGGTGGTGGTCATAGTAACCTTGAGGAGGTTATGTGTACCATTGGAGTTCCTTCAATATCCAAGCCAACATTCATCGACATCGAGAGGCTCTTGGGATCAGCTTTTGAGGACTACTTGAATGAACTCATGTTGGAAGCTGGAAGAGAAGAGAGAGAATTAGCAATACAAAACAATCAATACCATCATGACATACCAGCTATTACTGTAATAGTTGATGGAGGATGGTCCAAAAGGTCCCACGGGCATTCCTACAATGCGAATTCTGGAGTAGGAGTCATATTTGGTGCTGCTACCAAAAAGCTTCTGTACATAGGTGTAAAAAACAAGTATTGTGCAGTATGCTCTATAGCACACAAGAAACATACCAAACCACCTGATCACAAATGCTTTAAAAACTGGTGGGGATCATCTACATCTATGGAATCAGATATTATTGCCACAGGATTTAGACAATCTGAGAGTATGCACGGTCTTCGATATACAGAAGTAATTGGAGATGGAGACAGTTCTGTTCTTCACACCATACAAACAACAGTTAAGTCATATGGCAGAGATGTTGAGAAGGTGGAGTGTGCAAATCACGCTGTTAAGTGTTTTCGGGGCCGACTAGAGCAGTTAGCAAAGGACTTTCCATCTTTCCGTGGACGAGGTCGTCTAACCAAATCTGTCATTATGAAAATCACACATGGTGCAAGGTGTGCTATTCGGAACCACTCTAAAACCAACAACATCACAAAGCTACGAAATGATCTTCGAGCAGGTCCAAAGCACTATTTAGGATACCACAAAGATTGTGATCCATCTTGGTGTTCAGAAGCTGCAAAAGAAACACCAGTCAGTGTTAATCTGCATGACTTGCCACCTAACCTTCTCTTTGAGATAGATCGAGCTGGTGACCGTCTGGTAAACAAAGCAGCTCAGCTCATCAGCAACAGCACAACCAACTTGAGTGAATGATACATGTCGATCAGAGCAAAGATGGATGGTGGAAAGCAAGTTAACAGGATTCAGTCAGGATCATTCCAACATCGTTGCATGACAGCAGGATTGTCCATGATTTTAGGTCCAGGATGGATTGAGACCACTTGGAAGCGCCTGTTTGGATCCTGCTCAACTATCACTGAGACATTTTCAAACCGTCGTAAACGTAAACATGAGCGTGACACCCAGAGAAAGTCTTCAGATGCATACAAGAAAGCCCGAATTGAAAAGCGATACCATCTCACACCAGCTATTACTGATAAAGATTATGGGCCAGAAGCAATCACTCCAACCAACTCCAGTCAAGACGAGCTGCGGCTTATCTGCAACGAATACCTAACATCTTTAGAAGTCACAGTGGAACAGGCTACTGAACTCACGAGAGAAACTGTGGACCAAGATCCATCCCTCAACAGTCTATGGCAGCACCTCAGAAGACCACGCCTGACTGCATCTGCATTTGGCACTGTAATAAAACGTCGTAAAAACTTTGAAAAACTAGTAGAAACCATCTTGTACAAACCACCTCCAGGTACAATTCCAGCACTAGAATGGGGACGATCACATGAAGACACCGCAAGGCAGTGGTATGTGACTCACATAACCAAGCAGTTTGGTCCATCATACCAAGTCAGTAGAACTGGTATCCATATAAGTACAACGCATCCGTGGTTGGCTGCTTCTCCTGATGGTGTTGTTGAAGATCCTACCCAGGCTGAAGGAAGACGATTCGGTCTATTAGAAATAAAATGTCCATATTCTGGGAGAACAATGACGCCTGAAGTCGCATGCCAGGAAGTTAACCAGTTTTGTAGTTCTTTAACAGATGGTCAAGTCATGCTAAAGAAAACACACAACTACTATTACCAAGTGCAAGGCCAATTAGAAATTACACAGTTACCCTGGTGTGACTTTCTTATCTGGACACCACAAGGAACATCTTTACAGCGAATTGAACGCGATGAAAAACTCTGGACAACGGTGTATCCCAAGCTAAGATCCTTCTACAGAGAATATCTACTTCCAGAGATAGCTGATCCAGTGTTTAGTAGTTGCCAACCAATTCGGCGCCTTGAGTCACCTGAGGTATGTAACAAGCCGAAAGTGGCAACATTCGGCCTGCCAAGAAATTGCCAAAAGTGGCAATTTCTGGCAACCAGAAGTTACCAATTTTGGCTACTTTTGAACTGCTCGAAGGGTCACTAGAAAATTGCCAAATTTGGCAATTTTCCGAACAGTTCAAAAGTTGCTAAAAATGGAAACTCAGGTTAAGTCATCACAGTTTCCAAAATTGGCAACTTCTGTTTAGCTTTGAGCAGCCACAATGAATGGCACTCCAAAGCTACCAAATCTGGCAATACTTGTAATCGTGCTTTTATAACTGACGATAAACTAATCGATTGTGGAATTCGGTTTCCAAAACTGGTAGTTATTTGTTGTTTCAAAATTGCCATTTTTGGCAAGCTTTGAGATAGTCAAAATTTGTGCCACTTTTGGCAATTTTAAGCTGGCCATATAATTGCACGCATTTTGCAAGTTCACTGTACTGTGTTTTCTTTGTTAAATGCTGAGGCGTTTTATACCTTAATCACTAATTCAGCAACTAATTACGTACTTACTGAATTAGTGAATAATCAAACTTGACTGCTACCAAGAGTTCATAATATGAACTCTTTCTGCTACTCAATTCTAAAAACAATTTTATAGTTTTAAAACCAATTGTGGAGCCACTCTAGGGTGGCTACTATTAAAGATCTGTCATCTTAGAGAGCAAAGTTAAAATCTAAAAATTTATAAATAGCTACAGTATAGCTACTACTATTATACGTATAAGATGGTGTGCATCAATAATTATATTAAACTGCTGCGCACGCAAATATGTACAGTAATATATACTGTATATCGTCATTTTCAAAATAACCCTGTGTAACATATTTCAAGTGATTATGAGGTGTCATAGTGTTGAATTTAGTATTGAACTTCTACATACGTAATCAAAGTTAATTAGCAAAGTGATAAATAGTTAGCGACTTGTTACTCTACTAGTATATGATTGTGTAAGATGGTGTCCAAGCAATTTGTAAAAGAAACATCAGCAACTTTTTTCCAAGGAAAGTTTCCGCTTACTGTCACTGTTTTTTTATTGAAAGAAACAGCTTTAGATGGAAAACAAAGTTGGAATGCTTCATATATGCAAGTTGCCTCTTGATTCGCTGCATACCAGCATTTGCTTGCTCATTCACTTGTGAATTCAAGCTCTTTGTATCCAATGTATTGTATTGATCCAGACAGTAGCCAGATAGACATCCTACGTGCCCTCTCCAATGAAACCTGTCAACATAAAAAGAAGTGTTTTGAAAAAAGACTGGCTCTCTGCATATTGCGTGGGGACAGTATATGGTAAAAATTCCAGGAGTAAGCGTTGGATGCTTAGAACTTGTTTTATTACAAACATCACTGCCAGCTGCTATTCTGGATTTGTCAATCTGGTATACAGCGTTTCCATGTAACTGTGGTAAACTTGGAAAATAGCTTAAACTATTTGTCCTGCTTGGCTCAGGATAATGGAACTTGTCAGCTTTTGAGACTTTAAATGGAGCTTGTATAGTCACAGATATATGACCCAGCAAATCAAAAACCTCTTGAGGAATTTCAGAAGAAATATGTTGATGGCAGAGCGACAAGAAAGATGAAATAACAGGAGCCTTTTTTGACAGCAAATTCCAATAGTAGCTGTTTTGTGGCATAAATACATCTATTGATCTATTAGCAACTTTCTTCAGCGTATCACATGCCTCTATACATCCTGCGATTTGTACCATTCCACATGCTGGTGCATTTCTTGCAATTTCAGAAAAAAACCTTCTGTATAGCAAAGGTGCTAACTTTTCTTGGCGTTCATCTTCAATTTTGAGTAACAGTTTTTCGAGTGCTATAAAACCATCAGAATGTAGTATTTCAGTGAGCTACTTAAATTCTACGTCAGTAAGCTTTTGAGGACAAACAATTGGCTTTCTATCTCTTTTGAAACAAGAATATTGCAGTAGTAAATCTCGAGCTTTTTTGGTCTTGATCAAAACTCTATCAACATGTGAACTTCCTTTAATAGGTGCTAATTTACTTTCATCCAAATAACAATTTTTTATAGGTAGCATAAGATCTTTCAGCATGCCAATCATTGTTCCATCGCATACTATTATGTCAGGACAGGGTCCACAGTTTTCACACGCAAAGGACTCATCAATTGGTATATCTAAAAGCCTACTAAAAGCATACCATGCTTTTCTCAAAAAATGTATTGAAGGTGTGGCATCCTCTCCAAAGCATGTATATGTTCTTTGAAGACATCTACGTAATAAATTAAAGGTACGTAGGTAAATAGTAAAAGTATATAGTTTACAAAAGTATAATATTTCTCAAAGTGCAGTCATAGAAGGAACACAGATGCAACGTACCTTTGGTAAGCTATCAGTGGGTTTCTTCCTTCAATCATGAGGTGCAAATAATTAAACAGCATTCCATAGTAAAATAACCTCTTGTTATCTAAATTAAAAAGTAAGCAATCTTGCCCATCAAAGTTGTATCGACATGAACAATCCCCGACAGTTGGCCTGTAGTACACTTTCCTTGTCTTGTCATGCATAGCAAGGTTTTGCTTATAAATCACAACACCTGTACCAGCAATCCAATTATTTGCAATAGGATCATTTTGATTCCATGAATTTCCATGTTTACAATGTTCATCTAAAATAGCATTCAATGTAAGTTACTGATACACATATGCTGATTGCTATGCTCTGTAGACAATTAATTGTACCTGAAATGAAGGGTGGAATCAAATGCATTAGGAACATCCAATTTCCTCCTTCATGCTCAGCTACACGACTCTGTAGCACTTTTGAGAGTGGATAAGATATTTTCTTCCATGACACTGCAGTGGGTACTTCATCTACCTTGCCATCATCAGTGTCCTCATCAGGTGTGAACTCAGATCTTTCTCTCCATTCTTCGAACATCTGCAAGGTAATAAAATTTTATCAAAACAATTTACAACCATATAGTACACTGTGTGTGATTTGCAATATCCTCCAATTGATGCAATACCGTTTACTCAGAAAATTTGGCAGTGACTTTAATTTGGCAGTTTGGCAATTTCCGACCAAATTGCCACATTAAAATAATGCCAAGCCGCATCAATTCAACAAGGTCTTTATACCAAAGCACTGCTTTCTAGAGATCGACAAATTAAAATGACGCCTTCCACTTCTACGGTATAATATTATTTGAATTTCCACTACACTGCTCACCTTGAGATGATCGCACTGTGGGTCGGTACATACAATACATTTGTAGGTTGAACTGTTTCTTTTGTGTTTCATTATCAGGCCTGCACTCTGTTCATCTTCTATCATATAAAAAGTTATATATTTATATCACAAGCATGAGATGTGACATCAATGCTATTACACAATACAGAGGGCAAAAGCCGAGGTTGAGTGTAAATAACATTGATATCATATGAGTGCTTGCATATGATATAACTGGATTCTAACCCACCACCTTTGTTCATCAATAATAATAGTGATTAGTCTTGCTTTTCAAGTTACAATTATTGTGTTTAGTAACCAGCAAAGCAGATCAGCTACATATGTATAGGTGATTTTAAATGCTTTGCTAGTTTGCAGTCAAAAAACCCAAATAGGTAATAACTAAAAAATGCTATCCTCATCTGAGCACTTCTTATTTAATAGTAATTATCATCAACACATGCACTTCTAATGTTTCTCAGTGCAATAACTGGTAGTTATATCCCTGGCATAACTTAGTTATTGCACACTTTGTTTCTTTGATGTAAAGCTTTAGTGGGTCAGAACACAGTATGTGTATGTAAACAATGAGCAAATGTTAGTATAAACTATAAAGTGTGCGTACCTGAAACAACGGCAACACACAGTGGACTTATGCTCAATACCACTATTTGCTGAGCTTCCTTAACACCACTATCTTCTTCATCATTAGCTTGTTCTGAACCTCCCTGATGGCTCTGAAGCTTACAAATGGTCGAACGATGAATGCAGTATTGTGACTCCTCCTTTAAGCAAAATGCGCTGTAGTTTTCCGTGATTATTGGAGAGGTGCACATCAACCCATCGCTTTGTACTTTTGATTCTTGACATGAGCAGGTAAATAAAAACGAGGTCTTTGACATGGAATGAAACTTCAGTTTCTTTATCAAACAGTACTCTGACTTGAGCTGTCCATTTTCAAAGCAATCTGCTATGGCATACCATTGCTTGCTCAGGGGTATAAACCTTTCTGATTGAAGTACAGCTTGGTAGTAAACTATATCTTTAGGCAGTGCACAGACCTATGGGAATCAAACTACGTAATATAGTACTTGCCAGTTATGTAAGTACATACCTTTTCTTGATAAACTAATGTAGATGACTGAAGCTTTGGATTTGGTAAAGATTTGACTCCTGAAGTTTTGACTCCTGAAGTTTTCTTGACCTGGAAACTCCTTCCTATCTTCATGGCCCTTCAAATGTGCAGATTTGTGATTCATAGAGATTAAGTATAATGCTACTCAGAAGTGTTGATTGGATTGTAAAACTTGAAAGTGTATGTCATGTGAGGAAAACTGCTTTGAAGTAATTATAGTAAAAAGGTGCATAATTCCTTAAAGTCAATAAAGACTTTTGTAGCATAATTTATTTTGCTTAAAGACTGGTCTAACCTGTTTAAACTTGCTGTTTTGCAAGGATCAGCCGTTTTCAGCTATAAATTTACACTATCACACAACCTATGGCATTTGGCAACTATTGGCGGAAAAGAATGGCTTCTAAAAACAAGATGGTTTCGAGGGACTCTAAAAGGAGAATTGATGTTATTACTAAGAAGATTGGAGACCTTGAGACGTATGGAATACCAAGCTTGTTTGTTTATGCTACACCTTGGACTGGAGGTCTTTGCGTTGCTGGAGACAAACGAATGGCTTCCATTGTAAAAGATAACAAACTTCAATTTCTTGAAGTTCTAAAACATCAGCCTCAAGAGGAGTCTCAAGAGGATGTTTCATCTCCAAAGCTGATTCTTCCTGCTTTGCCTCAACCAATTGATGAAATGAATGGAAGGACACTTAGCTCAGTCATTGTAGGAATTGGAAAAGATTTTGGTATTGATTGGAAAGGAGACCAGCCTGAGTGGTGGCCTAATACAGTGCCTTTTAATCATCCTAGAGAGGTTCCAACACAATACAAAGGTCAGTATTATTTATTGTATAATTGTTTGATAGTTCTGTTGTATTGTAGGTGAATGGTCAGAATGCCTAAGAATAGTGCTGAAAGAAATTTACAGGAAGTTTGAAGGAGCTTCCATTTCTGAGTTGAAGAATGCTACAAGTTCAGATGCAGTTAGTAGCTCCAATAGGAAATCGGTAGAGATGCAAAGTCATGGTGAGGAAGAAGCTGAGGAAGAGTGGGAGATAAGACAACAAATAGAGGCCACTATATCTCCTATATCATCAAATAATGAAGAAGAGACTAATGAAGAGGATGAACGAGATGACGAAAGATTAAAAGAATTTACACCATTGGCCAAACGTAGATGTAAAAGGGTTATTAAGAAGCGGGCACGATATGGAGAACATTAAACTTCAAATTTCTTATAGCTGTGTACTGTAGAAACTGCTTTTAAGTGCTTTAATCAAATTTGCTTTCAAATCAATTCATTTACAAGATTGCATATGTTATTATAAAGAATTACACCAAGTCCCAGATTAGGTGGTTTTTGAGGACCATTAGCTTCTGCTTAAAGCAACAAAGGCAATGCCAATTTTGGGGAATTATGGAATAATCTCAGTATTGGTGACCTTGGTTGGACTCAGATAACTGCGATTGAAAAGTTAGCTACGTATAGTAGAACTTCTGTTTTGGAAAACTATTGCATAGCTTAAAAGTGGCAACTACGTACGTAGAATGTCACCAAAAGTGGTAAATTTTGTTTATCACAACTTGTGGTTTTGGACAATTCTGAAATAATTCAAAATTTGCAACTTTTGGCAAACTAAATCCCACAATTAATTGGTTAATTGTCCTGTATAAAAGTGACAGTGTTTGTTGCCAGATTTGGTAGCTTTAAATCATTGAATTTAGCTACCAACTTTGGAAACTTCCAAATTCTGCAACTTTGAAGTTACACAAAATTGCCAAATATTCCAACTAGCTATAAACCTGCCAAAATCCTTCTGGTTGCCACTTTTGGTAAAATTTGTTCTGTAACATACCCAGAAATTGCCATTTTTGGTTACCAGAAATTACGATTTTTGGTAAAATTTGATCTGTAACATACCCAGAAATTGCCTTTTTTGGTTACCAGAAATTGCCATTTTGGTAAAATTTGATCTGTAACACACCCAGAAACAATCCAAAAATTTGCCACTTTTGGCAAACTAAATCCCACAATTAATTTGTTAACTGTCCTGTATAAAAGTGACAGCGTGTTTGTTGCCAGATTTGGTAACTTTAAATCATTGAATTTACCAACTTTGGAAGCTTCCAATTTTGGCAACTTTGCAGTTACACAAAAATGGCAATTATGGACAACTATCCAATTTTGGCAACTTTGCAGTTGCACAAAATTGCCAAAAATGGCAATTATGGACAACTAAAAACCTGCCAAAATTGGCTTATTTTTACTTTTAAGCAGCTCAAAAGTAGCTAAAATTGGTAACTTCTGGTTGCCAGAAATTGCCACTTTTGGTAATTTCTGAGCAGTCTAATAGTTTCCAAAATTTGCCCTGTAACATACCTGGTCACCTTGAACAGTATAATACATAAATTATATTTTTGTACACAACCTTAAAGACGAATATTTATTATGTTATTACTGTATAAAATCATACTTATACATACTGTAACTCATACCTGATTTATTGGCAAACATCACATAAACCTTGAGAAGAATTTCCAGATGCGCTGACATGAGATGCATTGTCAGACAATTTTCTTATGAATGCTAGCTAAAGACCTAGATAGAATTAGCACATATACTTCCAGTTGCAGCGAGACACAACTAACACGTTTCAGTGGTGTATCGCCTGTAATAATAACAGTGAAGTTGTAGTACACCGACATTGTCCAGCTTCCAAAACTAAAGTGACAGAGACAACAAATAGAAGAGCCGGCATTAACCACGCTTTATCTCATGATCAAAGGTAAGAGTTGCTCCTCAAGTATATCAGACCATAAATGGTCCACCGTTTTCAAGTCGTAAACACCATCGTTAATCACTGAACACGAGGTTACGAATTTAATAGAAACGTGTGTTGGTGACGCAGTATACTACGTAATTCCGCGCAATGCATTCTTGAAACTTCTTCAATTTTCCAATCAACTTTGTTGCCAAAGCAATTGTCAGAATCGGTTATAAATTTTTATTGTAGAAGATCGAAGGTATGTGAATGTGCACGCGTATCGTCGTAGTGATCCGAACTTGTGAGTGCAGTGTTTTTCGGTCCAAGTTTCCGAGCTCTCCTTTCGCTTCCACCTTTAGCTGATTCACAATCAAACTCTAAATACGCAGAAACATACACACCATGAAAAGAAAGTCAGTACTAGGATATGGGCCCCGTAATGGTTGGCGTGATGGAATAAAGTTGCGCCATTCATCCTACTATAAAATCGTTCTTGAACCTTCGCCGTTTGTGATGTGCTACAACAACAGTGCAGAACAGCCCATTTTCTTAGTGCTTATTTAGGTAGCGAAAATAAATTCGATAATAACTTGGAAATCACAGGATATTTGAAATTTAATTAATTGAGTGGGCGGACACTTGACCGCCACCTTAAGTGTGCCAAATTTCAGCCCGATTGGAGCATGGATTCGTGTTTTATGGCGGATTTTGCAAAGTGTGCGAAAAGAAGTAGAAGAAAAAACGAAGAAAAAAAAACCCAAACTTTGGACGATCGTATCTCGGAAATGGATGAAGCGATTTTTTTCAGATTTGGAATGTGGACTCCCCTACCTAGCCGGCACTTCTGTAGCAACTTTGGTTTCAATCGGATAAGGAATCACGGAGCTACAAAGGTGTGAAAATCACGTTTACTTTCTTCCTGTACATATACTCACGGTGTGGTGCGCCGGCTTCTTGGGCGGGTATCACTCTTTTCACCCTATTTCATAACCCTACAGAACTTAGACAAAAAACGGTGAACCAAAAAGGCAAAAAAAAAGGTCAAGTATTGAAGGGGGATCGAACCCAGGATCCCAGTGTGATAGGCCAGTGTGCTACCGATTATGCTACCGCTGCTAGCTCACTTCATCCTCTTCTTTTGTATCTTATAAATGTGACTAACGAAATAAGCTGTATATAGTAAGAAGAACCTAACCCTAAAGGTGAAGAAGAAACCAAAGCTGAACTCTAACCCTAACGCTAACACTACTAGATGCTTCCCCTAAAGTCTACTACTCGTGGCAACTACTGGATGCTTCCCCTAAAGTCTACTATTCGCGGCAACTACTGGACGCATCCCCTAAAGTCGACTACTCGTGGCAATTACTAGATTCGTGCCCTAAAGTCGAAGAGAGAGAGCAACAACTACAGTAGGAAGTCTGGATGCTTTTCAGCTTAATATTACGTAAGGGTTATGAAAGGTGGTGAAAAGAGTAAAACCCCTTCTTGGGCCGCACGACACACTACCGTGTGTCTTGATATATATAATCTAATCAAAAACAGCCAAGCTGTAAAAAAAAGGTGCGGCCCCCAAAAAGGCCATGGTGAAAAAAGATGTGAAATCCAAGGTGGCGGCCAAGAAATGGCTGTGATGGTAGGTTAATGGTTACATTTTAATAATGACGATTCAGGTGAATTTGGTGCCAAGACCAAGTGGCACAAAATTCACCTGAATTGTCGTTATTAAAATGTAACCATTAACCTACCATCACAGCCATTTCTTGGCCGCCACCTTGGATTTCACATCTTTTTTCACCATGGCCTTTTTGGGGGCCGCACCTTTTTTTACAGCTTGGCTGTTTTTGATTAGACATCACTTCTTTTTGTATTTGTATACTGCAAAGCCGGCCTATGGCTGGCTTTGAGACTTTTTTAACCCATGTGTTTTTTTCTTTACCACAGGAAGAAATACATATATTTATTACATGCCCATTATTCCCCACAGGATATTTAAACTCTCTACATGGTGGTTTCTTTGTAGCTGAACTCCTTACATGGTGGTTTCTTTGTAGCTAAACTCTCTACAAGGTAACTTCTTCTCTACAGGGTGATTTGTTGTAGTTGAATTCTCTACAAGGTGGTTTGTTTGAGGCTGAACTCTCTACATGGCGGTTTCTTTGTAGCTGAACTCTCTACAGAGTGATTTGTTTGCAGCTGAACTCTCTACATGATGGTTTCTTTGTAACTGAACACCCTACAAGGTGACTTCTTCTAGCTGATCTTTCTACAGGGTGAATTGTTGTAGCTGAACTATCTACAAGGTAACTTCTTCTAGCTGATCTCTCTACAGGGTGATTTGTTTGTAACTGAACTCTCTACAAGGTGACTTCTTCTAGCTGATCCCTCTACAGGGGAATTTATTTGTAGCTGAACTCTCTACAAGTGATTTATTTGCAGCTGAACTCTTTATGTGGTGGTTTCTTTGTAGCTGAACTCTCTACAAGGTGACCTCTTCTAGCTGATCTCTCTACAGGGTGATTTGTTTCTAGCTGAACTCTCTACAGGTGATTTTTTTTGCAGCTAAACACGCTACATGGTGGTTTCTTTGTTGCTGAACTCTGTACATGATGGTTTCTTTGTAGCTAAACTCTTTACAAGGTGACTTCTTCTAGCTGAACTCTCTACGGGGTAATTTCTTTGTAGTTGAACTCTCTAATGGTTTCTTTGTAACTGAACTCTCTACAAGGTAACTTCTTCTAGCTGATCCTTCTACTGGGTGATTTGTTTGCAGCTGAACTCTCTACATGGTGGTTTCTTTGTTGCTGAACTCTCTACAAGGTGAATTCTTCTACCTGATTTCTCTACAGGGTAATTTGTTTGTAACTGAACTCTGTACAAGTGCATTTTTGTGGGTGATCTCACTGCAGGTTGATTTGTTTGTAGCTGAACTCACTAAAGGGTGATTTTGCTTGTAGCTGAACTCCTTGCATTGTGTCTAGATTCTAGCTGATCTCTCTACAGGGTGATTTGTTTGTAGCTGATCTCTCTACAAGTTGATTTGTGTGTAGCTGATCTCTCTGCAGGTTGATTAATTTGTAGCCGATCTCTCTACAAGGTAATTTGTTTGTAGCTCAACTGTCTATAAGGTGATTTGTTTGTAGCTGATCTCTCTGCAGGTTGATTTGTTTTAGCTGAACTCTCTACAGGGTGATTTGTTTGTAGCTGAACTCCTTACATTGTTTGTAGTTTCTAGCTGATCTCTCTACAGGGTGATTTGTTTGTAGCTGATCTCTCTACAAGTTGATTTGTGTGTAGCTGATCTCTCTGCAGGTTGATTTGTTTATAGCTGATCTCTCTACAGGGTAATTTAAGGTGATTTGTTTGTAGCTGATCTCTCTGCAGGTTGATTTGTTTTAGCTGAACTCTCTACAGGGTCATTGCTTGTAGCTGAACTCTTTACATTGTGTCTAGTTTCTAGCTGATGTCTCTACACGGTGATTTTTTGTAGCTGAACTCTCTACAGGGTGATTTGTTTCTAGCTTATCTCTCTACAGGTAGATTTGTGTTGATTTGTTCATTGCTGATCGTTCTAAAGGTTGATTTGTTGTAGCTGAACACTCTGCAAAGTGTTTTGTTTGTAGCTGATCACTCTAAAAGGTAATCTGTTTGTAGCTGAACTATCTCCACAGTGACTTGTGTGTAGCTGAATTCTGTGTAGCTGAATTCTCTAGAGAGTGACTTAATTGTAGCTGAATTCTCTACAGGGTGCATGACTTGTTTATAGCTGAACTTTCTTCAGTGTGACTTGTAATGTTCTGTAATGTTCTGAATCTCTATAGTGATATATTTGCTTAACTCTCCACATGGTGACTGTCTTCTTGCTGAACTGTCTATAAGATTAACTGTTTGCAGCTGAACTCCCTACAAAATAACTTGTGATGTAATAAAATTCTATAATGGAGTAAATAAATTAGCTGAATGCTCTATTAGGGTGACTGTTCTATTAGAGTATCTCGATCTCGCATTTGCTACACGGAGTTGGCTTTCGAATCATAACTCAGTGGTTTGTAATTCGATTCTTCTGTACTACTGCAAGGACTTTCTATGAAGATTATTCCAGCTATACACCGATTTTCAGCTCATTGCTCTTAGCGGTTTGCCTAGTAGGCGTGAAAACTAATACTATTTTATTCCTAAAAATCGATCGTGTAATTGTGACACAGGTTGGGTTTTGTGTCATATCTCCGTGGTCTTTATCTCGATTCCTTTCAAACCACCAAAAGGCACTCCTACGATGGTTACTCCATCTACATAGCAATTTTCAACTCATTCCATGAAGCGGTTTACCCTGTAGGCGTGACAACAAATCGATCTTGTTTTACGCGAATAATCGGTCATAACTCCTGAACCATTCATCGGATTTGTACCAAATTTGATGCTAGGATTTGCCGTTGGACTCCCTTTCTGTGTGCCAAATTTCAAGGCGTTCGGAGTACGCGTTTGCTTGTTATAGCAATTTTTGCAAGTGTGCGAAAAGACGAAGAAGAAAAAAAACGAAGAAAAAAAAATGAAACTTTGGCAGCTCGTATCTCGGAAATGGCTGGAGCGATTTCCTTCAAATTTGGAATGTAGACTCCCCTGGCTGGCGGGCAACTGTGTAGCAAATTTGGTTCCAATCAAATAAGTGATTGCCGAGATACAAAGGTGTGAAAATGACGTTTTCGTTCTTCCTGTCAATATACTCACGGGTGTGGCGTGCCGGCTTCTTGGGCCGCACGACACACTATGCAGACATGACAATATTCATACGACTGAAATTGTACCCAACAAGGTGAAATTCAAATGAACAGTATGGTATCACGACAAAGTACAATAACACCAATATGTTTTCACGCCTACAGGGTAAGCCGCATATGGGAAGAAGCTGAAAATCGGTGGGTGAATAGGTTAACTATTGAACCTCAATCCTTTTGTGGTTTGAAAGAAATCGAGATTAAAACCAGGAAGATACAACGAAAAAACCAACAGTGTGTAACGTTTATGCAATCGAGATTAGCTAATAAAAAAATGACTGCTTGCCACGCCTACCAGATAAACCGCTTGGGGTAATGCTTTGAAAATTGTTGTACAGATGGAGTAATCATCTTAGAAAGGCTCATCAATGGTGTAGAAGAATCAGATTTAAAGCCACAGAGTTATAACACGAAATCCAACTTGGTGCAGCAAGTGCGAGATTGAGATACTCTAATAGAGCAGTCACCCTGAAGAGAATTCAAGAGATCAGCTAGAAACAAGTAACCTGTATAGAGATCAGCTACAAACAAGTCACCCTGTAGAGAGATCAGCTACAAACAATTCACCCTGTAGAGAGATCAGCTAGAAGAAGTTACCTTGTAGGGAGTTCATGCAACTATGGAAAGAGATAGTTCAGCTAGAAGAAATCACCTTGTAGAGTTCAGCTACAAAGAAACCACCATGTAGAGAGTTCAGCTACAAACAAATCGTCCTGTACAGAGATCAATAGAAGAAGTTACCTTGCAGAGAGTTCAGCTACAAAGAAACCATCATGTAGAGAGTTAAGCTACAAACAAATCTCCCGTAGAGAGACCAGCTAGAAGAAGTTACCTTGTAGAGAGTTCAGCTACAAAGAAACCATCATGTAGAGAGTTCAGTTGCAAACAAATCACCTGTAGAGAGTTCAGCTACAAACAAATCTCCCTGTAGAGAGATCAGCTAGAAGAAGTTTCCTTGTAGAGAGTTCAGCTTCAACAAATAACCCTGTAGAAAGATCAGCTAGAAGAAGTCACCTTGTAGAGAGTTCAGTTACAAAGAAGCCACTATGTAGAGAGCTCAGCTACAAACTAGTGACACATCAGCTAGAAGAAGTTACATTGTAGAGAGTTCAGCTACAAAGAAACCATTCTGTAAAGAGCTCAGCTGCAAACAAATCACCTGTACAGAATTCAGCTACAAACAAATCACCCTGTAGAAAGATCAGCTAGAAGAAGTTACCTTGTAGAGAGTTCAATTACAAAGAAACCACCATGTAGAGAATTCAGCTACAAACTAGTGACCCTGTAGAGACATCAGCTAGAAGAAGTTACCTTGTAGAGAGTTCAGCTACAAAGAAACCATTCTGTAAAGAGCTCAGCTGCAAACAAATCACCCTGTAGAGAGATCAGCTAGAAGAAGTTATCTTGTAGATAGTTCAGCTACAAACAAATCACCCTGTAGAGAGATTAGCTAGAAGAAGTTACCTTGTAGAGAGTTCAGCTACAAAGAAAACATCATTTAGAGAGTTCAGCTTCAAACAAATCACCTGTAGAGAGTTCAGCCACAAACAAATCTCCCTGTAGAGAGATCAACTAGAAGAAGTTACCTTGTAGAGAGTTCAGCTACAAACAAATCACCCTGTAGAAAGATCAGTTAGAAGAAGTCACCTTGTAGAAAGTTCAGTTACAAAGAAACCACCATGTAGAGAGTTCAGCTACAAACTAGAGACCTTGTAGAGACATAAGCTAGAAAAGTTACCTTGTAGAGAGTTTAGCTACAAAGAAACCATTCTGTAAAGAGCTCAGCTGCAAACAAATCACCTGAACAGAATTCAGCTACAAACAAATCTCCCTGTAGAGAGATCAGCTAGAAGAAATTACCTTGTAGAGAGTTCAGCTACAAAGAAGCCACCATGTAGAGAGTTCAGCTGCAAAGAAATCACCCTGTAGAAAATTCAGCCACAAACAAATTGCCCTGTAGAAAGATCAGTTAGAAGAAGTTACCTTGTAGAGAGTTCAGCTACAAAGAAACCATTCTGTAAAGAGCTCAGCTGCAAACAAATCACCCTGTAGAGAGATGAGCTAGAAGAAGTTACATTGTAGATCATTCAACTACAAATAATTCACCCTGTAGAGAGAGCATCTAGAAGAAGTCACCTTGAGAGTGTTCAGTTAAAAAGAAACCACCATGGAGATTTCTGTAATAAATATATGTATTATATATATAATTAGTACATGTACTGATAAAATATTGATTCATTGAAAGAGTTAACAATTCTACAAAACTGAATCATGTGCACCATCTACCACACCACCCTGTCAAGAAGAACTCACCCACTACACCTATAAGGATTGTGTATGATTGTAGCTGTCATGAGAGTAACAACAGTGCCAGCTTAAATGATTGCCTAACAGTTGTACCTCCATTTCTTAATGATCTATGTGCTCTTCTGTTGAGATTTTGTACCACCCATATGCCTTTGCTACTGACATTGAGAAGGCTTTTCTGCATGTGAAACTCCACGAGTCAGATAGAGACTACACACGATTTCTCTGGCCATCAAAGCCACAAGAACCTAACAGTGAATTCCAGATATACAGATTTGCAGTGGTCCCTTTCGGCACGGCACAGTTAGTTCACCATTCATGTTGAATACCACTATCAAAATCCATCTTAGCAAATTTCAATCAGATGTTGCCACTGACATAGAAAGAAATATTTATGTAGACAATCTCTTATCTGGTTGCAACACAAAAGACAGTGTGATAGACTACTACACTCAAGCAAGGGCCATCATGGGTCAGGCAAAGTTCAATATACGTTCATGGGCATCTAACAGCCCCTCTCTACAAAAGATCACCTTTGATGACAACACAATTGACCCAAACTCCACAGTCACCATTCTAGGCTTACGCTGGAACACAGCAACAGACGCATTGTCACTTGTGTCAAAGAGCTTCCCGTCCATCAACTCTGTACTGATTACCAAATGAAATGTGTTACAGTACTCCTCTCATTTCTATGACCCACTAGGATGGACAACACCAGTAACGATCAGAGCAAAGATTTTACTGCAAGAAATTTGGCAAGACAAGCTACCTTGGGATGAGCCACTCCCCAATCACTACAAAGACAAGTGGCTTACCATACTGTCTAACCCACTTGAGTTGCCAAACATCACAATTCCACGAGTTCATTTCAGACCATCTAACACAAGCATTAAGGCTGATAATATTTATGTATTTTGTGATGCAAGCACCAAAGCCTACGGTGCAGTAGTCTACCTCTGTAAGAATCATCAGATCTCCTTGGTCATGTCAAAGAGTCGAGTTGCTCCTGTCAAAACTCTTACTTTACCAAAGTTGGAACTAATGGCAGCTGTGATGGCAATAAGCCTAGCTCAATTTGTCAGATCAGATTTGATTTACAAGCTTTCATCCATCAGTGTACATTTGTGGTCTGACAGTCAAATCGTGCTTCACTGGATCTACAAACACAACACTACCGAACCCTTCATAGCAAACAGAATTTCAGAAATCATTGATTCCTTCCCACCGAACATGTGGTCATTTACACCGTCTAATGATAACCCAGCAGATCTTCTAACCAGAGGTATCTCAACTGATCAATTACTATCATCACAGTTGTGATCTCAAGGACCTCATGGCTACCCTCAGAATCTTCCTGGCCAACATGGTTACTTACTAATATTTTACATCTACAGCTCTCTGACAGTCCAGACACAGATGATACAGTAACACCTGTAAATCAGGAGAGTGGTCAGAATATACCAGATATCCATAATATCATAGATATATCTTGTTACAGTATGATCAATAAGTTGCTAGCTGTTACCTCATATGTAATGAGATTATCAACAGTGCCTTGAAGCGTCAACCCAGACTAGTTGGTCCATTGTTTCTTTCTGAACTGAATGCTGCTGAGAAACTTTGGATTTCTAGTAGCCAGAAGTCATCCTACAAACAAGAGATCACAGAGACACAGTGCATGTCCCACTTTAGTCAAACAACTCAGATTATTTCTTGACTAGGACAGATGTGGCGGCAAAATTCATAATGCTCTTGTTAATGAATCAACCAAGTTCCCTTATCTTCTTCCTCCCAAGTATCATTTTACAGCCTTTGTAATCCAGAGTACCCATACCAAATTACATCACGAAGGAATTGGCAACACTGACTGCTTTACGGCAAGTATATTGGATTCCAACCATACATCAATGTGTGCGAAAGCAACTAGGGCAGTGTGTTATTTGCAACAAACTCATGGGAAAGCCATACAAAGCACCTAATCCTCCACCACTACCCAAAGTGCGTGTTAGTGAATCCAAACCCTTTGAAGTGACAGGTGTTGATTTCACTGGTGCATTATATGTCAAAGAACCAAGCAGAGAAAAGAAAGTGTATATTTCTTTATTTACCTGTGCTTGCACCAGAGGAGTTCATCTTGAAGTTGTTTCAGATCTCACTGTTGATAGCTTTCTACTTGCCTTTTGAAGATTTGCAAGTCGTAAGTCACTACCCAGTCACATGATATCAGACAGTGCCTCCACATACCTGGCTGCTGTGGAGGAAATACGGAAGCTATTTGATTCAGATGTTCTCAAAGAAGCTTTAGGATGACAACATGTCACTTGGCATTTCATTCCAAAGCAAGTGTCATGGTATGGGGATTTTGGGAGAGGTTAATAGGTTTGACTAAACAAGCAGTTAAGAAGACCCTTGGTAGAGCATTTGTGTCACAACAGAAGCTCGAGACAATTATCACTGAGATTGAGGCTATGCTCAATGATAAATCTCTTACATATGTGTTTTCTGACATTTCTGATCCTGAGCCACTCACTCCTACCCATTTGATATATGGAAGAATTCAGTCCGATCTCCACACACTTGATGATCTAGATGAACTTAATGATCCCACTTACCTTAGTAATGTGGACATAAGAAGGGTAGTAGACAAAAATTCACAGTTAATACAGAGATTTGGGTCACGATGGAGGAAAGCATACTTGACAGCACTTAGAGAATTCTACAAAATCAATGGAGCTAATAAACAATCTATAAAGAAAGGAGACATTGTAGGTGTACACGATGACACACCAAGTTTAAACTAGAAGTTGGCTGTGATAGAAGAATTGGTCAAAGACAATGATGGTTTAATTCGCTCAGCTCTGATAAAAACAGCTAACTATGGAACAACCAGACCAATTGTCAAACTGTATCCTCTCGAAGTTGCTGACAATGTTAATGATATCATACAAGATACACATACAGTCCGGGAATCTGAAGACACATCAGCCAGTAATGTTGCTGCTGATCCTCCTCCTGCACCAACTCGTGAGAAGAGAACTACTACTACTAAGGCTTTGAAGAAGATCAGTAAATGGACTGAAATACTACGCTGCCCCACGGAGGATGTAGAATAACATTTAGTACTTACGTAAACATAGCTGACGTAATGTATAAGTAAATAGGCACGTGACTTGATTGTATTCATATAATTGGTAGTTAATCTGTCATGGTGTGTGTGCGTGCTTCGCGACCTCGAGCTGTATCGCTACTAGACGAGTCAATCCAAGTCAGTTCCTCCTAGTTTCGAACCTTCCTTCGTCGATCACAACAGCTTTCTAGGGCGTCTTGATCGCTTGATTCAGTGCAAATTTAACTCTTGATCGCTTGATTTGATTTTGATCCCGGTAGCAAATGGTTCTACAAGACTATTGGTAGTGACTACCTCTTGCTATCTCTTAGATACACGAATTAGAATCATCTGGTGTCAGCCTATTGATTTGCCAGATTGTTGCTACCCCCCTTTTAACAGTAAATTATGCCACTCTCAATACGTTTCTGTATAAGCGTTTGTTGCCGCTTTGCGGTTGGTAAACCTTTCTCATGAAAAGAGTAGATCTGGGTTTGGGTGTGTCTCAAAGTATCCAGCTGAAGCATAAGAAAAGCCTAACTTCCAGTGCATGGCATATTTCTGTTTAGGAAGTAGTCACAAGAGTTGTTTGTATGATAAATTCAATTATACTTCTACTGGTAACTATAATCTGGCATGAAAGCCAATCATAGGTACTTGTCTGTATATCTATATAGTAGTACAGTGGAACCTCTCTTATCCGGGCAGTCTGGTACATAGTACTGTCCATATCTCAGAAATATCCGTAACTAAGAATAACATGCTATTATGCTAAAGTGACTAACTTAAATACAAGTAATGTTGTTATTGCTATCAGTTAGTGCTATGCAGTTTAGTGGGCAGAGGGGGAAGTCACTACAGAGCATTCATGGTCACTCCCCTGGGCTGTAAAAATGCATTATCACCTAGCAACCAAGTGGTAGTTATTAGTAGTAGAATAAACAAACCACCAAACAGGTAAACAGCAACCTTTAGGCTTCCTCCTTGTGCTTTCATCTAAACCAAACTTCATTATGGTCAATAAACTACAAGCCACACGACCAATTTGGGCTGTCCGGACAATGGAGGTGCCCGGATAATAGAGGTCCGGATAAGGCAGGTTCCATTGTAGTATGTACAATGTTTGCTATTTCCCATATCCACGGACAAAGGAGAACTTCAGACTGGCGTAGTGTAAATTTTTTAGGCCTAAAATACAGTAAGCTATAACAAATCAGCATTAGGTTTTTCCAGTGGTACTATAGCTAGGTAACTATTACTCAATATGGAATTCCTAGATAAAATCAGCTGATTTACCTCCTGTTAATACCGGGGACAATACAAATACTCTGGAGTGTCAGAGGTCTCAACCATTCTTAAATTTGATAATTTTGTTTTTAAACCAATAGGTATATCTGTAGGGAGTGATACTGCGTGGCTGAGCTACCTTTAAAGCTGTTTAGGCATTGAAATCTAGGCCTGAAATGTTCCACCTTATACACCAATGAGGAGTTACACTGAGTCTAGAGGCCACAGAAAACTCAGGCTTTCCAGCAAGAAGCACTATGACACAATCAAATACAGCAAGCGTAAGACAACAGTTCAGTCAATTCTGGGACAGCCTCTTCATTTATCATTTCCCTTGTCAACTTATTGTGACTTGGTGGCTGACAGTGTTGAGTTGTTGCTAGCAAGAGTGAAGAAGTTAAACAGTTTGCCTGAAGATTCAGCATTATTATACCATAATACTTATTTAGTGTGTCTTATACAGGATGGGTAAACTTTTCTCAAGGTAACAAACTAGAGAAGTCACATTTCAGTAGCTATTGATGAAGATTTCACATGGACCATTAAGTACAAAAAAGCACACTATACCTTGTGAAATAAGCAGGCTATTGAAAAATATTCCACCTTACATCAACTCAGGTGAATTGCATAAAATGACCATGCATTGTAGTTATACTTAGTTTTAATGAATTGTTTAGTGTCTAAACTCACAAACTTGTTAGAAGTTGTAGGGAAGATTAAAGTGTGCCAAGGTACTTGGACTCCAAATTTTTTGGATTACCAAACATGCAAAATGGAGTGTTAATGAATGCAGATAGTAAGTATAAGCATGTATAACTATACTGTCATTCGCATTCTAATATACATGTACAGTGCATTGTACTGTATAGGGACACAATTGTTGCTGCAGTTAATAAAAGCAGAGGAAATTATCTATCTATATACCACTGTAACTGTGAAATATTGTTACCATCTGACAACTCTTGTGAATGCTGCATTTTTTGCACTACACATCAAAAATCTTTAGCTGCTATGTTGATGCGTCCACACAAGGACGACAAGACTGATCCTAGTAGTCACACAGTCTATTCAGCCCTGAATTCTTCTGAAAAAGAGCGACGTCTAAGACTACTGCATGAACAAAACAAGAGTTTAAAACAACAGCTTGTGAAACTTAAGAAGATGAGAATGCAGCCAACAAGGATGGTATAACAGTAGATGAAGACTTACACAAAGATCTTAAGGCCATCAGTAATAATAACATAGATCTGATCAATGTAATGTACCCAGAAGGTAGCTTCCAACAAATTTTATGGGATCAGCAAACAAAAGCTGCATCATTAAAAGCAGTTCCTCCATGCGTTGGCATCCACTATATATCAAGTGGAGCCTATACCTTAAACATCTTTCCAGTGAAGCAAAGTCAGGGTGCATTTCTCTACCATCTAAAAGGACTCTACACACTGCATTTCAACATTAATTGGCTTTTCTGGTGATATAGATAATCTAATCAAAAACAGCCAAGCTGTAAAAAAAGGTGCGGCCCCCAAAAAGGCCATGGTGAAAAAAGATGTGAAATCCAAGGTGGCGGCCAAGAAATGGCTGTGATGGTAGGTTAATGGTAAAAATTTTAATAACGACAATTCAGATGAATTTTGTGCCGCTTGGTCTTGGCACCAAATTCACCTGAATTGTCGTTATTAAAATTTTTACCATTAACCTACCATCACAGCCATTTCTTGGCCGCCACCTTGGATTTCACATCTTTTTTCACAATGGCCTTTTTGGGGGCCGCACCTTTTTTTACAGCTTGGCTGTTTTTGATTAGATTTCATATCTTTTTCTAAGTTTAACTGTTCGTTATACATGTGTTAATGTTTTGTAATCTTCATCTGACCTGTCTTTAGATTGTCGTGTAACAGTATTACCTTATTGATGAAATGTTGCTGCAATAGTATACTTCAGCACAAAAGAAACTGCTGATTTAGACATTTGGCAGTTGCACCCAGCTGAAATGTGCATTTTTGGGTATTACACCCCATTTTCACAGCTTGGATGTTTTTGGATTGGATTTCATATCTTTTTTTTGAGTTTAAATGTGTTCTATATGTGTTAATGTTTTATAACAAATTGTCAACAATTATCTACATATATAATTGATTCATGTAACAATTGTGATTATACCTATGTACCTACGTTATAACGAAGGAACAAATTCTGGAGTGTAATAGTTATAAGTTACCATTGCAACATGTAACTATATAATTATTATAGAATGATTTGCAATCCATATTTACCTAGGAGATGTGGCTTATATTACTGTATGCATGTATATAATGTTTGGTGTTCTAGAATTACATGATGAACTAAGCCTGGATTTTTTTCTACTATTTCAGTGGAATAATACACTGTGAGCATAAAACTACAATGCTAGCACATTAAGCAGTTAATACATTAATTTTGTAACTGAAATTGCAATACATATAGTAGCGCACCTATCAATGTAATGTCCGACTACCACTGATACGGGCTGAGGGTGGGGGAATTGAATGCTAAATTTCCCCAGCATAGTGGGGATTTGTCTTCACTGAAGAAATTCACTCAGACAGCAAAGGTGTGTGCTTTCAGTTTAGGAAGGAGTATCTTGGGTGCTAGATACTATGTTCATACTAGAATCCACTTGAACTAACTCATCACTAGACCAACCATGATGCCACAGGACCACACAAATCCCCTCCTAGCCTCAGTATTCCATACACAGCATATTCATTGCCATGTTGTTTATGAAGTAAAAGTGCATGCATACATGCCATAACATACACATGTAACATTATGATAAATATCATGGTTAAATCAACACACCTCCATTTCAGAAATCATCACATTGTATGTGAAGTCAAGTGCTTTTTTCAAATTGTGGAATACAAGACCACATGTGCAGGATATCTTGATATGAACAGGTTGATAATGATTAGCTGATTCTGTACTCTCTCTGTGCTGGTGATGGTGTTAATTTAACATAGCATAGATCACGATCAATTCAGAAATTTTATTACAATCATACATAGTCACAAACAAAATACAGTGTTGGTAGCGCCATCTCCTTAGCGCTGCCTTGTAATCAGTTGTTAGTGCATCTATAATTAATTAATTCCCACAGAACGAAATGGAAGTGGTGGCTCTCTATATAGTCTTTGGTAGTTTGATAGCGTTCATCCTTTGCCTGGTTGGGTGCGTCGCATCTTTTTTGCGACGTCGTGAGCCTGCCCACACTGTCAACAATGCTATGCAAACTGATGCGTACCGGCAACCGCCAAGCAGTGCTGCGAGTACACAAACAGATGTATCTGATGTGGCTGTATCCTCGCCAACTCCAATCGCTCCTGTTATCAGTATGGCCATGCAAACGGAGACCCCACCGACCCCTTCATTACCATCATCTGTCATGGCGCCTCCTGAGGCTGTCAGTATGGGCACACAAACTGAGGCCACGGACTTGGTACCGTTTGCCCCATCCCCTACCTCTCAGCCAGCTACATCTGTCATAATCTTGTCCGAGGAGCAGTTTGGGCAGTTACTCCAACGAATTGGCCCTTCCAGGTTGAGTTCCGTGGCAGCCCCAGACACCGCTGAGTCTTACACTAGTGGAAGCCGACATCGACATCGTCACAGGTACGTACGTTGTTAATAAAGTTAGGTCAAACTATCAGTTTCCAATACTTCATGATCAGGAGTAGCTCAAGGAGTAGATACCACCCTCGGAATTTATGACCGCCGGCATGAAATTATCAGTCTCACGTGGCCGTACATTTAAGGTAAATGGTAAATTAATGCGTTTCTTTGTGACTAGTAGTTACTGCAATAATACTTTATTAATAGTGTTGGCTACAATATTTTGTCTTTTTCATTACAGAACTGACATGATGTAACTGCTGTAGCTAATTTTCATAATTTTGATGAGAAATGAGGCTCTTCAAATATTTTATACAGAATTTATGTGATAAGGCCTACAAAAACCTGAGTTGTCACTCAACTACTGTATTAGAGTTTTAGCATTCTGCAGCATGTATAGTGAATACTTCATGCCTACTAAAGCTTTCAAGGCAATAATGAAAGTTTGAAATTTAAGCTCACATGTGATATTTAGTAGGCCTTGTCACATATATTGTGCAGTTTGAATTTTGATCCGTATATGCACAGAATGTTACTATACATACAAGATCCACAGAAGCTATGAAATCAGTACTTCGTGGGAAATATTAGGTAGGTTGTCAAGGTGCACTGTTTCCATGGTAAATAATTTTATTTAAGCTCCAGATTTGTGTGCTTTGTAAACCTTTCTAGGAGTCAGACAAACTTTGACACTTGTTGATGTGGTCACCACATGTTCATTAGCTATGCATGTGGTGTAGTGTATTGTTTCTGAATTACAAAATTCCTTAAAATAAATAAGTCTTGTCATCTAAAACGTAGACAGCTTATGAAGTTCTTAAAGGAAAGAGCAGCAGTAGATGGGTATATACAAAAGCTTTTATAGTACAATAGCCTATAAATTGATAGAGGAATTAATGTTACATACATACAGTACAAAATGCAATGTTAGTGGGTCTTTCACTCCCAGGATACTGTTGTGGCATAATAATGTAGGACTGGTGTCTGTAGGTCCTGATGTGGAGTGCCACATCTAACATTTCTAAGTCAGTCAGCAATTTGAAGGTCCCATGATCTTACTGGTGGTAGGAAATATCTTACTAGACCACTGGTAAGTATAGATGTGAAGTTAAGGTAACAACATTCACCCTGCAGAAATATGTAATATAGCAGTAAAGGAAAATCATCTTGCAATAATTGTATAGATATGTGTTATAAACACTTCAAAGTGCTTGATTCACTTGTCTTACCAAAAACACTTATAAAACTAATCATTTTTTCGTTCTTTATACTGTATAGCCTTAGCCATAATTATTTCAATGGTGGCAATAATTTTTTTTCTGGATTTCCAAGTAAAACATCTATGTAGTAATTAATATGCTGCTATAAGATCATGCATACATTTTTTTGCTGCTTCTTTCAAAATCTCAAAACCAACAAAAATTTCTCTCTTGAAAACTTTTGGCTCTATGCATGGTAGTTTTACTTTTCTTAGTGATAGTTTGTCAACGTTCATTATACTTGAGCTTTTATACTGATGTACTGAAATGGTAACAATAGGCTTACAGTGGAACCTCTAAACTAATGAGCAAACTTACTGCAGGCCTACCTTTTATATGGAGCCTTCACAAGGTAGTAGTTTGAACAGTCAACTTGAAGGAACTGTGACTTAAACTATTATTAAAGAGGGTAATATTCTTCAGTGTATTGCAGGGGTACTGTAGTTTGTCTGCACAGCAGTTACTAAGGCAATGGGAGTGTAGGAGGGACTAAGCCAAACATTACAAAGTCTGTTACAGAAACTGTCCATTAATTTAACTGTAGTCAGCTAAATTTGGTGTTAAACTAGCTATAATCATATGCAATACAAGAGTACTACTGCTAACATGAAACAAACAAAATATAGCTTTCATTAATGAAATCATGACGTGTTGAGCTGTTTTAAGGAATGTGCAACATAAAGGAAGAAATCATTTGGAACAAGATAAGGGTGTGTGGATTTACCTAAGGGTGAGGATTTGCTTACCTATGGAAATTGAGAAAATTGGAAGAGTAAAAACTAAACATAAATTACACAACAAAGTCAGGTCTCACAACATGTTTGTTAGTTTGTCAACGTTACCTTGTGGTTGTGATAAGAGAAATACTGCCTGGAATGCTTCATTGTGGTGTGGCAAAGCCCTGTAAATACAAATTCTAAATTATATCTGTAAGTGTTGTTATTATTTGACCGTACCTTGTACTGTGAACATACAACTTGACTGGTCAGCTTTAGCCAGTTGAGTATATTCAACTGCCCAGGGGTCACCACGTGGAGGCGCTGACCATGTAGTACTATATAATACTACTGACAACCCCCGCCACCTCCTCCACCACCACCTCCACATTATCATCATGTAGATGATTTTTGATCATAGTGGTCATCGTCATGGTGATCTAAAATACTATGCTGATCATCCATGTTGATCATCAGTATTCTGACCATCAGTATCCACAACATCAAGCTGATCATCCACACTGATCATCAGGATCATCTTTACCACCATATCAAGTGGATTGTCAGCATCATGTGTCAAAATGTTGAACATCATCATCGTCACACCTGCAGTGAGAAATATAAATAAATAATAAAAGTAATAGCCTTATAGTTGCTATTTCAATGTTCATGCTGCCTGATCTCCATGATGCATGATGCCTGATCTCTGATCTCCATGATACCTTGCTAAATGCAGCTCATAAAGAAATGTTTCAATATTGTAGTGATGTGCACCTTTGCATGATTGAGATGCTACTGTAAAGATTCCATCTTGTGAATGTTACTATCATCATCGTTACGGTCATCGCCATAGTCATCTTCATCCTCATCACTATGGTCACTGTGATCATTGTCATGAAAACATGCAATTATACAATTGATGAGGTAAGACTAACACCAATATACTTCCTATATATGTGACCCAGTCTGGGAAAACCGGGCTTATCGTCTATTTAAAAGTATCGAGAAACGCCAGTTTTAAGTATTTAGTATGTTGTAGTTCACCAATGGTTGAAGCTATGTGTACCAAATTTTCACACGTTTTACACCAATTCCTTACCTTCCAGAGTATCCACTGTGCAAGTAGCCAACAACTAAGTTTCCCGCCATTTTAGATTTTTTAAACTGAAGCTGAATGTATCAGGCGAGCTGCAAATTGGGTGGGAGGCAGACAAGATGGTGTTCAAAAATTGAAAAGGAAGGCGTAGGGATGAATTAGGTCACGTTTTGGGCCATTGAGGTCTCAAAATAGGCTAAAATGAATGGAAATTTACAGCAGAGGCACTTATTCAATACCACAGAGCTGTACAGCCACATACAGTCATCCCCAGACTGACCAGAGCTCCATTAAGGCCCCACACAGCATGCACGGATCACCACAGGACTTTGGAAAAGCAGCCAGCAAAACCAGACCACTCAAGTCTAGCTGATTTTGATTGTGGAATTAGATAGTTTATTCATGTAGCTTTGTGTCCTGGGTGAAAAATCGAATCTGCTGACATGGGTGATAAGACCGGTTTTCTCAGACTGGGTCACATATTATATTGTTTTTCTAGTCCTATCAATGTGTAATGTTGCCAGGGACTACAATATGTTAGGCATACAGTAACATATTAAATCCTCACTATTGTATGATCATGATAAGCACGCAATGCTGCATGTGTTTAAAGAAAATTTTTATATCTGTATATTGTGCAATGCATTATCTTACCCAATATCGCAGAAAATTGGATCCATGTCTGTTTTGTCCCATGCTGATAACAGGATAGACGCTTTGTGGAAGTTTATATCAAGCGTACATCACACTTGCACAAACAGATCTAAAACAGACTAATGAAGATCCACTCCTTAAAGAAAAGTTCTTAATCAAATATATTTTCATTATTCAAGATTATGGATACCTTTTGAGTAGTACTCATTAATTTTGGTTATACACAATAAAAACTTGATGATAGCTTGCAACCTGCTGGCTATTTCTCTGAAGTATGAAGGCATGCAGACTTTTAAATCAGCTGTAGCTTCTCTAAGGCATTAAATTCACATCCTGTAAAACAGAATACATAACTATCAATGGCATAAAACAACAAGTTGTGACCTGTTATTTAGTCTCCAGATAACACACTTCCAGATACCCATAATCAAGACCTATTAATATACAATAAATAATAAAGTTCAAAATTTAGATTAAATATCTTACATGCTCAGTCAATCCTTTGCAAAGAAAATATAAATGTCTTTATCAGTCATTGGTGAATCCAGTCTAGTCAAATTCGTATCATTAGCCATTACCCAGCCTCTGTCTTGTTTGTGACAGGAAGTGTAGTGCCCTGAGGTAGCACTGGGTCCATAATGAGAAATAATATTTTTCACTCTGTACTGCCTACCCTCCACTGTCAGTGTAAAACGTGCAACATCATCCACAGACGCATTTACTTTATGTGCAACACCTCCTCTATAACTGTACAGTTTGAGTTGCACTACAATTAGCTCACTAGCTGTTACTAGTTTTCGACTTGACTCATACACAGCACCTTCAACACTGCAAGTGGTACAGTGTGAACCTTCTAGTACTTCCCAACTTTCCATCCTAGCAAACATACTACTTAATGTAACATTCATTGATGGCCCTTCAGGAATGGTAAGAAGCAGTAACACATTGCCAACATCACTACACGATGAGTATGGGCAATTGGTACATCGTATCCTAGTTCTTATGAACAGTTTCAAGCAGTTCTCTATTGTTCTGCAATACATAGATAAATTAACCAAAAATTCTGATGCATCTTGCTGCCTTTGCTCAGAAAATGGTGCTCCGATCATTCGGCGTACTTGTCTACAAGAAAGTACTTCATCTCTGGATGGATAATTGTATGAGTTGGATAAGTCTCGTAGAACTGTGTACCTACTGGCAATGAATGCACTTCTGAGAGCACTGTGCTGCAAGAGAGACTGTAACACTGAATTAGCATAACACGATACACCATCAGGATTTTTGAAAGGCACACAACTTTTAAATGACCTATCAGCTACACTTGCTCTAGATGGTCCTGAGGTTTTGAATTCAGCATATCTCCTGGTAGTATTCTTTACAGGAGTTGCTGCAGTCTCAGTTGGTGCATCTATACCAGGGGATGTGGATTTAAGACTTTCACTATTATCTCTGGTGCTATTTACAGCTGCCAAATCGATTGTTGTACCTGCTGTAGGTGGCTTCACAGATGCAGGGGCTTTTACATGTTTAATAGGCTGTTTACTATGGTTGACTGCTTCTTTCTGAGTTGGCACAGAAGACACAGCATGATAAAACAATAAATACACACCCTTTGAACCACGTGGCCAATTTTCTGTGCTCATGGTAAGATCAGTGCAATGCAACCATTTTCCACTTATTGAAAGTATAGCTTTGTATTCGTATCCAGGTCGTGATGAAGTGGCCACTTCACTAACTGCTGCCATTAGCTTGTACTTTCGACCATCTATCACAAATGTACTACTTGATACTGCAGTGACACTAGTCTTTCGAGGACAAGTTTTACCTTTTATTAATTGGCATACATTCATTCTAAACACTAGCACACTGCCTACTTTGATAATGTCCTTGCGAACTTCTTCAATGCCATGGCAGTCCTTGCATGTACTATCAGATTCCATCCACCCTAAAGAAAATTTCATTAGATCATCAAATTTTATACTTTTACATGATTCTGGAAAGCGTAATTCTACAACATTCTCGTCACAAGTGCCCACATCTTTTCTACCACAATGTCGACATCTGGTATGCACATTAACTGTATGATGCATTGGTAAGTGTACTTCAAAGGAAGTCACCATGATTAAAATCAAAAACTTCAAAGCATCTTGAGAAAAAGATCCATCAAATGGACTGCCTAGCTCTTGACGTAACTCTGTGCAATCCAGAGGGGTATCAGCATTGTTTACATATTGTCTGCACAAATTTTTAATAGCTCCATCATGTCCATCCAAGATCACCTTGCGTACAACTGGAGAAAACAGGACACACTGCATCACTGAGTTTGCAAAACTTGACACACCATCTTTATTTACAAACCCTTTCCTTTTAAATGTGACAGCTTGTGCTGCTGGTCGCTGAACCGCAGATGTCCATGGAATCGTGCACCACTGAATATCATCTACTTTCTTGGATCTTTGTTTAGTGACAGAAAATCTTTCAAGAGTTGGCCGGTATTGTATTCTCAACCTGTTGTATTCCAGTATTGCTGAATCAAGGGCCTTGACAGACCTAGGATCAAAATTTATCAAATGTAGACCATCAAGTGATGTTACCCTAGATAAAGCCACATATGCCTGTCCACATGTAAACACAGTGTTTCCTATGTCTGTAACTACATGCTTCAGTGTGAGCCCTTGACTCTTGTGGATGGTGATGGCACTTGCAGCAGTGATAGGAAATTGTGATCTAATTACAAAGGCTCCACTGAATACTTCAAACTTGGTACTTACTCTTTTTAATAAATGTTCTTCCTCATTATTGTGGAATTTTATAGTCAGTGATTCTACCTTATTGGCTTGATCAATACTATGCCGAATGGACTGTACTGTCCCAATAGCACCATTCACTAGACCCCGAGAAACATCAATGTTACAGCGCAACATAACTTTGCACCCAATCTTTACCCCAATGACGTTCTCTAATCCTGCGGTTTGGGTGCAGTCTTCATTGAACAGTCCACGCTGTCTTCTGCAACTAGTTTGTACTCTTTACCTGGTAGACGGCTTAACACTTCAGCATTTATCTCCATACACATGCTCCTGGTAGGCAGTAAACAAACAGTGTCTTCTGGTAGTTTTAGGAGCACATCTACCACTTCTTTCATCCTCCCACTAATAGAAGCACTCCTAAGGGATAACTTGCGCTGATTAAGCATTTTAATATCATTTGCAGTAAGTTTTCCCAGTCTAACTCTTCCCAACAATTCTGTAAACTGGTGATGATCTTTTTGCCGCATGTTGATAACTAGCTCATCGTATTCAAAGAGTGGCTGCCAAATGTCCACACCACCTGGAGAGTCAGTATGCTTATGAACAGTAGCACTAGTAAGTGGGGTATACACAGGCTGCTCAAAGACTGGTGGTAGCTGTAACAAATCACCAAACACTAAAATATTCTTGCAGCCAAACCAACCATTTTTTATGTCACCTGTGTTAAATATTTCTGTCAGCCTTAGATGAATATAGAGTAGGGTGACATGGCTGACCATTGATATTTCATCTACGATTAAAAGCACCAAATGTTGTAACTTCTCTCTGACAATTTTTATTGCTTCATCTGATAGGGAACGATATTTAGGCGTCTTGCCATGCTCTACAGGCAACTGTAGTAGGCGATGGATCGTTAGGCCATTCACATTAAATGCCGAAATTCCTGTAGGTGCTGTGATAGCAGCATGCTTTTCCAATGAGGAATGGATCCATGCTTTCAAAGTTTTTATTAGGAAACTTTTCCCTGTACCACCACAACCACTAACAAACATACGTAGTGGTTCTGGATGATTTAGTACTGTGGAAGAATTTTGGGCTTGGAGGTGAGAGCTTACTCTATCAAACACTCTTCTTTGATCATCATTTAACTTTTCAATCATGGAGTCCACATCAATAATGTCCTTGTTAGCCACTGCTTCCTCAAACTCGGCCATAGCACCCTGGGCTTCAGTATAAGCACTGAGAAGTGGATCTTGGATAACAACATCTGTAGAGCCATCCTCTTCTTGTTCCATTTCTGTTCGTCGCCTATCAATCTGGTCCCTGACAATTTCATCTTGTTTCTGCATCTGCTGTAGTCGATTGTGATAGTTTACAGCATCCGGTAATTGCTCTTGACAGTTTTCAAACTCACTTTTGTAGCTTTCACTACTACCCATCAATGTTTCACTATTTCTCCAAGGTTTGAACAGAAGAAGCAATGCATAATAATACTTCTCTGCTTCCTGATCCACACTGTATTTGTAATGATTAATCAAGTAAGGCCGTGTTCTCCTTTTTAAAAAGCCATCTTGAAAACGATAGTATATTGCTAACTGAATTGGTTCTGCTCGAACAAAATCAAACCAAGACATAAAGTTGTGAAGGTGCACATTTTCCAACTGCTCTGGTCTGTTGGGGTAATATGAGTCTACCCAAGAAGGAAAAAATATGTCACATGACTCTCTATCCATGCTTTCTATCACAGACTTCTCTTTCAATCGTCTACTGCGCACCATATTTACATCAACCCACCGGATCGTGGTATTTGGATCAGTTACAAACAGTGGAATACCAAGAAGTGTGTCACATGCTTCCAAAGCACCACACTCTCGGTGTGACAAGGATCTCATTGCAAAATTCCACAGTTTGCTTGTTATGGACTTAGTAGACTTATTTATGCAATCAAAATCTTCAACAGTGTGCTTTTTTCTGGTTTTGTACAATATTTTGTGCAATACCAGTTAAAGACAGATGAATTTTCCCCGATGAATTGGATGTCCATATTACCCTGCCATGCGAGCAGTATTGCAGGGCTGTAATCGTTTATGCGTACTTCATTCGCACAACGTGGCAAGTCGTAAAGTCGGGAATTAGTCTTCAGGGATTTTCTTCCAGCAACAGCATCAATGACATTTCTCAGGACTATTTTTTCACGCTGAGGCCTGGGAAAACCAAATCTACAAATTTTCTTTACTCCTTCTTGCCTCTTAGACAATAATCATTACAAGAATGCTGCTGAAATATTATTACTCGTTCATACAGTGTTGGGCACAGTGTACTGTCAGGGATCTGACACGTGACATACTTGCTCACAAATTCACAAATTTCTTCATCTGTGCTTTCACCAATTATTGGTGCTCCTTCTACCCACACCTCTGCATGACTGTGTTGCAAACCTCTCCCTTGATATTCACGCTTTGCACCAAGAGCATATACAGGACCCAAAGGTTGACTGTCACTAAGAATAAAATCATAAATAGCTTTGTACTTGTTATCAATGAATCTAGTAGCGGACACTGGGTCTGTGACGATCATCTCACTTATGGACATTGTAGAGAAACTGGAGGTTATACTTATCAAATAAGCCCGAAGATCATCCCACAACCATTCCCCAGGATTTAATGTGATAAACCATGTAGGTGGGCCATAATGAAGTGACATACAGTTAAGATCATTGCGATATCTGGTCCAAAACGATTCGGTATTACGCACACGTGCAAATATCGTGGTTAAGCTGCCCTCTATTTCTTCTGACAACAGCATTTCTAGACATCGGGCAGCAGTTAGCCGTTCACTTGGCCTAATCACTTTTAGTTTGTGGTAAATTCCACTTGCAATTTGTCGCAGTGTAGCTTGATTATTTAAATAAAAGATTAGTTGTTGGTTTAGTCTAAAACGTGGATCACGTGATTGCAAAATGCATTTAACGTACTCTGCTGCACTTAACGGCACTTCTCGTTGACACCTCTGTCCACCAATATCATGTGGGTACAAATCTGGGAAACATAACATCCAGATTTTTCATACGGTTGTCAAGAGGAGCTTCATTTATTTTAAGCATTTGGTAGAGTGCTGTGGCCTTCTTGTTTTCTCTTGGGGCATGCAATGGATTAATTGTATATTGCTCATAGTATGATTGCTCCTCATGCTCAGCAATTTCTTCTACCATAGCCTGTCCGGATGTTGCAAGTGGTTCTCCATATGACCCTGCATCAATTAGGCTACCAATCTCTAGTTCTTCTGCAGTTCCAGGAAGCTGAATCAAAGCATACAGTGGATTGATTTCTTTCAACTTTAGAAGAGCATTGTACACCTTGTTCACATCTACAAGGTCCTGCCAAATAACGTTGGATTTACTTGGTATACTGCGCATTAAAATGAATAGTTCACCATGATTTGGAAGTGCTTGCTGTGGTTCAGGCAATCTTTTCAATGTTTCTTCAATTGGTAACGGCAAGTGAAATGTTGCTCCAGTTACCTTCTGAATCTTGTGGCTAGCAGGCATCTGCCTTTTTGCAACTGTTCCCATCCTGGTCACTGTCTGAAAACATTTTGCCCTCTGTATTAATATTTTCTCATAAGCATTTAGTATGGATATCTCTTCTGGAATATCTCCAAACTGCACCCATTTAATATGCACCGTGGTGGGAATTTTGCTTGTCTGAAATAATTCAAGCAATACTTGCATATATATCCTTTGGGCAGTCCATCATTGTATTCTCGTCTGTTCTCATTATACTCCAGCAAAGCCTGCCATTCACAGCTGTTGGGCAAAATGCGCAAACTATTTAAGTGTGAACATTCTCTCCGGTAGCACAGTTTGTCACATGATATGCAAGGGTAATTTGCAACATCCAGACACCGTTCAGAGAACTTCTCATAAGCTGCCTTATGTTCCTCATATATTTGTGTTTCGCTCAAAGGATTGTGGTCAACATCAAACTGTCGAAGTCTGCTGGTTTTAGCAATTTCTACAATCTCTGAGATCTTCTCTAAATCTCCACGTTTCAAAGCATGCTCTATCTCTGCAATTTTTCTGTCATGTCTACGTACTTCATACAACATTTGCACCACACACCGTATGTCTGGAAAATGAGGAGCTAGCATACGTAAATACAACAGAGGAGAATGACAAGGTGGAGATGCTATAATTATAGCAATGCAATGGATGGCCTTGAAGCAGCTCCTCTTTTGCTAACTGATTGGTGCAATCATCTATCTGCTGGATGTACCTGCGAGCAGTATCAGGTGCACATTCAATGATATTATGATATATGCTCTGAAGTCTATCTTCAATTACTTCGGTTTTGTCCAACTTGCACCATGGTGGGTCATAACAGCATTCCCATGTTGAAACATCCTTCCCAGCAATGCTGCACTTGATTGTATACCCTGGAAATTCCTCACACTTTAAGCTGCCATCTTCATTAAATGCTTCCTGGTTGTATGTGGCCTGAGGGAAAAATGCTTCGGTGTTACTTGTGTGCAAATTGATACCAAGGAGTGATGTAGAGTCCATAAGGACTTCATCAGATTTCTTGCAAAGAGAAGCCTCTAAATTGTTCTTCAGTTTATTAAAAGATTTTATGAATTGATGTTTAAAGAAGCTAAGCTGCTGCATACCAGACTTAACTAACAATTGCGCCTTAATCATGTTTGCTGCCCTGTTCCTTATTCCCATTGTTCGAACTAGTCTTTCCACATACTCTGAGGCAGTACCGTGATGATTGCCTTTACGCTTGAAAATACGGTTATACTTTTTGCACACACCCAACGCACTTAAAGAGGCACATCGTTTCTCAGCTGCTTTGTGCAATAGTTCACTGTGTAGTCTTTCATATCGTTGTGCTGCTCTTTTCTTAGCAGGAAGTGGATTTTCAGCATACTTCTCATGCCTGATGCATCGACTGATCGATATTTGCATAATATGACGATAAAGCACGATGTTTAACAGCTAATGGATTTAGATGGTATTTGGCCAAAATCCGTTTGATCCATGGCTTTGGATAGCGTTTATATGCACTGAGCACTTGATGTCGTTTAGGAGAGGGATTACGTCTATAGGCATTACGCATCCTTTGCCTCACTGGTGAGGGATCTACAGCATAATTTGTACGCATTCTTTGTCTCACTGGTGAAGGATCTAAAGCATAGCGTTTGCGCATCCTTTGCTTTATATGTGAATGATGTAAAGCATAGCTTTTACGCATCCGTTGCTTTACTGGTGAAGGATTACAGGAATAGCTTTTACGTATCCTTTGCTTTACTGGTGAAGGATTACAGGAATAGCTTTTACGCATCCTTTGCTTTACTGGTGAAGGATTACAGGAATAGCTTTTACGGATCCTTTGCCTCACCGGTGAAGGATTAGAGGAATACCTTGTACGGATCCTTTGCCTCACTGGTGAAGGATTAGAGGAATAGCTTTTACGGATCCTTTGCCTCACTGGTGAAGGATTAGAGGAATAGCTTTTACGGATCCTTTGCCTAACTGGTGAAGGCTTAGAAGAGTAACTACTGCGCATTTTATGTCTTTTTGGTGAAGGGTTAGAATGATAACTTTCACGCATCCTTTTCTGTGTAGGAGAAGGGTTTTGGGAATATTTTTCTCTGCGTTGTTTACTGATTGTCGGCTTATTGGTATGATATGCTAGCCGCATACGCTCCTTTATAGGAGACTTTGCACTACAATAGTACCTAGATTTAGCTCTTCTCTGACTGGGGGAACTCCAATACTTGGATCGTCTCTTCTCATTCACTTCATGTTTCCGTTGATCCCAAGTCATGGTGCTCTCCACAGTATCATCTTCTTGTTGCTCAAATTGATCTACCTTGTTACAGGTTTCCTTCTGTTTCTCTACATACTTTCTTTGTTGCTGCTGACGACGTTTCCTGCTCTTGCTTACCATCTCAACTATAATTATATTAAAAGCACACAATAGCCATATAGCATGCAATTTTATAGGGGTTTACATATATATATATATATACACACAGAAGTGCTGGTCTTCAACTTATTGAATGTTCACTTCCATTCCACATAATATATTACTCTTCCTCCCCATTATATACTCTTGATATATACTATGACTATAATTAGATATAGTGGTAACTGTATACGCTAATATCGACTAGTGTTCTTTCCTACAGTTAAGTTGATTTCTAAAGGAAATTGTTGTCTGTCATTAAAATGTTTCTTCATAGTTAACTCTGGGTTTCATGGCAGATGATTCAAAAGTTTTCCAATAAGTTTGACATTTACTGCAATTCAACTGGGAAATGACTGCTCTTGTAGTAAAGCCAGTGATTGAAAATAACTCACATACATTTCATATTGACGATTGCGTACGACTAGATTATCATGATGATTCCCAATGACACATGGGGAAATCCCCACTTAAACAGGTACAGCATTATAGCGGCTGCAAGCTGGTGTAAAATTTAAGTAGTTTGTGTCAAATTTGCCACTGCTTTGGTTGATCAAGCATTTTAATATAAACTCCATACATTAGAATGGATACATGGAATACCTCCTTTCTGGAGAGCTACTGTACTCTTTCAGTGCTACTTGATGCCACAGGGGTTCTAGTGAATTTATGTCTAAAAATGCATTCTATATAACATACAAATGCTTGATACAGATGCAGGTCGGCTACACCAGACTACTGGAGGTATGAGGATATCATTAACCCTTAAACGCACATGAAACTTTTGGGAATGCATAATGACACATTTCACACATTCATGGTGACATTAGGTGGGGTAGCTCAACTCCTTTAACCTAAAAGTACACTTTATTGATATCCTATTCACTAGGCTACTTGGGGAAAGTTAAATAAGCACTGTAATAGTAGAGACTTACTTATTATGAAACGAAGAACAATGGTGATCATCAGTGTTACCAATCAATTAAGATTCTCGTCCTGTGTTTAACTTCGATTGTGGGTTTAATCACATGTGCTTTGTATGGCCTAATGTAAAATTTAACACTGAAACAAATAAATTTTATTGGAAGTTGATTGGAACAACCGGTAGCAAGTTATGGATCATTTTATAAAGGTATGTTAAGGTTTTACGTGTTTAAGTAATGAAAAGTTGATTACATGGTGAGTTCTGGCATCATGCTTTAGCACAAAGGGGAAAGCCCTAGGTAGCATTGTAACGCTTATTACATTACGACTAGCCATAAGAGGTATCAGGTTCTGGCCACACTGGTCAGCAGTGGTTCAAAGCGACCAGTACCTCTAAAATCCGACCAGTACAATTCTTATATATATCACTGATGCACACTCAATGGTATGCTTTGAAAGCTATAGCACTTTGTTTGCGGTCATGCTTATTTGCCTATACTATAGGCATATGCACGTTTTAGGGTTAAAACAGAAAAAACCAAGCAGAACACTGCATAGAACTAAGTGAAGGAATCATAACACTACGCAATCACAAGTGACCACTGCTGTCCTGACTAAGCACTGCACATCCGTAATCTGCTAAATCTGTTTAGCTCTTTTATAGATGGTGATATCAAAACTGATTGTGGGTTTGAATTTTTGTATGAGACAAATGGTGATATCATCCTTAAATTGTTAAGCATAGTTCATATACGACATTCTCAATAAAAACCTGTGTAATTAATAGTTCACACAAGGATGTAAACTAAATTATGCACTATATACACAAAAAAATTCTAGTTTTTATCAAGCTATCACTCATGGAACAAGTCTCAAAATCAGTGAAGCTTATACACAGTGAACGAAATAACGGTCAGTGACTGGACAATTTTCTGTCAATTACACCAGGTGTTGGCCCATAATTGAATTTGTCCAGAAATACTGTCCTTTCAAAGTTAGGATTGAGCTAGGAGGGAGGCCAACATGATGCTCTTGACATGTAATTAAGTAATGCGTTTTTGGCTTGTATTGACCACAAGGGTATGCCCAAGGTAACCTCTGAGGTTAACAGTTTACTACATTGTACCAGCCTATTTGTATTAGTCACCTGTGCTGCAGTAGTAAAATGTATTTATAACCCGATTACCATTAGTACTTTTACTTGTGGTATTCATGATCACCTGCACAACCACTTTTTAAGCTAGAATGAACAAGGTATCAGTGCATCCCAAAGATCAAGGGGTTTATGCAAATTCGTTGTAGATTCTAGCTGTCCTGTTGCAGAGGTTGTAAGCACTCTTGGACGCTACATTCAGTTTGTTTTGTATGATAACGCACCAGTTTCCGTGTTGATGGAACAATTGCCACACCCAGTCAACGCTTTTTCTGTATTGATGGAATTGTCCTGATTGCAAAATAGGCTGCCACAAAAGTATCCAGTTGTAAGACCAAAAAGATCTTTAGATTTGAAGAATGATATCATTGATTTCTTGCAAAGCAAATCACTGAGATGGACAGCTGCTTATGTCCAGAGTTGTGGGGTAACATTTGTTAATTCTCTTGCTGCAGTCTTGTGGGATATTGATGGAAACCATCGCACACTTGTTGATCGTGGACACAGAATTCCATAACTCTTGGAAGCCTTTTACGGGTACATCAGGCCTGAACAGTCCAAAAAGAAGAAAATCACTTCAAATAGGCTGAACGAGGCTAGTTTACTAGTTCATTCATCTTCTCTATCTGAGAGTTCTTACATGAAAAGCCAGAGATAGAGTGAATAACATACAACTATTTTGCAACCGGGTGAAAATTTACAGAAATACATGCCGTATATCTGAATCACCAGAACAAAGCTGTACATGTTAGCCAAGCTAAACGGTTCTGCTGTCAGACAGATATCAATGATTTTTAGGTTCTTAACCATGAATCTTCTATTACTCCCACATTAACTGCCCGCTATCAAAGTCTTCACTTAGCTATGGAACAAACTGCCAAGTACGAACCAATTCTTGTTGAAGATTTCTGATAATAGACATTGATACAACTACAACAAAGATCTAGTTGTTACCAGCAAATGTGTACTATATACGTTTTCAGGTGGCAAAAACCACCTACATTTCATTTGGAAGATCCCTTCTATTGCATCTGAATCTGAGTTTTTGCAAAAGAATTTTACGATTTAAAAAGGATCTTCCAACCTACCATACTCATGCCATGTGAAGAGAATTTATTCACACTTTTGGCATTGTCACACATGCGAAAGCTGCATTCTGGCGTGAGGCGTATCGTCGCCTAACAGGTGATGCTAGTGCACCTAGTACAGCAGAACAGAGAGAGATTGATCAAAGAGTATGTGAATACTAGAGATAGAAGATCTCAGTCTAGTAACTGATCTACGACAAAATAATGCTGGTCGTCCAGAGATGTTCTCTGCTTTTCTAGTGTCAGCGGTACATATCCGCTGCAGTTGAGACAGCAGTAGATGAACGTAGGCATGATTCCATAGATGACGGGGGTCAAGCCATAACACATTTAGCAAAGGCACTTAGTGCATGTGATCTGCATGAGCAGGTTAAAGAAAGATGTCCTTCTGGTACTCCCATTCCATTTGTCCAATGGTTGAGGCTGCAGTTCTGGCCGAGAAGACCTTCTGCAGCTACCTCTCATAGGTTTACTGGAAGACTAAAAATTAAACAAAATTAAACACATGGTTCAATCCCAGAAAAGCACAGGCTTTCACTGAGTAAGGATGATGCGCTGAATGCCATGGAATTCCTTTCTCTCCTTCTGCCCAATATGCAGAAAATGTCGGCACTGTTTTGCAGTGTCAAGAGTGTTCAAAATGGAGACTACTCTACTCCAAAACTTCCTTGAATAAGGATCAAAAGTTGGAACTAGAACATCTGCTGGACAATTTTTCATGTGTGTGGAAATTAGCCTCTTGTCATTGAGTGTGGCGAGGAATCTGCACTGAATTCTTTTTTGTGAAAGCAAATTTGGCTTCCATAGAGATACCATATTATTCTTCTGGAAATAATCCGATATGCTACTTCTGTGGAATTGAAGACGATATAGTTCAAAAGACTGATTTTCTTCCTGGTTGTACTGTGTGCTGCAAAGCTGGAAAGAAGCTTGTATCCAAATGTAAACATTATAAACCAAAGTCTTGACTGACATATCTATAGCCATGCAGTACATTGTTTTATGATATACATTAGGAAATAAAGTTTTACAACTGGATTTTCAACCTGAATTACTATAAAAATAAATAAAACTACAGAATTTGAATTAAAAAAATAAATAAAATCCTCCCTCCCCAGTTTTTTGATCTGACTTGGATGATAAACAAGTAATTTATTTTATTCAGCCTTAGTATTAGCTAGTAAACAAGCCTTGGAACTAAATAACAGCTGCTAAAGCAACATGCGCTAAACTGGCCACTGATGCGGCGCCACTGAAAAGGACCTTACCTAGCGTGACTCTGTGCTTCTTTTGTCAATGCTAGTAACGAGCTGCTTTCTAAATAGGTTAGACACCCACTGTCGTTGTTTAGTAGGTAGAAACCCTCGTGCTTGGTTTGGCACCTCGGTGGGCATTAATTAGTGACAAAACTGTGCCCTCAGGTTGTCAACCCTACTAAAAGACCTCCAGTGGGTATCTAACATACACTTAATCCATTGTTCTATGCATTCTCAACTTCTCATTAATTGACATGGAACTCAAATGTTGTCATGGAAACATGAGTTGTCCCCATGCCAATTAGTAAAAACTATGAACCAAAAATCAGACCAATGAAGAGCCATGAGAACTTACAATTCTAAGGTTTGAAGAACATCACTTGTGAGGGACTGACAAAAGAATTTGTGAATAACAAGACACCGTGGTCACAAAATTAATTTTTAAATTCATAACACAAGCACTAGAAACATTTCTCACAAATGGCTCTGTCAGGACCTAGCCAAGAAACCAAACTAGTAGCTTGTTTATACAAAATGTTAACAACTTGTTTGACAGTCCTGATTTTTTATTCAGGAAAATAGAGCAAAACTACGCATGCACTTACAGGTGCACCAGTTGCTATAGAGGTTTTCAGATTGGTTGTCTGTGTATGGCAAGGAATAATTGTAAATTCGTAAATGAATTACTGCAATTCTACAGGAATTTGCTGCAACCTGAAAACCTCTGTAAGTGGGATGCTTCTATGTTATCTTGTACTGTTACGTGTTTTCTTGTACCTTGTAACTGTCCAGTCAACACACTATTATTATACGCTAAAATGCCGATCTCGATCAATTTTTACCATGTACAAGAAATTTTGCACACCAGCTGTGATGCCTAGTCCTTTAAAACTCGCGCTGCACCCACGGTTAATTGCATTCATCCATAGGCTTGCTCTGGCAGTTCCCTTAGCAAGGTAAAAATCCAATTAAAATGCTATTCGCCAATTTTCACCAGACATAGGAAGTTTTACAAGTCAAATAAGCTGGTATACTTCTCAATATTCTTGCTGGACTCTTCAATCGCCGGGGCATTCATCCATTCAAGGCTGGCCTGCATTGTAGTTTACACTAATCTACCTTCAAAACCAAAAACCACAAGCAAATGTGATAAGGAGATTGGCAGGAACTGATATTGTTTGTTGTTCGCGGTTTTGAGTTAGCTATTCAAATTACAGTGATTTGGAGTCATCATTGCTAAGGATAGATATATAGTTAGTTTTAATCTTACACAATGTATGCAGTGTCTAGTTGTATTCTGTATAAGTATGACTCAAATTCTATCTTGACAGATTGATAATATGTATATATAGCCACTAGTTATAGCAATGGAGTGTGCAACAGCAACAATATTGGCTCTAAAATTGGCTCTTATAGTGCAAGTATGCTATGCTATATACATTAACATCATCAAGTCTAGGATAATGGTTACTAGCTCCAGTGTTGCTATACATTTAGCTAATGGGAAAACCAGTTACTAACCTATTATTAATATGTAACTTGAAATAAGTTCACTGAAAAAATATTACTACAACTATAGTAAAGCTTAGATTATGCTGTTTAATTTCTATACAACATGCATAGTTATTTGCTCCTATACACATTCATAGATAAAATTTAAATATCATTTAACTGTCAGGTTTTAAGTAAGCCAACCATGGCGTCAAGGATGAAGACAACATCTTGTAAGTAGTACAATGTGTATTTGATATTACTGTATGTGTATACTGTATGATCATATAGATGATAGGACCCCCACATATGGTGACTTGATTGATTTTCTCAATGATGCTGATTCACATCAAGCTTGCCAAGGGACATGGCAGTAAATCTTGATAAAGAAACAGTTCAGTTTGCCTCTAACACATGGGATAGAGATCTGCTGTATCCAATAACGGCTGATGGAGCTGTTGCAATGAGTTCAAAATTGTGTACTTATGCACAAAACCAACTACCAGGTGGAATGTATTATGATCCAGAACCTGCTATCAAAAAGATACTTGAAAACATTAGTCCCAGTAATGATTTATGTGAAAGCATACTAGGGCTTAATGATTACTTACACACGTTAGACAGCAGACACATCAGATGAAACAGAAGGTCGAGAAGCATGAACTTATGAAGGAACATCTTATCACCTCATCTGAAGAACTGTATATGCAAATATTGATGCAAAATTCAGCACGGAAAAATGAGAAAGAAACTACTGAAACAGGACACTAGAATTTTCTTTAGCTATTTAGGAAAGCAATGCCAATTAAACGACATAATGCAAGAACTGGCAACATATATTGACAGCTCTTCAGATTTACAGAAGTTTGCAGGTAGTTTCTCTTTGGTAGGGAAACGAGTAAATCACAAATTTGAATCAGAAGACACACATGCAGAAAAGTGGTACACTGGTACAGTTGTCGAGTATGATTCAGCCAGTAAGTTTCATACCATCAAATGTGACGGCGAAGCAGATCAGTGTCAGTTTGACTTGATCGTAGACATTATTATAGGTGACCTAGTTGTAATGGATAATTAACCCTTTATTATCAAATGGCTAATATATTACCATAAACGGGCATTACTGAAGTTTTTTTTTGGTACTTTCTTGATATAAGCGAGTTTGTTCACAACGCTCTAACTTCAACACCCAAGTCCCTAGGCGTCTGAAACTTAGCATAAGAACTCACAATGAATTGTTCTAGTAGTTGGAGTATATTGTACTTCGTAGCGTAATCCGTTCTTCTTTTTACTACAGGGGAAAGTTGCGCCATCCGCTCGAGACATTCATATCATTGCCATAGCTAGCTAGCTCCCTAGGAAAAAAACTTGGAAGATCTTATCTAAAGTCTTATTTTAAGTTGTAAGAAACTTTTATATGATCACATTACTATTTTGGAACCGGGATTTAATATGATCCTAAATAACATTCTTATGTAAAATTCTTAAGCATTCATATATCAACTTATTTACAATACTTGAGTTGTACCGATAAGTTGATATGAACTTATAGGTACAACTAAATTGCATGCATATGATATCTGCATGATCGTGGTATAAGAACTATTAATTTGATATATGAACTGATCGATACAACTTAAGAATAGTAAATAATTTGATATATGAACTGATCAATACAACTTAAGAATAGTAAATAATTTGATATATGAACTGATCCATACAACTTAAGAATAGTAAATAATTTGATATATGAACTGATCTATACAACTTAAGAATAGTAAATAATTTGATATATGAACTGATCCATACAACTTAAGAATAGTAAATAATTTGATATATGAACTGATCCATACAACTTAAGAATAGTAAATAATTTGATATATGAACTGATCGATACAACTTAAGAATAGTAAATAATTTGATATATGAACTGATCGATACAACTTAAGAATAGTAAATAATTTGATATATGAACTGATAGAAGTTCATATATCAAATTATTTACTATTCTTGATCAGCTCATATATCAAATTATTTACTATTCTTGATCAGTTCATATATCAAATTATTTACTATTCTTGATCAGTTCATATATCAAATTATTTATAAATCTAAGTTGTTCATATATATCAAGCAATTTACAATTCTAAGCAGTACTGATAAGTTCATATTTACAAAATTATTTTCATTATACATATATATATAGTCACAGAATTTTTCAGAGTACGTCACGCCAACACCCCACACTATCCACCACAGTATGGTTGAGACTTAGTCTACATCATCCTATGAACGAACATCACAATAAATCATTCATGAATCACCTGAACATGCACATATATTCACATACGTGTCACATACAGTGGTCCCCCAAGTGTTAGGCCCTGGGTGTGTTAAGATAATCGAAAAGTTCAACTATACAGTGGAAACTCAATTATCCGAACTAATTAGGGGAAAGGGTGTTCATATATTCCAACAGTACATTAAATCAAACTTCCCTATATTTAAATATACAGAGCTTTGCTCAACTACTCTAATAGAGCATACACTTGCTGACAAAATACTCTAACAGAGCAGTCGATTTGGTGTTTATATAATCAAGATTCCACTGTATGTAGATTTATAATGTAGCTGCATGAACGTACTCTACACAGAATGATTTGTAACCTAGCTAAACACTCTACAGAGAGACGTAAATATATCTGAATGCTATACAGGATGATTTTCTTGTAGCTGACTGGTTGTAGTTCACTACCTAGGCGTGACCACTAGAGATAGCCAAAGCTTTGCTTTTACCCTTTGTGTGTGTGTACTAGTCCTGCACCTATTATGCTTTCGAAATTGCCTACTATATGCTTTTGAGCAATGCTCCAAAATTTCCCCTATTATGCTGCAAATATGCTCAGGCGTCCCCCATTATGCCCCAAGTATGCTCTTACAAAATTGCATTTTGACTGCTCTATTAGAGTATCTAATGCATCTATGAACGTGCGGTGACTGTTCTATTAGAGTATATCGATCTTTAGCTACATTTATGCTCACAAGTATCTCTAACTCCACTTTTTACAGCTTTATTACACTATCCCAATCTGCATTATGCAAAATACGCTAAGTTTCAGCTCCTCTGATAACTAATGCATGAAAATTTGCCTAATACGCTGGCATTATGCTCAATGCTTTTACCTACCTATTATGCCCAAAATTATGCTGGCATAATCGGCGCAGGCCTAGTGTGTATGCATGTGTATGTGTGTGTGCTCACCTTAAGATAATTATGTTGCTTTCTTGTTCAGCCTACATATCTAGTCTTTTCCTCTCTCTCTTTCTGCAGACCGTGCAGGCACTTTATCATAACATACACCACCTGTAGAAGTAGTCAATCAGATGACTGTATTATGGCGAGCAACTCACCAAAGTTAGCTGTAACAACTGCCAGTTATCACAATACTACAACCTCCTACCACATTGGTAACCTTGCAGCACACCTGTATATGCAAAAGGATGTGCATGCATGTAATAGTTGTAACATGGGCATGAGGGCATACATATCAGGCAAAGCCCGAATTGCCCAGTGTTACAACTAATATGTAACACTTTTCAGGCTAATAGCCTGCACCAGGTGATCAATCACACAAGCCAATATGAATGCAGCTTCTGGATACTTTATATACACCTGCCTGAAAAATTCAATAATGGGTCAGCAGTTGGTACGTTCTGGCTACGTTTAGATATGGTGAACGGACAAACCCTAGAATTATCACGGAGAATTTTGGTTACGTAAGTTTAATGTTTTAATCATGCAGTGCTATTGAAGCGTTTATGGACTAGTTAGACAGTTTACTAAATGCCTAGATGGGTAAGCTTGCTAGTAGAGTGGTTACTTCGTGTAGAGTGGTAGTTTTGTTATGGGGGTATGTCCATATACAAAAATGTTCAGAAATGCTTCGTGAGCACTAGTTCTCACCTTAGCTCAACGTTTTGTCAACTAGTGGTATAGCGAGGACAACAAAACGCTGCTGTCTGAGTAGTTTTCATGGCCTAATCCAAGTCGTGCATGCTAGTTACTTGAGTATTAACTGATCCCCACAATCGATTTGGGCACATGCATCTATATAACAGCTGCCCAGTTGTAGCCCAGTGTAGCCGGGCTACATTTGGGTCGTTTGCCCTGCGACCAGGGCGTACATACGAAATGCAGCCCGGGCGGCTCCTTTGATCTGAGGTGTGAAAGTGATACATTATGCATGGTAACATATGTACTAGGATAACTGCAACCACCCTAAAGCCACATTCCCAATTTAAATATATACTACGTAAATAATGCACATGTGCTATACATGCAGCATTTCTAGTACTGCTGTGCACCGCGGTGCGTATTAACCGGTGTTGTCTGGTCAGCCAATTAACCAGTTAAAAATTACCCCTGCTGATAGGTGTTAACATCACAACATAATCTCAACACATGTGTAAGCACGTGATTGTATTAACTGTTATTGCAAGACAGGATGATGATAGGATGATGATGGTCACTTGGTACCACGTACCATAAACCTTTCAGCAGGCTACAATATGTCAGTGTAGGTGAGTGATGAACCAGCTCCAGTTAACTTAAGGTGCATTGAAGCCAATGAAACTTAGATGTTTGCACTTCATGGGAAATGAAATCATACTGTTTATTCTTATTGTGAGAACATATAGGTTTAAATAACAATCACTCCTCCAGTGATGACATGAAAATTGGAAAGATATGCTGTGATGTGATTGAGAAATCAGCGAGTTTGTGTTGAAATATAGCCTGCTTCTTTACTAAACCAAGACATTGGTTCTGTTATAAACATAGAGGATTGCTAGGCAAGGCCACTAAACCTATAGGACTGGGTGAAATAATTGCCTGATAGTGATGGAATCACAGTGATGAAAGATCACCTGTTTTGAAATATCACCTATGTAGCATTGTTTCCAGCTTTGCAGAAGTGTGATAAGCTCACTAGTCAGATTTTGAAAACAAAACTACTAGTGTCTTCGTCCATGTTAAAATTGTTTCTTTCTGCTTTGCAACACAACAAATCTTCATAAACCTGCATGATGATGATTACAGCCTGACGATTACAATTTTCACAATAAACGGTACAGTTTATACTCCTGTGAAGGTTTTTTTAACTTCAATCCCATTGGCTTCAATGGACGTCAGATGTTGTAATAATATAAAAATGACATCATATTAAATCACACAGGTCAAGGTGGGTACAGAGCACATATTGAACTGGAGACTAGGTGTGACCTATAATGACATCACAATGACTGTGGGAACAGGAGTGGTGTTTATATGGGATGGCAGTTACCTCATAACTTGATTGAAATGACATCACATGATGTTGTGACCAGTTGTGCTTTGGTAGGGGACAATGCTGTAGCTCTGGGGAAGGTAAAGTTGTGATCATTGTCAGAGGAGGGTAGGTGTTGTAGTGTAGCCAAATATGGTACCTGGTGTTGATATTGGTAGTACTTTAATTATCACATTCACAAGAAGTATGGTATTGTATCACTTGTTTCTTAACTAGGAAAGTCATGTATTAGTTGGGGTGGCTGAAAGAAGGTTTGTGAGGTTCTGGGACACACATGGACACAAACTGAAACATCTCCTATAGGTGAACAGGGTGATAAGCAGAACACACACACACACACACTACACTACACACACACTACACACACACACACTACACACACACTACACACACACACACTACACACACACTACACCGACACACACACACTACACCGACACACACACACTACACCGACACACACACACTACACCGACACACACACACTACACCGACACACACACTACACCGACACACACACACTACACCGACACACACACACACACACACAGAGTAAGAGAAGCATAGCTGCTAACTGCCGTATATATAAACAGTCATACCTACCCAGATGACTGGGAACTACTAAGGTATCTATGGGCAATTTTCCAGGGGCAGGACTGTATGGCTGCATTGCGTCTCACAGAGTGAAGGAATAAGTGTCAGATGTTTCACTTGAACCTCAACTGCACACGAGACATGTGGCATTTGCTTCCCAACCAGGTACCCATTAAAAACAGCTGGGTGAGCTGAGAAATGCGAGTATAATGTTCAAGGAAACAACAACTACATGTATGAATATAACATACTTACCCGACAGTACATCAGTAGCGGACGTGAAACAAGCTGGAGTTGTGCACGATATTAAATATTAAATCACAGTAAACCAATAAGAAGTGTGTATATCCCTACTGTGCTCAAGATACCATAATGGAAAAACACAGTAGGAATCTGGATATAATACTTATTGTTTTACTGTGATTTAATGTCATGCACTACTCCAGCTTGTTTCAGTAATTTTTATCGATGTGCTATGGTTCCTACTCTAGTTGAAAATTCCAAATTTTGCTGTGTGCTTGTAATGTACTAGCTCAAATAATACATGGTCTACAGTGTATGGTGATCTGAGAATTAATGGCAATGGGGAGTAAGACATCATTAATTTGCAGTACACTTAATGTATCTATGACGTATATTTCACGATAATTGTTATACATACTGCAAATTGTATATAAAGCCTATATGTTTGCATCCTATGTGACTATAACTGAATGGTTCTTGTTTAACATTGTATGGCAGCTGAATGCCAGTGAACTAAACTTATGGCCACGCACAAAGATGTACTTCATGACCTCACCATTGACGCCATGCACATCATATAAATCTTTGGGGCTTCACTGGGTAGTGTATATTTTGCAACTGGTTCTGGCCAATCAACAAGCAGAAGGTTCTTTAAATTTATAATTGACACATCTGTATAAACAGTGCTTGTAGCTAAATGAGATGGTTTGAGAGGTCACAAGTTGTGCATCCATAATTTTTTATACAAGTTGTTTATGTGTAGGTGGTGAAATACCACATCTTTATAACTACAGATCAACCAGAGGCATACTACACAAGAAGCCAAACATTGATGGTGGCATTAGTGTTCCCTGCAATAGGAACAATTGTCTGTGCCAGCATGTGAGTAAATAAACTACTGGAATCACAATTTGATGCTTTTTAACTTTACAGGTGTATATGGGGTAGCTACACATGTTTGTATAATCATTCAAGAAAGGCACAGTGGCCACATACAGAACACTGATTTAACATTACAATAACATTAATGACTATAGTATTAACTTTATTATTGTAACATTAACATCAAGACTCACGGTAGTGAGTCGCGCGGCCAGTAAAGCAGAAACGCGCGCCGCAGACAATAAATGACGCGACCACTACATGAGGATTTTACAGGAACGAACGTTGTAAAATTCGGTCATCCTGTAACTCACCCGCCACTTACGCTATCCCTCTGAAACTCTAGAGTTGAACTCATCGTTGTTTTGGCATCATTATGCACTATTAGTATGTGCCATGCATATTTTACTTAAAAGCACCATATCTTTTGAGGAAATTGATGCACCAGAGGAAATGCTTTTGGACTTTTGTGAACTGATATATGGGGAAAAGTATTGCTCCCACCTATTAACACATTTATGCAAATTTGTGAGGTTGTGGGGTCCACTTTGGACACATTCTTCATTTGGATATGAAAGTAAAAATGGACACATAAAGTACTTATTTCATGGCAATGACGATATACATCATCAAATATTACACAACATTGACGTCAGTCTGACAATGCAACTAATGCGCCACCAACTTCAAGGCGAGGCAACCACATATCCAAACGCACTTAGAAGAACAATGTCTTTTCTTGGAAATCACTGCTATGTAATTGGTGTTACAGCAAAATTAATTTTAACTAATGAGCAGAAGGATGCCATTGAAAGTGATTAAGACTCTAATGTTGTGTTTTTTCAGCTTTTAAGCAGGGATTACGTATTACTCCACTGAATATGTGAAAAACCGGCAATTTAAAAGGGAGAATACTATCTGTTGTTTTACAAATAGAGAAGGTAGCACTGCCTATGGCCAAATCAATTTGTTTATCATTAATCTAGACCAGTTGCACTTATCAAAATGTGTGATATTGAGAGTGTTTCAATGATGCAGTCTGCTGGAAATCCTTGCAAACCCTAACTTCGCTTATACAAAGAAGCAGATTTTTTAAGCATTGTAATTAAGCCAGTAACATTTAGATCATCTACTTTGACAGCAGTCAGTGTTGATGATATTGTAGGCAAACCTGTCATAGTGAAAGTGGATAGAGTAAGTTAACTTACTTGATTAAACAGCCTAATGTTTATGAGCATCATACTTTTTTAGTATTTTTCTTTTGATTAATTGTGTGGGACAAATGTTTATAATTAGCAGCTATGCTTTATAGGATTTGTGATAGAGGTAATAACAAGCCTTGGAAACTGGTAGACTTTTTTTTAAATGGCTAAACTATACAGAATTGAGCATCATTTCGACTGTGATTGCACAATCACACACCAAAAGTTGTAAATTTACCAAAATATTACTCAGTATTTTTTAAATTGTAGCAGAATATTGACTATACGATAAATATTGATATTGAGATTCGATACGATATCAGTATTGAAAAAAATATTGCAATGTCAATAATTTTTCGGTATATTGCACATCACTAGTCGAAACCTGTTTCATCAACTGCTATCAAAAGCTTGGAGACATGATAATAATGTTGGTGGAAATTTAATTTGGCAGTTTAGTGATGAATTGTTGATTCGCCAAATTTAGTTCACCGTCAATTTTAATTGATATACGGTACTGTCAGTGCTAACAAACACCAATGTATTGTTTCCTTACTATTGAATGTACTTTGTACAATACAGTATTGATGTATTGAACTATTTAGGCAACGTTTAGCATGCTGTGGTCAGCAGTAGTATGGTTTCTGCTAGGTGATCATAATAAAGTACCCAGTGGTGGTACAACATGTTAATGTGAATAGATTGGTATTAACACATTAACTCATTGGTTACCCTTGCAGATGTAAAGAGATGACCTCAAGGCAAATGAAAGTTATCAGGTATTTTTTTGCATACTGTCTGTATTAATGAAATTATCATTGATCGCCTCCTAGGGTTTGTTAGCGATGGGGAATTTAATTATCTACGGAGCAAGGGATATACAACGTTAGAGATGATAACACCCACAGGTAAATTGATTTGTATAATCGTGAACCTGATCACCACTGTATTATAGACTGCCTACCTAATGGAACCTTAACAACCAAGTGTGATGACCACATTGTTCCACAGAGTGTTCTCAGTGATATCAGCAGGTGGATAACAGAGGGTATTAGTATGAAGGATATAATAGACCGTTTGCATCCCAGAACTGTACCACCTGGTTATGAGTTTCATACTTGGATTCCAGGTACACATGTCCTGTTGAATGGAATTGATTGGTGTTATTTAATTTAAACATATAGGCAAAAGTGAGGGTTTTGAAGACAAGCTTAGATCAATTCTAGTTCAGTTTCATTATGTACATGAAATTGAGAAATATGAAGCAAAGGGAATACCTTTCAAGACCTTTATGTATGTTCCTCAGCACCATCCAGAAACAAACACCCTATTCTATGAACGGGAAGATGAAACACATCTAATCAAAGTATGTATTGCAGTATTGTACTTCTGCTTTTTGATCTCCTACGTAAAATGTAGCACATAGCAAGCCACACAAGGAGTGGTGGACCAGCAAAGCTTAAACTAGAAAGATACACAGAAGCACTTAGTGACACTACCTCCGGTCTAACATATCCAGCTTTAATTGGGTCAAGAAAGCAGTCTGTGGTGGATGCAGAGCGTATGTTTAACCCTAAGCTGTCTACTTTTATGGAAAGAAAGGGGTATTCATACGAAGCAACATACATCAAAACTGTATGGAACTGGCGAAGAGCAAGTGATGAACGAGGACTACACAGTTTACAACGATGCAAATTTGATTATGAGATGCTCCAGATGATTTTAACTGAGTTGATGCCGTGGCACGATACCTATGATTTTAGCCTACTAGAGGTGAACAGGTATACACATATGTTGTATTGGCATGCGGTATTATTTTGACCTATCAAATAGGAGTTTAAGTGATGTTTTGGGATTTTCAAGGGAAACAGTAATTGGAGTGATCACAAACATTGAAGGCAGAGAGTGGCATCGACGTGAATGTGCAAACACTGGTAGACCACTTGAGCATCCAAGGGCCAGCAGTACGGATGATGTCGAGTGCTTTTTTAGCATGATGCGAGACAGCATTGGCCAAAATTTCTCTACTAAGGAGGTCAAATTCGGGATGCGGAAGATAGTAACAGAGTTTCCTAAAAGAGTTGACCCACAGCTCCCATTCTACTACCACACCTCAACCCATGCTCAATATTATGAAGGTCCTCACCCTGATTTTGACAAAGAACCAAGGAAAAAACCTAGAGAAACGCATCCCAGTAAGAGAACAGCCATCTGCTTTTGCTCCCCGCCGGGCCAAAATGCCTGTTAGGGGAAGCCTGTCAATAAGGCCCAAGTTTCATAATCTTCCCCTCGAACTCCCTCCTCCATCCAATGGACCTTTAGTTTTGTTTGAACATTCATATACACAAACAGCAAAAAAGTAATTTCACACAATCTTTAATGATGAATGTTATCGTCTTTCAGCAGGTGCTTGCGAATGCACAAACTCGAGCTGACCAATTCCATGCTTGGTATTTCTAACACCGGCATAGTATCCTGGTCGACTCCAACACACTAGAAACTTAACCCAAGCAAAGCTTATGTTGGTAATTTGGTCATAACTCCTGGCATCGTGAACGTCATTCAAAATTTCACGGACGGACTACATAGCCAATTCTGGTCCATTTGTTATTAATCCAGCATTTGAAAGCTATTGCTTTGCGGTCATATGGATTACTGGGTTCTGGATAAATGTTCTCAGGAACTAAATTACCGGCATCTAAAAGTTGGCTAGCATGTTTAAGTGCGTCTTGAGCATCCACATCGTCAGTACACCCAATACATTTGAATGTTACAGTGTACTCCTTCTTGGGTGTATAATGCATTGGGTCCAAATCTGGATTGTCCTCTGCCATACAATCAGTTGAATCAGAATCTGGATTGTCCTCAGGTGTACAATGAGTTGAATCGGAATCTGAATGGTCCTTGGGTGTACAATGGGTAGAATCATCCATGAGCATGTCTAAAGTTGTCTCAGAGACATCTGCCACATTGTGATCTATCCATTCCCACTCCCATACAACAGTTAGTCCATATGGTGGTAGATTGACAACACTAGTATTCACATATAAGTTGAAGTCTTCTTCCTGTCCAGTACAAAAATAATATAATGATTTTCTAAGTTAGCAAATTATTTCATATACAGTGTAATTCAATGTATCATGTAATATATGTATGATGCACTGATACAATTTTCAAAGAATACCTTGATTATTGCGATGTCCTTGACTACCATTTCTGAAGGGAACAGTCTACATAAGCTTCTGTCATTCTTGATAAAAAATCATATATTTCGGGTGATTCCTCTGTCCCTAACGAAACTTTGATGTGACACAGTTCCACTGCGAGGATATCAAATCCGGGTATGACGTACAGAAATTTGTCTCCAACGGTAGTCAAGACACATACAGGCACTTCATCATCAGTTATCCTCGTGCTAATGTCGCTATACCGACTAGCCTTAGATGTAAAATATACTCCGTTACAGTGCGCGTCTGAAGGATCATTACCATCTCTACTTTCTTCCACGTTGCCGCGCACGTTGCTAGCCGCCATCCCACATGTGAGTAGTTTGGAATTCGAACCATGCGGTGGATTTGAAATGGTTTGTTATCCAACGTGTCGTACCCCCCTGGTATATATGCAAGCTAGAAATCGTGCTCTCGAAGTTTCTATTTAATGCCCGCCATGTAGAATTGCTTCCTTATCATTCTAAAAGGTAAACTACTGTACTATTTTCATGTTATAGTCGTGTCCAACTCTTTAGTAACAGCGAGGATGGTTTTCTGAAGTCTGCCAGCATGGGCAATAATTTACAAGAGTTAGCCACAGTGTATGTTAGTGGCTGTGAATCATGTGCTTACAGTGCTTACAAAATAATAGTTCAGCAGGTTAAATGATAGTTTTTCAGCGTAGGTAATTGCAAAACGCTTTTGTGCAGTGGGCATTAAATAGAAACTTCGAGCGAGCGATTTCTAGCATGCATACAAGTAGAAGAAGACTAACTTCAGCACAATTCTAGTCACTATGTAATGGTAAGAAACGGTGTACAATCTGCAAAAACTATTTATTAACTTGGCGTGCGCCCCGTTCCATTCCATTCTGGCTTTTAGCACTACCCTACTTATGTGTAATATCTGCTCATATCTGCTAAAAAGTCAACTTTTCACTGATACGATATTGATATCGGTGCACCTCTATAAATTTCTCTATCCAGTGCCAACCGATAGCGACAGTTATTTACTGCTGATGATGATGACATAATATGCATTCCATACATTAACCTATTGGACAATTTAATTATCACGGTGGGAAAATCCCAGTTTACAAGTTGTTAGCCTCAACCAAATTCACTAAATTTGGTATCATTCTATGCAGTGAAGGATGTTTAATAAGACTTCAACCGTACAAATTGTTAAACAGGTTAGTTTACAAAGATATGTTGAAAAACACGTGTTTTTACGGACATTCTGAATATGTAAATTTTGTGGTACAAGACTTTTTAGCTTCCCCTTTATTACTACACAAAGAACTTACACATGAATCAAATCGCCCTTCATCAAGAAGTCTGATAAACCAAACTTCATGTTTATCGACCAGAATGCATGGAAGTTATGACGTCTTGTTTAGAAGATGATGTAATTTTATACAAAACAGGTGTAATCTATTCGGAAATCCGGAATATCTTACACAAGTTTTGATATGTACTGTGCAGAAATCATGTTGCACAGGTGTAATTCTGAATCATTACAAAACTTAGTTGTGTTTGAATAATATTTTGGGTAGATTGTTCCATAGTTTAAAATCACTGAAGGGTAAAAGGAAAATTTAAACTGCATACATTTGAGAGAGAAATTTTTAAAAAGTGACTTATGACGTGTTGCTTATAGCATGTAAAATATGTGAAAAGGCATCTTTTTTGCAAAAAAAAACAAAAAAACTGCAGCTATCTTAGTAATGAAAAAATACCTCAGGATTGGAATCATCGGCCTTCCTGGTCCTCTATCAGCCCCCTGCAAGCAATCAAGCACTGCATCCCTTGCTGCTATTACATAGGAAAGCAGATCTTCACCGTGTTCGATATCCGTCTGAGATGATATGGCTAATGCCCATTGTGCTAACCTATCCGTTTTCGCTAGCACAGCTTCTATCTCTACTGTTCCTCCTTTGGCTCCTTCCGTAAAAAATGTTTTTATTTCAATAACACCTCACTCCAACTCATCTAGAACTACAGAACAGCAGTCAGGAGTTGTATTCATCAGCCACAGTAGATGGCACAAGACTCTCTAGTCTATAAATCTCGCTATAAATCCACAAGGGAGACGGACCGGTTCGTTATAAGTAGCTCGCCCATTCGCAAAGATTTAAGCGTGTGCAGAATTATTAAGCACATTATTATTTTATAGATTATACACTAATACATATAATTACATGCAACTTGGCGAATTAAAATTTTCGCACATATCAATATATTCATGCTGTAAGTATACACTCACTTCCAAGTATGTTCTGCCACCACATTGATAAAAAACATCAATGTTTGGAGATCGCTGCAAAATCATCAATGTTTTGAGATTGATGCAAAATCATCAATGTTTTGAGATAGATGCAAAATCATTGATGTTTTTAGATCGATGCTATGACATTGATTACAAAACATCGATGTGACCGATTTTAACGATGTCAAATAGAATTTTTGTCACATTTGGCGTTCCATAAATACTATCTAAGTTATAAATAACGTGTTAGTCCTTTATTATCAAATGGCTAATATATTGCCATAATAACGGTGCGCATTTAAACAGGTGTATCATCTACGGTGAATATCCGATTAATATGCGATTTACACCATTGTCTTGGCAATGAAATAACCTTCAAACTGCTACCAAAACTGTTAAATTGGGATGAAATATGGTAGGGATAACATTGCTGGAACTGGCGAGATCATTAGAAGAAGTTTTTGACTGTAACAATTCAAGGGTGCACGTTTAAACAAGCGTATCATCTACGGCGAATATCCGATTAATAAGCAAATTTTACCATTTTCTTGGCAATCGAGCAGGCTTCCAGGTGCTACCAACAGTATGACCTGACTTTGAAAACTACAAGTCAGTACTTTCAGCCAGGTGATTGGAAGCAATATTATCTCTTCCACTTGTCACACATCAAGACACATGGTAGTGTGTCGTGCGGCCAAAGAAGTTGGCGCTCCACACCGTGAGTATATTAACAGGAAGAAAGAAAACGCAATTTTCACACCTATGTAGCTCTGTGATCCCTAATCCGATTGGAACCAAATTTGCTAGAGAAGTGCCGCCCAGTTAGGGGAGTCTACATACCAAATTTGAAGAAAATCGCTCCAGCCATTTTTGAGATACCAGCGAACAAAATTTCATTTCAATTTCTTTATTTTTTTCTTCTTCATCTTCATTTCGCACACTTCGCAAAATTCGCCATAAAACACGAATGCGTGCTCGGATTGAGCTGAAATTTGGCACACTTAAAGGGCTCATTAAGGCGGATATCCGTACCAACGTTGGTACGAATCCGATGAACATTCATGGAGTTATGACCGATTATTTGCGTAAAATAAGGTCGAAGGTCTGTCACGCCTACAGGGTAAACCCCTTGGAGGAATCAGTTGAAAATTGATAAGTAGATGGAGCAACCGTCGTAGGAGTGCCTTTTTGTGGTTTGAAAGGAATCGGGGTAAAGACCATGGAGATATGACACAAAACCCAACCTGTGTCAAAATTACTTGATCGATTTTTATGAATAAAAAACTATTAGTTTTCGTGTCTACCAGGCAAACCGCTTAGACCAACGAGCTGAAAATCAGTATGTAGCTGGAATAATCATCATAGAAAGTCCTTGCAGTAGTACAGAAGAATCACTGAGTTATGATTCGAAAGGCAACTACGTGCAGCAAATGCGAGATCGAGATACTCTAATAGAACAGTCACCCTAATAAAGCATTCAGCTGCATTTATAATTTACTCAGTAATATTACACTGCAAGTTATTCTGTAGGGAATTCAGCTACAAACAAGTCACCCTGTAGTCAGATCAGCTAGAAGAAGGTACCTAATAGAGAGTTCAACTACAAAGAAGCCATCACGTAGAGAGTTCAGCTCAAATAAATCACCCTGTAGAGAATTCAGCTACAAACAAATTACCCTGTAGAGAGATCAGCTAGAAGAAGTTACGTTGTAGAGAGTTCAGTTACAAAGAAACAATCATGCAAAAAGTTTAGCTGCAAACAAATCACCCATTTTTTGTAGCATCTACATCTAGTTCTAATTCTCAATTAGACAAGGATAGGAATTTATCAAGTGAGCAATGATGTCACAAGTTCAATTATACGTCTATAACTTCTGTTAACAATTGTGACCGGATCTGCAAAAACCCAACATAATGGCGCATTTTTCAGATTCTTTATTATTGAATATCTATAATCTGCTTAGCCAAGTGTATGCTCTGGCCAAGTTTCAGCCTCATATGGCAACGACTTTTGGAGTTACACAACCCTACAAAGTAGCAACAACAGAAAGATGGATTTGTACAGCAAGTATTGGGAAAATAAATTACATGCGCTTACAAAAACGGCTGTAACTTACAAATACAATGCAGTACAAAGTTGCAACTTGCACCATTGTGTTCACCATGAATAGGGGAGTCTATTACTGGGTAAATTGTTTCCTCTATTACTCCATCAGTGAAGTTAAAACTGGAGAAGTACTAAAGAGAAAGTTGCACAAAGAAAAAGAAATGTTATCTCAATTGCATCTAATTACATCTTCAGAAGAACTTAAAAGAAGAGTTGTTATGTATTGACAATGAAATGATAAGTACTTCTAAAAAAAATAGGGAAAAAATTGCCGTATTAAAAACACAAATCCAAATAAGAAGAAAGGTTTTATGTCAAAGGGCATCAATAGTATTTACAACAAATCGCAAACAAAGACAAATTACAGATATTGTCAAGGATTTAAGTGACTTGATTGATATGAGCACTTTGCCCACTGAATGTGTCACATATATCAAAGACCCGATTACTTTAGTAGGGAAGCAAATAAAGATGAAGACAGTGATGATTTGCTGTGGTACTATGGAACAATACTAGCTTATTCACATCAAGAGAAGACCCACTGTATAACATACGAACGGAAAAATGAACAATACCACTATGATATTATCCTGGACTTACTTAATGGAGATTTAGTTATATTGTAAACTTTTAATAATTCTTAAACATATAAGCACACAATATTCCATTTTATACCGAAGTATGTAATTGTGCTACTTAAAATCATTTAACTGGTAAATATGTATGTACATTTTACAGTAAAATTGTTACTATACATATATGCTAACTAGCTGATTGTTTATTGGCCAAAAGTTCACACAAAGCTGCATGAATAGAGTCCATGTCTAGCCGTGAAGCTTCTAGTTCAACTTTGACTGCTTGAAATTCTGTGACCAACTTTTGTACCACCTCCATTAGTTCCTTTACTTCCTTCCTTAGAGCAGCAACATCACATTGTGGAGCTGTAATGATGCAATCAGAATGTAAATTTCCAAACAAGATATTTAGTAGCTATACACAATATAGGTAGGAATGTTTTTCTTACGTATTTGTCCGAAGGCCATGGCTAACCATGGGGTAAGTTTGTACAGATCATGAGAGCCACAACAGCATATTGGCCTAGGGGCAGGTTTCTGAAGAATCCAGAAACTAGTCAAGCAATACCCTAATAGAGCAATCACATCAATAGAGCAGTCACCCTAATACAACAGTCAATTAAGCACACTATAAGATTAATTTGATAAAATACTGAAAATGCTACTTTATAGGGGCGGTGGAACTGGGTAGGCAGGGTAGGCATTTAACTTTTAGTAGTAGCTATTGAGACCAAGTTCATAGAAAGCAGTCTGGTTGCTCTGATTTTCTAGGATCGCTTTTTACTTGAGACACTCTAATAGAACAGCCGGCGATATCCTAATAGAGCAGTCAGTGACTAAAATAAATTATATAATTTTTATAGATGTGAAATCGTCTCCAGATAGCTGTTCAATTGCAGAAAGCAATTCTTTTGAAAATTTTCTGGGGCTAGCCTAACTGCAAATGCTGCACAACTATGATGCTGGTGGTGGTCATAGAAGTATGATCTCACAGATGCCTACCCAACTTGTAGATGCTTCCTCCGCCCCTGCTTTAGAGGCAAATTTGCCCTTTAGACTGGCATGCTAGTGTGCTTTTCACACTAAGATACAGATGTGTGCTTTCCTTTCTACATACTTTTAGCAAACTATAGGCTCTAGCATCATGAAAAGTCCTCAGTATCGGAAACCAAACATTTTGAATTTATGAAAATGATATTATTACATTGAACAGGGTGATACAATGCTCTGTGGCTTCCTTTGGTCTGTCCACACATAATGTACATCACAATGTATAAATACTTTTAGGTAAACTGTGAATCTCATGACAAAAATATATAACCAGGGGCGGATCTAGGATTTAAAAGGGGGGGGGGGCTACATGTAACTCAAGGTACTAATATCTTGGGTGGAGGTGTGCAAAGTATGCTAGAACTAGGGGGCCTGGGGGCATGTCCCCCAGGAAATTTTTGAAAAATAGATGCTAAAATACTGAAATGTGGAGACATTTTCCACATAAAATGTACATTTCTGTTTAGACCATTTGAAGTTTGGTTGTTTATGAGGTATTTAAAATCCAATACATACATGTGGGTGGACATGAGTATCTAAACTGGTTAGATACCCATGACAAAATTTTGTCATGTGCGTCATGTGTTTTGCTGTATTCCAGTCGCAACAGCCATCAGAAATCATTGCTAGAGCGTTAAGAAAATGTCTCTGTATAATAGAGATGATTGTATTCATCTCAGTGAGTTGTTTTAACACTAATTCAATCAGGAAGCTGCCATTGTTGGTGGTGACCAGAGCTACACAACCATAGTCTAAATTGGTTATTGCCCAAATCCATGGTATCTTCGTTATTTTAGAGAAGATACCATTCCTCTACACAAGTAGAGGAATCAAGCCTTAAATGGACCAATGTACTTCATTGTATTTATAGGTGTAGACAGATAATGGATAAATTCTATAGTAGAACCAACTGTTATGTATCTGCTGAATGTTCTATTAGAGTAGTTGGGTGACTGCTCTATTAGAGTATCTCGCTTTTGTACACCTCCAATGCTGATCCGGGTCCTCATTGTATAACCTTTAGCATAAATCCAGTGATAATGTCTTGGAAAGATATTTATAAGGTGAGTTTATGGGTATTTGTATTATTAGTGATCATATAATTATGCTAAGACAAAATTTCATTACAATTCTCAGCATATTGATCACTGAAATAAAGCCTAAAAGTGAATGGGGGGGGGGGGCTTCAACCCCCTAAAGCCCCCCACCCCCCTCCCATCCACTCCTGATAACTGTTACCGTTTTTCCTGTGCCAAGAACAATTCAAAATAGATTCAGTCGTTAACATTTTTAATTTATAATTTAAATCCAGGCACTATAGCTATCTGCTTCACTTTATTTTAAGCAAATAACACTGAAGAATTCATTGGGCTGGTTTGGAAAATATACACCCTATCTGCAGCCTCCAATCGGTCTACCACCTTGGCTGCCACTTTTCGTAGGCATGAGGCTGAGAAGTGTCGTGCTTATGAGGAGTGTATACACAAAGTAGAGCATGGCAGCTTTACTCCATTAGTTTTTTCCTCCTCCGGTGGAATGGGAAAGCAGCCACTGCCACCTATAAACATTTGGCTCAATTACTAAGTGAGAAGTGGAGTTCCCCACATTCAGTGGTGATGGGCTGGCTCCGTTGCAGTTTGGGGTTCTCCTTGCTTTGCTCCTCCATCATGTGCATCCATGGTTCTCGATCACGTTCTCCTGGTGTGCCCACGGCAATAGATCTTGCCATTGCAGAGGGGCATCTACCAGTTCACTAACACTCTGGGTTTCTGTATGTTCTTTTAGGTGTCTTTTCTGTAGGTAAATCCTTTTTTTTCCCCTTTTTGTTTTTTTTTTCTAGCTTGCTTTCCATAGAGATGTGTGGGTGGAAGGGGGGCCATTAGGGCCATCTGTCTAATAAAGCCGCACCAGCTGAAACTACATTCTATTGGCACTTATCACTGTCTTTAGTATTTTTAAGAGAGATCAGCAAATACTTGCAATGAAATATAACTATATCTTCTAGTAGGTAGCTAGAGTAAAGTAGGATTATGCTCTTGTAAATGTGTGGATTCCCCCCTGCTACTACACTGTATTCAGGCGATGTTCCTCTAGGCCGCTTGACTGAAGCATGCTCCTCAGGTCGCGACGCCGATGCTTAATTAGTGCAGCATGCAATGGTAGCCGGCTATTTCATTTACTGTTCACCACCTCATTCCACCTGCTAGCTCTACAATTTTAACATTTACCATTCACTTATTACTCGTGTAGCTAGCTACCTAATAACTTGTAAGCCGGAAGGTTAAAATCAGTGCCGGGTCACGGAGGGTGCAAAGTGATATTATCTCGGCGTGTTGCTAGCTCGCTAAATATTCAGCTATGTGCAGCTAAAAGGACACTGTTATGGTAATTACAGTTACTCACTCGATCCTGCTGCTTCGTGAAGGTTGGATAGGTACATTATAGCCTCCGTAGCCTTTTGTAGTCGCCGTGGTGATAGCTGTCTATCCACTTCCATAGCTTTGACCCTTCTCGGTAGCTGGATTTGCTTGTGAACATCTGATCGTTGATATGAAGCTTCAGCCCTGCTACATACACAAGTGTCCGTTGCTGGTAATTGCATGCATATGTAGCTATATGATCACGTGAATTATAACCACAAACCTTATAATTACTTATTTTAACATATTGATATTGTGACAGACAACTTAGATGTGTCATTTACACCAGTCAACAATATATTTAGCACCCATGATGGCCATGAAATCAAGATGGTGTATCATTCAGTCACTAAATCACAACCTTTCCTGTGACATGGAAATACTGGGTATCAGGAATCACCTACAATAAAAATTATTGTGTAACAGTTCCTGCTTCATAGTTCTGGAACATACCTGACATGACAAGGTAGTATATACACTCTGGTACACCTCACATAGGTTTTGAATGCATCAGTGGATACAATAAACACATCTGACTTCTGTCTATACCTATGAAAACAAATCAATAATGCTGATAGTCTGTATTAAATTCCACTGGGTCTAACCATCACAGTACTTTCATTAAATATAAAGAGTATTGTCCATTGTATATCCTTACTCACTCCTATCACCATGGTTACAACCAATAATAAAGCATAGTTAATAATCGTTACATTTTTGTGGATGAAATTTCGTGGAAAGCCAAGCAACCATGAAGTCCGCAAAAATTATGTCTCTCAAAAATTTGTACATATACAGTAACGTATAGCCAAGTATTTTGAGGGGCAGTAATTTCGAGATTGAGTAATGTTAAGGTAGAAATCAACCTTGCACCACATGTACACCATTTTGGAACACATATAGCTTGAAAGTACTATTTGAGTGATATGTTATTATCATAAAAGTATTGAAAGTGTAGTGAATCACCATATGGTCTACACAAACCATGCAAACTCCACCTACAATAGAGTTACGAAGCCAATAGTTATCTGATCAACTACTTCAGGTCAGCTTTCTGTGATCCTAAGTGAAGATGCAGTTCCCTAAAAGAAAATTACGGATGTTTGTAGCATTGGAACATTATATGTAAGTATCACAGAGCAATAAAATGTGTTACTCGGTGCATAATACAAAACCAGCCTTAAACTTTCTCAATATCTAAAAGCATCCGCAGTCATGCTTTGGTAGACTCCAACAGTAGACTGAAATGGATACATCACAAAACTAGGCAAGAATCAGTCAGCAAAATCGATCGTCAAGTCCCGCAGGTGTTTGGGAAAATTTCGTACGATGAAAAAGATATTCTTTCGGAAAAATAGGAAATGGAGGAATGCCGTCCACCACTCCGTCAAAAGAAAAAGGCAGAAGTTTAGTCAGCTTTCACAGCTGAGATGGGCTAACAAAAGGAAAAGGAACAGTGGTAATACACTTGTAGACTATTTAACATATAGAAAAGTTGCGTATACCACGACGGACACGCAGTGCCTCGTGCAGCATGTATGTACAGCACACCCAGTAACTTGATTTTCGTTATTATAGACGAGATAATGAGTACCACCAGGGATGAAAGACCTGATGAAAATAGCAGTAATTTACAAGATACAGCATCCACTCCACCTGGTGAGAGTTTGAACGTGTGGGACGAGTTGTTTAGAGAGCCAGAGTCTGATGATGGGGTTAGCAACCCTGGAAGCTCACATGATAATGGGGTTAGTATTGACAGTCTACATGATGCAGTTAGCAATGCTGGCAGTCCACATGATGTGGTTAGTGATGTTGCAAGTCTACATAATGTTAGCAGTAGCTCTGGAAGCCCACATGAAGTTAGCTGTAGCTCTGGAAGTGATACAATTACATGTAGCAGTAACCCCGGCATAGAAAATATTGCAGTTTCTGACTCCGATGATGATACAACCACACTTACAGCCAATAGCAGCAATTGTGAGAGTGACTCTGAGTTTTTGCCTACCCCTGTAAAAAGGCAACGTAAAGGACCTTTTGTAATGCCCAAGAATCTATTTATATGTGAGACTGTTCAATTACAAGAATTCAATGAGCAAGTAAATTCAACATCTATTTGCCATACACCAAGATGCACTGGCAAGCTGGTACCCGTAAGTGTAAAACTAGCTGGGCTTGGAGGGGCTGTTGTTATCAAGTTTACATGTTCCGGGTGTGGTGATCGCCAATTGAATTTTAATAGTTCAGCGAATGTCACCTTGTCGAAACATACAGCTGTGAGCTTAGCCTTACAGGTAGCATTTGTAATAGCAGGTTGTGCACATGCACAGTATGCTAAAGCAGTGCTTGGGGATGTCATCAGTAAGTATACAAGTCTTTTCAGATACCATCCGTGTGTTGCACCCTGTAGTTGACAGTGGTTGGCAGTTGGGAACAGGCAATAACCTGCTGGCTTACTAGAGGAAAATTCAGTCAGAATTGCTCATTTACTATCCGTAATTATATGAACAATTCCCTTTTATACTATGTTCATGTGTGTATGCGTGGAAAAGAAGACGATGTAATAGGTGGAGAATTGTATCAAGGTACATCAAACAGTGCTGAAGGATATGCAGCTGACATTGCTTTCAAAAAGGCAAAGGAAGAGGGTATGCACATCGAAGTTCAGTGGCAGGACGGCGATTCCTCTGCAGCCAAGTCATTTAGGGATCACCTCAAAGATGAAGCAACATCAAAAGTTATGCTTTGTGGAGGCCATGTCGCAAGAGCTTTTACTAAGAGTTTGGGGGAATTAGCAAAGCAGAAATCATTTTCTCCTGCACTCCATGATATACACAGAAAAAAGTTTCCAGCAGTTGACACTGTTAAGTGTCATTGCCTTAAAAGGCATTCAAAAAATTGTGGATGCTTATCTAAGAGTTTCCTAAGAGGAGCTAGAACCAACTTCTCATGGTGATGACAAAAAAGATCCTGATGCATTTTCTTCATGACTGACTGTTCTAGGCAAGTATCATGCTCGAGATATTCACTCTTGGGCAGATGGAAACTGTGATTTTCACAACAGTATCAGCTGCAGCTGTGAAAGCTGTGATGACGATAACCTCAAATGCGATGGTGAGGAGTACCATACAAAATTTGTATTGACATGTCCATTCCACTCATTGGCATTTGAGATTGAATGCAGCAATAGGGCTTCCAAAGCAGCACAAATAATTCACCAGGAGTTGGGGAGAGGTCATTCCAACTATCCCAAAGCATCGCACAACATACTCACAAGGTTTCGATCAAAAGATAAGAATTTACAACACGTGTATTATGCTGTTAGCACCAATTTGGGTTTGCTGCAGAGTAACATGAGCTGGCTTTATCAAAAGCATGGTAATACTTACCATTGGATTGTAGAACTTTTCCGTCGATTAAGGTTGCCCATTTTTGATGGCATGGTTGAAGCATTACAATCAGCTACTGAAGTACGAGCAAAAAACTTGAGCAAAAAGAAAACAGTTAATGCCAAAGAGAGACGCACCCAGTGGAAGAAAGCCAGAGCACAGGAGCAGCAAGAGAGGAAGTTGTGGAGCCGGAGGCAGCGCATTGAGCACACATATGGTAGTGATGATGATGATTGTTCAAGTGAAGAGGATGGTAGCCCTAGTACACGTGTACAGCGGAAGTGCAAGTGTGGTTCAGTAGACCACAGAAGCATTCGACACCACAGCTGTCCGCTTAACAGAAAGCGATGCCACACCAAAGGCCAGATGGATAATGCTGATGGTGATCACGAGGAAGAGGCTGTGCACAGCAGCTTTGGTGAGGATGGACCGGTGTGTACATGTGGCACTGAAAGGGCTAGCCATCATCGTGATTGTGCACTGAACCCATGAAACATGAAGTACAAGTGAAAACCAGTTTATTGCTTAGTCGTGTTTTTCTGCTGATTACTTTTTTTATACATATTGCAAATGTAAACTGTGTACTATGCTATATTGTTTATCAAATAACTGCATATACAATGATTCACAAGTAGTTTATGAATATGGCATTACAGGTATATAGAATTTGTGAGCATGCACAGTATATTGAAATGTGTTCAATCAGTGTTTGGAGATGTCAGCAAGTGCTTCAGCCTCTTTTGTCATCGAACTACTTTGATATTCTTGTAAGGAAGCCTTCGTTCACGGCTGTAAAAAGACATACAACAAGATTACTACATGCAAACAAACTATAATTGTGCTATACAGCAATTAAAATTATCAAACAGTAATAACTAGCTAACAACCAGGGACAAGTTTGCAATCAACAAACAAAACGATTGCGCGCGCTCGCTGCATGCGTCACCACAAGTGAAAAGTAGCTTATAGTACAAATTTGAACAAAATACTTTGTATAATAATGAATAGGTACTGCTACTCACAGGATATCGTCATCCATATAGACCTACTACCGCAGTGCTACAAACTCACGTGTTACAACAGCGCTGGCAATTTGATAATTCCCCAAACCCGATGTAAACCAAAAAATAGGTAGGCGTTTTTAAGAAAGGACGTTAAATGAACACTGTTGGCATCATCAGTTTTGAAAAAGTGGAGATTTCACCCCTAAGGCTTGTTTCTACCTTAAAAGCAGATTTGTACACAATTCCATGTGTAATATACAGGGGATTTACTACTTCTTGCAACATTGGAGAGTGAAAAGCATAGAGCGTGGTATGGCTTCTTACATGTTAACTAGCCACAAACATGTATAGTTCACTCCCAGTATGGTGGCTGTTTACTGTTATCATTCCTAATATGGACTATAGAGCAACATTCTTTGGTCAATTAAAGAAGCCATATGACATTTTACGCTTTTTGAATGTTGCCCTCTGTGAGGTATGTTCCTGAACCATTGTTGGCAGGTTTTGATAAACCTACTTTTTGCCATTTTTGGCAACTTTCAAAGCTGCCAAAATTGGCAACTTCAGAAGCTGCCAAAATTGGCACCTTTCAAAGCTGCCAAAACTGGCAACTTCAGAAGCTGCCAAAAGTGGCAATTTCAAAAGCTGCCAAAACTGGCAACTTCAGAAGCTACCAAAACTGGCAACTTCATAAGCTGCCAAAACTGGCAACTTCATAAGCTGCCAAAACTGGCAACTTCATAAGCTGCCAAAACTGGCAACTTCATAAGCTGCCAAAACTGGCAACTTTTAGAGCTGCTTCAAAAATGTATCACTAGCAGCTCTATGATATTTCCAAAAGTGGCATAAATTCCATGTCCCTTTATAGTTGCAAAGGTATTTTTTAATTGTGGGATTGAATTTCAGTTTGGGGTTTCAAAACTGGAAGCTTTTATAGCTACCAAAGTTGGCAAGATTATAAATGTAAGTTTATAAAATATCCAAAATGGGCAAGTTCTGTAATTACCAAAATTGGCAAGTTTCATAATATCCAATGTTAGTAAGTTTATAATTACCAAAATTGGCAAGTTTGAATTTCCAAAATTTGCAAGTTTGAATTTCCAAAATTGGCAAGTTTGAATTTCCAAAATTGGTTAGAATTTCCAAGATTCCATTATTGGCATGAAGTAGGCATGTCAAACTTGGCAATAAAAAAACATCTTATTTCTTGCCAAAAATGGAAACTCAAACCCACAATTAATGGTTACACACAGCACTATATAAGTAAAACCTGATACCTTCCAATTTTGGAATAACTGTTAAGATGCTTGTGAGAGAAATTGAAGCACTTACTGGTTCCATGACAAAGCGGTGTATACTCTCCTTAGCTTGCCAAGGAAAATACGTTGCTCTATTGTTTTGCAATAATTCAGATCCCATATAATGCCAATGTTGGCAATAATGGGGGTCACAAATTATTGCCAAATTTGACAAAAAAAAGGTCCTGCCAAATTTGGGCTTAAAAGAGTCAGTTTTGGAAGCTCAGTAACTTTTACATTAATTCTGTTTTTGTCACTACTTTGAAGTTGCATTTCATAAATTGCCAACAATGGCAAAATAAAATTCTTTACATTGCCAGACTTTGCTTTTAAGGCTGTTCCAACTTTGGCAATAACCCAATAGCTGCAAAATATGGAACCCAATAGATTGACAAAAATGGCAACATGTTGGATCTACATTTGGCAAAATATGGACAATGCTGAATTTGCCAACATCTGGGATAAACCTAATTTTGCCACAATTGGCAAAAATATGATACTGAATGTTGCCAAAACTGGCAAAAAGCAGGTGATACATTTTTGAAGCAGCTCTAAAAGTTGCCAGTTTTGGCAGCTTTTGAAGTTGCCAATTTTGGCAGCTTCTGAAGTTGCCAGTTTTGGCAGCTTTGAAAGGTGCCAATTTTGGCAGCTTTTGAAGTTGCCAGTTTTGGCAGCTTCTGAAGTTGCCAGTTTTGGCAGCTTCTGAAGTTGCCAATTTTGGCAGCTTTGAAAGTTGCCAAAAATGGCAAAAAGTAGGTTTGCCAACATCTGGGATAAACCTAATTTTGCCACAATTGGCAAAAATATGATACTGAATGTTGCCAAAACTGGCAAAAAGCAGGTTTATCAAAACCTGCCAAAATTGGCTGTTGAACATACCTGCCTCTGTGTTACAAGAAGTAATAAATCCCCTGTATTAAGGTATAAAGTTTCAAGGATAAAACTTTTAGTGTTATATCCCCAAAAACATCAAAAAAGTGAAAAATCCCTCCCCTTGGGTATAAGGTAAGTATGGAGGTACCATTAATCAAATAAAATACATGGGCAAAAGCAATGTCAGAATATTTATCCTGAAACAAAACTCTGACTGATAAAATATTCACAAAAGGAAAAAATCCATTGACATTTCATACTGTAGTGATATCCCTCAGATATAGTAGGTGGAATACTAGAGGACATGCTTACACATTACCACCTAGTGGTGTAAACAGCAGGTACGATTCTTCTCACAAGATTATCTAAGAGGTGTCAATAAACAACATATTCTTGTCCATTTTTATGTAAGACCCCATGTAGGGTACTGAGTGCTGACATACTGACTTAACAAAATTTGGGATACATTACCATAGTGGTGTTCCACTCCACAAGTCAGACAAACCTTCAGTAAGATTTGAATGCAATGAAAGCAACAGTCACTGTTCAGTTAGACTACTGAAAGCCTCTATAGCAGGGAGTCAGGAAGACAATACTAAAACTCTGTTGAAGGTGACTTCATCGTTAGAGTAAACATGGCTTCACACAGAGTGAGGTAAGAAAAGACAGCTCTACTGCTAAAAAGCCTAACCACAGCATGATGGTTATACGATCCACTGTTAAATAGGGAATATTCCAAATACCTATAGGGGTGTTCTAACTACTGTTTAAATTAAGCTCCTTTCAAGGAAGTTGTAGTACTCCCCAGGGGTGCTCCAGGATCAACTAAATGGTGTTACAATACTCCCTAAAGGTGTTCTAGGACAAACTCTAAAGGTTATGCAGTACAGTTCTAGTGCTCTCCATGGTGGATTTTATTCAAAAGAAAATATACGCTTGTTGCAACATTTCAGTAACCTTCATGTTGATTTCAATTTACACTTAGTGATCACCAACAGCAAATTAAAGTATGTTAGCAGTACACAATAATTTTTGCAACACTTCATACTTACCACATAGTTGTTCCCAAGTTACTTATAGAAAGTTAGCTTTCAACAGAAGCATCCGATTGTGGGTTTCAATATACTTAGGTGTAGACAAACACCTTTACAGTGTATGAGGGAACATTCCTTTACCTGGCTACAACTAGCATTCAAAATTTAGGCTTGATACAACAAACCGTTGTAGAAAAAAACCTGTTTAGCAGGTGTGGTGGTAGAATGGGCACTTGATTGTGTGAGTTACATCTCGTTACATAACCAATGTGGATTTCACTGTGGTATGTTCATTTCCATTCTACAAGACATTGTACTGAGGGGTTGTTACAGTGTATTCTATCAGCAAGGATTAATTCTGCTGTCATGACTGTACTAGTGCAAGGTACACTGGTATTGCTAATCTAACCATGCATCAATCATAATACATGAATCTTGTTTCATGGCTTATTGCCCATTCAAATGTTCACATGCCTAATGCTATTACTACATAACTACAATACTTACAAAACCACTACAGAACTACCATATACTACATCTCCCCTTCTGGGGTATAAACACAACAGAACAATAAAGAGTTCAGTTCAATCATCAGTTTCGACAAGATGATCTGGTGGTTTGGAAATGCGACCACTTCTGGTCTGTTTCACTGTGACTGGTTCTGGAACTTGTTCAGGTTGAACTTGTTCTTGTTCTGGGTGGACTCTAGTAAAAACAAGAGCAATATGATCACTGTTAGTTTTCAATCAGAGTCTCTTGTTGCTATTAGCCTTTGGTGTTTCTACATTACTCTTTTTCTGAGATGGCATTGGTAGTATCATTTTTCTGTTTCTACGATACATACTTTGGTTTTCTGATTCTACCACGTATGATCTAGTGCCTTGAGGTTTTACAATAGTTCCTTTCTCTTTTCTGTCTGGAAGCCATATTTCATCTCCCTTTTTAAGAGGCTTGAGATCAGAAGCCTTGTGTCGCAAGTCAAAGTTTTGCTTCTGCCTTTGTTTGATCTGGGTTTCTTTCTTTCTCAAATCTTGGCCATTAGGGAGTTTCGGCTTCAATTGTTGCTGTGTGGTAGGTACCAGAGTACGAAGTTGTCTACCCATTAAGAGTTGGGCTGGAGTATAGCCATCTTCAAGTGGTGTAGAACGGTAAGCTAGCATAGCCATGTACAGATCATTGCTCTTACTCAGAAGGGTTTTCACTGTGCGTACAGCACGTTCTGCAGCTCCATTTGCTTGAGGAAATTGAGGGCTGCTTGTGATATGAGTAAAATCATATTGTTTAGCAAACTCTGTGAAGTATTGAGGACCATTGTCTGATACAACTACTTGAGGCAGATCATGTCTGGAAAAAATTGACTTGAGATGTTTGATCACTACATTTGATGTTGTTGAAGTAAGTTTGGCTAGTTCCATGTAACGTGAATAATAATCCTCCACTAGGAGGTAAGAAGAACTGTTCCATTCGAATAGATCTGTGGCAACTTTTTGCCAAGGATGTTCTGGTAAAGTTGATGGTAGTAAAGGCTCTGGATGTTGTAGTTGGTGGATCCAGCCAAGTTTTGGGCCTTTACAATCCTAGCAATCCAACTACTGTGTCAGTTGATGCCTCCTCATTTGGATTGGGGGCAGTTTTACAACAGCAACAGCCAAATGGCAACTTGTGTCTGATTGCTTTCATTTCTATACCTCTCACTGACACAGAAAAGAGATATTCCCAGATAGAAAAAGAGGCACTAGCTGTGACATGGGCGTGTGAGAGATTCCAAGACTACTTAATCGGACTTACCTTTCAAATAGAAACTGATCACAAACCATTAGTCCCTTTACTTTCAGCCAAGAATCTTGATGAGCTACCACTTTGAGTGCAACGTTTCCGTCTTAGAATGATGAGATTCAATTATTCCATTTCACATGTACCAGGAAAGTACTCCTTTAAGGCCTTGTAAATTTCACTCATTCTCCGCTGAAAATGTTCAGGTGCAGAGGTGATGCCGAAGGGTAGGCGGTTGAAACAAAAACGGCCGTAGAGAGTAATAAATGTAGTAAGTAGTTTAGACTCTTCTGCAAGTTCAATTTGCCAAAAGCCAGAATTGGCATCAAGTTTTGAGAACACTTTGGCATTTCCAATTTGTGCTAGTACTTGCTCCACTGATGGGAGGATATGACGCTCTTTTCACGCTTTGGTTAAGCTTGGTCAAGTCTACACAAATTCGGACTGCTCCACTCAGTTTTGGCACGACTACCATCCCAGCACACCAGTCTGTGGGAGTTGTAACTTTGGAAATAACTCCAATTCGTTCCATTCGGTCCAGTTCAGCCTTTACCTTTGGCAACAGTGGTACAGCAACTCGTCTGGGGGTAGTTAATGCAAATGGCTTGGCATCATCAGTCAGCTTGACAGTATAGTTATCAGTCAGTCTGCCTAAGCCAGCAAATAGCTCTGAAAATTGAGTAACTGCATTAAATGCTTGTACTGGTTCAACCTGCTGAATGATCTTCAGTGCACAATTTGTTTAAAACGATTTTATACTGGCAAGCGCCCCGATTGATTCTGTTCCGTTCCATTCCGAGTTTCATCATTACCCGAAATCAAGCAGTCACAAAATATAATTTCGTTGATCAAAATCATTGATCTTGTTCAGGTAGTGACTACCCCTTTCTGTGATACTGTAGGGGCTGCAATAGCAATAAATACTGTGTTATGGTAATACAAAATAGTCCTAACCTTGCACATGGATACAAAGTAGTGTGCATTTGTATTGTAGGTATGCCTCACCTCATCCCTGCTGAATATGTAGACGTTCTTAGCAAAACTCTATCTCTCTCAGTCCCCTCTGTACAAAGTCCACACTCTATTGTCACCATTTTTATGATGTGATGTAAGTGTGGATATGGTCTATTTTTGAATTATATTTGGGTGTTTATTATAGTGCAATGTGTATGCACGTGTGACTGTTAGTGTTCCCAACAAACTAAATACCTGTGTTATAAGTACAGTGAATTTGGTCACAACATGTTTTACTCTGGGTCCTAGACCCTACAAAGAAGTAGAGCAGAAGATAGTTGTAGAGACAAAGTGTACGTGTATGTATCATAGAGTGTGTGTGTGTGTGTGTGTGTGTGTGTGTGTGTGTGTGTGTGTGTGCGTGTGTGTGTGCGGGTGAAGTTGGCCTTTCAGGTATAATTCTTAAGGTGGTAACTTGATTGTTTCCTTGGATTATTTATTACGTTGTTGCAAACTATTTTGCCTGGATTCCTGAGTCTAACTGTACATGACTTTATGAATAAAAATAAGCTAGGGATAAAACAAATACTAGTTAATTAGCCACATCTGGCTTATAGATAAGCTGGCTTGCTTCTTAGCCACTATCTTGGAAACTTTCTAACTTTGGGTGGGGTACTTGGTCAAAACGTGAACACAGCATGTTTACATGGACTATTTCCAAATACCTTCTGTATGTAAACCTAACATTTTTGCAGTGAGTATCTTTACATCAAAACTTAGTCTGGTTCAGCCGTCCCTTCAATTAAAAATTAAGGGTATTATAGGTTGGTAAGTGTTCAGTATTACATGCTTAGTGAATTTACATGCTTTAGCGTACGTCTAAGAGCTAATGATAGAGTATGATGGTACTGTAGGGATCATAAAGGTTTGGGGTCTTCTGGTCACCTAAAACCATCCTTACAATACCTTCATAGCACCTTGGGCAGGTATAACCAAGCCCAAAAGTGCCTTTGTACAACCTTGGGTTTAATTCAGTCTGGCAATTCTGGAGGTATCTTCCACCAGTTGATTCCATTGTCAGGAAAGAATTGCATAGCTAAATTTTGACATGCTTGGAATCATTATCCTGTATATACCTCATTTAGACCCCTCACATGAAGGGCAAAATTGTGTTTTCCAAGATATGGACGTAAACTGGGCTTAAATTATGTATAGTTCTAACAGTTAACTGCCATGTTGCATCCTTTTATACTTTCACAAAGTTGTGATACCAGTTTTCCCTTTCATACTGATGACAGCCCAAACATGGCCTTTTGCGGATACTTTGCCTTGATACAAAGACAACTGTGGGTCTCCAACAACTGAGACCACTTCAGCAAATTTGTCACTAATATAAACTCCAGCTGCTTCTGTTTACTGGTGCCCTGTATGAGCTGCTAGTAAGTGCTGCCTCTAAAGTTCACCCTAGTGCAGTCCTGCATCGAAGTATTGTCATTAAGCTGAAGTGATAGCCCATACCCATTAGAAGGATGTGGCTGTCATCTTGTCACCTTCTGCATCTGGCCTTCGATGATGGCAGCTGCTGTCACTGTTCTTCTTCTACTCTACTTACACTCAGACAGAGAACCAATACTATTGTACTGTAGTCTTAATCAAGCATTACACAAAACAATTAAACAATCAACATTAGTATAAATCTTGTACTAGCCACTAGCTGGTGTTGCAAATGTCTTCAAATTTTACAGTGTGCACGTCCACTGCCAGATTTCCTTGCAGTGGTTCCTTCAATTATACATCAATTGCACTAGGATTCCGCTAAATGGCTACACTGGATATAGTATATAGTTGTATCAAGAGTTAATAGTAAAAGGGAGGGAGAGCGTCTAATGTTGAATAGGTCTGTGTAAAATGAGCACACCATAAGAATGGATTCTGGCTAGACACATTAATTGGTTCAAAGGTGTGGTTAAGATGGCAGCACATGAATTAGCACCAGTATCGATACTATATTTTTTGTGTAGTGATCTCGTGATTGGACAACGTGACTATAGAGAAAAGAATGCTACAGCGGAGAGTGAAGAGTCAAAGCCTAAGAAAAAGTGTGATAACAATGACTAGTACCATGTGGCAACAATTAAAGCTGTTCATTATTAAGAACAATGCATGCTTATATATTGTGTGCATTTTACACGTGAAGGTGTCAATGATCTTTATAGGACTAATTACAATATACAAAAATAAGGTTACCATAAAATCTGTTACTCTGTTACACTATCCCCCTCTTTCAAGTGGACTGCCCACAGTCCAGGAACTAGTGTCGTAGATAATCATCATAACGTATAGGTGGATGTCTTGTTCTATCAGAATACCAGCGTGGTGGTGTCAGAGTAGTAACTACTTCTGGTCTTTAATTGTTTTCAGATGAAGGAGTGTTCACAATTGGAGTTTGTACGTTGTCATCATCAGCAGGAACCAGTTCTAGATTTTCACCAAACACATGTCCAGAGGTAAGTGTAGGTGTGTTTAGCTGTGAGGATGTCTGCTGTCTTGCTGTATTATCGGGTGGCATTTGACAACTTCTTGACTACCTTAAAGGGACCAGTCCACTGATGCTGTAATTTGCTTCTGGAACCTTTCTTCGTGACTGCAGAGTGTAGCCAGACTAAGTCACCAAGTTTGTGTGGCTGTCTCTGCCGAAGGTGTGCCTTAGATGCTTTCTCTCTGACCAGGTCATAAACAGTTCTCAATTGCTTTTGGAGTGCTACAGCATATTCTCCAGGGGTAGAATTTGCAGGTGAAGGTGGACTAGTCTCATACATTACATCAAGTGGTAAGCGTGCCTGCCGGCCAAACATCAGATAGAACGGCGTATGACCAGTGGAAGCTTGCACACTGCTATTGTATGCCATACACACTTTCCGAATATAATTTTCCCACTCGAAAGGATGGTCCTTGGCACGTGTTGAGAGCATATCAAGCAGAGTCCTATTAATTCTCTCTACTAGGCCATCACTTTGTGGATGGTATGGTGTTGTTCTTGTCTTTTCAATGTTCAATAAATGACAAATTTCTGCAATAAGCTTTGATTCAAATTGACGGCCTTGGTCAGAGTGTAGTTGCTCTGGGATGGAAAATTGCATAAATACCTCATTAACAAGCTTCTCTGCTACTGTGGCTGCTTCTTGGTTGGTAATTGGGAAAGCTTCCATCCATCAAGTGAAGTAATCTCCAACCACCATTATATATGAATTCCCCTCTTCACTCTCTGTCAATGGTCCTAGTAAATCAACTGCCATTATCTGGGTAGGGTATCCAGCTGAAATAGTCCCAAGAGCTGCACGTTGTCGTGGAGCTGGTGTTTTACGTGTGGCACATGTGGGGCATGCTTGACACCAGTTACAGACGTCTGTGTAATGGCAAGGCCAGTAGAAACGCTCCTTCAGTTTGTTAAGGCACTTATCTTGACCTAAATGACCCCCACAAGCCCCTTGGTGAGTTGCACGTAGCACTTTAGTGCACAGGTTGGTTGGTACTACTAGCTGTTTTCAAAAAGTTCCACTTGTTGGGTGCATATAGCACCTCCACAGTACTCTGTTGTGCACAATCAGCTGGTCCCACTGTAGGAATCGACGATATTCCAAGCTTTGACCTTTAGCTAGATCTGGGTCAATGATTTGCTTCTATTGTTGGAAATCATGCATATCCTCAGAAGAGTAACCACAGATAATCTCACTTGCTGCAATAGTTGAGATCACTTGTTCGGTAAGATGGGATTCTCTGCCACACTGTCGACATGGATAACGTGAGAGGGAATCTGCATTAGTGTGCTTTCGGCCTGGGCGATGAATAATAGTAAAATGGTACTCCTGCAACTTTTCCAGCCATCGTGCGAGCTGCCCTTCTGGCTCTTTAAACTGCTGGAGCCATGCCAAAGCCCCACGATCCGTTTGGAGGGTGAATGGACCACTGTGAAGATATTGCCGGAAGTGCTAGAGAAAATACACCACTGCTAAGAGCTCTTTCCTGGTCACACAATAATTTCTCTCCGACCTTATGAGGGTACGACTTGCATAGCAAGTTACATGTTCAGCCCCAACCTGTATGTATTTGGGAAAACACTGCTCCTATCCCAGTGTCACTTGCATCAGTATCAACAATGAACTGCTGTGACCAGTCTGGAAGGGCCAATGTTGGTGCAAAGGTAAGATGTATCTTCAATGTTGTAAATGCATCTTCACACTATTCAGTCCACTTAAAAGGGGCCTTCTTCTCAGTCAATTGGTGCAATGGTCTTGCAACAGCAGCAAAATCCTTCACAAAGCGTCTATAGTAATTTGCCAGACCAAGGAATTGCTGTACTTCCTGAACTGAAGTGGGCTTGGGCCATTCTTTCACTTTCAATGTCTTGGAAGGATATCAAGGTAAACAAGGCTAGATGACCATTGAAGTCTGGCTAGTACAGAATCCACTAGATGCTGAAAAGTGGCTGGAGTGTTACAAAGCCCAAAGGGCATTACATTGAACTCAAAGAGGCCTTCCTGAGTACAGAATGCAGTTTTTGCACGGTCTTCTGGTGCTATCTGAACTTGCCAATAGCCACTTTTCAGGTCTAATGTTGAGAACCAAACCGACCCTGCTAGGGTGTCCAGCGTGTCATCTACCCTGGGGAGTGGGTAAGCATCTTTGGTTGTTGTGTTATTTACCTTCTTATAATCTACACAAAAACGTGTAGTACCATCCTTTTCTTGACGAGGACAATCGGAGAAGCCCATGGACTCTTGGATGGTGAGATTATTCCCTTATCTGTCATTTCCTGTAAAAGTTGGTGTACAGTGTCACGGCGGGGGAGTGGTACTCTTCTTGCCGGCTGGCTGATTGGTGGTGAGGTACCTGTGTTTATGTTGTGTTGTAAAATACTCGTTCGTCCTAACTCCTCAGGATTAATAACTACTACATCAGTGTAATGTGAGAACAAGGCTACGAATTGTTCTTTCTCAGCATTAGTGATGTCATCAGGAAGGGGGTGTGCTAGTGGCAATTCATTGTTGTGAATAGATCCCTGTGAAGGTGTACAGTCTTCACTTCTTGTGGTGCTACATATGTTGGAGTCATTTGTTAGTTCAGCGATAGCAATTCTGCTCTTTCTATATAGAGTTGCTGGTGTTAAGCCTGTGTTCACAACCCTCAGTGGCACAGTATCACCCTGGTTTGATACTAATGCCCTAGCTACACAGACAGGTAATGTATTGGTGTCATCGCTTTCCACCAACCATGTTCCCTGTACATCTGAGTGTACATGACCCATGATCTCAAGTTCACTGCCAGCAGGAACGGTTACTGTATCCATCATTGTAACCTTAGCACACCCCACTGTCCCAACGCTAGAATGTGATGAAAGTGGAACTATTTTCTCATCTATAGACAATTCTCCCTTGGCAAGGTTTAGCACGCATTTATTTGCTTCCAAAAAGTCTAGCCCCAATATTGCATCAGCTGTAATTTGGTCATCCACAATAAACTTATGCTGAAATTTAACCCCTGTAATTGTTAATTGAATAGTTGCTGAGCCTTGTGCCTGAAATATACACACGAGCACGAGGGCGCAGCCCGAGTGCGAGTGTGTATATTTCAAGCTTATTGGCCTCAGACTTTACATGTTCCCAGATTTTACATGTTCCCAGACTTTACATGTTCCCAGGCTTCACTTTTAAGAAGACACACTCCTACTTAGCTAGTTGGGTACCGTTAATTAAATTCGCCACGGTACCACAGCCTCAAGCCTGGGGTTACAAAATTCCATTACTGGATTGTCGTAGACCCGTATACACTCTCAGTTAGGTAGTGCCGACTACGCCAGTGTGACAACGATGACTAGTACCATGTGGCAATTACAATAAGAACAATGCATGCTTATATATTGTGTGCATTTTACACGTCAAGGTGTCAATGATCTTTATAGGACTAATTACAATATACAAAAATAAGGTTGCCATAAAATCTGTTACTCTGTTACAAAAGCATCAAGCGAAGACTATGAGTAAAAGCACAAGGAAGACACTGCAAGCCTCCATTAGAGCTATGGACATGAATGTTCTTGTAGGCGAAGTTGTCACTGCTCTACGCAAACAGTGTTTTGATGGCTCCCTGGCAACTTTAGTGAACAAGTTGTGTGAATCGAAGCACTTGTTACAGGAAATGGTTGACTACCATCACAACATGTTCACACAGCTTTATTCGGACTACAAGAAAGAGAAGAATTCCCAAATAAGGTTTAAAGTGGGCCTCCTATTACAGTAAACAGTACTCTGTGAGTGCCGTTGACTTAGTAGAAGACAGTCATCCTGAGCTAGTTAGTTGAGGCAGGCTTGGCTGGGCTTCAGCAAGGAGCATAAGGCTCCAGTACCAGCAAGTAGACCAGTGATGATGGCTTTTTCAACTGCCATGTGCAATTTTTTGATGGAACACATTAGGTCTTTTCAGTCAAGCCAAAGTTATACAACTGAGACAAACACAACAAGTAATGAAGTCTTTGAAGAAGTTGGAGTGTACTATCGTTTTGATGGTATGTGAAATGCTTCATCATCACTATGATCAAATCTACAGTGCAAAGAACAAGAATTTGATGTCCATTGAGTTCAGCATTTTACAAGCAGTTCTTTCATTTTTACGATAAATGGACATAAGTCTGAAGTAGGTTGCAAACCCGACAAGTTTTAATGAGCATGGAAGTAATTTAATAATGGTACATTATTTACTGTACCTATTTTAAATGTAATTTTTAGGGGTGCACCGATACGTTAATCGGCTTATCGGTTAATAGTTTATCGGCCATTATTTACGTATATTGGAATTGGATAAGTGACTACCGATATAGCTGATATTGATCACGTGATATATAATTTACCTTTTACCCATGTATATTCTCTCAACAAGCAGCTACCTCAAGAAGATCCAGCTGGGGCGAAGATTCTATATAGCCTGGGCCGGCAAGGCTCATTAATACATTCAGTATCATTAATTACATTTTTATATAAAATAAACCTGTTAACAAACTATAAGCTAGTATACTTAATATTACTGTACTAACATTGCTTAAACTCTGGTAAGTTCTCAGATAAGTGTACTAATAAGCCGTCCACCAACCTGGCAATTACTTCTATTTAAAGCCATACGTACAATACTCACATGAGCTGCTAATTGAAATTCCACTGGCTGTAACTATGGTTTAGCTGTTGATGCTACGTGGAGTAGTAGAATGTGCCTACCATTATCAATACATTTTTAAGAGTTGTGTTGGATACCTACGAGGAAATGACAATTAGCTAAATAGCTATGTCTAAGAGGCGATCACCTATTTGGGAGTACTTCAAGGTAACGGAGGATCCATATGCAATGTTACTAACTGCAACGAGAGTGTGTCTCGTGGATACATAACTGAAACAATTATGCCTCAGCTACATGAGAATTGCAAAAAGGGAGTAGAAAGTCAACTCAAAGGTGTACCGCCTTTCAGTTTCACAAGTGATCTCTGGAGCACAACCCTAAGTGTAAACTCCTTGATGAGTCTCATGGCACACTGGGCACCCTGTTAGGGTGTCCTGTTTTACATGCACAATCTTTTGAAGGATCACACACTGGGAAACAAATACATAGAAAGCTTCAGGAAATGTTGACACAATGGGGAATCCAGGAAGATCAGATCCACATGGTGCTTAGAGACAATGGGACCAATATGGTCAAAGCTTTGAATGATGCTGGCCTTTCTCACTATGGTTGTTTGGCACACACCTTGCAGTTGATTATACATGATGGAGTGCTTTATCAAAGAGCAGTAAATGATTTACTGGCTTCCTGCAGAAGAATAATTGGCCATTTCAGTCACTCTTGTCTGGTTTATAGTCGCCTTAGGGAAATACAGGAAAACCTTGGCTTACCACAGCATCGGCTTATTCAGGATGAACCAACAAGATGGAACTCTTCCTTGTATATGATGCAGCGAATTCTTGAACAGAAAATGGCATTAGCTGTTTATGCCACAGAGAAGTCAGTCATTCAGCTACCTTCACATCAACTGGATTTGACTAGAGTTGGGCGGTATCAAAAAAGTAACTCCACGATTATTGTGAGGGGAAATATCACGGTTATTGTGATATTTACCATAGTACTGTAATTATTAAAGATCAATGAGTAAATGGCTCTCACAAAGTACATGTAACACCATTATAGTAGCACATAATAGTTGTATTGTATATATGTACTATTATTACTTTTTGTACTTTCATTTTAGAATGATATAATGGAACAAAGTGAAATTATGATCATTTATCATCACTGAATAAACAACTTACAGACAGAGTACACTACAAAACACACTTATTTAGTAATGCACAACATGTTGTCTACATACATAATCATGGGTATAACGTCAAAAGTCTAAGACATGTTTTTAGATAAAAAGATTACATAATCACGTTTTCTGCTGAAAGTCTGTTGCGCTGGGTGTTGACAATATTTCCTCCCTTACTAAACAATCGCTCTGATGGAACGCTTGTCCCACAAATACACAAATATTTGCGGGCCAAGTATTGCAAGGCTGGAAACTTCTGTTTCTCATGTTCCCACCAGTGTAGTGGATCAGTGTCAATGTGTACTGGTGGATACTCCTCGTATCTCCTTATTTCCTTCTCCACTTTCTCTTCACAAGACAAGTCTTCTTCACCAACTGGCTTCACACAATGCTGTAAAATTGCACTAAGTCCTTTAAGTTTCTTCTTCTTCACAACTTGTTCTGTAGACTCTGTTTCTACAGCTGGATCTGTTGGTGGAGGTCGTGGTGGCAACAAACTTTCTAACTTTGAAACTGCGTCTTCTTTTATCTGGTAAAACTGCCTCTTCTTTTATCTGGTAAAGTACTTCTTCTCTGTCTACAACAAACTTGCAACGAAATCTTGGATCAAGAAAACTGCATTTATCTAATAATGTTTCTGTGAGTCCGCTGTAACGATCTGAGAGATCCTCCCAAATTTTTTCTTTTATCTGTTCTACAATTGGTCTGTCACTAGGTTTCACATCCACAATTGTCTTCAAAATGTGATCAAGGAGAGGACGAACTGCTGAAATTGTGACATGTTTTTCTCCTGATAATGCATCTGTAAATTCATGTCTTCAAGATTGGCAAATTCATTCTCACTGGGCATCTTGTTCCAGTGCTTCCTATCTTCTGCAAGCACTGCACATATGGCCTGATGTTGTTCAACTATCCGTGCCACCATTTGTTATGTGGATCCCCACCAGTGTTGGGCAAGTTACTTTGTAAAAGTAACTAGTTACATATTACATATTACTTGCAACTGAACTATTTAGTTACAGTTACATATTACCCATAAAATAAAGTAACTGTAATAATATTACATATTATATTACTTTGTGTCCACAGCCTTAAGCTGTCACGTATGAAACTACCACCTTATCACGTGACATGATTGCGTTGTTGGACAATATGCAAATTTTGGTTATAAGTAAGAAGCTGGTGAATAAGCTTTATTCAGTAGGCCTCGTTACTTCGTTGTGGCTAGCCGTTACTCAGAGGACAACTAACGAGATTAGTAACTTCGATACTTGTAGTAATAATATTACGTAATATTAGACTCGTTACAGTAACTATATTACTTAGGTAACGCGTTACATTTGTAAGTAAAGTAGCTTGCGTTATATTACCTGTTTTTATAGCGTATTTCGTTATATTACTTTGTTACCACAAAAGTAATAATATTACGTAACGCGTTACATAAGTAACGCGTTACTCCCAACACTGATCCCCACCTAGTGCTCACATCTGCTATCAACTTGTGCTTGGGTAAGGCTAAATCTTCTTGTTTCTGACATAAATCACGGCTTTTCTTCCAACTGCGACTAAAAACTTCAATCAGAGAATGACATTTCTTCACAGCCTGTTGTACACGATCAATATTAACTGCCTTCATCACAGCCAAATTAAGGTTGTGGCCAAAGCAATGAGCCATTCACACTGAAGCATTGCAAATGCTGCCACAAAATTTGAGCCATTATCAGTGGTAGTAGCAACAACACGGCTTATGCTAAGGCCCCAGTTTCCCAGTACATCTTGAAATGCTTCGGTAATATTTTTACCAGTATGATCCTGAAATATAGCCACAGTATCTAAGCAAAGAGACTGAAGGCGCCAGTTGGAATCAATGAAATGAATTGTAAAACTCATGAATGGACTATTGGAATTGCTGGTCCACAGATCAGTAGTTACTGCAAAATGACTGGCTTGTGCTAACTTAGGTATAACAATATTTTCCTTTACTTCATTGTACAAATGAGGAAACTGATGCTCCACAAAGTATTTTCAACCTGGTAGCTCATACCTTGGATTGAGCTTAGCCACCAACGCTCTAAATCCTGGCTTTTCAACTGTATAAAATGGCTGCTCGTCTTTAGCAATAAAATAGGCCACAGCCTTATTCAACTCTAACGCACGTGGTGACTTAGCACTAAATTTCTTAGTAGCTTCGATTGCATCAGTAATAGTTGGCTGGTCAGGCGGTGGCTGACTTGAACTGGCCAACTGGGAGTTTTGACGCGATGAATTCTCTTTCTGCGCCGACAGGGCTTCAGTGTATAACTCCGCATGGTGCTCTTTCAAATGATTCATCAAGTTGCTAGTGTTGCCTCCCTTCGCAGGAACGCTTCTGTAACATGTCCGACAAACTGGCTTGTCTGCTTCCGAAGATTATAACACCGGTTTCGTTTGTCTTTAGCCCAAAGTAGTTCCATATTACGCTACTAGAGCGCGGTTTTTTCACCAACCGCGTATCTTCATTGTCTGCCATATTGACCGGAAATGAAGTCTTCACGTGGATTATATGCATGCGCCATTTGAATATCGTCAATACCAGTTTCACGGTTCTTCAGAAATTACTTCGGTCTCGGTTATTGTGGACTTCAATACCGTTGCAAACCGTCATACTGGTATACCGCCCAACGCTAGATTTGACCACCAAAGTTGTTACTGCACTGTCTCCAATTGAAGAGGTAACAAAATCTATATCTGCTGATGCTGTTGCTGCTATTTCAGCCATAATACTATTCGTTAAACTTCTATCCAAAACATTCAATGACCAACAAGATAATCACGGTATCTGTAGAACAAAGAGTGAAATGGATCTTTCATTGAAAAGGAGGTTTGAAGAAATTGAAGATAATGAAAAATTGGCAGTCGCCACCTTGGTGGATTCTAGATTTAAAGACAAATTTTTCAGTGGGCCAGCTGTGATTGAAAAAGTCAAGAAGTTGGTCCGGGATCTTGTTAAGTCAGTAGAAGTAAGCAGCCACCAAAGTGAAGAAGAGCCTCCTGCAGAGAAGCGTCCATGTCCAGAGTCTGGTATATGGAGCAGTGGTTCAGCAAGAAAAGTGTCTACTTCTTGCAAATTACATGAGTTGCTTACATTTGCTCCTGCTTCTTCGAACATGTCTGAAAATGTCTTCCTGATTGAGTTTAGGAGAGAGAGTTGCTACAGTTGGTGGGCTAGCAACTACTACAGATTTCCATCGTTGGCTAAGGTCGCACGCCAATACCTTTCAGCTCCACCTACATCAGTGGCTTCAGAACGATTGTCCTTTGGGGCTGGAGATATTTATGATGAGAAGAGGAGCAGAGAATGCAGAGATGCTGTTGTTCATTAGGAACAACTTTAACCTTTGTCACCATTAACATCACTTATGTATCTAATGTTCATGAAACAATTATTCAATTTTAACAATGATGTGTACAGCAAAAATTAAAAATAATTATATGCAGCATAATCAATCACATATACTGTACTTCAATATCGGTATCGGCCATTATCTGCTGTATTTTATCGGTTATCGGTATATCAGCAAAATCTTGTATCGGAGCACCCCTAGATATTTTGTAGATTGCACATGATGAAATAAAGGAACAGACAATGCACAGAACTGAATTCTTAAATGCACTGTCCAAACAACTGCCAGTGACTACCTTTGATAGTGAAGCTCTTAACAATGTGTATGAAGAGCTTACTAGAAAACTGTGCAACACAAGAAGTCAAGAATTTTTGTCAGCTACAAACAAGAATCCTGGGGTTGGAGGGAGTTTTTTCCTTACGTTGGCCCCCTTCTGTTACACCTTATCAGTCATTACTTTATTAAGTAATCACACAAAGTTATCAAGTACTGTATAATATACACTTAATATTTGAAATATTAATTTACAGCAACCATTGTTGAAATTCTATGTTACGAGGTTCATACTTCTTCTGTAAGAGCAATTCCGAATAGCTCAGTTACTGGTCCCAGTACCCAGCGTCACTGTGATGTTGTGCTTTGCTTAACTAAGTGTGTACACCTTGCTGTAACATAGTTGCACGAATCCAGCTTCCTCCCTGCATTGTGTTTAAATTGACTAAATAAACCTGATATTCTCAGTGGGGACACAAAATACCCTGCGAACTTCTTGAAAAAATAGTCACAGAAACCTCAGAAACCATAAATGTCAATACAAAGTAATCCCAAGCTATATGAGTAAATATATAACACATCTTAACTAATGATCTAACTTAATTATCCACTTACTCTGCCATGAGAGAAAGGATTTCTGCATGTTGGATGTGTGGGGAAACTTATCATCTATAAAAATGACCATGACAGTTAAACAATGCACCATACAATGAGAGGTATCTTCAGTCAGCAGTGTTGAGAGCCAAGATGTAAAGTACTGGTTTACATTTAAAATATTCTGCAACACATTTGAATCCATACAATCGACTTTCTCATGGCTTAGGAAACCCCTTTCAAAAAGCGAATTGCATGCCTCTAAGCAAACGTTCAGTTGTTTGCAGTGTAGCTACAACTTGCTTTAAATACTGTTAAATATGTTATTGCAGTGCCTGCATGATAGGATAGCACCACATAATTCTGCTGTTTAGTTAACTCCATGTTCACATCACTTTAATTATTAGGCTTGCATGATTGTGAAATAAGGTTCATGATATCACTATGCATGCTACTCAGTTTAGGACATGATCTTTAATGCTTCATTCCTAAAGCACTGATTCATGTTGTTGCGGTTAATGTGAAATGGTCCTGCACGTAGGGCAGGTACCATGAATATAAGTATAGGCAGGTTGATTGGTTTGTCTGTGTGTTTGTTCCATGCACAGTAAGTGTCTTCTCTTTGTAACTCCAATTCTTTGTGATGTTAATTTCTAAATTATATATAACCAGGAAGTGTGTACCCGTTTGTTAAGTTTGCTTAAACCTTTGCATACACAGTATAGCTACAACTGCTTTAATACTCTTTGTTGACCACATTATTACAGTGTCTGCATTGTAAGGACAGCACCACATAATTTACATATGTCTTGATAATTATTGGTTAGCTTACATGCACTTCTGCTGTTTAGTTAACCCCATGTTCACATCATTTTAATTAGTGCTTGCATGATAGTCGAATAAGGTTTATACAAGAAATAACCATGTATGCATGCTACTTTAGGACATGATCTTTAATGTTTCATTTCCAATGCAGTGGTTCATGCTATTGTGGTCAATGTGGAATGTGAAATGGACCTGCACGTAAGGCAGGTACTAATGCTAGTAATAATAATAAAAGACACACTTAGAATAATCAAAAATATGTGAAGTCATGGTCACCCATTCAAAAACATGCTCTTCTGCAACTATAACTCTTCTGCCTCGTTCTGCAGCTACTACAGGGAAATTAGACTCCCAAATTTAATTTGATGTTTGTCATCCAGGCAAGCAAATACAGTTGAGTGATGGAAGCAGATTCTCTCATGTATCTGAAAAAATGCTGCAGAATAATCGGAATTGATATGGCCATGCTTAAAACACAACAAAGATACAACGTAGTTTCTATCATACAGTATGATAGTACTGTATAGTAGGGATGATGATGGTATAGGGGTGGCCAACCTTCCCGATTTTTCCTCACAACATAACAGTATTAGTTGGGTAAAATCAAGCCCAAAAGTGCCTTCAGAAATGTTTTTGTTAAGTAGCAACAGAATTTTAAAAACCTTTTATTTGACAGAATTTTCTACTGCCTGACTGATGCATTCAGTCAAGCACAGCAGAAAACTGGGTACAGCTCATTCTTTCACAAAAATGTTTCAAATTCACTAAAGAAGAAATCTTTGGCATATTGATAAACATATAATGCGTGAGCTATTGTCGTGCCTTTTGTCCTTCTGTACCAGTGAAGGTTCTTCATCAGTAGTGTGGCTTCCATCTATGAGTGTGGCTACACGTTACAACATTATGCAGTATAGTATTGCATAATGTGTACACCCATGGACACATTTTGGTTTATCATTGTAATAAGTGTTTCTCTGACTGATACACAGATTTTAGTCGAATAAAAAATATTAGCAGTTCAGTCGAAGGGGGTTCCATATATCCTTTGAGCCCCTTGACTAGCTGCTTCTCTTGTTCGCTGCATCATTATTCGGACTGGTAGCATGTTTTCCATCATGGTTTTCTTTGTTATAGTTTTGGCTAATCAGATTTGTTGACTACTTCCATAAACCTGTATAATTGTAATGCTGTCACATATATAAAACTATAATTGTGTAATAATGTGATTGGTTTTGTGAAAAGTGGTCTTTCCGTGCACACATCCGGTTTGCCAACTTTAACCCGATTTATACTGTAGCTTCAGATAGATCGAAGGGTCATAGTTAGCACCAACATTGCTAAAACTTCAGGGTTATATACAGCTCCTATATGGATTAGTGTTAAAGATCTGTTTTTACAAATCCAGTTAGATTATTATACAGTGTGTTTAGTGGTCAGTAGGGACAATGTATGAAACAAGTTGGTTTGGTGTAGTATGTAATGTTCAGTTGTTGTAAACAATAAGAAGTGAATGTGCATTACAATCACAGCACAGTAGGGATATTTGCTTCTTATTGTTTTACAACAATTGAAGGGGTCAGTGGAAAAAGGGGGTAACCCACAATTTTGACAAAAACGAGTTATAGGGCTCACAGTGTAGCTACATCTATGTAACGTTTGTACAGCAAATCTCGCAATGCAGCGTGCCCTCGTTTTGCAGCGACAAGCGATTAAAAATTATGTGTATCACGTGAGTACAGTTACATCACGTTCATGACTCGGCAGTTTTTAAAATTTGGTTGTTTCAAGATGGAGTCCGACAGCGATTCGTGTGCTACAAGTTTTGAGTCTCTTGTGGAACGAAGAAAAGGACGAAAGCGACTATAATATATTGAATTGGAAGAGAAAGAGAAGAAAGTTGTGATGAGATCCAGCATCCTATCTTGCAGTGATGGTCGTGGAAAGCACAAGAATAGGCCACATGCTATTCCTGAAGACTTGAAAGACAAAGTAAGGCAGCACATATCATCCTTTCCAAGTAGAGAAAGCCACTATTCCAGGCAATCCAACAAGAATTGTAAGTATTTGCCCAATGGGTTAAGTATTGCTCGTATGTATCGACTTTACCTTGAAAAGCATGAACCAGATATCCAAGATGGTGAAAAGCCAAAAGTTAAGGAATGGTTGTATCGAAAGATTTTCACAGAAGAGTTCAATATTGGATTTGGATATCCCAGGAGTGATACTTGTGAAACTTGCGACTTGCTTAAAGTAGCTATTGACAATGCAGATGAACAGGAGCGTGTCAAATTACAAACAGAACTTGCTACTCACCATGAAAATGCTGCTAAAGGGTATGAGTCTTTACGATCAGATTCCAAGAATACCACAATTCCTTTTGTTGCAACGTTTTGATAATTTTGGGATGACTGCATCCTAAATTCTTTCATTACAACGTTTCAACATTAGCTGTTGTCCCACTCAGATCCAACCTTTCATTAAAACATTTTTAATATCCTGGTATCCTCAACGTTCCTATACCTTTTATTAAAACATTTTGTGGCTAGGTTGTTATATCCGGTTACGTAAACGTTTCATTACAGCGTTATGTTTCTAGCTGTTATTCTCACTTACCCAAACCTCATATTACAATGTTTTGCTTTTACTTGTTATCTTGGCTGTTAAATTTCCTTTTAATGCAATTTTTTGTCACTATATTTCATCTATTATATATGCACTCTGTATTTCGCGTGTTATCTTCAAAGGTCCTCCAGAACCAGGGCTTGTTGTGATGGATCCTGTTGTTATAAATTTCGCTATCCCAATTCGTGAGGTTGTGACAGTTCCTTTGTCTTTCAGCAGCTTCACTATTGTTGGAGGTAGATACCCCTGTTGGTAATAGTATAAAATTCGCCAAGAATAAACCATATTTCAGTAGCGCAGACAATCGAACAAACAACAACTGTTACAGTCTTTTACATACCTCTTATATAGCTACTGTAGCAAACGTAAAATCACTTAATAAGTTTTATACGTGAATTAGCTATGCACCCCAATTGTTATTACTGTGCAACTGTTTCTTTTAAAGAGAAATGGGACAAGTATAAAACGATACCTTGACAAACGTTTTTCAGCTGCAACAGTGGACATCTTGCTGTTAAAACGTTAACAGCAACAAAAACACTGCAAAATTATGCACTAAATGACCAAGACAGCAACAGCTCCAACCAGTAGGCAAACATTTTGGGAATGGTATATTTTGTCACGCCTGTTGCATGTATTAGAGGAACCTAGCTATTATTTGTGACCTAGGGTGGTGCTACTGACAGGTACAGTAATTAATATACATACATGCTCTGATATGGTATTTACAAATTAGTAATGAAGCCATGAAAATGCTTGTGGCATGTGCTATATGGCTTCAAAACAAAACTAAGCGATTGACTTGACTTTTGCCAACTCGGTGGGGGAACAACTAATCGCTTCCTCCACACCGCAGTTGAATCTATATTGGTGCTCGTGCCCCTTCTAGCGTTTTGGCCACTTCTTCAGAAGTTTTCTCCTGAGCGGCTTTCACCTCACACTTCACTTCAGCTACCAAGGCTGCAAAATTTTGCTCTACTTCACGCCTGGACTGTCGGATTTCTTGCATAAGCAGGTCAAACTTCTCTTCTTAAGACATCGTGTCGCTCGAAATGAACTATCAGCTAACCTGTATTACACACATGGCGTAAAGTGTGTATTAATAGCCAACCGCTTTGGTGGTGCAACCCCATCTGGCCATTAGGAAAAGAATATATGTATGTGTATAAGGGTGTATGGTATGTGGTCAGTGGGAGTTGCAATTTGCTTCCTTAAGTTATAAGCGATTTTCAATTTTATGTGCATGCATTTAAATAGAAATTTGAGGTTTAATGAATAATTAATCATGTTTATATTGTACACATACAAAGTACATTAGATAACTAGGATTGTGAAAGCTGTAATCACAGTGGCTGCGAGTATAATATTTTGCAGGATACTATACAGTACACGTTCGATATGATTTAATTCACAATCAAAATAAACATTGCCCTATGACGTTTGCTTAAGATCAGCTCCGCTACTTCAGTTTTTTGGTACTTAAAATCTCTCTTATAATCATGTCTTCCCTCTTCATGCCATTTGTGTTTATCTTACGATCCTCCAACAATGTTTTTAATCCTCTCTATTCCATCCCACTTTGTGCTTATCATAAATGGCTGCTTTCCCCCAATCTGATACATTCATTCTATTAGCAATCAATGCATCATCAGTATATGCACAGTGCCAAGTCAAGAAAAACAACAGTTAAAGTGTTTTGACTTTTGGGATATTAAAACTCTGCAATGCTCATTACAACCTTGACTTGCTTTATGAACAGTTCATCATTATTCCAGTAGCCTTCCCCTTGTGCACCAAATTTGATTATCACACGTGCAGGTCCGGCATTGATGTCTTGCAATCTCATATTCATCTGGAGCTAGTTGTAAACATCTTCCATGTTCCTCAATGAAATCACTGATCATAAGCCCACGACCTTAACTTTTTGGGCGAAGTATTTGTTTCTTCTTCTACCCATTAGCATGATTGACCCTCATTTGTGTGAAAGCTTGATTCATCATGGTATATCATGACTAATCGTTTCTCATATGTATCACTACCTATCATCCCTTCTGTTTGTCCACTTATACAGGTTGGTGGAGGCAATTGTGCTACAATTTTGTTAAACTGTACTCTCCTTTCATGTCCATCAAAAAATAAACCTTTTAAAGGGAGAAAATCGAAGTAATCTAATAATCCGAACTCCCCTTTCAGAGTAAAACATTTACTCCTCATAGTTACTGTTACTCCCTTGTTTTAACAGTGTATAGACGATTGTAGTCCTAGTGTTCACCATCAGAGTCATTCACACGCAGAGTGATTTTGAGGATGACAACTAGCCCACCACAATCAATAGACTAACACTGTCACATGTGTCACTAACATAGTCCTGGGTTTCAGCTCTTGTAAAGGTCACTGAATTGTGTGATCTTGAGAGTTGATGTCTGGCTTGCTATGCTAATCATGGTTATTGTTAATTTTCTTTGTGCTTTGTAATTATATTATCACCAGAATTCTATAGTTTTTAAGTTGCTCATCCCTTTGCTACCCTTGGCTTGTTTTTATTTAATTGACTTGTTACAGTTTTTAAGTTGGTCTTCAAGGGTACAATGTCCTCTCTAGTTGTGTTTAATATTTTTGTTCTAATCCAAGTTGTATTAACAATATATCTGATCTTTCGACGATTGGTCAATAATGTAAAATACATTCTACTACAGGATGTACTTTCTTTTGGATTGTTCTCAAATATATTCTATGGCTTTTACTACAGCCTCTTGTTCCAGCTACTATCTACTACCACAGTGATGGCAGGAAGTCTATCAAAGCTAGTAAGTTTATCTATAGGAAAATATGCATATGCAAAATTACACAAGCTAACGTAAATATAAAATGTGCTGTAGGGCAAAAACTTAGCTTAAGAGACTGGTAGTATATGGGTTGCGCAGTACTGGTATTTTCTGCTTGGAATTATTGAAAATTTTGTGGCTGTCCTTTGAACTCTTTCTCCACAGTATTGAACAATACAACAGTTTTATCTCACTAAAGTGATTTTCTGGCCTAGGCACATTGAGAGTCCTTACAGTATTCTGAGAAATTTGTGTGTCTTAGAAGAGATCATTTCCCAGTGTTCTTGTCACATAAACCTCATCTGTTGAACAATGATCTTCTTGTGCATTGTCTCTAGAAACATCTATGGCATCTAGTAAATGTAAATGCATGCATGGTAATTGGTTACATATATATTTATTTATATATGTTGTACTAGATGAAGTGGCCTTTCAAATGCTGTCAATTAATTGTATTCACTGTGTGCTATTCTTACAAAGTGTGTGTAATGTTTATACTAGAGCTGAGCGATAGTACAACTATCGTAATCACAATTTGACAGTGACTTATATATCACAATATCAATAGTATCATGATAGTTACTAGCAGTTATTAAGACACTTAAGCTCACGTATACAAGTATTTGAATACTCCAATTATGTACACACCACACATCTGCTTTTCTAACACTCCACTAAAAATTGTTATGTGTCAGTATTACAGCTGTTATCAGTAAATGTTCTATTAGAGCATTTCACTACAAATTGACTGTTCTATTAGAGAATAACGATAAGTACAATATCACTTCTTAAAAAATGCGGCTTTGCATTTTAACCAGTTTCCACGTTGTTATCGTTAAAAAGGATTCTATAGAGTTGTTCTACAAGGTGAGAAACCATAAGAGCCAAGGTGGCTTAGCACTAGGTTGTTTCTGGGGTGAGTTATTTTTAAAATCGTCTCATAAGTTCAGAGTTTAATAGCCAAGAAATTAAAGCGGGTGATTTCACGGAGCTTGGCATGCTAAGCTACAACATTACAGGTTATCAATAACAACCCTTTAAACGTAGACTACATGGTTCACAAGCGGAGTTCTCCACCACACTAAAATAGCTCATTAAGCGCGTGGGCTAATTCTAATCGTGACAAATGGGCGTTCACAAGAATGGCATGGAACGCTATGCTCCACCATGACTCTGGAAGAGTTGATGATGTATTATGGTGCACATTCCCTTCCATATATCAAGGAATATGTGATGAGCTTGAGGTGATCTAACAATCTTAACTTAAATGTGGTTGTTGATTTATGTGTAGTAAGATCTCATGAATACTACTACCAGTTTTCATTTGAAATTGATGTAGCCATCAACGACAAGCTCTATTTAGAAATTGTAGGAGGAGGAAGAGATACAATAAACTGGTAGGACATTTTGTAAATGGAGAGAATAAAACATTAACTGTAAACATTGTGCCATCAACTGGTTATGTATGATTAATTGCAATGTTGGATGATCTTGGAAAATTCCACAACCCAAAAGGTCGGTATCTTGAATTACAAAAGCATGTACCGTTGACTGTCTCAACTGTCAGTTTACTCTTGATACCAAACAACACGAGGACCGATGAAGTAGAAGCATACCTTGATGCTCAGATGCGGTTACACCAGGAAAGAAAGGCAGAAACCTTAAAATTGCTCTATAATTTTCTTTGGCTCATGAGGTGACTCCACATACACAGTTATGTTTTAATTATGTAGGAATTAAACATATTGTACACTCACTAGCATTCTATGGAATTCTCATGTAACCACAAATGATACACCCACCACATTTTTTTCAATATATGGCCAACTAAACTTTGTTGTTTTTCAAAGTTTGATGTTCATTTTGGAAGTTCATGGCAAATTGTACTACCTTTTGGTGATAACTCACCTTTATGCAGCTATATTTACTGGCCCATTACAGTCCATAGATTAATCTAACAGTGTAGGAGATTGCTTTAAAGCATTACTACGCATGAAATCACTGGGAAAGTAATAATGTTTTCGCCACTGGAAAACAGCCAGCAGACACATGGGAAGGGACAAAAAGTCATTCAAGAAAGGTTTACTTTAAAGATCAGAGTGCAGTGCAAGGAAACAGTTATTTAATTTACACAAATACTTTTAGTATCACTAAAAATGCAATTAAGAGCACTGTTTTGGTATCTGCCTCTGCGTCCACTACTACTGAATTGTTCTAAGCCCAATACCTAGCTTATCTAGTAGTATACTGTACAAAACTGATGTGAAGTTATAGTATACTGCTACAGACCTCTCAACTCTCAAGATTTCACCTTGAGTCTCAATGTTTTAAGCCTTTTCTCAAGTTCTCAAGGTCAAGTATAAATTTTAAGCCTTTTCTCAAGGTTAAGTCCTGTCATGTTACAGATAATCCAAAGGATTTAGCAAACATTAATCTACTTTAAATCATCTTTCTGTCACTCTGCCTACAGTGACTTGTCGCAATCTAATTATGCATTACTATGGTATTGTAGTTGTATTCATACATGAAATTGATATTCATACTAGTTCTAGAACTTGCTAGGTTATGCCACACATGTAGGGTATCTGCTGTACTTAGTCTAGACAGGTTGTTCTGGTGATGTAACTAAGCATTATGTACTAATCTATTGTAGTTGTATTCGTGTAGCTCTAGAACTTGCTGGATTATGTCACATATGTAGGGTATCATGTTGTGCTGAGTACTTCCTGTGTATAATAGTATAAATATATAAAAGCCTACAGACTATTCATGTCACGTACAAAAGTGCAAAGAATGGCTGATGACAACAAGCTAGCAGTAGTAATTATATGATCATTATCGAAGATCCTCAATCTGGAGGGGATTGGCAAATTGAAACAAACCTTGCTATATCCTTGGCTGCTGTACGTAAATATGATGGTTTCTACCATGGCCAAACGTGAAACAAAGTCCAGTTACCACGTTCGATTTGAAATAAGCTGTCCATCGAGCGGTAGACCCTAAGCTTGGCTGTTTTGGTTTAGATACATTAATACACTTCCACATTGTCAAACTAATAAATTTGAATAGTACGTAAGGCGGGTCAGACCTGGACAAAATGTGATCAGGTTGGCAGGTTTTAACATTACAGTGGTAACACACCTTGATGATGCACCTGGTTGTGATACATGGACACAAGTTGCTATATAGTATGAATTAGTTGTTCGTACCTGCATACCCTGTCGTGGTGGTAGTATGAACCCAAGATTTAGAGACTTTATCAACTGCTTTATGTAGTCAACTTAATAACATAAACCACTTCACAATGTAAAGAACACTGAGTAGCTAACACCAAGCCACTGATAACATGAATTGACACTTTTGCACTAAGTGAAAAACAACATAAAGCATGCTTTTATACTCAATAATATAGCTACCAAAAGGCAGGTGTTATGCAGGTCCAAACAGTGTCAGAATTAGGCTGCATGGAGTTGTACTTGTCTAAAGGAAACAATTATTAGTCACTTACATGGTTGGTTGTCAACATTTTAGTGGGAAGTTGATACAAACTGCTGTACTACCTTTTAAATACAAGAGCATATAATGGGGAGAAGGAGAGTGTCAAACTGTTCTGTACGCTGTGAAATACATTTGACCCTGTAAAGCCCTATGGAATTGTTCAAACAACTCAGTGTTTTGTGTTGATTGGTGAATAATTATAAGTCCAGTAAGTACACTTTGTACAAGTGTTCGAACATATTCTAAAGTAATTTGTCTTAGTGTGAAATATTCTCAATAAATTTACCTAAAACAAAAAAATTGTGAAGTCATGTTTTGCTTAACCATTGATTCTGTATAGATGCACCAATGTTTCAAGATAAAACCTCTGCAGGATTTTGAGAGTGTAAATAAATATATTAACTTAGCATTGAGTCCATGTAACCATTGTCCAGTGTGTACAGTCAACATTGAGTCTAAGTGACCCAAAATTGAGTGGCTGAAGTAACCCAACATTGAGTCCAGGCAACCCAACATTGAGTCCAGGCAACCCAACATTGAGTCCAGGTGATGTAAAGGGTGGCGGCGCGTCTTTGCCGCAATACCTCTATATGAACCCACTGTAAACTAGACTCAAATAGACTCTTAATATGATGACACACTTCAAAGCAACAATTCTGAGCCTAATATTACGAGTCGTGAATAATGTCCTGCCTAGTACAATCATAACACTACTAACACCTGGGACGGCATGGTCAGTCACGTGCCCCCCATCTCTGGATCGCGTGACTTCCCTACATGATGCAACATTGAGTCCAAGCGACCCAACATTGAGTCCAGGTGATTCAACATTTAGTCCAGGTGACCCAACATTTACTCTAGGTAACCCAACATTGAGTCTCTGAACCAACCCAACATTGAGCCTCTGAACCAACCCAACATTGAGTCTCTGAACCAACCCAACATTGAGTCTCTGAACCAACCCAACATTGAGTCTCTGAACCAACCCAACATTGATCCTCTGATCCAACCCAACATTGAGTCTCTGAACCAACCCAACATTGAGTCTCTGAACTAATCCAACATTGAGTCTCTGAACCAACCCAACATTGAGTCTCTGAACCAACCCAACATTAAGTCTAAATTGAGTCTAGGAGACCCAACATTGAGTCAAGGTGAGCCAGCATCGAGTTTTAGCAACCTCACAGTAACAATAAAGTTCAAAATTAAGTCTATGTAAATTTATAGTCTGTGCAAAATACAAGAAGGAGCATGCACAAAGTTTACAGAAAATTAATCAGGAAATTAATTAATAAGTCCAGCTCAAATCAAAACTGCAAGCTCCACAACATCAAATCTACACACTCAACTACATGAAAGCTACAAACACAACTAGGCAAAACTAAAAGCTAGTACAGCCTTTTCTTGGCAAGCTCAGGTAGTCTCAAGGATCGAGACAACTCTATTTCATACAAAATTTCAGACTTTTTTATTTTCTCAGTCCAAGGCTCCTTGCCTAGTTTACATGGAAACCATGGGTCAGAAATGACCCATGCATCCATTGAATGTTAGCTGTGCTGTCAGATTTATAAGCAATGACTGTTGCTAGCTTTGGCTCTTCACCTTCATACTTAGGCACAAAGCATGCCACAATGTCACCAGGTTTAAAATCTGATGTTGATGCTGAACTTGTTGATGTCACTGGTGTTGTTGCTAAACTTGTAGATCTTGATTTCCTCGCTCTTGTTCCTGTTGTTGATCTTGATGATGTTGATCTTACAGTTGTAGATCTGGAGGGTGGCGACCTGGTTGTTGAGTGCATTGCTGCTGATGGTGTACGACAACTTTTAGGATGAGTTACATTTATCTGCACATGAGAAGCATAGTTAACGATGAATAAATAGAATACACACCAAGCAGTAAGAAGTAAAAAATTAGTAATTTTCAGGTCAATCCTTTATAATCAATCATATTGACCATGCCTCTTATTGGTAGCACATAGCTATAGGCTGTAAAAGACCACACCCCTTGAAAATAGATATGTTGTTTGAGGCCCACTCGAGATACTCTATTAACATTCCTTCAAAATTTTGTAACCATTGAAAATCTCTTGAAAATATCATGCTTGAGATATGAAACAGCTACTCTCACTGTAATACCATCATTCATCTCTTGTTTCAGTACTCTTTATCACTTGAATTCCTACTTAATTTTTAAATTAAATACTAGTTAGTTATTTTTGTTATAGCATACTGCCACAGTATATAGACGGGTGACTGTCCTATTAGGGTGACTGCTGTATTAGTTATACTATCTCGAGTCCGCTGTCAAGGTTTGTGGTAGGTAATTATAATACAGCCAGACTAATTAATTATAATACAGCCAGACTAATAAGTAGTATGGCCATTGTGATGCATTTGAAATAGATTGTTAAGATGGATGGTGTACTGTGCGAGCTCGACCATTATTGTATAGCCAAGCTATCGGTATCAGTAAGTAGGCATGAGGCTATTATGCTCCAAAAATTGAGCATTATGCTTTTGAGCAGTGCTCAAAAAATCACCTATTATGCTTTTGAGAATTGTCCATTATTCCCAAAATTGTGCCACCATAATTGGCTAATAATGCCAGTTTATTGCTGTATCAGACCATTTTTCATTCATGTTTAAGCTTCAAATAGTCTTGAATTCTTTAGCTAGCTGCTGTATTAGAGCATTTCATTTCAATGTGACAGCTTTATTAGAGTAAATAATATTCAGTGACTGTTCTATTAGAGTAAGTTTCTGACTGCTCTATTAGAGTATCTCGATCTTTTTTAACGGAGTCGTGCAGTCTGCAGATTTTCCTACTGTTATGACTTTATAATTACCTCAAAATGCTAGCATAATTCCTGATTCCCACACATACCTATTATTCCCGAAATTATTCTGGCATAATCGCCGCATCCCTATCAGTAAGTCAGGTATCTGGGTGTCCAGTTCCTCTATACAGTAGTGCAAGCACTTTAAATAATGTTGTGGCGTCTAAATATGCTGCTCAAGGAAAGTGTTAATAAGAAAAATTAACACCTCAATATGGTTTCGTTGCATGAAGAACAGCCTGATTGAAAATAAAAGGAAAGACAAGGTGCACAGGGTGTACACTCGTTGGAACCCCAAATGGCACATTCCACCAGCCGTGTGCTGCTTCATTTGGCCTCTAGCCTTGCAAATGTGGTCAGTCAGTAAGGCAGACTAACTTTGGAGTTTTGACATTTTAAAAAAAATTCTATATCCAGTCACCAGTAAGTGTTCTCTTGTTTTTAATGCTGTATTTTATGTTAGATGGACTAACATCAGTCCACAATGGTGATTTTCGTGGTGTAAGATGTCTTAAGGATGATTTTTAAATGCAGAATTTTTGGTGGCGTGCATCGTTTTTGGGGCAATCTCTACTCATTAAACAGTACTACCATACTGTTTGATTATTTAATGCACTAGTAATGCAAAAATAGTCTTAGGGGGTCATCGAAATATAAAGTAAAGAAACAAGAAAATCACCTTCACACTAAAAATAACCTCTAAAAGTAGTCATGGGTATACAGGAATAAAATGTACACTAATACAGGTGTAGGTAAACTTTCCTGTTTTGTATTTCAAAGGTCCACTGAAATGGAAAATTCACTTGCCATTTAAATAGGTTGTTTGTATCATGCAATGCACAAAAACACCTTTTAAATAATTCAATTATGTTGTTATACCAAGATATTAAGCCACAAAGTCTAGTTACGTCATGTTGTGATGCAAGACAAAGAACTGGAAGTACAGTTATTACAAACTTTGCAATGGGAAAGGTTTTTAAACAGTGAAAGTCTAATGTGCAGGTGGCAAATCGAGTAATATCTCATGCATATCTAGCCAATATGGGGGGCCAATGGTGCCATCACAATTGTTTTTTCCTCGCATTTCTCTACCTCAATCCGCTGTATTGGACCCTTAACGTACTCAAAACATCCAAGAAATAAACTTAGACGTGCTTCGATCACTGTTCTGTTGATTTACAGTCCCTTTAACAGGCGTTCTCGAACGTTCTTCACCACAAGACCAGCGTAAATTCACTTGTAGGCCTGTATTTAGCTGCAGTATGAGTTCTTACCATGTTTCAAGTTGTTATGGTTGATACGTATGACGTGAAACTATATTGAGCTTAGCTGTACATGGACAGTTCTGTCACTTTAATGGCACCTCACGCGTACTAAAGCTTCTTTGTCTGATGCATTATGACATAATACAATTGACAAATCACAATGCACTAAAATGTATTATATCTACTAAACAAAACAAAACCTGACTAAATCACACGCACCAACCTATCCCACCAGTAGCAAGGATTGATAATAGTTAAAGTGTATTTTACCATTTCAGTGGACCTTTCAATGATCCCTAGAACCGAAATTTATAAGTATCTGTTCTTTAATTTTTTTGTAACATTATCATCACTGTTAAATTCACAAATACTGTATTAAAAGAATGAATAGTGCAAGATCAAATGTTTCATATAAACATCCTCCCGTTGATGTTAACAAACGTATTTGCAATGTCACTTGCTGCCGACCCATAATTAAATCTTGCAAGACTGCTTTTATAATAAACCCTGTAGTCTGACTCTTATTGGCTTGGGTGATTGGTCACACACCACCACAGGCTGTGCCGTGCCGTACCGAGCCAGCACGGTTGAAGTAGCATCTAACCCTAACCCAACCCTAAGGTTGTTATATTGCAGCCACAGAACCATCCAAGACTGCTAGCATCCCTTCTCCACCTGTGAATGAAGTTAAAAGTGTGAAGAAGAAAGGTACGGGTACCTACTTGGTCTACTCACACACAGAAAGTGTTATGTTTTCTGATAGTGATGATGCCAGCTTGTCTCCCCCCAGGCCCAAAATGCCAAAGAAGTTGCTGGGAGCAGCAACTTACAAGACGAAGTTCAATCCTACCTGGACAAAGGAGTACCCATTTATCACCTCTGTGTCTGGTGACCCAAGCAGGTTAATTACTACGTAGATATGTAGTCTGTTATAGACAGCTATAACCATATGTGCAGTGTCTTACACACTTGTTGTTATCACTAGGTTCCGATGCAATATTTGTGATAAAAAGCTAAAGTGTATTTACATGGGAAAAAATGATGTAGTGAAGCACTGTCAGTCAAATAGTCATCTTGAGCAAGCTAAAGCTCTTAAAGACCAGCCAAAGCTATCATTTGAAGTCCATTCAGATGAGGACTTGCAAAGGACTGAGGCAGAATTACAACTGGCTGTTTTGACTGCTAGTTCCAATATTGCACTAGCATTCCATGATCGCTTATCACCTACTATTAGGAAGATTTTTCCAAAATTGCATCCAAGTACCACTCTGCTTCAACAAAAGCCACTTGTATGTTAAATGAAGCAGTAAAGCCAATGCTTATCAATAACCTCCTTGAAAGCATGAAAGTACAACCTTTCTCCCTTTCCATCGATGGTTCCAATGACACTGATTTAAAAAAGATGAATCCAATCACAGTACGAATATTTGATTTAAATTCCCATATGATTGTCACTCGCTTTCTTGATATGTGCACAACAACCACTGGTACTGCTGAGGGAATCTACAGTGCAATGAATGCAAAACTAGAAGAACTCTTTCACAGCACAAACCCTTGGGCCTTGTGTACTTCAGTTGGAGTTGATAACACCTCAGTCAATATTGGTGTACGGGACTCAATCAAAACCAGGGTATTGAGGCAAAACTCAGAAATATATTTCAATGGTTGCCCTTGCCATATAATTCATAATGCTGCTCAAAAAGCAGGAGAGTCTTTCACAGAGATTTGCATATGTGGCCTGATATGAGGTATCCATTTTGTATTTTTCTGCTGAATATTGTTCCAGTAACCAGTTACATGAGTTACAAGAATACATCTTATAATTGTGACCTGATTTTGGAAAATCAGTCCTAATGTCACATTTGACAGTTGAAGCATTTATGACCAAAACAAGCCACTATAAACTTTTGATTACCTTTAATCAAATTTGAATCATTAGACAATACTTTGAATTACAACAAATCCTGTGAAATCAGGTCACAATTAAAATCGATACATCTCTTAATCTTAAACTACATAATTATAATCTCATTTTCGCATTTAATGAATTTTTGTACATGCATCATTCATTCCTTCATAACTTGATGATAATGTATCCCATTATTATTACTAATATTAAGGCAATAAGTGAATAAACAGAGTAACATGTAGATGCACAGGGTTACATATGGATACACAGGGTAACATGAGGATACACAGGGTAACAAGTGGATACACAGGGTAACAAGTGGATACACAGGGTAACAAGTGGATACACAGGGTTACATATGGATACACAGGGTTACATATGGATACACAGGGTAACATGAGGATACACAGGGTTACATATGGATACACAGGGTAACATGAGGATACACAGGGTTACATATGGATACACAGGGTAACAAGTGGATACACAGGGTTACATATGGATACACAGGGTAACAAGTGGATACACAGGCTTACATATGGATACACTAGAGTTACATATGGATACACAGGGTAACAAGTGGATACACAGGGTTACATATGGATACACATGGTAACAAGTGGATATACACAGGGTTACATATGGATACACAGGGTAACAAGTGGATACACAGGGTTACATATGGATACACAGGGTAACAAGTGGATACACAGGCTTACATATGGATACACAGGGTTACATATGGATACACAGGGTTACATATGGATACACAGGGTTACATATGGATACACAGGGTAACAAGTGGATACACAGGGTTACATATGGATACACAGGGTAACAAGTGGATACACAGGGTTACATATGGATACACAGGGTAACAAGTGGATACATATGGATACACAGGGTTACAAGTGGATACACAGGGTTACATATGGATACACAGGGTAACAAGTGGATACACAGGGTTACATGTGGATACACAGGGATACATATGGATACACAGGGTTACAAGTGGATACATAGGGTAACATGAGGATACACAGGGTTACATGGGGATACACCAGACATACCAAGTCTCACGCATTGGGCGTGAGTCTCACTCAACTGCATGCAATCTCACGCTCACACGCTGGAACTGCTAATCTCACGCATTACAGAGTGGCTATACTCTTCTTCAACATTTGCCATCAATTACAAGCTCCAAGTCTAACTACATGCGCTTATAACTGAATACAGTAATTATACTTATAGGCACTTGCTTCTATTTTTAAACATTTAAGTTATAAATAGCACTAAAGTAGGCATTAGATCGAGTTTGGCGGGATTACAAGGATGGACTGTGTGGCAGTACTACCATTCATTGTGTGACGGGTTCTATCTAAAGCTGAGAGCTAGCCATGAAGTGACTCTGACTGCAGCTGAATTTGAGGAAAAGTAATTTAGCTATCCAACTGCACTAATATAATAGATGCATTAATTTGTTTATGTATTATGGGAACTACCAGCTATTATCCATTACACCATTACATCCTGTAAATGACAACTACTCTATTAACTTGTATGTTGCTTTGTGCATGGTAGCTAACTTGTGCAGAGCCTTCCTAAGATGACAATGGGGGCTCTGTTGCACATTAATTGTAAATCTACATCTCTTCTGGGAAATCTCACTCCTAAGTGATTGTGAACCTTGGCATCTCTGGGATACACAGGGTTACAAGTGGATACATAGGGTAACATGTGGATACACAGGCTTACATATGGATACACAGGCTTACATATGGATACACACGGTAACAAGTGGATACACAGGGTTACAAGTGGATACACAGGGTAACATGAGGATACACAGGGTTACATATGGATACACAGGGTTACATGAGGATACACAGGGTTACATGGGGATACACAGGGTAACATCAGGATACACAGGGTAACAAGTGGATACACAGGGTTACATATGGATACACAGGGTAACATGAGGATACACAGGGTAACAAGTGGATACACAGGGTAACAAGTGGATACACAGGCTTACATATGGATACACAGGGTGACAAGTGGATACACAGGGTTACAAGTGGATACACAGGGTTACAAGTGGATACACAGGGTAACATGAGGATACACAGGGTTACATATGGATACACAGGGTTACACAGGGTAACAAGTGGATACACAGGGTAACATGAGGATACACAGGGTTACATATGGATACACAGGGTTACACAGGGTAACAAGTGGATACACAGGGTAACAAGTGGATACACAGGGTAACAAGTGAATACACAGGGTAACAAGTGGATACACAGGGTTACATGGGGATACACAGGGTAACAAGTGGATACACAGGGTAACAAGTGGATACACAGGCTTACATATGGATACACAGGGTAACAAGTGGATACACAGGGTTACAAGTGGATACACAGGGTTACAAGTGGATACACAGGGTTACAAGTGGATACACAGGGTTACATATGGATACACAGGGTTACACAGGGTAACAAGTGGATACACAGGGGGCATGGTGAATTGAATGGTGGCATGGTGATAATTGCATGATGGCATGGTGATATTTGCATGATGGCATGGTGATATTTGTATCCTAGTGTATCCACTTGTTACCTGTGTATCCACTTGTTACCCCTGTGTATCCATACGTAACCCTGTGTATCCACTTGTAACCCTGTGTATCCTCATGTTACCCTGTGTATCCCCATGTAACCCTGTGTATCCATATGTATCCTGTGTATCCATATGTATCCCGGTGTATCCTCATGTATCCCAGTGTATCCACTTGTTACCCTGTGTATCCCCATGTTACCCTGTGTATACCCATG